>NC_139158.1:40244694-41444694 GCF_964270905.1 Leucopleurus acutus | reverse complement strand
CATGAAAAGATGCTCAATATCACTAATCATCAGGGACATGCAAATCAAAATCACAATAAGATTATCACCTCACACCTATTAGAATGGCCACCATCAAAAGACAAGAAATGGGGCCTCCCTGGTGGTTCAGTGGTTAAGACTCTGAGCTCCCAATGCAGGGGGTGCAGGTTCTATCCCTGGTTGGGGAACTAAGATCCCACGTGGTGCACAGTGCGGCCAAAAACAAACAAAAAAAAAACCCACCAAAGACAAGAGATAACAAGTGTTAGCAAGGATGCAGGGAACTCTTGTGCACTGTTGGTGGGGATGTAAATTAGTGCAGACACTATGGAAAACAACATGGAGGTTCCTCAAAAAATTGAAAATAGAACCACCATATGATTCAGCAATTCCACTTCTGGGTATATATCCAAAGGAAATGAAAACAGGGTATTGAAAAGATCTCTGCACTCCCATGTTTACTGCAGTATTATACACAATAGGCAAGACATGGAAACAACCTAAGTGGCCATCAACAGATGAACGGATAAAGAAGATGTGGTATGTATGTATGTATGTACATATGTATGTATACATATATATGTGCGCATATATGTAATGGATATTATTCAGCCATGAGAAAGAAGGAAATCCTGCCATTTGTGACAACAAGGATGGACCCTGAGGATATTACATTAAGTGAAATAGGTCAGACAGAGAAAAACAAATACTGTATGATACTGCTTTTATGTAGAATCTAAAAGGGTTGAACTCAAAGAAACAGAGAGTTGAATGGTGGCTATGAGGGGTTAGGTGCAGGGCAAAGGGGAGGTGTTGATCAAAGGATACAAATTTCCAGTTATAAGATGAATACGTTCTGGGGATCTAATGTACAGTGTGTTGATTATAGCTAATAATACTCTCTGATATACCTGGAAGTTGTTAAGATAGTAGACTTTAAATGTTTTCACCACAAAAGAAAGTGGTAATTATGTGACATGATGGAGATGTTAGCTAATGCTATGGCGGTGATCATTTTGCAATATATAAGTGTGTCAAACTAACGCATTGTCCACCTTAATCTTATAAAATGTTATATGTCAATTATATCTCAATAAAGCTGGAAAAATAAATAAATAAAGGCCTTCTCCAAAAAACAAAGACCTGACAAAACTGAATAGGTACAGTTGCGTCATTAAAAGCCCTTATTTGGGTCTGTATGAATCATTTTAATTATCAGCAGTTTTTGTTTCATGGAGTAAGACATGGTTTTTCAAAATGGTGCAGCTGGGCCCAAGTATTTCCTGACCCTTCCTTCTGTCACCAGCGTGGAGCTAAAGGTCAAATGACAATATTTGAAAGCAAGTCCTTAAAAGACAATGCAGAAACCTAAATATGAAAGAATAAAAATGTAGCTGAAATGTAGAAGAAACAGCTATCATGGACTAGTATATCAGAATCTAATTTTCAGGGCCAGTCCTCACCTTAAGAAACTAACGCCCACGTATATTTAAATTAATCCTGTTCTTCACCTGATGTGTTTTCCATCATGTAGATAAATGTTTTACCACCTCGGCTGCACACTGGAATTATGTGGGGAGCTTTTTAAATATACTGATGTGCTCTACCCCAAAAGATTCTTTCATTGGTCTCAGTGCATCCTGGCAACAGAAATTTTTTCTGAGATAGAATTCACCTACTGAAACCAAGGGTAATCATCAGTTAAATCCATCACACCTGGAGCCCACCATCATGATCAAGCTCGCTTTAACTGTTGCTACCAAAGACTGGCATATCCTCCAAGGGGCACATAGCCCAAACGATAAGATGTTTGCCCGAGTTGTTTTTCAGGAACTTGGAATCAGCTGCATCTAGTTCGAGCTGGAGCCTGTTAAGACTGGGCATCTGGAAGGATCTCGTAAGACCTGAAAACCTAAAGTGGGAACCCTGGGGAGGTGGGTGATGGCACAGCTGGGAGGAGGGCCGGGCACACCACCTAGAAGGAGGAAGGGAGGCAGCTCCCGGGATGGTCAGCAAACCGGGACCAGGGCTGCTCACTTCTGTCATCCCTCTCCCTCAGTGGGCCCCCAGGTGGTTTATCACGCACCTCACATACGATGGCATGATTCTCTTCATCTTGGGCCTCTATGAGTTCAGCCAGGAAGTATTCGCCATAAGTCTCCTTCAGGATGGTGTCATGGTGCAGGAATATTGGCACGAGGTCGTCGTGATCTTCCACCCTGTTTACCGGAAAGGCTTAAATTCAGTGCTGGTTCCTCTGCTTGCTCCTGCCACCCTGTTCTAAATGCCAGGGATAGAGCAACACGCCCACGAAATGAACTTACATTCTAATGGGGGGAACAGACAACAAAAATGTAACACACAAATCACCGGGAACATTTCAAAGAGTGGTAAGTTGCTTTGGGATGGAGAGTGATGGGGTCAGGGAGTGACACTTGAGTGAGACCTGAGTGGAGACGGGGAGGAAGCTGTGTCGAGAATTGGAGGTGGGATGTCCCAGGCAGAGGGGACACGCTCGGCCCTGCTGGGCGTGGACTGCAGGGCAGCATCGCTCACGAGCCAGTGGACAGCAAGGTGGGCACAGCACCTCCCAAAAGTGCTCCAAGGAGCACTGCTTCTATGATATTGCTCCCAGCAGCCCTTCCTCCCCTTAGAAGAAATCCACTGTCTAAAAACACTTTTCTGCTATAGTGTCCCTCATGGATCGTCACAGTTATAAAGACTCTGGGAATTACTAAGGTAAAGAATATTTAAGCTTGTTTATGCATTCCTCCCAACAGGCCCATGGTACCCTTTACTCCTAAAATGTCTCTCTACTTCCATGGAGGGGGAGATGCTGGCTTGAAGGTAACGAAGCTCTGCTCACCATCTTGGGCACGTCTACCTCAAGCCTCCTTCTCAGGACCTCTACCGTGACCTCGACCACCAGTGTGCGTGGGGAGAGGAAGACCCAAGAACCAGGTTTACAGCAGCATGAGGATGCTGGTCCTTGGTCTCCATTTTGCTGCCATATTCCACATTCCTTTCTTCTTTTTAGCAGATTTGTGATTAAGTCTACTCTATTTTACCTGTCTGGGATGTTCTTATACATTCTCCTGGTCCTTTTCTTTTAAAATGTTCCATGTTCATATTATATTTTTCTAGTGTAACTGATTTAGCTACTACCTTTATCCTCCCTCCCCCTTATTTCATTACTCTGACATCTTCATTATCCCACTTTATCTTCCAATATGTTCTCTTTGATGTTAATAGCAGCTCCATCTAATGAGTGACAAAGACTCTGTGACCAGACCCTAGCCTAGTACACCCTGAGCCTCTTTTCCACTAGGCCTGAAAAGACATGAACAAACACTAATAGTTCCTAACAGCTCAAGGCCACATCCCTAGAAGGACCTGAGACCCCCTTAAAGTGCCTGCCTGAGAAAGCTCAGGGCTGCCAGAAGTATAGTTCCTGTTTGTTCCAGTGACACCTGAGGATAAGGCCCCATCTCCCAGCCTCTTTGGGAGGGCAGGAGCCTAATTTCCACCAGGGCTAGTGAGTGACTCAGATGGGTCTCACAGGGACCTACCCTGCCTTCCCATTTTTTGTAATTTGTCACTTCCCTGACTCTACTGAGACCCTGCTCACTCCCCACCCAGCTCCCTCATTTTCTCTTTATTTTATTTAATTTTATTTATTTATTTATGTTTTATTTATGTTTTATTTTCCCTCCTTTTCTCTTCAAAAGGCCCAGTCACCGTGGAGCAACTAAGCCCGTGAGCCACAACTGCTGAGCCCGCATGCCACAACTACTGAAGACCGTGCACCACAACTACTGAAGCCCACACGCTGCAACAAAGAGTAGCCCCCACTCGACGCAACTAGAGAAAGCCGGCATGAAGCAATGAAGACCCAATGCAGCCAAAAATACATAAATTAAAATTAAAAAGAAAAAAAGGCCCAGTCACCTCTGTACAAATCAGAGTTCAGTCCACCCTGGATGTTTCCCCCTATCGCAACAGTTATTACGGATTAAAATCTGTCCTTACCAGCATCCAGCTTTGTCGACCTTTGACATCTGCACACCCTGGAGCCCACAGCCCAGGGGCAACAGTGACAGCCAACATGGATGGGGCCCTACCGCACGCACTGACAGCGCTGGGGTGCTGTCGCTCGGCCTGTTTGCAGGTGCGGACGTGTGGCCCAAGGGGGCGCCTCTGGGGAGTGACCCCCACTCCACGCTGGCAACTCCCAGCCCTCTAATCAGCCTCTGCCTCTCCTGGTTGAGAAATTGGCCCGGTCCCCTCGCTGCTGAGCCTTGGTGTCTCACCTGCACAAGGGCAGGTACGAGGAGAGCGGGAGGGTACAGTGTGGGGACGCCCTCAAGGTCACTCTCGGGCAGGCAGTCAGCCCCTGGCAGCATCTGCTGTGGGAAACTTCACAGTCCCCCCACCATCTGATATGCTCCGAAACCCCCATCAGCTGCCTCCACCTGAGAGCCCCGGACCTCAGCTGGAAGGGCCGAGAAGGCCCCAGTGCATTCCAGAAACCCCTCATTTCCCCGCAAAACCACCCTCAAAAAGGTGCTGCTAATGGAGATGGCTTTTCTCTGTAAAAAGAGTCCTGGACGATATTGGTTAAGAAAAAACAAAACAAGAAGATTCTAGGAGAGAACAGCCAACAAATCTACTTTCAAATATCCTGCCAAAAAGTAAAGTCCACATCAGTATTTATTAACAGAGATAATTATTTTAAATTATGTGAAAGTAATTCAATATCCTAATCTTCTTAAGTGGATCAAGACAGCTATCACTGTGTACCATGGGCTTTTATCTATATGATGGACACAAAAATACTACTTTGTGGTATAAAAATCAGGAATAAAGGTTCAGAGAGACCCGGGGCCGAAGCCTAATCATGAGCCCTCGGCAGCCCGTGGACAAAGTGATCCATAATCACACCTCAACACTTACTCTTCTGGAAATAAGAAGAAAACATCCACATCGTGGAGCTCTGAAGAGTCTCTCCCTTCAGCCCTTCCCCAAAACGGATAAAGAGGAACTTGTTCTAAGAAACGCATTCCTTGGGGTGATCGATGATTTATGATCTTGCATCAGCCCCGGTGCTAATGATAAAGTACGACATCAGCCTCGCAGAGTCTCAAATGGCATATGACAAAGTCCAGCCCCATGGAAACAGACATCCTGGCTACTGAAAACAATTCATTCAGTAAAATGTTTGAATTTGAGCACTGCCTGCCGCTCGGATAGGAGAGCCACAGCTTCCTGTGGAGCCGCTGGGCACTGCAGGGCCACGTGCCCAGCACTTCCGTGACCCCCAGAGTTTAGGTGGTGATGATTATGAAGGTCAGGGTTGACCAACACAAAGTACAATGAGGCTGACACCGCTGAATAAGGATCAGCCTTCCTTTGGAGCTTCCAGCCAGCACGTGCTTGGAGAAGGCGACCACATGCGTGTTAATGGAATTGATTATAGACTATTTTATTTTAACTTGTTTGGAGGAAACAAAAGGTCTATCCCATAGAAACGGGTTTGATCATCCAGGCCCTTAAATGTCCACTAAACTCTGAAAACCATGCTAGTGAAAATGGGGCGGGATCCAAAGCTGAAGAAAATCAACAGCCTCTCAGGACACCTCACTTGGGGCTTGGGTGTCCTGTAAACCCAGGAGAAGGCAAGGTGAAGGATGACAGGGCCCTGGTGGCTGTCGCTGGCTTCCTCAGAGGTGGGGAGAAGGGAGAACAAACTCACTCACCACTTCACTACATCAGTGAACGGGGCTTTCAAGGAGCAGCACAATGCCAGACCCCAGGGCACTTGCCCGGCCGGCTGGCACTGTCCCGTGGTGGCAGGTGGACCTCTCAGCATCCGGACCACTCTTCTGTAGCATCACAAGCCTAGAGGAGAACCTATAGGTGGCTTCCCTGGATGCGGGAGGTGTGCGTTGTTTCCTTGCCAGCAAAGAAACCACTGCGAACTCACAGATGGTAAGTTCCTGCTTAGGGGCCGTAAGGACGGCCGCAGCCCATCATTGCGTTCAGAATACTGGCATGGCCTCCTCTCTCCTGTCTGATGGCAACTTCCACAACCAGAGAGGATCCGAATTTCATTAGCTAGACTTAAAAATGTACCATTGGAAAAGTGATTCTGATATTTAAATGCCATAAATATTGTATTTATTTAAGCCTGAGAGAGTGTGTATATATGTGTGCATGTTCTTTAAGAAATCAATGAATAGCTGCAGCCGACCCCACCCGCTGCACTGCGCACCCTAGCAGTCAGTGGGTGAGCTGGGAGCCGCAGAAGTCACCACGGGGAGGCGGGGTGGGGGCAGCATGGCAGCCTCGTTATGGCTCCGTGGAGCCGCCGGCAGCAACCAGCAGTGGCCAGCCTTGCAGCAGTGTGTTCTAGGTCAGTGGTTTCTAAGACTCAAGTTGGATTCACTGGAGTAGGGAACATGGGGAATCCAATGGCAAAAAATCTCATGAAACATGTCTATCCACTCATTATTTATGATGTGTTCCCTGATGCATGCAAAGAGTTTCTAGATGCACGTGAACAGGTAGTGTCTTCCCCAGCAGATGTAGCTGAAAAAGCTGACAGAATTATCACAGTGTTGCCCACCAGCATCAATGCGATAGAAGCTTATTGCCCACCAGCATCAATGCGATAGAAGCTTATTCTGGAGCAAATGGAATTCTAAAGAAAGTGAAGCAAGGCTCACTGTTAATAGATTCCAGCACTATTGATCCTATGGTTTTGAAAGAACTGGCCAAAGAAGTTGAGAAAATGGGAGCAGTTTTCACGGATGCCCGTTTCTGGTGGTGTGGGAGCTGCTCGGTCTGCGAACCTCACGTTTATGGTGGGAGGAGTCGCAGACGAATTTGCTGCTGCTGCCCAACAGCTGCTGAGATGCGTGGGCTCCCATGCAGCGTGTTGTGGAGCTGCTGGGAGTGGGCAGGCTGCAAAGATCTGCAACAACTTGCTGTTAGCTTAGTATGACCGGAACTGCTGAAGCTATGAATCTGGGAATCAGGTTGGGGCTTGACCCAAAACTCCTGGCTAAAATCCTAAATATGAGCTCAGGACGATGTTGGTCAAGTGACACTTATAATCCTGTACCTGGGGTGACAGATGGAGTTCCCTCGGCTGATAACTATCAGGGTGGATTCGGAACAACACTCATGGCTAAGGATCTGGGATTAACACAAGACTCTGCTACCAGCACGAACAGCTCAATCCTTCTGGGCACTCAGGCCCATCAGATCTACAGGATGATATGCGTGAAGGGCTACTCCAAAAAAGACTTCCCATCCGTGTTCCAGTTTCTACGAGAGGAGGAGACGTTCTGAGTTTGCCCTTTGGCTGTGGACGCTGTTGGAAACCACACTCTATCTTGAAGCCCCTTATAGCTCACTCCACAAGTAAATGGGCTTAATCAAAGGTCACCTGTCTGCTTTTGATTGTCTAGGTCACAGTAAACCCTGGGATTTTTCACCCATATTTATTTAACTGCTTATTCTTTTTATCTATTTAGCAAGGACATATTATCTGAATTTGTGGTTTTTTCTGCAAGCCACTGATGGTCTTTGCTAGCTAGCTGATTGACCTTTTCCAAAAGTTTGATTCCTGAGCACTGTCAGCTAAAGCGCTGCCTACTCCAATCAGGATATTACTTACTCCACTTTACAAATAAAAGCAAGTTTTTTTCCCACAGGATAAAACCTATCCTGGAGGAAAGAAAAGAAATCGGTGTGAGGAAAGGAGTTAGAGAAAGGGGAAGTATAGTGAATTACTCCTTGTGTCCCTCAGAAAGTTTGTCCTGTTAACCCAGTGGTGGTATTTGTGCATTGTGAGGTTACCGGTTCACTTTCCAGGAGCTGATAAGGCGAGAACTCCTTGCTGCATGCTATGTAATCTGGACTCTGTTACATTACCCTGGTGTGCCCCTCTTGTAACAACTCCCAATACTCAGTAAACTTATTTTTTATATTTTTGTACATTTGTACAGTACATTCTTACTACATAACTTTTGACTTCAAAAGAATAACATCTTTAGAACTGTTTCAGAGCCAACGATGATATGTGCTTTACATAATTATTATATTATCCTAAATATAACCATATTATTTTGAATTCAAATAAATTTCTATGTTGATAAAAAAATCAATGAATAAAGAAAAATTCAGAGAATCCAGTTTAGTGGTAGCGCTAAAAAGTGCAATGTATTTGGCATAAACCAACCCTTACCACGAACAGTTTCAACTTGGGGTTGGAGAACCTACAGTGGGCCCAGCTAAGCAACTAGATTTTTCTTCTTATTCAGCTGTGTGAAACAAAGCACCTTTTTCTTTCCAAGATCTCTTGTGACCTCTAGTGGTCTTCTTTAGGAGAATCAAATCCATCATTTCTAAACCGTATATTCCATTCAAAACTTTAACATGGGTCTTGGAGCCATTTAGCTTCTACTCATTGGAAAATCTCATGATTTTACAAGTTATGGAGGACTTCGGAATGAAGTGCTTCAAAGCACATTCAGGGCCAATTAGAGGCCCCTGCACTTACACCACTGGGATCTGATCCAAAAGTCTGTGTTGGCACACCATAGTTCCAGTTGGATTGTGAACCAAATTCTATTTGCTGGGTTACTTATCAGGACTCAAGAAGACTAGTGGTGAAATTCCTAACTGCCCTACAACTTCTTTTGAATGCTTTAGGATATTTATCCCTTAAGCATCAGAATGTTCATTTACATGAAATTGCTCAGAAGTCAAGCTTAAGTGGATTCCTAATAATTGTGAGACTATCAAACGCTTAATAAAAATAACTGCTTTAAAAGGTGAGAAGTTAGCATTTAAAAAACACCACATCTTACATTTTAAAGTCCTAAATTGACCTAACGTCCTAAATGTTGACCTAACTTAATTTTTATTATTAGCAAAAAAGCAGTACTATATAAAGGAAACTTTAAATTACTTTACAACACTGACTGACAGCACACAATCCTTTCCTTAGTGAGTCCTCTCCTATCCCTGTGAGGACTTGAAAAAGGTAGGTTTCCCCCCAGAAAGGCCATTCCAATAGCTTCTAAATCTGAGAACATCTCAAATCCACCACCAATGATTAATCAAGCCCATTACAGATTATAAAGATGTGTCTAGAAGCAGCGATGCTTTACTTCATATATTATGCAAAATACAGAACAGGAACTTCAGTAATTTGTGTCTAAGTAGAGGGGCACATTACAGCACAATTTTCCACATGGGTAAATCAAAGAAATGGGACTGGGGATTACAGTGTTAATTCGCTGGCTCTGAATGCGTTGCTAGGTAAATGGCAGAAGGATAATTACATCCCCAAACTCTTCACTGGTTTAGTGTCTTAAGAACTGTGTTCTTCACCATTAATTATCAGTGCAAGTAACAACTGATGAAACAGATGTTGAGAAATAAATGCGGGGGAAACAAGAGAAATGAGGCAGCCTAAGCGGACGCATGGCCACGCCCATCTGACTCTGAAGTGTCCTTTTTTCCTGTATCCTTAAGGAGGGAGATCATCCACATAAGTACATTTTCCAGATACCTGAAGTCCTACACCTGTAAGTATCAAAAGTCTAATATGAACGCTGTGGACAGAGGGCCTCTTAAAATGTGTTACACTTCCCCTTCTGCAAGCAAAAGCATCAACTCTCATAATGTCAGTTATCTCTGTATTTCACGGCTATATACTAAAAAGTTCTCTTTTTCTAAACATCCCTTCCTCATTACAAAGTACCCTCTGTCATCTCTTTGCCACCAGCACTATGTTCCTCTCGTGAATTGCTTCTTGCAGATTTTCTGGACCAGCAGGACATTTCACCCTCAGAGGCTGAATAAGCATGACCTCAGGGAAAGGAATTGTGAGGTTTAGTTCAGGCCAGGACAGCCTGTCCACATGAAGGTTAGCACTCATAACACTCAAGTTTTCAAGGGTAGAAGGAAGAAAGGAAGGAGAGGGGGTGGGAAGGAGGGAACTGGGAGACCAGCTCATAACCACCAGTTACCACGTGCTTCCAGGAGCCAGCACTGGGCGAGGCACACTCTCCACCTGACTTCTCCAGTGCCCTACATCCTTGAAATGACAAGTGGGGATCAGTGAGTAAGTTAGCAAAGATGCCACTTACTTTTCAAAAAGTGAAAGAAATAGGTGATTTTTTCCCCTGTGACCCATTTATTTTGTAACTGGAAGTTTTTACCTCTTAATCTCCCTCACCTATTCCACTCATGCCCCTACGCCAGAAATAGGGGATTTTGAGATAGGCTGCCTCTGCATATGTCAGTTTCAGTATTAGATTTATATATAATTTTCTATTACAATCATGTCTTGCTGAATATCTATGTCGAAAGTATATAAGCTTTAAAATGCCTCAAGAAAATGACAATTCCCGTGACCCAAAGTTTGTATACTGCCTACACTTTAAGAAAATTCGGAGCTTCCAGGTTGGTGAACACGTGGAAGTTTGGGGAGAGTGGTGAGCCTGGAGGGGGCACGGAGGTTCTGAGCCCCTTCCCCACACCTTGCCCTGCGCACTTCTTCCATCTGACAGTTCCTAAGTTATATCCTTTTATAATAAACTGGTGACCTAGTAAGTGAAAAAAAAAACAAAAAAGACCTGGAAATGTGCCTACCTCAACTGTAACCATTCCCCTCTACCCTCCCCCAAAGAACTGTCTGCTTTGCATGCACATGTTTAATCATCCATCTGGATAATTTCTAAACTGGAAATTATTTTAAATGCAACTATTTTCTACACTTAAAAAGGAACCTGTAAAATCGCACTGAAACCCACAAGTATTTGGATAAATGCAAATTAAAACAACAAATTAATATTGTATTGGAGACAGTTTTTTTTGTTTGTTTTTTTGCGGTACGCGGGCCTCTCACTGTTATGGCCTCTCCCGTTGCAGAGCACAGGCTACGGATGTGCAGGCTCGGCGGCCGTGGCTCACGGGCCTAGCCGCTCTGCAGCATGTGGGATCTTTCCCGGACCAGGGCACGAACCCGGGTCCCCTGCATCCGCAGGCGGACTCTCAACCACTGCGCCACCAGGGAAGCCCTGGAGACAGTTTTAATAACTGAAACATCCAGCATAAATGAAGGTGCAAGAAAATGAGACTCTATTGGTTAGGATACAAATTGACATGATTATTTTGGTTGAATAATTTGGTAGTATCTATTTTTAAATGTTAGTGTTCAATGCAACCTTACCCAGAAATTCCACTCGTAGGTATCTATACTACAGAGAAAAATAGCATGAATGCTTAAAAATATATGTACAAGGCTGTTTACCACAGCATTTCTTGTTATAGGAAAAAAAAAGAGGACAAATTTCCATGAATAAGGAATACTTAAATGAATTATAGTAGAACCACACGATGAAATACCACACAGCCATGAGAAAGAACAAAATTGATCTGGAAGGTGGATGTGGAAAATACAATTAACAGAACATATTATCATGACTGTAGACATATATGTGCATATATATATATAGATAGATAGAGAGAGAGAGTGAATACACACATATACTTGCATTTGCGTGTATGGTTACATACTCACATAGAAGACTGAAACAATGAGTAATTTTTTCTTTAAAATGTTTTCTGATTTGAAAATATAATTCATTTTATTAAATGAGCCCATGTCTCAAATTAATTAGCAAATGGCAGGAAAAAAAATGAGAGATTTCTAAATGAAATGAAGACAAAATTATAGCAATTGTGAGACTACTTACAAGATCCTAAGAAATTAATTATCAGAAATTTCTCAAAACATAATTTAAAAAACTGCTAAGTGGCCAGAGGTAGAGCACTGGACTGAATGGCCAAGACTGGTGCAGAGGAGCCAAAGGGATGAGCCTGGGAGAAAGCTGAGGCCCAAATCCTGGAAGTGGGGGATGGGGGAGGGGTCAGGGCAGGCAGTCACCCTCCCTCTCACCCAAAGTTCACTGGACTTTTCTTTAATAGGTATAGAATTACTCAAGTTATTCTTTTTTTTAAGTAAATTTAATTAATTATTTATTTATTTATTTTTGGCTGCATTGGGTCTTCCTTGCTGCGCGCGGGCTTTCTCTAGTTGTGGCAAGCAGGGGCTTCTCTTCGTTGTGGTACGTGGGCTTCTCACTGCGGTGGCTTCTCTTGTTGCAGAGCATGGGCTCTAGGCACGCAGGACTTAGTAGTTGTGGCTCGCAGGCTCTAGAGCGCAGGCTCAGTAGTTGTGGTGCGTGGGCTTGGTTGTTCCATGGCATGTGGGATCTTCCCGGACCAGGGCTCGAACCCGTGTCCCTGCATTGGCAGGGGGATTCTTAACCACTGCACCACCAGGGAAGTCCTATTCTTATTTCTAAAATGAGTTTTGGTAGTTTGTGTTTGAACACAAATTGTTGAATTTATAGAGTTGTTGCAGTCTTCCCTTATCCTTTCAATGTCTATAGGATCTGTAATGATATCACCTCTTTCAATACTGATATCGGTGATATATTTTCTTTCTTTTTTTTCTTGGTCAGTTTAGCTAGTAGTTCATCAATTTTATTCATCTCATCTGTGTCTTTTAAATTACCAAATCCAACGGTCTCTTCTTTGTATTCAAATTATTTGATTTCCCTACGAATTATTTGATTTGCCACTTTAAGAATCTTTGACTTCTACAATACTCCTCTTCCAATTTTTCTTTACAATCATTAACGGCTCACTTTCATCTTTCAAAATTGTGCTCTAATCCTCTGCTTTCCACTTTAAAATCTCCCCCTCAACTAGACCATCTCCGTTATTCTCATGATCTCCTCATTCATGAGAAGCCCTGTATTTCCAACTGTCTCCTGTCCATCTAGTGCTATTATTTCCACTTTCAGTTAATGAATCCACCATCCCCCCTAAAGTTGAAACCCCGAGTCACCATTAACTCATTCTCATCCTTCAACTTCTCTAACCAATTGGTAGTCAAACTGCACCTTCCCTCTCAAACATTTCTTTGCATCTATGCACCCGCCTTGATCCATTCCCCAACCTGGACCTCTTTGATTCGTCACTGCCTGAATTCCAGCCGGCATCATTCTTGGCCAGACTGTTCTGTGCTCCTCCCCTGCAAGCCACTGGCCACATAAAAAGCAGTTCTTTTTAGCATACAGTCCATACCATGCCTTTCTTCAGTGCTCCCTGCTGGCTCCAAGTTAAAGCCTGCTCATCACAGTTTTTCTGCTCTTCCTCACATCTGCCCACCTGCCTGGTAGCAGACATTCCGGGTGCTTTCCTGCCTCCACGCCTTTGCCCATCTGTCCATCTGGCTGAACTCTGACTCACCCTTCCTGACCAGATTCAGAGGCTACCTTCTCTATGAAGCCTCTTTTCTTTTACATTTTTCCCACTGAGGTATAATAATATAGTGTACAGTGCACAGATATTAAGAGTGCAGCTGGATGACCTTTGACAGCCGCGTGCGCCACGTGCACCCCGATCAATGCACAGAGCACTGTCTCCCCACCGCATCCCTCCCACCATCACTCTTCCCTCCGCCAGAGGCAACCACTGATCTGACCTCTCCTGTTTTGTACATCTTACAAGTGAAATCAACAGTATATGGTCTTTGTTTCTATGTCTGCCTTCTTTCATTCAGCATAAGCTTTCTGAGACTGATCCATGCTATTGTGTGTACACGTAGTTTATTCCATTTCATTGCTGAGTAGTGTCCATTGTACAGAGGTACCACAGTTTGTGAACATTTACACGTTGATGGACATTTAGATTTTGGGGTGCCTGGGGGGTTGAAGCTGTCTTCATCCCTCTCTGCCCTTCCCTCCTTCAAGCTACACAGCATCACAGTTTATCATAGATGGGTCTCTCTTCCCCACATAACTCTAATAATATTAATAATAATATTTAATTTCCTTGGGCACCTACATGTGACTGGCAGTGTGCTAAGTACTTGATTTTTATCAGCTCATCCCATGACTACAACAGTCCCATACAGCAGACAATATGCTCACACCCACGGACAGAGAGGAAACTGAGGCCTGCGGAGGCCCAGTTCCTTCTTTAAGTTAACCCATCTGGTGAGTAGTAAAACCAAGATCAGGATCAAGATCTACCTGATGTCATTACTGCAAATTCTTAACAATTATGCCATAACACTACATGCCTGGTAAACATTAGGCTCTTGCTTTTTAAAAAATTTAGTTTCCATACTTTCTAAAGAAATGCAGCACTCATCAAATATGGCAATGGTGGGAAGTCCCTGGCAGTCCAGTGGTTACGACTCCACGCTTCCACTGCCAGGGGCACGGGTTCAATCCCTGGTCGGGGAACTAAGATCCCCGCATGCCACGTGGTGCAGCCCAAAATAAAAACAAACAAACAAAAACAAATATGGCAATGGTTACCCCCAAAAGATACAGCTTACTCTTCACTGATAAAGGAACCAACCACCCTTGTGAAATGATTTTATAGGCCCTCTTACTTCAAAACAGCTGTTCTATTTTGCTCACAGTTTTGTGCATCAGAAACCTGGGAGGACTCAGCTGGGCAGTGCGTGCTTGGGGTCTCTCGTGTGGCTGCAGTCAGATGTCAGCGGGGATGCAGACACTGGGGGTTCTCCTGGGCTGCACATCCACATGGTGAATGCTGTCAGCGGTAGCCCCTTGGGGCTGCGGGCCCAGCACTGACTTGTGGCCTCTCCGGCACGGTGGTCTCAGGGCAGTCAGACTTCTGCCCCTCGTCTCCTCCACAGCGAGCATCCCAAGAGAACAAGGCAGAAGCCTCCCAACCTCCCACGTCACAGAGCATCCCTTCCGCCATGCTGTGTGGCCACAGCAGCCATAAAACACCCAGACTCAAAAAGAGCGGACACGGAGCCCACCTCTTGATGAGAAGAGCGGCCAGGCCACATTATAGGAGAGCATGCAGGATGGAAGATGGCCTTCTTTGGAAAACAGAATCTGCCACAGCTATTGCCTTGAGATTGCTGACCTTCAAGGCATGTCATGTGGCCGTGGATGGTAAAGACTTTCAGCTTGGAAAACTCCTCTTTGGGGTCAACAGAATCCTCATTCACTGAATGCTGGAAAATAGGTGGGCTTTACTGGGGAAACTAAATAGGCAGATTCATTTCTATGTTTGTTTTATTTGAAAGTTATTTCACTCAGTGTGGAGCCAAGGATTGTGTGTCTTCAGAAACCCTTAAGTAGTAAATGCACAGCTTTGCTGACTACACGGCACCAAATGGGTCTCATCAGATATTCAGTCCTGCAAGTTATGTCATCAAGGGGAATTGTAAACATCTCCAAATGAAGTAATGCTTCCGGGTATTATAAAGCGATTTCATTCAAGCTATCATCACTTACTGTAAGAAGCGGCAGTTTTTAAACTCTTTGTAAGGTAACCGTCAGGGTAAAGCTTAGGTAGCAAAAGGCACGGCTCCACACTTACCTGGCTTTGCGGATGTGTAGCTGAGGGTAGTGGCTGTGCCTGTGACATATGTGCACGGCAAAGTCCTCATCATATGTCAGGTTTGGAATGTTCCCCACTTGGTCGAACACAGTTATGAGAGTCGAGCCTAAATCCCAGAGACAAAGAAGTGAGGCCTCAATTTACCAAGGAATAACTTTAGGACTTCAGGGCAAATGCAGTTTCCATTCTAATGTGTGTTTTAATTGTTACAGTCGAATGGGCACATTATACATTGAGGACCTGGAGACCCGTGGTTCTTATGTCCCATCCCCAAAGCCCCATTTTAAGCACAAATTTCCTACGTTAGCGACTGGGGTCAGGAGGTGGTGGAGGAGGACTTACCGAGGCTCATGTAGGACGGCACGATGAGGAATATGAAGTGCAGGTCTGGCACCGCCTTGAACACGGTCCTGGCGAGGGAATGGGAAGGGACGGAGTGTCAACAATCCTATTAGCCAGCACCTGGCGAGACGAACGCCTTCACTACAAAAATGAGGCGTTCATAGATCTACCTGGGTGCCCTGCTCCCTGCCTGCAAAGGCAAGAACACCTTCGAGGCAATTCCTTTTTCTTCTCTGCTTTTCCCTGGATTCCAAATGCCCCCTCTTCTATCTGTTCCACGGAGGCAGCGAGAACCAAGGCACCATGTCCACGCGGTGCACCAGGTTTCTGCTGAGATTAACCTTTGCCCTGGCATCTGGATGGTCTGGTGTGACACTGCAAAGTGACTTGAGAGCTGAGGCCACCACCCCCAAGTGTCTATGCAGCCTGTCAGAGACCCGTTGTGGCAGAAGCCCTGCGGGTCAGGTTTCTGCAGGCGGTCCTGTTAATAACATGTCTAAGGATGAGATTGAGGAAAACTATTTTTAGAAACATCCAAGCCTGTGACCTCTTCTCTTCCCCTCCTCCCCCCAAATCCATTTTTTTCAAATGACCGTGTGACCTGTTTGCCTCCAACAGTGGTAGTTAAAGGCGTCCATTCAAAGGAAGGATTGTATTCTTTCAGAAGCATCACCACCGTTCAGAGTAAATGCTTGACTAGAGCCAGAAAGTACAAGCAAATTGAACACCTCAAAGAATTTCCTTTAAAAATATTTTTTTGACTATCCAGATAGTTAAAGACATGATAAAGACATGAACGTGTCTCGTCTACGATGCTGCTGCCACTGCCCCGTGTCACTGTCTGCCACACCGTGGCCACTCACCGAATAATCTCTTTGCAGCAGCCGACAGAATACTCGTCCACAGCCACAAAGAGGTGCATGAACAACGTGTTCAGAGGCTGCAGAAGAAAAGAGGACACGATTAGAGGCTGAGTCAGAGCAAGGGGAGGGGTGGGAGATAGGGGGAGGGTCTGGGGGCAGCCATGGCACAGAGCTGCCTGGTGTCGATGGAAGATATTTTATGTCTAAAATAAGGAGACACCCAGGCAGGGTTCGAGCCACTTTCTGTCCTCCTAGCTTGGAATTATTCAAGGAAAGGGGGGGTCGTAAATGAGTCCAGCGTGTCGGGCCCTTCCTCCCGCCTCACTACGGCCGCGGGCAGGGGGGCGCCTGCGGGGGACTGAAGTCGATTCTGAACTCAGTGGTCTTGTCCCCAGGGCGCCTCAGCCCAAGTGAAAGACAATCCTCCTCCCCCGGGGCTCTGGAGTCAGCAGCTGCTGCTCTATTCAAGTGACACCAGGGAAAGCGCCTCTCATGAATTTGGAGGATGGAAGGCAGATGCCCCACTAGGAATCCAACGGCTTGTTTTGTTCAACATTCCCAGAGTCAGAAGCAAATACTACGCTCGGGACCCAGAAAACCTGGGAGCGGAAAACAAAGTAGTAAGATTCTAATATGGCTTTCGGGTCACGTCTTTAGGAGTTTTAAAGAATGCTGCCCCATAACTTTTTTTTTTTATTTTATCGAAGTATAGTTGATTTACGACACTATTAATTTCTTCCGTACAGCAATGTGACTCAGTTGTACTGAAGACTTTCTAAGTGGCTGGTCATGAGGAGTTGCTCTACACATCCCCACATCCCTCTGTTCAGCTCAGTACCCCTGTGTTTATGGACAGATCCTCAAATTCTAGAGACAATGCAAATGGGAGGGGGCTGAGTGGTGAGGTGAGGGCAGTGCTTGCACCTCGATCTGGACAACAGGAGCACTTCTGTGTCTCTTGTTTCCTGAGCAATTTCATAGACGGCCTTGGGTGACCACCTGCACATCCGTGTGCCTCGGTCTCCCCTCCTGTTGGGTGGCACGTGCTCTAAGAACACTCAGAAGGTGTTTATCAGACATAAAATGGCGAGAGAAGAATCATGAGTTTAGTTCATGAGCTTGAAAACTCCCCAGAGGCAAGCAACACGAACTCCAGAGTCCAGATAACAACAGCGACAGTGAGAGTTCAATGTCGCAATGTGAGCACTTCCCATACATGGACTTACCTAACCCCATGGCATCTGCTTTACATTCTGGTCAGGACTCGCCTTGCTAGCGCATGGTTTATTACTTGGCTGATTTATCCCCCAAATTCTCTCTTCCATCAAAAATATTACAGTTCAATATTTATTCCTTAGCTTTAAGATAAAAATAATTATTTAGTTGCAGATACCCCCGGGGTAGGTAAGCCATTAAGTCATAAGCCTCTATACCCATGCTGTCCAATAGGAAAATAATTCAAGCCACAAATGCTGGGAACATATGTAATTTTCAAGTTTCTAGTAGATATATTTTTAAAAAGAAGTAAACAGGTGAAATAAATGTTAATATATTTTATTTAACCTAATATATTCACATTATTATCCTTTTAAGAAGTAGTAAATATAAAAATTCTCAACAAGGTATTTTATACTCTTTTTTTTCCTACTGAGTGTTTGATGTCCAGTGCATATTTTATACTTGGAGCTCATCTCAGTTCAAACTAGCCACATTTCAAGTGCCCCAATAGCTACATATGGCTGATGTACCCTCCAGGACCGGCCCAGCTCTACATTATTGAAGGAAGTAGTTTAAAAAGAAACAATTTTAAAAGAACAAGAAAAGGAACAAAAGGGGAAAGAATTTAGGAAGAATGATGTTAATTTATAATTCTCAAAAAGATAAAATCATGACCCTAATGCAAATACAAAATGCACGTATCAGAGATTGATTCAACCCATCAATCCATGAGGTGACCAGTGAGATGATACAAAACGATTCATTGCACTTGAGACGCTGGCTTCAGGCAGTTTTAATGAGGAAATGTTAGAAGACTGCCCAGCTAGATACAAAAGAGTTCAGGTCCCACTGGGCCAGAAACTGTAACCTTTGAGGTTATCTCTTCCACCACACTGAAGTTATTTACATCTCAAATGAACAAAAATCTACCAGTTCATCACTGTTCCTGCGGAACTGTAAAATAGCTCAGTCAATAGAAAATCAATCAAAAGTACAAGCACAATGGAAAGAATCTTGTTGGTCTATTTCCAAGCTTGAGATAATTTTTCTGACAGTGGTGACTGCGAGCGCAGGGGACCAGGGGGAGGCAGCCTCTAGCTGAACAGATGCTGGGTAACTGAGTGCTGGGCTGTGCGTGTTTGCGTGTGTGCGCACGCACGAGTCCACTCGTTCACACAGTTGCCGTTCCCCAGGGCTCCGGGACGCACTCTTGAACTCCACCGACAGGGCAAGCGTGCTGCCCGCAGTTGCAGCCTCAGCTCTGGCTCTCTGCAGCAACTGGCCCGGATGCTGGCCTGGCTCTGGCAGCCGAGGGACAGCTCAGGCTACCAAAGCCCAACTCCCCGAGACCCGATGACCTGGCTTCTGTGGGTCGACAGGGTGTCCTGTGTCCGCAGCTGGGAGACATCAAATAAGCCAGAGCCCATGAGGGCACTTTGAAAATTACAGAGCATGACTTGAATCTGAGGCCCTGTTGTCATTATTTCAGGGGCAGATGTGTAAATGGCAGGTCCCTCCCAGCAGGTCAAAGACTTGGGAGCACAGCGTGGAGGCCTGGGAAGCGCAGTCCTGATGCTCCACTAATTCCTTGCCGTGCCCCACCCCCAGTCCTCCTCTGAGGCTTCCTGCTCTCAGACTCCCCTTCCCTCTCCACCAGATAAGTTCATTTCTGTCTGTCATGATGTCACACACTTTCTGTTGTGACTTTTGAACTGCTCAGTCTAAAAACTGAGAAGACCTATATGCAAACATAGGACTTCCCTTCCAAATTCAAGCTCTTCTCATAAGCAATGTGCATGGTTACTCACTGTGCATGGGATTTCACTGTCCATCTCCCGGAACACGGACACCCAGTCGTCCTGTGGGGCGACATTCCAGCTGGGATAGTCTAGGAAGGTGGCCTGGGCCATGATCTCCTCCTGGTCATTGTGGAGGGTGATGGCAAGGTTTGCCTTCTCCCTGCGGAAACGATTCCAATTGCACACATGAGGAAGGTACCAGAAGTGAGATGAAGAGGTGTCGTTCTCTCCCACCTTTGGCTACTGGATCTTGGCAACCACTGCACGAGATATGATAGCCTATGGAAGAGGTGGGAGCGATGTGGCAGCAAGTATGGAAGTGCACCTTTCAGGACATCTGGTGCTACCAACCCCATCTTTACAGAAAATTACACTTCATTAGAAAGGTGTCACGTCTATGATATAACGTGTCCAATACCCCTCCCTTGGAGACAGGCTGGGGAAACCGTTGACCGTAGTCTTCCCCATCCTCTCCATGTTGCCAGCTCCACTGTGTTGCCCTAAACACATACATTTAGGATGGCCAACTGGCCCACGTACGTGTCCCTCACACACATGCACTTCCAGTACTTAATTATTTTCTTTAAGCCAGTTCACTTTTGGCTGAAATAAGTCTATTTCAATAAAAAAATTTTACATCGCTATCATAAATGGAAAACCATTATACCTTCCTATAAACAGAAGGTAACTATAAAAATGAAGAGATGACACTTAAAACAAAAATTGCTCTGGGGCTTTCCTGGTGGCGCAGTGGTTGAGAGTCCGCCTGCCGATGCAGGGGACACAGGTTCATGCCCCGGTCCAGGAAGATCCCACATGCCGCGGAGCGGCTGGGCTCATGAGCCATGGCCACTGAGCCTGCACGTCCGGAGCCTGTGCTCCGCAACGGGAGAGGCCACAACAGTGAGAGGCCCGCGTACCACTAAAAAAAAAAAAAAAAAATTTCTTGCATGGTTTGAGTCAAATCACTTGGGTCCCACCAGAGCTGTGGGCACCTTTGGGAAACACTGTGCTTAGGACAGCAATCTCAGCACCTCCAGCCACCATCCCCTCTCACAGGAAGTCACAGTCCTCAGCCACCGGGGACTCCACCAGGGGTGCCCCTGGCCCAGGCACTGCAGCTGGCTGCCCTCTGGTACCAAGAACAGGGGATCCACACAGGGCGCTCATTAGCGGGAGGAGGAGCTCCTCCCGTCTGATTCACTGAAGCCCCTACCCCTCATTCCACTCCCGCAGGGCTCCCTCCAGCTCCTGGTCCTCTGGGGTCCCCTGCTCCGGGCTCCCAGAGCCACGACCTATGGCTTCACACTGACAGTCCTCGCTCTAACCCAGATGAGAAAAGGCCCAGGGCACGGGACCACGGAGCATCAGCAATGATAGTGATAGACGTGGTAGAGGAGGAAGTGGGCAAGAGCTGGGACCAGGCAGCTGCCATCCCCTCAGGGAAGCAAGGGAAATGTATTCCTGGAATCCCAATTTGAACTTGAAATGCATTTATCCATGGGAACCTAGGGTGGCGGTTGTGTTCTGTAGTACAATTAGCATGGTACTATATGGCACAGACATTAGAGATTAAATAGGCTTTTGTGGGCAGCCAGCCACCAATAACATTGTTTCAATGGGAAAATGCACTGCAATTTCCAGAGAGCCTGACTACAGAAAGTAACTTTGGCAGCATATCCTTTTGTATGTACAATTTCACTTCTTATTACCTCTCAGCCAGTAGGTCCTCTACAGGACAGATAAAAATCATCATGGGAGCAAAAGAGGGAGAGGAGGGAAAAAGGTAGAGGGAGAAGGTGTGTTTCTTTAAAGCTGGTTTAAAATTATTCTTTGTAATAAGCCAAATCCAAACCAAAGGAGCCCTTAAAAATATATAGACACAAGCACGAGCACAGGTATGTATTTCACAGAAAATATATTAAAGCTCGAAGATATTATCCAGCAATAGAAATTAGAGTTCTTTTCATTAGAGCAGTGCTTCATTTATTCAATTGGTTTAAGGAGTTTTCCAAGTTCAGCCAACACTCGTTTTACTTAACCGTACTTGGTGGAAATCTTGGTGAAACAGTGTCTCCATTTTCTGCCTCATTAAGCAGCGTGAGTGAAACAGGGCTCAGAGTCCCTTTACGTGCCCCTCCTCATGCTCTGAACCGTGGAGCTTCCGCCCCCCCTGACTGCACTGTGCCATCTGCACACCAAGTGGCCACTCTTGTGGCCCTTTCCCCACTCACCCGCTCTGCCCAATCCGCTCATGTCCTCCCCTAAAACTGAGCAGGGTTTTTAGGTGAGACCACTGTTACTCTTTCCTGTATCTCAGTGACTGAGCCAGCAGTCAATAAAAGGAAACTGAATAAACGAGAAAAGAAACCGCCAGTTTTAGAAATGCCCGTAAGATGGGTCTGGAAGCTTGAGGCTGGCCGGCGAGGGGATGGGAGTTAGTTACCTAATGTGAAAACGAAAGGCTACAAGGGCTGGGTAGCAAGGGAGCTGTCTGGGGAGCTCCAGGACACTAATGAAAATGTAAATTTACTTTTACTTCTGAAAATAGGCTGGCTTCTAAGGCAGGTCTCAACGTTATAAGGGCCCCATTTTCACATTAAAAAAACTTTCACTACTCCCCTCCCACATGATGTAAGTTACGCTTTTTGTACCTGCCAATTCAGAAAATACATAAACACATCAGACACATGGATTCCAGGAACCTTACAGCCACTCCAAGGCCCAGCAGGGGTAGGGTGCTCAGGGACCAGGGACCAGGGACCGGCACAGCACATGTCCAACACATTCTATTGGATGAGTCACAGCTCCAGGCTGATTTCAGAGGCAGAGACTACAGTGCAGGGAGGAACACAGAGGCCCAGAGAATAGGGGAGGCATGGGAGCCTCCAATGTCATCAACGCCCACACCTGCTTTAGCTGCAACACCAGAGTTAACTTGATTTCACGTATTGTATGTATTTACATTTACATACGTATAATTATATATCTAACATATATTTTTATTTTCATTCAACTCATGTATTCTAATTTTTCTTTTTTGACCCATGATTATTTATTATTGCATTTAAAATTTTTCAAATATATGGGCGTTCCTTAATTATCTTTTTGTTATTGATCTCTAACTCCATTGCATTGTTGTCAAAGAACGCTCTTTGTGGCACTAACCACTGCTGGGGTTGCTTCATGGCCTAAGAGGAAGTTAGTTTTTATACATGTTTCCATGTCTACTTGACAAGATTATGTATGTTCTAACACTGGCTACAGTGTTCTACATATATCCGTTAGATCAAGTTCTTTAATTGGGTTCTTGTTGAAATCTTTCCTGTTGTAACTGATTTTCAGTTTGCTTGACCTTTCATTTATTTTATATTTATTTATTTATTTATTTTGCGGTACGTGGGCCTCTCACTGTTGTGGCCTCTCCCGTTGTGGAGCGCAGGCTCTGGACGCGCAGGCTCAGCGGCCGTGGCTCGCAGGCCCAGCCGCTCTGCGGCATGTGGGATCCTCCCGGACCGGGGCACGAACCCGTGTCCCCTGCATCGGCATGCGGACTCTCAACCACTGCGCCACCAGGGAAGCCCGACCTTTCAATTATTAACAGAGGTATATTAAACCTCCCATTATGATGGTGGGTATGTCTATTTCATCCTTTGGTTCTATTGATTTTTTGCTTTATATATTTTATGACTGTCACTAGGAGCATGCAAGTTTAAATTGTCACACCTCCCTCAAGCACAAAATCTTTTATCATTATATTGCTATAATGACTCTCTTTATCTGCAATGATCCTTTCTGCCAAAAGTATATTTTGTCTGCTATTTATACAGCAACAGTAGCCTTTTTTTGGATGAGATTTTGGCTGGCATCTTTTTTTTCCCAAATACTTTGACTTTAAATCCTTCTGTGACTTTATATATTAGGTGTGTCTCTTATATGTAAAATATGACTGCTGTTTGTTTTGTTCTGTTTTTAGCCAATCCGCCCATCTTTCTCTTTAAACTGAAAAATTTTGTTCAAATACATTTATTTTGATTACTGATATAACTGAACTGTTTTCTATCTTCCTATTACATGATTTTAATATGTTCTATGTTTTGTTTCTTTTTTCTTCCTTTCTTGCCTTCTTTGAGATTCAGTTTGTTATAAATTTCTTGTTCCATTTTCCCTCTATAGATCAGAAGCTATAATCTCTACACCTATCTTTAAATGATTATTCTAGCCACGTTAACATATATTTCTAACAAGGTCTTTACCCTCTGCTCCAGTTATCAACTGACATGTACCAAACCACCCCTAAGCTTAGTGGCTTAAAACAATTCATTATTATCCCTCATGGTTCTGTGGGCTGGCTGGGCTTGACTGAGAAGTTTTTGGTTGGGATCTCTCAGGTGATGGCAGTCAAGTGGTGCTGGTGGCTGGAGTCACCTGACTATCCAATGTCTAGAACAGCTCCACTCATACTGTTAGCAGTTGATGCTGGTTGTTGGCTGGGAGCTCGGCTGAGGATGCCAAGTGAAGCACCTGCGTGTGGCCACATGACTTGAGCATTTAACAGTATGGCATCTGGGTTCCAAGAGGGAGCATTCCAGAGCCCAGTGGAAGCTGCAGACTTCTTATGATCTAGACTTGAAGTCATAAAACATCACTTTTACTGACTTCTATTGGTTACACAGGGCCAACCCTGATTCAGGACAAGAAGGGACTACAAAAGGACTGAATGCAGGACATGTGGCTCATGGGAGGGAGGGGGAGCACCTCTGAATACTAGCTACCAACCCTCCCCCTGAACAATACCTTAAGAGTACTTTCAATCTAATCACATGACTCCCAATTTATCTGCTATTTTTGTCCTGTATTTTAGCTAACTTATTATTCATATCTTATAACTTACCATTTACATTTAATACCTATATTAAATTAGTCATTATTAATGTTATTATTTCATACAAGCTAGATTTTTCTCATATTTGTACATATTTTTGTTTACATTCCTTCTTTTATCTTGGGTTTTCCAGCTGGGATATTCTTCCGTCTGCCTAGAGTATATTCTGAGGAATTTCCTTAATTCAGAGTCACTGGTAAACTAGCTTTTGTTTGTCTAAAAAATGCATTCATTTTCCCCTAGGTATTGAAAAATTGTTTCTCTAGGTATACAATTCTAGTTTGATGTTATTTTCTCTCCAATATTAAAGACATTCCACTATCTTCTGGGTACCATTGTTGCTAGTGAGAAATCATCATTAGTCTAATTTTTAGTTGTTTGCAGGTAATTTGTCTTTTCTTTATAGTTATTTTTCAGATCTTCTCTTTAGCTTTGGTGTTTTGCTGTTTCATTATGATGTGGTTAGTTGTAGAATTCTCTGTGTATTTTTCCTATTTGGGATCCACTGAGTTTTCTAGAAGAATTGGTGCTTCTCAACAATTCTGGGCCATTATCTCTTCAAATATTGACTCTTGCACTTCCTATCAACTCCCTTTAGAAGTCTGATTAGACCTATTTGTTAAATATTCCATTCTTATTTTTTGTCTCTGTCTCTTTGTGCTGAATTCTAGGTGATTTATTGGTATTGATACCCCAGTTCACTACTTCTGTCTTTAGCTGTGTCTATTACAATGTCTAATTCATCCACAGAGCTTTTAATATTAACTCTATTTTTTTCTAGATGGTCTATTAGACTTTTTTTAATTCTCATTTTTCATTTTTATGGTCTTTTAAAACATATCTTCTCACTTTAGACAAAGTAAGCATAGTTATTTTATATTCTTTGACTTAATATCTGAAGTCTTTGAGAGTCTGATTCTGCTGTATAGTTTTTTGTTGTTGGTTCTCACTAATGGTGAATGTCTCCTTGTATATTTTTGATTTTTGACTGTGAGCTCATGTTCCTTTGAATTTTATCTGTGAGTATTATTTGAAGTCTGAGCTGAAGCTCCACCCCTTCAGACCTGAGCTGTACTTATTTCAGTGGGTCTCCTGGACACACTACTAACGTGCAACCACTTTTAATCAAATTCTCCACTTCCTCTACTTTATTCAGTCTATGGGTAAACTAGTTTAGGTGGTCTAAAAATGCATTCATTACTTGGGAAGTTTTGAAGCTTTTGGGGACCATGCAGATAATTAACACAGACTTTGAATCAACACGTGCTTATGAATTCTTGGGGAAGGATTTATCCCCCTTCATTCATGCTGAGGTTGAAACAGGCTAGTTTCCTTACTTTTATGCAGTGTGTTTGTCTCCTTCATCCTTACAAAGAACTGCACAGTTTTATACAAAGAAATCTAATACTTCCCTCCTTAAGTGGATGGAGTATTTATCTTCTGTTCTTTGTGAACCTGTCAAAACAAAACTGTGAGGTTTCTAGAATGCAGCAAAAATCCTCAAGGAGAAAGTGGTGTGGGTTCCTGCTATTGTCCTGAAGTTTCTGATTTCATTTTGACAATGTTCTCTGCACAGTCCGTACGTGTGTGTGTGTGTGTGTGTGTGTGTGTGTATGTATCAACATGTTTCCATCCAGAGGACATCATTAAGGTGTTTAATTCACCATAATGTCAAAAAAAAATGAAATCATTTCATTGTTATACATAGTTTTAAAGCATTTTTATACACATATTGTTCTCCAACAAAACTGTGCCAAATTTACGTTACATTCATCAGTGTGGTGATCAGAAATTGCAAATTTTAATGTCTTAGGCTGGCCTAGTTTAAACATTTCAATTGTATTTAACCTGAAGCTTTATGAAATCCAGAACACCGTGCTCTCTCTTATCATTTTCAATAAAAATAATGAGGAACAGCATATAGGATATTCATATTCTGGTGTCCAAAAAAAACAAAACAAAATAGGGAGAAAAAAGATTTTAAAAAAAACCTAGGCATATTTTGAAGATCAGAAGAACATTTCAACAGGAGTGGCTAAGAGCACATCCAGGCTTTGTCACTTACTAACTGCTGGACCTTGGGCGAGCCTCCACTCTCTCATCTGTAAAATGGGCATGACAGTGGCTACCTCAGAGTTAAACAAGATGATGTTGGCAAAGCACAGAGTCAGAAAGAAAATAAATTCTCAAAATGGGTAGCTAAGTGACTCTACTAGTGGGTGGGGCAGTTGAGATTTGAACCCTAGTTTGCCTGAATCCAGAAGTCATGAGAAGTCTTTTCAATTTACATGTTGTTACAGGACTTAGCGATGGTTGTTCCCAGAGATCTCCCGCTCAATAGGGCAGATTTTCCTGCTGCCCTTTCCTCACCAAGCCCCACAAGGACAAAGGAGTGGAGCCCCTTTGCTATGTACTTACAGAAGAGAGATGATATTAAGACTCCCAAACAGCTTCTGGGTAAATTTTCTAATGAGGTTTTTGATGCAATAAATATCCTGTGACTCTGTTCTTCGGCAGTGAACCACCTCCACCTTTCCTCTTGGAGAAGTGAGTACTGACATTTTTGATCCTGTCCCCGAAAGAGAGCAAAACAGCCCACAGTTAGCCTGAGATGACAAGCCAGTCTGGCTTCAGTACTTACGAAACAGGACATTCCTCCAATTTCCGTGTGGTCAGAGTGAGCGTGGCTGGTGGGACGCATCTCCCCTGGGGGTAGGCTGTGACGACTGTCCCCAAAAACCAGTTGACACGTGTCTCTCCAGGAGAATGATGTTTCTGAGGACTGGCCTGTCTAGAAATGTCTGCAACTGTATTCTTTGTTTCCCACAAAGCTGCTTTAAAATATTCAAACAATAGGACTGAAGAACATTGAAAGGAATTATTTACTGATTCAGGGTCTTCATATTTAATCAGCTGCCATGGCACGTGGTCAGGAGTTACAGGGGAAAAACAGTTGCCGCCCATGGTCCATACAGAGCTCCCCAAACTGGAGCCCTGAGGGGCAGCAGTCCTGAGAGGTATTTTGAAGGGAAAAGAGTCCTGTGGTCAAATAAGTGTAAGAGGCACTGCTTGCAAAGGCCTTCTGCAGGGGCCGCTATGCCCATGAAAGTCTCTGGGAAGCTCCAGGATACAGTACCTGCTTTCTTTGTAGAACTCAGCCTTTCCCACAGCCAATCTGAGGAGAATCTCTAATGACAGCAATGGTGGAGAGTCTCATGTTCAGAGAGACACGGTGGGGATGCTGCTGACAGAACAGCAGGCAGCAAATGAGCTCAATCTCTCTCTCTCGATGTCTCGAGGCCTCAATGTGTGTGTCTCTCCCTCCCTCTCTGTTTCCTTTCCTCCCTTCCTACCTCCATCTCTCCCTCCCTTCCTTTCTGTTTCCTCTCTTCTTTTTGCCTAAGGAAAAACATCTTATTTTCTTAGCCATTGGGAAGTTCACTTCCGCCATTGCACTGACTCTAAGAGCAGTGTGGGGACTTCCCTGGTGGCACACTGGTTAAGAATCCACCTGCCAATGCAGGGGACACAGTTTCGAGCCCTGGTCCGGGAAGAACCCACATTCCGTGGAGCAACTAAGCCAGTGCGCCACAACTACTGAGCCTGCGCTCTAGAGCCCGCGAGTCAAAACTACTGAGCCCGTGTGCCACAACTACTGAGCCCACGTGCCTGGAGCCCGTGCTCTGCAACAAGAGAAGCCACTGCAATAAGAAGCCCACACACTGCAACAAAGAGTAGCCCCCGCTCACCGCAACTAGAGAAAGCCCGCGCGCAGCAACGACGACCCAACACAGTCAAAAATAAATAAATAAATAAATAAATATTAAAAAAATAAAAAGAGCAGCGTGGAGCGTTCCCAGTGCCCTGGAAGGCTGCCCCATCCCAAGGTAAGCACCATTCTGACTTCTATCACACAGATGCCCTTGGCCACTTTTTGAACACCCTATAAATGGAATTATACAGTGTATATGGTTTTCTTTCAGAACACAGTATTATATCATTTGGCCTTTTGATGTTGTTTAGATATATTCTTGCACAAATTTCATGATGACTGTATTCCAATAAAATTTTACTTTATGGACACTGAAATTTGACTTTTATAATAGTGAGTGTATCCTGAAATATTCTTTTGGGTTTTTTTCAATTGTTTAAAAATGTTTTAAAAAAATTCTTAGCTCATGGGCCACACAAAAAATAGATAATGTGCTGAATTTGGTCTATGGGCTATCATTTCCCGACCACCAGAACAGTATTTTAAAAATAGAGGTAAAAATAATCATTAACCTAGAATTCTATACCTACCTGAATGATCATTTAAAAATGAAAGTGAAATAAGACAATTACTACAAAGACTGAGAGAAATTACCATTCAAAGAACCCAGTTGAAAGGACTAGTAAAAGATGTATTTCAGGAAGAAGAAAATTAAACTCAGAAAGGAGCGGAATACAGATGAAACGCTGGGGAGAGACTAGTAAACATGCATGTGTATCTAAATAAGCACTGATGGCCAGAAAAAAAAAAAAGTAATAATGATGATAAATTTTGCTTTAAAAACAATAGCTGAATTGAATTACCAGACAATTAAAAATTTGTGAGATGGAAGGAAGGCAATCAGAAATAAAACATTCTAAGGTGTTTGAATCTTTTAGAGGCAGCTACAGATGATTAAACTTTGTCAAATCAATTGTGTTGAGTTACAAATTTAAGGGAACTCAAGGGAAATACCTTTTTATTTTAATAGCTATTTATTTATTTACTTCTCTTTATCGCAGTTATATAAAATCTCATTCAATTTATCCAAGATTTGAAAAATGAGATAACTTTAAAATGTTTAAATGATAATACGGTGGTACAGAACTATGGCAAATGTTTTTATATCAGTTACGAATGACTTCCATTTGAGAAATCAGCATAAAAATTTTTTTGAAAGCACTATTATTTTGAAAGCAGAGGTAGATGTGATAGTTCTATGTACATAAATATATAAATAAGTGACTTGTAACAGTCAAAAATTACCAATGAGCCATCAAGCCATGAAAAGACATGGAGGAATCTTAAATGCATATTACTAAGTGAAAGAAGCCAATCTGAAAAGGTTACACACTATATAATTCTAATGATATGACATTCTGAAAAAGACTCATTGAAGACAAAAAGTCAGTGGTTGCAGAAGCAAAAGGGGAGGGAGGGATGAATAGGTGGAGCACAAGGATTTTTAGGGCCGTGAAGCTATTCTTTACCATTCTATTATGATGGATACATGGCAATGTATTATTTGTCAAATCCCATACACTGTTCAACACCACGAGTGAACCCTCTGTTAACTATGAACACTGGGTGATGATGATGTGTGATGTGTCAATGTGGGTCCAAGGAATGTGACAAATGTACTACTATTGATAGTGGGGGGGTTGGAAGGGTCGGGAGAAATAGGAATTTTCTGTACCTTTCATTCAATTTTTCTGTGAACCTAAAACTGCTCTATAAAAATAAAGTCTATCATTTAAAAATTCTCTTAGCCATTTGCGTGCACATAATTAATTTTTCTGTTTCTGAAGACAGGTCAAGAACTATACCAGCTAACATTTACTGGGCACTTTACATAGATTTTCTCTTTAAACCTGGTGAAATAGATATTATTTTTGTCGTATAGTTAAGGACACTGGGGCTAAGAGAATTGACGAAATTAAGACAGTCACAGAAACTTTAAATATCTGCTTATCTGATCACAAGGCTGGCTTATTTACTAGTACTCTGATGACTTATTTTCACTTTTTTCTATTATCTGGCCTTAAAATACCTTCAGTTGCTTTTAGTTACAAGCCTTAGAGTTAATTATTGGGTCACACCTGTCCAGAAACCAAGTGGGAGTAGACCTCAGGGACTACAAAGCCTAGAATGCACCGCGGCGCCGGGCTGCCGAGCCGCCAAGCCGCCGACGAGCGCAGCAGCTCGCGCTCTGGCCTGCCTCTCTTCCCCCGCCCTCGAGCGTCCGGACCGGAGCCTGGTTCCTGTCCCCTTGCCCGGTGCCGCGGCCCCACAGAGCCACCCGTCCTCGCACGGTCATCCCAGTCCCTGAGGCGACCTGGGAATGTGCCCCGGACGCCCCGGAACCTACCCGCCTCCCTGCCGGGCAGCCAGCACTCCCCACCTCACCTGCAACTCCAGACGCCGTGCTCCAACCGCGTCTCCGAGTAGGACGCGCAGCCCGGTTACCACAGAAACGACGTTGCCTCTGTCACGGCGCGAGAGGGAGGTCAAAGGTCACTCCAGCCATTTCCGCTTCCCGTTCCGGGATCCAGCTTGTTGTAAAGCTGTGCAGTGCGGGCGAGTACCCTGGGCCCATTTCTGGGGTCTAGGGGTCGCGTGAGTCGGCTGTTGCAGCCATGGCGGCCTCTACCGCGGCCGGGAAGCAGAGGATTCCCAAAGTGGCCAAGGTAGGCGGCGGCGCGGGGCTTCGTGGAAGGAGGCCTAGGAGAGGGTTTGGCCCCGCCTGAGTGGTTCCCGGGGCGGGAGGCGTGTGGTCCCGGGAGCCGGCCCACCCCGTGCGGGACCGCGGGGGAGCGGGAGGGAAGGGCCAGCCGGTGGGGGGCGGGGGGTGGGGAGACACGCCAGTGTCCGCGGGGCCGTAGTGTGTGTGGGGAGGTGTTTTGCGAGGGAAGGAGTGGGGTCCTTCAATACAGACCAGCTGAGCCGGGTAAGCGCTAGGCGCTGGGGGACTCCGACGAGGGCGGGCGACGAGCAGCCCTCCAGTAAGATACCTTAAGTGTAAAATTGCAACCTTGCAAAGGCTACTGAGGCTGAGTGGAATATGCCGTGGCATCTGGGCTTGTGAGGGGTTTCCAGCGTAAACTTTGCTGAGGAAGAGATAGTTAAGCTGACCCTTGAAGGCGGAATAGGAGTTACCCAGCTGAGAGTGGAGGGAATGAGAGTAGATGAGAAGAGCTGTGTGTTGGCATAATTTAAGCAATTAAACAAAATATCTGAAACGCGCTGATATTTCCGTCGGCGGCTAATACTTAGCGAGTGCTTAATATATGTGACAGGCTTTGTTCTAAAGCATTTACAGCTACTCTCCCTCCACTCTGTTTCTGGAGCCTGTCCTTTACATACCCATGTAGATGACCCCCTGAGATAATGCGTAGAAAGCACATAGCACAGCTTCTGGTAGTTAATACTCATTAGGTATGAGCCATCGTCATTTTCATTAGCATCATTCTGCACATGGCATTAAATACTTAATATTTCTTATAATTCAGTTCCATAAACTTCTATTGGGCTCCATGGGTCCCATAGAAATATAACATGAGCCACATAGGTAATTGTACGTTTTCTCATAGCTATGTTAAAACAGGTGACGTGAATTTTAATTTATATATTATATTTAGCTGGTGTAGCCAAGATAGTGTCATTCCAACATGTAAGGAATATAAAAAGTTTAATTAGGTAGTTTATTCTCTTTTTCATATTAAGTCTTCAAAATCCCGTGTGTGTTTTACACTTGCAGCCTAGTTTGGACTCACCAGATGTGATTCATGGCTGCTGTGTTGGACAGCACAGCTCTGAGACCTCAAGAAGCTTACAGTCTAATGATGGGAACTTACTGAATATGTCTTTGAAATGCCATGAAAAGTCAAACGCAGTTATCCACCTGGGGCAGAAGTTGAAGACTTCTGTAAATAGAGGTTGAAATGCCAGATAAGAAATGGCACACATCTTGATAAAACCTTTTGTGAGAATTTTACCAAGGCAGCCTCGAAGTTTATTATTACACTATTCTAAAAGGGAAAACTTGCTGGTTTTGCTATCTTATCTCTTGAGGCTTTTACCTATGGCTTTGTAACAGATAACCTGCATAAGATAGAAAATACTTTTTTTACCTTGTTTCATAGAGAAATGGGAGCATGTCATGCAAAGAGGGCATCTTGTAGTAATGTTTATAAAGTTCACATCCAAAAATATGTTCATTTGTTTCTTAAACCTTGTTGTGAAGAGCACTTGCTAAAAATAGAAATGTTTCCTGTCTTAAAAGGTGAAAAACAAAGCCCCAGCTGAGGTGCAGATAACTGCAGAGCAACTGCTAAGAGAAGCTAAGGAAAGAGAACTTGAGCTTCTTCCACCTCCCCCTCAACAGAAGATCACAGATGAAGAAGAGTTAAATGATTACAAACTAAGGAAGAGGAAGGTGGGTCCATGTGATATCTTTTAGTCTGTTGATGTTGTTAAGAATTTATAGGTCAGAGTTTGAAAAGTTCCTCACTGGTTAGAGAGACTAGAAGCTAAGAAGAGTGAGTTTCTAGCCACATGAATAGTATAATTTCTGGTTACCAGGTGATTGCATTGTGCTGAGCTCTGTGAAATATGCCATGAGTTATCTGTCTTAAAGAAATTAAATCCATCAGAGACAGAATGTTTGGTGCTGAAACAAAGATGAGTGGAAGTTTAACAGGCAGAACAACAGACAGCTGGAGGAGGGGTGGAATTAGCGAGATTGCATTATGTTCTTCTGTCTGTACCGCCTTGTGTGTTAAGAGGTAACACCTGGGATAGAGCCGCGAGAAGACTTGGGGATCTGATCCAACCTTCTCACCCTAGGATGTGGGATCATTTTAAACTGCTAATCTTACTGTATCTACTTACTAGTTATCCTCAATGAGCTGTGTATGAAATTCTGAGACATTGAGAGGACTTAAATAGGTAAAAACGTTTTCTTATTAGGAAAAGTGTGGAGTATATTAAAGTACCAGTTAGTTGTCATGAGCAATAAGAGAAAATATCAACAATTCTAATAATAATTCTTTTTATCTGAAGTTTTTCTCTCTGTTTGCATGTAAGACTTTAAGGAAATACTTGTGACCATAACCTTCTTTAGTAGGTTTCTTATTTCTTGAGGCTTCCAGGATGTAATTTCTCTTAAATAAGAGCAAAATGAATAAACTTCTTAGTACAAAGATCAATAGACAAAAGATGATATCATTTTTAGTTATTTTCCCTTTAATTTGACCCTTTTTGCCTTTTGCCAGACTTTTGAAGATAACATAAGAAAAAACAGGACTGTGATTAGTAACTGGATAAAATATGCACAATGGGAAGAGAGTCTAAAGGAGATTCAAAGGTAAAAATCACTGAGCACGTAATTATATAAATAAAAATTCATAAATTACCAGATACTAAAACAGAAAAAGTTAAAGCACGAGTAAAAGCGTGTGTCTCTGGTAGTAGTTTTCAAAGTCTGTTCCATGGGACCCTAGGGTTCCTTTGAGGGGCATGAGGGCCACTGTGGTGGAACAGTCCTGGGGCGAGCAGTGGAGGCTCTCCAAGGTGAGTCTCGCCATGGGCACACACTTTATAGCCAGAGAAGTGCAGTTCCATCTGCTGTCTCCATATTGGGATTTTTTTTTTTTTTTACATAAAAATTGTTCCACTGAAAACCAGTGGCCAAAAAGATGACATCACAGCCTGAGCCTTCCTGTTGTCCCCTTTTCTGTGTTCTCCCAGCATGCCCCCTGCTTTGGCTGGGCCCGAGCACCTGTCGCTCCCTGGACACATCTTGCCTCCTCAACCTGACATCTGGCTGTTCTCTCTGCCCGCACTGAGCATCCTCCCTACCCACCTTGGCCTCTGGAACTTTTGCCAAGTTCTTACCTACTGCCTGGCCTTTTCCACCAGACGTTTTCATTTCTTTCCCCTCTACTTCCTTGTGCAGACCTTGACTATAACATTTGTCACATTGCGTTGCAATTACACGCATGTCAGTCTTTCTCTGAGTCTTGTTAAGGTTCCTGAGAACATCAGATCTTTTCACCTTTTTATGCCCAGAACCTGGCTCATGGTAAACACCTGGCAGAATAGCAGAGCACTGCAGACGGTTTCAAATGCTTGCCATGTGTGTTGCATGTACTGTTTCTGATACCCTCCAAATCTTGCTTCTCTAGGGCTCGATCCATATACGAACGTGCTTTGGATGTGGACTACCGAAATATTACACTCTGGCTGAAATATGCAGAAATGGAAATGAAGAATCGCCAGGTCAACCATGCCCGAAATATCTGGGACCGGGCCATAACGACTCTGCCTCGCGTCAACCAGTTCTGGTAAGTTTCTGATCTATTGAAATGGCTTTTTGTAGACTACAAATATCCACATTTTTGTGTATTTATTTTATTTATACTTGTAATCGTATATATATTTAATCTTCCATCTTATTTTTTCTTTAAACATACTATCAGTACTTTTTAATGTCCTTTAGTCTACTAAGTTATAATCTCAATGTATAATAGCTGTGTAATCAAAACAAATTTTGGTTGTAATCTTTTATGCATAAAAATCATCTTGTCAAACTAAGCAACTTTTGAGGAGAAAAATTCTGTTTTCCAATGGTTGATCCTTTTCAGATTTACATTTTAATAAGAAAACATGTTTGACTTAACCTTTAGGGAAGATAAAGCCCTAAATCTTCTTCATGTTTAACAAAGTTAGAGCTAGAAATTGCCAGAGACTGTTTTTTTCCCTAAGTCATTTTGACCATGGCAGATAATTTGGGATGATTTTGTTAAAGGTACAAGTACACGTACATGGAGGAGATGCTGGGGAACATGGCGGGTGCCCGGCAGGTGTTCGAGCGCTGGATGGAGTGGCAGCCAGAGGAGCAGGCCTGGCACTCCTACATCAACTTCGAGCTGAGATACAAAGAGGTGGATCGGGCCCGCACCATTTATGAACGCTATATCCTTTGGACGGGTCTGCGTGGTGCCCTTTTCCCAGGTGCTGCACTCCCATGGGGCTGTGGTCTGGTTGGGACATGTGGTCATTGATGTTGGCCTAGAAGTCAACATCTGCTGCATAGACTTCGTTTATATTTTCTAGGGACACAGGTTGGTCAGAAAAAAAGTTTGTGGTCTGGATAATTGAATCTTTTCCGGTGAGACTTTGGTCTGTTTATACTTTGGCATTAACACTGTGGTTCCTTGTGGAAGGTGACATCCTAAGGCCCTGGCCGCTGCAGTGGGTCCTGGTTTGTTCTGGGGTGTATGTTGGTCGTTAGCACTGGTACTGGAGTCGATCTAGAGGGTTACCATTTACTAGCCATGTGACCTCAATGCATCGGGTAACTCCTTGGAGCCTTGGTGTCCTCATCTTTAAAAGGAAGGTAAACGTTCCCGCTGTGGGCTGACTGTGAAGAGGAGATGGTAACACGGGAAAGCACTCTGAGGAACTTGAAATCGTTGATTCTACTTTTTCACTGTTCTTGTACTTGTGAATTCTCCTACTTGCTAAAGTTTATTTGTAAACCCAGAATCAGTATTTGTGGTACTTTGGCAGTCAGTTGCAGACAAGCCCAGAGTGATGAAAACTTTGAATCACCCAAGGCACATGGTCCCAGTTGAGGACAAACAAGACAATCATCTGCCTTCTGTCTCTGCTGTCCTGCAAGGATGACTGGGGCAAGGGATGGGGGGGGGCAGTACAGGGGAGAGAGAGACACTTCAGCTCTGGAGCTAGCTGCATGGGGCTGAATCCTTTCTCTGGCACCAGTTAGTGGGCAGCCTCTGGCAAGTCAGTTAACACTTCTGAGACTTGTTTTCTCTTTCATAAAATAAAGAAAATAGAATCTACCAACATTAGTTGTTTTTAGGATTTAAAATCACAATCTGTGTGAGATGTGTGTGTGTGTATATATGTGTGTGTGTGTATTTCCCCTACGAGCAGTGATTTGGTATTTGCTAGGCAGAATGACTTCATAGAACATAACTACTGCGAGATCCAAGACAACTTTATTATGCAATTTTAACATCTTAATTATGACTACTCATTTTGATATTACTAGTTTAACAACAGCATTTATAGTGACTGCTTTGTGCCATGCATTATTCTAAGCACTTTACAGATATTGTCCTTTAATCCCCACCACAGCCCTGTGACTCAGGAAATTGCTTCATTCTACAGATGAGGAAACAGGCAGGAGAGGGTCTCTCGGGTAGTGATGGAGATGGGATTTGAACCCAGTAGCCGCTTTAGAGCCTGCACTCTTTACATCGTTGCCCTATTTGAATGTATTACTACTTAAGAAATTAACGATTTCTTCACGGAAGGTAGATTAAAAATACATACGTCCTGTGAAGAAGTAAATGGTAATTCAGAACTTTCTCTTTTGGCTCTGGTTAGAAGTTTTCCTTTTGTGACATGTTTTTTTCTTTCTTCCTTTCTTTTTTTTTTAAGATTTTTTTTTTGTCTGCGCCACGAACCTTGCAGAATCTTAGTTGTCAGACCAGGGATTGAACCTGGACCATGGCAGTGAAAGCGCCAAGTCCTAACCACTGGACTGCTAGGGAACTTCCTTTTTTTTTTCCTTAAATTTTTATTGGAGTATAGTTGATTTACAGTGTTGTGTTAGTTTCACGTGTACAGCAAAGTGAATCAGTTATACATATATATGTATCCATTCTTTTTCAGATTCTTTTCCCATATAGGTTACCACAGAACATTGAGTAGAGTTTCCTGTGCTATACAGTAGGTCCCTGTTATCTATCTTATATGTAGTAGTGTGTATATGTTAATCCCAGTCTCCCAATTGATCACTTCCCCTGACATTTCCCCTTTGGTAACCATAAGTTTGATTTCAAGATCGATGAGTCTGTTTCTCTCTGCAAAAAAGTTCATTTGTATCATTTTTTAAAATTAAATTCCACATATAAGTGATATATATTTGTCTTTCTCTGCCTGACTTACTTCACTTAGTAAGATAATTTCTAGATTTATCCATGTTACTGCAAATGGCATTATTTCGTTCTTTTTTATGGCTGAGTAGTATTCCATTGTATATATGTACAATATCTCATTTATCCATTCCTTTGTAAATGGACATTTAGGTTGTTTCCATGTCTTCACTATCGTAAATGCTGCTACAATGAACATGGGGTACATGTATTGTTTCAAATTACAGTTTTCTCCAGATGTATGCTCAGATTGCTGGATCATATGGTAGTTCTATGTGTAGTTTGTGTTTTTTTCCAAACATCTTTATTGGAGTATAATTGCTTTACAGTGGTGTGTTAGTTTCTGCTGTATCACAAAGTGAATCAGCTATACGTATACATATATTCCCGTATCCCCTCCCTCTTGCAACTCCCTCCCACCCTCCCTATCCCACCCCTCTAGGTGGTCACAAAGCACTGAGCTGATCTCCCCATGCTATGCGGCTGCTTCCCACTAGCTACCTGTTTTACATTTGGTAGTGTATATATGTCCATGCCACTCTCTCACTTCGTCCCAGCTTACCCTTCCCCTCTCCTCGTGTCCTCAAGTCCATTCTCTATGCCATTCTCTATGTCTGCGTCTTTATTCCTGTCCTACCCCTAGGTTCTTCAGAACCTTTTTTTTTAAATTCCATATATATGTGTTAGCATATGTTATTTGTTTTTCTTTCTGACTTACTTCAGTCTGTATAACAGACTCTAGGTCCATCCACCTCACTACAAATAACTCACTTTCGTTTCTTTTATGGCTGAGTAATATTCCATTGTATATATGTGCCACGTCTTCTTTATCTGTTCATCTGTCAGTGGACACTTAGGTTGCTTCCATGTCCTGGCTATTGTAAATAGTGCTGCAATGAACATTGTGGTACATGACTTTGAATTATGGTTTTCTCAGAGTATGTGCCCAGTAGTGGGATTGCTGGGTGGTATGGTAGTTCTATTTTTAGTTTTTTAAGGAACCTCCATACTGTTGTCCATAGTGGCTGTATCAATTTACATTCCCACCAACAGTGCAAGAGAGTTCCCTTTTCTCCACACCCTCTCCAGCATTTATTATTTGTAGACTTTTTTTTTTTTTGCGGTACGTGGGCCTCTCACTGTTGTGGCCTCTCCTGTTGCGGAGCACAGGCTCTAGCCGCACAGGCTCAGCGGCCATGGCTCACGGGCCCGGCCGCTCCGCAGCATGTGGGATCTTCCCGGACCGGGGCATGAACCTGTGTCCCCTGCATCGGCAGGCGGACTCTCAACCACTGCGCCACCAGGGAAGCCCTGTTTGTAGACTTTTTGATGATGACCATTCTGACTGGTGTGAGGTGATACCTCATTGGTTTTGGAAGTTGGAAGTTTTGATGTGCATTTCTCTAATAATCAGTGATGTTGAGCATCTTTTCAAGTGCATTTTGACCATCTCTCTGTCCTGTTTGGAGAAATGTCTGTTTAGATCTTCTGACCATTTGTTGATTGGGTTGTTTGTTTTTTTGATATAGAGCTGCATGAGCTATTTGTATATTTTGGAGATTAATCACTTGTTGGTTGCTTCATTTGCAAATATTTTCTCCCATTCTGTGGGTTGTCTTTTCGTTTTGTTTATGGTTTCCTTTGATGTGCAAGGGCTTTTAAGTTTAATTAGGTCCCATTTATTTTTGATTTTAATTTCATTACTCTAGGAGGTGGAACCAAAAAGATGTTGCTGTGATTTATGTCAGAGTGTTCTGCCTGTTTTCCTCTCAGAATATCTGGCTTTACATTTAGTTCTTTAATGTATTTTGAGCTTATTTTTATATATGGTGTTAGGGAGTGTTCTAATTTCATTCATTTACATGTAACTATCCAGTTTTCTCAGCACCCCTTATTAAAGAGGTTATCTTTGCTCCATTTTATGTTCTGGCCTCTTTTGTCGTAGATTAGTTGACCATAGGTGTGTGGGTTTATCGCTGAGCTTTCTGTCCTGTTCTCTAGATCTATATTTCTGTTTTTGTGCCAATACCATACTGTTTTGATGACTGTAGCTTTGTAGTATAGTCTGAAGCCAGGGAGCCTAATTCCTCCAACTCTGTTTTTTTCCCTCAAGATTGCCTTGGCTGTTTGGGGTCTTTTGTGTTTCCATACAGATTAAAACTTTTTTTCTTTAGTTCTGTGAAAAATGCCATTGATAGGGATTGCATTGAATCTCTAGGTTGCCTTGGGTAGTGTAGTAATTTTGACAATGCTGATTCTTCCAATCCAAGAACATGTTATATCTTTCCATCTGTTTGTGTTGTCTTTGATTTCTTTCATTAGCATTTTATAGTTTTCTAAGTACAAGTGTTTTGCCTTCTTACATAATAGGTTTACTCCCAGGTATTTTATTCTTTTTGATGCGATGGTAAATGGGATTGTTTCCTTAATTTCTCTTTCTGATCGTTCGTTGTTAGTGTATAGGAATACAAGAGATTTCTGTGTATTTTGTATCCTTCAGCTTTACCAGATTGAGCTCTAGTAGTTTTCTGGTAGTATCTTTGGGATTTTCTAAGTATAATATGTCGTCTGCAAACAGTGACAGTTTTACTCTCTCTCCAATTTGGATTTCTTTTATTTTTATTCTCTGATTGCCATGCCTAGGACTTCCAAAACTATGTTGAATAAAAGTGGTGACAGTGGACATCCTTGCCTTGTTCCTGATCTTAGAGGAAATGCTTTCAGTTTTTCACCATTGAGTATGATGTTAGCTGTGGGTTTGTCATATATGGCCTTTATTATGTTGAGGTATGTCCCCTCTGTGCCCACTTTTTGGAGAGTTTTTATCATAAATGGGTGTTGAATTTTGTCAGAAGCTTTTTCTGCATCTATTGAGATGATCATATGGTTTTTATTCTTCAGTTAACATGGTGTATCACACTGATTGATTTGCAGATATTGAAGCATCCTTGCATCCCTTGGATAAATCCCACTTGATCATGGTGTATGATCCTTTTAATGTATTGTTTGATTAGGTTTGCTAGTATTTTGTTGAGGATTTTTGCATCTGTGTTCATTAGTGATATTGACCTGTAATTTTCTTTTTTTGTGGTACCTTTTACTGGTTTTGGTATTGGGATGATGGTGGCCTTGTAGAATGAACTTGGGAGTATTCCTTCCTCTGCAATTTTTTGGAAAAGTTTCAGAAGAATCGGTGTTAACTCTTCTCTAAGTGTTCAATAGAATTCACCTGTGAAGCCATCTAGTCCTGGACTTTTGTTTGTTGGAAGTTTTTAATCACAGTTTCAACTTCAGTACTTGAGATTGGTCGGTTCATGTTTTCTATTTCTTCCTGGTTCAGTCTTGGAAGGTTGTATCTTTCTAAGAATTTGCTAAGAATTTGTCCATTTCTTCTAGGTTGTCCATTTTATTGGCGTATGGTTGCTTTAGTAGTCCCTTATGATCCTTGGTTTTTCTGTGGTGTCAGTTGTACCTTCTCCTTTTTCATTTCTAATTTTATTGATTTGAGGCGTCTCCCTTTTTTTTCTTGATGAGTCTGGCTAAAGGTTTATCAGTTTTGTTTATCTTTTCAAAGAACCAGCTTTTCATTGATTTTTTTTCCTATTGTTTTTTTTCTATTTCATTTATTTCTGCTCTGAACTTGATGATTACTTTCCTTCTACTAACTTTGGGGTTTTTGTTGTTCTTCTTGTTGCTTTAGGTGTAAGGTTAGGTTGTTTACTTGAGATTTTTCTTGTTTTCTGACGTAAGATTGTATTGCTGTAAACTTCCCTCTTAGAACTGCTTTTGCTGCATCCAGTAGGTTTTGGACTGTTGTGTTTTTGTTGTCATTTGTTTCTAGGTATTTTATGATTTCCTCTTTGAGTTCTTCAGTGATCCCTTGGTTGTTTAGTAACATATTGTTCAGCTTCCGAGTGTTTGTGTTTTTTAGTTTTTTTCCTGTAATTGATTTCTAATCTCACAGCGTTGTGGTTAGAAAAGATGCTTGATATGATCTCAATTTTCTTAAATTTACCGAGGCTTGACGTGTGGCCCAATATGTGATCTATCCTGGAGAATGTTCCATATGCACTTGAAGAAAGTGTATTCTGCTGCTTTCGAATGGAATGTTCTGTAAATATCAATTAGGTCTATCTGGTCTAATGTGTCATTTAAAGACCTGTGTTTCCTGATTGATTTACTGTCTGGATGATCTGTCCATTGATGAAAGTGGGGTGTTGAAGTTCCCCATTATTATTGTGTTACTGTCGATTTCCCCTTTTATGGCTGTTAGCATTTGCCTTATGTATCAAGGTGCTCCTATGTTGGGTGCCTCTATATTTACAATTGTTACATCTTCTTGAATTGATCCCTTGATCATTATGTAGTGTCCTTCCTTGTCTCTTGTAAAAGTCTTTAGTTTAAAGGCTGTTTTGTCTGATATGAGTATTGCTACTCCAGCTTTGATTTTCATTTGCATGGAATACCTTTTTCCATCCCCTCACTTTCAGTCTGTGTCCCTAGATCTGAAGTGGGTCTCTTGTAGACAGCATATATACGGGTCTTGTTTTTGTATCCATTTAGCCAGTCTGTGTTCTTTGATTGGAGCATTTAATCCATTTACATTTAAGGTAGTTATCGATATGTATGTCCTTATTGCCATTTCCTTAATTGTTTTGGATTTGTTTTTGTAGGTTTTTTTCTTCCCTTCCTCTTTTGTTCTCTTGTCTTGTGATTTGATGACTGTCTTTAGTGTTGTGTTTGGATTGCTTTTGTGTGTGTGTATCTATTGTAGTTTTTTGGTTTGCAGGTTCCATGAGGTTTTGATATAGCAGTCTATGTGTATATATATACACAAGGTTGTTTTAAGTTGCTTGTCTCTTAATTTCAGGTGCATTTCCCATTTCCTGCATTTGTATTCTCCTCTTCTCACGGTTAATGGTTTTGATAACGTGTGTGTGGATAATTTCCTGCCTTTACTTTATGTTTGCCTTTACCAGTGAGCTTTCCCATTTCTAGTTTCTAGTCGTGGCCTTTTCTTTTCCACCTAAAGAAGTACCTTTAGCATTTGTTGTAAAGCTGGTTTGGTGGTGCTGAATTCTCTTAGCTTTCGCTTGTCTGTAAATCTTTTGATTTCTCCATTGAATCTGAATGAGAGCCTTGCTGGGTAGAGTATTCTTGGTTGTACGTTTTTCCCTTTCATCACTTTAAATATATGGTGCCACGCCATTCTGGCCTGCAGTTTCAGCTGAAAAATCAGCTGATAACCTCATGGGGATTCTCTTGTATGTTATTTGTTGCTTTTCCCTTGTTGCTTTGATATTTTTTCTTTGTATTTAATTTTTGTCACTTTGATTAATATGTGTCTTGGGGGCTTCCCTGGTGGCGCAGTGGTTGAGAGTCCACCTGCCAATGCAGCGGACACGGGTTCGTGTCCTGGTCCGGGAGGATCCCACATGCTGCAGAGCAGCTGGGTCCGTGAGCCATGGCCGCTGGGCCTGCGTGTCCGGAGCCTGTGCTCCGCAATGGGAGAGGCTACAACAGTGAGAGGACCGCATACCGCAAAAAAAAAAAAAAAAAACAACAACAACAATATGTGTCTTGGCCTGTTCCTCCTTGGGTTCAGGTCGGAGGGGGCTGGGCCAGGAATTGGGGTGTTCAAGCCCACCCACGTGGGAGTCCCTCCCAGTGCATATGGAGGCAGGGCCTGGTACGTGGAGAAGGAGGCTGCAATGGCAGCCCCAGCTTCCTCCACAAACGTTCCTGGTTGCCGGAGCTCCGCACTCCTGTCCCTCCAGGCTGTCTCTGTGCAGCCAACGGCAGTCTTCTCCCCGGATCTGCTCTCCAACGCCATGTTCCAGCACCCAGCCCCTTCTGCACCGGCAGACACACATCTCAGGTTGGGGTGTGCAGGGCTGAGGCAGGGACCATCTGTGTAGGTCACACTCTGTCCTGCCTGCCACAGACCAGTTGCTGCGCTCTTCTGCAAGCCCCTGAAGCTCCCCTTCTGTCCCAGCTGATCTCCCCACCAGGGAGGGGGCTTCCCTGGGTGCGGGAGCCTCCCCACTCCTTAAGCTCCCCCAAAGGGGCGCAGGTCCCATCCCTCTTCCTCTTCTTTTTGTTTCTTTTGTCCTACCTGGTTACGCAGGGATCTTTCTTGCCCTTTCAGGTGTCTGAGGTCCTCTGCAAGTGTTCAGCAGGTGCTCTGTGAGAACTGTTCCATTTGTAGATGTATTCTTAATGTATTTGTGGGGTGAGGTGAGCTCCATGTACTCCTATTCAGCTATCTTGACTCCTCCCACATGTTTTTTTACTTAATCAGTAATTCAAATATTAATGTTATTGAGCAGATACTACAAAAAGTGCTATTTGTTGAGCACATTCTTTTGGCCTGAAATTGCTAAGAGCTTTACACACATTTTTCTCATTTAAAGTTGGCAATCATCAAATGAGGTTGGTTGGTATTATTTTCCTGTATTTATAGATGATAAAACTGAGGCTTAGATAAGATTAATGACTTGTCCAGATCACGTGCCTAGTCATAGGCTTCAGCTTTTTCGTGGCTCCAAACTCCTGTTTGTACCACTCCTGAAATACTGAATACGAGTTGGAGGAGGCCACACAGACAAGACACGGCCTCTTGGGTGGCCACAGGTTAGTGGGTCTCCACCTTCGTACATGTGTTATCACCCCTGTAGCCACCCATAGTGTGTGGTGTTGAGGTTCTGGGTTTGGGTTTTTGCTTTTTAAGCCACGTTGTTCTGCCTGGTTTTTCTTTAATCCCGCTCACTTGTTCTTGTGCACCCTGATGTGAAGAACTGGATCAAGTACGCCCGCTTTGAAGAAAAGCATGGTTACTTCGCCCATGCGCGGAAGGTGTATGAGAGAGCCGTCGAATTCTTTGGGGATGAACATATGGATGAACACCTTTATGTTGCCTTTGCCAAATTTGAGGAAAATCAGAAAGAAGTAAGTAAACTTAAAGGAACTTGATTATGTTGCAAAACAGCTTAGAAAAGATTACTTTTTGTGCACATTGAGTTCATTTACATTTTCTTATTCACTTATCCTTGGAGAAAATGCTTCCAAGATATGAAAATGTGATTTCTCAAGGAAAACAGCATATATCTGGCTAAGCTGCAGATTGGGAGTGAGTGATTATGGATTATATTATAACTGTCTTAATTTTGTTGTGCTCTGCTTCAAAATTAAGTCTTTAAACCTAAATGAGAATATTATCTGTAAACTGAGTCATTTGATAGTCTGATTAAAGGGCTTTACAGGTAATGAACCTGGGAAACAAAAAGCCCCAGAGCCCTCAGTACAGAGAACAGAATATGAAATGGAAACAGAGATTGTCCCACGAGAAGTCAGTTATTTTCTCCCATAGTATGTATGGAAAATAATCCTGAAATGTAGCTCAGATAATACAGGATGGGGAGGGGTTGGCTGGGATCTGAATGCAGGGTCTTGCACGGGTCCCAGAGGTGAGTTCAGATTCTGTCCTCAGGCCGGTGGGAAGTGTGGAGGGTCTTAAGCAGGAAGTGGTCGGATGTCATCTGTGCTGTGAGGGGAGCCTCTGGCTGGTTCATGCAGAGTGTATTGGGAAGAGGGTGGCAGAGTGGGCATGGGGGCGCTTTTCACATGGTCCAGGGAGAAATGGAGGTGGGTCGGCAGAGGCCTGGGGAGAAGTGAAGAGCTGTGTTGAGGAGGTAGAAAGGGCAGGGCTGTGGAAGCAGCCAGTTTGAGGAATGCAGGAGAGAGGAGTTGGGGAGGCCCCTGACACAGCAGGTGTGTGATCAGGGTGGTGGGTGTGACTGCCCAGGACGGGGAGTCTGACAACGACCCAGCTGGGCGGGAGGAGCGAGCTTGGGTGAGTCTGAGATGCATGGACGACATCCAGCTGGCAGCGTTAGGTACACTGTTAAATGTGGGGCTCAGAGGAGAGCGTCAGTCCATCCTGGCTGAAAGTACCTCAACAAAAGGGAGAAGAAAAGTCGTACTTTGGGCATTTTGAGGCCTCATAATCTAACTTACAAGTAATGTTTTATGTCATAATTACTCTTCAAGTTGTGGCTAGAATGAGAATACTGTGTTCTGGAAGATAATCATCCTGTCTGCTTTCAGTTTGAGAGGGTACGAGTGATCTATAAGTACGCCCTGGATCGAATTTCAAAGCAGGAAGCCCAGGAACTCTTTAAAAATTACACCATCTTTGAGAAGAAGTTTGGTGACAGGCGGGGCATTGAAGACATCATCGTGAGCAAACGGAGGTTCCAGTACGAGGAGGAGGTGAAGGTGAGCACTGGCGGTGAGTGGTTGTGCTGGCAGGGACCTGCTGGCTGGTCCTGGGCCACAGCATCGCTCTCCGTCCTGTGTGTGCAGTAAATTGGCATTCCAGATGGGGGAGGTAAACGGGGCTGGTAGAAAAGGCAAGCAGACAGCGCTTGGATTTGCTCTGCCACTCTCTTGTTGGTTGCTGATTATACACAAAGAACTTGAGCAAAAGCAATCTGAAATCCATTTGAGCTCATTTTTTAAAGAAGATGGAAGAGTCAGAGATTGATCGAAAAAACCCATTTTGATACATTACCTTTTGGCTTAATTGCTTGAACAAAAGACATATTGTAGTAAGGGTTCCATTCTCATCTCTGTCTGTAAGGTACTATTTTGATTTGAATTCAAAGGTAGTAGTGTTTTCCTTTACTGCTCTGCTCTGTATTTTAAAATACTTCTGCTTGGCCAAATTAATTATCTCCAAACAAAGGACTAAGTCTGGTGTTAAATGGGGTCAGCAAGATAATGTTCAAGACATATTGCTGTTAATTGAAAAGGCAGGTTTTGCAGTTGTGAGCATGGTATAATTCCATCATAATTTTAAATCTAGGCATAGTGCTATGGAGTCACATATATAAACAAAGACACATAAAAAAATAGATGTCTATTTTCATAGCTATAGATACTGGGAGGTTTACAGAATCAATAGGAAGCTGGAGGAGCAGGCTTGGATAATGGGCGGGAATCAGGGCAGTTGCAGAAAGTCCTGGAGCAGGAGATGAGACCGTCACATTTCAGTCTGGCCAGGGATGACTGACCCACCAATGGATACTACTTCCAGAAACCAGTTCTCAGTGTGCTTCATCTCCACGTCACCCACTCGTGTGCACCAGACCCTCAATCAGGGGTCTTTACTCAGCCAAGTGCGGTGGCTGCCGGGGTGGGAAGACGGGGAGCTGGCACCCTTCACCTCTGTGGAGGAGAGGCATCCAGGGCACCACCAGAGCAGGGGTCTACTCTGATTACCATTTGCTGCTGCATTAAAAAAAACAAAAAAGGAAAAAACATCAGTTGTTATTGATCTTTATGTATTTGTCTCTAAGTCATTTTTCCACTTACACCTTCTTGAAAAAAAATGAAAAATTGGTATAGTCCAAAAAAATAAGCTGTTGTAGATAAAAGGGGCTTTGCTGGGGGAACCTCTGGCTAATAGTCTGTCTTCTATAGTCCTTTTCCTTTTCTATTATAGAACCTCAAGAATGGTATTTTTAAATGAAATAGCCTGTAAAGTCTAGAAAAAAGTTGCTGGAGTACAGAAAGTCAGTCTGCTGCCTTCTTTCAGCTCACATAGTCCCGCAGGTGCAGCTCTGGGTTTGGTTTCTAATTATTAACCTTATCTTTCTAGGCTAACCCGCACAACTACGATGCATGGTTCGATTACTTGCGCTTGGTCGAAAGCGACGCAGAGGCAGAGACGGTGCGGGAAGTCTACGAGCGAGCCATCGCCAACGTGCCGCCTGTGCAGGAGAAGAGGCACTGGAAGCGGTACATCTACCTGTGGATCAACTACGCCCTCTACGAGGAGCTGGAGGCGAAGGTGCAGAGCCTAGTCCTGGGGTGGCTGGGGGCGGGCTCCTCCCTCTGCGCATTGGCCCTGCTGGCGCGGCTGGGAACTGATACCACATTTTATAAGGTTGTTTGTTTTTTGGGGTTTTTTTGGCTGTGTTGGGTCTTCGTTGCTGCACATGGGTTTTCTCTAGTTGCAGGGAGCGGGGGCTACTCTTTGTTGCAGTGCATGGGCTTCTCTTTGCGGTGGCTTCTGTTGTTGTGGAGCATGGGCTCTAGGTGCATGGGCTTCAGTAGTTGTGGCTCGTGGGCTCAGTAGTTGCGGTACACGGGCTTCAGTAGTTGTGGCTCGTGGGCTCTAGGTACGTAGGCTCAGTAGTTGTGGTGCACGGGCTTAGTTGCTCTGCAGCATGTGGGATCTTCCCTGGACCAGGGATCAAACCCACGTCCCCTGCGTTGGCAGGCGGGTTCTTAACCACTATGTCACCAGGGAAGTCCCCTCTGCCACGTTTTAAACACTATACCTGTAGTGGACATAGGTGAGGTGGTTTTTAGTTTTGCTGTATTTTTTTTTAAACCTTGAGATGCAACAAGATTATTACTTGGAACTTGAAAGGGAACAATGAACTAGCCCTTAGTTTCATTATCTATAGTTTCCTGGGTTTTCTCATGAAGAGGGATCACAGCTGGATTGCACATTCTTACTTTTAGCAAATTTTCAGAAATTGGTTGTGTGTAAGTTAATAGGAAAATGTTAACTGTCTGCTGCTGATCCGAGACTGTAGAACATCTTTGTTTCTGCTGTCAGGCAAAAGAGTTTGAGGGCTGTATTGTGGGTGATTCTGTGATCAAAGTTTGATGGCCAGAGGCAGTTCAATTTTGATCATAAATGCAATCAGGGTTTGAAAATAACTTGTAGGAACATATTCAATGTTAGGGGTGTATATTAGTAATAGTAAAATTAGTATTAGTAATAGACGTAAATATTTTGTGCAAATTTCTTATCCTAATGCAGGATCCGGAGAGGACAAGACAAGTTTACCAAGCCTCTTTGGAACTCATTCCTCATAAAAAGGTATGTTTGCTCTAAATGTTCTGTTCCAGACACATCAAACTCCTGCATCTGTTACTTGTGAAATAATTCAGTGAAATCATATTTATTGATTGGCTCTTCCCTGTGCTAGGCTCTGTGGAAAACATAAATAAGAATAAGATACACTCTTTGCCTCTGAAAATAGCTTACAGTCTAGTTGAGCAGGCAGCCTGTGTTAAGTGACCAATGACTGATACATATGCTAATGGAGAAATTCCAGGAGGATGGTAATCAGAAGAGACTGAGCTCAGCATGAGAGGGGACAGCCAACCGGCTGCTGGCACCTGTGTGGTCGTCTGCAGGCGCAGGGAACACGCGTGTTCTGGGGATGGTTGACGCATGATCTCTGTGTATTTCCCAGCATGAGAGACACAGGTGTTGACCGAGTTGCCTTCTAGAATAGAGGGCCATGTTCTGCCTGATCACAGCACACCCACAAACCAAGCTGCCTCTCAGTAGGGGCTGCAGAGCCCTGCGTTATAGTGAAGTGACTAGATTACTGTTCCTAATTTGTCAGATATTGTCTTCTTAGCTTATAAATGAAGAGATATGTCTGTCCTAGCTCTGTAGCTTTAGGGAAGTTCGTCTGTGGCCCTTGTTAATTTAAATTTAACTTATGTGAGTTTTTGCACTTTTGTTTTCTAGTTCACATTTGCCAAAATGTGGTTACTGTATGCACAGTTTGAAATAAGGCAGAAAAATTTACCATTTGCCAGAAGAGCTTTGGTGAGTAAAGAAAGGCCCAAGATGCATCATTAAGTCCTTCGAGAAGGACATTAAAATCTTAATGCTTACAGGTTATGTGATTCCTCTTGAGAAGGCAGCAGAAATACTGTGCCTTTATAACCTGAGACTTGTTCGAAAGCACGGCCTTTGAAGAAAGATTGGGTGATGATGCTTAAGTTATTCTGTGTCAACATTGGACAGTTAGAGATCTTTCAGATCTTTCCTCCGGCTAGAGACATCGCGTCTTAGATCTTTAGTATTCTGATCCTGTACAAGATTTTTGGTGTATTAAGTGCACCTTCCTCTTAACAGGTGTTCTAAAATTTCTTAATAGGATCAGATGCAGCTATCCTTCTGGTAAGCTACTCTCACCCTGGCTGTGGGCAGCAGGGTTCGTCCCTTGATTATCCTTTTACTCATGGGAGGTGTTGTCCATCTGACATCCGCATTCACTAGGACATCCTGAGAAACCAGGTGAAATTCAAAATAGTTTTCCGAACAGTTCTGGAACACTATATCTCTTGCAAAACAGGCCGACTTGACAGCTGAGTGAATTGGAGGGTTTCCTTTGGTCTCTGTCGAGCCAGTTTGAGCAGTGCGTTACTGCAGAGGGAGAGGGTGGTGCGCCGTGTTGATGTGCCAAGGCTGCTGCTCAGCAGAGAACAGCTTCTAGGCCAGGCTGAGGATGTCTGCACAAGTCAGACCCACTCAGACATCACAGCGGTTGGTTATCTTTTTTTCCAGGGAACTTCCATAGGCAAGTGTCCGAAGAACAAGTTATTTAAAGGTTACATAGAACTGGAGCTACAGCTTCGAGAATTTGACAGATGCCGGAAGCTTTATGAAAAGTTCCTGGAATTTGGGCCTGAAAATTGTACCTCTTGGATTAAATTTGCAGAATTAGAGACAATCCTTGGCGATATCGAGAGAGCCCGGGCCATCTACGAGTTAGCCATCAGTCAGCCACGCTTGGACATGCCGGAGGTGAGGCCCGCGGGGTGACTATGGCTTTATCTTAGACGCTTGCCCAGTGTTACCTCAGATGACCTTGTGAATATGTGTGCCTCTTAGAGTATAAAGACCATCTCACCTATAGTCTTTTTCATTCAGATTAGGACTTCCTGTTTTGGAGACAGGAAGGCGGGGGAAGCAGCCCTCTCTAGTCGGGTAGCACAGCACAACACAGCCCCACTGTGACGCCAGGTTGAATTGGGATCTTATGGGTGGGATCTTCCTCCCTTTCTCTTTTTCGTGGATTTTTTTTTTTTTTTTTTTTTTTTGGCGGTACGCGGGCTTCTCACTGCTGTGGCCTCTCCCGTTGCGGAGCACAGGCTCCGAACGTGCAGGCTCAGCGGTCACGGCTCACGGGCCCAGCCGCTCTGCGGCATGTGGGATCCTCCCGGACCGGGGCACGAACCCGCGTCCCCTGCATCGGGAGGCAGACTCCCAACCACTGCGCCACCAGGGAAGCCCTCCTCCCTTTCTCTTAACAGAAGGCTAAAGAGGATGAGCCAGGGCAGCGCAGTCAAGGCCACCTGGAGAACAAGGGAGGTAAAGGTTGAGACTGCACAGCCCCGGATCCCTCTGGTGCAGTTTTGCCTGGATTAGGCTCTCACTAAACCAGGATGTTCCTGGAGGTACCACTGCCCCTGTACAGGCCGGCCTGGCTGGCCACAGGGCCTGAAATCATCCCGTCAGGATCTAAGCTTGAGCCGCGAGGTGGCACCAAACAACAGCTAGGACAGCGTGAACCTCTCAGGAACCACTGAGCTCGCTCAATGACTCTCGCTCTGGTGTGACCTTGCACTGAGCGGTTCACCAGGCCCTGCTGACTGCACTGGGCAGGGCTCTATGTGTCACTGGTCCCATCACTTGGCCTCAGCCGCTCCACAGACTGCGGCCTCCAGGCGTCTGGGCCACATCTTCCTGGTCCCTGTGCCCTGACGGGCTGTGCCAGGCGGGTGGGCAGCTGTGCCCTGGATGCTTGTTGAGTTGGACTCAGGCATATCAGGGAACTTAGAGTGGAGACAAAAACGGTGTGCACTGGCTGATCTAGGCCTGTTTTCTCTCCGCAAGTCCGTGGTTTGTGGCAGCCTCATGACAGTGCCTGGGAGGTTTGGCAAGTTACCCTGCTCTTTTGATAAGTCCAGAAGAGAATCCAAAAGTGAACCCAAGGTCTTTTTTCTCATAATGTAGACACTTAGCCAAATTTTGGCCAGTCTGTAAACACCAGTATTATTTCTTGTATCCACATACAGTCTGTTCCTTAATTGGTCATGAAAGTTCTAGGTTCCTAGATTTCCTAGGTTAGAATGCTAGTTAGGCTGTACTTTGGATAGGGGCATGTTGCTTCTTAAATGTCAAGACTGACCTATGAGGTTATCTTTCTTAGGTGCTTTGGAAATCATATATTGATTTTGAAATTGAGCAGGAAGAAACTGAAAGAACACGAAATCTTTACCGACGATTGCTTCAACGGACACAACATGTCAAGGTATCCTGTGCATTGTGGGTTATCTTTAATTTTGCTTGAATCAGCAGTCCGGAAGAAATAGTGTATTTCTATATTTTAAGTGTGTGGGATTTTTTAATATATTTATTTTATATGATTTCCTTACTTTTACAGAGAGCTTGTGAGTCTCAGAGGACTTTGGAATGTTAAGCTTATACCAGGTCAATATTTATACTGCGTGTAAATAACTTGGATATCGTAGGGTTGAATAAAAAATTAAACTTCAGGATTTTGAGACTATTTCAGACACCTAATTGGATGTAGAAGCAGACTGCTTCACCATTCCTATATAGAAGCATCTAGTCAGTCTGTTGTATTGAAATACTAGAGATGAACACGTTACTATGCTCAGATGTCACTAACAAGAAATTAGCTTTATTATTACATTGTTTTCTGGGTGACATGGTTAATTTGGTTCTTTAATAATATTTTTTAAGGTATGGATCAGTTTTGCACAGTTTGAGTTGTCCTCAGGGAAGGAAGGAAGTTTGGCTAAATGCAGACAGATTTATGAAGAGGCTAACAAAACCATGCGGAACTGTGAAGAAAAGGAAGAGAGACTTATGTTGCTGGAATCTTGGCGAAGCTTTGAAGATGAATTTGGAACAGTATCAGATAAGGAGAGAGTAGACCAGCTCATGCCAGAGAAAGTCAAGAAGAGAAGAAAGGTCCAAGCTGATGATGGGGTAAGAACTGAGCCCCTGAGCTGGTCTTTTCCTGCCAGCTGAGCAGAAATGCACCCGACTTTGAAATGCATACTTTGAAGTGGTGTGTATACAATCTGAGAAAGGGGGTTGACAGCTGGAGGAGGAGACAGTCACAGTCTGGCTACCATGGCAACACAGCAGGGTGTATGGTCCACCCAGGGCTGGAGAACGGTGGGGGGTGGGGGTTGGCAAAGGTTCTTCCTGGTGCTTGGTTCCAGAAACTGCATGAAATGTATTTCCGGAGCATTAAGCAGGAGGTCAGGGTGGAGGCTTTGTAGGCTGTAGTAAAGCTCTGACACAGTTGGTGTCTCCTGCGGGTTGATTTGAGGGGCTTCGTTGGAGGAGGGTCTGTTGGGAGGCTATTGTAAGCAAAGCAAGGTGGTGTTGGGAGCTGGGACCAGGGCGACCTTTAGGAAGTGAAATCAGTGCCCAATTGGAGGTGGGATTCAAAGGCAGGGTGTCAGGATAATCACAGATTTATGGCTTCACTATTGGGTAAATACTAAGTAAATCTTTAAAAATTTAAAGACTCACACGTAAGACTGCAAGATGGGGTTGAAGACACTGACTGTCTTTTCAATTGACCATACAGGAGCTATGCTTAGATTTTTAGGGCATTTTCCACCAGGTTGTAGTTCTCAGTGAGCTACAGCTGCAGCAACACCCATCCAACAGCAATTACTCCCACTCTACCAGGCCAGGCCCTTCTAATTTCTCTTTGAAAATTCTGCTTTCCAAGTAGACTTTGATGTTGTTTTGCACAATGAAGGTAAGTTGAATTTGAACCCTGGGTTTCCCAGTGAGAATTCTCCACTTTAACTGAAACGTATTCCAGCCTTGTGTTAGCTTATCTTTTAACTGTTTTACTTTTTTCCTGTAGTCGGATGCAGGCTGGGAAGAATACTACGATTACATCTTTCCGGAAGATGCTGCCAACCAGCCCAACCTCAAGCTCCTGGCCATGGCCAAACTGTGGAAGAAACAGCAGCAGGAGAAGGAGCCTGGCGAGGAAGACCCAGATGCGGACGCTGCCGAGCAGGAGTCCGGGCCTTCCTGTTCCTGTTGAGAGATGTTTTATTATTTTTATAGATGTATAGTTTGGAACTCTTGCAACTCCTGTAAGTTTTTGGATATTTCACCAGTGATGAATCGATGGGAATCTTTGGCAGCTACTTTTGAATTATTTTTAAAAGGTTCTTGGGTTAGTTACGGGTGGGTTGCAAGTAAAGGAATCTTTTTAACTGTTGGATTTCTTTGAGTCTCAACATTTTGTGTTGTCCTAATGCATCATGCATTAGGAAATCCTTAAGGTAACACTTAGCGTGTCTTTTAGATCGAACTGCAAAATTTTGAAAGAGTCTTTTTTTAGAAGTTCTCAGTCACATTTCACAGTAACTTTTCAGGTGAAGTTTTCTCATGCTTGCCTTCTTCATAAAGATGTTTTATGCATTCATCTGAATCCTGTAACTTATTTACATCTTAAGAGTCACACTGACTTGAGTTCCATTCCCAGCTCTGCCACTTGGTGATACGTAACGTTTATTTTCAGTTTCTTCACTCATAAAATGGGCTTTTGCCAGCTCATTTTGAAGATTAAATTAGAAAGGGAGTATTCCTGGCACAGAGTAGGTGCTCAATAAAATGTTCATTCCTGGCCACTTTCTTAAATAACGTTCATTCCTTGTGGAATTGAATGTGCTTAGATTAACTTCTAAATAGCTATACCTTCTTAATGGCCATTTATACTAAGTGTTTTTGAAAACACCAGTTAGAAAATAATTTACAGTTACTGTATTACTGAACAAGGTCTTTTTTTTTTACCAAAAACATTTTAGTTGAATTTCAGTTATGCTGTAATCAGTCTCCCAAACTAGTTGAGCTCTGCAGTGGCTTGTTTAAAGAATAGTAATGTAAGAGCTGTGAAAAACAATGTCCCATGCTCCAGTGAGTTTGGGAAACCCTAGGTTAAGGGTTAAGCCTTGTTGACAAATCTCTTCATAGTTAGGCTTCTCAGGGCCCTTGATAACACTCCCTATACATTGTGAATCCCCAGGTGCAATGCTGGCTGTGCTTCCCAAACTTAATGGACAAGGGACAAGGGAATCATCTCTACCTAGAGCACCAGTAAATGTTGCCCGGCGTGCTGCAGTAGACTGTCTACCTGTAAAACCTGACACGTTCAACTTAGCCTCGATTTAGAACGTGAAAAACAGCTGAGGTAACTATATGCTAAGTCATGAAACAAAGCAGCACAAGATGATAATGTACTTGCTGGCTGATATGCTGCTTATATTCTCAGGCAAAAAATACTTGCCTTAATTAACTCATCTGAGAGATTGTTTCCTTTAATCCAGCCTGTATTTCTCAAGCCTATTTTTTTTTTGTTCACTACACAAGCTGTTTGACTAGAACCGTATCTTTGTGTGTTTTTTTACCTATAAGGCCAATTAGCAAATATACTGTTTGCAAATTTATTATTACATTTTCAAGTGTATTATTCACCCAAGGGAATAAAAGCTAATCAATACAGTGTTAAATTGTATCTTGAAAATTGGGGGCAGAAGGAAATAGGACTAGCAGGTGAAAGCAACCTGCTCTTAGCCTCGCTACTTCAGTCACCTGACTAGCTTCAGCTGCTGGGATCAGAGGCTCTGACTGTTGAGTTCCAAGGTCTGTCCAGTCAGCAAAGAGGAGCACTGCTCTGAGTTGGCTAAGTACACAGGGCCACGGGGTGAGATGAAAACAGGCCAGATGCTACTCTAAGTAAGTGACTAATCATAATCATGTTCTGTTTGTGTCACATGTGTGTGTCAGGAAAAAAACTAGCAGTCAGGTTCTCATGTAAACTCCTAAGGCCACTTTCGGGCAGGTAATGTGCCAGTGTGAAATGCATGAAAGAAAAAATTACTCTCCTGGGAGAACCTCACTTCTGTCTCACCCTCAACTCCACCAAAATAAGTCCTTTCAAAAGTAACAGGGTTTTAATAATCATTTCTGTGATTTATTTCGTTTTCTTTAGCTACTGTTACTCACTGGATATTTTCAGATACTGCCTGCGATGAAAACTACACAGGAAAATATGTGGTTAGCCTGTGATCTAATTACGTGGCCTTTCTTTGGGAATTAGGTTCTTTTTCCCCTTTATTTTAGCATCTTTTTGTATTTTGTTGAAAGGCAGGATTTAAGCAAAGCACCGTGAGACTAGACAAAGAAAAGACCTGAGACCAGCAGTATGGAAACAAGTATCTGGGAAGAACTTTGCAATAAGAAGGACGCTTAAGTGTGCTGGGCAGGGACTGTCCAAGTAAGGAATTAAACAATGCTTTGTATATAAATGAAAAATGTAAGGGAAACAACATACCCTAAATGATGACCTTCTTCAATCCTGATAACCTGACGTTTATAAATGACCAAAAACCTTCCAGAAAACACTCGAGTCAACAGTGCATTTTATTATACATCTTAGATTTACACATTCCATATATGCTTTTAAAGCTTCAATTAACAGTTCAATACAAAATAAAAAATATATATGCAGCAGTGGTTCTCAGGCACAGAATTGAGGAGGAGATTGGAGCAAGCTTTTTCCCTAGCATACCATGAATATTACATTATGAACCATAACAGTGGAATGTTTCCTTTTGACCTAGCTGCCTTTTTTGGCTGAATTTTATTACAGTGGACAGCTTTAGAAGGTATGATATTGCTAATAGGAAACAAGACAAGTTTATAACCTGTTTTTTTCTTGAAGTCTTTAAGATCTAAACAATTCCCTTTTCTCCTAATAGAGCTCCAGGATCATCTAATGAAAATAATATTGTCCATAAAATATCTGGAGCATCATCAGCCTAAGAACCACTGCTCATGGTTATTCAATGTCTTCCGGCCTCACAGGATGAGGTAATGGTATGATGGATTTCTTCTCAGTGTCCCTGGAAAGTGCTTTCCTCATATCTGTTAGGAAGCAAAGTTTAATGTAAGTACCCAAATGTCAGAATATTTTATATCAAATTTAAAGTGTATAGGTTAAGAGGTTTTGTCCCCTACCCCCACTTCTACCATATTCTAAGAGAAACGTATTTGTAAGTGATTCTCAATCACAAGTACACCAAACCCCAGCTGGGATCCAGCTCTTCCTACAAATGTTCTTTTGACAGAACCTTAGTAAAAATGTGTCTGTACCAGTAAAACAATAATTGACAGTAATTAACCAATGGTTAGTTAATGTAAGTTAATCAGTGGTAGGTTCTTAAGGGCAGGTTAAAGCAGATTTAATTATAGCCCAGATTTTAAATATGATTCTCTTAAGTGTATTAAAATAGCCGAGTATTTCAGTCTGTAGGATGAATGTAGACATTTGGCTTCCTCTCAGGGATACCACCCCAAAAGGGAGCTCACCGTAAGCATCCTCATCGGGCTCCCCGTTGCTGGCCGAATAGTACTCTATGACTGTCCTGTACACACTGTAGCCTAACTGCTTGTACATGTTGACTGCAACTTGGTTAGACACTCTTACAAAGAGATCAACAAAAAATCCACCCTTTCTGTAATTAAAAAAAAAAAAAAAAAATTAGAAGTCCTTGAAAATAATACATAATTTTTAAAACTACTTTGACTATTCATAGGATGGTACTATGAAACCCTGCAGTCAATTACATCATGTTATCAATTTTTACTGCTGAGGATTTTGCAGTACAAAAGATAACTGTAACATTTCAAAACCTACAGGTTTTCTTAAAAGATAAACTTTAAATTTTTACCACAATTCTGTTACCTGGCTTTAAAAATCATTTTACCAATTAGTCATATAATAGTTTCGCCCAAGGTTTTGAGGAAAGCACCAATGTGGCCTTGTATAACTACAGGACACTGGTCACAGCTCTGAAGCCCTTGGGTCCCTCTGGTCAGTGACAGCCCCTTTCTTACCCAGGTCTCCATGTCCTGACTCGTGTGGTCATCAGCGCCTTGCTTTATGCAGTAGACTTACCACCTGTTCTGGTTTAATTTCTCCTGTTTGTGAACATCACCTGAATGGAGTCAAACTTACTTTACTCTTTAGTGACTCGCCTCCCAGTCGGTACTGAGTCAGTCCCAGGGCAGCTGGAGCTTGTCCGTCCTCCCTGTGTTTAGTGTGTCCCTGTATGGACACACTATGAGATGTGAGATGTCTGTGGTCCTATACATTATCAACTATGCTGCTACGAGTATTTTGTTGTGTGTCTTGTGGTACATCCGGGATATCTAAGGTCTGCAGTTAGTGTCACTGCTGGCTCACAGGGACACCTTCAACTTTATCAGATAATGCCTGTCTCCCAGCCCACATGTGCCACCTGACACTCCCACAGGAGGGGGTAGACTCCTGATGGCATCTCAGGGCAATTTTAGCTGGCATTTCTGATTACTAACAAGGCTGATTATATTTGTGTCCACCATTAGATTTCTCATTCTGTATGGTCTTTATTGGTCGTTCTCCCCCACATGTAGTTCTCTATGTATTCTGGATATTCAGCCTTGTGTGAAGGATGGTGCAAGTCTTCTCCCCAATTTGCAAATCTTTTTCCAATTTGTTACTTGTCATCATCCTTATGTATCGTTTGATGAACAAAGTTACCGCACTCTAGTGAAGTTGAATATATGACTTCCTTGCACTTTTTAGGCCTTGAGAAGTTCTTTTCTACCCTGAGGTCATGGAGACACTCTCCTTTGAAGGGCTTTTTAGTTTTGCTCTTCACATATAGGTTTTTAATAAATATGGAATTGATCTGTGCATGATAAGGTACTAATGTGGGAAAATCTTTTCCCATATGGATATCCAGTGGTGGCACCACGTTTATTGGAAAGTGTATCCTTCCCCACCACTGATCTGCAGTTGCCTCCTCCAAGGTGTGTCTAAAGTCCATGTGTTCCTGAGTCTGTGTCTCAAATTCTGTTCCACTAGCCTAGACAATTACTCCACTCACTTTTTTGCTGTTCAAGAGTGTCTTACCTCTTTTTGGCTCCTTCCATTCCCTGTAAGTTTCAGAATCAACAAGTTGCACGGAAAAGACTTGTGATTTGGGTTGCAGTTACGCTGACTGTGGATCAGTTACCTGTCTACTGTAGAGACGGCTAACTCTATGCTGCAGTGGTAGTTCCTCCCTCCACTTAGGTAGGTCATCTGTTCTGTCTCTGGGTAAAGCTGTATAAACTTCAGAGAGGTCTTGCACAGCTTTTGTTAGATTTCTCCTAAGGGCTTAATGTACTGATGCCAATGCAAATCGCATCCTCTTCTAAATGTTACTGTTTGTATAGAAAAGCAATTTAATTTATACTAACTTTATATCCAACAACTTAGCTTAACTTTTATTAAAATTCTAAATATTTGTAGATTCCTTCCTGTAGGTTTTCTATTTGTACAATCTTACCTATCCAAAATAACGGTTTTGTTTCTTCTCAAACCTTTTATTTTTCTTGCTTGCTTCACTTGCATGGTAGAGGATGATTTCCAGTAAATTACTGAAGGGAAGCCGACTTTAGGCATCCTGTCCTGTCCCAGAAATCATTCAGTGCATCACCACTCATATTTACTACAGGTTTTCAGTTTTTCAGGTTAAGTAAGTTTTCCTGTTGCTAACAGTTTTTATCAAGAGTGAACTCTGGATTGTATCAAAGCATTTTCTACATTTACTGAGATAAATATTCTTCAGCCTATTAACTGGTAGGATACATTCTAATATTAAAACAAACTTCCCCCGATATGTCATCCTTTTCATGAATTGCTGAATCCATTTTGCTAAGAATTTTCTGGGACTTTGCATCTGTCATGAGATTTTCCTTCCTCTTGTCAGGTTTTGTGATTGTTCCCTTTTTGTGTGTAAAAGTAAACTTAGTGTCATTATTTCTTAAATTGTTGGTGAAATTTGCCAGAGAAGCCATAGCTTTCTTTGTGGAAAGATTCTGGCTAACTGACTGAAATTAGTTAAGGCAGGGGTCAGCTTTCAACCTATTTTTATGCTGCTCTCAAGCAAAGAATGTTTTTTTACAATTTTGAAGAAGCAATAGAGACCTTGGGTGGCCTGTGAAGCCTTAACGTTTACTATCTGGCCCAGAAAAAGTTTGTTGACCCCTGTTCTGTACGCTTAATCAATTTCTGACTGTCCTGACAATTAGGATGAGGCATGCTCATATCTCCAATTATGATGATTTGTCTATTTCGATGATTTGTCTATTTCTTCTTGTAGTTTTGTCAACTGTTGCATTTTTACTTTGAATTTGTCACTGGGTACGTACAGTTTTTAATTATTACATCTCCCTGATTAACTCTTTTCAGTATGCAGACCCTTTTTTATTTTCGTAATTATTGAACTATAATGTGACTGTTGTTAATTTAAGCACACCCTGTTAGAATTTGCATAATTAAAAAAAATTTCTTTACTTTCGATCTTTAACCTTTATACATATTTCCTGTAAATAGAATACAGTTCTGACAGTCCATCATTTTTTAATGTTACTGTCCTAAGAATACATGAGATCTACCCTCTCAATAAATTTTAAATGTACACTATCATCTTCAAGTGTAGGTATACAACGTTATATATCAAATTCTAGAGCTTATTCTTCTTGCTGAACTGAAACTTTAGTAACTTGACATTTCCCCCATCCCCAGCCACCACCATTCCACTCTTCATGAATTTAACTACTTTAGGTATCTAAGTGGAATCACACAATATTTGTCTTCCTGTGCCTGGTTCACTTGGCATAATAACGTCTTTTAACTGGAGTCATTAGTCCATTAACATTTGCTGTTGTATTTATCAATTACTGCATTTATCAATTATATTTGGATTCACTGCTACCGCCTTATTTCATGCGTTTTATTTGTTTTGCTACTTTAGTTTCCTTTTTTTCTTTGGAATTGACTTTTATTATCCTATTTTTCTCTTTGGATATTATATACTGTTTCTATTTTTAGTGTACACATTTAATGTATACATTAAAAATATATGTGTGTGTGTGTGTGTGTATACGTATACACACACACACCCCCTACACAAATATAGGCCACTTAAATCTTAGCAACTATTGTAAAGTAAATGAACGTTTAGACCCTGTAAGGGAAGGGAGCATAGTGGTTTTCTACTCTAAGAGATGGTCTATCCTATAAATACATTAAATCTGATGTGCAATTAGAACAGTTCCTAACTCCCTGTCAACTATACACGATAATGCCAAATACCTGTTTTCAACAAGATATGCCATTAACCAATGTGTGTAAACTACAATCTTGCTAAAGATTTTCCCTCTTCTGTATTCACTCTAGGAAGAATTTTTTAAGTTCTTAAGGACTAGACTTTTTCAGCTAAATTAAGAATGAGCTCAGGTTCCTCTTGCCCTTGACTTGGCTCAGTGTTTTCAGGCCATGGTTACTTCTTTAAAATGTTCCACTTTAATGGATTTAATAAAAGTAACACATAGTGAGTGAGTGTTTGACACATAAAACAGGTCTGAAAAAAAAGCTACAATATTTGCAGTTCTCAAACTCATGGAGGTGCATATTTCAAATGTTTGGGGAAAACGTAGGCAAACCTTACATGTTGTACACTGGCAAACTACTAGCTTTATACAGTTCACAAATACACATCATATCACATTATATTCCTTTTGGTGACATAGTATCTTTATGAAGCCAGGCTTCTGGCAATTCCTGTGATTACATGAAAATCAACATGGAACAAGAATGCTGGCAGTTCTGCAGAATCTGGTTCCAAGGTTTGAGAAGCATGCACTGCCCAGCAGGTACACACATCTCATTAGGAGGTAACCACAGTTATTTAACAATGAAATGAAAATATTTTTTTCTTCCTAATAGCTACTAGCTTGCTGGGACACAACTGCTTAAGACTACACTTCTGTTTAGCCTAGGGCACTATGAGAAAATGACTGAGATGCCAAGGACAGTGTTAACGAAGAATTTGGAAACACCTGCTGCAGTGGCAAGAACACTAACAGAAACCTTGAGGGCTAGATTTTGATTCCACCAGTTACCCAGCTCATAAGCCTATGGCAGGTCACTCACACTGCCTTAATTTTCCTCAGTGGCCAAACAGGAACAATAATATCACTCTGAATATGTGACAGAATTGGTGTAAGGACTATTAGAGGCTGAAAATGAAATTCCTATGAAACTGCATCATGACAGATATTCAATCTGAAGGAAAAAATCTGATAAAACATTCACCAAGAGAAAACTCAAATGGTTAGAGTTCAAAAATCATTTGCAAAGCAGGTGCCTACCTTTCTGAAATCTCCTCTAATAACTCCATAAGCTTAGCAGCCAGACCAAGGCGTCGGAATTCCGGGGCAACAGACAGAGCTGTGACGTGCCCATGCCACTCTTCCCTCGCCACCGAGCCTTCTGCTTTGCCCATGACTGCCAATGAAAGATCACATCCAGTAACTAACACGAGGATTTACACATACAGAAATGCTGTTTAGTACATTTTTATTATAAAGGAAACTAATGACCAAGTTCTGATCTTTAAGCAATACTTAAAAGTCATCTAGCTAATTGTTATTAATGCTTTTACTTGATAAGTATTTTTTTAAATATCTACATTTCATGTGGGTATGTATGTGTGTCATGTACACGTAACAGACAATCTACAGCTCAAATTTTTGTTAGCAATGCAACCAAGTCTGTCTGGGTCACTGCTCTGTACCTAAAATAGAAGGGATCAGAAGGGATCAGTGAGCTGTCAAATGGTTGAAAAGGAAATAAAATTATGGGCGTCACGATTATACTTCCAGTTCTGTGATCAATATAAAATAATCAGTTAAAACCTATATTTCAATCTCAACTGCCTATCCAAAAAAGTACTAGTGGTATTATACTTACTATAACCCATTAACTCTCCACCAGGGGCCTCTGCAACAATGAAGTACTCTGGCCAGTGGGCGAGGTACTGTAAGTAAAAAGGAATCCCATACTAGAGTCTTGTTAAGGAGGATGCAAAGTAATGGACAGTCAGATTTCTTCAGGGATATTTTCAAGTTTCCTTTAAAAAGTATATTGTTTATCCCCAGCCATATGTATGACTTCCATAATCAATTTATTGGATGAAATATTTAGGTTAAGCACTAATTTTTAAGAAAATTGACTGAATATATATAAACTCAAATGTGACTGGAGACAGTAGCATCCAATAGACAGCAAAGAACCAGGCTCCCAAGTTCTACAGTCGTCTCCCCCGCTGCTCACACTGTGTCTAGATCCCTGCGCAGCACTTTATCCATAATCACCTGATACTCTACTTGTTTAATGTCTCCCCTTGGAACATGTATGCCATGTTCCCTCTATCCCTGGTGCTTGGCAAACAGCACATGCTCAGTATGTTTATTTTTCATAATTGCACTGGGAAATTAATGACTAGTTCCTACATTAGCTTCAGCCATGGGACAGTGAAAATAACTTTAAACTTAAGTATTTCCAAAGGCTACTTAACAAACCTAGTTTTTCCCCTCCACCAATTCAAGGTCTCCATTTCTAGTAATGCAAAAAAAAAAAAAAAAAAAAAAAGCTGACTTAAAAGTGAATGCCGGAGTACTGCTCATTACTTAACTCTTCAACCCTGGAGTCCTTGCTGACTTGTACTCAATTCCTGTCCTCCTCCTTAGTATAAGCTTGCTGATGCAGTTCTATAAGGGGACACCATCAATCATTTTTTTTAAAACTTCCTGGAAAATCTGTTCAGTGTAAATTCTTCAAACTCTCCTCTGAAGAACAGCCTTTATTCTGTCTCTTCAAACATAACCCTTAACATGGCAGTCGTCAGGTCCTTCTGCCATCCAGCCACTGACATCATAACCATCTCTTCTCTGGCTACTGGAGGAGCCCCTGGCTCAAGCTCATGGACCAAGAAGCCCTGGCAGGTTACTCTGAAACATGGCCTCACCTGGATTATGGGACTTTCACCAAAAACTTTTTTAAGTGTAACGGGAAGCACACCACATAAATTGAGTTGCATCCTAATACTTTCCCTTATATACAGTGAAAATTTTCTGCCATTCAGAATTCTTCAAACTCCTTTTACTTTTTTATAAACATGGAGAAGTCTTTAATAGGTCAATGTTTTAAATACAAATGAAAATTATGGAGTCTTTTTCCATTCAACTTTGTTTCTGATATGTAGCCCTGTTGCTGCATGTATCTATAGTTGATTTTTACTGCTGTTACTGACATTAACTCAGGGGCTAACAAAGTAACAAACATTTTCTCTAAAGAGCCAGACTGGAGGGTGGGGGGAGTGGGTGATGAATTGGGAAATTGGGATTGACATATACACTATTGATACTATGTATAAAATAGATAACTAACAAGAACCTAAAGTAAAGCACAGGGAACTCAATGCTTTGTGGTAACCTAAATGGGAAGGAAATCGAAAAAAGAGGAAATAATATGTATAACTGATTCACTTTGCTGTACACCTGAAACTAACAAAACACTATAAAGCAACTATACTCCAATAAAAATCAGAAAACAAAAAAGGAGACAGACAGTAAATATTCAAGGCTGTGTGGACCATATTGGCCTCTGTTGCAGCTACTCAAACTGTGAAAACCACAACAAAACCTAAAGGAACTTCTCTGTGGAAAAGGCCACAACTAGAATCAAGAAAATTACAAATGGGAAAGCTCACTGGTAAAGGCAAACATAAAGGTAGGAAACCATCCACACATAAATATGATATCAAAATCGGCAACCATGAGAAGAGTACCAAATGCAGGATACTGGAAATGCACTGGAAATTGAGACCAGCAACTTAAAACAATCTTGTAGTTATACAGACTGCTCTATCAAAACCTCATGGGAACCACAAACCAAAACTCTACCATAGATACACACACAAAAAAGAAAAAGCAATCCAAACAACACTAAAGATAGACATCAAATCACAAGAGAACAAGAGGAAAGAAAAAAGACCTTCAAAAACAAACCCCAATTAACAAAACAGCAGTAAGAACACTTATTGATAATTACCTTAAATGTAAATGGATTAAATGCTCCAACCAACAGACACAGACTGGCTAAATGGATACAAAAACAAGACCCATATATATGCCATCTACAAGAGACCTACTTCATATCTAGGGACACATACAGACAAAGTGAGGGGATGGAAAAGGTATTCCATGCAAATGGAATTCAAAAGAAAGCAGGAGTAGCAATACTCATATCAGACAAAACAAACTTTAAAGACTTACAAAAGATCAGGAAGGACACTACATAATGATCAAGGGATCAATCCAAGAAAAGGATGTAACAATTGTAAATATACAGACACCCAACATAGGAGCACCTCAATACATAAGGCAAATGGTAACAGCTACAAAAAGAGAAGTTGACAGTAACACAATAATAGGGGGGGACTTTAACAAACCACTTTCATCAGTGGACAGATCATTCAGACAGAAAATCAATCAGGAAACACAGGCCTTAAATGACACATCAGACCAGATGGCCTTAACTGATATTTATAGAACATTCCATCCAAAAGCAGAATACACTGTCTTCTCAAGTGCACATGGAACATTCTCCAGGACAGATCACATATTGGGCCACAAATCAAGCCTCAGTAAATTTAAGAAAATTGAAATCACATCAAGCATCTTTTTCTGACCACAATGCTATGAGATCAGAAATCAATTACAGGCAAAAAAAATTGTAAAAAAACACAAACACATGGAGGCTAAACAATATGTTACTAAACAACCAATGGATCACTGAAGAAATCAAAGAAGAAATCAAGTACCTAAAGACAAATGACATCAAAAACACAGCAATCCACAAATGACATCAAAAACACAGCAAAAGCAGTTCTAAGAGGGAAGTTTATAGCAATACAATCTTACCTCAGAAAACAAAAATCGCAAGTAAACAACCTACCCTTACACCTAAAGCAACCAGAGAGAGTACAAAAAAAGAAAAAAAACCCCGAAGTTAGTAAAAGTAAAGAAATCATAAAGATCAGAGCAGAAATAAATGAAATAGAGACAAAACAAAAAAGATCAATGAAACTAAAAGCTGGGTCTTTGAGACGATAAGCAAAATGGATAAACCTTTAGCCAGACTCAAAAACAAAGGGAGAGGGCTCAAATCAATAAGATCAGAAATGAAGAAGTTACAACTGACATCACAGAAAAACAATCATAATAGACTACTACAAACAACTGTATACCAATAAAACAGACAGCCTAGAAGAAATGGACAAATTCTTAGAAAGATACAACCTTCCAAGACTGAACCAGAAAAAAATACAAAATATGAACGGACTAATCACAAGTACTGAAATTGAAAGTGTTTTAAGAAACTTTCAACAAAGAAAAGTCCAGGACCACATGGCTTCACAGGCAAATTCTATCAACATTCAGAGAAGAGTTAACACCTATCCTTCTGAAACTCTTCCAACAAACTGCAGAGGAAAGAATACTCCCAAGCTCATTCTGTGAGGCCATCATCATCCTGATATCAAAACCAGACAAAGATACCACAAAAAAAATTACAGGTCAATATCACTGATGAACATAAGTGCAAAAATCCTCAACCAAATACTAGTAAACTGAATCAAACAATACATTAAAAGGGATCATACACCATGATCAAGTGGGCTTTATCCAAGGGATGCAAGGACGCTTCAATATCTGCAAATTAGTGTGATACACCACAACAACAAACTGAAGAATAAAAACCATATGATCATCTCAATAGATGCAGAAAAAGCTTTTGACAAAATTCAACACTGATTTATGATAAGAACTCTCCAGAAAGTGGGCATAGGGGGAACTTACCTAAACATAATAAAGGCCATATATGACAAACCCACAGCTAACATCATTCTCAACAGTGAAAAGCTGAGGGCATTCCATCTAAGATCAGGAACAAGGCAAAGATGTCCACTGTCACCACTTTTATTCAACATAGTTTTGGAAGTCCTAGCCATGGCAATCAGAGAAAAAGAAATAAAAGGAATCCAAATTGGAAAAGAAGTACTATCATCACTGCAGATAAAATGATACCACACATAGAAAATCCTGAAGATTCTACCAGAAAACTACTAGGGCTCATCAATGATTCTGGTAAAGTTGCAGGATGCAAAATTAAGACACAGAAATCTCTTCCCTTCCTGTACACTAACAATGAAAGACCAAAAAAGAGAAATTAAGGAAATAATCCCACTTACCATCACATCAAAAAGAATAAAACACCTAGGAATAAACTTACCAAGGGGACAAAAGACCTGTACTCTGAAAACTATAAGATGCTGATGAAAGAAATCGAAGATGACACAAACGGAAAAACATACCATGCTCTTTGATTGAAAGAATCAATACTGTCAAAATGACTATACTACCCAAGGCAATCAGATTCAACTACAATCCCTATCAATTAGCAATGGCATTTTTCACAGAACTAGAACCAAAAAAAATTTAAATTTGTATGGAAACACAAAAGACCCCTAATAGCAAAAGCAATCCTGAGAATGAAAAACAGAGCTGGAGCAATCAGGCTCCCTGACTTCAGGCTATATTACAATGCTACAGTCATCAAAACAGTATGGTACTGGCACAAAAACAAATACAACTCAATGGAACAGGATAGAAAGCCGAGAGATAAACCCACACACCTATGGTCAACTAATCTATGACAAAGGAGGCAAGAATATACAATGGAGAAAAGACAGTCTCTTCAATAAGTGAGGCTGTGAAAATTGGACAGCTACAAGTAAAAGAATGAAGTTAGCACACTCCCTAACACCATACACAAAAATAAACTCAAAACAGATTAAAGACTTAAATGAAGGCCAGACACTATAAAACTTAGAGGAAAACACAAGCAAAACACTCTTTGACATAAATTGCAGCAGTATCTTCTTTGATCCACCTCCTAGAGTAATGAAAATAAAAACAAAAATAAATGGGACCTAATTAAACTTAAAAGCTTCTACACAGCAAAAGAAACCATAAACAAAATGAAAACACAGCCCACAGAATGGGAGAAAATATTTGCAAATGAAGCAACTGACAAGGGATTAATCTCCAAAATATACAAATAGCTCATGCATCTATATATCAAAAAAAACAACCCAATCAAAAAATGGGCAGAAGATCTAAATAGACATTTCTCCAAAAAAAAAGATGGCTAAAAAGCACATTAAAAAAATGCTCTACATCACTAATTATCAGAGAAATGCAAATCAAAACTACAATGAGGGAGGAACCAAAATGGCAGAGTAGAAGGACGTGCTCTCACTCCCTCTGCAGAGAACACCAGAATCACAACTAGCTGCTGGACAATCATCAACAGGAAGACACTGGAACTCACCAAAAAAGATAACCCACATCCAAAGACAAAGGAGAAGCCACAATGAGACGGTAGGAGGGGCACAATCACAGTAAAATCAAATCCCATAACTGCTGGGTGGGTGACTCACAGACTGGAGAACACTTATACCACAGAAGTCCACCCACTGGAGTGAAGGTTCTGAGCCCCACATCAGGCTTCCCAATCTGGGGGTCCAGCAATGGGAGGAAGAATTCCTAGAGAATGAAACTTTGAAACCTAGTGGGATTTGACTGCAGAACTTCAACAGGACTGGGGGAAACAGAGACTCCACTCTTGGAGGGAACACACAAAGTAGTGTGCACATTGGGACCCAGCAGGAGCAGTGACCCCAGGGGAGACTGAACCAGACCTGCTAGTGTTAGAGGGTCTCCTGCAGAGGTGGGAGATGGCTGCGGCTCACTGTGGGGACAAGGACACTGACAAAAGTTCTGGGAAGTACTCCTTGGCGTGAGCCCTCCCAGAGTCTGTCATTAGCCCCAGCAAAGAGCCCAGGTAGGCTCCAGTGTTGGGTTGCCTCAGGCCAAACAACCAACAGGGAGGGAACCCAGCCCCACCCATCAGCAGTAAGGCTGATTAAAGTTTTACTGAGCTCTTCGGAACATAGCAACAGTCAGCTCTACGAACCACCAGTCCCTCCCATCAGGAAACTCACACAAGCCTCTTAAGATAGCCTCATCCACCAGAGGGCAGACAAAAGAAGCAAGAACTACAATCCGGAAGCCTGTGGAACAAAAACCACATTCACAGAAAGACAAGATGAAAAGGCAGAGGGCTATGTACCAGATGAAGGAACAAGATAAAACCCCAGAAAAACATCTAAATGAAGTGGAGATAGGCAACTTTCCAGGACAATAATTCAGAATAATGATAGTGAAGATGATCCAGAACCTTGGAAAAAGAATGCAGGCTGAGATCAAGAAGATGCAAGAAATGTTTAACAAAGACCTAAAAGAATTAAAGAACAAACAAACAGAGATGAACAATACAATAACTGAAATGAAAACTACACTAGAAGGAATCAATAGCAGAATAACTGAGGCAGAAGAACGGATAAGTGACCTGGAAGACAGAATGGTGGAATTCACTGCTGTGGAACAGAATAAAGAAAAACGAATGAAAAGAAATGAAGACAGCCTAAGAGACCTCTGGGACAACATTAAACGCAACAACATTCACATTACAGGGGTCCCAGAGGAAGAGAGAGAGAAAGGACCTGAGACAATATTTGAAGAGATTATAGTCAAAAACTTCCCTAACATGGGAAAAGAAATAGCCACCAAGTCCAGGAAGTGCAGCGAGTTCCATACAGGATAAACCCAAGGTGAAACATGCCGAGACACATAGTAATCAAATTGGCAAAAACTAAAGACAAAGAAAAATTATTGAAAGTAGCAAGGGAAAAACAACAAATAACATACAAGGGAACTCCCATAAGGTTAACAGCTGATTTCTCAGCAGAAACTCTACAAGCCAGAAGGGAGTGGCATGATATACTTAAAGTGATGAAAGGGAAGAACCTACAACCACAAGGATCTCATTCAGATCCAATGGAGAAATCAAAAGCTTTACAGACAAGCAAAAGCTAAGAGAAGTCAGGACCACCAAACCAGCTCTACAACAAATGCTAAAGGAACTTCTCTAAGTGGGAAGGACAAGAGGAGAAAAGGACCTACAAAAACAAACCCAAAACAAAACAATTAAGAAAATGGTCATAGGAACATACATACTGATAATTACCTTAAACGTGAATAGATTAAATGCTCCAACCAAAAGACACAGGCTTGCTGAATGGATACAAAAATAAGACCCATATATATGCTGTCTATAAAAGAACCACTTCAGACCTAGGGACACATACAGACTGCAAGTGAGAGGATGGAAAAAGATATTCCATGCAAATGGAAATCAAAAGAAAACTGGAGTAGCAATACTCATATCAGATAAAATAGACTTTAAAATATAGAATGTTATAAGAGACAAGGAAGGACATTACATAATGATCAAGGGATCAATCCAGGAAGAATATATAACAATTATATATGCACCCAACATAGGAGCACCTTAATACATAAGGCAACTGCTAACAGCTATAAAAAAGGAAATCAACAGTAACACAATAATACTGGGGGACTTTAACACCTCACTTACACCAATGGACAGATCATCCAAAATGAAAATAAATAAGGAAACAAGCTTTAAGTGACACAATAGACCAGATAGATTTAACTGATATTTATAGGACATTCCAACCAAAACCAGCAGATTACACTTTTTTCTCAAGTGCACATGGAACATTCTCCAGGATAGATCACATCTTGGGTCACAAATCAAGCCTCAGTAAATTTAAGAAAATTGAAATCGTATCAAGCATCTTTTCTGACAACGCTATGAGATTAGAAATGAATTACAGGGAAAACAACGTAAAAAACACAAACACATGGAGGCTAAACAATACATTACTAAGTAACCAAGAGATCACTGAAGAAATCAAAGAGGAAATAAAAAAATACGTAGAGACAAATGACAATGAAAACACGATGATCCAAAACCTATGGGATGCAGCAAAAGCAGTTCTAAGAGGGAAGTTTATAGCTATACAAGCCTACCTAAAGAAACAAGAAAAATCTCAAACAATCTAACCTTATATCTAAAGGAACTAGAGAAAGAAGAAGAAAACTCAAAGTTAGCAGAAGGAAAGAAATCATGAAGATCAGAGCACACATAAATGAAACAGAAACAAAGAAAACAAGAGCTAAGATCAATAAAACTAAAAGCTGGTTCTCTGAGAAGATAAAATTGATAAACCATTAGCCAGACTCATCAAGAAAAAGAGTGAGAGGACTCAAATCAATAAAATTAGAAATGAAAAAGGAGAAGTTACAACAGACACCACAGAAATACGAAGCATCCTGAGAGACTACTACAAACAACTCTATGCCAATAAAATGGACAACCTGGAAGAAATGGACAAATTCTTAGAAAGGTATAACCTTCCAAGATTGAACCAGGAAGAAACAGAAAATATGAACAGACCAATCACAAGTAATGAAATTGAAACTGTGATTAAAAATCTTGCAACAAACAAAAGCCCTAGACCAGACGGCTTCACAGGTGAATTCTATCCAACATTTAGAGAGGAGCTAACACCCATCCTTCTCAAACTCTTCCAAAAAATTGCAGAGGAAGGAACACTCCCAAACTCATTCTATGAGGTCACCATCACCCTGATACCAAAACCAGACAAAGATACTATAAAAAAAGAAAATTACAGACCAGTATCACTCATGAATATAGATTAAAAACTCAACAAAATACTAGCAAACAGAATCCAACAACACATTAAAAGGACCATCCACCATGATCAAGTGGGCTTTATCCCAGGGATGCAAGGATTCTTCAATATATGCAAATCAATCAATGTGATATACCATATTAACAAACTGAAGAATAAAAACCATATGATCATCTCAATAGATGCAGATGATAAAAAGTCTCCAGAAAATGGGCATAGAGGGAACCTACCTCAACATAATAAAGGCCATATATGACAAACCCACAGCAAACATCATTCTCAATGGTGAAAAACTGAAAGCATTTCCTCTAAGATCAGGAGCAAGACAAGGTTGTCCACTCTCACCACTATTATTCAACATAGTTTTGGAAGTCCTAGCCACGGCAAGCAGAGAAGAAAAAGAAATAAAAGGAATGCAAATTGGAAAAGAAGTAAAACTGTCACTGTTTGCAGATGACATGATACTATACATAGAGAATCCTAAAAATGCCACCAGAAAACAACTAGAGCTAATCAATAAATTTGGTAAAGTTGGAGGACACAAAATTAATGCACAGAAATCTCTTGCATTCCTATACACTAATGATGAAAAATCTGAAAGAGAAATTAAGGAATTGGTAAACTCCAATTTACCATTGCAACAAAAAGAAAAAAATACCTAGGAATGAACCTACCTAGGGAGACAAAAGACTTGTATGCAGAAAACTATAAAACACTGATGAAAGAAATTAAAGATGATACCAACAGATGAAGAGATATACCATGTTCTTGGACTGGAAGAATCAATATGGTGAAAATGACTATACTACCCAAAGCAATCTACAGATTCAATGCAATCCCTATCAAATTACCAATGGCATTTTTTACAGAACTAGAACAAAAAATCTTAAAATTTGTATGGAGACACAAAAGACCCCGAATAGCCAAAGCAGTCTTGAGGGTAAAAAACAGAGCTGGAGGAATCAGACTCCCTGACTTCAGACTATACTACAAAGCGACAGTAATCAAGACAATATGGTACTGGCACAAAAACAGAAACACAGATCAATGAAACAAGATAGAAAGCCTAGAGATAAACCCACGCACCTATGGTCAACTAATCTATGACAGAAGAGGCAAGGATATACAATGGATAAAAGACAGTCTCTTCAATAAGTGGTACCAGGAAAACTGGACAGTTACATGTAAAACAATGAGATTAGAACACTCCCTAACACCATACACAAAAATAAACTCAAACTGGATTAGAGATCTAAATTTAAGACTGGACACTATAAAACTCTTAGAGGAAAACATAGGAAGAACACTCTTTGATATAAATCACAGGAAGATCTGTTTTGATCCACCTCCTAGAGTAATGGAAATAAAAACAAAAATAAACAAATGGGACCTAATGAAACTTCAAAGCTTTTGCACAGCAAAGGAAACCATAAACAAGACGAAAAGACAACCCTCAGAATGGGAGAAAATATTTGCAAACCAATCAACAGACAAAGGATTAATCTCCAAAATATATAAACAGCTCATGCAGCTCAATATTTAAAAAACAAACAACCAGGGCTTCCCTGGTGGCACAGTGGTTGAGAGTCCGCCTGCCGATGCAGGGGACAGGGGTTTGTGCCCTGGTCCGGGAAGATCCCACATGCCGCGGAGTGGCTGGTCCTGTGAGCCATGGCTGCTGAGCCTGCGCGTCTGGAGCCTGTGCTCCGCAACGGGAGAGGCCACAACAGTGAGAGGCCCGCGTACCGCAAAAACAAACAACCAACCCAATCCAAAAATGGGCAGGCCTAAATAGACATTTCTCCAAAGGCATCCAGATGGCCAAGAAGCACATGAAAAGCTGCTCAACATCACTAATTATTAGAGAAATGCAAATCAAAACTACAATGAGGTATCACCTCACACCAGTTAGAATCATCAGAAATGATGGGCATAATTCAGAAAGACACATGCACCCCAATGTTCACTGCAGCACAATTTACAATAGCCAGGTCATGGAAGCAACCTAAATGCCCATTGACAGACGAATGGGTAAAGAAGTTTTGGTACATATATACAATGGAATATTACTCGGCCATAAAAAGGAACAAAATTGGGTAATTTGTTGAGACATGGATGGATCTAGAGACTGTCATACAGAGTGAAGTAAGTCAGAAAGAGAAAAACAAATATTGTATATTAATGCATGTATGTGGAACCTAGAAAAATGGTACAGATGAACCGGTTTGCAGGGCAGAAGTTGAGACACAGATGTAGAGAACAAACGTATGGACACCAAGGGGGGAAAGCCATGGTGGGGTGGGGATGGTGGTGTGATGAATTGGGCGATTTGGACTGACATGTATACACTGATGTGTATAAAGCTGATGACTAATAAGAACCTGCTGTATAAAAAAATAAAATAAAATTCAAAAATTAAAAATAACAACTAGTACTAAAACTTTCTTTGGGTTATTTGTATGGAAATATGTTAATATAAACGTTTCAGACATTACAAGAAATTCCTAAAAATCTTGTATGTTCTGGTATAATGTTATAAGTCATAATTCTAGTTATTAGTTTTAAATGTATATCTCAGAAATAACTAAATTTCCTTGTCAAGTGCATTATTATGAACTTTCATCAAATCTTTAACTGTGGTCATTTTTAAGTCTTTTGTCATTTACAGACAGTTCTGGGTGTACTCTGTTGCTTTTGCAAAAATGTTCCTATAAAGGGTTTTATCTTCAAGTAATTCATGGAAAAGACTGACAAGTACAGGTTTCTGGTAAGTGACTATACTGCTGAACTGAATGAATAAGCATTTTCAGAACTCTAATGGAAAACTGATGAATTCAAAAAAGTGCTAACAAAAGATCAAGATGAAAAATAATTACATGGGACTGAGTGAACTGATGATGATGATTACAATTTTTGTGACTTTCTGTTTGAAACATTGTTGGTTCTTCTGTGCTTTGTTTTTCCAGATTGAAGAAAACTTTTTTTCTCTTTAAAAAAAAAAACAAACCTACAATGAGATATCATCTCACACCGGTCAGAATGGCCATCATCAAAAAATCTACAAACAATAAATGCTGGAGAGGGTGTGGAGAAAAGGGAACCCTCTTACACTGTTGGTGGGAATGTAAATTGATACAGCCACTATGGACAACAGTATGGAGGTTCCTTAAAAAACTAAAAATAGAACTATCATACCACCCAGCAATCCCACTACTGGGCATATACCCTGAGAAAACCATAATTCGAAATGAGTCATGTACGACAACGTTCATTGCAGCTCTATTTACAATAGCCAGGACATGGAAGCAACCTAAGTGTCCATCAATAGATGAATGGATAAAGAAGATGTGGCACATATATACAATGGAATATTACTCAGTCATAAAAAGAAAAGAAATTGAGTTATTTGTAGTGAGGTGGATGGACCTAGGGTCTGTCATACAGACTGAGGTAAGTCAGAAAGAGAAAAACAAATACCATATGCTAACACATATATACGGAATCTAAAAAAAAAAAAAAAAAAAACAACAATGAGATATCATCTCACACTGGTCAGAATGGCCATCATCAAAAAGTCTACAAACAAATGCTGGATAGAGTGTGGACAAAAGGGAACCCTCCTACACTGTTGGTGGGAATGTAAATTGGTACAACCACTATGAGAACAGTATGGAGGTTCCTTAAAAAACTAAAAATAGAACTACCATATGACCCAGCAATCCCACTACTGGGCATTTATCAGGAGAAAACTATAATTTGAAAAGATACATGCACCCCAATGTTCACTGCAGCACTGTTTACAACAGCCAAGACATGGAAGCAACCTAAATGTCCATTGACAAAGGAACGGATAAAGAAGATATGGTATACATATATACAGTGGAATACTACTCAGCCAAAAAAAAGAAAAGAATGCCATTTGCAGCAACATGGATGGACCCAGAGATTATCAGACTAAGTCAGACAAAGACAAATATCATATATCACTGATATGTGGAGTCTAATTTAAAAACTGATACAAATGAACTTATTTACAAAACAGAAACAGGCTTACAAATATCAAAAACAAACTTATGGTTACCAAAGAGGAAACGTGGAGGGGAGGGGGGGGATAAATCAGGAGTTTAGGGTTAACATACACACACTAAGATAGGTAACCAATAAGGACCTACTGTATAGCACAGGGAACTTTACTCAATATTCTGTGATAACCTGTAGGAGAAAAGACTGAAAAATAATGAATATATGTATAACTGAATCACTCTGCTGTACACCTGAAACACAACACTGTAAATCAATTATACTCCAATAAAATTTTAAAAAAACGGCACAGAACAGAAAAAAAACTCGTTATATATTCTAGCTATTCACTTCCTGTCAGTTTTAGATATTAAAAAAAATCTGCTTCCATTCTTTCAACTTTTTAGTTTTATGCATGATGTTCTTTAAGTAGATATTCATGTTTTAAGTATTCAATTAAAAATATTTTCTTGATTTCTACTGCTAGTGTACAGAAATGCTATTGATTTTTCGAAACTTGATCTTGGTTCTAACATTGCTGAACTCGCTTATTATTAATAGGTTGTTCTTTTTTCTAGATAGATGACTGTATTATCAATTATAAATAATGACAGTTTTATTTCTACTTTTCTTATCCTTATACTTTCTTTCACTTCTTTCTTCTTTCCAATACCTTTGGTCAGTTCCTCTGGAACTATGTTAACGTGCAGTAGTGACAGCAGGCATTCTCATCTTACACCCAATCTTAAAGGGAACGAATCTAATTTCTCACTTACCTATAATGCTTATTGAAGGTTTTTAGTATCAAACCTTTACCAAATTAAGAAAGGTTCTTCTACTTCTACCTTGTTGTGCATTCTTACCATAAAAAACTACTGAACTTAATACAACATTGTAAATCAACTCTATTTCCATTTAAAAGAAAAAACTGTGAAAACCAAGGAGAAGAGCACAGACAATATGTACATTATTCACCATGGTTGTGTCCAATAAAGCTTTATTTACAAAAAAAGACAGTGGGCCAAACCTGGCCCATGCACATTACTGTGCCAACCCGACATAATTGACTCTATTTCTTATTATCTTCAGCTTCCAGGAAATTGAATTACTAGGTATTACATTACCAAAGTGTCTTCCAGAAAGACTAGCATTTACTCTGTCACTCGCAGTTTATGAGACTGCTCCCCTCACCTCACCTTCATCAGCCTTGAGTTTTATCACTGCTTGAAATCCTTCGTAATTTGATAGATAAAACATGGTATCTCATTTTGGTTTTAATCTGCATGTCTTTTAACTGGTGAGACCGAACTCTTTTTAATATTTTCATAGCATCCTATATGCCCTCTGTTAAATTATCAATTAATACTACCCTCCTACCCTGCAGTGGACATGGCACATAACCCCAAAGTGCAGCTCTGTGTTTCACGCTCCTGAGCGTGTGGGGATTGTCTGTTAGGGTCAGAGGACCCTCACTTCACACATCTTTGCCCGTATCTCTAGTGGGGAGCATGAGAAGTACTGCTGATGTTAGCCAAAGTCCTTCTTTCACTTTAGCAACACGCCCCAATATAAATCAGGCTCATTCCAGACTCTGTTCTAGATAGGCAGGTATGGCACGAGGCAGGGGTCCACAGGATGCAGAAGGCTGTGTGGCACCTCCCAGAGGTACCCCTGGGAGTCTGGGAAGGACGCACTCACCTTCCCCTCTGTTGATCGATCCTCCTGCCAAGAACATGGCTGAGATGCGGTACGCTCTGGGAGCCACCTGGACAGGAAGCCAGGAACACCCGGGAACGGGAGAGTGGTTCCACTGCAGAGCCCGGTCGCTGGGGATGTCACAGAGCCACCAGGACTGCTCGTCCACTCTAGACTCATTCACATCAGGCAGGAATAGCCCCTCCTGCTGAAGTCACCACTTTCTGCTGCTCACAGCTATGCTTACTACTGAGGGGCAGGGTGGGCAGGGAACTGTACTGTTCTTGATTTATGAGGTCATTATATTAGCGGCTTGTCAACAGGTGTAAGATAACTCTTGTTCCCAGGTTTTTAGTGTTTTTTATTTTCAACTGCTTTCAATGTTGCTTATGTTTCCTGACCTCCAAGTTTTAAACATTTTCGGTACTCAAGTCTATTTTTTTCCTTTTGATCCTCTATTTTCCTTATTCTTAGTAAGCCTTCATTTAACTTTTTAAAAAAGGATACAGTTTCTGTAAGTGGATCCAAGTTACTAAAAGAAACAAGAAAAATGTCAACAGTAAGCAGTGTTTACAAAACCAGTTTAAATAAGGAGACTACAACTAAAAATAACATGCACAGGGAAAACAAAACATGTTAAATCCACAACTTTAAAACCAACTTTACAGCTAAGAAAGATGGTTTAATTTACCTAATGACCATAATGAGCTATCATCACAGCCACTATAAAGACATCTGTACATTTTCATTTAACTGCTGCTTCTTTACAAATTATAGTTAATACCTCATCAAAACCTTCCTTTTTGCTTTTTCCTTTGGCTGCACCAAGTGGCTCGTGGGATCTTAGTTCTGGACCAGGGACTGGACCCAGGCCCGAAGCAGTGAGAGCACCGAGTCTTCACCACCGGACTGCCAAGGAAGTCCCTAAAACCTTCCATTTTCTAAATGGCAATAAACTGTTACCGGAACTGGGGACCAAGCTGGCATGTCAATCACAGATGGGGGTAATAACCCTAGCCCTGCAGCATCTGACAAGCACTCCCTCTCTGCCAATTCCTCCTCCTCCCTCCCTCCTCCCCCAAAATGTGGGCCATCTCACCACTCAGGCTTCTGCTCGCCACTCTTCTACATTTCTGCCCCCCACCGCCCCCATTCCCATACTTTCAATTTTGTTCTCAGAGGGAAGCTCCTGATCTGGCTCTGGAGCTGCTGAGCGCCTGCCATGCCAGCATATCTGATCACAACACTCCCGACAGCATTTCTTAAATGCACACCTGCCTCTGTCTACAAAGAACTCTGCCCCTTACTTTCCTATTCAATTAATGGAACCAATATTTTGCCAGACCCCAAAACAGCTACCTTCAACTCTTCCTCTTGCACAGTCAAACTCTGCTTTTGGACCCTTAACAATGCAAACAGTCACACTGCATTTCTGGAGACCAGCAGTTCTTAGGATCCCTTTACACTCAAAAATTACTGAAAACCCCAAGAACTTCTGTTTTTGTGGATTACATCTATTGACATTTAAATGTTTAAAACATTAATTTAAAAAATAAATAATACATTAATATGAATAACTTTTTTTAAACCAAAAACGTCACTATTTTCAAAAACAAAAATTTAGTGACAAGAATGGCATTATTTTAACAATTTTACAGATCTTTTTAATGTCTGGTTTAATAGAAGGCAGCTGATTTCTCATTTCTGTGCCTGTTATGCTTACTATTACATGATCACAAACCTTGAAAACTCCACTGTGCCCTTGTGAGAGAATGAAAATGAAAAAGGCAAAAGAAAAAGCACCCCAAACAAAACCCTTATTATCATGAAAATGGCTTGCAGAACCCCCAAAACAATCTTGAGGCGCCCCTGGCCACACCTGGAGAATCACTAATCCATGTGGACTCACTCTCCCCTGCTTCTCAGGACCACTCTATACCCTCTCCTGTCTCCTCAACACTCCCCCTTCCACCTCAGCTGCTTCCAATTTCAAGAAGAAAACAGCAGTAAGGAGAAAGCTTCACCAAGGTCCCACCCCCGCCCCACCCCCCCCTACACCTCTGCGCCCACACTCCACCTGCTCTCCTGGACCCAGGCCTGGAGGCCTGGTGAGCAGATGCCCCCACCTCTCGGGACCCAGGACTCTGCTCCCCTGAAAGAAATGTATAAACGTGCTGCACACCTAGCCACCGGCAGACCTGACACAGTTCAGGGCTCCGTCCTCCTGAAATGCTGTCCTCTCTCAGACTCCAGACCCACCATCAGGTTTTCCTCCCACCTCACAGGGCCACTGTGTCTCCTTTAACATGTGATGCCCTGGGGCACATTCCTGGAACCTCTTTTTCCTGTCCGCACTCACTCATCACTGATGTCACCTAGCCACGTGGTTTTTTGTGTTTGTTTTTATTTGGCTGCACTGGGTGTTAGCTGCAGCACCACGGGATCTCAGTTGCCGCGTGTGGGATCTCAGTTGCGGCATGCAGGATCTAGTTCCCTGACCAGGGGTCAAACCCGGGCCCCCTGCATTGGGAGCGTGGAGTCTTAACCACTGGACCGCCAGAGAAGTCCCTAGCCACCTGGTTTTAATGCCATCCACATAGTGTTGACCCCGAAATTTCTATCTTTAGCCCAGACCTAAACTTGAGACTCCCACATCCGGATGCCCAGCTGACTTCTCCACCTGGGTGTCTGAGCGCCCTTGGCGGAGACCCACGTTCTATGCTGGCCTCTCCGAGGTCGAGCCCTTTGACTCCGATCGGACCTGGTGTTCCCACACTCCCACACTCACTGTTCCAGCACAGCTGCCGCTGCCTCCTCCTCCGAAACAGGAATCTGTGCCCGTGCCACTCCCTCTGCCTGGAAGTCTCCCGCCCACAGTGCCCACAGACTCCCTCCCCTCCAGGTCTTTCTGCAGTGACACCTTCCCTGAACACCTCACCCAAAGCCGAATCCCCACTCACTCCCTATTTCCCTTTCCAGCTCACATTTTTTCCTTTGTACTGAATGCTAAGTTCTATCTTACTCTTCCCTCTAAACTGTAAATTCTGGGAATTCCCTGGCGGTTCAGTGGTTATGACTATGACTCCCCCAACTTGGTTCTCACTGCCAAGGGTCTAAGTTCAATCCCTGGTCAGGGAACTAAGATTCCACAAGCCACACAGCACAGCCAATTTAAATAAGTAAACTGTAAATTCCATAAAGATAACATTTTTTTTCTGTTTTGTTCACTACTGTCTCTTCAGCACTGGTGCACAATAGGCATAAAACATTTTGCCAAGAATAAAATATTTGTTAAATTAACTGCAACGTTTCTACATCCACTGCTTCTTTCAGTTACTACTGCAACACCCTACTCCAGTGATTCTCGGAGTTCTTGATGGAAGTGCCCTAATCAAAGTGAGAAGTAGGAGAAAACGAGGAGGGAGAGGAGCTCCCCTATTGGCATATTCTGAAGAAGACTTCACAAGCTACATGATTCTCGGAAATCAAATGTTTTGTTATAAATAAATGGTCATGCTTATTTTCCTTCTACTCTATTCATTTTCGTATAAAAATATTGGCCCTTCCTAGGTCTTCGGTTATAACTGGTTCTCCAGCAGGCTTTGCCTCATCTATTCTTGAAACTTCAAGGCATACTGTCACCTCCAGAGCCTGGGCTTCCCAAACCCAAGCCTTTGTCAAGTCATCATCTCCCGGCCATTGCCAAGACCACCTAAATGGCTCACACCTGCCTGGTATACCTCCTCCAGCAGGCCCGCGGTGGCGAGCTCAGGCTCCTGGGCGGCCAGGAACGTGCATTTCCAAAAAGCTCCCGGTGCTCACGGACCACTGTAAGAACCATCCGCCTGGAGCCAATCTCCTTGATCAGTCTCCTTGCTCTGCCCACTCCCACGCAGGGCTCTACCACCTGGGCCATTCCCCTGCGCTCTCACGACCTTAGTTTACTCACACCAAAACTGGGGATGAGAAGGGCAGCTACTTCACAGAGTTGTCAGGAGGAAATGGGTTACTCCAGTGCCAGGCACAGCGAGCCCTCAACAGTCGCCTTAGTTACACTGCTCCTACTGGGAGAGGCCCCACAGAAAGTTCCCCCAATAGCGGAGCAGAAGTCCAGTCTCACCAGTTTCTCTGACCACTGAGTTACAGAAACCCGCTCCTACCATCACTCACCTCCCAGGTGTCGGCCACGCCCGCACCTGCTTCCTCCTCCAGAACCTCCTTCCTCAACCCTGTCAACACTTACCCATTTTCCAAGGCTCAGCCCCTCTTTGAATGTTTCTAGCCACCTCATCTCAAGTTCTTTCCATCCTCCTGACACTTGAATATGTACTCTCTGGTCCTTAGTTTTCACATAACTGCCCCAGGGTGTTTAAACTGGGTCTGGGATTGGTGGGTGCATGGATAGATGGGTGGGTGGACAGAAATGTGATGAAGCCAATGTAGCGAAATGTTAACGGTAGAGTCCAGCTAATAGTCTACACGTGTTCACGGTAAAATTCTACCAACTTTTTAAGTGTTCAGGAACTTTCATAAAACTTAAAAAAAAAAAAAAATGGTACCTGCAAGTCACAGTCCTTGACTTAACTCGGACGAAGGAACGTGCATACCCTGGGCCTGCCGCAGCAGTGCTCCCGCCGGGATGCGCCCCAACAGTAACGAGACGCGCAAACCCGCCGGGCCCTGGACGGAGCCACAGTGTTAACCCGCCCGGAGGGGAACGCGGGCCGGAGCCGGGGGTCAGAGCCGGGCTGGCGCCCCCCGCCCCGCCCGGCGCCCCGAGAAGCGCCCACACCGCGCGCAGGGCTGCGAGGGGACGACCGCCCGGCCAAGGTCAGCGGGGCGTCCGCACGTCCGCCCGGCCCCCTCCCCTCACGGCCCCGGGGACGCGCCGGCGGCAGCTGGGCCCGGGCGCGCCTCACTCACATGTTGTTGAAGCGGAACAGGTCGTCGCACGTGAAGGCCCGGAGAGTGGTCATCGCGCCGCCACCGCGCCGCCACCGCGCCGCCACCGCAGGAGCCTGCTCTCCGCGACTCAGCGCACTCCCCACCGGAAATTATCTGGCGCGCGGCAGTCACGGGGCGGGGCGGGATGGGAAACTGCTTCCGGGCCAAGACTTGCTTAGCAACGGCGGCGGCGACGCAGCGCCTTCTGGCGGCCAGATCCGGGAAAGCCTGTAAAGTCCGGGGTCTTCCCTCTTAGAACCTCAAAACCCCTCCTTGGAGTGACAGGGGAAAGCAGGCAGAGTGATCCTCCGGGGAAGAAGACAAGACGCTGCCAGGGGTTAGGAACCCAAAGCAGAAAAGCGGGGATCAGGACCACTTGGTACCGCCTGGCAAATGAGGAAGGAAGCGGAGAGGGATGGGAGAATTCACGGTCCAAAGTGGCCTGTCCCAGTGATGACAGCCATGCATGTGATCGCAAATTTTCTAGTATCATGTTTCACAACATAAGAGAAAGGTGAAATTAATTGCAATTATATATATATATTATTTTACCCAGTATATCAAAAATATACTGGGTAATTTATTTAAAAAAATAAAATTAAAAAAAAAATTTTTTTTTAAAAACTATATTTTACCCAGTATATCAAATATATACAAAAATATACAAACACGTAATCAGTAGGAAAAAAAAAAAAAACTAATGTAATGTTTTGCTTTTTTTTTTTTTTTTTTTGGTGCTAAGTCTTTGAAATCTTGTGTGTATTTTACATTTGCAGCATATTTCAATCCAGGAGCTAAACTGTCATAGGAAATTCTTGTTCTGTATTTAGATTTCATAAAATGTATGGTTAAAAAGTGGATACCCAAATGGTTCCAGTCATGCTGTTTTCAAACAACTGAATGGAATACCACTTTTCAAATGTAAATTTAAGTTATTTAAATAAAGTTAAAGTCCTGGGGGACAGGTTGCAGAGGTCAAACCAACCCACATAACTGAAGTCTAAATTCAAAGCCCTCACAGCTCTTAACTGCCCTGGGGCCCTACCTGCCCCACAGGAATCTCAGCAGCCCCTGCCCAGATGTGTGGCCCAGGCAGGGCAGGTAGAGAGAGCGATGACAGAGGAAGTAGGCAGGCCCCCCAAGAAAGATGCCCCCCACCAAGGTCCAACCTCAGCTCCAGGCCTTGTCTCCAAAAGCCCAATAACAGAGGCATGTGACAGTCCCTGGGGAACAAACTCATGTCCAAGGTTTCTACAAATGCTCCAGGAGGGGAGACTGACCTCATAAGCTCACCTGCCTGCCAGGTGTTTCAACAGGGAGAAATTTCAGAGACAATTTCCTATCAGGAAAACCCAATGTGCTACATTATTTTGTTTTGAATTTTATTTTATTTAGTTTTTTATACAGCAGGTTCTTATTAGCTATCCATTTAATACATATTAGTGTATACATGTCAATCCCAATCTCCCAATTCATCCCACCACCACCAACTGCCCCTAATGTGCTACATTAAATGAATGCTAAAAGATAATTTTTAGAAAAGGTAAAATTGTGATTCTCATACAAATATGAAATGAACACATGACAAAGATTTCAACTCATTCATTATGAAAGAACCAGTAAGATGTTGCAATCGGTTCAAAGGAGAATTTAAACTGCACAAGGCAATCAGGAATGCTGAAATGTATTTATAAATAGATGTACAGCTGGTTAGTATTCACCGTGCAGTATATCTGGCAGGACACCCAGTCTTTTTTTTTTTTTTTGGTCATTTCCAAATGAACTGAGTTAAAACTAAATAGATTACTGACTACCAAAGAAATAAGGGTACCTAAAAGTTTCCTTTAATGCCTAAGATATATATTATATTATGTCATATATAGCCTATGTGTTTTCAACATCTTAATGAAAATCGTTGAGATCCAAGTATTTTTTATCATAAGTTTCCATTTAGGGCACTATTGTCTCTTTGTAATGAAAGCTATAATGATCTCTGTAATGATCTTTGTCTGCTCTGCCCTAGTCTCCTGATTATTTTGCTTGTATTATTGTTATTTTTCAGAACTTTTATATACATCTGTGTTACAACTATGCATCCTCCAGTTGTTTGATTTCCGTCTATAATTGAGTGGATGTAATGTGCACTGCCATTTTTTTATTACAATTTTTTCGTTCCACTCTTCATTTCGATTCATTTATGGGTTGGCTGGATTTCATTATAGTATTTTCTTTTTGTTTTGCTTTGCTTTGCTTTGTTTTCCAGGGGCCCCACGGGGCTGCTGCTCTTTTCCCAGAGCTCCTTAGTCTGTGAGATGCCTGATTAGAATATTGGCTGGATATTCATGGATCCCATGTTCTCTCCCTGCCAAGAACTTTGTAAACATCATTATTCTATTTTTTCCCTGGGGTTTAAAGTTTCTGGGGGAAAAGAGTAAGGCCAGCATGATTTTCGTTTTCCCTTTTGGGAGTGACTTAGGTTTTTTTTATTGCAGTGAGATTAGTCATGACACTTCGAGAAAGAAAACATTCTTAAAAGTGCATACATTTTAACCTGAGTAAATCTTTGACAGTTTCAGCAGTTTAACACAAATTTACAAAAAAAAAAAAAAAATCAAAGCTGAATCACTTCCACATAACCAGTGGGAATGTAAAGTGGCACAGCCTCTCTGGGAAACAGTTTGGTGGTTTCTTTAAAAACTAAATATGCAACTACCATTTAAGCCCAGCTTGCACTCCTGGGCATTTATCCCAGAGAAATGAAAACTTATGTTCCCACAAAAACCTGTACAGAAATATTTAAGCCAGAATAAAAATTCTGTCTACTGTATGATTCCATTTATAAGATAAACTGGAAAGGAGAGAATTTCGGGAACAGAAAACAGATCATTGGTTGCAGGGGCTGGGGTTGGGGAACAGAAGGAAATTAGGGGAGAGTTTTATGGGACTGATCACAGTGGTGACTCCCTCACTGAACGGATCTGTCAAAATTCATAGAACGTACGCTGAAAAGAGTGAATTTCACTGTATGTAAGTTATATCTTAATAAACCTGACTCTAAAGAAAATAGAACCACCATGGTTTACCTCAGTGTCCCCACCACTCAGTAACTTTAAAAAGCACGAACTACATTTAAATGCCTTGGAGTCCCATAGTTACTTGGGCTCCTAGGCCATGCTGTTATTGCTTTCTGTTTCAGCACATTCAATCTTATTTTTACCCTGCCCATTGTCCTATGTTACTGATGACTCAGAGCTTCTCATTGATCATTTTACATTGTGTACTTCCTTTTACTGCTTAGTTGGAAAAAATGACAAGCTTTTACCACATTTTATCACAAAACATCTTCCTGCTCATTTAGACAAAACATCATGTGCTCTTCTGTAAACAGTGCTGACCCAGGCTCTCATCCATCATTCACTGTGGCAACATTCTGACATTTAAACAAGCAAAGAGCTTGCCGTTTCATCCCTTGCTACTCTGTTTCTTTTCCTTCAGAGCAAGTGGAAAAGACAAAGTGCCCAGTAAGTATATATTTTGATAAATCCTTAGCAATGTGCTTGACAATGAGACAGCTGGGATGGGTAGTTGCCTTCAGATAAAAAATTTATTTCTTTATAAAATAAGTGGGTCAGATAGATGCATTGACTCCAACCACCCATGTAATCAATTATTTTTAGTTTGGGTAACTAGCTTGTACAAAAAGCACTCACCATTCGTATGAAAAGCTGACTACAGGTTTCAGTGAAACAAGATGAGCTAACACATGAGCTTCCTATCAACACCTCACTTAAGATGAGAAGAAAAGAGAATTAAAAAACTTTTTAAAGGCATAAATTCATAAGAACAAAGAGAATGGAGAAGGAGACAATAGCCGATGAGAGCTAGCCTAGCACAGTTACAGATGCTAGTAAACTCATTTAGCAGACAGACGCAAGCTGAGAGTTCAGCAACTACAGGACGAAAAGCCAAGGGGCAAGGCAATGGATTCCCAGTGCAGAATCTGCTGAGGCTCAGGATTCAGACAAGGCAGGGACAACGGCAGAGAAAAGAGGACAGCCTTACTCCCTGGAGAGGCATAGGAAGCTGTGTTCCCAAGTTGTCAGAGCACAGTCCATACTACAGAAGGTGAAGATTTAATCTTCTTATACCATATACATAGACATGCAATTTTTCTTCGCCAGTCTCCCCAAATAATTATATAACATTTTGGATAAACTAATGTTTTTTATTATGATTTTTTTCATAAATTTATTTATTTTTGGCTGCGTTGGGTCTTCGTTGCTGCAGACGGGCTTTCTCTAGTTGCGGCGAGTGGGGGCTACTCTTCGCTGTGGTGCGCGGGCTTCTCATTGAAGTGGCCTCTCTTGCTGCAGAGCAAGGGTTCTAGGTGCATGGGCTTCAGCAGTTGTGGCACACGGGCTCAGTAGCTGTGGCGCACAGGTTTAGTTGCTCCGTGGCATGTGGGGTCTTCCTGGACCAGGGATCGAACCCGTGTCCCCTACATTCCAGACCACCGCATTGGAAATCGGGGTTAAGTAAGAGCTGGCACATTCACCCTGCCCTACGTAGGTCCCAGAATGCTGGCAGTGAGATTTAATCCCACCCTGCAACCCCCAGTAGGGTACTGGAGAACTTTTCCTGGGGAAATCGCCTGACCCAAGAGAAAAGCCCCATAGATATTCACATTTTTCATCCTTTCAATAAAATGACCAGGTTGCGACATGGTCACCCTAAAGGGAGGGCCGCCAGCTCACAAACTCTGCCAATATACACAGCTTCCAAGAAGCTTTGTGGTGCTTCACATTTAATTATGAATAATCGGGACTTCCCTGGTGGTACAGTGGATAAGACCCCGTGCTCCCAATGCAGGGAGCCCAGGTTTGATCCCTGGTCAGGGAACTAGATCCCACATGTGTACCGTAACTAAGGAGCCTGCCTGCCGCAACTACAGAACCTGCCTGCTGCAGCTAAGGAGCTGGCAAGCCGCAACAAAGGAGCCTGCCTGCCACAACCAAGACCCGGTGCAACCAAAATAAATAAACATTAACCAAAAAACCCCACAACCCGCCACCCAAAACTATGAATAATCAAAAGCCACTGAACATCTGAGTACAGCCGCTAATCCAAAAGACAGAATAAAACAAACAGAAAAAGAAAAGTGGGATGAACAGAGATTTTTTTAAAAAAAATAATGCTATAACTAAGATCCACAGACAGACAAGATATTTCATCCAGGGAAAAAAAGAACTAAATATTATAAAAATTACATTCAGAAACAAAGTATGTTATTATTATAAATTAAAAATTCAATAATTGAAGCAATACCCCAGAAAGTATAAGAAAAAGACATAGAGACAAGAAGTAGGAATTAAAGCTTGGAAACAACAAATAGGAGTGCAAGCTAGTAGGTCTGTTACCAAGCCAGGTTTATTTGCCTGACCTGAAGCAAGACAAATGTTACGACATGGAGGTTTGTCACACAGAAAAGGTTTCTTTGCAAGGCAGCCAAAGAAGGAGAATGGAGAACAAATTTCAAATCTGCCTCCCTGAAGGCGAGGGCTTGAGATATTTATGGGATAAAGGAGTAGGGTGGTCTTAGGTGTGGGAAAAGGTGACTGGAGGTAGGGAAAAAGTGAGGTAACCGGTGTTGTGCGCAGGTGTATCTGGGTTACACGCTTTTCCACGGGATGCCTGTTTTAAAAAAAATGGAGGCACTTAGCACGATCTGAGGTGGAGTTTTTCAGCCCTCTGGTGTCAAGATGTATTTCACTGGACACCCGCGCAAGCCAAATTTTAGGGTGGGCATTCCTAATCAGTCTTACTCAGCTTCAACTGCACTGGAGCTGACTCCAAGTTCCTGGAAAACAACTTAAGCCCCCATTACTATAGCAACCCCTACTTCAAAGGTGTTATCTATAGGGGGCAGTTAGGGAGCCAAAAAATAATTAAGGTGAGCTTGGTCAGTGAAGGCAGGTCACAAGTGGAGGGTTTCTTAACAAGCTGTTCCCTTATCTGGTGTTCTGTAAGACAAGCTCAAGAATTTCTGTTAGTCACCAGTTTCTGTTAACCCAATGGGGCACGTTTTCAGGTCCAATATTTAAATAATAGGAACTCCAGAAAGAGAAAAAATAGATGGGAAGAAATAATAATTTTGAAAATATGAGAAATGTTCTCAGAATTAAAGAATATGAGCTTCCAGAGAGTGAAAGAGATGAGTCTCCAACACAACTGATGAAAAAAAAAAAATCCACATCGAGGCACATCTTTGAAATTTGAGAACAGTAGGGATAAGGAGACTCTTCTAACAGCTTCTGGAAAATGGAAGGGAAGTGTATCAGTTAGCTTTCGCTGTGTAACGAATCACCCAAACCTAGCGACTTAAGTTGTGGGTTGGTTGGGTGGTTCTTCTGGTCTGAGCTGGAGGCTTGTTAGTTGTATCATCCCAGACGGCCTCGCTCACGTGTCTGGGATGTCCTGGGATGGCTGGGACTTCTCTCTACACAATCTCTTATCTTCTAGGAAACTAGTTTGTTCTGTTCACAAGGGTGATGGAAGGGTTCTCAGCAGCAAGAAGGGGCCAGCCCAATGCACAAGCACTTTTCAAACCTCCACTTGCACCCTGTTTACTAGAGTCCTTTTGACCAAGGTGAGTCCTCTGGCTGGGCCTACAGTCAAGGTGGAAGGAGACGATCCAATGGTATAAAATGAGATGAGATTCATATATGCATGGATTAGAAATCAAGTGATGTCAGACACCAGCATCTCTGAAAGCTAGATGACAAGAGAAAAAAACATTATTTCTAAACTTCAAGAGTCTGAGAGGAGGGCTTCCCTGGTGGCGCAGTGGTTAAGAATCTGCCTGCCAATGCAGGGGACACGGGTTCGAGCCCTGGTCTGGGAAGATCCCACGTGCCGTGGAACAGCTAGGCCCATGTGCCACAACTACTGTGCCTGAGCTCTAGAGCCTACAAGCCACAAATACTGAGCCCACATGCCACAACTGCTGAAGCCTGCGTGCCTGGAACCAGTGCTCTGCAACAAGAGAAGCCACCATAATGAGAAGCCCGCGAACCACAATGAAGAGTAGCCCCCACTCACTGCAACTAGAGAAAGCCTGCACACAGCAATGAAGACCCAACACAGCCAAAAGTAAATAAATAAATAAATAAATAAATTAATTTAAAAAAAGAAGATTCTGAGAGGAAATTTCTAACAGGGTTCTCGACCTAGTCAAACTATCGAGCACTAGGAATGATAGAAGAATCAGAAGAATATGTAAAAGCCTCAAACGTTTCACCTTCAATTCTTCTAAATAATGTGCTCCAGTAAAAAAAGAAGTGAGTGAAGAAAGAGAAAAAAAGGATCCAAGAAATAGGATATAGGACATTTAACTCTGTAGAATGGTAAGGAGAATTTCCAGGAAGACAGTTCTATCAGAGTCCTAGAAACCAACTGGCCCACCCACATTACAACAGGAGGACAGCTCTAGGAAAGATAACTCAATGAAAAAAATAAAAGGAAATGATAGATTATTCTGAATTATTAGAGCATGTTGAAAGGAATTTCTCGGCTGTGGAATAGAGGTTGAGAACGAATTAGTGACGGGTACATTAAAGGTAAACAAACCATAAAAATGGAAGCAATCATTAACTCCAAGAAAAACAAAAAGTTGTACATAAAGGAAATACAATTGCATTATAGTTTAGCTCTGAACAACATTTACGTTGCCATCATAATAAAAAACATGAATTTATCCAAAATGTTATATAATTATTTGGGGAGACTGGCGGAGAAAAATTGCATGTCTATGTATATGGAATAAGAAGATTAAATCCTCACCTTCCATAGTACGGACTCAGTAAATAATGTCTAATATTGGAAAAGAAATCAATAAGCAACAGTATAAGCATTTTTTTAAGAAATATGCAGATAAATAATGGCAGATGGAGCTGGAGAAGTTGTTTAGAGGGGGAGGCATCAGAAATGGGATTCGGGGACTTCCCTGGCAGTCCAGTGGTTAAGAATCCGCCTTCCAGTATAGGGGATGGGAGTTCAATACCTGGTAGGGAACTAAGATCCCACATGCCATGGGGCAACTAAGCCCCCGTGCCGCAACTACTGAGCCTGTGAGCTCTAGAGCCCACGCGCCACAACTAGAGAGCCCACACACTGCAACAGCAAGATCCCGCGTGCCGCAACGAAGATCCCGCATGCTGCCACTAAGACCTGACACAGCCAAATAAATAAATAATTTTTAAAAAGGATTGTACATTAAGTGAAAAATATTTTTAAAAATAGAAATGGGATTGGGGGAGGGGACAGGAACTGCTGCTTCATTATACACCTGGGAATATTTGATGTGGTGTTTATTTTGTAAAAACAAATCCTCCCTTCCCCCACAAAAAAAGAGCAAAACCACATGCATGAAACAACATTGCAAGCATAAGAGGGTTCAGGATTGTTTGGAATCACTGTCCGGAGGAATGCAAGCGTTCTGCAGGGTCCACAGCACTTTCCCTTTGCAGCCGGCGCCTGCTGAGTCCAAAGATGTTTTAAACAATTCACTCCTTAGTCACCAAATACATTTAAAATACATCTATCTTCCCTGCTTTTCAAAATCGATGAGCAAAATGGCCCTGTAGATAATAGATTCTCAGGGAATGAAATGCCTTTAAAAGAAAGTTGGCTGTCCTTTCAGAAAATAAAAAAGCCCATAAACTTCCAATATCACGTGCAGACAGTGTGACTAGTTAATTATCCAGACTACATAATGATGTCCCTGCACACACACGCACACACGCGCACACACACACACACACACACACACACACACACACACGAGTACACATGTGAGAGCAGCTGGCCCAGACAGAAAGAACCTTCTGACTCAGCTTCTGTTTGCCTCACATAGTTGGAGGTAAAAGAAGATGCCTGGCAAAACCACTGTATTTGTCTTCAACCCCACCTCATTTTGAGTCTTTCCCCCTACGTTTCAGGTCTCTTTTCCCTATGAAAGCAAGAAGAATAAATCATCATCAGAAAAGCACGTGTTTCCTGACATCTGCATTTTAAGCCTTTTGTGATCATGTACGTGGTTTGAAGTGAGGTTATGCCTTTTTTTTAGTTAGTGTCACAAGCTCCATCCCTCCAGAGATTTAACAGCAGCAGTTTAAGTTTAATGGTATCAGCTGCACAAATGCCCTCAACACAAACAGGCCTTGAACTAATACTGCTCAAATTGTAACGTGCACGTGGATCATTTGGGAATTTTGTTAAAATGTAGATTCTGATTCAGTAGGTCTGGGAGGGTCCTGAGACTCTGAGGAGCTCCTGGAAGATGCTATGCTTGGTCCACGGATTGCATTTTCACCAGCAAAATCTTCAACTATCTGTGAAATGAGATTTTGCAATTTGCCAAGTATTGTATTTCCACATGCTTGTGAAAAGCAGAAGCTTTCCAGTGTCCTAGCTAGTTCACGTGTATTTAATTTTGATTGGTTAAAGAGTCTCGGGCAGTTTATTTTTCTTTGCAATTTTTCATTCTTTCAGTTCATTGTCGATGCATTTCTGTTCTGTGCGTGATTGTATATCAGTAGACTGAAGAAACAGAGTGAAAAAGATAAAATTGACTAAAACTGCAATCTGAGTCCATTCTCTCAAAATTTGTAGAACTGGCAGGAAAGAGGAAGCACAGACATCAGAGATAAGGAAAATCGCATCAAATCACACCTTATTCTTTTTGGTAAAGCCTATTGTATTTAAGAGTAATCCAGTTAAATAATAGACATGTATATATAAATATCTAAATGAATAAGTGAATGTAAAAAATAAAATTAAAAGAGGATAAGCTGTGGCAATAATCACTGACTGTAGTTACACTTTTACTTAAGTAATCATTCCGTTCTGGGAAGCGCTACTGTAGCCACCCTTGGGGCAGAGCCGGTTCCTCCCAGGATGTCACTCTGGCCATCCCTGCAATCTCCCTCCCTCCTCCCCTTTCCCCCTCTTGGCAATAGTCACCACTGGCCACGGCCCTGCTGATGTTCTTGGCCAGTAGAGAACACTGGGAATATCCTCCCAGTTCACACCTGTACTCGTCCATCACCACCATCATCAACAACAAAGTTAACGGATGGCATTCACTTTAGTTTTAATCCTCCCACACTGGGCATCTCATCCCTATATATATATATATATATATGTATATGTGTGTGTGTGTGTGTGTGTATGTGTGTATATATATGTATGTATATATATAAAATATATATATACATATATACACACACATATATAAACATATATAGTTAATATATATAATATATACATTAACACATATAGTTAATATAAATAATATATACATTATATAGTTTATATATAATATATACATTGATATATAGTTAATATATAATATATATTAACATAGTTAATATATAATATACATTAACATAGTTAATATATAATATACACATAATATATATAGTTAATATATAATATATACATTGATATATATAGTTAATATACATAATATGTATATTGATATATATAGTTAATATATATAATATATAGTTAATATATATGTATATTGATATATAGTTAATATATATAGATATATAGTTAATATATATAATATATAGTTAATATATATGTATATTGATATATAGTTAATATATATAATAATATAGATATATAGTTAATATATATTATATATATAGTTTATATATATAATATATATAGATATATAGTTAATATATATGTATATTGATATATAGTTAATATATATAGATATATAGTTAATATATATAATATATAGTTAATATATATATGTATATTGATATATAGTTAATATATATAATATATATTATATATATAGTTAATATATATATGTATATTGATATATAGTTAATATATATAATATATATAGATATATAGTTAATATATATAATATATAGATTTATATAGTTAATATATATAATATATAGCGATATATATATAATATGTATATTGATATATAGAGTTTATCTATATTAAACCTTAGTACCTGTTATTGTCTTTCTTTTTTTCACAAGAAACTTGCCAGCAGATAAAAACGTGAATGGGTCAGTAGAAACAAACAATGGCAGTGGAAAATTTTCTTTCGAAGAGGTTGATTGTCTCATGATAATAGTGACAAATATTCAATGTGCCTGTGGAGTACCGGGTTCTAAGACGTCACATGGATTAATTCAGTGCCTCGTGGCCCTCGCAGGAGCCAAGAGGGAGATGCCGTCAGCACCTCGGCTGGTAAGGGGTGCCTGTTTGACAGTGCGCATGTGTGTGTTTTGTGGTTTTATTTTACATGCACCGATGACTGTATTTTTTCAGTCTCGTAAGTCATTCCTAGTTAGTTTGCTAGACCTGCACTCTCCAACACAGCAGCCACCAGTCACCCGTGGCTGCTGAGCGTTCGACATCTGGCTACTGAGACGTGACATAAGTGCCCAATACACACAAGATTTTGGAGGTGATGAAAAAAAATTAGTGTAAAATACCTCTAATGTTTTTGATTGATTAATTGTTAAAATATTATATTTGGGATAGCATGGATTACTAAAATAAAATAATTAGTAATACTGTAATATAGTGCTATTGATTTCACCCATTTGTTTTTCTTCTTTTTTTTAACGTGGCTACTAGAAAATTTAAACTCATCTGTGTGGCTTGCTTCCTGTTTCCATGGAACGGTGCCATGCTACAAGTACATTTTCCATGGCCTTTTGCTGAAGTCAGCCGACTAAGACCAAGAACCTGTACTTGATTAGGTGTTAGGGGCTGTAGACAAAGTCTTACCTCTCTCAGGTGTGTTTCTCTCCTAAGACCTGTGTCTTGACCTATCCTGGTATTTCTCAGCCCCGATTTCACAGTAGAATCACCTTGGAAGTTTCAGTAGAAGTCGCTGCCTGGGTCCCACGTGCAGAGATTCTGATGGTCTGGGCAGCCTGGCCTTCGGGGTTTTAAAGGCCTGCAGGTGAGCTGAAGAAGCGGCCGAAGCTGAGAACCTGATGGGAATAGGACCAGCGGACACTGAGCCCTGGGGACAGACCAGGAGGGCGGGTGTAGGTGGTGGCACCTGGCTCACCCTGCATCTCAGGTAGAACGGGAGAAGCGTGTGTTGTGGACAGGCCTCAGGGAAAGGCCAGAGCCCGCCCAGCTCATTAAAACCTAAAACCTGCCCCCCTGCGTCCTGGGGGAGGGAAGGGAAGGAATGGAGCTAAATGGGGGGGAACTGCCTTCAGCTGTGTGAGGTGATGTATTCCCCAGGGGCCCGGGCCGCGGGAGCGATAGACGCCAGGGAGGAAACCTTAGCCCAGAGCTGAGCCCTGCCTGGTCCCCGCTACCCGCCCACCCCAGCCACTGTCCCTCTCCCCGCCATGGGCCCTGAGCGCCTCCCCCTCCAGGCTGACAGAGTCCAGGATCCACCACAGCAGATCTGCGTTCGGTGGAAGGAAATACTCAGATTCATTCTTATGATGATATTCTAAATGTCTATCACGTACAGAACTTTCAGGCAACTTCCACTCTGGAAGGTTAGGTTATTAGCATCGAGAGACAAGAAGCTGTCCGGCCCCCGGCCCCCCACCCTCCAGATCAAAGCTGCCGCCCTGCACACGTGCCTGCTGGGTGGGGGTCTGAGGGCAGACCCTTGGTACTACTTTATTAAATGTATCGGCCCAGACCTTTCTGAATAATTTTCTATAAACTTCCCCTGCATACCCTCCTGACAAAAGTCACTGTCCATGGGGGAAATGTTTGTGCCAAATGCCACCCATCCTTCCACGTTGGAGGGAAACATCTTTTTCAAATAAGAGCGTGTTCTCCAGATCTTCCTCCCTCCACCTCTTCTATTTTTTTACGATCCCTTTAGGATTCTGCCATGTTATATGAATTTTCTCCCATTTCCAACTTGATCAGGGTTCACTAAATGACCAACAATACTTTTGGTCTCAAATTCACCATCACAAGCATGGTTTGAAAGATGATGATTTTTAGTATTTTATCATCAGATACTGCCAGGCGATTAGAATGCCCATGTCCCATGTACGTAGCCCTTCCTCTCAGACTTTAGCGAGTAAGCAGGCAGTGCTGTTGATAATCAGAGTGCTGTCTCATTTCCAGTCTCTTAAAGATGGAGGTAAGAGATGCCCGGCAGACGTGAAGCCACATTTATGAATGAAAGCATTCATGGTTGGGTTTCCTGCCTTCTGTGTTTCCTTACAGATCTAAAGTTGTAACTTCCACACGATACTGATCTACTCGAATAGTTTCTATTTCTATTCTGCGTCCCTGAGGAGAGAATATTTGGCACTGCATATAACATTAAAAAAAAAAAAAGAAATCCTTTCCTCTGGCTGGCATTCAACTTTTATATTTTTAGATTTGGAAATACATTTTCCTCTCCCTCCACCCAGCATGTATATTTTTACTCTCCTCTTATTCCTTCAAACTGCCCCAAAATCTGTTTCCTGGCAATTTGAGAAGTGAGAAATGTTGGCGTGGGGAAAAAAGTGAAGACGCATGTGAAGCTGTAATTTTAGCATGGAAACATTGCCCAACGACAAAACCAGGGGCTGTCTTGTGATGTTTTCTTCTGCTCACACTAGCGTCCTATTTTGATCTCACTGAAGTTTACTCCTGCTGTCTCCCATTCAGGCACAGTGACCTGCTTTAAGTCAGCAGTGTACTGACTTCGGAGGACAAGGAGAGCGTGACGACCTTAAACTACAGGGACTGAATTGTCACTCTGAGTTCATTGTAAATATGCAAAGCAGGCAGTCGGCTCAGCCACAGTTCTGATCTTTAAGCAACCATCCTACTGACGGGTTAGAAAGTTCGTTCAGTCAACAAGGACCTATCAGGCCATTGCCAAGCACCAGGAATAGGCCAGCCTCTGCCGTGCTGATTTTGAAACAGCCCTGAACTTTCAGCTGGGGCACTTCAGAGGTTACATTAAAAAAAAAAGACCAGGGCCGGGTGTCTGCAGGGCTCTTCTGATTAGCTGTGATGTTCTCTTGGTCCAACTAAGCGAAGGACTGTCCCAGATAACACCAAATCCTTTCAGGTTAGAACGTTCTTTTCCTTCTGCTCCTGTCAGAACATGAGCTTGGTGAAAAAATGTCAACTTTTCTGTTTCCTCTCTATGGATTATCTAACCACAAACACTGGCGTGGGTTCCAGATTTACATAACGTTCTCTGGTGCATAATCACATTCTGCTTCTCAAAGGAAAAAGACAACTGAAGAATATTTCAAGAATTATTTTCACACATGATTATCGCACAGTATTACAATGTATTATGTGCAAAATTCCATTAAAAAAATCATTTACAAAAGGAAGTACAACACAGTATGTGTTGAGGGTTCCAGATGTACAGCAAAAGCTTAAAAAGGTACAAGGTACAAAGCCAACCAAATTAGATGACTACGCATCCTTACACAGTACAATAACATGTTTTTGTAACTACCTTTGTTATGTTGATAGGAGACCCTCATCCTCTGTGCAAACCGCCCCTCCCCAGGCCCCGCCCAAACAGGTTTCGTAAAACAGAAATTTAACTTCCGCCACACATTCTACAACACAGATGGGCTTTTTGGTGCATTTGCAAACTCCTTTCCAAATGGCATTTATTTAACTCAATGAAACTCACAATACATGGTTTCTGCCCAAAATAATCTGACGCTGTTAGTTTTGATTTATGTGGAAAAGGAAAAAAAAAAGTGGTGTTCTTATTTTTTTTTGTTTTTCCTCGTGGGGTTTTCAAAATTGCTTCCGAAAGCAAATAACAGGGGACAGATTTTGCAAATCTCACTGCACATTTACAGTATTTTCAGCATAGGTGGTTCCTTTTATCTCCTTTTCCCACTTCCTTCAAGGAGTCTGAACCAGCAGACTCCACCCCTTAGTCCTCTGTTAGAGTCTGTATTTCCCTCTCGACCTCTCTCTACATTCATTTCTTTCCTGATCCCCAGCACCACTTGGTGAAAGCACAAAACAACGCGATACCACTGAGCGTGAACAAGGTAGTAACAGTACGTTGGATTTCCAAAGGCATTCTGTGGCCAGTGTCAGTAATACATCGCTGTAAGAAACCCAGCAGTCTCTCCCCACAAAGTTGCTCAAACATCCAGTTACAGAAGAGAGACTTTTAAAATGCAATACTCTCAAATCCAGCAAGAGATTTCTTTTTGCATATTAAATGTTAAAATCACATGCATAATTATAGAATATCTTAAAGTTACAAAAATATTTTAAAAACCAATCCTGACAGTTTACCTGCAACTGCTATAAAAATTTCTATGAAATATATAAAAACGCAAAGGCTCTTCGTAAAAAAAAGAAGAAGAAAGGAAGGAAAGGCTGAAGGCACCCACTGAACTGAGAGGTCCTTGATGCACTGCATCGGACAGTCTTGTCAAACGCCTGCTGTTGAACTCAAGAGAAGAGCTTGTACCTTAAATGTTCATTCAGTACGTATACATACACGTGAGCCAACCCTGTACCTGGCTGGGGGTAGGCAGCAAACGATCTCGGGACACCTGAACCATCAGATGCAGTTCTCCAGCTCTGAAGGACGGATCCTACTGTTTCATGAACCTCAGCTACTGTGCTTGGGCGTTGTGGCTAAAGGTGCCCTTGGCCAAGTCGGCCTGTGGATGGCTCCGTCACTGAACTGAGAGGACCCCAGGGAGGTGACTGCTTTGCAAGCACAAGCACGTGGAAGCCGGAGGCCAGGTTCCTAACTCCGCTCTTCGGATGCACCACTGGGAAGCCTCGCGTGTCTCCTAGGAGGCGGTGAGCTCTTCTTCCCCGTTCTGGAAGATGATGCCATAAGGATCCTTCTTGATGCGCTTGTAGACAAAGTGGAAGACGTGGGACTGTGGCCGGCTATGCAGCTCGGCCTTGATTTTCTGAGGGTATGTGTCCTCTGCCAGCTGCTGCCACGTTTCGTCCACAAAGAGGAAGAGGCTGTACTCCTCGGGGTCGGCCACCTTGAACTTCTCGGCACAGAGCTGACACACGTCCTCCGTGGTGACGTAAGGCCTCACAAGGAGGGTCTTTCCCGTGCAGCCACTGTTGACATCCTGGAATGCAACCCGGAGGTAATTCTGCAGGTAGAAAGAGAGGTGCAGGGGCGGCGTCAGAAGAGGAAGTGAGATGGTGCAGGTGAGCTGGGGGACACCAGGGAGAGGCCTCACAGGTGAGCCTCGCCGGGACGTCCAGGGTCAGGAGACGAGGCCCCCAAGTACAGGGAAAGAGGCTGATGTGAAACGGGATGGTGGGGAGCACAACCGTATGGACTTTAATTCATCCCCAATACGAGAAGCAGGAGGAAGTCCGTTCAGCCCTGCTCTCACCCTTCAGTCTCTCTCATAAAGCTGGGCTGAGAAATCCCTGGTTAAGAGTGTCAACCAGATCTGACGGGTTTATTTTATTCCCAGCTTGAAAAACCAACCAAATGTCAGAAGAGCCAGGAGTCAGCAGCCGGAGACACATTAACATATGTAGACACAAGAGCACACGTTCTATTCGCTTTGGACTCCTTTTTATGTAGCCTAAGCAGGGGCGATGGCGCTAGGCTGCACCACGAAATACTGCAGACGGTTGACCGTCCTTCCCCTCCCCCACTGGCAATTTCACATGCTTCAACCCAACACAAGGTGGCTCTGAGTGCTGTGTGGGAAAGTCGGCGGGGGTTGTGGATTCTGTGGAAAGGCCTGGGAGATGCAGGCGGTGCCGTGGAGATGGGGGCTGCAGGCTGGGGGGTGTCTGCAGGCCCTGCATCGTGAGCAGTACCAGGCGAGCGGCTTCACGGAACAGAACAGACCTGGGGCCCGGACGAGGTGCGGGGCATCCTAGGCTCCTGCCCGGCTCTCTGAGATTCTGTGGCCTTGGGTCATTCTGCAGTTCTACTTCCTCAGGAGTGGGGGTCCCAGATAAAATAGGGAACGCCCAGTTAAATCTGATTTTCAGACAGAAGACAAATACATCTTCCTTTTCGAAATCTGGCCGCCCTACTCAGGAGTAATGGGGAGTGGGGCTCTCTGCCGGGGGTCCTACACGGTTACCCTGAGGGTTTCCTCAGGTGATAGAAAAGAGAGCTCTTGGGAAGGCCAGTGCACCTTGCACATGGATGAGAACACCGACGCTCTTGAACTGGAACATTAGAGGGCCCCTTCGGGTACACACACGCCCGGTTTCACCAACCCCTCCTCTCCCATACCGCCCCCCAGCACATGGCCTGCACATGGTATGCATTTACTTACTGACTCCTAAAAAAAACCTTGTGAAGGAGGCCTACACTATCCCTGTTTGACCAGTGAAGAAACTGAGGCACAGAGAGGTTAAGGAACTTGCCCAAGGCCACAGAGCGAGTGAGTGGCAGGGCCAGCGTTCTGGTGTCTCGACCACTGAGGTGAGGTGTGCTGCCTCTCCAGGGTGAGCAGATGTGTGTGCCTGTGACCCTGACTTAGGAGTTCCAAGTGCAGCTTTGCTTCCTGGCTTTGGCTTCTATAGCCAAGCTGAGTGCTGACAATTCCCATCTTGGGTCCGTTCTTAGAAGATGTGCCTCTCTGAGGTGAGTGAGGCCAGTGGGGAGGGGTGTGCACAAGGCATGGACTCTGGGGGTTCTAGGTTAGAAGCTCCAGATGGAGAGAGGGGACCGGGGGAAGGGGCTAACGGCAGGTGGGGATGTGGAAGGATGCGTTTTTATCCCTTCTTATTTCCCTTCCTCCGTTCTTCTCCCCAGAGGCTGTGTGGCCTTAGGAACCCCCTCCCCAGATGGCCAATAGTCGCCACATTCCAAGGGCCTGCGGATGCTAAATCGTTCAGCACGTGGACGGTTCTTCAACAATCCACGGGGTGGGGGGCGCACAGGATGCCTTCTCGCCCCTTAGGTTTACGCGCCTGGGAAGGAATTTCTGGGAACACTTCTATCTTGGAGAAAACCTTGCTGACCTTGCCTTTCCACGATGGGTGGCTTTAAACCAAATGTACCTTTTGAGTGTTTTCAGAGCATTAAAAAGGCAAAAAGGGCAAGGAAGGTGAATCTGGACGTGGAGCAAATCTGTCCTGCTTGGAAATTCACCGCGTGGCACGTGGACACAAAGCACGGTCGGGGTTTACAATTCTATTTGAAACTTTTGAAATATTATCTGAAGACATTTGCAGACTTACTCATCGTTTCATAGACTGTGAGCAAATCAAGCGTTCCTGTGTTGGGTCAAGATTTCTATAGCCTCAACCTGCCTCTCCTCTCTAGGAAGCAAGCTCTGTGGGAACCCACCTTCCCAGGGACCAGCTCAGGGGCACAGAAAATTCTGGAAGGGGATCCAGGCAGGACCTGGCCCAGATGCTCACTCTTCAACTCTGGCCCTGACCAGCTGCCAGAGCTGACGCTGCTGATGAGATGCTGGGGTCTTCTGTTTTGGGGGGTGGCGAGATGAAAGAGGAGAGGTGTCCCTCTTCTCAGAGAGACCAGGTCAAGTGCAGGGCCTCACACAGCTGCTTCCACCTCCCAGTCTCCCATCTGCCACCTGTGCTGAGAGCATCCTTCCTTCTGGCTTCCTGTGCGCTCAGGTGGGCAGTATCTACGCTGGACCTTCTGGAGGAAATCCTGTCCTAACTTGACTCTGATTTCTTAAGGGCAGCAAAACTTGGGCCAAATCCACACACACATATATATATTCTGTTAATTTAAGGAAAACAGAGAAGTGAAACAACAAGGTCAGAGGGTGGTTTAAAATATCCCTCTTCCACCAGATGGTCCGACGAAGGGAGGCCCTCGGGTGCCCTGAGCTGCGTGCGCCATGAGCCAGCTCTGCTTCCCAAGGACAAAGGAAGCAGCAGGAGTCTGTCCCCACCGCCGGCCGGCCACATACCTGAAAGTCGTCCACTGAGGGGATGGTCCGGTTGGTGGTCCTCCGCTTGTGCCACTGCCTCAGGGTGTCCCTGGCCTCAGAGCTCAGCAGTCTCGCTGCCTGCTCTTCCTGGAAATTCTTTATCAGGGAAAGTGCTCCGTAGGCGCTGGTCAGGTAGTAGCCTCCTGGAAAGGGTGGAAAGAATGAGTTCTCCAGGGGGTTACCAGTTGGACAACAGTTGGGGGCCCACCGTGTTGGAGGTCCGGTTCGGCATTTTCTCCTTCTCTTCCGCATGCATTTCCTTGAGGGACCGCATGAGAGCACATCCTAACCCATCCATTCCTGCATCCGTCTCCGTGGATGTACGGCTGACCCAGGCCTGGGCCACTGCCCACCGCGGACCACGCCCTGCTTTCCCTGACGGAATTTCCATTCCAACGGGTGAGACACACAGAATCTCTATTATCTAAACACAATTGTGAAAATGCTTTGCCAGGAAAGGTCAGGGTGCTGGGGCCTGATGCAGGTGGGAAGGCGTGTGAGGACGGCAGGGTCCACCTTTCTGAGGCCAGAACCCTTTAGTACAGGAACAGGAACCCACCTACTTCTGGCAACACCTGCTTTGGGGCTTTTCCTTTAGGAATTACTCTTTTCTAAATTTTGAGTAAACTATACACTTTGAAAGGAATACACAGTATACATGTGTGCTCACGATATGGATTCTTCAAAATAACTTCTCCCTCCTGATTCCCTTTCTTACCCTTCCCTGGGGACTCTCATAACATGACATTTAGGAAAGAGTAATTTACAAGGAAAAGCAAGTGATGCCCCTTTGCTGGTGCATTTGGGAACGATGTCTTATGTTTGGGGGAGTGTTAAAAAGATTTACAACACTCTGAGAGACATAAGTGTGTTCACAGTTTGGTCTTAAACTATAATTAGGTGCCTTCCTGAAACTTGTAAGCTGTGTGCTAGAGAAACACTAGGGGGCGCCCCAAACACTTATTACAAATTCCCTAATTGGGCACAGCACATCATCGAGAGACATTTCTTTGTCCAAATACCTATTGAATCTCCACCGTGAGCCAGGTACAGAGCGGGGGTGGGTTCGTAAAAATTAGAATCAGAGTCCCTGCTTTATAAATGTATTAAAGAAAACGGACCTTGGCGGTTTATTCATGCAGGGACCGGAAGTTAGTTGTGGTTTAATAAGTTTTGTCTGCAAGTATCTCTTTCATGGCCAAAGTATTTAGCTGCTAACACAAGACCCTGGAGAACTTTCTCTCTGGTCAACAGGTGACAACATTCAAGATGGCAACTGGCCCACCATCTAGGAAACGAGCTGAACGCCCCCCTGTGACTCATACTGAGAAAGAAACACACTTTTGTGGCTTTCAGGTCGCTGGCAGAGATTTGGAGTACAGCGCTTTGAGTGGCTGATTTTTACTAAATATTTTCCCCATGAACAAATCACATGATTGAGTGGGAAACTCAGTAGTATGGAATTTAAATGCCACACAGAGGATTTCAGGAGAAACCAATATGGACTTAATACTTAAGAGAGGCTTGTGGAGGTGTCAGGATTGGAGCTCGGACTTGGAGGGACTATGACAGTTGAGTTTGGGAGGGGACTGTTTCCTCTGAACGCCAAATTTTAGACTCCACGGCTCAAAGTTCAGGCCGCTATGGAGAAAACTCCAAATGCTGGAAGCACAAAACTGACCACACTTTGAAACATGTGGATGCAATTAGAGGAAGGTTTAAATTTCTGCAAAACTCTAACCCTGCCAGCAGGGCTGTGCACGTAAAAGGGATTCCATGACGCTTTTTCCGCAAATGAAACTACCTGCTTAAACAGCAGAAAACAGATGTGGGCTGTCGTCCCGCAAACCAAAGAGGGCTTTGGGCAGTAGGGCAGGATGCAGGGCTGGACCAGCAGTGCATCTCTGCTTGGCTGCCTCTTCCTCCCAGACTGCAGAGCTCTGGTCTGAGAGGAGGGCCTGGTCTGCAACCATGGCCACCCGACGGGGCCGCCCTGCTCTCCCAGGAAGCAGGCTGAGAAACCAGGACACGGCTGAGTGGAGGCAGGCTCTAGTGAAAACCCGAGCTTGCTGGCTGCGCTGTAGTTTTGCTAGCTGGGTCCTTGTCTCTCTCTGTGATTCCTGGAGTTGAGCACTGCCACCCGCCCCATCCGTCACCGACATAGTGGCCAGGGCAGTGCCTCGCTCCAGGGAAACGATGGGAAAGGTGGCAGGAAGTGGCTGTCTCGACCCTCGGGCCACATGATGTAAGTGTATGTTTGTCCTAAGCACACTCTGTCAGCAGCAGAATGGTAATTTTCTGAGGGAAACTGGCATGCCCTTCCCCCAAAGCCCCAAGAGTTCAGCACACTTTTTACTAGAATTAAATATGACTGAAGCTCAAAAAAATCCCAGATGCATATAAAATTATAATAATAACACAGCGGAAGAAAGGAAAGCATGGGACAGAGACAGATGTATGTTTCCTCTTAGTCCCTGGACAGAGCCACATGCTTCTCCCCTTCTGGAAATCCCAGGGCAGAGCAGGGGAGGAATGCTCCTGGCAGGGTCTGGCCAGAGGGTCTGGCCTCAGCGTCGTGAATATGGATGAGGGGAGATAAATGGGGGAGAGGTAAAGGGATGGACAGGCTCATTCACAGGATGAAGATATTCATCACTGGTCCGGAGTCAGCGTTGTCCCTACAGGGACGGAAGGGGGACCCTCAGGGCTCCCTGGAGGTCAGACACTCTGAACGAAAGCCAGGCACTGGGGACTTAGTGAACGAATGTACACACTCGGGGGGTGACACTGCACTGCAGTTTCCTCCAGGGAAAATCCTGGGATGATGAATTCCCTGGGGAATCCCATGAGCACGTGGATGGACCTTTTTACTCAAGCCCAGACTAAAGCTCACTGGAGAGAAAACATGTTATGCAACAATTCATCGCTCAGGGTCTATCTGGGCTCCAACAGGGACACATGGAAATGGACTGTCAGAATGCACCAGGATGAATAGGCTCCGATCTGCTCCCCTTTAAGAAGACAAGGTCACACAAGAGTCCTAGTTATTCCAAGCCTGTGCATCACAGTGACAAACACCCCAATTATTTCTGTGATAAATCTGTAAGGAGAGGAATTCCTGCGAAGACATGTGGATACAAGAAGGAGACTGGAATAAAGACAAAGACCTACTAGAGAATGGACTTGAGGATACGGGGAGAGGGAAGGGTAAGCTGTGACAAAGCGAGAGAGTGGCATGGACATATATACACTACCAAACGTAAAATAGATAGCTAGTGGGAAGCAGCCGCATAGCACAGGGAGATCAGCTCGGGGCTCTGTGACCACCTAGAGGGGTGGGGTAGGGAGGGTGGGAGGGAGGGAGACGCAAGAGGGAAGAGATATGGGAACATATGTATATGTATAACTGATTCACTTTGTTATAAAGGAGAAACTAACACACCATTGTAAAGCAATTATACTCCAATAAAGATGTAAAAAAAAAAAAGAGTCATATACCACAATGTTCATTGCAGCACTATAAAAAAAAGAAAAAAAAAAGGAGACTGAACGGACAAAGTAAATCGAAAGCAAATCGCCCAGATTTTACTCCTCTGTAGTTTTATGTTAATGATGAGCAGATTCTATTTTTTTTAATAGAAAAGGAAATTAATGCTGTTTTCGTCTTGAAAACCAAATTTAAAAAATAAAGATGAAAACAAAAGACAGGGCTTTGTCCGATTCGCTGACAGCGGGCGGTTGTGCCAGCAGTGGAATTATTCTCCAACAAAAGTTTATAGCTTCCCTTTGGAATCAAAGAAATCATTTCTTCTAAAAAATCGCATTTATTCTACTGAAAGTTATTTTTTATTGCACTTAACCAATCTCAGTGAAGTATAACTATGGCTGGGTTGCAGTTTTGTGTGTTTTTCTGACTTTTCCAAATTTTCTGCGATGAACATGTATTACTTTTGTAATCTGAAAAAAAAAGTCAGCACATTCTTATAAATGAACAAAACTAAAACGGCCGTTACCCCTGAAGATGTCAAAAAAGCACCCATATAAGTGCCAAATGGGCCTGGGGTTTTATTTTGGGGGATGAAAATGTTTTGGAGCTGGAAAGATGTGGAGGATTGCCCCAGATTGTGAATGTATTAAATGCTACTGAATTGTTCCCTTTAAAATGGTAATCTTATGTCACGTGAACTTCAATTTAAAGAAAATGAAACCGAAGAAAAGCACCCAGATCCTCCCACTTCTTCAAAAGCCTGTTACCTTCTCCGTGTAACAGGGATGGGTCCAGGAGTTCCATCATGTACTCAATCTCTGTGTCCAGTTCCAACATGTCGCACTGGGCTATGACATAGGTCAGGACCGGTAAAAAGTCATCAGCTCCATACATCCTCCCTGGAGTAGGAAGAAAGGGGGAGACAGACGGGGATATTTTTATCAACATTTCTTCCTTTCATATCCTACTTGCTGCTTTTATTAGACAGCGAGGAGTCATGCTGGGGAAGTGAGCTATTCATAAAGAGAGATGGGTGTTTCTGGAATCCTACAGGGCCTGGGCCTCTCCCCACTGCCCACGTCAGAGACCAACCCTAACTCACAATTTCAGAATGAATGTCTGAGTCAATGAACACAGGGAAGATTTTCTCCCCATTTCCATGATTTGCATCAACCTCCGCGATAGAACAGAGTACTTTGAAAGAGTTTAAACTTTTTAGCAAGTGACACGATAAACCATGTGCGGAAGTGTCTACTTAATGCTGTTACTCCTTTGTGTCTTGTTTCCGGTTGCTTTCTGTGCAAAGTAATCAAAACTCAGTGACAGAACCAAACTCGAGCAAGGAATAACTTGTTCCTCCTCTGTCTTCAATGTGAGCTAAATGTACGCATTCAGTGTACACTGAATACATATATACGATTAATATCTGGCGAAAAATGTTTAGTCTTTACTGCTACTTTTTATGACAATGCAGATTCTCAACTAGGGGCGATTTTGCCCGCCCCCCATCCCCACCAGGGGAGTCTGGCTTTGTCTGGAGACATTTTTCATGGCATCCGGATGCTGATAAACTTCCTACAGGAAGCAGGATGGCCTCACAATGAAGAATTCTCCAGATGTAATGGCATTAGTGCTGGGATTGAGAAACTGTGCCTGAGAAGAGCAGAACCCTGTGCAGATATAATTCGGGGGACGTTTTATCAACGATTTCACAGACTCCAGAAAGTACATTTCTTGCGTGTGAAGTATCTTCAAAACTGCAGAGGTGCTGTTCGTCAGCATCACCAGCTCTGGAGCGCACGTGTTAACGTTTCTGCCTAACAATCTGCAAAGTGCTTGCACAAGGCAACCTCCTCCGGCCATGGGTAACAGAGCCTGTGTTTTCTCTCCGCTGCTTCTGCATCGAGCGATTACGCTCAGAGGAAAAGTTGTGACCATCCACGGAATTAAAAAGGCTCACCCAAGACCTGGAGCACTGTAGGGCTCATCGCTACCCACGAATCAGGGTCACTCCTGCACCTACAAGAAGCAGCGCAGGGGAAACCCGAGGGCTGACTTATGTGAATTCCTACTACACTGCATCAGTATGGAGCAAAGAAGGGAGAGCCAGTGAAATGGCTATGATGAAGCCACATTATAGCCGAATGCTCCAAGTTTGCTGTAAATCACTGACACAAACCGTCACTGGCCAAAATGTAGTAACAACAGGAATAATCATAAATATTTCCACCATGCTTGGGGCTATGCATGCGTTGTCCCATCTAATCTGCACCTTTGGAGGAAGGATGGGGTCATACCCACGCCAGGTGCAGAACAGCAGCCTGGAAGGATGATTATGGTGGCCAAAGCCCCACAGTTAATGAACCCATTCGCAGAGCTAGGATCTGAACTCAGACTCCCAAGACTGACTCTGTATCCACTACCCTGAAATAAATCTTTTATCGTCTGGCATCGTACAAAAATCTCGTTGCCCTCCTCCGCTTACTTTTTCGGTGCTCTTTGCTGCACGTGGACTAATTTGCCAGACACCAGAGTAACACTTGTATTTTTGTGAGCCACTTGGTGAAGTCAAGAAACTGAAAGGAAGAGCAGTTGGGAATCAGAAAGCCCGACGTGTCCCAGCCCCATCGCGAGGCCAAGAGCCTGGGCGGTGTGGCCTCACCTGAGTTGTTCTCCATGACGGTGTAGATGAGTTTGCAGACCCTCAGCAGCAGCATGACTTTCTTTTCTGGTGAATACATCTTCTGCATGGTCATGAACTTGACTTTGATTTTCTCCACGTCCACAAAGTCAGGGGTGGGGGCGAAGACGCCCAGCTCCTGTGGATTCCTCTGCCGCACGAGCTGCAAGTTCTCCTTGAGTTGTTTCCATGAGCCGTCGGCCACGTGGAAGTGCTTCAGCATGGCCTCGACGTGGCCCTTCAGGGGCTTCAAGATGCACTTGTGCATGGCTTTTTCCAATACCACATCTGCCAAAGAAAGCACAGCTACTGTGACCATTGACTGAAGAACGAAGGAGTGCAAGGTCTGCTTTCTGGGAATGGACAACTGCAACCTAGTGCATTGGTTATCGGGCAGACGCGTCCGAACTACACATCCAACCAGCCAAAATTTAGCGCCACGTCACTCACGCGCCAACCTTTTCTCTTCAGTAGAGCCAGGAAGAATGCATCTTCCCTAATAGTCTTACAGTCTCTCTTGCATGCAGTCCATACAATTGAATATACTTGGCTTTAACTGCTTTTACACCTCCTCACCCATAAGCACAGGTGAATATTCTAGAAGACATTCTTTCGACCCAGTCCTTCCACTGAGGGTCCAGTGGACAGTTAAGCAAATGTGCTAATAGCAAGGGTTCCAGCTCCCTTAAAATATTTCCTGATGAAAAGAAATTCAGTCAAATACACATGGTATCTCGGATTGGATTCTGGACCATAAAAAGTCTTTATGTCATTTGTTATATATAAAGGACATGAGTGGGGCATTAGTCGAGATTTGAATAAAGTCTGCAGATTAGATAATATTGTTAACAGTGAATCTGGCTTCTTTCACACAGACTGACTCTTGGAGACTCAGCCAGCTGTGTCTGGAGCAGAAGTGTGCTCTTTTTCACAGAATGAATCTTCCGTGAAAGTTAATGAAAGTTAATTTCACTGCAGTTTTGTAACACAATGTCCCTGTTTTTAGAAAATACCCACTGAGTATTTTGGGATCAAGGGACACAATGCCTACAGCCCGCTCTCGTGGTTTAGATAAAAGAGAATGTGTGCATGTGTGTGCGTTTGTGTGTGTATACACACGCGCGTGTGTAAACAGAGAGAGAGGCAGGGAATGAGGCAAGTGTGGCAAAGCATTAACACTGGGGAATTTGGGTGAAGGGCAGACGTGATTTCTTCATACCCTTTTTGCAACTTTTCTGTACGTCTGAAATGACTTCAAAATAAAAATTTTTTAAGTCTTGAAGTGTGTTTCCGTTCAGAGTTAGGAAACACCTTTAGGTGTGGGAGGCATTAGTTTTCCCTCTTTCTTGGAATGCTTTTGCCCAGTGGAGTAGCCTTCTTGGCTGACAGGACAATGACCAGGACCATGAATCTGGAGGTCTGGTCTGAAGGTGGTCTGTACTGTGAGAAGCTCTCTGCTTCTCCCACACCCGCTTTTCCATCTCAAATATTTCACATTCTCATCAAAGTTCCACGGGTAGCAACCACATCTAATATATGACACTAGGATGTGATTTCATCTTGGAAGCCCACAGATCCATGGAAATAGCCGAGTTACCTCTCTGGCCTTTGGAATTCCTGACATAGTTCAGATCACATTGAATCCAAATGATCACCTATTATTAGAAGATCAGGGACAGAGAGAAATCTAAACCAGACATACCCACAGAAATCAAGGTTGAAGCAAAAGAGGTTATGAAGTAAGAAGAAAAACAGAATAGCATTTTCACTTCACATCTGGCATTATAACAAATTACTTGGTTTGCACTGGTTACATTGTGTTAATAAACTTATATAAAGTCATACAGCATCTTTGACTTCACCCCAAATGGTCACTATGATGAAAAGTCAATCACAGCAATTAATATTGAGTGCTAGGCTTAATGTTAGGCTAGGCTCAGTTGGGCTAGGCTCTATCTAACTACTTTTTTTTTTTTTTTTTCGGTACGCAGGCCTCTCACTGCTGTGGTCTTTCCCGTTGCGGAGCACAGGCTCCGGACGCACAGGCTCAGCGGCCATGGCTCACAGGCCCAGCCACTCCACGGCATGTGGGATCTTCCAGGACCAGGGCATGAACCCGTGTCCCCTACATCGGCAGGCGGACTCTCAACCACTGCGCCACCAGGGAAGCCCCTATCTAAGTACTTTATATCATTATCTCATCTAATTTTTACAATACCCCTATTATTTTTGCATAATACGACAATTATGCCCTTTTTACAGATGAGGAAACTGAGGCTTGGAGATGCCTAATGGCTTGCTCGAGGCCATACAACCAATCATCCTGCTTTTCAAAGTCAATGATTTCTTAGTTCTAAAGTTCATGGTGTTTCATAAACATTCACCAGTTTATTCCTCTATCCAAAGGTTCTGAAGCTACATACCTGGTGACCTCTCTGCAGGAACGAGGTGACCAAGGGGGTTGAAAATCACGTCAATCATTAACCAGGATGCACATGAATGTTGGCAGCAGTGTTACTCGTAACAGTCCCAAACTGGAAACCACCCAAGGCCCATCCCAGTGGCATGGATGCAAGGATATATTCACACAATGGAATTCAGAAAATGGAATTCAGACAACAGAAGATCCATTCCGTGAGAAAGAGCACACTGCTGCTCCAGACACAACCGGCTGAGTCTGCAAGATACCATCTCTGTGTGAAAGAAGCCAGACGCAGAAGGGTGTCTCCTTTAGCACGTCATTTATACGTAAAGCTCAAGAGCAGGCAAAACCGATCTGCGATGACAGGTCAGGATGGCAGTCGGCCTTAGGAATGAATAACCAGGGCCGAGGGGGGCACTTCTGGGGGGAAGGAGGCGGTTGATGTCTGGATCCGGGTGGTGGCTACAGGTGTGAAAATTGTCAAGCTGAGCACTCGAGATTCGCACACTTTGTGGATATAAGTTAAACCTCAAGAACCATGTGGATAAATCAAACCAACAGAAAACACCTGGAGACCTTGAATCCCAAGGGCAACTTTTAACTTCCGAGCAAGGCTGGTCACCTCTGGGCCAGAGCACGCACACAAGTCATCTCCAAAAGGTTGTGTGCAGTTCTGGGGACGAGAGCAGAAAGCTCGTCATCGGCAGGCTGAGTGGGTCCCCTGAGCAACGCATCCTCGTCCCCAGGGAAGGGACGTTGGCCTTTGTGCCATAAACTCCGCCCTTAGGAGCAAATGGGGCTGTGGAAATCTGCTAGGAGGGTTGAAACCTACAACCCATTGCCATGTGCCCACTCCCTCAAAACCCCAAATGAAAAAAAACAAACAGTACGTTTTTTAAAGGCCGTAATTTAGAAATAAGGAAGACTGGTCTCTTTGCATTCTTTTTCAGGACTTTATTCCTAACTACCTCTCTACCCCCACAAATCCTTAATAAACGTATGAATAGAAAAAAAGGCCAAGGGACAGGAACCCAGTACCCAACTGGTTCTCTCCAATAGGAAAAAAAAGGTTCTGCTCATGTAGCAAGAGGGAAAAATGATTTTAGGAAACAAAAGGAACAGAAAATCTTTCAGAATGTGGGCTAGCTCAGAACAAAAGGTAAGAACACATCGGTCAACGTGGCTTACAAATTACTACTGTCTGTTTTTTTCTACCATCTCCGGTTGTTTAAACCCAAGAATAATGCTGTTGTAGGCACTTTACATGCACTGACTTTTCAGATCCTCCAACAAACCCATGGTGGAAGGACGATGATTTATTTTATAGATGAGGAAACTGATCCCCAGGGAGATTGATGCCACACAGGTAGCAAGAGGGGTAGCGACGATTCAAACCCAAGAACTCTGGTTATGTCACCTGTGTTTAATTACAAACATAGAAACAAGAAGATACTGGAGAACTGTCTGAGCTACAACAGTTTGAATATTAGAAACCAACTGCTAACTGAATCACCAACTGGAAATACATTCTCTGAAAATATTTATAGAGATCCTATCAACTGGCCCCAAAGCTCAGCCACAGAAGGGAAGAGTAAGGAGCGTCGACTTGGAGATCCCTGCCCTGGTGTGACCCAACACCGTGATTTACAGGAAGAGTTAAATGTGTGGGCTTCTGGTGCTGTGAAGTGATCGCCCCCCTCTTAGGAATGAGGACAGAGATTCCAGAGAAAGTCAGACTTGAGACAAGGAACCATCACAGGACAGGATCACTGAGCAGCTCGTCTGAACACTTTCTGCTCACCCACTGCTGCTGTAGGGGACGCGAGAGCCCAGAAGATGAAGTCCAGAGAAGGCGCGTGTCTTAGAAAGGGTGGGAGGAAGCGGCCTGGCAGCCCGCCCGTCTCCATCTTTCTCAGTGACTCTGGCCATGTGACCTCACCTCACCTCTCTCACCATCACCGCCTGGAACTTCTGAACCGCCACCGACTCCTCACCCATGGCAGGCAAGACAGAAGGAGCACTCTGAACCTGACCGGTTGTCAAAATAAAACAAAATAATATTCAACATTCTCCGGGGACTCTAACCGAACCCAGAGTCTAAACAACATGATCTCCAAAAGGAGCGGGTCACAACCTGCTTGACAAAAGATCAAAGACGAAGTTCGGGCTTCCCTGGTGGCGCAGTGGTTGAGAGTCCGCCTGCCGATGCAGGGGACACGGGTTCGTGCCCTGGTCCGGGAAGATCCCACATGCCGCGGAGCGGCTGGGCCTGTGAGCCATGGCCGCTGAGCCTGCGCGTCCGGAGCCTGTGCTCCGCAACGGGAGAGGCCACAACAGTGAGAGGCCCGCGTAACGCAAAAAAAAAAAAAAAAAAAGATGAAGTTAGGTCATACCGCCTCTTGGTGTATTCAAGTTCTAGCATTCTGATTATCCTTTCGAGAAAGTAAAGTAGAAGAAATAGAAGCTAATGTTTTTTGGCAAGAGGTGGGCCTTTTTTGTAGGGAACTCAAACTGTGAAATGCAAACGTTTGCCATCTCTAATACTGATGGGTGTCTGTTTGCACAGTTCCTGTTACAAGGGGCTGTACGGATGCCCGAGCTATATCTTAGCCCTTGCTCCAGCCCTTTGATGAGGAACAAGCACCATCCTCATTTTGCAGATGGACACGAGGCTTAGCAGGCAAATGACTTTCCCTGGACGTTGGAGAACCTGGTCATTCCTACTGCAAAGAAGCCAGGAGGTGGCACAACGGGCCTTGCTCTGTACAAGAAGGGCAAAACGAGCTGGTTCTTTCTTTCTGTGCTAACAGTTTCCTTTGGCTACACAGCTGGATTAAAGATCAGGGCTGATGTCGACTCAGTGCATTCCAAACACTTTTATGTACTTTACACGATTTTAAACTACCCTTCCACTGACATGAGTACATAACCCCTATTTGTCTTCATTTGAGGTCTCCCAGAAGCCCACCCAGACACAAAAGGACTTGAGTGGTTCCCCTGGGAGGGGAGTCCAGGAAGCATTGGTACCAGATGGGGGGAGGCGGCCAATGCCAAGTGCTTTGTTAACCAGTTACCCCTGGGAGGAGATGCAGTGCAGGGGTGCCTCAGAGCTGGACCCCCAGGGGAGGAGGCTGGGGGACTCACACACCTGCTCCCTTCAGTCCCTGCCTGAGGGTGGCTTCCCCAGGGTGGGGTGGGCTTTAATCCCCCAGCCTTTCCATCCGCCCTGGACTAGGGCTCTGGTGGCACCAGAAAGTGTCGGGAAAATGCTGCAGGTGCTGGCAGCTGGAAATCCAGCAGGGGAGTGAGTGTCAGTGGGGCGGGCACAATAGTGTCTGGTAACCCTACTGCAGGTGAAGAAGCAGAGGCACAGAGAGGTTAAGACACGTGACCAAGCACACACAGCTCAGCAGCAGCCGAACTGGGACTTAAAACCACAGTCCTGGGCTTCCCTGGTGGCGCAGTGGTTGAGAGTCCGCCTGCCGATGCAGGGGACGCGGGTTCGTGCCCCGGTCCGGGAAGATCCCACATGCCGCGGAGCGGCTGGGCCCGTGAGCCATGGCCGCTGAGCCTGCGCGTCCAGAGCCTGTGTTCCGCAACGTGAGAGGCCACAACAGTGAGAGGCCCGCGTACCGCAAAAAAAAAATAAAACCACAGTCCAGCCTGAGCACTTACTCTAAACCACCCCCTGTCCCCTCCACCCTCTACCTTTCATCTGGGAAATGTATTCACCCTTCTCAGCGAGCTGAGATGTGACACCTAGGTGGCCACAGGAACACCTGTCTAACCCTCTGCACAAACTAATTATGAAAAGCAGACAGACCGCCTTGTGTCCCAGTGGCCCTCGGGTCAGATGTGAACTCCAAACGAGCGGTTTTCTACTTTGCGGCCTGGAGGGAAGAAGATGAGCTTTTCAGGCCTCAGCTTCCTCATCTGTAAAATGGGACCACTCACAGCTTCCTGATAGGACTGTCGGGAGGACTGGGGGAGACCTACATAATGAACACCTCGTACGCACCTGACACCTAGTAAGTGAGCAAAAGTCACTGGTTCCCTCTGTTCCTTTCCACGGTGAAGTGTATGTCTTTGATAAAGGACACCAGGATTACTGATTCAGGCCTGTTTGGTTTGGTTTGGGTTTTTTCTGTATTAACTGTGGTTTACTTGGTTTGATGAATAGAAAAGTCGCCTGGCTTCCTGTACAGTCAGTCCCCTGGTATTTGCGGGTTCCACATCAGTGGATTCAACCAACCGTGGATGGAAATATTCTGGAAAAAATAATTCGGAAAGTTCCAAAAGACAAAGCTTGAATTTGCTGTACGTGGTCAACTATTTACATAGCATTTACACTGTTTTGGGTATTAAAAGCAATCTGGAGATGATTTAAAGCATAGGGAGCATGTACGTGGGTTCTGTGCAAATACCACACCATTTCATATAAGGGACCTGAGCATCCTCGAACTTTGGTATTCACGGGGGTCCTAGAACCAACCCCCTCAGATACCAAAGGACAAGTGTACACCTTTCTCTCTCCTGTCTTCCGACTCTTCCACAGCCCCTCCCATCCACAGGTACAAGGACAGAGGATCTGAAGTCTGGCCCTCGGGGTCTTCCTGCCCCGAAACTCCCAGTGTTTTGTCACTACCTCATTCCGACCCGATCTCACAGCTCAAGACCACAGATGAGCTGAGTGTCTTGGGCAGCTGTGTGTCTCAGAGCGATGGGAACAGACAGCCCCCAGCCCCATTGCAGATGAGCCAGCGTGTGGGATGAAGGGTGGGTTTAATTCATCACCAACACTTTTTGGTCAACTAGCTGCAGAGGGCCTGGGTCACGCTGCTGCCCCTGCCCTGTGTGTGCCCACTCCAGGCCCCTGGCACCCGGCCTGTCACATGGATCCTCAGGTGTTTTGGGCCAGTGTCTGATTTGACCTTGACCGGTGGGTACCTGGGCTGGAGCGACTATTGAAGAGTGTGACTCTTACCCTGCCTGGGGCGATCTCTCTAAAATGCTCTCCAGCACCTTCAAGGCCCAGGCAGCTCTAGGGATGGACCCTGACTCGCCCTCCATCCCTTCTTCCTGCCACATCCCCACGAATGAGCAGCCCACACTCTCACTGAAGCCAACGGCCCTCTGCGCCTTTCCTCACACTGTTCCCTGTGCCCGGCAGGCTCCTCATGTCCCCCCATGACAGGGATCCCCAGGAAGCCTTGCCTGCCTGCCTGCCTCCCCACACAGCTCCCCCTTGCTGCATCCTCGGAGCTCTTTGCTGCGTCTGCAATGCATGGCACAGAGCAAACTTGACCTCCCTCCTGGAGAAGCCCTCCGCACACCAGACCTGGGGTGAGCCGCCTGCAGCCCTGAGCCCAAGGCCCACATGTAGAGTGTGTTCCACAAGTGACCTCTAATAGAACTGAAAATCCTTCCTTGGGGTGGCTACATGAAAACTATGTTTCTTCTCCTTAGCCCTGCAGAATCCAGAAAGTGTGACTCTAGAGAGGAGCCCCTTGCTCGGGTGTGGGGCAGCCACCAGAGGCCCCTGCAGGGGGTTTGCTTTAAGGATTGTCGTCAGCAATGCATCCTTGGGCGCTTAAATAATGAATGATAAAGGATGCTTTATCACTTAAAGGAAGATCCCATCAGCCCAGCAGAGACGATCCAAATAAACATGACAAGCACTGGGGTGGCGGTCGTATAGGCTACATTCATGCAGTGTTTTATGGATGAAATTCACCAGAGTTATTTCAGTGCCTTCTAGTAAAAGGTTGTTAAAAATGAAGGCAGTGGAGAAGAGACCCAGCTTCCTTACAGAACAATTCTAAATAATTTATGCAGCCCCTCCGGCCTCAGGGAGGTGGGACTTAATTCTACCCTCGTCCCTTGGGTGTGAACAGTGCTAGGGGCCTCCTTCCGAAGAACAGACTACGGAAAGGGGAGTACTTTTTTTTTTTTAATTACTTTATTTATTTTGGCTGCGTTGAGTCTTCGTTGCTGCTTGCGGGCTTTCTCTAGATGCGGCGAGCGGGGGCTACTCTTCGTTGCAGTGCGCAGGCTCTAGGTACGCGGGCTACAGTAGCTGTGGTTCGTGGGCTTAGTTGCTCCACAGCATGGGGGATCTTCCCGGACCAGGGCTCGAAGCCGTGTCCCCTGTATTGGCAGGCGGATTCTTAACCACTGTGCCACCAGGGAAGTCCCGGGGGGGGGGGACGTTTTTATACGGCAGAGATCTGGCAAGCTCGGCCTTGGGCTGGTGATCCAGGCTGACACCATCACTGAGGAGTCACGTGGACGGGAGGACCCTTTGGTGTGGTGACCGCCACAGGAGGGGCAGGAAGCCCTCCACAGGAGTTGGCTTTGGCCCTACATGCATCCTGGCTTGAGGGCACTAGGCTCTGTTTCCTTATCTATAAACCTGAGGATACTAAACGGGGCCTCCCGAGGCAGTAAGGGGGGTTAAGGGATCCTCTGCATAAAAGTGTTCTTAAACTATTGTGGAGGCTGTCACTTGGTTCTACTAAAAACACAGGATGCATTTCATACATACTCTCTACTCAACAGAGGCGGTGGGCTGTGACTTCCGGTTTCTCAAAGAAGCCCCTGGGCCTGGATGATAAGTGAGAACCTCCCGCATGGACGCCGTGTCCGTGGCGGGAGCAGGGCTGGCCCTGCAGGATGTAGTCCCTGTTGGGAGGCTGGGCCAACCAGGCAAGGCTGGGATGAGGTCAGGAGGATGAGGGCTCCTCTGTGGGGTCTGGCCTCACCAAGACAGCCAATCAGAGCCATCCTTTCTGTGGAGCAGAGTCATGGAAACAGTGTCAAAGATTCTGATGCTTCCCTTTCAGTCCGCCTGGCCCTTCAAGTGTGCCTGGGCTCCCGCTCTCAGTTCCCACGTGGAGTCCTCTCTTGCCTGGGGGCGTTCCCTGCCAGGGAGGTGCTTCTCTCTCTCTCTCGAGATGGCAGATTCCAGGGATAGAGTCAGGAAACACGCCAGCACAGACACCTCCGTGTGCCTCACACTCTGTGACGCCGTCCCCCTTCCCCACCTCAAGAGCAGAGCTCTCTGACGGTTCCCTTGCTCAGAGCATCACAGAGACAGCGACTACTGGGCAGAGATTCTTGACTCCAGGGCTGTGGACCTTCTTTTACTTGATATGACATGATGAACCCAATGTTGACGCCCTGAAGTAAAAACTATACAACAAATGATGCCCCATGGAGAATAAGAGGGGCTTCTTGCTGCGGTCTTCTATCTATTTAAACTAATTTTCAAAAATACTATAGGCATTCTTTTTCTATGCTGCAAGAGGTCAGTCTTTCTCCTTCTCTCTACCCTTTGTTAACGTACAAAGAGACTGACTCCTTGCAGGTGATATGGACACAAGGACTAGATCAGAAGTCAGAGTCAAGGTTTTAATCTCAACTTGGCACCAATATGCCTCTCTGGCCACAACTTTCATTTAAAAAAAAAAAAAAGAAGATCTGAAGCAACGTAGTTTTAATTGTTTAACGTCCAAGGAATGATTTCAGATCTCCTTTCTTATTCATGCTATGCTCTCTGGTGATTAACCACATTTCAGTATCATTTCTCTATTAAACACACACACACACACACACACACACACACATAAGTAAACTGATGTTCTCTTTGAAATATGTTGGAATCGTGTTTAAGGATATTTTTTCTTCAAATAATTGAAATGCTCTTCAGAGAAAATACACATTTTGACAGCTATTAAAGAAAGTAAAACAATATATTGTCTTGTTTTTCATTATTGACTTTTAGGAATACAGTTGGCTTATTTGTATCTTTGTTGATCATCTATGGGCAATTTGAATGAAATAGAAAATTTGGGATTACTAACATTTTTGGAGTTGGAAAAATTTTGTTTTTCTTGAAACAAGACGTGAAAACAGAGGGATTTCCCAAGATTAACATCAAATCAGAAGTAAGACTTCTTTTGCTTGAATAAAATGAAAACACTAACCACAAAAATGCAACAAGTTCTGCAAAGTGTAGATTTCACGACCAGCAAGTTTGGACTAAGTTCTCCCATTGGTTGAAAGAGACTGAAGCAAGAGTGGTGTGATGCGAAAACCCACCAATGAGCAGCACGTGTTGGGATAATACGTGATGTCGCACCTGTCAGCACCTTACAGGGCTGGACACACTGGTGGTGAGTACACCTCACTCTGTCCATGAAGTTACCGATCCTGGGCTTTTGAGGAAGATGCCAAGCAGTGTACACACTTTGTTAAAGCAGTTGTTTGTCCCTCCATGTACCACTTTTGCAGAGTCGGGGGTGGAGTGGTCCCCACAAGGGAAACACAGTAAGTGGTCCTGGAATCAAGAAAGAGCTGGCTCTCATGGGAACTCATCTCATCCTCCAATCAGAAGAGCAAAGCTGATGTCAATCAACCAAGAGGTTCTTATTGAAGAACCTCTAAATGTCAGGGCTTTGCGTGGCAGTGCTTTAAAGAGTGGTCTAAACAGAATTCAAATTCTCCACGATAGGGCACAACCGTTTAGACTGGCAGTTTTTCACCTTTGAGATTGTTTATCATTTTATTCTCACCTAGAAAGTGCTGACTTACAGGGCTGTGACAAGAGCACATGGACAAAGTGGCAGTGGGGGAGAGCGATTCAGTTTTTTCATTGGCTTTTCTCTATGCAACTGAAGAACCACTCTCTGAAGAAGATTAGCACTGTATCGAAACACTGAACGCATATATACATGCATTCACATGGTTATTTTTCGCAGATGAATGACGGTTCTAATTCTACGTGGGTTAAACCAGTGAAATACCTCCTCCAACTTCCTTGTTTTCAGGATGGAATTCTGTAAATCTAGGCTTTAAAATCCCACCTCCTAGTTCAGAGCTCTCTCCCTCAGAAGCTGTGGGAAAGGAGGACAGGACTAGATTTTTTCTGAAGCAGAGAAACCCAAGTGGCATTCCTGAAAAGACTTCTGAGCATCAGTGGACACCTGTTCTGACAAATTTGAGGCTTAGAATTCTGGGGGTGGCATTCAAGTGAATCCATTCAAAGTGAATTACAACCTCCCAGGAAGTGAGATTGGTGGGAATGAGCAGACAAGCGAGAGGAGATGGGGGTTGAATCCAAGCTCCCCTACCTACCAGCAGCATAACCCTCTGCAAGTCACTTCATACATCTCGGCCTCCATTCCTGAATTTGCAAAACGTGAACAAAATCTACACAAATGTACCAACCTTGAGTTGGTTACGAGGTTTAAAGGAATCACTGTATTAACAAGTTTTTAGTAAACTAGTGAGCCCTTCATTTAGGAATATGTAAAGCAGACAATTAGACTAAGTCCATTTTCTTGCCAGGGTCCTACTCTAAATGTGCACATTTAAAGGGACTGGTTTTCTAATAATTAGGGTCACATCCTTCCCTCCAGCTGGGCGCGTGATGAGTTCCTCGGGTCACTGTCTGCTCTGGCTCGCCTTCCTCTTAATTTCAAAAGCCCAGCACATTCACTGCACTTTTCAAAACAGAATAATGATTTCATTGGGGAAGCAACAGATACGATGAAGTGTCTGCTTTAATGCAAAAGCTTAAAAAACCTAAACGAACCAATAAAAAAGTGAGGCAGTGCTCGGGCTGGGCACACCTACACCCCCATAGGCAGCTTCGGTCTGAGCTGCCTCCACTGAGGGTAAGCCTGTATTCTAACTCCCCTTTAAATTAAATTTTAAATTAATTTTTATTGAGATACAATTGACATATACCATATTCATTTTAGGTGTATAACATAATTAAACAATTTTCCAATCCTCTTAATTTCTTTTCTTATTGATGTTCTTGTTATTTTTTTATCTTTATTAAAAGAAAAATTTTTTAACTTTTTATTTTATATTGGAGTACAGTTGATTAACAGTACTGTGATAGTTTCAGGTGTACAGCAAAGTGATTCAGTTATACATATACATGTATCTATTCTTTTTCAAATTCTTCTCCCATTTAGGTTGATACATAATATTGGGCAGAGTTCCCTGTGCTATACTGTAGGTCCTTGTTGGTTATCCATTGTAAATACAGCAGCGTGTACCTGTCAATCCCACCCTATCCCCCTTAATTTCTGATGAGAAAATATGAACATAGGCCGCAGCAGGGGAGAGGGGTGAGGTTCAAAAACCATGGCCTTTGAATCCGACAGAAGGAAGTTCAGAAGCTGCACGGGCTAATTCCTGGCCGGCGTGGCCCTGGGACACCCCGCTCTACCTGGCAGAGCCCTGCCTTGCTACATGGCACACGGATGCCTGCTTCACTGGGCTGAGGCCAGGACCCACTGCCATCGCTTGGACAGGCGGCCTGGCTCAAATTAGGGGCGCCCTAGATGTCAGCTTCCCTTCTCCTTACGACCTTAGATTTTAAATTGAAAGCTGCATCCTTCCGGAGCAGCAAAGTGTTTGCAGCAAAGACTGCTGGCCAAATTCAAATTTGTTTTTGGAGAAAAGGAGATTTGGTGCTCCAAGAGCGAGTACCCTCTCTGAATTTCACCCACAAAGAAGCTGGCAGGAGAGCTTCCTGGGACGGGCGCTTCTGTTGGTGATCACAGCATCGGCGGAGAAGGAAGGGAAGGCCTGGTTCCCCAGGGAGGAGCCTCCTCTCCGTGGGCTGGTTGGCGCTGCCGGCCACATAACCCAGGGCTGACATCAGCGCCCGCAGAGGAAGCTGCTCCTGCCGGTTCGGGGTTTGAGTGGGTCTCCTCTGAGAGGCAGGCTCTGGGGGGCGGGGACAGAGGGGGCCTGGGTGGCTATTCTGTTGTCCCGAAGGCGTTTCCATCTCTAAGGCACATCCTGGGGCACATTCCTTCCAGCGTTCTCTCCAGCAGCCCAGCTCTAACCACGCCCCATCAACCCAGGCACAAGCCATAGGAAAACAAACAAGGCTTTGATTCCTTTGTGAGAAAATCAAAAAGCTGCTGAAACCCAAAGGAGAGAGAGAGAGGGAGAAGGAAGGAGAGAGAGACAGAGAGACAACACTTGCTACCACACACTGTTTACTCCTTTCGTCAAACGGACCCAATCAGAAAGAGAAATTGGGGTTTTGCTTTATGAACTGCCTGCAAATGTTTGGGAGCCCTTCTGGCTGCTGTGCCCAGTCAATGAGGTCTCTGAAACTAGCCTTTCAGAGTCAATCTTCTGAAGTTAAAAAAAAAAAAAAAAAAAAAAAATCCCTTAACACTCGCGCCCTGGAAAAAAAAGATGGCTTGCCAAATTCAATTTTCCCTTGGCCAAAGTAACCACTAGCAATTCAGCCCTCCAACAAGGTTATAAAGAAAGTATTTCCCCTTGACTTTGGAGAAAACACCTTTCATGTGACCTCCAAATATGTGACTTAGTTTAAAGGTACACAAACCAACCTGTCCATTTGATTTTTTTTTTTTTTTTTTTTTTTGCTTACTCCCTCACAGTGCTACTTACTGAATTCTGTGATGAGAAGCCGGCAAGGCGGTTACCCTCTGGGGAGAAGGGGGACAAGGCGGGGATCCCAGGGGGCTCTGGATGCTGTCATGTTCTGCTGGGCTGGGGCTTGTTCCCTGTGGAAACTCACCCAGCTGCACACCGTGGGCTCTGCCCTCTTCTGAGGGTAAAAAGGGCACTTCCCAACCAAAGCAGCGCAAACCCCCCGCCTCTCAGAAGACAGCAAAAAACGCCTTTTCCTCGCACACAACCTGCAGAGACGCACCTTCAGGAGACCCTCAACAGTCGTGTCACACACACAGCACAAAATCAGGTGGGCTAACGGACCCTCAGAAGGCAAGCTCCGTCCCTGAACAGACCCATCTGCTGCCCCATCGGTCACCCCCACCCCAAACACGTCCAAGCCTGGCGCACAGCAGCCAAGTCAGGTATAACGTGAAGTCTCCTTCAAGAAGCTGTGTTTCCAGTTCAAATCAGCCCAGGGGCTGCGGTGCGTTGCTGTTTTGAACTCCAGAGAAAACTCCATCCAAGAGAACTAGCACAGGATGCGCTGTCCTGCCAGGCTACAGATAGATATATATATATATGTTGTAGTTTTATTGAAGTAGAGTTGATTTACAATGTCATGTTAGTTTCAGGTGTCTAGCAAAGTGATTCAGATATACAGATATATATATATATTTTTTTTCTTTTTCAGCCTCCTTTCCCATATAGGTTATTATGAAATATTAAGTATAGTTTCCTGTGCTATACAGTAAGTTCTTGTTGGTTATCTATTTTATATATGGCAATGTGCCTCTGTTAATCCCAACCTCCTAATCTATCCCTACCCCCCTTTCCCTTTGGTAACCGTAAGTTTGTTTTCTATGTCTGTGAGTCTCTTTCTGTTTTGTAAATAAGTTCACCTGGGTCTTTTTTTTTTTGATTCCACATATAATCGATTATATATATATATATATATTTTTTAAGGCAAGGTGGGTACTCACCTATTTGGTCTTCGGGGATCAGCGACTCGATGGGGGGGTCCAGCTCCGAGCTCTGGGACAAGTAGTTCTTCACCTGGGTCATGAACTGCCGGACGGTCTGCAACAGGTCCGTGCTGGACACGTGGCACTCCTTGTTCTCCTGCAGGAAGCTCACGTAGTCCTGCACCAGGCAGCCGAAGTAGGTGCGCTTGTCGCGGGCCAGCTCGGCGATCCTGCGCACCATGCGCTTCTCGGGGGTCAGGAAGGAGCTGAACACCCCGCTCATCTTGCGGAGCTGGGACTTGACGAGCTTGGGCAGCACGAAGGAGCTGTTCCTCTTCTTCTTGGACTTGATGGGGGGGGCCATGGTCTCCTGGTCGCTCTCCACGTCGTAGTCCTCCAGGCTGCTGTTGGTGTCCGCCTCGTAGCCAAACAGGGGCATGCTGCGGTCCAGGTCCAGCGAGTCGGAGGAGGAAGTGGAAATGCTCATGTCACTCAGCCTCTGTCGGCCTCCGCGCCACGGGGCCCGGGATGGGGATGCAGGGGCGGCGGCCGGCCGGGCCCTTGTGCAATCCCGCGGGGCCTCCTCCTCCACCGCCTCCACCGCCGCCGGGGCTCCACCTGCGCCGCCGGCCGGGCTCGCCGCGGGCTCCGGGCGAGGCCGGCCGCCGATCAAGGTCTTGGCGCCGCCCTCCGCCTCGAGAAAAGACGCCTGCTTCTTGAGCCGGGGCGGAGGGACGGGGGTTGGTTTCGCTCCAAGCCGAGCTCCGTCGCCGTGTTGGTGATGGGCCACGGTTTCCGGCATGCTCGCGGCGGCCGCGGGCCCGGACAGCTGGGGGCTGCCGTGCACACTATTAATAGCGGGGGGCGGGGGCCGGGGTGGGGGGGACCGAGGCCTGTCCGTGCCATTCGCGTCGGGGGGAGTCCGGGTGCAGGGCCGCTTCGGGCCTCCGCCGAGCTCCTGGCTGTGCACTTTGAAGAACAGAGGATTAATAAAGCACAGGGCTCCGTTGGTCTGGCTGCACTCCAGCTCCGAGGGCGTCCTGGTTTTTATAGAATGCACTCCATTTATAAGGCAGAGCTGACGCGAGGCAGGACCCACACCGTCGGAGGAGAGAGGCCTATGGGGAGGTGGAGGGTTTGGGGGTTTGTTGTCAGCTGGAGAGCTCCAAAAATCTGAAAGTCATTATCAGTGAACACAAGAATGTAAATACAGTGCACTGGGCCAGTCCTTCACAAAAAATCACACTTGCCTGGCAATGCACAGCTTTGGAAGGGGAGGCGCTGCTATACTGGAGTGTGGTGTTTTTCTTTCTTTCTTTCTCTGTCTCTCTCTCTCTTTTTTTTTTTTTTTTTTTTTTTTTTTTTTTTTTTTGTTTTCACTGCATTCCTTTACTGGAAAGGGTGGAAATGCTGCCAGGCCCAGCTGCCGGCTCATGGGAAGGCTCCGGAGGCTTTTCACCTTCAGAGCCCTTGTGGGATGGCTCGGCTGTGGCACTGAGCCGGCCAGGCCTTTCCCCAGGTGAGGAAAAAGGAACTGGGGTGGTTACAGTACGAGCTTGGAAAAGGCCGTGGGACTCCCTACTTGCTCCACAAAGACCAAGTCCTCCCACTAAGCAGCAGCATCCTTTCTGATTCCTTCTCCCGGGGTGCCCTCCGCAGGGGGCCCGCAGTTCCCCTTTAATAGGCAGGACCAGCAGCTGGGCCTGGCGGACGTTACACAATCTGCCTTGGGTTTGACACATTCAGCATTAAAACCCAAAAGGAGGAAAACTACACTCATGGGTCCCATCAGCAAAAAACAGGATAGCCAGCTCATGCAAAGGTTAAGTGCAAGTTCGCCCGTCCATCTTTGTGGTTTGCTGCCCATCCTTCCCAAATCCTACAACCTCCTGGCCTTGACTACTGGTGCTCAGCACTCTGGAGTGGTGCACGTCGCTGACTGCAGCCGTACTGCCTGGGCGCCCTTTGACAGACGGGTCTGTTTTCCACACAAATCGAGGGAGGCAGTGGTGGTGCTGAACACCTGTTGTAATTTCCATCTGGAATAGGTTCTTGTCTCTACAGTTCTGCCTTGCTGTGTTTGCTGAAACTGTGTTTCTTTCCCGAGGGCCCAGAATGGCTGGTCACAGGGGCCTGGGGAGAGGCTGAGGCTGGGAGCCCTGGCCCTGTCCTGTCTGTGCTGTGAACATGCCTGACCTTGACTTGTGTCGCCCGCTTTCTCTCATCCTTCCTTCCCTCTAGGTCTGTGCTGTCCAATAGGGGAGCCAGCAGCCACCTGTGGCCAGTGAGCGCTTGAAATCCAGCTCGTAAACGGAGGGGCTCCATTTTCCATTTATTTCAGGTGAATCAATTTAAATGTAAAAACTGACACAATTCAGTTACTGGGAAACTCTAAAGTATGTGAAACTTTATATGAAACTACTTTTTCAATTGTAGATATAATGAAATCTAAATACAGATCCATGTATTTCTGACAAAAATTTAGTGCCTGAATAGAGATGTGCTATAAGGATAAAATACATACTGGATTTCAAACACTTAGCATGAAAAAAAGAAGGTAAAATATTTGATCAATACTTTAAAAAATAGGGATGATATATTGAAATAACATTGCAGATATCACATTAAGTAAATTGTAAAAATTAATTGCACCTTTAATTTTCTTTCATGTGGCTACTAGAAAATTTAAAGGTACACACTGGCTTGCCTTACATCTATTTCTACTGGCCAGTGTAGAGCAGCTCTCGCCTCCTTTGCGTCCTCCTTAGACTCCCCCGCCACCGTTGTAAGACTTTACAAACTTAGAACACTTAGTTCCCATGTTATGTATTCCTCCCATACAGACTAAACCTGGGGAGTGGGGGAGAGGGAGGGACCCTATGCATCTTTGAACCCTTGTTGTGGGACATAGGGTCTGCCACATAGCGGACCCTCCAGAAAGACTTGTTGGACAAACAAATAAATTAGGTACAGAATTTTTTAAAGCGCTGTCTCTTCACGAAATGGATAAGGTGCACGTTGACCATTACACATGGAATATCTATGAATGAGACCTTATTTGCCTCCGGTGAGCGGCCACCAGAGCAAGCTCTTCCTGCTTCCATCTTTGCAGGACACAAGTGCGGTCCCTGATACTGCGGTCCTGGAGCCCTGGCACGAGGCACACACAGCAGGCTGACCCCTGAACCAGGAGTCCTGGGGATGGAGGTCACCAGAGGAAACGGAGACCTGGCGCTTGTCCTCAAGAGGCCTACAATCTAGTGGATGATCTGATCTTAAATTCAGGAAATGTTTTAAACTCTCTCCAAAGGTGTGTGAAGCTCGGTGGCAGAGATGGTGTGACTTTTCAGCAGGAACATTTATGCGGCCCTGATATTTTTACCTGGATTCTATTTCCCAATCCTGAAACCCAGCTGCCCATCAGACAGGCCTCAGATGCACGTGGCAATTCTCTTGAAACCAAGTTTCGGAGGGGAATGTGAATCTACCTCCGGGCTTCTCTATGCGTTTTGGAGGCCCTCTTGGCAATGGTACCCGCTTCAGAACAAGTTCTTTAGATTTAGGGGCAAACTGGCCAAAGGAGGGACACATATATTTCTTATTTGCTGGGTCAAGTATCACAGTTTCTTAGGTCCTTGGAATCCTGGTAGTTGCACTTCAGAATCCCAAACTCAAATACTATATACTGGTATATAAACTCAAATACTGTGGCCTGGTTGTTCATCTATCTGAAGACTGAAGCCCCAAAATCTTAAGAGAATTCCCCCTTCCCATCGAGGAGGAAAACAGTTTTTGTGAAAGTTAAACCCACACGGGTTCCCCAGGGCAACAGAACCAAGAAGTGACACTGGGGGAGTGGTGTGTCCTGAGCCCCTGCCATCCACCGTCCACCACGGGGCTGGGTTGAGGGGCATTGGCAAAGGGCAGGAGGGGAAGCGAGCGCCCAGCTGGCCGGAGTGAGGATACACGGCGGCGTAAGGGACATGGCCCAGAATACCAGGGCTGGAACCGAGCAAGAGAGGAACTGAGACAGATGTTACTCTGGAAGCCTGCGCTGTCAAATTCCTCAAAGCACAGAAATGCCATCAATACCGAGTGTTCCGCTAGAATAAAACTCATGCACACGAGGTGCCTGCGCTGGCTTTCCCCGTCCATCAGGCACGGCCTTTCCCCAGCAAGATGCCACAGAAGGGCAGGACCCATGACAGAGGTTCACCTTATCTTAAGACTTGGACATTTTGGGGAGCTCAAACTCATCGACGGGAGATGCTGGGGAGAATTCGTGGGCTACTCAGGCACACTCGGCACCTGCCTCTGAGAGCGGGTTGGACGTTTGACTTAGGAAAAGACTCTCAGAAGGTGTGACTCAGGGCCTCATGGAGTTCTACCATGGAGATGAGGGTTGCTTTTTGATGCAACGATGTATCGTCTGCCATTGGCTCTGCTCCATGCTTTCACATCAAGAGAAACCGGGCAGGGGCACCCACTTACTTAGTCCCAGTTGGGCTAGTTCTTCAAGCTGAGCCTCAGTCTTGGCTGTTGAAATGGCATAAGGCAACTTCAAGGTAAACGGCAGGACGTCCCTGATTTTTCAAAAGAGAGAATACATGTAATTACATGTCTTGTTCTGTCTCTTGCTTTCATTTCCATCCTAGAGATGTTTTAGCTTAAACTATTTATTTTTGTTTTATTTTTTAATTGAAGTGTAGTTGACTTACAGTGTTTCAGGTATACAGCAAAGTGATTCAGTTTTATACATATATATTCTTTTCCATTATAGGTTATTACAAGACACTGAATATAGTTCGCTGTGCTACACAGTAGGTCCCTGTTGTTTGTCTATAGCTTACACTATTTCAGATGGCCCAGACATCACAGCATACCCAACCAGACTCGTCTTTACTGATAGGACTGTGGGATCACTACTCCTGCCTGTGTTAACACACGCAGGACAGGCTGAGAGACAAGCCCGCATGGTTTCCGTATTTGCAGCGAGGACCCAATTGCCTTCCTGGGCAGCTAAGCCGTATCTAGAGTTAATATCAGAATCGCTAACTACGTTGGTGGATCCATCACATAAATAACACATTAGGTATTGATTTGCTAGATGATCTGAATGTTGGGCCCCGACTCCCCGGGCAGGAATGTGTGATCCTAAACCAAAATGTATTACCCCACTGCCTTAGGCACGGCAGATTCTCAATGAATGTCTGTTGGTTTTATTTGTGACGTGTTCCAGCTACAGCCCATGTATTGTCCTTTGTGTGCTGGGGACAAAACTCCCTCTTGAGTCTTCAGGTAGTGCTTCTCTAACTGTAATGTGCACCTGAATCTCTGGGGGGTCTTGTGAGGCTGCACTCTGACTCAGCAGGTCTGGGGGTGGGGGAGGCCGGAGGTTGGGCGTTTCTGTTAAGCTCCCCGACCCTGGGCCATGCTTTGAGCAGAAAGGCAAATCTAAAGGACCTCATGTGACAACACTTCCGCCAAGCAGCATCACGCCATGTGTAGACCAGGAAACAAATGCACTGCAGCATCACAGACCAGCAGACCCAAGAGGAAGGAGCTGGGCTGGCACCAGGGTCCTGCTGCGGCCAGGGCATAGCGTCGCCACCCATGACCTCCTGCTTTCTCCGAAAGGGCAGGGGCAGACTTCAAAAGCACTTGTTCATCTTCATGCACAAGGGTTAGGATCATGCTCTAAGCACTGATGAAATCCTCACGGGGCTCAGCACAGGGCCTTGCCTGACACAGATAGGGAGAGAATGTGTTTTGAATAAATGGATGAATGAATATGCAATGACAAGGGTGACTTATCAGAAAAGGACTTATTTTTTTCAGTGGTGGTACTGGTGTTACAAAGAAAGAATTCATTCATCCATCCAGCAAAGTCTATGGTCATCTATGATGTGCCAGGTGCTGGGAACAAAACAGACAAAGTCCCCACCTGCACAGAGCTTCACTCCAGCGGACGCCAGCAGACAGAGAACAATAAAGCAATTCATAGAATACACGGGAAGGGGATGTGCCCCATGGATAAAAGTAAAGCACAAAAGGGGAAAAATAAAGAGGGTTCAAGTGTGAGAGTTGGCCAGGGAAGGCCCCCTGAGCAGGTAGCATTTGACTGAAGATCTAAAGGTGGCCAGGAAGTAAACTATGAGGGAAAGCACATTCCAGGCAGAAGGAGCAGCAGGTGCAAAGGCCCTGGGGTGGGAGAGGGTCTGGCATGTATGAAGAACAGCAAGGAGACCCCACCCCCGCCCCCCCGTGGCTGGGGTGGAGAAAGTGAGGACAAAGTTCGGAGCTCCTGCCTGTGTTCTGTCAACACAAGATGACCTGAACGTTTCCACTGAAGAAAATAACTATACCAAACAACTAGTCGTTTACGGTAACATTGGGCAACACTGTAGGCTGAATCAGATTAAATCTGGATGACTGGAGACTTTTGGAACCCTTGAGGCTGTTGACAATGAATAACAAATTAGTAAGGTCGATGGAAAGAGCAAAACACGAGGGCTCACATAAATGCTAGGAGTTGGCAGTCGGGAGGCTCCTCTTTCCTGGGGTATTAAGCCCGGGTCGCCTCCTGCTTCCAGGAGACCCTTTCATCTGTCCCCGTTGTGAGCACCTCGTCCACCTGCATCTGTTCTGGATGAAGCAGGTGGAGCGTCAGGGGATGCAGCGTTTGTATAAGAGCTGCTGCCGGACCCAGGAGAGGCCATGGCCCTGATTATGATGTTAAATGAAGACTATTGAGACCAGAATTTTGTAACGTCAAAGCATCATGCAAATCTGTATTTCCATGGCTGTACCCACTTAATGAAAACCTACTTTCTTTAGGCAATTGGGAGGAAAGCCACACATAACAAAACCAACCTACGTTTATTTTAAGGTTTTACTTTGCCCAATGCAGTACCTAGAGCCTAAATATTGCATAATTGGTTTGGGTTTTCCTTAATGACAGAGATGACAGGAAACCACACCCGTCATTCACTAATGGGTGGTTTTAGGCTTTGATCTACTAGAAAATTAGATGTTGTGCGTGAGTACTCTCCCGCCGTGCCAGCCAAGGGCATGACACAGCCTCTCCTCTCTCTCTCTCTCTCTCTCTCTCTCTCTCTCTCTCTCTCTCTCTCTCACTCACACACACACACACACACACACACAAGAGGGGGCGCCTCCTTCTCACCTAACCCTGGTTCTAAAACTTGCATAACAGACAAAATAAAGCCATCTTCTGTATAAACGTTTCACTCAAGAGTTTTAATGCATGCATAAGTCAGATTTATTTTTTTAATATTTTTTTACTCTATATGTCATATCTCTAAAGAGGAGGAGACTGACTATTAATCTCAAAATGTCAACGTAGGGCTTTGCCTGGGAGCATCTTGTGTTGGCATCATGCTTTGTGGGTCACCAAGCCTTCTAGGTACTCTGTCCCCTTCAGTCACCAAGCGACTCCAGACAGCGACACTTAGTTGACAGTGACCACTGAGGGGAGAGATGGTACCTTTCGTGCATGGCTGCCAAATCCTGTTTTATAGGTGGGATGATCTTTCACAACAACAGCAGGTTCATCAAGGAGCAAACTATAACGTGTAAATGCCGGCCAGCCTCACCTCTGACCGACATACCAGGGTTGACAGTCACTCCCAGGGGCTGCCGGGCTCATGCCAGTGCAGGTGTGCATCCCTGGGGATGTGAGGGCTTCTGCACTGGCCTCCTCGATTTGAGCGGACTTCCTCACACAGGTGAGGGCTCCTGCCCACACCCTGGCAGGTGGCGGCCCCTGCAGGGCACTCACAGGGCTCTGGTCCCATTCTGGAGGAAGCCCCCCACTTCTTCCCGCTGGGCTCCCCCTCTGGAAGTGCCCTCCCCCATCAGGCCACTGACTGCAGCTTCGGCTGGCCTGGCCTGGGGACCTCCAGGAGTGGACAGCTTGGTGCCTACCTTCCCCCCAACCCCCAAGGATCTAGCCCGTCTCTGCTCTATCGGCTGTGACGGATGCACAAGAAAAACCAAGGAGGCCAACTGAGCCAGGCTACCTGAGGGGAGGCAACATCGACCTCTGCAGACAATGAGTTTTGAGCCTCATTCGTGGAAAGAACCCTTGACTTGAGAAACTGGGATGGCTCACAGAAAAGAAAGAAGAAAGCCTTCCCCAGCTTGCACTCCCCTGACACTTTTTAACATCGGGATTTGGGGCTTGGCTTCATGTAGACTGAAACAGTCCCTTTAGTTACAAAAAAGACAGGGGTACCCAGCAGGCCTGAAGGAGAGCGATGCAAGATTTATGGACTGGTTGAAGGAACCACGTTTCTAGATGAACTGCATCCACTGGGGGCTTTTCAGAAACAGTATCAGGGACCTTTAAATGTTACACGCTTGCATCACGGGTCCCTTTCTGCATGTGTGTGTTACTTTACACTTAGAGGGGCTGGGCTAGTTATTCTGATCTTAAGCCTGGCACAGGGGGCCTGGTGACCCTTTCACCTCAGGGGCCAATCCTTCTAGGGACATTCAATAGGTGACAAGCCTTCCAGAGCCCTGCGCCTGGGACGAATCAAGAAACCCGGGGGCCGGTGATAGCGCACACGCCAAGCAGGGGCTTGAAATCGGGAGACGAAGAGCCTTACCTGCTGATGCAGTAGAAAGCAATGAGCCGGAATAAATCCGCAAAACTGATTCCTGAGCCTTCCAGGGAAAAGGCTGGAAAAGAGAGAGTTTGGAAACCAGCTGAGTGTCCCTGAGCGCATCCCGGGAAAGGAAAGGCCCTCAGTGCTGGATGTTGCCTGCTGCGAGGGCAGGAGCACCTCTGTGCTCCCTGACCGACTCTCACACGGCTGACGGGAACCAGCTGTGCGGCCGCCAGACACAGGCCAGGGGAGGGGCTGGGGGCCTAGAAGTCTGGCCCCTGACTCATTGGAGCACGTGCTCCAGTGCCTGGTAAACAGACCAGCGCAGACTCAAATGACACAGCTAAAGTTTGGGATGCAAAGCTGGGCAGGGTCCAGGGGCCAGACTGGCAGGAGTGAGAGGCCATCAGGAGACAGGGCTTGGGGGACGCCAAGGCCCCACCGGCCCTTGACGCTCCTGGGCTGGACCTCCTGGGTCACAATCCTCTTTGTCAAAACGGGCCACTTCTGGTACAGACGCAAGGCAGAGAAGGAGCTCGAGGCTTGGAGGATAACACGGGGTTCTCATAAATCAGCTTTGAGTTCAACTCTGTAGGAAAGATTCTAAAATTAATTTATTTAGCCCCTACCCACTCCCACCACCACCACCAAGCGTGCAAGCGTGCAAGAAATATTCTGTCAAGTCGGTGTGCCATTTCATACATCTTCTAGTTGATGGAACAGAGAGTGGCTTGACTTCAAAAATTCATGTATTTGCCAACCACTCCTCAGTCCCCCTTTGCTGAAATGCCACCCCTGCAGCCATTCTTCCAGCAACATTCCAAAGAGCCTGAGCTGTGTGAAGATTTCCTCATTTCCTCAATCAGACGAGTTTCTCTCCCTTCCATAGCCTCATTTATTTTGCTTATTATTTGCTTACACTGTATTATTTCACTTACTATTTCTGTAGCACCCAAAACACATCTATACCTCCACACATATACCATGAGCGACAGACAGACAGACACAGAAACACACACACATGTGCACCACAGTTTTGTGAGTTAAGTAAAAGGGAATGGACTTGGGGTAGGTTAAGCTCTCTGAGCCTCGGTTTTCTCATCTGTAAAATGGACAATAACTGTACTTCCCTTGTCTCCCAGAAGGATAGTAGTGGGAAGTGCAATTTTTTAACAAATGTAGTAACTTAGAGTCTTCCCTGGTGGTCCAGTGGGTAAGACTCCAGGTTCCCAATGCAGGGGGCCCAGGTTCAATCCCTGGTCAGGGAATTAGATCCCACACACATGTCGCAACTAAGAGTCCGCATACCGCAACTAAGGAGACGGCGCAACCAAATAAGTAAATAAATGAACATTTAAAAAAAATGGAGTAACGTGTGAAAGAAATCTACACAGATATGAGGTGGTACTTATTATGAAACACACTGTCCAGATGTTATGATAAAATATCTATGTTTTTAAAGCCAGCCCTTCCTCTCTCAGTGCACCTCAATTTGCAGGGAAGGTAGACCCTGGCCGGGAAGGGGCCATCCTGGTGTGACTGAGGCCTTGTGGTAATCAGTTATAGGCAGGTTAATTCTTTGCTCAGACTAGCTCTTTCAGCCACTTTAAGTCATCTGGAGAGGACTAGGGAAGTGATAAAAGTCTTTACAAAATAGGGAGGAAATTGTTCAGCCAGGGAGGGACCTCAGGTGAACAACAAGTAAAGTTTAAAGTACAAACACTAACTGTACTTATTGCAGGAGGGGAAGGAGGGATTTGCAGGCTAACTTATCATGGTTAACTTTGGCTGTTAGAAGGTATTTAAAAACCACTTAGGGGACTTCCTTGGTGGTGCAGTGGTTAAGAATCCTCCTGCCAATGCAGGGAACATGGGTCCGGGAAGATCCCACATGCCACGGAGCCACTAAGCCCGTGCGCCACAACTACTGAACCTGCACCCTAGAGCCCGTGAGCAACAACTACTGAGCCCATGTGCCACAACTAACTGAAGCCCGCGCGCCTAGCGCCCATGCTCTGCAACAAGAGAAGCCACCGCAATAAGAAGCCCACGCACCGCAACGAAGAGTAGGCCCTGCTCGCCGCAACTAGAGAAAGCCCGCGCGCAGCAACGAAGACGCAACGCAGCCAAAAGTCAATATATAATTAAAAAAAAAAAAAAACACTTAGATATATCACTTCTTGGCTAGCTGAGCTTCGAAAGCCAACTCAGAACCACCTTTCTTCATTTAATATTTAATTCATTGCCTTTCAGATGGTGGGTTTGAAATCTACCTTCCGATTCCCTCCTAACGTAAATAAACCGGGGATCATTAGCCAGGTTCAGAGACGGCTCAGATGATTTTGCACGTGGACGCTTTTCCCTGAAGCCAGGGGCCTTGGGAGAGGCCTGGAGGGAAAACATCATGGGACCTGAGGCCGGTCATACATCACAGAGAGGCTGCTCCAGAAACACCTCCTCCAGACCCAGTTAATGACTCCTGGGCTCAGCAAGACCATGAACTCTGGGCTGAGTGGAAGCCAGGATCTGCCCTGAAATTGGTCTCAGGACCTTCGGCTCCTTCCAAGGCAGGGACTGAGGCTCGCTCAGGTTATAACGAGAACCTGGGCTCCGTCATCTTATTGGATAGTTGACCAGCATCCAAACTCGCCTTCACACCTCAGCTTGCTCACCTGTGGCTCAGAGAAGCCTCCCCCTTGGGGGCGTAGGTCCATCTTCTGATTGCGGCTGGGAGCCTGTCAGGACATCAGGACTGTTTGTTCCCTTTGCCACTGAAAACTTGGCCTTCCAAGATTTCAGAGTTCCAATGACCATGGTTCGGCAGAAAGACACCGACACTCCTGACCACGATCCCTCCAAAACTTCAGCCGGTCCATTTTCTCCAAAGGGCTAGATTCTGCCTACGATCAGCTGCCTTTCATAGCACACTGAACAGTGATGGCCTAGAGGGAACATATCCCCTCAAGGACTATTCACAGAGCTGTGCAGACACACTCTGGCATGAGAGCCCATAAAAAGGCTCAGCGGTACAGCCCACCCTGCAGCTCAGTCATCAGCAAACCTGGGGACCGCGCCCTGCATAACTGGCAAGAGGGCCAGGAAACCAGCCTCTGTTAGGCCCCTGCTGTATGCCAGGCAGTAGAACGCGAACCTTGCACACAAGTTGTTTAACTGAACTGTTAACACCGTACAGATGTCGCTATACAGATAAGAAAACCGAGGCTCCTAGGGCAGGTTACCTGCCCAGTCATCCTGGGACAAGCGATAGCGCTGGGACACAGACCCACGTCTGTTCGTCGCAAAGTGCAGGCTCTCTCCTACTCTACTGGCTCAAAGGCCCCAGGCCCCCGTGTCACCGGGACCCAACCACCCGATGACCACTTACTGTACGTGCTTTCCTTTATGGCAAATTCCTTGAGTGGGGCTCCAAATTCACAGGGCAGGCGAAGGGAGAGGACTTTCTTCTGCATTTTGGTGGATTTACGAACCAGGAAGATCTAGGGGAGGGAAAAAAAAATTCAAGCTTAGGAAACATCTCAAAGGCTGGGACCTTGGCATGTGATAACCTGCACACCCAGCGTCTATGAGTGGAGCCTCTCTTGTAGCCGAACTACACGGCTTAAGGCAGAACACTACTGCCATGGAAAGGGGTGATGAGCAGACAGGCCACAGGTGCCCTTCTTGGGTAACTGGCCGCAGGAGAATCCCACTTTCCCTTTGCCGGAACCTTCTCCATGAGGCTGAGTCTGCAACAGCATTTTCAGCCTGGTGACTGCTTTACAGCTCACGGTACATATTCTCTAGCCCGTGTCTGATAAAGGCATCCTGGTTGACGAACCCTAAATTTCTAGACACAGGTAACACGGCTAAGCCATAGGTGGTGAATTAGAAGTTCTTTGGCTAATTTGGCTTATGAGTGTATTTAAGATAGAAATCTGAATTTGCTGCCAACAGTGAAAAAGCACAAGGTGTTTTTCACATTAAAATCCGAATGTCTAGCTTCTCCTGGAGAATGGGATGATAAGGCAAGACCAGGCATGGCCACATCCGCTGGAGCTGAAAAGGGCAACTTCCCCTGGGAGACAGGTAGCTGGGCTCTGAGGTTTGCCACAGCCAACACTGAGGTGGCGGTCCTAACTTTACTCCTGACTCGCTTCACTTTGTGACAGCTCCCTCCAGTTCCAAATAATGTCTTTAGATGTATGGGTTTTTTTGTTGTTGTTGTTGTTTTTGTTTTTTTTTTTGCGGTACGCGGGCCTCTCACTGCTGTGGCCTCTCCCGTTGCGGAGCACAGGCTCCGGACGCGCAGGCTCAGCGGCCATGGCTCACGGGCCCAGCCGCTCCGCGGCATGTGGGATCTTGCCGGACCGGGGCACGAACCCGCGTCCCCTGCATCGGCAGGCGGACTCCCAACCACTGCGCCACCAGGGAAGCCCTAGATGTATGTTTAAACCCACCCAACCCCCGGTGCTGATCTCAGGAGACCATCCTAGCCTCTGTCACTGCAGAGGTGAGTATGCCGTGTACTGCTCTGTGCAGGCCATGCACTGCACAACTCCAGGGGGCGCCACTTATTTAGACAACAAATCAAATGGCACTCCTTGGAGTTTGCAGTGTGGTGATCCGCTGCGTCCTTGTTCCTTCCTGGGGTACATGAGCCTTCTCCAAGGATCCCATCCTGTCCTGTTTCTTTACCTACGTCTCTTTCCTCTGCATTTGGATACCTACTCTCTCCTGCTTTTCTAAAGCCTTTTATTTTTTCCACCTAATCTTCATTTCTTTCTCGATGTCCAGTCAATAGCTCCTAAGATGATTTTTGGGGGAGGAGGGGTAATGGGAATTGGGTATCTGGTAAGGAGACAGGAAGATCTTAAGTTCCCTCTTTTTTCCCAGCACCCATAGGGAGGCAGCCAAAGAATTTGCCAGCTCTGGGAGTCAATGGCTCTGGGTCATCCTGAAGCTTAAGCAGGTGTTTCCTCAGTGCTATCGGGTTGAGTAAAAGCCCCAAAGTACTGGTGGGAGGTAGCTGCTGGTTGGTGGAAAGAAGTATCGCTCCCTTAGGGAGGTGGGATCTCCTTGAGCCTTGGGGTCAGGGAGGGCACAACCTCTAAGCTGTATCTCCTGAACGTCTGAAACCTTAGGTCAACAGTTGGTAAAGCTTGGCCTACAGACCAAATCCATCCTGCTGCTTGCTTTCACAAACACAGTGTTATTGACATACAGCCTTGCTTCTTGGTTTACGTACTGTCTATGGCTATGGCTGCCCTACGATGGCAGAGTTGAGTGGCTGTGACAGAGACTGTATGCGCTACAAAGCCCCAAATAGTGACACTCCGACTCTTTATAGAAACAGTTTGCCGCCCACTGTCTTAGGCTGTAGATGAATCAGGGATGGTGGCAGCCCAAGGACCAGATGCCACCAGAGCTGCTCTTTCAAATCTCTCTCCTTCACACACCTGCCCTTCTTTCTCTTCAGCAGCCTCACTTCTCCTGGTGAACCGTGGCCTCTCCCGTCCTCACCCCACCCTCGGCCTGCCCCACCCCATCAGGCAGGTCCTGCCCAGGGCTCTGCCTGACTCGTTCCCCATCAGGTCTCAGCAGGAATGGACGTGCCTGACTCCAGGAACTGGGACGGGCAGGGAGGGGAACTGTTGCCTAGCAACATGGCAACCTCCCTCTTTAGAATTTTTTGCAGAAATACAGGAGCAGACAACTCAGCCTGAAAAAAGTGGGGGCCTCACAGAAGGGGGTCCTGATCATATAGACCAAAACCAAGGGCAACAACCCGGCACGCTGGCCAAGGAATTCTCTGCAGAGATGATCCAATACTGCGCTTGTCACCCTGAGTGTGTTCCAACAGAGGACTTAGTCCTGTCTGCTTCTGTCAGATGAGAAACAAAGACTCACTTACAAGTCAAAAAGTGATCACTGACAAGCTCTGGCTGATAGGAAACTTAAAAGTTTATTTTTGTGCCCAACTGTTACAACATTCTTCAGCCAGCTACGGAAGGAATTTTCTCCTTGCCTCTCCATCTATTTCTTAGTTTCTATCTCTTGTTATGTGTTGTTTCCAGTATTAGTTTATCTGTGATTTACTGTATTTATCCTTGTTTTGGAAGTAGACATTGTACACAAGCGCTGTCCAGTAGAACTTTCTATGATGGTGGAAATGTTCACTACTTTGATCTATCCATCCAATATGGTAGCCACCAACCCCCGGGACTAGGGAGCCCTTAAAATGTGGCTAATGCCACAGAGGAACCGAATTTTTTATTCTATTTTATTTTATTAACGTAATTTAAATAGCTACATGAGGCAAGCGGCTACCATGACAGACAGCACAGGAAATACCTACCCATCACTGAATAACATTTTCTGAGAAACTTCTCTAGCGTCATGGAGTGGGCTTGAGTAAGATGAGACTGGTCTTGGGTAGGGGGGAGCTGAAAAAACCCAACTGGACTTTGATTTGTCCCTGAGACAATCCAAGGAAAGGAGGATCACACTGACAGCCAGAGCAGACAAGACTATGGACATGGAACTTTTGAAGACTGGGTCCCATGTTGGATGGTTGGGCCCTGGCAGGGTTCCCAGGCTCATGCTGAAAGGAAAACCACAGGGGCAACTGAGGACCCCACAACCAGACTCATCCCCAACGTCATATCTCCAGAAGGCAGGCCCAGGGCCTCCAGCCAACGGCCCCTCCTCAGGACCCCGGTGCCCGGTTACCCTGCAGACCTGGGTACACATGGTCACCGGGCAGAGGAAGGCAGAAGGACAAATCACGAAGGGCTCTGTTCCTGGGAGCTGCCTCCAGAACTTCTCTGCGGTGTAACGGGGTACACACTGGGAACCGTGCTCCCTGCAGGCTGGGAAGAGCTCTCTGGAAGTCCACGTCTTTCTCTTTAAGGAAGCGGCAGCCCTGCCCACCTCCACCTGCTTTCCCGCTTCTGAGTCTTACCCCCGGAGGCTGTGCCCGTAGGACTCCTGCCGCCTCGTCTTCGCTCAGACCCAGCTGCAGCCATATGGGGTGGGTGTGCAGGAGCCGGTCCAAGATGCTGAGCCTGTTGGACAGGCTGTCGTAGCCAGAGTCCCGGGGACAGGTCTTCACATCCTTTTCCTCGGAGTAGCCATCGTCCTTGTGTCTCACCATGCTAGGAGAGAGAATTGGCAGGGGTCAAACGGCTGCGGCACAATCCCCCACACAAGGACAGCATCTCTCGGTCTCCTTGATGGGGCTGTCCTGTCATCACCACCTCCTTTGCCTTCCCCTCCAGACTGAAAGCTTTCCGGGGGCAGACACAAAGTTCTAGTTCACTCTTTATCTCTAACGTTACAGACAGTACTCAACAACACTCAACACACCCAACCTTCTACTTCTAACCCAGTTTTCACAAGGTTCTAAACATCCTAAATGCTGTTTACTCTGTCTTCTGCCATAGAACATTTCTAACTTTGAGCCAAACACGCTAAATTCCGTATGGTAACCGTGAAATCAAGAGCATGACCAGGCAAGCGCTAAAAGCAAAGACAAACACTCACACTCACGCACACTCATTTTGAACCCAAAGAACTGCATTTCATTTCTTTCCAGGCACTTTCATTTTCCTTACTATATTATTTCCAATAGAAAACCACAGTTGAATGGTGTGTTGTTGCTATTCATAAAATCATATGATTATTCATAATTGCCGTACATAAAGTGGAAACATCCCGAATCTCCATCAACTGGATAAATGGATCAAATGGATAAATAAAATGTGGTCTATCCATACAATGGAATTTGATTCAGCCATTATAGCCATTCATTCTTTTTATGAACGAGGCACTGGTCCATGCTACGAAATGAATAAACCTTGAAGACCCCACGCTAAGTGAAAGAAGCCCGACACAATAGTGTACTGATTCTACTTATATGAAATATCTGGATTAGGGAAAAACATAGGGACAGAAAGATTAGTGGCTGCTGGGGGATGGGGAGTGGCGTGGGGTATCTCATGACCGCTCATGGGAGTGGAGGTTCTTTCGAGGTAACGAAACTGCTCTGGAATGAAGTGAGCTCATGGCTGTACAACTTCGTGAAATACTGAAAACCACAGAACTGCATGGCATGTGATGAAATCTCAAAAAAAAAAAAAAGCAAAAAAATTGGACTTCCCTGGTGGTGCAGTGGTTAAGAATCCGCCTGCCAATACAGGGGACACGGGTTCGAGCCCTGGTCCGGGAAGATCCCACATGCCACGGAGCAGCTTAAGCCCGTGCGCCACAACTACTGAGCCTGCACTCTAGAGCCCGCGAGCCACAACTACTGAAGCCCGCGCGCCTACAGCCCGTGCTCCGCAACAAGAGAAGCCACCGCAATGAGAAGCCCGCGCACCGTGGCGAAGAGTAGCCCCCGCTCGCCACAACTAGAGAAAGGCCGCGTGTAGCAACAAAGACCCGATGCAGCCAAAACTAAATAAATTTATAAAGAAAGATACCATATTGCTGTCCGTCATTTCCCTTGGCACCCAACCCTAACCCTGCTATTGAGTATTTAATCCCCATTCTACAAATGAGGAAACTGAGCCCCAGGAAGCTCCCGAGCTGTCCAGAGTAATAAACGACCATGAAATGGCAGAGGTAGAAATTCCAGAGGTCTGGTGTTCCTCCAACTTTGCAAGTAACAGGTGAGATCGTGAACACGGGAAGGCTTGTATCATGTGGTACCTACTGTTGGCCCAATCTTTATCAATATTTTCTCATCCCTTCCTCACGGTAGCCCTGAAAGGAGGGGCCAGGATCCCAGTTTTCAAAAAGAGGACCAGAGGAGGCTCTTTCCTTCCTTGAGGAGCCTGCCCAAGGGCAGGCCTCTGTCAAGAGAGGGTGGAGACCCCTGCCCAAGGCTGCTTAAGCTCTGGGGTGTCTTCCCCTCTACCACGCTCAGAGCTCTCCATGAGCTGGTCATCAACATGGCCCTGGAACAGCCAGTGGGACCACCAGGCCTGACCATCCATGTCTGCACAGCCGAGTCCAGGTGGGGTACACACCATCTTCAAATGTCTGCACCCAAAGAGACCCAAATGTATGGCCTGGAGGAAGGCTTTAACAGTGAGGAAGACAGGTGGTGGGTCTGAATGAAGGGGAGGGAGGGAAAGGAAGTGTGTCACCCCCACGTGGACCACTCCACCCCTAAGAGGAAGCCCACCTAAGTGAACATTTTGGGGCATGCAGGCTCAGAAACAGCCCCCCACGATGACAGCACGAGGGCCGCCAGAGACCCCCCCTCCCCACACCCTCTCCATCACCTCTTGACTCGCTCCAGATCTAAAGAATCTCGTGTTCCCATTCAAGATTTACATTTCCTCTGCTCTCAGATATGTGAGTGTTTTTCTTTACCGCTGCTGCAGTTTTCCAGATGGGACCATCTGTGCCCAGAGAGGGCAGTTCCTCATTCTGGAAATGCCATTCCAGGGCCTCCAGGTATTTTGAAGTGAATCTTTGCAGCTCTAGGAACAAACTCTTCAAAATGAAGCTGGTGTTAAAATTCCTTTCCCATGAGGTAAGGCAGGCAACTTTATGGCAGTGATTTTCACCCCTGGCTGCCCATGAAAATCGCCTGGGGAGTTTAAATTTTTGTGATGGCTAGACTGCACCCCCAGATCCAATAAATCAGACACTTTGGGGCAGAACGCAGACATCAGAATGGTTTAGGTTCCCCAGGGTACAGCCAAGTTTACAACCATTGCTTTGCATCAGCACTTGAGCCTGGGTGAGAAATCTCCTGGGGAGTGTGAAGCCACACTTCCTGGTTTCAGCCCCAGATATTCTGATTGTGCAGGTCCGGAGTAGGCCTAGGATTCTGCATTTGTAGCAGGTTCTGGGGTAACGCTGATGCTGCCAGTCCCAGAACCTGAGGAGCACGTGCTTGAGACCTAAGAGCAAAATATGCACTTGAACTCAGACCCAATTAGTGGGTTTTTTTTTTTTTTTTGGAGGGGAGGGGAGACAGGTAACAAGCCATTGAAAGAGTCCTGGGAACTCTAATAAAGATATATTTCAGGCCTGTCATCTCAAGTTGGCGATATTTTACCAAGACCAAATTCTACCACCTGTAACACGGCAATCCTGACACTCACGTGCTGAGAGTTGACACTTCTTCCTTCCTTAGAAGGGCCCACCCTGCTCATCCAGTTGTTAAGAAGCTACACAGCAGAAACTAACACAACACTGTAAAGCAATTACACTCCAATAAAGATGGTAAAAAAAAAAAAAGAAAAGAAATATAAGAGTGAGAGAGATCCACACCCCCCAAAAAAAAGAAGCTATAAAGACTTTGTTCTGACAACAGACCTCACCTTTAAAAACCACGGCCCAGGGCTTCCCTGGTGGCGCAGTGGTTGGGAATCCGCCTGCCGATGCGGGACACGGGTTTGTGCCCTGGTCCGGGAAGATCCCACATGCCGCAGAGCGGCTGGGCCCGTGAGCCATGGCCACTGAGCCTGCGCGTCCGGAGCCTGTGCTCCGCAACGGGAGAGGCCACAACAGTGAGGGGTCCGTGTACCGCAAAAGAAAAAAATATAAAAACCACGGCCCAGACAGGAAGGCAGTGAATAAGATTCATGGGGCCTCATAAAGGAGCAACCATAAATTAGACCTTGTCTTTGCAAATGACTAAGCTCACGCTTGTCCTGCTTATGGGGACAAGCCTTGGGAAAGAACTAATGAGGGAAATACTAAAACTGTAGTGGATGCTGTTGGCGCCCTGCCCGCCTAGACCGCCTTTAGCAACCAGGCATCCATGCCCCTGCTGCTATGAGTGGGACGCGTCTGGGGTGCTAGTCCCACTTCAGAGCTCCCTGCGGGGTCAGGCAGAGGCGACACCCCTGCTGACCCCACATCTTTGCCTGGCTTCCTCCCCATCCCATCCTATAAGCCCTGTCTCTGGCTCTGTTTCTAGAGAATCCAACCCAAGAAAGAACCTGATGAGAGGAATAGAACCATGATTTCTAAGACAGATGTCTGCATGCAGATGTGAGGGTGGGCAAAGGATGAGTGGCTTATAAAAGATAAACCACCGAGTAGGAGACTCAGGAGACGGTCACAGTGGGAAGACGGGCCCCTGAGACCTGGCCAGCTCCCTTTTTAAGCTTTGTCTGAAAGTGGCAAATAACATCTCATGAATGGATGCTAATGAAAGACTTAGGAAACAGAACGTTCAGAGCCTTAAAATATCATCCCGTGGATTCCTTATCCTGAAGAGGAGAAGATGCCCTGACAGTGGAGGAACCTGGGAGACATCTCCCTGACCAAGCGATCAGGGTCAACATCTCCAGCACCTGACATGGTACCTCTGACCTCTGATGCTCTGAGTCCTCCTGCCCCCAAATGTATTTAACCTGAATCCACGTGGGAGGAAACAGACAAATCCAAATTCAGGGACTTCTGCAAAACCACTGGCCTGAGCTCTTCAAAATGTCAGTGTGGTGAAAGATTATTTAAAGAAAAGAAACTGTGGGTTATTGTAGATAAAAGGAGACTAAACAGATGTGATAACCATGTTGAGTGCACAGAATTGATCACATACGGCCTCAGAACAAAAAGCAGCTATAGGGTTTCCCTGGTGGCGCAGTGGTTGAGAGTCCGCCTGCCGATGCAGCGGACGCGGGTTCGTGCCCCGGTCCGGGAAGATCCCACGTGCCGCGGAGCGGCTGGGCCAGTGAGCCATGGCCGCTGAGCCTGCGCGTCCGGAGCCTGTGCTCCGCAACGGGAGAGGCCACAACAGTGAGAGGCCCGCGTACCGCAAAAAAAAAAAAAAAAAAAAAAAAAAGCAGCTATAAAGAACAACTGGGAATAACTGAAAAGGGTAGATATTAGATAACATTTTATTGATATTTAATCTCCTGACTGTGCTAGCTTTATTATGGTTATGTAGGAAAATGTTCTTGTTCTTAAAAGATGCATGAGAGAGGCAAAGTGTGAAAATGTTAGAAATTAAGTACCAAATGATCAGCCCCTCATGCCCTTCCACCCCCTCAAAAAAAGGGAAAAATACAGAGGTAAGGAAAATGTGGTAACATTTCAACAACTGGTGAGTATGGGTGAATAGTACTCTTCTTGCTGCTTTTCTGCAATTTGAAATTTCTTAAAATAATAGGTTGGGGGAAATGGGATGGGAAAATATATAGCATCTCACTGGGCTTTTATGAGCATAGGATTCATTTATTTATTCAACTATTACTACTATTTCCAAGTGTCTAGGCCCACTTTCATGGGGAGATGAAGTTCAATTATGGATTCAGTGAGACCCGCACCTACATGTGAAAATACTGGGCAAAGCACAGAATGCCCCACACACCTAAGGTGCCTCCAGGGGCAGAGAAAAAACCAGTATGTGCTCCCATTCCAACCAACCCGGGCCTCAGGGCTCTACGGCAGATGGGTGGCAACTACACCGGCTCTGGCGGGAGCCGCGCTCTCTAACATTCTGGTCACACTCAATTTAAGACTCTTCAGAGTGTGGGATGTGAGTGGCCTTTCCACTTGGCTGTATTCCCGTCATTCCCGGCACCAGGCGTTGGTAGCCTAGGCAGGTGCAAGAAAAAGTGATGGCAGCCCGCACATCCTAATGCAGGACGGGCGGAAAGACCTGATCACAGAATCGGATTCAGCTCAGAGAAACCAGAAACTTGCAGCAGTGTTCCCAAGGGATGCTTTCTTGTCCTCCTAATCCAGAACCCCAGAGGATGGCACAGTTCCTTGAGGCAGCTTCTAAGGTCCAGGGTCTAAACCAAAGTATATTCAGAAAGGCTCCCTTGTCCCTCCCAACACACCACTCCCTCTCCCCAGCTCCAGCCCAAACAACACATTACTTTACAGCTAAGTCTTTTTTTTTTTTCAAATAAAGACAGGCAATTAAGAAAGCAATACATAAAATACGGGAAACTTTGACGTGAAGTTGTTTCAGTGCAGTCGATACCCTCGACAGCCTTCTGTATACAAGAATCCTAGCTCAGCTGTCGAATAGCAGAAATGAACTTTAAGGGAACTAGATACAAGGCCAAATGCCCAATTGTGACTCTCAACAAGGGTGGCACACGTCCATCTGGCGAATGGGTCTCAGCACGAGTGCAGTGCTCTGGAGGGCTCTGTCCTCAGTCAGGACACGGGGACAAAACAAGTATACAGAAAAAAACAGAAAGCCCTCCAAACCTTTCCTATGTGCATTAGAAACACATCATGAAGCTGAACAATTACATTTTTTAAATGGATAATTTATATCAACACCTATGATAAGATGTACTTGATTATTTTTTAAGGACAAAACCTATTTCAATTAAATAGTTTAAATGTGCTAAGACTTTTCCTATCTAGAGCAGAGTGTTATATCCCAGTTCAATGAAAAAAGAGACAGGTTTAGTCAATCAACAACTTGAGAAAACTTCTCGTAGAATGAATGGCAAGTGCTCTGAGGAATTATATCTATGTAATTATATGATATATATATATAAGGTGGGCTCCCAAACCAGATTCCATGGCTCCCTGGCTCGCTCTGTGTGTTTGCACGGAGGAGAGCAATGCACCTTTGCACAAACCCTATCCCATCTACCTTGGAATTCGCTACCTTTGCAATCTCCTTCATGGGAAAGCCGTCCTTATATTTTAACTAGGTTTTCTGCTTTGCCTCTACTAACAGAACTAGTGGGCCCTGTAAGTTGAGTCATGTGGAGACATGTGGATGACTAAGTCTGCAGGATTATTTGGAGGAAGGATTATCACAACCCCCTAAAGTACACCTTGGCTTTCGGCCTTTGTCTCCTTCTTCCCTACTCCTCAATTCCTTGCCCCACGCACCACCCTTGATCTCCTCTATCAGGCTTTACAAAAGGCAGTTCTCTTCGTGGAAGCAGTACCCTGCCCGCCGTGCCTGCTCTTTTCAGGCCAATCCTGGCGTTGGATGTGGGACTGAGTAATTTACAAGGGCCGCCTGGTGGGATCTGAAGGGGTGAGAGACAGGCTCTACCTGGGTCTTACCTCCCAGGCCCTACCTGGATTTCCAGCAAAGATAACTCTCAGGGAAGACAGAGCTCTTCCTGCAGCCCAAGGGCTGGTTCCCTGAAGGTCACCAGTGGACCTTCCAGACCTTTAAGAAAACTAATCGTTTTTCCTTACTTACACTGTAAAGGCCTAATTAACAGTCAGAGGATGAATCAAGAGAAACAGATGGGGCTGATTATTATCAATAAGATGCTAACGTCGTCATTAAAACAAAACGAAAACAAACAAGAGAAGAGCCCAAGGTTCCAAGTTGCTTTTGCCTAGGACTTAATTATGGCTTAAGATTCATCTCATTGCCTATTTGCCTGACATAGAGAGCTGCCGTCCTGCTACAAAGCGAAGAACTCAAAAAACAAAACAAAATCCTACCTGGTAGGATAGAATAGATTAATTCTGATATTTTACAACTTTCCAGTGGTTTATTAAAAGTTGACAGTAATTCCCAAAGAGTGCTGGATACACTAAGGTAGTTCATGGAAGCACAATTTTTATTTTAATGTCCAGTATTTAATATAATAGTTACATGTATTTAGTGTAATTCCCAATTATGGTGGGGATATTTACTTTTTTCCCCGTTTTTTATTGTGGAAAAATACACATGACATAAAACTTACTATCCTAACCATTTTTAAGTGGTATTAAATACATTCGTATTGTTGTACAACCATCAGTACTGTTCAAAAAGAAACAACAGGTCCCAAATGGAGTCACTTGTGCTGAGCTCATCAAAACTTACTACCTAACCTAAGTATGGTTTCAACCTTCCCCAGGAATGTGACCTTTAACCTGCCAGCTTGAAATTTCCTTGCAAGCACTAATAAGATATTCAGCCTGAGAGACCCCTTCCTTTCCCTTAGGAGGGTGACCTTGCCAAAAACAACGAATTCTTTGCTAACAATTTCATGTTTCCATTTCCTCTCTACCTTAAAAAACCTTTCCTTTTCTGCAGCTCTAGGGAGTTCCTTTCTCCTGGCTAGATGGGATGCTTCCTGATTTGAGAATCGTCCAATAAAGCCATTCATGTTCAGAACTGTTTTCCTCTTGCAAATCTGAAGCTCTATACCTGTTAAACAGTAACTCACATTCCTCCCTTCCCCCTAGTCCCTGGAAACCACCCTCTACCTTCTGTCCCTATGAATTTCACAACTCTAAATACCTCATATAGGGACCTCCCTGGTGGCGCAGTGGTTAAGAATCCGCCTGCCAATGCAGGGGACACGGGTTCAAGCCCTGGTCCGGGAGGATCCTACATGCCACGGAGCAGCTGAGCTCGTGCGCCACAACTACTGAGCCTGAGCTCTGAGTAGAATCACGTGGCACTTGTCTTTTCATGACTAACTTATTAAATTTATTTTAAAATAAATGTAACAAGTGAGTCAATTTAAAGAAAAACATGAGGCAAATGAAGAGTAAAGATGGTACATGAATAAGTGAAAAATCATGGCACAATCAATGAAGCTTGGGCCGAGACAGTTCAAATGAGAAGAGAATATTTTTCCCGTATTCATCTTCACAAACCCTTCTCTTAGTTTCAAGGGGGAAGGTCATCCTGAGATAAGCATCTGTTTGCCCCTGCTCAGCCCCCTCCTTGCTCACGTTCAAGCTGTTCTTGAGTGTCCATAACTGACTCCGACCCGCCTGTCAAAACCAGGCTCAAATCCTGTCCCCAGCGCCCCCCCACCCCGCCCCGGGCCCCTGCAGCTGCGCTGAATTCCTTCACCTACTGTTTATATGCCTCCGGGGTGCTCACCCCATTTTACTCTGTATCACACGTATCTCTTTCTAGCCTTACTTCATCCCTTGGCCATACTCAGGCCTAATCCTGGGCAGGCGTGGAATAAATGCCTGCTCTGGGCATGACAGGGATGGGGTAGGAGGTTGATTCCTTGTGACGGAGAAAGGGGAGAAGCTCAGTGGGCAAAGAGAAGTGGGGGACCCTGGGTCTCCATAGCTTCTGCCTGGGTCCCCACTGCACATCCTCTGACTCAGGCCTGTCCTCAGCCAGGCCCCGACAATAGAATCTGGCCACTGGTTCCTGTCTCAGGAGACAAAGGGTTCTTGTCTCTGTGTTTACCAGGAAATGGGGGGGGGGGAGGGGAAGCAGATACGCCACCCCAAAATACGCCACTTTGGCAAGTGGATTCTCTCAAGTTGAAGACTCAGCCCAGCTGACTCAGAGAGAGCCACCTTCCCCTTAACTGCTTGAAAGAACTCGGATAGAGGCCTGGCCAGGAAGAGAGCTACTGGCAAAGGTGACCTTCCATAACAGAAAGACTTCTCTGCATCGCAGACACCTGTTTACCAACACCTGCTCCTCTCGCCTTCCTGTGAACTGTCTTCTCCTCTTTGAAGGAGATCCTGAGCCCTTTCTTAGCTCAGGATGGCACAGAAGCCTTGTCTGCTGACCGTCTTTGGGCTTTACGCCTTTAGGGCCCTGTTACGTACAAAATTTGTTTTTCTCCTGTTAAGGTCTTATGTCAATTTAATTACTAGATCAATATAGAAGCTAGAGGGTAGAAAGGAAAGTTTTCCTCCCCTACAGCGGCAAAAATCACCAGAGCCAGAAAGAGCCCCCTGGCCTCTGGCCATCTCAGGGTCTGGGGCGAGAAAAGAAGCAGCCCAAAGCCTTCCAGGGCAACAAATCCAAACTTTTAGCAGCTCTGTCCTCACTGCTCGTGTGTTTCCCTCATGGACACCCCCTCCAGCCTCCCACTGAGCAACAAGGGGTAGACTTTGAGTGTAAAAGTCATTGCTGAGTTTTGGTCTAGAATTGCACTTCCACGCCTGCCAGACAAAGGGCATTGGTGCTAAGCTCTCCAATCAAAGCCCCCCGACACAGAATGCCTTCCCCACCACTGGGGATGAGGCTTAGAATTCCAACCAAAGTGGCCGGATGTGCCCCAGCTGGTTGAGCACAGGAGGCATCGGGAGATCCTCCTGGCAGGAAAGCTACCTTTGGTGAAGGAAAGGAAAAACCCGAAGTGGGAACCTCACGCACACACCTCCTGGGGATGTACCATTCATTTATCAGTGGATTCTCATTTACTCAGAATCAAACCCCCCCACTTCCCACACATGTGAACGAGGCAATATCAAGATGCAATGCTTTGGAAGGCACGTGGACCCCGATCCTAGGGTCCGCTAAGCCTCATGATCCTCAGTGGTTTTGGGGGAAGAGCATTTGTAGTCAGACCTGGATCAAAGCCTCAGTTGACTCTTTCTAACTGTGAGGCTTGGGCCCATTACTGCCTGTCCTCCAGTCTCAGTTGCCCCGTCTCTAGAGACGGATTCTTGTTGAAAAAAGGAATCTGTTACTAAAACAAACAAAATCTGAAAAGAGCTGAGTAGAAGAGCCTGGAGCATCTTGAGAACTACGAGTAGATTCTGTTCAGTAGTTTCCAGGATGTCTCTTACTCTCTCCTAAGTTTTAGAAATTCAGAAAAAGAAACAAGGCAATGTCTTTTCACCCTAGACTATTCAAATACTATTCTACAGGGAATTCTGTGGCGACCCAGTGGTTAGGACTCTGCGCTTCTACAGCAGGGGGCCCGGGTTCCGTCCCTGGTCGGGGAACTAAGATCCCGCAAGCCACGTGGTGCGGCCAAAAAAAAAAAAAAAAAAAAAAAGTGAGCCTTCCTGAGGATGGCTCCCAGCAGGTGCCTCTAGCTGGGGTGCCCTCCGTCCATCATCAGGGTCGAGTCCCAACCTGGACTCTGGTGCTCGCCATCCTCAACCTCCAGATGGAAAAAAGTAAGGATGGAAAGCTACTTCTCCTGATGTTTCTGTGTCGAAATTTCCAGGCATATCCTCCCTCTCGGGGAGACTCCCTTCCTCGTTCTGCCCGTGTTGAGCCTTCAGCTGCCCCCCAGCCTAACAGAACCTCTTCACATGATGTCACCTAAACCAGCTGCAATGGCAAGGAAGTTGCACCTGGACACAGCCCTCCAGAGGGCTCAGCCTTCCAGCTATAAGAGGCCAGTGCAGAGTTGTCTTCAGAATTAAGGACCAGACAGAAGTCGGAGCCCTGCGTCCACCCTGGCCTTGCTCTTGGAGCAGTAGATCCTTGCCGATGTATCAAAAGGAATCCAAACACACCCCAAATACCAAGAAGTGGCTAAGATGCCAGGCTTGGTGGGAGATGAATCAGGACATCAATAGGTTCTAGAAAAATGTTAGCAGAAAAAGACTCCTCTGTAGAGAGACAGAGAAAACAACAGCTCATCCCAAACAGATCCATCTAATAAAAATTTCTGGCAAAAGGACCAGTTCCAATTTTTTTTTTTTTTTTTTTTTTTTTTTGCGGTATGCAGGCCTCTCACTGTTGTGACCTCTCCCGTTGCAGAGCACAGGCTTTATTTATTTAGTTTATTGCCTTCTTTGAGGTCAAAACGCTAGAAGTTGATAGAACTGGGCCCAGTCCTGACTTGTGCAGTTTCCCTATACCATGAAAATGGATATTTTCATTCCTCAAGGCCTTTTTGTACCCTTAAACTCTGCAAGGAAAAAGATGAACAGATTTTGGGTCACGGGCTTCATTCCTCAAGGGCTGCTGCTTTCTGGGGGAGGAGGCCTCAACTTCCTCAAAAAGATTTCTAAAAGCACGTGGTAGGAGGATTTTTGTGAAAAGGCTTCATCTACTGAGGACCAGTTGGAGAGAACAGCACAGAAAAGGGATCATTTCCCCTTCGGGGAGGAGGCCCTGCCATTTTCACGAGAGGAGAAGGATTTGGTGACTTTTTTTGCTTATGAACTTCCTGCCGTCATCTCTCCAGTGAGAGATGAAAAGGGCAGATATGGGCCAGAGCTGGCAGGGGCCTTCACTCGTTCCTGTAAAACTAAGAAAGGAACAAAGAACCTGTTGTCCTGGGAACGCTTGGAGCTGAAAGCAGGAGCAGGGGTCAGGCCGGCTGGGTCTCGCCCGCTGATCCTGGAGCCCGGGCTGCGGCCAGTGCGGGGTTTCACGGAAAGGCAGCTCTCCTTTGGGTCACACCGCTGTTGTCTCCGAGCTGAACTAAATCACCACTGCATCTAACCGAGCAGATGTTTTGCGGCAGAGTCAACTACCAATGTAGCAGCCAGCCAGGGTCTGTGAAGGCCGAGATGGATCCAACTCCAAAGGATGCCACTGTCAAAATTGTGTGCCCAAGTGCAGTGTGGGCAGGGACGCCAGCCCCCCGACAAAGATGGAATCAACTTCTAGGACACACTGTGCATTTCCAGGATGATCCAAAACGCCCTCGTAAGTCAGCGAAGATCATGCACGATCTACCACTTGGACGCACAGAAAACACTGGCAGGATACGCACCCAGGCGAAGAAATAAAATAGCCAGCAAGCAATCAGAAGTGGCTCTATCTCAGGCGGTGGTTCATGGCAATACTTATTTTTATTTTTTGCACTGTGCTATCTCCACAATGTACATGTTCTACTTTGCTAATCAAAAAAGAAATCCTTATACACACTACTCTATGTAAAATAGATAACTAATAAGGACCTACTGTATAGCACAGGGAACTCTTCTCAACACTATGTAATGACCTATATGGGAAAAGAATTTTAAAAAGAGTGGATATATGTATAATTGATTCCCTTTGCTGTACAGCAGAAACTAACATAACATTTAAAATCAACTATACTCCAATAAAAATTTTTTTTAAAAAAGAAATCTTACATGTTCTTTTTAAAAACCTTCCCCAATATCTCCAATCAAGATGCGCAAAACAGCTGTTTGGGGAACTTGTATTTACACTTGCTCACCTCATTCTTTAAGGCTGAGTCTCATCTTTCCTAAAACCACCTCCTACCTGGAATTACCTGCATTGTCTCCGAGGTCCCCAGGACATCTGGCATAGTCCCCTATTACGTCCTCATTCCATTATTCAATACTTGTTTACAATTCTTTCTCCCTTAGGTTGGGTAACTCTTCAGGCTCCCCTGAAGAGTTACGGGTATTTTAGCAAATAGCACCCACTCAAGAAATATTTTCTGTAAATTGAACTTAGTTGTTGCTACATTGGTAACAGTGTGAGCAAGGAGTTGGTCAATCCTCATAGAATTCCTTGACACACTGTTCCAGACACTTGTGGTGCCCTGAAGTCAGGAAACACCTTAAGGAACTGGGGGCAAATTGATCAAACTAGTCATAGCAGAATATCCTCGGGACTTCCCTGGTGGCCCAGTGGTAAAGAATCCTCCTTCCAATGCAGGGTATGCAGGTTCGATCCGTGGTCAGGGAACTAAGATCCCACATGCCGCAGGGCAATTAAGCCCGCGCACCACAACTACTGAGCTCACCGCCTCAACTACAGAGCCCACGCGCCACAACTAGAGAGAAGCCCACGCACCGCAACAAAAGATCCCACATGCGTCATCGAAAAATCTGCGTGCCACAACTAAGACCCGACACAGCCAAATTAAAAAAAAAAAAAAAAAAAAGGAACATCCTCGATGAGCGTGATAGGTAAATGTCTTACTGCAAAACCGTTACTGCTAATTATGAACAGAGCTATGTCCCTCCAAAGCACCCCACCTGTCCTGCTTCCATTGAAGGCAAGAGGGGCTGTGTCTATGGTGTCCCTTGGGGTGTTTCAGACAAATGGAGTTTCAACTGTTTTCAACCCAAGCAAAGAGCTTCTCTATCCTGTTTGCCACCAGATATTCTTTGAGAGAGAATGTGAACAGGCAAGCACTGACAAATTAGAATTAGTGGAAATGTGCATTAACAATTCTTAGCAATAGATCATGTGTAAGACAAAGCCATAAACTTTGATAACAGCAAACATTTTTTAGAAGGGACCTAAGATACTGAAAGATACACCTAATATTCTGTAGCAAATGATTATTCTGAGCTTCCTGTGTCTGCTGCAGGAAGCAAACCAACCTTTTTGACAGGTGTGGCTGGTTCTAGGCGTGGCCTGCCCTCAGATGCCACAGCATCTGAACGAATGGCCTGAGGTACAGGCAGGTTTCCAGATACGGCAAAAGAGGAAAATGCTTGTTCTTCTGGCTAACACTGCACACAACACAGACACTATGCAAGGAGACAAAATGCAAAGCGAGTTTTGCCTCCAATGACTTGAACTTGCTTCCAAATGACCTCATGAATACATTCTCCAAGATCTTCAGAAGAGCAGAAGTAGCCATAAATCAGAGAAGAATAGTCACTCTGTATGTGACGTTCCAAGAGAAAAAAAATGGAAAGGAATAATATGAAGTCACATTAAATTCTGCGTTTGAAGTTACCGACGTTGAGGACATGTATTTATTAAATATGGGAAACTGTACTGGAGGCAGATGTATTCTGAGTTTAAAAGAAGAATTTAAACGCCCATAGTAGCTGTATCAGATTTGGGCCCATTCAGTTCTTAGTTATGATGCAGCCAGTGGCCTTGGTCAAATCAATTCACGCGATGCTAAATATTTCTGCATATAAGTACTGAGCAAAGTAAAGGAGAAGAAGCTTAAGAGATGGAGAGAATTTTGTTGGCAGTTCTTTTCTGCTGCAGGTTTATGATCTACGATTCACAAGCAGAAATAGAAATAATAAAAGGTATATATTTTTTCTCATTATTTCTGGATTATTGTCTCTTTTCATCCCCTCCCCCAAATAATCCTTTCCATAACTTCACAGGTTTCATAAATATCACCCAATGAATTGGCTGTCAGCTCAGAATTCCCCAGGACTTTAGCCTTGAATCTAGACATATGAAAATGGTAAAAGGATGCTCTGTTAAAACTGGAGAGTCAGGGCTTCCCTGGTGGCGCAGTGGTTAAGAATCCACCTGCCAGTGCAGGGGACACGGGTTCGAGCCCTGGTCCGGGAAGATCCCACATGCGGAGCAACTAAGCCCGTGCGCCACAACTACTGAGCCCATGTGTCATAACTACTGAGCCCGCATGCCTAGAGCCCGTGCTCCTCAACAACAGAGGCCAACTCAATAAGAAGCCCATGCACCACAACAAAGAGTAGTCCCCGCTAGCCGCAACTAGAGAAAGCCCGCGCGCAGCAACGAAGACCCAACGCAGCCAGAAATAAAATAAAAAACAAAACAGAAAAACTGGAAAGTCCCTAATTCCTGACTCCCAGAGCACTGAGATAAGCACTGAGTCACAACATACAGGTAATCACACCTGCGTTCATCCGTCATGGTTTCAGAAGCTCTACACCCACACATCCATCCAAATGGCTAGATTGAAAAAGTAGCCGATAGCAAGTATAGATGAGAACAGAGCATTCAGAACTCCCACACACTGTTGGTGGAAGTGCAAATTGACAAAATGACTTTGGAAAACTCCTGGGCACCGTTTACTAATGTGGAATATATAAGCATCCTACAACCAAACAATTCACTCCCATACCCCTAATTGAAGCACGTCACATGTGTTCCCCAAAAGACACGCACAAGAATGTTCACTGCAGCATTACTCAAAATGGTCCCATGCTGGAAACAACGCAAATATCCATCAACAGTAGAATGGATACACAACTTGTGTTGTAGTCACAGAACGGAATACGTGCTGTATGATTCCAGTCACATGAAGTTCAAAAAGAGGCAAAACTAATCGATGGCAATAGAAGGTGGTTACCTTGCCGCGCAGTGTTCAGAAGGGAGCCCCTGGGGGGCACTGAGAACGTTGTGTCTTGATCTAGGTGCTGTGCTGTGTTTACTTTGTGACAACTCATCAAACTGCGAACTGATGTGTGTGCTTTTTCTTCATCTTGTTTTACTCTGGTGGGACTTTCTGAAATGCAGCACTAAATGCGAGAGGGTTTCATTCGGAAGCCACAGGGCAGCTAACAGGACCTGGTTGTGCCTCTTCCCCAGACTGTAAGCCACCACTCTCCTCTTCCAATCTCGTGTTCCAACCTCTAGCCAAGTGAAGAAGTGAAGGGCTGTACCAGGGGCGGGCAGTCTGAGTGTCTTGTGGTTTTGCTATCAATGCTGTTGCACAGCTGCTAAGAAGCTTGCAACTTCCCCAGGGACACAGACCCTTCCAGAAGTGGCCAGTGGTGGGGAACGCCTGCTACCCCGTGGCACTGGGCAGGGCTGGCCAAGGGAGTTTTGAATTCTGTGTGTCTGAACTGGGGGGTGGAGTGATGGGGGTGGAGTTTCAGGAGCCTGGGCACCCCCAGCCATCCACTTGGGCTGTACAGAGGGGCAGTGACAGCCATCATGACCTGGTCCAGCCGGGATCCCCAGGGGGCCTGCACACCCAGCCGGAGTCTCTTTTAGTGAAGTTGTTTTGCTGGATCCCTCTTTCTACCTGAGGACAAAGGGATCTTTGGAGATGGGCCTCAGTCCAGAGGTGATGAGTCCAGGTGGGGATGCGGGGGGAGCACTGATGACGTGCCTGCCCAGAGACACCCTTCCCCCAACTGCAAAGGGATTGGGAAATCTCGGGGGAAGGAGGGGAAAGTAAAAAGCCTTTATTTTCCCAGACTCTAGTCTTTGGGGGAAAGGGGTGGGGAGAAAGAGGGAATAAGCTGCAGCATTTGGAGAGAGCATCGGCAAGAAACCCGTCAGCCTCCTCCGGGCTTCCCAGCTTCTCTTCAGTAAAACACCAGCAGAGGGCCTGGGACGGAGCTAATCAGCTGCTCCCTTATTGGTAAACATTACAACAGCCTGTAACTCAGAACTGATGGAGGAAGCATGGCTGGAACATAGGGGGAAGGGGTTCTGGGCCCTCTCTCCGCTTTGCTAGGGAGGAAGCTTAAGGCCTATCACACATCTTCAACTTTTTTTTTTTTTTTTTTTTTTGCGGTACGCGGGCCTCTCACTGTCGTGGCCTCTCCCATTGCGGAGCACAGGCTCTGGACGCTCAGGCTCAGCGGCCATGGCTCACGGGCCCAGCCGCTCCGCGGCATGTGGGATCTTCCCGGACCAGGGCACGAACCCGTGTCCCCTGCATCGGCAGGCGGACTCTCAACTACTGCGCCACCAGGGAAGCCCCTTTTTATTTTTTACGCACTAGCTGGGATCCCCTAATTGCTTTACGAGCGTGACGTCTTGTTTCTGCAAGAGGCTTCTGGTGCTTGAATACTTTTAGAATCTCCAAGGGGCTGGCATCTGTCATTTGTCCATTCACCAAACGTTTACTGAGTGTATGCCATATGCCAGACACCATTCTGGGCACTGAAGACACAGCACTGAACAGAGACCAAATCCCTGCTCTCACAGAGCTTACTTTCTAGTGCTGGGAGTCAGAAGACACATGATTAGGCAAGTGAATCTATGTCAGGTCTGTACAAGTTCTACAAATTAAGATAAAGCCAGGGGCTTCCCCGGTGGCGCAGTGGTTGAGAATCCACCTGCCAATGCAGGGGACACGGGTTTGAGCCCTGGTCTGGGAAGATCCCACATGCCGTGGAGCAACTAAGCCCGTGCACCACAACTACTGAGCCTGTGCTCTAGAGCCCATGAGTCACAACTACTGAGCCTGCGTGCCGCAACTACTGAAGCCCACGTGCCTAGAGCCCATGCTCTGCAACAAGAGAAGCCACTGCAACGAGAAGCCCGTGCTCTGCAACGAAGAGTAGCCCCCGCTCACCGCAACTAGAGAAAGCCCACGCACAGCAACGAAGACCCAACACAGCCAAAAATAAATAAATAAATTTATTAAAAAAACAAAAAGATAAAGCCAGCTAAGGGGACAGAAGAAGGGAAGGTCCATGGGTGATTGCTTCCTGGAGGAGAGGCATTCCAGGCAGAGGGAACAGTAGGTACAAAGGCCGGATGGGAGGAGCCTGCTTGGCCAGGAGCCGGGGTGCTGGAGCAGACGGATAGAGGGGAAGACACTGTAAGAAGAGCCAGTGAGGACGGGGAGGGATCAGATCCCATAGGGCTGAAGGATTTTGGTTTTAAATGGAAAACTACTAAAGGGCTTTGAACGGGAGTGCCATGACTTGGATTCAGAGGAACTAAAGCCAGAGCATCCTCTCTGCTGCTTAGATAACAGCCCAGAGAAGGTGGGTCGGTGATGATGAAGCAGAGGCACCAGGCAGGGGTCTACTGCAGTGGTGGTGAGGGGTGGTCCGACCCTGGGTCTATCTTACGGGTAGAGCTGCAAGGATCTGGAGGGGGAGGGGAAGGCGGTTATGAGAGAAGAGGCATCAGGGTTGATGCAAGGCCCAAACACCTGGAGGCAGGTTACTGGGATGGGGAAGACCAGGGAAGAAGCAGGTTTGTGAAGAGAAACCGAGGGCTCAGTCTCGGTCTTTGTAAGTTTGAGATGCCGAAGGTCAGGCTGAGTGGGCAGCTGGATGCAAACATCTGGATTCCAAGAGAGGACCAACGTAGGGATAGATACAAGTTGGGAATCACCAACATATAGATAGGATCAAAGCCACAAGCCTGGATGAGATCGCACACAAAGTTACTCTAGAGATCTCTCTGTAGACAACATATTGTACTTACCACGTGCCAACACTGTGCTAACAATAAGTCCTTTAGAGCTATTGACTCACTCGTCCTAACAACTCGGAGGTAAAGCTCCGCTATTATCCCCATCTTACTGATGTGGACACTAAGGCACTTCCTCAGAGAGACAAGGGGACAGTGCAGAGGCCTCTGGGTACTCCAGGGTCAGGAGGGCAGGGAGACCGGGAGGAACCAGCCGGGACACTAGAGGCAGTGGCAGGTGAGGTGAGAGGAAACCAGGGAGCACGGTGTCCCCAAAGCCCACAGGTGTCCCTGCAGGGGACAGGAGGTGGAAGCTGACCACTGGATGGAAGAAAGGGACAGCTTTGCTTTCACTAACCTGGTTCTGAAATTACTTTCCTCCCATTTCGAATGCAGGCAACAAATCCCTGTAGTTCTCTCAGCCCCTGAGACTCTGTCACCAGCAGCAGCCCTAGGTGCTTTCACCGTCAGTGCAGAAGTACCCTGTGTGCTCATCTCTGCTTCCAGATGACAGCAGTTCCTAGACCCACAGCCTCACTTGGCTTTTTAACGTGTCAGTAAAGAAGTACCTATGCTGTGAAATCACACATGTTAAAAATCTGCTCCTTGTATCCCAATACAACTCTTTCCCCTGTCAGCCTACATATCTTATACCATGCCTTTAAAATACCCTGAGAAGGGGTTCATGACACCAGGAAAGGTTTAAAGATCTCCAGCTCATCTCAATATTAACCACAGGTGAACAACCAAAAGCCACTGCAGGTTGGGGAACAGCAACCTAACCTAGGGCGCCAGCTTGGCACTCAACCTCGGATTCCACAAGCTAAGGAAGCCCAGACACTTCCTGATGACTGTGTCTGGGGCAGGTAAGGTTAGATCACAGCTCACAGGCACCCCCCCCCCCCAGGACGATGCCACGAAGATGACTGTGATGCCTCCCTGCGGCCCCCAGAACGTGCCCAGCCCAGGTATGGGGGATGGGCGGGGAATTGCTTCTTCTCTCTCCCGGGGTCTCACTTGAGACGACTCTGCTACCCCTACTCCTTCTCCTTCCCTCTCGTCTGCCCTTTGGGCTGCTCGGTGCCAGGCTGACCTGCTGTTTCCCTGTGACCACAGCTCTGCTCTGCCTTCACTTTGGAAGCAACTCAGAGTGTTCCTCATACCCTGCCCCCGTCATCTGGCTCTCCTGACTTCTCTGCTGGGCAAAGTGGAGGGGTTAAAACAAAGTCACTGTTCCACGCTTCCGAACAATCAATGAGAGACCCCAGCACAGGAGCCACAGCCTCCTCAGGCTGGCTTTTTTTCCATGTCACGTGGGTCCCACACCAGCAGAATGACGGTCATGACGGAGCTTTCCTTTATAGGGTCATTAGGAGATTCAATGAGTTGGCAGCTGTAATGCACTTAGAACAGTGGCTGGCACGTGGTAAACACCACATACATCATTAAATAAAGACAATCTTGACTTTTCTGACTCCCATTTAAAAAAAACCAAGGAAAACGCCTTTTAAAATTCATAAATTCAGTGTTAACCAACAGAGCATTCAAGAATAACTGACATTAACCTGGGAAAAAAAAAGGTATGGTGGAATGCTTACAGTCACTCTTAAATTTGAAAAGCTTAAAGGAGATGTTAAGGGTAAAGAGAGATCCTCTGGCTAAAAGTTCCACAGAGTTTGGAACTACTCTGAACATGGAGCAGAAAATCTCTAATCAAAGATCACTGTGCATTTGTCTAGTTTATGGGGAAAAAAATGAAACCACCAAAGCTGTTCACACGGAGATCAGGGGAATCACACAATACCACGGCGAGGACCACCTGGTCTACCTCCGTCGTTTTTGTAGGAAGGAGAGGAAATGGAAGGCACGAGAATTTTCCGCGGCTAAGGGGGAAATTCTCCAGAGACGCAGGGTGTGGAAGTACCATCTCCCAGCTGCAGGGTGCCTCGCGGGGACTGCCAGCTCTCCCCTCCTCCAGGGCAGGAACAAGTCTGGCTGGTTTGAAACTTGCCTGGATAACCAGAACCTGGTTTGTCTGCCTCTGCAGGACCCCTCCTGCCCGTCTCATGACTTGCAAGCAAAACCAACTCTGCAGATCTCACCCTTGCCCTGCACCCACCAGGCAACCTCGACTCCATTTCCCGAGAAAAGGGGGAAGCTGACAATGAATCTGGCCTCCGGGGCAGCAAGTGTCCATGCCGTTTCTGTACTGCTTATGCTCTGTTGTCCTTGCTAGAAATGAACTAGAGCTTCCAAGAGCTGGAAGAGGTTTGGGGGAATCTCCTCCGCCTGCCCCCCACCCCGACCTCTGCACCCCCATTCTGCAGAAAAAGCCAGTCCCTAACTACCTGCGTAGACCACGTGCAATGTGAACACATTGTAACACATCTAACCAGTGCCTTCCTTAATCACTCACAACCACATCCGATTTCCAATACGCTGGGCTGGATCGCATTTCAGGCTAAGGGCCACGGAAGGGGCTGGGGTTTTTTCTGACCTGAGAATGCAAAACGAGTCCATCCTCTTTAGTGCTCCCTTTAAACCTTCTGGAGACTGACACGGGCTACACTGAATTCTATTTTGCACACGGAGGATCCCACTGCGTTACTGTTTCCATCACTGTGAGTAGGTGGATGTGACAGACAGAACTTTAGCTTTCCAGGTTCTGATGCCAGGAGGAATGGAGAAGGTGTAAAATTCAAGTGCCTTCACAGGGATTAACGGGAACCCGGACAACTGGTTCCTAGGCCACGCCCACCTCCTACAGAGAGCTTCTTCTGGAGCGGCTACCGCACCCCCAGCTCCCAAACCTGAGGGGTGACCGGAACGGCAGTCCTCGTGGCTAACAGGCTCACGTCGCCCCCATCACGCGCCCGACGCCTAATCGCCTCGGTCACCTGTGGGCTTCTGTGGGTCCCAGGCCATTTTCCAGGCTGACATCTGTCTGCACCATCTCCTGTTTCAGTTCTCCAATCTCCGAGGCGATTGTGTCAATGAGCTATTCAAAGACAAAAATAGTGTGACGTCAGGAAGTGGAAGAGGCGTGTGCAGAGCTGGGCAGCTCCAGCCGCTGCAATAGGAGCACAGAGATGACCACCTTTTTTTTTTTTTTTCAAATCCTGGCTTTGTGAATTTCCTTTACCCAGCTGCGGGGGGGGGTGGGGGGGGCAAAAAATAGAGAGGGAGGGAGCAGCTTCTTAGAAAGAGGAAGAACTCAGGTTTCGGTATCACCCTAAGAAAAAAATATTGACACCCAGTTTGGCTTCTCAACATGACTACAAAGAGGAATAAGTAAATCTTGGCAAAACCAGGCAGGCCTCAAAATTCCTATTGCCAAAGTGAAAACTCCTAAAGGATGCCCTGGGTTAAAATGTATACCATCCTTATTCTGGTTACAGAAAGAAGCCTATTTCAAAGATATATACACTTGGCAAATCAATTTCCAATGACTTTAATTTATTTCTCGTCTTATTCTTTGCTTTCTTTCTTTCTTTTTTTCTTTCTTTTCTTTTTTTTTTGATGAGAAGATTGTTAGGGGAAAGGGAAGACAGAGGGTTGTGTGGGGCTGGGAGCAGGTGTGTGGGCAGTCAGGGAGCCACAGGCGGAAGAGATGTGTAAATGTGTCCTCTTCTTGGAAAAGACTTGTGTGGGCTCGCATTCCCCGCCCACATGCCTGGAAGAGGCTACATCTGACCCTGAAGTTTGGTGTGAATTCTTGAGCACCCCCAACTGCTCATTCAAAAGCATCTTCACTGGTGCTAACCCGGCTCTGCGTGTGTGGAACAGAGGCTCTCAAAGTGTCACTGCTCATCCATTTTTTTAAAATGTAGTTAATTATTTCACGTAAATGTTACTTATGCCAACATGTAATCAATTACTGTTTTAAAATAAATATTTAAAATTTTTTCTTCATTTATTTCGTAATACAGCAAGTCTGCTACATACGAATGAGTTCCATTCTGAGAGCGTGTTGGTAAGTCCAATTTGTTCGCTAAGTCCAACAAAGTTAGCCTAGGGACCCAACTAACACAATTGGCTATATACCGCTGCTTTTACGCTTGCTTCCGGACATCCTGGGCTTGAAATAGAGATACTGTACTACTGTACTCTATACAGTACTGTACAGTAAAGTACACAAAAGCACAACCACTTCTAGAGGATGCATGCACATGACAATGTACACCAGACACGTGAACTAACTTATGTGACTGGACGTGCGAACGCACGTCTGCATCTTTGAAAGTTCGCAACTTGAAGGTTCGTATGTAGGGGACTTACGGTACAGCAGGTATCTATAGATATAATACACATGAACACAAGCAGTTTGTAGGGCCCTTCATAATTTTTAACAGTGTGAAGGGGTCCTGGGATTTATAAAACGCTTGAGAATCACTGTTTTGGCTAAAGACAGGTGTCGTCTTGCCTCAAGCAGCTTTCATCCCACCCAGACTCTGGGAGCAATTTCATTTTGAGCCTAGAGACTGTTCCAAAATGTTGACGTCCATCTATTCATTCATTCATTCATAACTTTATGGCTACCCACTTCCTGCCATGCACTGCAAGTGTAGAGTAGGGTTGACAGTCCTCACGGAGATGATATTCTGGTGGGACACAGACCAGAGCACTGAGCACTGAGACGTTCCAGAATGAAAAGAGAGTCACGTGATGCTGCAGGGAGCAGCTAAAGGGCCACCCTAGCTATGGCGGGGTGGTCAGGACAGGTCTTCCAGGAAGTGATGGAGCCCTGAATGACAAGGGAGCCATGAAAAGATCAAGGGAAGAGCCATCCACACAGAGTCCCAGAGGTTAGGGAGGCATGTGGAAGGGCGCAGTCTGCCTGCGACCAGACCTTGTCCGCCTTCTAGATCATGGTACCCTTGGATTTGAGTTTTCCACTGAGAACCATTGGAGGGCTTTAGTGGGGGAATGGCATTTTACCCGTTTTATGTTCTAAAAAGATCCCCTTGACTGTGGGTTAGAGACGGTTTGTAAGGAGAAGCAGCAAAACTAGTTAGGAGGCAACTGCAATGGTCCGGCCAAGAGGTGATGGTGGCTTTGGTCAAAGTGGTAGCAGAGGAATTAGAAAGAAGGGGGGAAATCCAGGAACAACTGGACACGGAAATTAATGTACGTTGATGGGCTGAACGTGGCGGTGGGGAAAGAGAAGAATCAAGGACAACTCCTAAGTTGTTGGCTTGAGCGATTAGAGAGATGACAGTGCCCTTGACTGAGATGGGAAAAAATGGGGAAGGATTAGATTTGAGGAGGAAATCAAGCTGGACACTGCGCAGGTTAAGGTTTTTTTTTTTTTTTGCGGTACGCGGGCCTCTCACTGCTGTGGCCTCTCCCGTTGCGGAGCACAGGCTCCGGACGCGCAGGCTCAGTGGCCATGGCTCACGGGCCCAGCCGCTCTGCGGCATGTGGGATCCTCCCGGACCGGGGCACGGACCCGTGTCCCCTGCATCGGCAGACGGACCCTCAACCACTGCGCCACCAGGGAAACCCCAGGTTAAGTTTTAACTGAGTTGCTTATTGGCCATCAATTAAATGTATTAAGTGGCTTTTGATATGAAGGGTGGAACAACCTGTACGTTTGGAAGTCACTGGAATAGGTGTTACTGTTTCAAAGTCCTGTGACAAGGAGAGATTACCTACGGGGGTGGGGAAGTTAGAGAAGGAGCCCCAGCAAACAGCTCTGTGCACTCCCAATACTTAGAGGTCAGGGGACAGGAGACCAGCCAAGTCCATCCCCTTCGTGTGTGACTGGGGTGCAGGCTGTAGGTGGAGCTTCTGGAAGCACTGGGGCCTTGGGAGAGAAGACCAGGAGATCTTTTACGCACAGTCCAGTGGCACAGATTAAAAAGTCTGACAATGCCAAACACTCGAGGACGTGGGGAAACAAACCCTCACGTGTTGCTGGAGGAGCGTTTGGAGAGCACTTTGGAGAGTGACGTGCAGTTTCTTGTAGAGCTGGAGATACACAGACCTGCATACGTTCTACATACGAGAGAAATTCGTGCACATGGGTACAGGGAGACCTTGAGAAGAATATTGGCTGTACCGCCATTTGTAAGAAAACCAGATTATAAGCACCTAAATGTCCATCAATTGGAGAATGGATAAATGGAGGGATAGAATACTACGTGGCAGTTAAAATTAATGAACCAGATTATATGGATCAACACATATATAGACACGAAAGCTCAGACAAGTTTTCATAAAAGCGAAAACAAAAAAGGTTGAAAAGGATTACATTCAGTACATGAGGTTTAAAACCAGGCACAATTGTACTATTGAGGGTTTGTAGATTTACACATAAATAAAGACAACTGCAAGATGCAGTACAGGGTTATCTTCCTAAACCTCAGGAAGAGAAGTGGATGGAGCTGAGCACAGGTAGAGGGGCTCAACCTCTGGCAACTTTTCATTTCTGAAAGCAAAATGACAAAATGATGAGATTTGACGGAGCTAGTGATGTGTGTTTTAGTATCATGTGTGATCTTCTGTATGTTTAAACGACTTCATCATCAAAATTATTAGGAAAATAAGAAAAAGGGTGGATGCGTATGAAAATGGAAAAAGGACGAACTAAAACGGTGGGAGGAGTGGGGTGAGCTTGGTAGGTCCCCCCTCCCATTCTAGGCCGAGGCTGGGGTCCTGGACAGGAGCGCCACACACAGCCCATGAGGGACACACAGGACAGACAGGTCTGCCCTGGGGAGGCCCAGCCTCGGGCTCGGGCAAGCCTCGGCCTCCGGCAAACCTCGGAGGAAAGATTCCCACTGCAGCACATTCAGCCTCTCCGCCCTCAGTCCCCTTCACGGCCACAACTGTGATCTGAATGTCAAAATCCCAAATGGCTTTCCCCAGGAAAAGCAGCTGACCCGCTCCGGCCAGGCTGTTTTTTCCCAAACACACACTACAAACTGTGGTTGCCACTCAGCCGCACTTGGATGGCAAATCACAGGTAACACTGCTTATCTGTAAAGCAGAGGGCGGCGTAGTGCTCCCAAGACACAAAGGTGGGTGATGACAGAGGTTGCCCCTGGCTGGATGGCTATGGGACTCTTCAGGCCGGATGAGGGCTTTTTCAGCCCCTCCATCCCTTTCGACCCCAACTCATCCACCTGACGGCACAGATTTACCCGACAAATGCAGCAGAGGCTAGGGGTCCAGAGCCAGGCCTGCCTCTGAGTGACCTGTTTATACGCCAGCCAGGCCCCTCCAAAAGTAAGAGTCATCCTGAAATCTCTGCCACCCCCTGAGGTCGGCCCAGATGTCACTGATGGGATTTGAGCTGTTCCCCACATTGTCCCCAGATACACGTGTGTGTGTGTGTGTGTGTGTGTGTGTGTGTGTGTGTGTGTGTGTGTGTTGGTTTTAATTCCTGCAGATGTTTGACCTCAACCCTGTGCTCTCATGTTCTTCCAGATTTGAGGCCTTGAGGGCAAACAGAGATAACTTACCACCCACCAAAGGGGACCAGTTTGAACCTAAGTTTTAGCCTTTTCCCATGTTAAAGCCAACAGTGGTTTCAACGTATGCGCTTTATCCAAGTCAGTGCTGCCTCATCAAAATTTCTCCAAACCCACTTACACAACCCGAAACCCCAACACATCCTGGTCCCTGTCGAGAATTCCTTCGAGGGGGAAGGGGCTGCCTAAGCACGTGCCAAGCTGGGAAGCCAGCGCTTCTGTCCACAACCCTGATTGGCCGCCCAGGACATGCCGTGGACGCCTGGGAAGGAGGCAACAGAGCCAAAGGGCTGTTCTTCAGTGAATCTTCTCCAGAGATGGGCCATCAGGTTTCAGGGCACTGAGCTGGTGAGACAGTAGTTCTTGCACCAAAACACAGCAGGTGTGATCCGTCTCTCCAGAAAGCTCCACAGGCAGTGACACAGTCAGGGCACGGCAGAGCCCGCCCTGATAGAGCCAGGGCACTGCCTGTGTCCGCCACGCCCCTTGGGGAGGCGGGGCTGGTGTGTTGGACGTACCAGCAGGACGAGCCCTTCTGCAGCCGCCACAGGGGTACCAAGCCAGGGGTTGGGTCTCTGGGTCCCTCCCTCATTCTGCTCAGAAAGCCAGCACCCCGGGGCCCCAAAACCAAGCACAGGAAGTGCTCACCCAGGCGATTTTCACACTCTCCCGGCAGCCAGGCCAAGGGCAGGAGAAGAATTCGGGAAGTCCCAGGTTCTTTCCCGACATCACACCCAGGACTCGGCCTGGACAAGGCGGGACCTGCCGGGCTCTAGCCTGGCACAGGAGTCTACACTGATGTGGACCACTCTGTAATCATTCTGGGTAACGTCCCAGTCGGCGGGAACCTCACCTTCGGGGCCACACTTCCAGCAGCAGGCGGGCACAGTGTGGAGGCAGCCAGCTTCCAGCCACTCCCGGGTGGTCTGGCAGCAAGGAGGGGTGGTGAGCGCCCCAGCTTGGGCTCGGAAAGACCTGCCTTCAAATCCCACCTCGGCCTCCTGTCAGCTGGGTCCTGAACCCATCTGGGCCCACTCATCCCTGGACCTTGGATGCTTTGGGGGAGAGAGCTGGATGATTAAATAGGATGATGACATTAAAACATTCTGCAGCATGCCCCTAAATGCTCTCGCATTCTCTTCCTAGTCAAATCCTCTCTTTATATCAATGGTGACCTGCTAGGAAGCAGAGAGCTGATAAAGCTGACACTTAAAACGGACTCACACACCTCCCAGCCTGCAAAGAGGCCATTTCATCCCCAGCAGCCGACAGGATCTACAAAAGACCAGTGTTCGCAGACTCCAAGCCTCCTTCTGCCTGTCTGCCCAGAAGTCTCTCATCTCGAGATCTGCCCACTAGATGTCAATTTCCACCACCGACCGGGAGAGAAGCTGCTGTCTGCCACCCCTGCTTGCAGGGCAGGCTGGAGGGAGGGAAAAGGGAGGGACTCCAAACCTTGTTTTCTTTCTTTCAGGGTTAGATAAAAGGAGAAAAATCCTCTTGAAGGTCAAGTAAAAATAAAACGAGAGAGTACTTATAGAGCAAGTTCTGATACAGCGCTCTTGGAATTCCAGGACCAACTCAGGAATGTTCTCCGTGGTTCTGAAAAGGATGTACCACTGAAAGATGGAGACTTGAAACCTAGGGTGTGGGAAAAGTCAAGTGCTTGGCCCTTAGCCACGGAATTTCTATTCCCCAAGTGCATCAACTTGGCCTTGGGTGTGATTGGCCTTTACAATCCTATCAGCTTTGTGGGATTAGACCCAGCTCCAGGTCCTGAACAACCACTGACCCTGACAACTGCCTTTCCTGTCTGCTTCTGCTGAGCTGGAGAAGGCTCCCGGTGTTGCGGACACACCCCATGCTGGAGTTTTTCTGAAGCAGTCTGGAAAATAATGGACTTCCTACAAACTTTCAAATGATCTTTGCCCCCAGGAACCGTCACCATGGAAACAAAGAAGTAACGAAAGCTGCTTCCCTTCACCTGCAGAGGAGTGTCTGGGGAATAATGTTGGAGCATCTCGGAACCTTGCCCTTTTCTTTGTTGTGCTTTTACTCTGTGTGTGTCACGTCTCCCAAGAGTGTTTGCATTTACATTTTTGAAATTTAATTAAAATTACAAACAGAATACATTCCCATGAAAAACACAGATTATTGTAGTTGTAGATGAAGAGTGTTGCCTGTCATATCAGTAAACAAAGGATGTCAGGGCCATCAGGCCAGCAGCCACTGCAGTTCCCTGCCTGTGCACCCTGAGGGGACTCAAAACAGCGTAGTGTCCCTAGATAGCTACGGTGCATACCGAGGAATGATGTCAATGAGCCCAGACTCTTGCATCTTTCCCAGAGGAAAGTGCTAAATTCATTAATTTGCGATGTCTGTTTTTTCTTTAATGAACAGTAATCTTTTGATGTTCAGACTCCTTGTTCTTTTTTGTAAAAACTCCTATATATCTGGCTCCTCCCTGACCTCTCTGGAACAGTCCCTCAGAGTTATCGCCTCAATGTCCACCGAATAAAATATAATTCTCAACTTTTAGGTTGTGCATTTTTTTCAGTCCACATAGTTAAAACTAATCTCCCTCAGGACTTCCCTGGCAGTCCAGTGGTTAAGACTCCACGCTCCCAATGCAGGGGGCATGGGTTCGATCCCTGGCCGGGAAACTAAGATCCTGCATGGCGCATGGCGCAGCCACAAACAAACAAAACTAACCTCCCTGGACTAACACCTATAATCCCACCTACTCAGAAGGAACCACAACGATCAGTTTTGCATGTATCGCTCTTGAATGTTATCACTGTGTGCTTTTTCTACCAGATGGAATCGTACTGACGTATTGTCCTATACCTTGTCTACACTCATTTCACCCAAGGAAATCTTGTAGGATTTATCCATGTTGATACACGAAACCTTGGTTCATTCATTTTAAGTGGGAGTGGTTTTCCACCAGAGGGATAAACCATGCAGGAGGAATATACCATGTATCCATTCTATCTTTTTTTTTTTTTTTGGCTGCGTTGGTCTTCGTTGCTCCGCACAGCCTTCTCGTTGCGGTGGCTTCTCTTGTGGAGCATGGGCTCTAGAGTGAAGCCTCAGTAGTTGTGGCGTGTGGGCTCAGTAGTTGTGGCTCACGGGCTCTAGAGTGTAGGCTCAGTAGTTGTGGCGTATGGGCTTAGTTGCTCCGTGGCATGTGGGATCTTCCCAGACCAGGGATTGAACCCGTGTCCCCTGCATTGGCGGGCAGATTCTTAACCATTGCGCCACCAGGGGAGTCCTATCCATTCTATCTTGATAGATGCTTAGGTCGTTTCCAATACGTTGCTGTCACAATCCTTACCATAATGAACAGCCCTGTGTATTGTGTGAAACCTCAGAGAAAATGCCAGGTTCTAGGCACGTAATAGGTTGAGGTGGTACCACGTGGCTCTCCCCGGGTCCGTGTCCAGCTACAGTGCCTCCACCTTCTTTGAAAACATCCACCTCACTTAGTGTTTGCTGGTATCAGACTTCTAAGCTTTGGCTAATCTGATGAGTACAAGTGGCTTTTTATTGTCTTAATGTGCTTTGTCCAGATTATATGTGTCAGGCAGGAATAAACTTTCCTCTACCCTTCTAGGTTCTTCTGGCTGGTCTAAGAGTTAAGAACTAAAATAAATTAAATAAATTAAAAGGAGACAGATTCCCAGCAGAAAATCAAACAGAAGTTTAATAACATGTACACATGGGAGAGACCCAGGAGAACTGAGTAACTGGCCAAATGGCCAAAACCTTTATATACCACCTTCAGCTCAAGACAAAAGAGGATGTTGGGATAGTGGTTTGGGGTTTCAAAGGGGAGGAAGGCAGTTCACATGAGATGGAACAGCAGATGTTTGGGAAACAAAGGTTTGCTGGGCCCTGCAGAGACAATGGGACCCAGAGAGGAGTATGAACAGACTTCCTGTCCGCCACCTCGTTCATATTAGAGGTATTTATGGTGACGGCTCCCTTCCTGGAACAGGTCCTCTATCTGCACTCTTTTAGGCAGTTTAGGGGGAAGGTCAAAGGTTCCTCCTGAGTTGTTTTTTTTTTAATATTTATTTTGGCTGTGCCGGGTCTTAGTTGCGGCATGGAGACTCCTTAGTTGCGGCATGCATGCAGTATCTAGTTCCCCAACCAGGGATCAAACCCGGGCCCCCTGCATTGGAAGTGCAGATTCTTACCCACTGGACCACCAGGGAAGTCCCCTTCCTGAGTCTTCTGGGTGATTGTTTTCAACTCCAAATAATCTGCGTGCCAAAGAAATATTTTGGAGTGGCAACTTTTTCTCCCCTACCTATTTTTGTTGTCTATTTGTATTTCTTCCTCGGAAGGATTGCCTGTTCATTTATTTGTTGCCGTTTGGGGGTTCTTGATTTTTCTTAAGTTGTGTAAGTTGTGGATATGAATCCATTGTCTCAAATATTTAAAAGATTTTCTCTCATCCTGCGTCTCTGTCTTTTACGTTTCGTTAAACTTTCAATGTTGATAGAATCAAAAGTTCCTTACGGTTCTTGCTGACTAAACTTTGCTAGGAAGACATACCTTATCTTGAAGTAATAAAGTCTCCTCTGTTTTATGCTAAGACACACATAGTTTTCCTATGTACATATGATGTATTTGTTTATTTGTAGGCCTTTCATCCATCTGGACTTAATTCTGAGTGTGCTGTGAAGTCAGGACGAGGAGGTGAAGAGATGTCTATAGTAAGGCCAGGGCTGGTTACCCATGCCCCCCGGTCCCCCACCCCTAAACCCTGGCCCTCGGATGCCTACATCTGCCCCAAGGTGCCTTCTGCAGACCAAAGAATGTGCCCAGAAGGCTGCTTTTCCTCAATCTGCCCAAAGGCTGGGGGTGGCCCACAAGGCATGAGCTCTGCCCTGGATTTTTCATTCCAAATGGAAAGCAAACTGCCACAGTATTTATGCCACAGTCCCTACTAGCCCTGCTGATCCAAAACGGCCCCTTAACCACAATCAGAACCTTCCCATTTACCAAAAAACAACACACACTACCTTTTTATTCCACTTTCTCCTTTGTAATTAAAAAAAATACAGCCTATCTCCAACACACTCACGCAGAGGAAAAGCTGACGAGCAACCCACCCCTCCCCGTCCTCTGGGTTAAGTGAATGGTTCGACACGAGTAACTTTCTGTTTTTAGCTCAAAGCAGTAAATAGCAGTATTTAGAAGAAACAAACACAAGTGAATAACTGAATATTTAAAAGCAGAATTTTGGCTAAAGGCCCAGCTTCAAATTCCTTTGGCTCTGCTAATTCAAGCAAGGCATCCTTGAGGAAATAATTTGACCCCTTAAATTTTCTCATCCACGAGCTGAGGACACTCTGAGGCCTGCTTCTCAGGGCTGTTTAAGAGTCCCAGGAGGTGCTGCAGGCCAAGTCTGCAGCAGACGGGCACCTTTAGTGTTTGCCCGTGGGGAGAGGGCTTAGCGATGTACACCACCACCGTTGGAGGACAGAAAAGTGAGAGTCTGGTTTCAGGCGTGCCAGAAGTATGGGCTGGGGTTAAGGATGCAGTATGTGCTGGCTGATTGTATCTGCTGGGGACGCAGGTCCTGCGACAATGCCCATGAGGGAGCCCTCCGCGTGCTATGTCCTCCCGGCACCTGAATTCCACAGGGCTTGTTAGGGGCCTGATAAGCATGGATGTACTTTGTTTTTGTTTTTTTAAAATAAATTTATTTATCTTTGGCTGCGTTGGGTCTTCGTTGTGGCGCACGGGCTTCTCATCGCGGTGGCTTCTCTTGTTGCACAGCACGGGCTCTAGGTGTGGGGGCTTCAGTAGTTGTGGCTCGTGGGCTCAGTAGTTATGGTGCACAGACTTAGTTGCTCTGCAGCATGTGGGATCTTCCCCGGACCAGGTCTCGAAGCCATGTCCTCTGTATTAGCAGGCAGATTCTTAACCACTGAGCCACCAGGGAAGTCCAGCATGGATGTACTTTGAACGGGTAGAAATATTTGAAATTCGGGGAGACCCAATCAGTACTGGTGCCCCTTACGTGCACTGGTACTCCTTGCAGGACCTCATCGAGGGACCAGGCTTCGGTAGCGCTTAGCCTCTTGGGCCTTCCCCACATCTGAAGAGCCCCGCTGCACAGTGGCCTCCCCCGAGACTGGTGCTTCTGCCAGATACGTTAGGTGCTTCCCCAATGCCTTCAGGGGAAGGGAACTGGCCCTCCACGGCCAGCCCCAAGTCCCTTGTCGGAGGACGGAACCTGATTTGTCTGGTGCACAGAGACCCAGAAGGGCCCTCAGAGTCAGTTCTGGACCACTGACTGATGGGCGCTGGGGTGTAAATACTCCAGATCCCTCAGCTCTGCTCCTTTAAGATGGAGCCAAAGTTACCCTCGGGGGCTGTGCTTGAACTTGGACCCTTGCTGACCTTCTCTGCCCCACTCCACTGTGAGTTTCTCTCGGGAGCACTTCTTGATAAGCCACTTTCATGAAAATCTTTAGCTCTGGGTTTGTTTCTGGAGACACTGACCCAAGATGCCACCAACCTTCCCACTTGGCCGCCCTCTTTCACCACTTGAGGTCGATGGTCCTGCATCTGGGACCCTCCTGGAGCCAGAGGCTCTCTCGAATGGCTGCCACCTGGATGTAGCTTCTGTACAGCAGGAACGGTGTCCTTCTGCTCTGTGGAGACCTCTGAACTCAGGAAAGTCCGGGGCCCAGGAGTTGTTGAATGAATGGGTGCTCTCCCCTCTTCCGCCTTCCTCTTGGTAACTTCCCTGTTCATTTCCTTCTAGACCAGGGGTAAATCAGGACACAGATTGGGTGGCGCTCCAGCCCGACCGTTAGAGCCTCAGCTGGACACCATGGGGAAGTAGCTGACATTGCGACAGCCACTGCAAAGGTGCCGCTTAAGAGTTTTCCATTATTCACCAGCAAACACACCGATGTGGTTGCACATGCAGAGCGCAGAGCTCTCTTCTGAGCCATGATTAAGCGCTCACTGGGCGGAAGCCGTTGGCTTTAAAACATGGCCTCTCTAATGACTCAATTGTAAACTGCTTCTGTCGACTTGTAAGAGAGACCCGCACTGGCTCTACCCTGCCAGACACTTGCCACCAAACATGGGGAGGCCCAAATATGGGGAATAAATCGGTGTCACTTCTAGAGGCCCAGCCCAAAGCTGTCTGTTAGTTTAACCATATTTGAAATGATCCTCCACAGCAAACACTGATATAACTTTAAATTTAGTTACATTGGAAAAAAAAAATTTTTTTTAAGATACAGAGTGGGGCTTCCCTGGTGGCGCAGTGGTTAAGAATCCGCCTGCCAATGCAGGGGACACGGGTTTGAGCCCTGGTCCAGGAAGATCCCACATGCCGTGGAGCAACTAAGCCAGTGAGCCACAACTACTGAAGCCTGCGCTCTAGAACCCGTGCTCCGCAACAAGAGAAGCCACCGCAACGAGACGCGCGCGCACCGCAACGAAGAGTAGCCCTCGCTCACCACAACTAGAAAAAGCCTGCGCGCAGCAACAAAGACCCAACGCAGCCAAAAATAAATAAATAAATTGATTAAAAAATAAAGATACCCAGAGTGTCTGTAGTTCTACATACGAAACATGGAAGCAGCCAGTGTGGTGTACCTTGAAACAGTCATTTGGCTGAGGTCCTGGTTTACTTTGTCAGTTGTCTGAGGCCAGTGTTGCGTTAGATTCTTCAATGACCTCAGATGTCACAGATATCGCCATATCACTGCCCGTGGCTTTGTGTTTTAAGGTGAAATAATAAGCTAACCGACAGAAGCACAAAGCTCTTTCTAAGAGTTGGCACTGATGTTTCTAGAGCCCTGGCTTCCGCATTTGTGTCTGAAGTCTTGATTTTGCATATTTTAAAAAGATTTTAAAGAAATGTTTACAGTGGTGATCATTTTGTAACGTACAGAAATACTGAATCACCATGTTGTGCACCAGAAATTAACTTAGTCTTGTAGCTCACTTATACTTCAAAAACAAACAAACTGATAGAAAAAGAGATCAGATTTGTGGTTACCAGAGGTGGGAGTGGAGGGTCGGGGAGGGGAAATTGGATGAAGGTGGTCAAAAGGTATAAACTTTCAGTTATAAGATAAGTAAGTACTGGGATGTAATGTAAGAGAGTAAATCCTAAGAGTTCTCATCACAAGGAAAAAAAATCTTTTTTCTTTTTCTTTTCTTTTGTATCTATATGAGATGATGGATGTTCATTCAACTTCGTGTGATCATCATTTCATGATGTATGCAAGTCAGATCATTATGCTGAACAGTGCTGGATGTCAATTATATCTCAATAAAGCTGGGGGAAAATAAGCAAAAAAAAAGAAACATATATAGAGTACTCTAGGTCAACAAGAGAGAAGAAAGACATACAATGTGCTCCATCAAATTTAAGATAGTATCATTATAAGACACCATCAAGAAAATAAAAAAGATCTGCCAGTTATAACACACCCTTGACTATAGGATACAAATAACTTCAGAGATGGTAAAGTTTGAAAATCAGTACATCTTAGAATCGAAATGCGCTGTCAATTGTCTTCATGGAGCTCAAGTGGAAGGGCCTGAGGTTGTGTTGGTCGATTGTTAGTGCCTTGTTTTGCTGTCTTCTTAGTAACAAACGTGCTGCGTGGGACTAACATCCTGGAACTTACAAAACGGGTGCGGTCGGATGACCAGCCAGCCTTCCAGCTTCCTGGGCTCCACCTGGCACCCCCTCCAGGTGTGACAGTCTCCCGAGAGGTGTTCCACAAAGTCAGAGGCTGGAAGACTGGTCAGAGCAGATTCCCACACAGCGAGCAGGCATCTCTGCTCAGGTCCTGGGAAAAAGGAAACTGGGAGGCCGATCGCATGGGAAACTAGAGCTAAAGCCCGAATGTGCTGCCCTTTCAGCCTTCGAGCATTCAGAGGAATCCCAATGTGGGTAGGTTCACCACTACAATCAGCCTTGCCCACCCACTCACCGGTTCAGCCACAAAAGTTGTTCCTACAGTTAAGAAAACTATGCAAAACTTGAAGTGAAAAAGCTCCCTTCAGGGTTTCCCTGGTGGCGCAGTGGTTGAGAGTCCGCCTGCCGATGCAGGGGACGCAGGTTCGTGCCCCGGTCCGGCAAGATCCCACATGCCGCGGAGCGGCTGGGCCCGTGAGCCATGGCCGCTGAGCCTGCGCGTCCGGAGCCTGTGCTCCGCAACGGGAGAGGCCACAGCAGTGAGAGGCCCGCTTCAAAAGTTCCCTTCAAAGTCCTAGTTGGGCACCATCTAACAAGCCTGCCTAAGGGTCGCCTGGGATCACATTTTGTTCAACTCTTCTTTTTTTTATTTTTTTGTCTGAATCGCATGGCTTGCGGGATCTTAGTTCCCCGACCAGGGATTGAACCCAGGACCCCGGCAGTGAGAGCACAGAGTCCTAACCACTGAACAGCCAGGAATTCCCTCAACTCTTTTCTTTTGATGAAGGCTCAGATTCTGTAAAGTCAGATGCAGAACTTATGGAAGATTGATACGGTGCAAATGATATTTGTTTGGCAGAAAAGATAACCCCAAAGGTTTTGGTTTTATTGCCCTGTCCACGTTGAGCCAGTTTTGTGTTAGGCTGAATTATATAAAATTGCAGTGTTGGAAGTGCAAAAAATGGTTGCATATTGGCAATATCAAGCCCATATCTAACTTTGCAAAGTTAGATACACAAAGCTGGCCAGTGGCAGATGTTAAAGCTGGTTCAAGATAAAATACTTCTGTCCGCTCTTTATTTATTTATTTAGTTTTTTGAAACAGCTTTTTATTAAACAGCAAAGCATAACGGCAACACAACTTTAAGTGTTTGAAAACTTTAAATGTTTGAAAATTAGGTCACAAAGGGATGCAAAATGTTTGCAGTATGACTATCATATATTCATACAGCTAAAGTCATCAAATCTTACACCAATACGAACATTAAGATTATTCCATGATTAGCCTAAATTTAATAACCATAAACTATATTAGTGGAGCTCTCTTCCTATTTAATATTTTAACATTACTTCTGATACTGATTTCTTTACCAAATGGAATCTACAAACTAATTTTTTTTTTTTTTTTTTTTACAAACTAAATTTTAAAAAACTGTTAAATGACTAAAACTCTGCAAACCAGTAGCTGGGTTTACAGAAAATTCTGGGAGAAGTAGATAAAATACTGAGATAAAAATACTGAGAAATCAATTCATATACATGTAAAACTCTCCCATTTTATTCATGATTCTGATACTAAAACACTTTTAAGGGACTTTGCAAAGTTGATCATCTGGGTACTGCAAATAAACCTGAGACCAAACTTTACTCCCTTCTAGGTGTGGTCTACATAAGGTTAGCCAAACTTAATCCATTTTCTTATATATTCCCCCCCAAATCTAATCTGTGCCAGAGATACCACAAATCTGGACTAAAAACAAGTACTTACCAAGTACTTACCAAGTACTTGGTTACAAGTACTTACCAAGTATTGAATACTTCTCCTACCCTATTTCTATTTTCCTCAAAATTTTCTATTTCAAACACACACACAACCAGAGCTCGTCTTTTCAGATATCAAGTGGATTATTTTGTGCAAAGGAAGTTTTTAATGACAAATCTTCCCAATATGATAATTCAGTTTCAAAGAAAAATCTTCATCTTTATAGCCCCCGTTTTCAATTGATGAAACAGAAACCAACTATCCTATCTTATTACTAAATATAACAAATAAGCCCTAAACTGAGAAAGTATCTTACTTTGGTTAAGTTTCAACAGAGTTCGGGCTACTCTCTTAGATGATTAACTAAAATTACTTTTTACAAATGTGAAACCAATTTTTTCCTTAGGGGAAGGAAAATGGGAAGAAAGCAAATGGAGAAGAGACACACGATGGTGGACAGGGTGTATAAAGCTGTGCGTTCAGTACATGATTTTGGTCACTTTTTCACAACACGGTGGTTATCTTCTTGTATCTCTAACTATGCCTATAATAAAAGACAATGCTAAACCTATAGATCAAAGCAAATTTGATATAACATTCATTTTCAAGTTTCACAAATATATGCATTTCTAATTATAAAGTCTCTACAATACGTCTGCACATTTTTGTAGACTAACATAATACACAAACTCATGGAAGTCTCCTGTTATGCTCTTAATTTTGCTTAGATCTGACATTATCTTCGTAAGTACTCAGTGAAGCCACAAACAAAAGTACTATAACTATTGCAATCTATCCAAGTTTTAAAGAAAAAAAGGTCAGCAGCAATTCCATAAGACATAAGGGATATCAATCCCTTATTTTCTTTGGCTTTTTGTGTCAGTTGTTTGAAAAACACTAGAAGCTGACATGAGGTTTTCTATCTACTGTCCAAGAACTTGGTTTTCTGATTTTAGCTTCAGATTTTCTTCCTTAACTGCATCTACTCTTGCAGAGAGATCTTCAAGTGTGTGTTGGAGTTCCAACACTTGATTAATAAGTCATGTTTTTTCCTCCAGTTCCACCTGATTTTCAGCATCGACTGCATCCATGTCAGCATTCATTACCTTCAGTAACAAAACTTCTGGGCTTTGGATACAAAATCCTTGGTGAATGGTCTGCCGTTTGAGGCACCGGCAGGGGGAGGGACCCAGAGGATAACTCAGGTCTGGACACTTGGACCAACTGGCCCACTCTTTATTTGCTAGTCTCTGCCATCTATGATTGGCTCTAATAACTTGTTGATTTTCTCCTTAATGAGTTAAATCAATCTCTGACACACGCTCACTACGTATTTGTATGAGAATTATGTTTTTCACGTCTATCCATTCTGAGAGACTTGACGACTGTGGGTCCTCGGCCCTGTGTGTGTATAGGGTGAGGGGTGTGGGTCGCTTAACCTCTCTGGACTTCAGTTTCCTCAAGCATTCAATACATCAATGGATTTCTAACGCCTCTTCTGGCTCAAACTCTTGGTGACGGCCAGCTGCCCCCCTTAGCCTTTCCGGAATGCAGTGGCATAAATATCTAAGTCACATTCACTTCCCTTTTTACCACCTCCAGCTTCCTACCGAGCAGCTGCCTGCACAGGGCTTTCAATAAGCCCTGGTGGAGAAATAATGACTCCCTCTTTCTGGAAGTCAATCTGAATGTATATATCTGCAACTCAGTATGCAAACTATCGAATTCAGCATTTCCAATTCTAGGAATTGATCCAAAGAAGCAGTCAGGTATATGTTAAAGAAGGTTCTTGGGAACATCATTTATAATCATGAACAATAGAAAAAGGACTAAGTGTCTAATAACAGTGGCCTCCTTAAAAGCGTGGTACAGCAAGGTACTGGAATATTATACAACCCTTAAAATGGTGATTCTGTCATATATATACATACACATATATATGTTTATTGATATGTCAGTATATACATACAGAGACCTGTTATTCAGTGGGAAAAAAAGTTGTATGTATTCTCTGAGCCCATTTATGTAATATATTTATCTATGGATTAATATAATACACTAGAATTACAAACAGAGAAAGCAAAATTCTGTACTCATCAGCATCAAGATTCTCACAGGGCTCATTTCCAGGTGGTGCAATTAAAGAGGGTACAATATAGGTGATATTCTCGTTCTTCTTTACGTTAAGAATTTTTTCTGCAATAGCTTTTTTTTTCCATAGGAAAAATAGCTATCTTCTTTGGGAAAAAGAGAAGTAAAAGAACAGTTCAACGGGTGGAATTCATACAGAGCCTGGAGTTAACAGCCTAGCAGTTAGATCAGTCTTCAGAGCTCCTGGGTTTGGCAATATGATAGTCGGCCAGTAGGTGCTCAAAGTTGCCAAATGGAAGTACCAGCAATATACCACTTGGTTGGTGCAGGCCTTGATAAAACTAAGGAAATGGGATGCTCTGCCACTTGTCATGGCCTGAGCTAATGAATTATGTTCCTCTCCCCTCGAGGCCAGGTTGACACTCAGAGCTGTACCTCACCCACACAGCCCCCCTTTTTTTTTTTGACAAGTCTACTCAATTACAGGCCAGGGGTTAACTTCAGCATGGAATCAGAGTCACTCCTCATTCCAAAACCTCAGTTACACGTAAGGAAGTTTTCTCTCTCTCTCTTTTTTTTCCTAGCTACAAAAAGCAGTGCAAACTCGGAGCTGTAATTTTCCCGTGCCCACTGTCTCTGCTCAGCCCACCCCAGTGCTACTAATTTCAAATGCACTGAGAGTGTTTCAAGTGGCATTTCTTCAAATGTTTTCACCCAACACTAGCAGTGTGGGATGTGAACAGGCATGATTTCAAAACAAGAGTTACCGCTCCAGTAACATTGGAAACAGCCAATGAAACTGGGTTAAACATTCAATTAAACAAGTTCACGTGGACTCCTCAGAACCTTTTAAGAAGCCGGTGTAAGTGAGGGTCTCCAGGAAGAGAACAGAGTGTGTAGGATTCCACAGCCTTCTTGATCTTTTTTTTTCTTTTAATTTTTATTTTATATTGGAGTATAGTTGATTAACAATGTTTTGTTAGTTTCAGGTGTACAGCAAAGTGAGTGAGTTATACATATACATATATCCTCTCTTTTTTTAGATATTTTCCCATATAGTCCATTACAGAGTACTGAGTAGAGTTCCCTGTGCTATACAGTAGGTCCTTATTAGTTATCTATTTTATATATAGTGGTGTGTATATATCAATCTCAAACTCCCAATCTATCCATCCCCCAACTCTCCCCCCACTGGTAACCGTAAGTTCATTCTCTAAGTCTGTGAGTCTGTTTCTGTTTTACAAATAAGTTCATGTGTCTTATTAGTTTTTTAGATTCCCCTTATAAGCCCTTCTGATCGTTAAGACTCTGTTGAGGACACTTTCCGAGGAGCAGTGTTCTACAGAAACTCTTAAGGAAATGCTGACTTGAGGAGATGCTGACATGGCCCCTAGGAATAGTAACTGCCGTATTTGGAATTTCAATTTTAATTTTTTTTTTAAAAAGAGAAATGGAGTAAGGATTCAAGGGGAAAGTAACAGGAGAGGAGACATGAATCTCCAACTTGCAACATGAAGATGAAAAATTTAGAATCGATCATCAAAAATGTTTTTTTCTGTAAATTGAGTATGACAACATCCTCTGAGCACATATATTTAATTTAGGGAAGGAAGAAAGCAGAGGGATTATGAAAAGGGACTTTGGATTGTAAGACAATGTAAAGTCTGGTCATTTTCAGTCTTGTGAAGATGATTAGTAACTCGCAGGCAATGAATCATTGAGGCTTTGAAACTGACTAAAATGCAAACGCTTTGTTTCTAATCAGGACCTGGAGCTCTGATGTAGATGTCGGCCGAGGCACCCCAGAACTTCAGATGGGATACAGGCAGCACCCCGCCCGTACCTCCCGGGGTCGCTGCTCCCTCAGGCTCCACTGCAAGCACGTGGACGCCTCTGCCCAAGGCTGTAGATGCTCTGTGGGCGGATGAGGTCAGAGCAGGAGGGGCTCCATGCACGGATACCCCAGCTTCCCCTCACCCAGGAGGGACAGTTCTGATGCTCACTATACAGTCTCCCCAAGGCCCCCAGCGGGACTGAGCCCCAGTGGCTGTTCTCCCTTCTCTGTCTCACCTCCCTACACCCCGACCTGAGCTTCTGGTGGTCACCTCCCAAACAGACTGCTGGTGTTCATAACCTGTCTCTGAACCTGCGTCTGGGGACCCCAACCAGTGTGGTTCTTTTCGCTATAAATTCAGAGCAAGGCCTCTCAGGTTACCTCCTCTACCTGAGGCAGCTGGGTGCCTTGGTCCCTCCCTAACGTTCCCAGGTAACAGGTATACGCGGGACTATTCCTGCAACTCTGCTTACGTAAAGTGACCAGAACGGGGCACAGCGTTCCAGCGCTAGCTTGGCCTCGTCTCTCCTCTACACAAACAGGACACGTTTGATAAAGAGGGTTTCAACCCTCTTTATCATTCAGAATGAAACTAGCAGAATAATATTCCCCAGACTAGTATTTCCCAAACTGGGAGGCACACGCGCATCACTTGGGGATCCTGTCAAAAACGCAGGTCTTGGTTCCTAGGTCTGGGGTAGGGCCTGAGATTCTGCATTTCAACAAACTCCTCGGCTGACGTGGAACAAGGTTCTAGGGGTCCAAGAGCCCTGAGGACAAAACCAATATATATGTATATATATATAGGTTAATCAACTCGAATTGTTTTAACACTTCCATTCACTAATTTAATTCAGCTGCTCAGCTGCAAACACGAGAACAGCTGTTGAAAAGTCCTTCTGATGGTGGGAAAGTACATATTTGGCATATCCGGACACCAAAGATGTCCATGCACAGCACGGGGAGATAGCAGATTTGGAATGAGAGCCACTGTCAACACACATTTATTGAAGATCGGCCACCTTTGGGGAACTGGGCTCAATGGACACTGAAAGATGTAGAAGACATTGTCCCTGTCCCTAAAAAGGCTTACAATGTGACCGGAAAGGTAAGACAGAGAAAAGTAACAGGAAACACATGCCTGGTGAGTGGCCACAGCCGGTAGTGACTTGGACAACTTTAATTGGTCCTAAGTCACAGTGCCGCCCCTCTGCTCACCGAGCAGACTGCATGGCCCCCGCCCCAGCGGGCAGACACCAGGAGCTGCATTTTGCAAGAGACTCAGGCTTAACTTCAGCCGTAGCACACACTCCCCACAACACACATGCTCATGTACCTTGTGGGTGATGTTCCTCTACTAGAGACGTTTTAATGTCCGTACTCAGGGCAAGAGAACTAAAAACTTTTAGAGGGGCTTCCCTGGTGGTGCAGTGGTTGAGAGTCCGCCTGCCGACGCAGGGGACGCGGGTTCGTGCCCCGGACCGGGAAGATCCCACATGCCGCGGAGCGGCTGGGCCCGTGAGCCATGGCCGCTGAGTCTGCGCGTCCGGAGCCTGTGCTCCGCAACAGGAGAGGCCACAACAGTGAGAGGCCCGCATACCACAAAAAAAAAAACTTTTAGAAGCAGAATCCATCCCACGTTCATAGCTGCATTACTCACAATAGGTGGAAGGGGGAAGCAGCCCACATGTTCATCAACAGATGAATGGATAAACAAGATGCGGTTTATACACATAATCAAATACTGTTCTGCCTTAAAAAGGAAGGAAATTCTGATACATGCTCCATCATGGGTGAACCTGGAGGACATGATGCTGAGTGAAATAAGCCAGTCACAAAAGGACAAACATTGTACGATTCCACGGATGTGAGGTTCCTAGAGTATAATCAAGTGCATAGAGACAGGCAGTAGAATGGTGGCTGCCAGGGGCTGGGGGGGGAGGAAGGAAGGGGAAGTGAGTGTTTCATGGGTACGGAGTTTCAGTTTGGGAAGATGTAAAGGTTCTGAAGATGGATGGTTGGGACGGGGGCACAATAATGTGAATGTACTTAATGCAACAGAAATGCACACTTAAATATGGTTAAAACGGTAAATTTTAGGTATGTTTTACCACAGTTAAAAACCAGAATCCACAAAAGTCAGAAAACAGGGCTTCGGAGTTTTTTGTTTTGTCTTTTTTACAGATCTATGCTACAGGGACTGTCTTTGGAGGAAATAAGCTACAATGGGCCCGCTCCAGCTTCTAAACCCTGGGGTCCCCTAAGAAGGTAACGGTCGTCTGAAGCGAAGCCCCAGAGGGTCCGAGATGTGACCTCTGGAGAGCCTGTCCACCGATTCCACACCTACGGACCCAGGGCCTCTTGATGCCGGGATAAAATGCAGCCCCCGCAGCCATGTGTCCCTACACCTCGGCGTCTCCTGTCTCCTGATGACAACAAACACTCAGGATGGAGAACAGCCTGATGTTCACACACCAAGATGGTTAGGAGTGACCAGCCCAGCCCAGGATACTGGGAATCTTCCCAATGCTGGACAAGCCTCCTGGAACCAGGCAGCTGGGCTGAGACCCTCCAGGAGGGAAGAGCTGATCTTACAACAGGTGCATCGACCTGCAGGCCTGAGGTCGGGGCCGGAGCTAGAGAGCTGGGTCCAACCCCACATGCCTTCCTTTGGTGCCTACAAGCAATGCCCGAAAGCTCTCACCTGGTTTTGGATCTGAGCATTTTGGTTCAGACAAGAAACTTGTCTATGGCCAGATGACTTCTGTGAGCATATGGAAGGCCCTTGAACTCTTCTTGCAACTTTATATGGAAATTTGAAATTGTATAGCATGTATATTATATAACATACATGATAGTATATAATACAAAGAATCCTTTGTGCCATTGTCACAACTCTGCTGTAAATTTGAAATGATATCACTCAAAACCCTCACCCCCTACCCCCGGGGCGGGGTGGGGGGGAATTAAAACAACGTACTTAAGAATGAAAACCAGGCTGCCAGATGTAGAGAATGGACTTGAGGCCACAGGGGGTAAGGGGAAGCTGGGACGAAGTGAGAGAGTAGCATGGACATATATACACTACCAAATGTAAAATGGATAGCTAGTGGGAAGCAGCCGCATAGCACAGGGAGATCAGCTCGGTGCTTTGTGACCACCTAGAGGGGTGGGATAGGGAGCGTGGAGGGAGACGCAAGTGGGAGGGGATATGGGGATATATGTGTATGTATAGCTGATTCACTTTGTTATACAGCAGAAACTAACACAACACTGTAAAGCAATCATATGCCAGTAAAGATGAAAAAAACCCAAAAAACAAAACAGGCTGCCAGGAATCACTTCCCTAATTTCTCCCAGCTCATCTTCAAAGCTCACTTTGCACACTCTTCTTGCTGGGAAATCTCTGCTTTGGAAAGTTCAGGCAGCTCTGTTCCTCACCCTCAAAATCTGCGTCTCAGTGCGCTTGGACCCCTAGTCAGAGGAAGTGTGGCCGACACACCTCTTCCTGCACAGGCCACTGGGCTCCAAGGCCTGGTTGTGCCATGGCCCCTGGGCACCCTGACCACACCGAGCTGAGCCCCTTCACCGGGGCTCCTGCTTAGCCCCCTGGCAAGCCAAGGTTCAGGGGTCCCCAGGCAGACCCGCCGAGCTTCCTGCTGAGCCCCAGAACCACACAGCCCCGGTTGGAAGGCCAGCTTGGGCTCCTGCCGCCTGGGGCACCCGTGGGGGAGACCATAACCTCCCTGAGCCTCAGTCTTCTCATCTGTAAAAGGGGTGATGATCACTTGGTGGGGGGATGAATGGGACCCAGCATAGGGAAGGTGCCCGGACATCTGTGGCCATAAGAGCCCCAGCCGGTGGTGGGTGGAGGCTGCTGAGCCCAGCACTTGGCTGTCAAACGTTTCCAGGAAGGAAGCATTTTAATTTCATCATATAGTTAACTTGCGTGTCACGTGGGAAAGATAAAAAAAAATATTTTAAATTATATACAAATGGTGGTGGTGGGACAGAATTTTTCAGGCTTTGGGAAACTCTAAAGGCATTTAGTGTGGTCTTGGGGTAGGGCAGGAAAGCGCCGTAGGGTGAGTGGCAGGGGTGAAGGAGACAGGGAGGGGGGCTCGGGGGGAGATTATGAAATGGGCTGCACTGGGGACAGGTGTTTTATGTCCTTCAGTAGATTACTAGCAAAAACTTGAGAGCAGGCATAGTGTTCCCTGTGGGGATATTTTTCCGCCACTCAAGCCCGAAATACAGCTCCTTCAAACAGGAGATGCTCATCAAATGACCACGAATCTCTCCGAATGGAAATGAAGCGTTACCTTCTTCGGCCTGGCAGTCATTTCTCTCTCTCCAGTCTGATTCTGAAAAACTCTGAACTTCTGAACTTGAAGCCTTAGTTATAAATGATGATGTCTTTGCGCCCCTCGAATTAACCCCAACTCTCATTCACTTGTATGCCCCGCGATGAGAGATTCCTTCCGCACCATGATTCTAGTTACCAGAGGGTTAGTCTCCCCCTCTCTCTGATGTCCAAAGTCTTTCTGAAGTTCTTATGGACAGAACATAACGTGACGCTACTTAGATGAGTCTTGTCAGGCCTTGAGGCGGTAGCTCTATGGATGTGACGGGTGAAGGACAGACAGAAGCTGTCCTAACTGGGGAAGTCTCAGGACATCCACGTCACATGTCACAGGACAGGTACCACCCATCATGTCATTTATTTAATGCTCACATCATCCCGGTGTGATAGGTCTGGGGCTTTTCGTAACCCTATTTCACAGATGAGGAAACTGAGGTTTGCACAGTCTGTCCCACATCAAGCAGGTGGTAACGGAGCAACAGGGCTTGGCAGACAGGGTTCTTAGACCTGCAGAGCCATGACCTTCCCACGAGTCTTTTCTTTTGTGTAAGGATGCACATCTTTGAGGCACTGAAGGTAATACTGGGCTTTGCTACAGTGGAGAAGGCTGACGTGTGCACCTCTGGGAAGCTCCTGTTGGCTGTTCCCAGGATGAACTTACCAGCTTCATCTCAGACCCTGGGGCTCCCCAGGACATCCCGAGCTCAGCCTTCCTGCGTCTGTCTCCTTTTTGGCTCCTGGGCATTTCCTTTCCTCTGCGGATAACTGGAGTCTGAAGCTGCTCTCATGCCCAGCTGAAGACTTGCCCAGAAGCCAGGGCTAAAGGCTGGTACGGAAGCTCCCCTGGTTAGAGCCCAGGGCAACTCCCAGCTGCCTGGCATCTCGTTAGGGACCCGCCCTTCCCGAGGACGGCTTTGACAGTCCCTCCAACGTGGACGTCATATATCAGAGGTCCTTGGAGGCCTCTGGACACACTCGGCTATGTTATGTCTGACTCGCCCCACGTGGGCTTGTCCTGTCTTTTATAACTAAAATGGTTGCAGCATTTAAACATATGATGTTTCCTACCAAAAAATCAGGAGGTTTCCATAAAAATCTAGGTTTCTAGCTTCTTGAAACTGAAAAACTCTGGGCCGTGGTGATGCTGACCTCTTTATACGGGATATCTGCTTCTGGTTTGCCTCAGTCCCCACCACTCCCTACTGTTCGCCAATACTGAGGCCAAAGGTCAGTGCTCAATTACCAACTTGCACCTGGGAGGGCTCGACTGGTTTAGGTTATGCGCCTGGCCCCTGTAGGCACCAGAGGTCGAGAGCTCTGGTATATTCACTCTGGCTACTTCTGATGACCTATAGGAGGCCGAGAATGTGGTTCGGGAAAGCGCATGGGCCACGCCCTTGGAGACCAGGCCCTTAGTGGCCCTGTCATGTGTTCATCTGTAAACTGGAGGCGCTGCTACCCACACTCAAGATTGCCTTTGAGAATTCAGTTGCAAAATGCAATTATCTCCCAAGTCAGGGCTCAGCAAACTTCCTACAGAGGGCCAGAGGGTCAATATGTTAAGCTCCAGAGGCTGTATGGTCTCTGGAGCAACTTGGTTCCACCACCATGGGATGGAAGCAGCCGTGCACAGCACCTCAGTGACCAGGTGTGTCTGTGTCCCCCACCATGGAGACAGGTGCTGGCCGGGTCTGGCCTGAGCGTGGCAGTTTGCTGACTCTGCCCTAAGTGACTGTCCGGTTGCCTGGGTGTCTGCCCTCCGGTCTACTCTGCATATTTCAGGTAGAGAAGTTATTTCAAAAACTCTGGGGCGGGCCTGAGCAACAAATACACACCGAGACCTCACAACATTCCTAAACGCCTTGCCTTCAAGTGGCTCTGGTCCAGCGTTCCCAGGGCCGATTCTGAGAAGGTTCAGAGAAGGAAAACACGAAGTCCATGGCTCCAGACGGGCCAAGATGACATGCGCAATAAAGATGAGAAGGTGGAGGGTGAGGCAGAGTGGACCGGAGGTGATGGGGAGACTCGGGAGGCATTTTGGGAGAGGGGAGAAGGGATGTTTCTGGAGGGAGCGGCCAGGCACGGGGACACGGGTGGGTTGACCAGCAAGCTGAGCTGTGCTGGGTGGGAGGCCCACTCTGAACCCTATGAGGGGTGGGGGCCAGGGAAGATGTGAATTGCACTCTGGTTTTCTTGGTTGATGGATTAAAGACAGGGTGCTGTTGCCAAGCTTTCCGAGGGCTGCTCGTGTTGGATCATGTCACTCCCTCTCCCCCAAATGCTCATGGCTTCACTGCACTAAGAATGATTCCCAGGTCCTCACCCAGTCAGCACGATGGCCCTGGCTACTCCCCCCGCACCGGGCCCTTACCTCATGTCCACCCCCGTCTCCCACCACCCAGACACTGGCCACCCTGTTCTTTCAGAGTCTCAGGCCCTGCTCCCCGGCTTGTGTGCTTCCCCCTTGTCTGGGAATAATTTTCTCCCTGCCTCTTTCTCTCCTGCCGGGTTCAGCTTAAACACCACCTCCTCAACGAGCCCTCCCCGCTCAGGCCTTCCTACCTGTCTGTCCTTCAAGCTCAAGTTTCTCTGATCGTTATCTGCTTCCCCATCACCGCACACTCAGTGCCCAGGGCTGGCCCTGCCACCATAGGTGCTGAATCAATACAGGTTGAAGAAATGAACGATATATGGGTAATACACACATACATGCATTACACGCTTTTCCATTCATTCAGCATATTTATTGAACACCTACTATTAATGGCCAGGACAGTGGGTGCTAACTACACTCACACTTTCCTTGCTTTCTTTACTTCTGGAAGACCTGCCCCAGAGATAGAGAAACCCCAGGAATGGGTTATTTCCTAATTGACATTGCAGACCAGGAGTTTTCAACTTCAGCACAGTGGAAATTTAGGGTCAGATGATTCTTTGTTCTGGGGGCTGCCTGTGTGTGATAGGAAGCCCACCAGCTGCACACCCACCCAAGCTATAACAACCAAAAGTATGTCCAGAGAACCAGCGGCCTAGACTGGACTGGCTGTCCTGGACCAGAACCCGGAGGATCTGCATCTTCAGCCATCAGCTTCTCGGGAAACAAGCCCCGAACTGGGAAGTTCAACGAGAACTGGCCTGTTTCCACCTGAACTTAAGTAACACACACAGAATGTCAACACACCAATTCGACAAGGCTGCCAGGGGCCAGGTCTGAAACAAGACAGAACACAGACACTCAAACCACAAAAATGACTAAACGGCCCCCTCTTCTGACACACAGCGTCGCTGCTTCTGTAGCATTGGCGCCTTGACTCCCTCCATTCCCCCTGCCTCTGGATAAAACTCACTGCGCTGCCCAATCACGGGATTGCCCTCACTTCCTGATGACACTCCAAGCCTCCTTCAGGGTTGCCAGATGAAAGACAGGGTGCCCAGTTAAATCTGAATTTTAGATAAACAGTGAATACTTTTTTTAATGTAAGTATGTCCCCAATATTGCATAGGATGTACTCATGCTGTATCTGAAATTCAAATTCAGCTGGTGTCCGGTATTTTTATTTGCCACTCTGCAACCTAATTCCTTAGAATTAGCCCAAATCCTATACTATGCGCCTCCGGGTGCCCTCTTGCTGAGAGTCCTCTGCTTGAGGGTTCTTCTAGTACGTTCTCAGCAGTTGCAGCAGCTAGTAAACCCTGACTCTGATGCAGGTTGTGTTCCTGGGTGTCTTTAGAAAGAACAATCCCCACTTTTTGAGGCAGGAAACTCTGAGAGGCGGTCGTCCGAAAGGGATATCTGTGAGTGGCCAGCAGAGGACAGGCTGGGGGTGACAAGCAGGGAGAGTGGAGTCAGGCTCACATCTTAGTTAACCAGCATCCAATACAGGGGCTGCAACCTGGAAAGAGGTGTGGGGGGAGTATCTCATTTCAGCACTGGACGAGGCACAAGGTCAACAATTTAAGGCCCCGAGGGTGCTAGGTCCCATCTCTACAAAATTCCTTCCAAGTTGAAGTACAGTCACCAGGGAACCACCACAGAATTGACAAGTGGTGTGACCTTGGGCAAGTTTTGTAAACTCTCCCGGTCTCAGTTTTCCCACCTGTAAAATGGGCATAACAATAGTGTGAGGATTAAATAACTCAATGGGTTGAAAGTGCTTGGAACAGGCCTGGGAGAGTGTGAAACTAAACATAAATTTTTAAAAGCAGTTGAATAAGGAGGAAGGTGGGCTGTGCATGTGAAGTGGCACCACGATGGTAGTTTTTGCCAAAATGCCAGGCATCCAGCAAAGGGCATGCTGCTTCTGTTTGTTCTTCGGTTCCTTTGGCTAACGGCCGTGTAGACCAACAACAGAGTTAAAAAATTAACCTCCCCCAAGCCTCCCCGGGAGAGGGGAGGAGCCCACGTCTCTGAACCTCAGCTTAGAGAATATCAGAGCACCGGTGGGCAGGTGTCGGAGGCCCGGTGGGCGATTTGGCTTCTGGTTTACAGGGGCTGGGGCAGGTGCCTCAGTGTCTGTGTGCAGCCGCTCCTGAGAGAGTGAATGAAACATGGGCGTGGGGTGAGGGCACAGACAGAATAAAACAGAACATCTTATCAGACGGTGGCAATCCAAGGCTTGTAGAGAGTGCGTGGGCACAATCATCTAAGTACCATGTCTGAGCTCACAGCTCCACTGGGAAGGTGATGTCACTGCATTTTCCAGACGGGCACATGGAGACAAGCCCAGAATTCAGCCATTTCTATGTTTTTTTTCTATCAGTCTGTTTAGTCATTCAATTCTAAGACATAGAGCAGTGATTCTCCAGCCTGACTCCCCCTGGCGAGCCTGTTAAAACACAGACCACGGGCCCCAACCCCATCATCTGATTCCCACATTCCACAATCCAAGACCCTGCATTTCTAAGACATCTCCAGGTAAGCGGACGCGGGGAGCTGGCATCACACTTCGAGAACCACTAGTCGAGGCTGCCTCGGTAACAAACTCCAGGTGATGCCGACACTGCCCGTCTGTCCGGGGACCACATTTCACGTGTCAATTACTTCCTAAAATGCAGGCAAATGCAGAGACACAGACTCGGGCATCTCACCTTGACAGGTTTACCTGGTGAATCGGTGTCTTCTGGTGGCTCCAAAAACAGGAATCACCAGGGCCCTTGTTAATGCCAGAGGCTTCCGTTCCCTCCCTTGGAGGTTCTGATTTATGGATATGAGACGGGCCTGGGAGTTTCTATGTTAACAAGAACCCACAGGGAGTACATCCTTTCATTGTCATGCTCTGGCACTGTTTAACTAGGTCACCTAAAGATTATTTAATTATCTAAGGGGTGCACCTGTGTTTGACTTCGCTCTGTGCTGTTAATGAAGGACTCAGGCACTGTGAAGATACAAGTCAGCAGATTTCTGTTCAGTAAAAAAAAGATTACCCTAAAGGACACAGTTTTATTGCCCTGTAGTACTACTACCAGTTTTGACTTGAACTTAGCAAACTTATTACAGAATGACTTTTTAAGTCAACTACAAATACATCATCTGTCCAAGTGTTATTTGAACCAGCCTTACACTGGCCTCCTGGATTCATGCATGGTTTGAATAAAGCTTTGACAGATGTTCCTTTTATATTGTATGAGGTGTTCATTTTATATTGCATGATTTAATTTTTCGGAAATCATACATTGAAACAAGAGTCCTTCAAACCTACATCTTCTTCCTTGGTATCCTCCTAATTATAAAAACTCAGAGTTACAAGTAAGCCTGTAGAAATAACGTGGTTGAGGGGACCTGGGGGAGTCTATTTCACTCCCGATGTTTAAAAGGCAGAAGCAAGTGAGAACGTGTTGTGGCCTAACACACAACATTTAATATCAGAAATGGATGGCCAACATGTGCTGGGAAACTACCCTCTAAAACCATGAAATCCATTGTTTTTGGAAACACGAACAGGAATCGCTGCCCAAAATGCTCAGGGCATTCCTAGAAAGTCAGGCCCTGGGTGGGGGTAGGGGTGCAGGGTGTGCAGCCTGTGTCCTGGAAGCATTTGGAGCAGGTGGTGAAAGATGTGCACGTGTGTCCAAAAAAAAAGCCAACCAATGCTCCAGAAAGAGGCCACTGTCCCCATGACCTCTTCAGATGGAGTTTCCTGGGGGATCTCTCTGGAGAAGGGTGAAGCGACCAGAGTGGAACCGTCAGGAAGGCTACATGGGATGGGGGTGCCACATGAGAAAGTCAGGCCAGGTGCAATTCCCACCCCTGCTGGGGACTAATAACCAGCCCCTGGCACTCCAACCTCCCTGGGTCTTAGTTTCACTATCTGTGAAAGGAGGAGGTATAGAGTCCACAAAACATAAGCCTTCACTCTCCAATACAGAAGCCACCTGCCACGTGTGGCTGTGGAACCTTTGAAAGGCTGCTAGCCTGAATCAAGATGCACTCGGTGTAAAATACACACTGGATTTCAAAGGCGTGGTACTAAAAAAAAAATGTAAAATGTCCAATTAATATTTTTATATTGTTACATGTTGACATGACAATATTTTAGATATACTAAGTTAAATAAAATATATTATTAAAAATCAATTTCGCTCCTTTGTTTTCTTAAATGTGGCTACTAGAACATTTAAAACGACATCTGCAGTTCACTTTGTATTTCTATGGGGCAGCACTGCTCTAAGGCTTCTCCAGGTGTAAGCATCTAGGAAGAAAGAAAAGACACACCGAATACTGATGTCAGGTATGCTTTGCAATATTATTATGACGAATTAGCAAAACACTCTCTGACATAGATCGCAGCAAGATCTTTTTGATCCACCTCCTAGAGTAATGAAAATAAAAACAAAAATAAAATGGGACCGAATTAAAAGTTTTTGCACAGCAAAGGAAACCATCAACAAAATGAAAAGACAAACCACAGAATGGGAGAAAATATTTGCAAATGAAGCGACCAACAACGGATTAATCTCCAAAACATAGAAACGGCTCATGAAACTCTATAACAAAAAAGCAAACAACCCAATCAAAAAATGGGCAGAAGATCTAAATAGACATTTCTCCAAAGAAGACATACAGATGGCCAAGAGGCACATGAAAAGATGCTCAACATCATTAATTATTAGAGAAATGCAAATCAAAACTACAATGAGGTATCACCTCACACCAGCTAGAATGGGCATCATCAAAAAAATCTACAAACAGTAAATGCTGGAGAGGGTGTGGAGAAAAGGGAACCCCCCTACACTATTGGTGGGAATGTTAACTGGTGCAGCCACTATGGAGAACAGTATGGAGATTCCTTAAAAAAATCAAAATAGAACTACCATATGACCCCAGCAATCCCATTACTGGGCATATACCCAGAGAAAACCATAATTCAAAAAGACACATGCACCCCAATGTTCATTGCAGCACTATTTACAATAGCCAGGACATGGAAGCAACCTAAATGTCTATCGACAGAGGAACGGATAAAGAAGATGTGGTATATATATACAATGGAATATTACTCAGCCATAAAAAAGAACAAGATAATGCCATTTGCGGCAAGGTGGTTGGACCTAGAGATTGTCATACTGAGTGAAATAAGTCAGACAGAGAAAGACAAATATCATATGATATTGCTTATATGTGGAATCTAAAGAAATGGTACAAACAAACCTATTTACAAAACAGAAGTTGAGTCACAGATGTAGAAAACAAACTTGTGGTTACCGGGGGGAAAGGGGGGGGAAGGGATATATTGGGAAATTGGGATTGACACATACACACTCCTATATATATAGAATAGATAACTAATAAGAACCTACTGTATAGCACAGGGAACTCTACTCAATACTCTGTAATGACCTATATGGGAACAGAATCTAAAAAAGAATGGTATAGGTATACGTAGGACTGCTCAGGGGGGGCAATCACACCAGTCCTCTTCCCGCACCATTCTCTGCTCCAAGAGGATCCCCCTCGGGGTCACGGACATGGCAACGAAAGACAGAACGAATCCCTCGTGGCAGTGCTCGAGCTGTGAATTGAGGATGACTTCTTGGCACTACGCCGGGGCCACGGCTAGGCCTACGTGACATTTCTACCACCAGGCAGACACCCGCTCAGCCCACCTGAGCTCCGTTGTCAATGGATAAAGGGGGTTGACACCAGCTTGGAAGGGCAGCTGGGAGCCTGATGAGGAGGGGTGGAAGGTGGGCAGGAGGAGGGAGGGACACAGCAGGTTTGGGCTATAGAGGCAGTCCCGTGAGGGCACAGGGACAAGACCGGTGGAGAAAGAGCTGGGAGAAGGTGGAAGCACCGTCTGAAAGTCCTCGAATGTCAAGGTGAAGAGTACAGACCTGGTCCAGGGTGCAGCACGGAGCCGGGGTCTGCAAGCAGGCAACTCAGATGGATGGAATGATTGACAAGAAACAACCAACCAACCACATTCAGAGGTGCTGCAGATGGATTCGGGCATCATCTGCAGTGTCCGCAAAGGGAAGAACGAGACCCTAAGCAGGGAGTTGGATGTAGGGAAGGGAAGGAGGGGTGGATCCTGAAGACTCGACGGGGATCTGCCAGCACTGGGCGCCTGGATGGGGTTGGGGAGGGGTGGCTTTGGAAGCTAGGCAATCCAGGAAAAGGAGGGTTCCAAGATGATGCTGAGTTTCTCGGCCCTCAGCCAGGACCACTTAGAACTCTTCCAGCCCAGATGACGCCTTTCTTACTGTCTCTTTCACACAACACAGCCTTGCAATCTGACAGCTCTCTGCGTCCACGTCTATGACTAGGTGCAGATAACTTTGCTGCCTTGTCTAGGGCATCATCTGTCTGCCCCCACATGTTTTCACAGAGACCTTGCAGGGCAGGAAGATACTTTTCTCACGGGTGATTGAGGAACATTAGCAACGATGCTGGGAAGGGCTGTGGACCATGTGTTTATCCGGCACAGGATTTCTGTGGCCAGGCTTCCAGGAAGAGACTCCACGAGCACCACAACCCCGGGGCTTTGTCAATTACACCAGAATGCTCAGACCATCCACCTTACCCAGGACCCTTGCGTCCTTCAACTCATCTGGGTCACTTCCAGGAGCCAGGACAGACGCAAAACCACAAATCAAGGCTCGCTGCTCGTGGTTAGCAGCTCTGGCTTAAAAGCACACACAGGATAGGAGAAGACGACGGTGCAGAAGAGGTCTGCTGATCGTCTTTCAATGACCCACGCTTTGCACAAAATCACGTGAGCCCTAATAACCAAGAAAGGGATAATGAACATGTGGAATCCAGCTGTGAGCCAAGAATGTAACCACGAATCCCCACCTTATGAAGTGGTCCTACCTGGATGTAGGGCATCGCTGGTGTGGTGGAGGGCAGCCCTGCAGGGACACAAGAGGTTCACTGAGTCCCTAGATTCAACCCCGGCTCTACAGCAGAGGCCACTTCCTAGGAAAGACTGCGCTGGGGCCCCACTCAGGTCATCTGTCCTCAGAGTCCCTTTAACTTCTTTCACGAAGCATTGTTTTCTCTTATAATTCATTATTATGGGTTTAATATTATATTTGATCAATATCCTTCTTTGGTACCAGACTGAAAGCCCCATGAAGTGGGATGGCTTCTGGCTTTTCTCTCCCTGGTGCCTAGGACAGAGCCTGGCTGATCACAGGTGCTCCATCAAGGTGAGTCAAAAAACAAGCATGACGAGTAAACGAAGAGCCAGTGGGTCCAGGGCTGTGCGGAGGGACAGCCCATCTCAGCGACCGAGGGCTACCCTGGCAACCATTTTTACAACGAACCTCCAAGGAGGCAGTATTACATGTCCAAGGGGCAGTCGTCTTCATCCTTATGGGTAAATGCATGCCTAAATTGTGGAATCATTCATAATAACTAACAATATTATTTATCTAATATTATAATAATGAATGATATTATTATTCCATAATAACTACGAAATAGCCATAGTAAAGAGTAACAATGTCTATAAAGAAGAGAGAAAGAAGTATAAGGTAACTAGATCATCCACTTGGACCATCTAATGAATAAACGAAACAATTTAAGCTCTGCAGAAAAAAAAAAAAAAAAAGACAACACCAAGTTATATAGTTCCAGACACTTCCACACGTTTTCCTCAAGGGCATTTGACTCAGGAGAGAAGCAGACTTGCCCTCAGTGGGTTCAGGCAGCCTCTCACCTCTTGTCTGATGGATTCTTTCATAGGACATGGCCCAGAAATACAAGTTAACTATTTTACCTGTTATACAACTTAAAAAAAAAAAAAAGATTTTTCCCAGGACTGCAGGAAAAACTGGCTACATTGGACCTAACAGTAGGTAGTATCGGGTCCAACAAATTCCTCAGGAATTTTCAAAGGCAATTTGGACTCTATTCCATTTTCTCCTTTTGCTGGGACTTTAAAACCTAACTACTAGGTGAGATTCAGCCCCACTGCACTTCCTGAGCATAAGGTGGTGATTACGGACGATCCAATATTTAGGCTGATGTAGGCGGTGCCTTGGGGGAAGGGGGGTTTGGGTCCACCCTGTCCACCAGGAGGAAATGAATATCTCAGCGTAAGACAGAATCCAGGAACCAAAGAGGAGTCAGGAACCTGGTCCACTGGGGGCTTGAGGGGCCCCTCTTGTGCCTCCAGTGGTGGATTTTACACAGGTTTGATTCAAATCAAGTAAACGGGCTGCGAACTAAGATGGCTGCGTCCACAAAGCTTAACTCTTAGGACTGAGAATCGAGACCATCTGTGTCAACACAACTTAAGTATTTCTTCCAGGAAGTTATTGTAAACCAATAAATAACTCTGCTGTTCACAGCAGGAAATTCCTACGAAACAATCTGTCCTGGCACAGTTTGCTCACCTGGGAAAACAGCCTGCTGATCAATGGTTTACTCGCCAAGATTCCCTTTAAGGCCCTCGTCCTGCTGTATCCACCCATCCTGAACTATATTACGTCACAAACTTTGCTGAAACCCAGTCGATTCTCTGCCTTGAGAAGCACAGCTTAAAGGGTTTGGGCCTGGACCTCTAAACTCTATAAAGATGCCTCCTGACCTTAGACACCAATAGGCCTGTGCCCTGGCGACGCCCTCCCTGACAGCAGCTGCTTGAATGAACTTGGCTTTGCTTTACCAACAGCCTCTTCTGATGGATTTTTTTGAGCCCACAACTGACAGAATAAATCAGGTTTGGCCTCTTGGAAACAGGAAGCATATAAAAGCTATGACTAGCCTATGACAGATTTCAAACGCACATTTCACCTCCACTTCCTTCCTCTTTTACATGATTCTGTATTTTCCAAATTTTCCACAATGAGTTTGCATTATTTTGAGGGTGAGTGAGAGGATGCAAAGCAAACACCATAAGAAGAAAATCAATTCCCAAGTGTACGTTAGAAACGATTGTCAGGTCTTAATTTAACACACACACACACACACACACACACACACACAGAGTATATAAAATACCCATTGAGCAGCTCATCTCATTAAGCTAGCAAGGTCTCCCATTGACATCAAAAGGCATGGAGAAAAGTGGTCCAGTTTTAATCAGGCTGCCTTGGTTCTCTCAGGCCTCTGGGGTGTTGATAAAATACACCAGCCAAAACATCCAGTCAGTTTAGGGTAAGGCCCAGGGATCTGTGTGTCGTTCTCTTTTTTTAATGAGCACTTAAGTGATTCACAGAATCAAGCCACGTGTAAAAAAGCACAGGAGCCTACAACCGACTCACTAGAATGCCAAGTCCAGCTTCCATCAAAAACTGTCCAGGTGAAAAAGGACCAGGTTGGCGGTTGACAAAGAAAGGATGCCTCAACTGTCTCACTCAGGTGGCATCTCCCCATGCCTGGGTCCTGGACCTGTCTGGAAGCACACTGGCTCACAAAAGCCCCGACCTCCTGTAAAATCTGGGAATAGCTCACAGCTGGGCTTAGGCAGGGTCCCCCCCCCAGCCAGAGCTGGCTCAGAGAGCAGGCTTCCCCCACCGTTCTCTGCAGCCCTGCAGCTCTCCGTGCAGCCAGCACAGGGAATGAGATGCCCGTTAGCAGCCCCAATCAAGGCCTCCTTTTACCTTAAAGAAACTTCCCCGCTTCTCCGGACTGCGGGCGCCCATGGTCCAAGCTGACATTTCCCGCGGCGAGGCTCTACTGCACGCCTGGGACTCCTGAAGGTAGAGACATTTGTAATGGTTAGTCCAGCCTGTAGGAAATTCCTTTCTAAGCCACAGAACACTCACAACAACAGTCCTGCCAAGATCTTTTTCCATCAACAACAGAGTGCCATTTTATTTCCCACCAAAGCCCTTCCATCTCCTTTCAGGCTGATTTCCTGCTACAGACAGCACAGTTCCTAGACTCAGCCCCACCTCGCTGCCCGCTGCCCCCCCCCCCCCCCACCCGCTCCTCCAGCTGACGCTGAAGCCCCCTGGGACTGCGGAAAGCATAATGATTGCTCTGTGTGTTTGCTTGACCTCACGCTCAAGTCCTAAAGGGACTATGTTAGATGTCACTGTAATCTGCTCCAAAGCTCATGGACTTAATGTGGTTGATCACACAAGGCCAGCGGAAGAGTGAGGGCCTGCATGTCCCAGGAAATCCTGCAGGAATGGGATGAGGTCATTATGAGCTGGGCTGGCCCTCTCCCTCCGGCAAGGTCGACACAAGGGCACTGGGAATAAATCCCTCTATTTTCTCCAAAGAAATCAAAGACTGGGATGAAATCCTGTGCCCCTGTTTTCAGAGATCAGTTTGTGTAAGAAACAGCTCCAGGATAACCGGGGAAGAGGGGAGTGGACTTTGGAACGCGGAGAGGAATTTAAGGGCATGATATGATTCTGAATCACAACTGTGGCTATTTGAGCTTGGAATTTCCCTCACTGGAGCATCAAAACCCAATAATCTTCCCTCCTGGCTGCAACGCCTTCCGTGTCCACTTGTAAATAAAACACACACACACACACACACACACACACACCCCCTCCCACGCAGCTGGCCCCGCCCCGGCCAGCATGCATGGAGAGGATACCTGGGGGAACATCCCCAAACCATCTCCTGGACCAGCAGCAATTATGAAACCAACTCCCGCTCACATAACTTGCACAAGATGTGGCTGGTCCTAACCACAACCAGCCTGGTGGAAGGACGATAAAGGAAACATTAAATGAAAACATGTCTGGGGATCTTAAAAGGGGTTCAGCTGCAGGGGTAGAGCGGGAAGGCACCAAAGCCACAGTAGCCGCTGCCAGTTTGCTGAGGCTCTTTCATTATTAGCTGGGGAACAGAGAGGCAGCTGCACTCAAGGGCATTTCAACAAGTGGAAAAGCATAATGACTTTGCAGAGAACTGCACACGTCAGGAAGCAAGGATCTTTGGAGACAGGCACATTTCTGCCCCAAGATCGGCCCCTCCCTTCACATCCACGGTGGGCTGTGATGACCCGTGGAATTCCATCTCGGAAAATGAGAACGCAGCGCACACCCACCCCTCCTCTGGGGCCGTCACCTATGTTAGTCGTTTCTCCGTGGTTCGGTCCCTTTAAAGGTTCAGAGGTATCTTCCCTGTGATTCTTCTCACTTGGAATCCCATTGGGATGAAGGTCAACCTTCCGAAAGCCTCCTGAGATGACTGGTGAGCTTTCTATTGCGATTCTGCTGACTCTGAGATTCACATTCTTGGGCTCAGCCCCTGAATGCAGCCCCAGCTCTAAGCCCTTTGAAGTTCATCATTTATCAGCAAAGTCCACGGATTGGAGTGACTCCAGAAGGAAAGTAGGGTGCTGTCTTCAGAACAAGAAGCAGAACCACAACCACACTGTAACCTTGGGGAACAAATGATTAACTGTTTCAACCCAGAAGCACACAAAGAAAAAAGTACACTTCTTGAAACGAAGCCTAATGCCTGTAATTCTTTTTCTTCCAGACGCTTTCCCTGCAAGGAATCTGGCATGGCATAGCAGTGAAGGAAGAGCTTGGGGAGTGCCAAGCCGTTCATTCCTCATCCAGACCTAAGTCCTTTTGTTTTGTTCAGAAAGTTTCCTAGTACAAACCCTTTCTGATGATCCAGGACAGGGAGGGAATTTTGCCTGTAACAATGGAGCAGTCTGGATTCCGCACGTTTACTACGTTAATTAGCTGCCTGAAAACTGCACACGAACGCTTCCACCTCAAGTGGTCCTCAAGGAAACACCCAGTTTGGATTCTGTGCGAGAGCGGCAGATCCATCACATTTCTTCCAGAGGATGCAGGTTGCATCCCCGCTTCTTCAGAAGGCTGCTCCAGGATAGAGATGAGAGCAGGTGACAAAGACAGGCGGCCAGGGGCCACGGCAGGCCCTTCCCACAGAATGAAATCCAAGTGGACAGAACATCACACCTTGTTCTAATTCTTAAAAAAGTTCTTAAGGGCCCCAAAGAAGTTTGGGTTTCAGGTCTTTCCTGTCGTAGCAATAGTCCTTCCCAAAGCATAGCCTCTGACACCCCAACTCAACACAGACAGACATTTAATACAATTTATAAGGAGACATTCTTTCCACTTGTGGTTCCTACCCTTCCCCCCAAAGGGTTAGGTTACACTGGTAGTTTCATCCGAAAACCACCCCCAGTAACAGACTGGACCAAGAAACAGAAAAGGTACCGTAGTTGGAGAGGCTGTAAAATTCCTCCAGACTTATACAGTGGAAGCTTGCTTCTTGCTTGGTTTCCCTGAATGGCGGAGCGGAGTCTCGAAAAAGGAGCCTAGCACATCCAGTGGATCTTTCCAGATGCTAGCTGAAAGCTAGCAAAAAAAAAAAAAAAAAAAATAGAGAGAGAGAGAAAAAAAGCCCTAATGGGACTAAAGGACACTGCAAGCACTTTGGAGCTGCCAAGCCTTTTCAATAACAGCACTGAAGGAATGTAAACGAAGCTGGTCGCTGCGGCCCGGCCCGGCTAAAAGACAAAGGCAGGAAGTGAATATTCCTGACTCTCCCCCAACACCGGGCTCGGCCACTTTGGAGGGAGGCTTGCAGTGGCTTCCATGTGGCCCCAAGAGCGAGTGCTGAGGTGAAGTCTGTCCTGAGATTTCAGCATCCAGGACTCACTGAGTCGTCCGGCTGGGCGCCAGGCTGCATGGACTGCCGCTAAGCAGGATGGCTCCCGGCCGGCTTTCCAGCCCATTCCGCTGGGAGCGCTGGGGCACCGCCACCTGGCCCTGGGCTGTGGGCTGGCCGACGGGGCTGGAACACCCAGAGCCTGGTTTTCAGTTCACTGAGCCACGGAACTAAGTCACTGGCAAAATTCCAGCTGTTGCTCGAAATTCCAGCTTGCCAAATCTGGGCAAGACAGGTTTACATCTGAGAGGGACCTCGTCCTCCCCCTGTCCACCCGGATTTATTTAGTCAGCCCATACCCTTCCCATTCCATCCGCCTCAGGTCACAAGTGCAAAGCCACAAAGCAGCAGCAGTAACACTGACACTGGCAACCACGACCCCCAAGTCTGATTTAAAAGAGACTCGTCTTGTTCAAGTCACGGGGGTTCTCATCACCTGCTGCTGTGAAATTCGGCCACAGAAGCTTTCTAATCACTCCGTTCTCCCTTCTTCTTTCTAGCAGTTGAATAAAGCGAGGCAAAGCGGACTTCGCTTCTTGGTAAACAAGAGCTCATAATCATTTTACAGCCAAACTGACTGAAGTAAAAGAAAGTGACTCACCCCTGGGGACCTGTCAGGTCGAGGCCAGTCCTGAGACAGGCAGGTCACCTTTTTGCCTGGTTCCTTGAGTGGCTCCGAGGATGGCAGGTCCTCCCTCTTTTGAAATGCTTTTCGTCTTTACTAAGAGGTAAAAGCCAGTGGGGCGGTTCTGTGTCTGGATCCAGGCAAGGTCTCTGAATATTTCCATAATTATCTTTGTATGATCACGGATTTTACAAGTGGAATAGAAAATCTCTATTCCAGCCTCTGCCTTGACAATTCAAGTTATGTAAATTTAAAATTTGTTCTTTGAGCATCTTGTATCACTGCCCAGCACCGATTATCTCTCAATCGTTAAACTTTTTTTTTTTTTTTTTTTTTTTTTTTGGTGGTACGTGGGCCTCTCACTGTTGTGGCCTCTCCCGCTGCAGAGCATAGGCTCCGGACGCGCAGGCTCCGGACGTGTAGGCTCAGCGGCCATGGCTCACGGGCCCAGCCGCTCTGCGGCATGTGGGATCTTCCCGGACCGGGGCACGAACCCGTCTCCCCTGCATCAGCAGGTGCACTCTCAACCACTGCGCCACCAGGGAAGCCCTCGATAACTGCTTTTAAATAGAACTAGGAACAATGCTCTTTGTCTTGACTTTCACAAGAGTAACCAAGGATAATAAAATAATTTTTCTTCTTTTTTTAGGAAAGTGCTCACAGGTGAGACTGTGCATTTCTGCCACTCACAGGATTGGCCTGTAACAAATTCCAGGGGAGGTCCATCCCTTTCGTCCTTGGAAAACAGATGTCTCACAGAGACGCTGCAGAAGCTCTGCCACTGCCCAGGAAGCCCAGGTGTGGATATCTCCACCAAAGGCAATGAACGTGCCCTGGACACAGGTGGGCAGCTGTGCTGTTGGAAGTTCCCCCTTCCCTCGGATGGGAAACTGCCTCTCTTACCTCCCACCCGATGCCCTCATTTTACCCCTCCAGCCATCCAAGAGTTAGCCTCCCGCCTCCTTCTCCTTGCCCCTTGTCCCTGCAGGGCGACAGCTTCTCAGCCCTCAGGGCTGCTGCACCCTGCCCGCCTGGAACAGGGCTGAGAAGGGAGGGGGGTGACCCCCCCACAAGGTCGTTCTCAGAAGTATGTGTCTTTTAACCTCCTCACTTGAAAAGCGCCCCGTAGTCAGCGGTCACACCCGGCACGCATGCGCAGAGACCACACGTACAATGAAGCCCCATAAGCCACATCGGCCCTGAACCTGAAGGACAGCACAGAGGGAAGCCACACCCTCCAGGGCTCCCCCAGGTTTACCGTTAACACGTGAGCACCTGAGTTTAGAGCTTTGCTTCCCAACGTTCTCTGGCCACGATGGTAAAAGGGTCTACATTGGTGGTTAATTTTAACTGGAGGTTTATAACCAGGCGGCTCTTGGATGTAGTCTACGCTGCAGATACAATAGACGAAGTAACACACTTTTTAACAATTTGAATGAACAGTCTCCAGAGACCCCGAGTCAAAAATTCATGTCCCAGTCGTTTATGAGAGGTGACTTCAGGACACACTGGTCGGGCAGAGGGGATGTGACACAGGGGAGGAAGGGCAGCAGTACAAAGGGCATCACCAAGCAAGCAATCAGCGTGGGTGACTGGGTTGGGAACTCTGAGAGCCAGTGTAGACCATGGCTCAGGTGGTCCCAACTGAGGGGTATTTTTCTGACTCCCCCCAGGGGGTCTTGGGTCACCAGCACCTCCAACATATGCCTGGTGCCGGCAAAGTGGGCTCTTGGGGCGAAGAGAGCCCTTGGGCAAAGCTGGCAGTTGGAAATCAGGGCACCATGCGCGGAAATGCCAAACACCCAAGGGATACAGGAAGGTCTTGACAGTGTCTGCTACACCTGGCGGCTCAAAAATATCAGGACATTTTGCCTAAAATGTGGGTGTCTAGCTTCTCTGTCACAGTGAGCTGTCATCCCAGAATGGCCATGGCTGGCTGGCTTGGAGGGTTCTCTCTGGCTGGGATGTGAGCTCCTCCAGTTCAACAGTGCCCACAGGTTTGCTCTCTGTACCCAGACACCCTGCCTGACCTACCACACCCCTCGTAAAGCACCTGCCATGCCCAGCTCCTGCCTGACGTGCAGAGGGCGGTGATTCTGCCCATTCGGTTCTCTCAGCTGCCTGGATGACCTAGTGATGTCATATGACCCAGGCTAGTAATTCACTGGCTGTTCTCAGATGAGGGAGAACCTTCTGAGCTGAGAGTCACAGGGTACGTGCTTACCCATGAAACCTGGATTGTGAGCCACATGCCAGCTTAATTAAGGAGGAGCAGATACCCTGAGTGAGCAGATATGAGAAGCCTTTGGACCATGGGGGTGGGGGGGATGGGGGAGGGGAGAGGCTTGAATCTCAGCCTCAGGCTGATGGCTTTGTACTTCCCACCAGGCCTGGCAGTGCCAGGGTCCAGGGCATCTTGTATCCTGACAATAAGGGTCCCCTCTTCTTGAGCAGGTGGATAGATGTATATTCCCTTCCATCAGATATGCTTTGACCAGAAGAGCTTCAGAAAGATGACCATGAGTTCTCCAAAGCAAGTAGAACTTCAAGCTGTTTATCATCATCTTATCAAATGTTTAATTCAAAGATCTTGGGGGAACACTCCTACACTGTTGGTAGGAATGTCAATTGGTGTAGCCACTGTGGAGAACAGTATGGAAGCTCCTTAAAAAACTAAAAATACAGTTACCATATGATCCAGCAATCCCATGCCTGGGCACATATCCAGAAAAGATGAAAATTCCAATTCGAAAAGACACATGCACCCCTATGCTCATAAGCACTATTTACAATAGCCAAGACATGGAAGCAACCTAAATTTCCATTGACAGATGAATGCATAAAGACACACACACACACACACACACACACACACACACACACACAATGGAATACTACTCGGCCATAAAAAAGAATGAAATGATGCCATTTGCAGCAACATGGATGGACCTAGAGATTATCATACTAAGTGAAGTAAGCCAGATAAAGACAAGATATCATATGATATAACTTATATGTGGAATCTAAAATATGACGCAATGAACTTATTTACAAAACAAATAGACTCACAGACATAGAAAACAAACTTATGGCTACCAAAGGAGGGGGGGAGGGATAAATTAATCCACAAATTATCTGTGGATTAACAGATATACATTACTATATATAAAAGATAACCAACAAGGACTGGCTGTACAGCACAGGGAACTATATTCAATATCTTGTAATAACCTAAAATGGAAAAGAATCTGAAGAAGAACATATACATGTATATGTATAACTGAATCACTTTGCTGTGCACCTAAAACTAACACAACATTGTAAATCAACTATGCTTCAATTAAAAAAGCAAAGATCTTGGAATAAAGCACACACCGATAAAGGAAAAGCTCCATTAAACCAGAACAGAACTTGCAGATGTCTCCACTGGTGGGGGTTTCCTAAGTGAGTATGAGAGAGGGAGGCCTTTGGACCATCCGAGGGAAGATGCTTCAGTTGTGGGGTGAGGAGGACGGGCAAAAGACACATTTCCCCGTCTTCTATCACGATCCCAAAGGTGTGTGTGGGCTCTGCTGCCTGGGTGGACCTCTTCTCTTTGAAAAAAAATTAAGTTTCTGGGACTTCCCCGGCAGTTCAGTGGTTAGGACTCCGCGCTTCCACTGCAGGGGGCACGGGCTCCACCCCTGGTCAGGAAACTAAGATCCGGCAAGCTGCGCGGTGAGGTCAAAGAAAAAAAAAATTTAAGTTTCTGACTTAAAAGAAATGGAATTGAGTCGGCTTTTCTGATAAGAGTTGTGGACTGTTGTAAAGATGTTTTTACCTTATTTTAATCTGGTCTCTGTGTCTTCAAGGAAGTTTTAACTCAGTGGTTAATAAGCACAAATATTTTCATTGGAATTATACCAATATCGATCATTTTCATGGAGAAAATATTTTCTGGAGCAAACTCCATTAAGCCATCTTAATTCCTTAATCAGTTTCTTATACAGTGCAGACAACTGTTTAAAACTTTCTTCTGTCCTATTTTAATTTTGTACCTTCTTTTCTAACATAAGAAATTAAAGCTATTGAATATTCTGTGTTTTATTCTGAAAGATTTATAGTTTTACCTTTTTTTTTTTTTTTTTTGCGGTATGCGGGCCTCTCACTGCTGTGACCTCTCCCGTTGCAGAGCACAGGCTCTGGACGCACAGGTTCAGCGGCCATGGCTCACGGGCCCAGCCGCTCCGCGGCATGTGGGATCTTCCCAGACCGGGGCACGAACCCGTATCCCCTGCATCGGCAGGCGGACTCTCAACCACTGCGCCACCAGGGAAGCCCTTAGCTTTTTTAAAAAAAATTATTTTATTTTATTTTTGGCTGTGTTGGGTCTTCGTTGCTGCACGCGGGCTTTCTCTAGTTGCAGTGAGCGGGGGCTACTCTTCGTTGTGGTGCTCTAGCTTCTCATTGAGGTGGCTTCTCTTGTTGGGAGCACGGGCTCTAGGTGCGCAGGCTCAGTAATTGTGGCGCATGGGCTTGGTTGCTCCGCGGCATGTGGGATCTTCCCGGACCAGGGCTTGAACCCGTGTCCCCTGCATTGGCAGGCGGATTCTTAACCACTGTGCCACCAGGGAAGCCCCTATAGTTTTAGCTTTAATGCATAGATCTATGATCCATCTCAAATTAATTTTTGTGTATGGTGTAAAGCAGGGGTTTTTTTTCTTTCTTTTTTTTTTAATCTGTGATTGCCTTTCTCTGTGGAAAGCAGGGGTTTAAAAGTCCTTATTTTTCCATATGGATACCCATTTAATTTTAAATTTATGGAAACTAGTTTTTAGGGAATTCTGTTCCTTGTAAACTTTATATCAGAGCTGTGATTGATCGAACAGAATTTTGTCTTCATGCAATGCTACTGATTAAAGTTCCTGCCCTGTAAGGTGGCTGTGGTTATTCTCATTATTTCTATGAAGTTGTCCCAATTTTCCTGTGTTAAATTTTGACTACACATCTTGCAAGATTATTTGATACTTCCATAAAATCTTCGTCAATAACAAACATGACTGTGCAGTTTTAGCTGTTGTCAGGTTTTCGTCTACCAGCATAAAATATTTCTCAGACCAAGTATTTTTCACTTTCAAAAACTACACACAAATGTAACGTCAGGTTTGGATCTATCACGAACTATGTTCAGTGCAGCTTTATCTATTTCATTATGAATTGGCTACATTACTGGATATTTTGTATTTCTTAGAAAATCAGTGAGAAAAGTGAAAGCGATTCTCCTCAGGGCCTCTGAGAGTACTCAAGCAACACCACAGCGAAGGAAAGTGGGTCATTTGCAGAGACGTGGATGGACCTAGAGAGTGTCATACAGAGGGAAGTAAGTCTGAAACAGAGAGCAAATATATGATAACACATATATGTGGAATCTAGAAAAATGGTATAGATGATCTTATTTGCAAAGCAGAAACAGAGACAGACTTGGAGAACAAATGTGTGGATACCAAGGGGGGAAGGGGTGGGAGGGAGGAATTGGGGGACTTGGATTGACACATATACATTATTGATACTATGTATAAGATAGACAACTGATGGGAACATACTGTATGGCACAGGGAACTCTACCTAATGCACTGTGGTAACCTAAACGGGAGGGAAGTCCAAAAGGGAGGGGATATCTGTATGTGCATGGCTGATTCATTTTGTTGTGCGGTGGAGGCTAACACAACATTGTAAAGCAACCATACTCCAACAAAAATTAGTATAAAAAAGGAATACCCCAGCAATGGGTTATTATAATTCCAAACTCCATACCATTTATTCTTTTAATATGTTTTGGTTTGTTTAGTAACAACCTATGTCATTAGCTGACCAAAGAGTAAAGAACGTACACCAAGTCCAAACGGCCACAGAAAAATGTCCTCTTTAACAGAGCATAACTCATGTTCAGCGTTCTTACTGAAATGAAATAAAGTGAAATAAAAGTCCCAGGTTAAAATGTCATGACAACCACCTCTATGAAGGAGAAAAAAAAATGACGTCATCACTATGGAATAAACTAGGGTGGAGAGTGCCTGGAATTTCATGGGCTAATTTGCTTCTTTCTCCTTCATTTTGATCCTGCACATGCTGACATCTTTCCAAACTTTCCACTTCATCATTAGAATATTTATCTTCCCCTTTAATCAGTGATATGCTGGAAAATGTCCAGCAACTGGCTTCCTGGGAAATAAAAGCTCCAAGTTTTAACATTTGCCTCCTTTGTCGGGTAAATACTCCCATCGGGGCCAATTTCAAGCTACCAACATGACAGCAGCGGGCTTGTAGAATTCACGAAAATTTAACAATCAGCTCTAGTGAGCAGAGAGAACTGGCTTCAGCTCCCACTGCACCCACTTCACCCATTCTCCACCACAAGGTCTCTGAAGAGGTTGCTTTTATTTGATTCTTCATACACGGAAGTCATACAAGAGAGCAAAAGTAAGAAACGGGATCTCCAGACTGAAACCAGTGCTTTCTCCATGAAAACACATTATTTGTCCCTAGTAAGACATGAAATATTTCTGGCTATCACCTTCACCACGTTAAATGGTACCATCAGGAACACTGAAGGAAGCTATACGCTCCGTCTGTTCTTTTAGATTTAGAAGGTGCCGTGTTTTAAAGGTTGAAGAAGAGAAGAGCTTCGTTTAGCCCACAGACACCGGGGATTCACATGCCTTATTCGGAGTAGTCTCTCCAGTACCGTACACAGTGCCTGGCACGTATGTGCTCAATAAGTGTTGGAAAAGTAAGTGCATGAGATCTTACACACACGTCATTGAGGCTGAAAGGGAGGGTTTTAAAGGAATGGTTTCATCCAAGCAGAAGACGATAGGAAGAACACAGCTTCAGGAACAGCAAGGCAAGCTCAAATGCCAGGAACGTGCATTCCATGCTGTCGACCCACACAACATGCTGGAAGAAACGTTCTTTATACCACCTTGAAACACAAGAACATTGGCTTATGGAGCCCATGTGTTCTCCCTGCGACTGGATTTTTCCTGTGGAGTCTGTGATCTGGAAGCCTCTCCTCTCTCTATAACATACAGACCCACTGCTCTCTCCGCATCCTCAGCCACTCATGTTCCTCAGCTCTTTCATTTCTGCACCAACAGAATCCTCAAGAGGTCTCCAGGTGTGTGTCCAAGCTAGCACAGCTTCACTTGAGACCACAAAACAAAAGAAATCCACAGAAAAGATGCCAAACTCCCAATGAAACATAACTAACCGAGCAAGTGGGCTTCTCCGTGTGTTTGTGCACGCACTTGCATCATGTGTTACGGGGATTAGACCCTTAAAATTCCCATCCTTCCTCTTAAGAAGTGGGATGGAGAACAGCTGAGCCTCCTCTGGAGCTACCCTCCTTCTAAGCCCGCAGATTCCACGTGGGGTGCTAAGCAGAAGCGCACCGTCCAACACCAAAGTAACGAAATACCACGATACCTTCTGTACAGAGTAAGTGCCCCATTAACATGTATTAATACTATCTCACAGCCAGAATCCGTGTTATCAAGGGAGGTGCATATAAACAGTTGCTCTCCAAAATAATTTATTACTTTATGTGTCTGCAAAAGAGTCATGGAAACCCACAGAGGTCAGTAAGGTTCTCAGTGATGTCTGCTGCCATCACCAAAAAGGTGGTTTTTGTCTGAAATTGTGCCTCCGAAGTTCGGGCGTGTTTAAAAAGTCTGTCTCTCAGCTGGCCAAGGGCACTTGCAGCTTTTGCTGGGAGAGACAAGCACAGACGACTGGGGCATTTCACAAATCCAGTTTCATGTTACTCGGTTTGGCACAAGCTACAAGTACCAAACAGTTTCTGCCGGCTCTGCAGGCTGTCTTTAAAGCTCAGGGCTTTCCTCTCAGTGGTCTACCCCTCCTATCCTCTTGGGTCAGGTGTCTGACCCAGGCTTAGGGCACAGAGGCCAGACAGGCAGGCACAGTTAGCGTGGAGGCCAAGGGGGCAGGGGGGCAGCTGGATCACCCTTTTCCATCGGGAGTCCTGGCGGGTGGGGACACACTCACATCTGAGGAGAGAGCTTTGGGTCATAATGACAGCGTTGGGGTCAGAGTCCTGGAAAAAGAAATCAAAGGCAATGGGGTCAAATGGACTCACGGATGGATGGTCTGAGTGGACAGGGCAGTCAATGTGCCATTGACCGTGTCCGGGCTCTCATGCCTTCAAGGCCTGCTGGGCAGACACCAGTATTTTCAGGGCAAGAGGACAAATGGAGACTCAGATCCTTAATGTCTGAATTTTTTGAAGTTATACATCAAGACGACAAGACGTTGTTAACTAAAATGTGTTCTATTCCTCTACCACAACAAATTGAAATTAGAAGGACTTGGGAAGCCTGGTTGCAATTTAAAACGTTCAGACTCTTCAGTATTCTGTGTTGACTGTGGGGACACGGGCCATCCTGAACCTACTCCCTGGCTTGTCGCCCTTCTTTTCCCTGGAGCAGCTTGGTGGACACCCCAGCCTTCCCGTCCAAGCCCTGTCCATCTCGCATTCCCTCCCAAACCCGCAGCCTACGGAAGTGTAATAACTACGTCTCCAGAAGCAGAGCCAGCCCTCGGGTGGAGGGATGTGGGGGAAGTCTGCACAGGCAGGGCAAGCAGGTGTGGGGCGTGAGGACAGGGATTCCAAGGAACGTGTATCTGAAGCAAGAGGCATCGGGGGATGCGGGCTCTGGGTCAGCACAGCCTTTGACCCTGTAGACTTCTCCTTCCATGGGGAGGGATGAGGCTAGAGTGGGGCTAAGGACACTACCAGAGGGCAGACTGGGTCATCCTATGGCCCACGAAAGGATGCACACGGGTTCCACCACTGCTTCGGGGCTTCTCCCACCCTCACCTGACCTTCATTTGCAGGTGTGTAAGGCTCAGTCCCAAGTGACCTGAGTTACACCCTTGTGGCACTTGGAGAAAACAGACAAGCTTGGATTCAATAGCCCTAAGGCCTCCTAATCTCTCTCTAGCTTCTAATTCCAGTTTACAAGGTCATGTTCTCTCCTTCAAAGCAGCCCAGCCATCATGCTTCTCCTCTGCCTTCTCTCCTTCCCCAGCTATCCTGAAACACTGTAGCCCCTTCACTATGGGTCTACCACCCTGGGCTCCTCCCCCAATCCTGTCTTCATCCTAACCCAGCTGCCCTTCTCCTCCCAGCATCCTCACGGCCGAGGTCCAAACACTCCCGGTACGCACTGACAGATACCTCTGCCCTGTGTCTGAGATCAGGGCCCTATACGCACACTTGCTTAGGGTTTGGGGATATTCTATGACCCTCTGTAATCAGCTTCTACTGACCTCGAGTTACTGTAGATAACAGAACACTGGATAACATGCCTGAGAATCCACCCGAGCTGCTTATCTTGGTAAAACAAGGCCTCCCTCTCTTTGGGTGGCTCTAACAGGTCCCCAACAAAGGGGAAGATTAGAGGTGAATGCTTTCATCTTCCCGAAGGCCTTATCCTTTCGCTTTTCTCCACGAGGCCGAAAGTGTTTTCGTCAAAGCCGGGAAGAGAGTCTATGTCTGCTTCAGTGCAGGGCCAGACCGTGCTACTCACAATCCCCTCTGGCCTAACCCAGATGGTAGGGGGAGGAGTCTGGCTATACCAGAGCCATCGTCCCGACGCTGTCAGGACAGCGACCCAATTGTGTGTGCTATTTCGCTCTACAGAGGGATTTTACCCATACAGCCTCATCTCAGCTGCCTGCCATGGCATCACAGGCTCCTCCATCTACGAACACGAGGCTCCCCTACAGCCGGAAGCTTCTATTTTAACCGCGTCTTCTCCAGGGACCCTGTTCTCAGTGCTCGAGTGCTTCCTTTTCCTTCCTGCTCCCTACTTTTTTTTTTAATTTTTATTTATTTAGTTTATGGCTGTGCTGGGTCTTCGTTTCTGTGCGAGGGCTCTTCTCTAGTTGCGGCAAGCGGGGGCCGTTCTTCATCGTGGTGCGCGGGCCTCTCACTATCGTGGCCTCTCTTTGCGGAGCACAGGCTCCGGACGCGCAGGCTCAGCGGCCATGGCTCACGGGCCCAGCCGCTCCGCGGCGTGGGCACAAACCCATGTCCCCTGCATCGGCAGGCGGACTCTCAACCACTGCACCACCAGGGAAGCCCTCGCGGTCTCTCTTGTTGCGGAGCACAGGCTCCGGACGCGCAGGCTCAGTAGTTGTGGCTCATGGGCCTAGTTGCTCCGCGGCATGTGGGATCTTCCGGGACCGGGACTCGAACCCGTGTCCCCTGCATCGGCAGGCAGACTCTCAACCACTGCGCCACCAGGGGAGCTCCCTGCTCCCTATTTTTGATTATTTTCTATCCCTCTATGATTTCACTGAGGTGTACAAAGAGAGTGGGCAGAAGTCAATCACTCAGCTGGCAGGCTCACGCGTGATCTCTGGATCACAGCTCTTTGTTTTGTCCGCTTCCAATTTAGGAATAAAAAAAAGCAAAACCAAACCAAAAAGTGTTTGTCGGGTCCTCTCACTCCTCCCCCACCTCCTTTCCTGAACTCAGAAAGATCTGCCTACAAAAAATTACAAAAAGAAGCACTCCTTTTTGGTTTCTGTCTCTGAAACGCTGACTTTCCACTCAGCATTCCTTTCCCCTGAAGTCCGCGCTCCCGTCTCTTAACGACAACACCAGGCTTTAATTCCCACTTCACTGTTCCCATCAATCACCCCCAGTCCTGCGGGGTCTCTTGTCCAAACCTCAGTCATCTTCCTCCCCACTCCCCACATCCACTCAGGCCCTGGACCAAGGCATCCTCAATGTTTTGGGCATCTTGTTGTTACCTGTGGTCCCCCCTGTGTGTCTGCTACCCTTCATCCCGCGGGTCCACCTCAGGGGAACGGCCCTTTCCAGCATCCCGCTTCCTGTTGCTGCACTGCAGCCCGTTTTTAGGAACCTAATGTCCATGTTCCCTGGGTGAGTATTCACGGCCCCTTTTCAATCTGTTTCCAGCCTGATGTTCCAACCTCAGCAGTGATGTGTGTGCAGACCGGCCCTGTCCCCTCCAGAATGGAGCTCCCACAAGAGTAGAGAAGGAGAACATTCCTCACTGGCACCCCCATCCTCGTGGTGTTTCACACCTGACATTTGCACACTGTCACTTCCGGCCACACCGCAAACCTGGACCAGCAAGGTGACGCGGCCTAAGTGGGCAGCCGCTGGCAGGTGAGATTCTGAAGGCATGTGATGCCTGGCGCAACAGCGATGCCTCCCCGGACCCGGCTCCCGGACCGCCCAGATCGGGCAGCTCCCGGGCGCCATCCTGCGCTGTCTCCCAGGGTCCCCGTGAGATCAGGCTCTAGTCGCCCAAGGGTGGGAGCTGGCTTGACGACACACCCCTTCACCTTTCCTTTCTCACTTCACATCCTCTGACCAGAGGACGGGCTCAGAGCTCACGTAGAGATGTTGGCCGGGGTGAGCATCGCTGCCTAAACCTCACCCCTCTCTCCTTGCTTGGCCTCCTGGTGACAAGTAACCAAAGGTTCTCTTTGCTGTGAGATCCAGCTGCAGCCACAGGAGATCTAACCTCGGTTTCCTCTGACTAGCTGTAATGCGAATTAGCCCAAAGCCATGCCTGCACTTCTTTTTGACTGTTTCTGGGTCTGTGAGCTCCAGGACCTTCCCTGCCCTCTTGTTAGGACAATTAGCCCGCTGCTTGTTTCTGCTCTGCTGAATGCCTCCTTATTTGTACTCTGTGACCCACTTTAATATGCTGTTTTTATGTATCCAAAGAGGTAACTGCTCTAACTTTCAGAGTTCTTGATTCTCGCCATGCTGGTGTGAATGGAAGCTTCTGTGACGCCCACCAGTAATGCGTTTGGGATGTCCTTGAAATATTAAAGTTTGGTCCTTAAAAAAAACCGTCCCCCCAAACTATCTGCACTTGAATCCTTATCTTAGAGTCTGCTTCTGGGGGCACCCAAACCAAGACAATCACAATCACAGACTCACACACACACACGTGCACAACACACTTTAACGGCTGCTCGCCCTGCCCTGTGTCCTGTCCCCACTTTCCTGAGATCACCTCCCAGTTAATGACTTCTACACAAATCCTTGTCTCAGAGACTGGTTCACTAGTTCTCTTAGGAATCCTGCTCATTCGGTACGGAATTCTCAATTAAAGGAAACATATTTGCCAATATAAAATCCAGAAAAAATACACAAACATATTTTGAATAAAATTTCTATGTCCCTGTAAATAACCAATATTCTTTGTGAGCATAACTTACAATTTCCAGGCACAAATGGAAACAAAAGACCTACTTTGCAAACTGTTGCAAATTTGCAAAAAATTTGAAAGACTTATTTGCAAATAAGTTAAAATGTTATATTACTCAGTGCCACTAATGATAAATCTATTTTAAACGAGGATGTAATTTGTATTACTAGAGAATCTTTTCTTTGTCTAGCCCTTGCAAAATAAATTCAAAGACTAAGAAGTGTCACCGGAGGACAAGTCCTCTCAGGATACCCATGCACTTTGGTCCAGTTCTGCTCCCATCTGACCACAATTAGAGCTTTTAAGAAACTCCTCTGATTTTTCTCATCATAATCCCTTGCTTGTTTCCCCATGGTAATGAGCAATTAATCCCACAATATAAATAGGCCCTTGAATCAGTGAGGAGCTTTTATGTCGTAAGCAACAGAAAACCCAATTCAAATTGGCTTAAGAATAAACAGTCACGTCTCCTTATAGATGGTACATTAATTGCAAGAGGAATGATAGTCATCAAACAGTGGAGAAACTAGACCACACCAGGACCAGGTGAGCAAGATGAATACCCCGCTGAGGGCAGAGAGATGCTGTGTTCCTCCACACTCGAGATGAATACAACATCAAGGGTATCCCAACAGGAGGCAGGGAACCTGAAACCAGTCATAAGGAAACATCACATGAACTCGATAAAGGACTGGCCTGGAGTTTGCAAAAATATCAATGTCATGAAGGACAAGGAAAGGCTGGGGAATCATTCCCAGATTAAAAGAGATTAAAGAGACCTGAACCTCCAAAAACACATGATGCTGGACTTAGAGACAGAAACATGCTATAGAGCAGCGGTCCCAAACCTTTTTGGCACCAGGGACTGGTTTCGTGGACAACAATTTTTCCACGGACTGGGGGGCTGGGGGATGGTTTCGGGATGATTCAAGCACACTACATTTATTGTGCACTTTACTTCTATTATTATTACATTATAATATATAACGAAATAATTATACACCTCACCATAATGCTGACAAGAGGCGGAGCTCAGGCGGTAATGCGAGCGATGGCGAGCGGCTGAAGCTTCACTTGCTCGCCCTCCCACCATTCACCTCCTGCTGTGTGGCTCCATTCCTAACAGGCTGTGGAACGCTACTGGTCCATGGCCCGGGGGTTGGGGACCCCTGCTATAGAGGACGCAGTTGGGAAAATTGATTAAAATTGGTATCTGTGGTTTAGAGTTAAACTGTCTTATCAATGATTAAGCTCCAGTCCTGGATGATGGGACTGCAGGGATGTGAGAGAAGGTCCCTGTTCTGATGAACAACATACGGAAGTAGCACGTGCTCAAGGGGCGTGATGTCCGCTATCCGCTCTCAGTGGGTTCAGAGAGGATTCAGTCTGGGGATAAAATGGTACAAATTGGTGAATCTGCATAAGTGGTAAATGGGGGTTCTCTGAACCATTCTTGCAAATTTCTTGAAGTTTGAAAGTATTTCAAAATCAAAACTTAACAGTCACTGAGCAGTGAAAGCCATTAGGGGACCCAGGGGGCCAAGCCAGTGGCTCCGTGACTTCAGCGAGGCCCTACTTTCCCTGGCTTTCTTCTGTCTCCCGGTTCTGCCCTCCTGGGGTCAGCGCTGCCCGTCCTCAGAGTGGCCGGGGTGAACGGGCTGGTGGGGGGGCCCAGGCTTCCCACCCCCTCAGAAGGGCAAGTGAGGGCCTGTTCTTCCCTCACGTATGAGAAACCCTGCTCCAACATACAGAATCTAATCAGGACGCCCCTGGCACTTTGAGCATAAATTCCCTAAACGCTTTGATGCAGCAGATACCCCAGGTCTTCTCCAATTTCACTCGAACCTTCATTCCCATTTCCGACACCCCCATGAGCCAACCCTCACCTGCCACCCCCCGACTCTCTGCAACAGTCCCTCTGTTTCAAATGTCCCCACCCCCCACCACTTGGTAAACACTTTCTGTCCCTCAAGACTCGGCTCAGGGAGCACCTCCTCTACATGACCTTTCCCCGCCCCCCCAACAAGGCCGTCCCTTTCCTGGTGTCCTCGGCCCCTCCGACAGCCTCCCACGATGTATGAGTCCATGTTTCTATTTGCTACCCACAGGCCTTATGCTTCTGGAGGGCAAAGCCCGGCTATGGTCTAAGGTTCAGAAAGTGCTCACATACCCACAAACCATGGACCCGAGCATCACGTCTGCCCTGCCGACACCACGTGCTCCCTGCCCAGTAAAACTCTGTGGAATGATTTGCATAAGTGAATCTGTGAACGTGCTTACAATAGTGCTAGACACTAAATAACTCACTAAAATAAACCATTACCCAATAAAATACATCTTAATTAGGTTGGGTATTTGACTCTGGGAAGGAAAATTACCGTTATTCAAGCCACATGGAACCACTGAGAAACGCAAGATTTAGCCGAGACGTGGCCACTGCATATGTTCTAATTTCCTGTTTTTCTCCGAGAGGCCACTGTCCCAGTCTGGGTTGGGCAATGCATAATGGGCAGCCCGGCCCTGGCTTAGGAGAAAGACTGTCTTCATTTCATACGGGAAAAAGGGAAATCTCAGAAAAGCCACAAATCACAAATATCACATCATCAAACGAGAACCAGGGGCAAACAGCCACACTCTGCAATCATCCCGGTGGCCTGGTGGGTGTTAGCTCTTCATGCCCCAGGGGGCCCCACGCCAGACACACGGACATGATGGCTTTTGCAGCTCCTGCCACCGAGCAGAGTCCCTTTCTGGGGCACCAAAGTGCCTCACAGCTGAAAGAGCAGGCCCGCTCACCCAGCGAGATGACTTCTTCAGAGCAACTTGGGACGCATCACCCTGAAAGATCTAAATAATCTCCGTTTGATTCATCCCTCATTTTTAGTCAGATCATGGCTCTCAAAAACCTCCCACTGGAGGACACAGCTGCAGCCCCCCATGCCTCCCAAAACTGGGCACGGAGGAGGATACAGCATGTCTTCTGGGCCCAAGAGCAGACCTGACCTGAATCCACTTGTCAGAAGCAATGGACAAACCAAACTGAGGGTCACTCTGCAAAAACAACTGGCCTGAGGTCTTCAGAAATGTCGGGGTCTTGGAAGAGAAAGGCTGAAGACCCATTTCAGATTGAGGGAGAAAGGACAGATCTAAAAGGAAATGACAAATAAATGCAACACATGATCCTGGACTGGATCTAAATCTAAAGAAAATTGCTCTAAGTGGCATTACTGGGATAACTGCTGAAACTGGAAGATGGACTGTATTGCATCAATGTTAAATTTCCTGAATTTGGTAACTGTATTATGGTGACATAAGAACGTCCTTGTTCTCAAGAAATAAACACTGACTTGTTAAGTAGTACAGAGATATGATGCATGCAATTGCCTCTCAAAACCTCTAGGAAAGGGCTCTGTGTGTGTGTGTGTGTGTGTGTTTGTGGGAGAGAGAATGATAAAACAGATGTGGGAATATGTTAAAAATTTATTAATCCAGGGCTTCCCTGGTGGTGCAGTGGCTGGGAATCCACCTGCCAGTGCAGGGGACACGGGTTCGAGCCCTGGTCCGGGAAGATCCCACATGCCACGGAGCAACTAAGCCCATGCACCACAGCTACTGAGCCTGTGCTCTAGAGCCTGTGAGCCACAACTACTGAGCCCGCGTGCCACAGCAACTGAAGCCCGCGTGCCTAGAGCCCGAGCTCTGCAACGAGAGGCCACCGCGATGAGACGTCCGCGCACTGCAATGAAAAGTAGCCCCCACTCGCAGCAACTAGAGAAAGCCCGTGTGCAGCAACAAAGACCCAACGCGGCCAAAATAAATAAACTAAATTTTAAAAAATTTATTAATCTGGGTAAATAAATGGCATACTAGTATTCTTTGTACTACACTTGCAACATGTATTAAGTTTGAAATTGCTTTAAAATCTGAAAGTACATTCCACTGCCTCGTTTTATAAAATAATATAAAACAAGATTTTTAGTGACAGTTTAATATTTTTGAACAGCTCACCATACAACACTGGAAAACATTCAATTAAACAGAGAGGGCGGGGGAAAGCTTTATTCCATCGCTTATAGAAAATAAGTTAGTCTGGCAGCACAATTGATGGGTGAGTGGTTTTTAAAGGTTTGAAATTTGATATAAAATGCATTTGTGGGTGTGTGTTTTATTATTTCTTATGCAGTATTTCAGAGATGCAAAAAACCTTTAAGATAGTATCACACACCTCACCACCCCTGAGCACTCCCTTCATTATATCCTCTTCTCCCTTTCAGAAGTTACCAGAATTCTCCTGTGGCTGTACCAATTTACATTCCCACCAACAGTGTACAAGGATGGAGGTTTCTCAAAAAGTTAAAAATAGAACTACCATATGACCCAGCAATTCCACTCCTGGATGTATATACAACCCCTCCCCCACTAATTCAAAAAGATACATGCGCCCCAATGTTCATAGTGCATTAGTTACAATTGCCAAGATATGGAAGTAACCTGAGGGTCCAACAACAGATGAATGGATAAAGAAGATGTGATACACACACACACACACACACACACACACACACACACAATGGAATCCTACTCAGCCATTAAAAAAAAAAAAGAAAAGAATGAGGGACTTCTCTGGTGGTGCAGTGGTTAAGAATCTGCCTGCCAATGCAGGGGACATGGGTTCGAGCCCTAGTCCGGGAGGATCCCACATGCCGCGGAGCAACTAAGCCTGTGCACCACAACTACTGAGCCTGCGCTTTACAGCCTGCGAGCCACAATTACTGAAGCCCGTGTGCCACAACTACTGAAGCCCGCATGCCATAACTACTGAGCCTGTGCTCCACAACAAAAGAAGCCACCCCAATGAGAAGCCTGTGCACCACAAAGAAGAACAGCCCACACTCTCCGCAACTAGAGAAAGCCCGCGTGCAGCAACGGAGACACAACACAGCTAAAAATAAGTAAATAAATTTAACTTAATTTAAAAAGAAACAAAATATATCTTAACCTGGGTGATGATAAAATGGGTATATACATATGTAAATGGTATTTACATCTCTGAGGTGCACTTTAAGTTATGTATATTGCACCTCAATTAAAACAAAAAGAGGGGGGAGACCTTCTAGATGGCGAGGGAGTAGGACGTGGAGATTACCTTCCTCCAGACAAATACATCAAAAATACATCTACATGTGGAACAACTCCTACAGAACACCTACTGAACGCTGGCAGAAGAGCTCAAACTTCCCAAAAGGCAAGAGATTCACCACATACCTGATTAGGGCAAAAGGAAAAAGAAAAAAAGAGACAAAAGTATAGGGGTGGGAACTGCACCTCTGGGAGGGAGTTGTGAAGGAGGAAAAGTTTCCACACACTAGGAAGCCCCTTTATTGGCAGAGACATGGGGTGGCGAGGGGGAAGCTTCAGAGCCGCGGAGGAGAGCACAGCAACAGAGGTGCGGAGGGCAAAGAGGAGAGATTCCGCACAGGGGATTGGCGCTGACCAGCACTCACCAGCCTGAGAGGCTTGTCTGCTCACCCGCTGGGGAGGGCAGGGCTGGGAGCTGAGGCTCGGCTTCGGGCTTCGGAGGTGAGAGCCCAGGGAGAGGACTGGAGTGGGCGGCATGAACACAGCCTGAAGGGGGATAGTGCGCCAGAGCTAACCAGGAGGGAGTCCGGGAAAAAGTCTGGAACTGCCTAAGAGACCATTGTTTAGGGGTGTGCAAGGAGAGGGGATTCAGAGCACCGCCTAAACGAGCTCCATAGATGGGCGTGAGCCACAGCTATCAGTGCAGACACCAGAGACGGGCATGAAACGCTAAGGCTGCTGCTGCCGCCACCAAGAAGCCTGTGTGCGAGCACAGGTCACTATCCACCCCTCCCCTCCCAGGAGGCTGTGCAGCCCGCCACTGCCAGGGTCCCATGATCCAGGGACAACTTCCCCAGGAGAACACACGCGCAGCTCAGGCCGTTGCAATGTCACACGGGCCTCTGCCGCCACAGGCTCACCCCGCATTCCAGTTATAACTACCGTACCCCTCCCTTGGCCCAGCCTGAATGAGCAAGAGCCCCCTAATCAGCTGCTGCTTTAACCCCGTCCTTTCTGGGTGGGAACAGAAGCCTGAGGGCGACCTGCATGCAGAGGTGGCACCAAACCCAAAGCTGAGCCCCGGGAGCTGTGCGAAAAAAGAAGAGAAAGGGACATCTCTCCCAGCAGCCTCAGCAGCAGCGGATCAAATCCCCACAGTCAACTTGATGTACCTGCATCTGTGGAATACCTGAAGAGACAGTGAATCAACTCAAATCGAGGCGGTGGACTTTGGGAGCACCTGTAGACTGGGGGTTGGCTGTCTGCAACTGACTTGTTTCTCAATTGTATGTTTAGCTTAGGATAGTTTTCAACGCTTGTTATCATTGGTGGATTTGTTTATTGGTTTGGTTGCTCTCTTCTTTTATTACTTTTTTATTTTAATAATTTTTAAATTATAATTATTTTATCTTTTCTTTCTTTTTTTTCCCCTTTTCTTCTGAGCCATGTGGCTGACAGGGTCTTGGTGCTCCAGCCTGGTGTCAGGCCTGAGCCTCTGAGGTGGGAGAGTCAAGTTCAGGACATTGGACCACCAGAGACTTCCTGGCTCCACGTAATATCAATTGGCGAGAGTTTTCTCAGAGACCTCCGTCTCAAGGCTAAGACCCAGCTCCACCCAACGGCCAGCAAGCTTCAGTGCTGGAAGCCCCATGCCAAACAACTAGCAAGATAGGAACACAACCCCGCTCATTAGCAGAGAGGCTGCCTAAAATCATAATAAGTTCACAGACACCCCAAAACACACCACTGGATGCGGCCCTGCCCACCAAAAAGAAAAGATCCAGCCTCATCCACCAGAACACAGGCACCAGTCCCCTCCACCAGGAAGCCTACACAACCCACTGAACCAACCTCCCCCACTGGGGGCAGACACCAAAAAAAATGGGAACTACGAACCTGCAGCCTGAGAAAGGAGACCCCAAACACAGTAAGTTAAGCAAAATGAGAAGACAGAGAAATATTCAGCAGATGAAGGAGCAAGGTAAAAACCCAGCAGACCAAACAAATGAAGAGGAAATAGGCAGTCTACCTGAAAAATAATTCAGAGTAATGAGAGTAAAGATGATCCAAAATCTTGGAAATAGAATGGAGAAAATACAAGAAATGTTGAACAAGGACCTAGAAGAACAAAAGAGCAAACAAACAATGATGAACAACACAATAAATGAAATTAAAAATTCTCTAGAAGGAATCAATAGCAGAATAACTGAGGCAGAAGAACGGATAAGTGACTTGGAATATAAAACAGTGGAAATAACTAGCACAGAGCAGAATAAAGAAAAAAGAATGAAAAGAATTGAGGACAGTGTCAGAGACCTCTGGGACAATATTAAATGCACCAACATTCGAATTATAGGGGTCCCAGAAGAAGAAGAGAAAAAGAAAGGGACTGAGAAAATATTTGAAGAGATTATAGTTGAAAACTTCCCTAACATGGGAAAGGAAATAGTCAATTAAGTCCAGGAAGTGCAGAGAATCCCATACAGGATAAATCCAAGGAGAAACATGCTAAGACATATTAATCAAACTATCAAAAATTAAATACAAAGAAAAGATATCAAAAGCAGCAAGGGAAAAGCAACAAATAACATACAAGGGAATCCCCATAATGTTAACAGCTGATTTTTCAGCAGAAACTCTGCAAGCCAGAAGCGAGTGTCAGGACATATTTAAAGTGATGAAAGGGAAAAACCTACAAACAAGATTACTCTATCCAGCAAGGATCTCATTCAGATTTGACAGAGAAATTAAAACCTTTACAGGCAAGCAAAAGTTAAGAGAATTCAGCACCACCAAACCAGCTTTACAACAAGTGCTAAAGGAACTTCTCTAGGCAAGAAACACAAGAGAAGGAAAACAAAAGAGACCTACAAAAACAAACCCAAAACAATTAATAAAATGGTAACAGGAACATACACATCGATAATTACCTTAAATGTAAATGGATTAAATGCTCCAACCAAAAGACATAGACTGGCTGAATGGATACAAAAAGAAGACCCATATATATGCTGTCTAAAAGAGACCCACTTCAGACCTAGGGACACATACAGACTGAAAGTGAGGGGACGGAAAAAGATATTCCATACAAATGGAAATCAAAAGAAAGCTGGGATAGCAATTCTCATATCAGACAAAATAGACTCTAAAATAAAGACTATTACAAGAGACAAAGAAGAACACTACATAATGATCAAGGGATCAATCCAAGAAGAAGCTCTAACAATTGTAAATATTTATGCAACATAGGAGCACCTCAATACATAAGGCAAATGCTAACAGCCATAAAAGGGGAAATTGACAGTAATTCAATAATAGTGGGGGACTTTAACACCCCACTTTCATCAATGGACAGATCATCCAAAATGAAAATAAATAAGGAAACACAAGCTTTAAATGATACATTAAATAAGATGGACTTAATTGATATTTATAGGACATTCCATCCAAAAACAAGAGAATACACTTTCTTCTCAAGTGCTCGTGGAACATTCTCCAGGATTGATCATATCTTGGGTCACAAATCAAGCCTTGGCAAATTTAAGAAAATTGAAATCATATCAAGTACCTTTTCTGACCACAATGCTATGAGACTAGATATCAATTACCAGAAAAAAACTGTAAAAAATACAAACACACAGGGGCTAAACAATACACTACTAAATAACCAAGAGATAACTGAAGAAATCTAAGAGGAAATCAAAAAATACCTAGAAACAAATGATAATGAAAACACAACGACCCAAAACCTATGGGATGCAGCAAAAGCGGTTCTAAGAGAGAAGTTTATAGCAATACAATCCTACCTCAAGAAACAAGAAAAATTTCAAAAAAACAACCTGACCTTACACCTAAAGCAATTAGAGAAAGAAGAACAAAAAAACCCCAGAGTTAGCAGAATTTAATAGAATATGACTAGAGCTAATCAATGAATTTGTTAAGTAGCAGGATACAAAATTAATGCACAGAAATCTCTTGCATTCCTATACACTAATGATGAAAAATCTGAAAGAGAAATTAAGGAAACACTCCCATTTACCATTGCAACAGAAAGAATAAAATACCTAGGGGTAAACTTACCTAAGGAGACAAAAGACCTGTACGCAGAAAATTATAAGACACTGATGAAAGAAATTAAAGATAATACAAATAGATGGAGAGATATACCATGTTCTTGGATTGGAAGAATCAACATAGTGAAAATGACTATACTACCCAAAGCAATCTACAGATTCAATACAATCCCTATCAAAATACCACTGGTATTTTTCACAGAACTAGAAGAAAAATTTTACAATTTGTATGGAAACACAAAAATCCTGAATAGCCAAAGCAATCTTGAGAAAGAAAAACGGAGCTGGAGAAATCAGGCTCCCTGACTTCAGACTATATTACAAAGCTACAGTAATCAAGACAGTATGGTACTGGCACAAAAACAGAAATATAAATCAATGGAACAGGATAGGAAGCCCAGAGATAAACCCACACACATATGGTCACCTTATCTTTGATAAAGGAGGCAATGGATACAATGGAGAAAAGACAGCCTCTTCAATAAGTGGTGCTGGGAAAACTGGACAGCTACATGTAAAAGAATGAAATTAGATCACTTCCTAACACCATACACAAAAAAAACTCAAAATGGATTAAAGACCTAAATGTAAGGCTGGACACTATAAAACCCTCAGAGGAAAACATAGGAAGAACACTCTGACATAAATCACAGCAAAATCCTTTTTGACCCACCTCCTAGAGAAATAGAAATAAAAACAAAAATAAACGGGACCTAATGAAACTTAAAAGCTTTTGCACAGCAAATGAAACCATAAACAAGACGAAAAGACAAGCCTCAGAATGGGAGAAAATATTTGCAAACGAAGCAATTGACAAAGGATTAATCTCCAAAATATACAAGCAGCTCATGCAGCTCAATATCATAAAAACAAACAACTCAATCCAAAAATGGGCAGAAGACCTAAATAGACATTTCTCCAAAGAAGATATACAGATTGCCAAGAAACACATGAAAGGATGCTCAACATTACTAATCATTAGAGAAATGCAAATCAAAACTACAATGAGGGCTTCCCAGGTGGTGCAGTGGTGAGAGTTTGTCTGCTGATGCAGGGGACGTGGGTTCGTGCCCTGGTCCAGGAAGATCCCACATGCAGTGGAGTGGCTGGGTCCGTGAGCCATGGCCACTGAGCTTGCGCACCCGGAGCCTGTGCTCAGCAACGGGAGAGGCCACAGCAGTGAGAGGCCCAGGTACCGCAAAAAAAAAAAAAAAAAAAAAAAAAAAAAACTACAACGAGGTATCACCTCACACTGGTCAGAATGGCCATCATCAAAAAATCTACAAACAATAAATGCTGGAGAGGGTGTGGAGAAAAGGGAACCCTCTTGCACTGTTGGTGGGAATGTAAATTGATACAGCCACTATGGAAAACAGTATGGAGGTTCCTTGAAAAACTAAAAATAGAACTACCCTATGACCCAGCAATCCCACTACTGGGCATATACTCTGAGAAAACCATAATTCAAAAAGAGTCATGTACCACAATGTTCATTGCAGCACTATTTACAATAGCCAGGACATGGAAGAAACCTAAGTGTCCATCGACAGATGAATGGATAAAGAGGACGTGGCACATATACACAATGGAATATTACTCAGTCATAAAAAGAAACGAAATTGAGTTATTTGTAGTGAGGTGGATGGACCTAGAGTCTGTCATACAGAGTGAAGTAAGTCAGAAAGAGAAAAACAAATACCATATGCTAACACATATATATGGAATCTTAAAAAAAAAAAAAAAGGTCCTGATGAACCTAGGGGCAGGACAGGAATAAAGATGCAGACGTAGAGAATGGACTTGAGGACACGGGGAGGGGGAAGGGTAAGCTGGGACGAAGTGAGAGAGTGGCATGGATATATATACACTACCAAACGTAAAATAGATAGCTAGTGGGAAGCAGCCGCATAGCACAGGGAGATCAGCTCGGTGCTTTGTGACCACCTAGAGGGGTGGGATCGGGAGGGTGGGAGGGAGACGCAAGAGGGAGGGGATATGGGGATATATGTATACATATTGCTGATTCACTTTGTCATACAGCAGAAACTAACACACCATTGTAAAGCAATTATACTCCAATAAAGATGTTAATAAAAAAAAAAGAATGAAATTTTGCCATCTGCAGCAACATGGATGGACTAGGAGGGTATTATGCTAAATGAAATAAGCCAGACAGAGAAAGACATATACTGTATGATATTACTTATACATGGAATCTAAAAAATACAACAAACTAGTGAATGTAACAAAAAAGAAGCAGACTCACAGATACAGAGAACAAACTAGCGGTTAGCAATGGGGAGATGGGAGGGGGGAGGGGCAACATAGGGGAGGGGATTAAGAGGTACAAACTATTAGGTATAAAATAAGCTACAAAGATATATTGTACAACACAGGGAATATAGCCAATATTTTATAATACCTATAAATGGAGGATAAGCTTTAAAAATGGTGAATCATTATATTGTACACCTGTGACATATATCATATTGTACCTCAACTATACTAAAGTTAAAAAATAAAAACAAATTAAATTAAAAAGCAGTTACAAGAATTCTAAATTTAGTGCTCATCAGTCCCCTATATTTCCTTTTTTTTGGGGGGGTATGCAGGCCTCTCACCGTTGTGGCCTCTCCCGCTGCGGAGCACAGGCTCCAGACGCGCAGGCCCAGCGGCCACGGCTCACGGGCCCAGCCGCTCCGCGGCATGTGGGATCTTCCCGGACCGGGGCATGATCCCGCGTCCCCTGCATCGGTAGGCGGACTCTCAACCACTGCGCCACCAGGGAAGCCCCCCTATATTTCTTTTTATGTTTGTTACATATATGTATATGTGTATATTTTCATCATATTTTTTAAAATAAAACTTTTTTTTTTTTTGGAAACCACTAGAACATCCCAGTGTAGCTGTACCACTTTCCTATCACATTATGTACATGTCACAGTGCTACATGGTTTGTCTGTTTGTTTGTTTTTTGGCTGTGTTGGGTCTTTGTTGCTGCACGCAGGCTTTCTCTAGTTGTGGTGAGCAGGGTCTACTCTTTGTTGCGGTGTGCGGGCTTCTCACTGCAGTGGCTTCTCTTGCTGCAGAGCATGGGCTCTCGGCAGGCAGGCTTCAGTAGTTGTGGCTCGTGGGCTTAGTTGTTCCACCGCATGTGGGATCTTCCTGGACCAGGGATCAAACCTGTGTCCCCTGTATTCGCAGCCGGATTCTTATCCCCTGAGCCACCAGGGAAGCCCAAACTTTTAAAAAGAAATCTGAATTAAGTTTGTGTAACTCCTGAGGTACTCTCAAGGAATATTATAGTTCCAAGGATTATAATCTTAGAACAACTGGATGAGCTAATCTCTCAGGCTCTTCAAAGATAGTTACCCAGTGACCTTGATTCCACACCCTTGGAAAGTAACTTGAACACCATGGCAATAATCCATAAAATGTACGTCACAACACACAACCAATGATGTGCTGGGACCAGAAAATACTGGCACGTAGTAGTGACTGTATAAATCTCTTCCCCACTCTGTCTTCAATGCCTTAGTCGGCCGAAATTCACCCTGACTGGAGTATTTACACCACGAAAATAGGCAAGTACTACATACTGCGGTGCTATAAACATTTACAGCAAACCAGTGGAGGCACCTAGCTACTAGGTGCCTTTGATGTAAAAGTTTTTCAGATAGTCTTTCAGATACTCCAAAGGGAAAATGAAGAACTAAAGCTTGTTAAGATTTCATAGCCCAGACAGACTGGTATAGAAAGTGTTAAGGTGAATCCAAATGACAATTTTAGAAAAATTGTCCAAAATATCCAGATATAATCATCCAAATACAATTTACAAATTAAATTTGTCCAGTAGAGGAGAACTCCAAAGATTACAGTTTGACTGCCCTGTAGGACAGTAACTAGTTGGGTCTCTAAGTTGCGAGCCTATTTTAGCAGCCTTGCTTTGGGTTGACGATATATGCATCAGTCTCCTGTAACCTATTTGGAATTAGCTTGGCCGTTCTGCTGATGCTTTCTTAAGGGGTGAAGAAAATCTTAAGATCATGTACCTTTGACGTCTGCAGGAGAGCTATATTTTAAAAACTCTTTAACGATCATACTTTGACAAAGGAAATACGGGCTGGAACTAAAGAATCTGGTCTTTTTTCTTCTTGTCAAATTCAGTTCTGTCAGACAAGAGGAGGAGAAGCTTTAGAGAAGTGAGGAAGGAAAGATTCAAAAGACACCGTCTTTGATGAACTGGCCCCTTGTTTACCAGAGCCAAGCTTCATGGTTCTTGAAATGTACCAAGTGTTGTTGTAATAAGAACCAGGAAAATCTTAACCACAAACAGACAGATGTTTTGCCAAAAAGCCTGGTGCCTCTCAGAGCAAACTTAACCAAGCAACTTTATGAAAGTTCAGCTGTTAACTCCCAACTCCAGAAAAGAGGACATGAACCCGGCAAACTAAATAGTGCCACCAAGATGGTCCAAAGCCAGGGTAATGTCAATAGTAACTTTTCCTGCCTGCTATTAGCCGTTGGGGTTTTGTTATTATTGTTATTGCCTGACCCCTCTTCCAGGAGACTTTTAGACAATGTTTTCCAATTGATTCCTTTCATTAAAAATTTTTTTCTTTTTTCTTTTTTTTTTTTTGGCTGTGCCACACAGCATGCGGGATCTTAGTTCCCAACCAGGGATCGACCCCATGCTCCCTGCAGTGGAAGTATGGAGTCCTAACAACTGGACTGTCAGGGAATTCCCTCATTAAATTTTTTTTTCAAAGATTTTTTTTTTTTTGATGTGGACCATTTTTTAAAGTCTTTATTGAATTTGTTACAATATTGCTTCTGTTTTATGTTTTGGTTTTTTGACCCCAAGGCATGTGGGATCTAGTTCCCCGACCAGGGATTGAACCCGTACCCACTGCACTGGAAGGCAAAGTCCCAACCACTGGACCACCAGGGAAGTCCCCCTCATTAAATTTGAATACCACAGACATACTGTATATTTGTTTATACATTGTCAGATGTATCTCTGTGATTTTTAAAATTAATTTTAATTAATTTTTTTTTTTTTTTTTTGCGGTACGCAGGCCTCTCACTGTTGTGGCCTCTCCCGTTGCAGAGCACAGGCTCCGGATGCGCCCAGCCGCTCTGCAGCATGTGGGATCTTCCCAGACTGGGGCACGAACCCGTGTCCCCTGCATCGGCAGGCGGACTCTCAACCACTGTGCCACCAGGGAAGCCCTAATTTTAATTAATTTTTAAATTAATTAATTAATTAATTTATTTTTAGCTGCATTGGGTCTTTGTTGCTCGCACGGGCTTTCTCTAGTTGTGGCGGGCGGGGGCTACTCTTCGTTGCGGTGTGTGGGCTTCTCATTGCAGTGGCTTCTCGTTGCGGAGCATGGGATCTAGGCACGCAGGCTTCAGTAGTCGTGGCTCGCAGGCTCTAGAGCGCAGGCTCAGTAGTTGTGGCTCACGGGCTTAGTTGCTCCGAGGCATGTGGGATCTTCCCGGACCAGGGCTCGAACCCGTGTCCCCTGCATTGGCAGGCGGATTCTTAACCACTGCGCCACCAGGGAAGCCCTATCTCTGTGATTTATATACAAAAACAGTAGGATTTTTTGACCCCCACCCCCCCACCTCAAAACCCAGTCTTGGCTTCATGAATTTGAGAACTGCTGAGTTTGAGCTGTCAGTAGGGAAGTTCAGGAGATAGGTCCATCCACTGACCTGGCTCTTGATGGGGGGACACGTGCTGGAGATAGAAACATGGGAGTTGTCAGCATGTACACAGCATGTACACGAAGTTCACCCCCAAAATTCAAATGTTGAAGCCCTAATCCCAAGTACCTCAGAACGTGACTGTATTTATGGACAGGACCTTTACAGAGGTAACTGGGTTAAAATGAGGCTGTTAGGGTGGCTGCCCCACGGCAATATGACTGGTGTCCTTGTAAGAAGAGGAGATTAGGATACACAGGGAGAGACACCAGGGATGCATACACACAGAGGAAAGACCATGTGAAGAAGCAGCAAGAGGGTGGCCATCTGCACACCAAGGAGAGAGGCCTCAGGGGAATCTGATCCACCAGCACCTTGATCTTGAACATCCAGCCCCCAGAACTGTGAGGAAATTAATTCATGTTGTTTAAACCACCCACTCCATCTATGGCAGCCCTCGCTGACTAATACAACATGGTAGCCATGGTCATGGAACAGAGGGATCTACGTGGGAGCCAAGGGCAGGTTTTATTTCAAGACATTGTGACCATTCAACGGAGCCAGTGTGGAAAGTGGGCAGAAAAGACAAGGCCTGGAAGCTTCCTGTTGGGTGTAGCAACAGGAAGGAAGGGCTAAAAAAATGGGAGGAAAATAGGAAAGTCAGCGTTTCACACTTACTATTCTATTTGATATCCTTGTCAGTCTCGGGAGGGAGGTACCATCTTGCCCAGTGTCCTACAATTAGGGAGCGGTAGAGCTGGGACCAAGAGCCCTCCCCTTCTGCGGCACCATCTCCATCCATCCTGCTCCTGAGGGTGAAGGCCCAAGGGCACCTCTGTGGCCTCAGCCAGCTCACCCTCCTGGAAGGTGAGTGGCTACTCCCCATCTTGTTCCTGCCGACTTACTGTCCCCTAGGCCACTCAGCTCCATTGCTGTTGTCCCAGCATTCTAAGGATGAACTCCTGGCATGGCCTGGTGTGCAGCTGAACCACACTGACTCTGTTCGCCAGCTCCCTCCTAGGCCCACAGTCCCCCCACTCCCCTCTCCTCGTGGCTGAGCTTCAGCCTTCTCGCGAGGAACGCACCCAAGCCAGATGAGCTCCCTATCAACGTGCACCCCTGCCTTCATCCGATACGAAAACTGGAAGCGTGCCTTTTGCTGACACAGATGGTTAAGGGTCATGAGACCCCTGGGTGGAGGAAAACCCCCAGTTGCAGTCAGTGTGGACGTGCTTCTCACTCGGTAGTCAGATTCTGTTTTTACCTTTGGCCCCTTTAATCCCGCTGTCCCCCTTTCGGCCGCACAGAGGCAGCTTCGAAGGCCTCTGGATCATCTGTCTGCCCAATCTTTCCTGCCTCTATGTAAGTTCCCCACAACAGACTTCACAATTGCACCTTATGGAGTTGTCTGCTCCACTTTTCATTCTCAAAGTTCCTTCTCTGTTCGGAGGATATTATTCAACAGCTCCACCTCCCAACACCTGGCATGGAGGGACCTCCCACTATCTTCCCAGGAAAGCCTTGCCGCCCCCATGGCCTCCGGAGTCCCCCTCCCAGCTCTGGGATCTCAGCTCAGCTGCTTGGACCTGAGCTCAACCCACTTTGGGACACGGAGTTGACAGTGGTCCTGCCTTCTCCCCACATGTCCTGTGCCTCCCGCCAACTTCCACTTGGCTCTGTCCACAAGCCTGGGCAGTTCCATCCCAGTCCTGCCAGGGTCTCACTATGAAAAGCAGACCCAAACATTTACCCTGGACTGCAGGAAAACAGATGAGATCACGGAACTATTGACATTGATTTTTTTTTCAGGAAAACTTATGGAGAACAGGAGAGGAGTGAGCGAGGGTTGGGTAGATGTTATTTCAAGGGGAAATTTTATTTCCTGAATATGGTTATGAAAGAATTGTTAAGAGGGTGGGTTCTGAGCACTTAGGAAAAAAAGGATGGCTGATAGACACGAGCATGATGTCTCTAAAACATGAATTTCTTGACTTTTTAAGGTTTCTGAGCAATAGGTCAGGGGCTGTGAACATCTAAGTGTTTGACTTTATGAAGGAGTTTGACAAGCCTTTCCAAATACTCTTAAGAAATACAACATGGGCCAGACAGCAATACAGACAATTGTCTGGTAACCCAACCACAAAGCCTCTAGAATACATTTTTCCTTTCAGTCCTTGGACCAAAACCTAACAGCGCTGGGCCTCTTTCTGCTTCAATTCTACAAATCAGCTGAATTCATCTTCCTGACAACCTCTGGCATAACTCCCGCCTCACCCAGTTGTAGCCTGATCTGACTTCTGCCCTCCCTAATCAAGAAAATATGTTGACTTTGGCATGCAACTGAATTGTCAAGAGAAATTATCTCTAATTGACCACCTCAACGACAGGTGGGCGAAGATTTTTTTAATAGGACGTAAAAAGCAAGAACCGTATCAGTAAAACATTTAAAAGGGGCAAACCATTAAAAAGGGATAGACTTCATTAAAATTAAAAACTCTGTTCAACAAAACACATCATTAAAAAGTGAATATATAGGGCTTCCCTGGTGGCGCAGTGGTTGAGAGCCCGCCTGTCGATGCAGGGGGCGCGGGTTCGTGCCCCGGTCCGGGAGGATCCCACGTGCCGCGGAGCGGCTGGGCCCGTGGGCCATGGCCGCTGAGCCTGCGCGTCCGGAGCCTGTGCTCCACAACGGGAGAGGCCACAGCAGTGAGAGGCCCACGTACCGCAAAAAAAAAAAAAAAAGTGAATATATAAAGAACTTATACCCAGAATATATATTTTTAAAAACCCTGAAAACCAGTAAGAAAAAGGACAAAACAAATTTTTTAAAGGAGCAAAAGACTTGAATGTACCCTACACTAAAGAGAATATGCAAATCTAAAGCACGTGAAAAGGTGTTCAATGCTATTACTCATCAGGAAAATCAGAATTAAAACCACAATGAGATACATCCCTGTAAGCAGCTGATAAAATTTAAAACACCGATCACATCAAGTGTCAGCAATTACGTAGAGCAACTGGAACTCTCTTTCACTGCTGGTGGGAGTAAAATTTGGTTCAACCACGCTGGAAAACTAGAATATCTACTAATATCTATGCTTACTCTGTAACAAGGAGTTCCACATCTAGGTATACATCTAGGATAAATGAGTGTATGTGTCTACAAAAAGACAAGAATATCCAAAGCAACCTAATTCATAAAAGGTCAAACTGAAAACAACTTAGATATCCATGAACAGGAAAATGGATACAAAAATGATGCTATAGGGCTTCCCTGGTGGCACAGTGGTTGAGAGTCCGCCTGACGATGCAGGGGACACGGGTTCGTGCCCCCGTCCGGGAAGATCCCACATGCTGTGGAGCGGCTGGGTCCGTGAGCCATGGCCGCTGAGCCTGCGCGTCCGGAGCCTGTGCTCCGCAACGGGAGAGGCCACAACAGTGAGAGGCCTGCATACCGCAAAAAAAAAAAAAAAAAAAAAAATGATGCTATATTCATGCTAAGAATAAGTACCCAGGAATTAAAAGGAACAAATTATTGATATATATCACAACACAAATGAATTTTAAAACATTACATTGAGCAAAAGGAGGCAATCACAGAAGTATATATACTTTATGTCACTTTATGTGACAGCTATCAGAATGGTGGCCACTCTTATTCAGAAATAATGTTGACAAAAACCAGCTGGGGTGATGAAGAGGTTCTATACCTTGATCTGAGTGCTGGCTACTGGGGTGTGACGCAAAAAGTTCACTGACCTGTACATGTAAGATTTTACTTTTACTGTACGAAAATCATGTCTCAATAAACATAATTTTTAAAATAATGAGGGCAGATAGAGGCTAAGATATGCCAGTAAAGGCCTTAAAAATCAATACAGAAAGCAGTCTCCCTTCCTGTTTCTTCCTTACTAGCCAGGCTGCAGAGTCTAGAATCACTCCACTCAGGGTTCTAGATCCATTTCTTTTTTTTTAATATCACTCCCAACTATGAATCTTTTATTCTAGCTCTATCAAATTTCTTGTCACTATACAAAAATGTGAAAATACCATGTGTCCACCTTTTTTTTCTTACTGAGATTGCCTGTCTCTTTTTTTTAAATTTTTTACTTTATATTGGAGTATAATTGATTTACAATGTTGTGTTAGTTTCAAGTGTACAGCAAAGTGGTTCAGTTATACATATACATATATTCACTCTTTTTTCAGATTCTTTTCCCATATAGGTTATTACAGAATATTGAGTAGAGTTCCCTATTTCTGGTGACCAATCACTGGAATGCTTCAGTGGAGAAATACAAAATTTGAAAGCTGCTAAGTCACCGGTGACAGCAAAAGGCCCATATTCTACACACCACCCAGTATAGGCTAAACATTGGCAATTAAACCATGACATGATGCTTTCTAATCCCTCAGAATTTACCTCAATCTTACTGAAAGAGGTCTCAAAAGCCAGAAGGTTTATCTAGACATACAGTGCTATCATATATAATTTTTCTGCACACATTGAAAGGAAAATATAAGCAAAATAAATTGATTAATATAGTCTTGAAACTCCTCCGTAGACAGAGTCTGGTCTTAACCACTGCGCCACCAGAAAAGTCCCATGATGCTGGTATTTTCTTGATCTCACAGAAGGGGTCAATGGAAGGTTTTCAGATGACAACCTAGATTCTTATTCCTTCCTCAAATGGTCCTGAAATGCTTTGTGGACTGAAACGTTGAGGCCACAGATGTTCAGTCAGGTCCCCAAGAATAACAAGCAAGTCTGCACACACACAGGAAAGAACCACCACCACATGACCATGTGGCTAGCAGGGACTGCACCCTGCCACCAGATGTGATACCCACAATTTCAGAGACATGCATACAAAGCACCTTGTCCTAAGTCACAGTCAATAACTTGAGTGGCTGCGGAATTCTGCATATGCCTTAATTCTCAACAGGATGGTCGGCCTGAGGTCAGAGAAGAATAATTCCATTTGTATCTCTAAAACTACACTTGAGTTGTACCTAAAGAAAGAATGGAGATTCAGAAGGATCTGAGGTTAGAAAAGAGTAGTTCAACAAGTTGACCTGGTCCCCACCTAAATGGGGATGGCCTGCCCAGTCCCCCTGTGGTGGATATTTTCCTGTAGAGGAGGTGGGAGCCTTCAGCAACCAGACCTGGATCCTTCAGGCCATTCAGATCATCCAACCATGCCCCTTGCTCTGTCTCCATGTTCATAAGCAAAATTTGAATTATGATTAGGTGCTCTCAGTAGGCTTCCTAGGAGAAAAGAATACACAGAGTGGATGGTAAGAATTACCGATCCACAGCCTATTCCGGTTTCTCATTGCAAATCAATCCACTGGCATCCTGGCTTATGGGACAGCTGCATGAGTTTAGCTAGCGGGAGTCCACCTGAGCCGTGACCACCACCTGGACATGCTGGCAGAAATCAACTTGATCATGCTACCCACCTCCAACTCTTCACACCTCCCTTGGTCCATGCCCTTCGCCACGTGACCTTGCAGTTCCCCTCAAGAGAGGCAGAGCATATCTCCCTGCACCCTCGACACTGGGCTTGGTTGTACGACCTGCTTTGGCCAACAGAAGCAGTGATGCGGGCACTGGCCTTAAAAGTGCTTGTGCAGTGGGATTTGCGTCCTAACGCACCTCTGTTACCGCACAAGAAAGACACATCCCAGAGAGCCCAGAAGGCTGAGAGGCACGTGCACACCTGAACCAGCCCAGGCCTGGGAGCCACGTCCAGATGAACTCCAGCCAACCTGCAGACGTGACCGCGAGAAGGAAACACTTGTGGTTGTATGCCTCTGAGTTTGGGGGCGCTTTGTTAAGCAGCACCATTTAGATGACAGCTGACTGATACACCTTCCCAGCCAGTCTCACTTTGGCTGCCACAGTGCCACCACCAACACGCAGTCACCCCACCTGGAGCTCTCGGGAGCCCAGGGCTCTCTGTCCCTCTGGGTCTCGGGCAGCTGGGTAGGCCTCCCCGGAGCTGGAAACTTTTCCCAATTCCCTTTGACTGTCCCTGTCTCCAAGCTTCACCTTGTCTGGGACTCCAGAAACTGAAAATCCTTCTTCCCCCTTGGACTGGATCCTCCAGTGTCACCTCTGCACCACCTGGACTCCTGCCTCCACCTCCATCTCGTACTCCTCAAGGCTTTCTCTCTGCTGCCTTGCTGCACTGTCCTCTCCCCCTGCCCCAGTTCCCAGCAGGCTTGGAGGTCATTGTCAGAGTCCAGGGTCACTAGGCAGCCTCCCTTCTGGGGGCCATTTCTAACCCCTACACACACTCCCTTAGAAGTTGATCTCAGAACTGGATATACAGCACCAGGAGCGAGCACCGGGTGAGAAAAGTGCAGGTGGAATTTTTGCTGAATTCAGGGTACCCCACACCCAGCCTCCTAGTAGCCTGTGCTGTGCTTTCAGCCGCACCTATGACTGTGACGGCTGCAAACAGAAGGTAAGATGACCACGGTGGCCAAAAGGTCTGTGAGAACCATAGACTACATCACTCGCGAACTTACTGATCCATGTGCTATGTCCCATCTGGAATCCAGCCAGAGTCCACACCAATGACGGGATGCACAGCATTTCTCCTTACAAACCATCTCTCTTAGGAGAAATGACAGCCTCCCCGAGCCAGACGGATGTGCGGGGACAGTGAACCGTCCTCTCGTCCTCGGGGGCCTCACTCGATTCTGCATCCGGCAAAAGGAGAGCTGGGGGGGTGGGGTTAGCTACACAAGACCTGCTCAGAAAACAAAACCGAGTGAGGGTTCTCTTAATGTTAGTTTAAAGATGATGTGGGATTAAGCAAATGTCAGTGGCCTTTGTCCCTGGGCACATTTTTCCACAGGGCCAGGCTCAAAGCTCCCCAGGGGAGGCTGTGCCCACAGCATGGCCACTTTCAGAGAACTTTGAAATTTACTTTAATGACAACAGTCGCTTGTATAAAACTCAAAATAGAGGCAGGAGGAGATTCAGGAAGAAGGAACTTGTTCCTTTCTGATAGATCACAAGGATCAAAGAGGGAAAACTTGGATCTTTAAAAAACTGTTTTTTCTAGCCTCATCAATAAAACTTCACATTTTCTGGAGGCTGCTGTTTTGAGGCATTAAGAGACTTGTATTTTAATATAAAAACCACACAACCCTTGCTTTTTCTGTGCTGTGCCATTATCTGACTCTTGGCAGACTTAAAATTCTTCCTTTTAAAACGATTTCCTTTTGGAGGTCAGCTGAAAGGCCGGTTCAAGCACCACATTGATAGAACTGAACTCTTAAAAGCAGCCATTATGGGTCCCAGTAGAAAAACACTCCGTGGTGCCAGGCTTCCGAGACATCAGGCTCAAACGTGGCTTTGTGTCAACGCAGCTGGATCCACAGGCGAAAAGTTAAAAGACTGATTTAAAAATGTTTCCACTTCTGGAGGCTCCTCTCCCTGCAACTTCGACGCCGAGCAGAAGCAAAGATCTGGGGTAGAAGGATGCTCCCTGTGTCCCGGGATGCCTGCGGACGGAGTTCCTTTGCCCAGACCTCGCCCGTTTTCCAGGCTCTCTCCGTAGATCCCAGCGGGCAGGCACCCACAAGTGCCCTGAGAGCTGGTAAGCATCGAGGTCCAGAAGGGAAAGCCATACCTTTCTGGCTGTTTATACTTCATTGAGAAAATCTTAAAACCGTTTATTCATTCTACAGACAAGATGAGCTCATAGGGAATCAGAATTTTGTTTTTTAATTGGCAAAATCTGGTGCTTTAAGGACATGCAGCTTTAATACAGCTTAAGATTTTAACATCCACTGAATTCTGTCCTCTTAAAACTCCCCCACGTGGCCGGGAGCTTGACTTTTCTCCCTGCACGATACTCCCAAAGGTAGCGACCATTGTACAGAACGAATGGACAGTAAGATAGGAGTTACAGATGCTTGGGGCAAAAGCCAAATGATTTGGATGATTTAAATGGTTGACCACTGGTGGAGAACTAAAAAACTGGTTTCACTCTTGTTAAAAGATAAACTGAAGCATATCAAATCGTTTACGAGTTTATTGGAGCAAAAATGGATTCAAGTCGCACAGCACCCGATCTAGCAGGTACAAAGGGGCTCCGAGGAGCTGTACAAAAATGAAAGACTTCCCCAGGCAGAGGGAGCAGGAACAAGGAAGTTAAACCAGGTAAAAAAGTGGGTTGTTTATTGTAAGGTCACTTTCCTTTAGGGGATGGTAGGGGTTGATCAGGTAGGTGACCTCACTAGCGCTGATCACGCAACTCCGTGACTGGTTTAAGATTCCATTTCTGGGAGAGCTGAAACTGTCATTAACTCGGTTTGGTGGTGTTGGGCTTCATTTGGGGGCCTGTTGTCTTGTTTTTAATACTCTTAACGTGGGAAGAGGATGGTCACTGATTGACAAGAGCAGACGCACATCTTTGGCTCTTTTTAAGACAGCTCTTTAGTGTACATATGCACTAATATGCCAGTTATACATAAAGAGCCTGATGTATTTTCAAAAATTAGCACACTAACTTATTTTACAAAATAGAAATAGACTCACAGACATAGAAAACAAACTTACGGTTACCAAAGGAGAAGGGGTGAGGGAGGGATAAATTAGGAGTTTGGGATTAACAGATACACACGACTACATATAAAATAGACAAAAAACAGGATTTACTATATAGCACAAGGAACTATATTCAATATCTTGTAATAACCTATAATGGAAAAGAATCTGGAAAAAATATATGTATAACTGAATATACATACAGAATATACATACTGAATAAATGTACTTTGCTGTACGCTTGAAACTATATTGTAAATCAGCTATACTTCAATAAACAAAAAAAGAAAAAAGTAAAAAATAAATAGGTAAAATTAATCTCTATTTACCCAACACATCTAAAATATTATCATTTCAGCATGTAATCAATATAAAAAATGAGACATTTTCTCTCTCTTCTATACTGTTTCCAAAGCCTGTGTGTTTCACATCTCAATTCACTGTAGTCACACTCAAGTGCCAGACAGTCCTATTTGGCCAGGGCCCACTATGTTGTACAGCACAGTTCTGGAACACCCTCTGGCTCTCGGAACCCGGAGCTCCTGCACCTCTACCCCCTGGCTCACTCCCCTGCCAGCCTGGGCTCCTCCCCTTCAACTGCATGTGCCACGCGGCATAAGCTTCCCTGATTCTTTAAAAATGTGAATAGAAGGGCTTCCCCGGTGGCGCAGTGGTTGAGAGTCCGCCTGCCGATGCAGGGGACGCGGGTTCGTGCCCCGGTCCGGGAAGATCCCACATGCCGCAGAGCGGCTGGGCCCGCGAGCCATGGCCGCTGAGCCTGCGCGTCCGGAGCCTGTGCTCCGCAACGGCAGAGGCCACAACAGTGAGAGGCCCGCGTACCGCAAAAAAAAAAAAAAAAAAAAAAAATGTGACTAGAAGAATCACATTCAGAATTCTTACAAGTTTTATTTGTAACACATCCCTGGGACAAAAAAGTGAAAGAACTGCTTATACTCACAGCTTTACAAGAAAAGGCAGAATGAGTTGATGGGGAGTATTAGAACCCTTTAAACTTTGTCAGGGGGAAACGATGCTAATAAACAAGCTAAAATAAACAAACGCTAAAGGCGTCAGAAGAAGGACAGAAGGAAAAGAGGACTTGATGAACATCCCTTCAGAATATCTTTGGCAATTCAGCCGTGTGATTATTCTATTTAGCAATAAAAGAATGTTGACTGCAGGGCAAAGCACGAATTCAATTTTGGTTTGCCTAGTGTTACAGAAACAAACAAACAAAACTAAATAGCTGCCACTATTTAAAAATTAAGACATACCGCTTACCAATGAATTTCTGGCATCTTTCGAAAAATGACAAGGGCTGAGAACCCAGGTTGGGTGGACGGAACGGCAGGTGCCTCTCGCCCACAGACGGCGTGTGTGCTCTCTAGCGGGCCACAGTTCCCATCCTTCCGGGTCATCACACACCAGCATGCACCTGTTTATGACTCCCTGTTTTTGAGTCTGTACCTCTTCAGTAGACATAACTTTGAGACACCAAGATAACTTTTTGGAAGTATGACAGGCTAACATTGAAAGCAATGCAGTTACATCTTATTGGCAATGGGGAAAATTTTAGCAGGAGTAAAAACTATTATTTATCAGGTTTATATTCTAGTGGTTTCAGTCTTGAGGGGCTTTGATCCTTTAGCTTATATATTGGTAGAATAGTTGGTCCCAGATTCAGAGGCAAGTGATTTTTTTTTTTTTTATCCTTTAATTATCCGAGATGATATAGTGTCTACAGGCAGCTCCCAAGGGCACACAATTGCGATCACAAACTCTTTCCAATATCACTGGCAAAACTGGAAAAACACTCCACCGACATCATTTTTAGAGTTATTCTCTCTTAAATTATTATGGCCTTGGAGTCTGACACACTTGAGGATTTAAATATGTTTGACAATCAGGAAACAAGCAGTTTTGTCTTTTGGCATCCCCAGTTCAGCTATTGGTTCCCTGAATCTTGTTTATGTACCTCTGTCATGTTGTATTAAGTTATAGTTTATGAGCCACGGCATTGCATGTTTTACAGAACTATGAAATGTGTTCTTTATAAAGTCAACATCTTTTACGTGAAAACATTTTGAGGGCTGAAAGTTACTTTGTCAGGATAATTTTCTACTTCTAACCAGAAGTTCCTCTCAAAAGAACTCAAAGAAAGGGGCTATGCTTCAACATGGCTTGCCATTTTGCTTTGGACATGCTGGTGGGGTGTGGTAGCATAAGGCTGACTGAATCTGTCTTTGACTAGCTGGACAGTCTACAAAGGAACAGCCTCACCCCTCTGAGCCTCAGTTTCCCTGTATTTAGTATGGGGTAAGGCCTGGAGTGGCCAATTCCTACATTACTTATTTACCAGAATTCCTTTCTTCAATTCACCAGAAAAGGGCAGAGCTGCCTTGCTGATGGGGGTGGGTGTGAGGTTGTTGGCTGGGATCCCCAACCCCCCTCCTCACAGGCAGCCATGGCTGTGGCTAGTGGCCGAGTGACACGCCCATTCCTCTTCCAGGCAGCAGAGTTTCTGAACCAATCATCAAAATGGCCTAGGGCAGCACAGCAGCCCCGCAAAGATTCCCCATCACCTCTGTCAGTTGCTTGAACAGCCCTGGACCATCTGGTGATCCACTCTCCCTCCCGCCTCTCTGCTGTCTGAACTTCACCCGTCAAGAGCTTCTCAAGCCCCACCTCCCTCCAGAAAGCTTCCTCAGACACCTGGGGCTATCCTACCCCCATCTTACTTCTCCCCAGGTCCCTTCTCCACCACAGAGCACTGACGTTACAGGGACCTTAGTGCAGAATCGACCAACGCCCCTGACAGAACCCCACACGGAGGAGGGACGGGGGCCAGCCGCGCACCTCCACGGTGGACCCAGAGCCTCCCCTTGATTTTCGACTGTGGGAGGCTCTCAAAGGTTTTGACCTTTGCAAAGGTCCCTTTCATCACACAATAAGCCCCTTTACAATGAGGAAACATCATTGTACCATCGGCTCATCTTCCAAAATGAATATGAACACTTACAGACGGCAAAGAGGAGGCTCTGCCTCTATGGGTCAAATCATCCTTTCAACAGCGGCCTTTTTATTCCGTAAGCCGGCACACCCTATGAGGCTGCACTGGTTACTCCCAACTCTAGGTTAAGTTATAGATTCACTTCGCTTCAGTGGAGCTGAAAGAACAAAGGCCAACTCATGTTCAAGGCAGTGATGCCAAACAATCATAATAAAGTCCTTTTGAAAAAGTCCTTACGTGTTATGGATGAGGGACTGGATATAGCCCGTTTGATCAAATGCCCCCAAAAGAACAGACGTCTTTTAGGGAATGAGAGGACCCAGAGAAGAAAGGAGAAAGTGGTGCACAGTCTCCACATCGGAGATGATGGAAACACTCCTGAATCTGACTTACCTTTCAACAAAATACCTTGACCAAATGTTAAGATTTTTAACCTGTGAGTTCCTAGAAAGAAAAGCCATCTGTTGCTCTATTGCTTTGGACAAGTCCAGGCACGAGAAGATGTCCAGGACAGGACCTTGGAAAATGTGCACAGAAAAGGCTCGGTCAGGCCCCAGGACGGTGTGCATTTGAGGCTGCTCCCTCGCTACCTATCGTGGCCAGAGATGCTCTCCCAGCAATTCAGGGCATGACTGGACGTGTAAAGACACCTCCTTAATTATCAGAAGGATTTTTGGGTTGGACTCAGGGGCAAGGAGACTTAGCCTTGAGAGAGGCCTGTGAATACGCTGTGTCAACAACTACAAAACATTCCTGGGGACTTCCCTGGTGGTCCAGTAGTTAAGACTTTGTGCTTCCATTGCAGGGGGCATGCGTTGCATCCCTGGTTGGGGAACGAAGATCCCACATACCTCGCAGCGTGGTCAAAAATGAAGTAAATAAATAAATAAAACATTGCTGTAAACTGTGGGGAGGGCTCTCTGTGGAGAGGGAATGATGATGTCTGTATGCTAAAAATCAAAACAGAACAGGGCTATCTCTTCGTTTCAGTTTGTGTCTCTCTAGACATTGCCTGCTCTGAGTCACATCAGGGAAACTCAGGCACCTGCTGAGGAACAGACAAACACCAAACCGCAAACTCCTGCCCAAGTAAGTGCTGAGAAGACTGACCACCCTCTTCTGACGGGTGGCGCCAGGGGAAAGCCACGGAGACGGGAGCTATGAGACCTGGATCTGGCCGGCTCCACTGTTGCGACCTTGGACCAGGCATGTTCTCTATGAGTTTTTGTCCCTTCGTTCAAGAAATTTGAAGTTGAAACTGCTAGTACTGAAAAACTAGCTTTTAGTGTTTTTATTCCCTTGATTATAGAAAGAATACATGCCCACTGTAATAATCCATGATTCATTCAGAGGATGGGTGGAAAGAGGAAAACCTTGCAGACCGCATCACACCCGAGGTGGGGAGGGGCAGGGGGACAGGGAAACAGAGATACGGGAAGAAAGCCTAGGGGAGCAGCCAGGGCCGAGGACTGAACTAGAGCCTCCAGGAGAAGGCTGGAGGGAGAAAACGGACCAGGGCTTTCTCTCCTCAAACACTGCTCATGACACAGCAGACGGAGTAGCTGAGCAGCCGCTGGTGGAGGAAAAGCATTAGGCCAGGAGACACGTCTGGCTCCATTGTGGAACTGGTTTTGTGACTTTGGGTGGGTGACTGAACCTCCCCTGAGTTTCCATTTCCTCATCTGTAAAATGTAGGCAATGGTTCCTACTGCAAAGTGTGGCCGGGAGGGTAAAATGGATGAGCTCATGAAAGCTGCAGGCAAGCTCTGAGCGTCTACTCGGCAAGTCATTCTCACCACGATGGGAAGGAGGCTTTCCTCCACTTTGGCCTTTATTTCCTTCATAAGTATTTGGGCAGCTACAGACCCACAAAAGGGCCTGTGTGCGCAGAGCTCTTCTCACTGCTTATTGTGTTCCTCCCGTGGAGACTGCGTGGTGATGAAGCCAAGGTTAAAGCAGACCTGGGGTGAGAACGAGCGGCATGACACAGCGAGGTGGCAAGCAGAGGCCAGCGCAGGATGGGACTTGGGCCCTTCCTACTGAGAAAATAACCTCAGCCCACAGTTCCTGCTGGACTCCTGCTCTTAATAAACAGGTTGGTCCACCTACGTACAGATTAAAAAGGATCGCAGAGGCCTGCCAAGCTGAGCAGCGCGTGCTGTCAGGCCACTGGGAGGAGTTACAGGGACTAGCAGAGGATTGGGTGAGGTCTCCAGCGGTCCAGTGTATGGCATTGGGTGGCATCCCTGGCGTCAGCGCTCCACCCAGAGCCACAGCCCACATTGGAGAAACAGGCGCTGGCAGCTGGGTGTGCCCAGATGTGCCGGGTCATCCAGCCCACTGTGGCCACAAACAGTGCCAAACTTCCTCAATAGACTTACCCAGGCCTTTGGTTTAGATCTTACCACATTTGGGACTGCGATTTCCCCAGACAAGAAAGAGACGGGAAGGGAACAGCCAGCAGCGGACCCCAGGGTGATGCCCCCGGGGAAGGGAGTGGCCTCAATGACAATCTGACCCAAGTGCTGTGAAACTCCCTGCGCTTTGCAACCACCCACTGTCCCAAAGGCCCCCACTCCATCTTCATCTCCTTCCAGTGCTAAATTGCCCATAGATGCATTCCCCGCCACACTGCTCATTTACTCAATTTTTGCTCAAAACATCTCTTTTCTCCTATCTGACTTAAAAGACAATTGCATAAAACTGTAATTATAAAACTGTGTTGGTGGGCTTACAGTATATAAAGATGTAATTTGTATGAGAATATTAGCACAAAGGAGAGGAAACAACTATACGGAAAAGCAAATCTGTTATATATATATATATATATATATATATATATATATATAAATATATAAATAAATAATTTATTTTTGGCTGTGCCACTTGGCATGTGGAATCTTAGTTCCCCAGTCAGGGATCAAACCCACACCCTCTGCAGTGGAAGCACAGCACCCTAATCACTGGACCGCCAGGGAAGTCCCAAAGTTGTTATACATTATTTAAATTAAGTTGGTATTAGTCCAAACTTAATTGTTACAAATTAATATGTTAATTGTAATCCCCAGGGCAGACACTAAGAAAATAACTAAAAAAGAAACATAACAAGGGAATTAAAATGGCACACTAAAAAGTCTCTGTTTAATATAAAAGAAGTCAACGGTGTAGGAATAGAGAAACAAAAAGGCATAAGACATATAGAAAACACATAGCAAAATGGCAGATGTAAACCCTACCTTACCAGTAATTATATTAAATGTAAATGGATTAAACACGCCAATAAAGCAGAGATGGGCAGAAGAAAAAAATTTTCATTGATCCAACAATGTGCTCTCTCTGTGATGGTTAATTCTGTATGTAACTTGACTGGGTTAAGGCATGTCCAGAGAGCTGGTAAAATATCATTTCTGGGTCTGTCTGTACAGATGTCTCCAGAAGAGATTAGCATTTGAATATGCAGACTGAGTAAAGAAGATTGCCTTCACCAGTGGGGATAAACACCATCCAATCTGCTAAAGGCTTGAACGGAACAAAAAGGTGGAGGAAAGGCAAATTTGCTCTCTCTGTTTGAGTCAAGACATTCATCTTCTCCTGCCCTCAGAGACTGTTGCTTCTAGTTCTTGGGACTTTAGACTCACACTGGTACTTATACCCCCACCCCCCAATCTCCTGATTATAGGGCCTTTGGACTTGGGCTTACGTCACTGGCTCCCCTGATTCTCAGACTTTTGAGCTTGGACTGAACTGAACCACTTGCTTTCCTGGTCCCCCCGCTTACAGACTGAAGATTGTGAGACTACTTGGTCTCCAGAATAATGTGAGTCAATTTACTATAATAAATCTTTTCATATATTTATATCTCTGTCTCTGTATCTTATTGGTTCTGTTTCTCTGGAGAACCCTGACTGATACCCTATCTGTAACAGATTCACTTTCTCTTCAAAGACACAAACAGCTTGAAAGTAAAAGAATGGAAAAAGTTATACCATGCAAACAGTACCCATAAGAGAGATGGAGGGGCTATCCTCATATCAGACAAAATGGACTTTAAGACACAAATTGTTACTAGACAAAGAACCTTTATAAGGATAACAGGATCAATCCATCTAACAACAGAGCCTCCAAATACATGTAGCAAAAACTTACAGAATTGAAGGGAGAAACAGAAATTCAACAAAAATAGCTGCAGATTTCAGTGCCCACTTTTAATAATGAACAGAAGAATTAGAAGATGAGCAAGGAAATAGAAGACTGAATGGCACTAGGAACCAACAAGACCTAACAGGTATCCATAGAATGTCCCACCCAACAGCAGCAGAATACACATGCTTCTTAAGTACATGTGAATATTTTCCGAGACAGATCATATCTTAGGTCATAAAACGAGTCTCAACAAATTCAAAAGGATTAAAATTACACACAGCATGTTCTCTGACAACAATAGATGAAATTATAAATCAACTGCCAGAGAATTAGGAAATTTCCATGTATGTGGAAATTAAACTATGCACTCAAATAACCAATGGATCAAAGAAGAAATTAAAAAGGAAATTAGAAAATACTTTGAGATGAATGAAAACAAAAACACAACATAACAAAATTTATGGGATGCAGCTAAGGTAGTGCTTAGAGGGAAATTTACAGTTGTAAAATGGTTATATTTAAAAGACATTAAGATTTCAAATCAATAACATAACCTTTCACCTTAGGACATTTTTTAAAATAGAAAATTAAACCCAAAGCAGACAGAAGGAAGGAAATAATAAAGATCAGAGTGGAAATAAATAAATTAAAGAATAGAAAAGTTGAGAAAGTTGTTTCTTTAAAACATAAACAAAATTGATAAACCTTTAAGTAGACTGAATTAGAAAAAGGAAAGAAGCCTCAAATTACTAACATCAGGAATGAAAGAGAAGACATTACTATCTACTTTACATTATTAAAAAGAATAAAAAGAATTATAGGAGAATACTATGAACAACTATATGCCAACAAGTTAAATAACCTAGATGAAAGGACAAATTCCTAGAAAGACACAAACTACTGAAACTGACTCAAAAGAGATAGAGGTAGAATTAGTTTTAAAAAGACAAAAAAAATTCCCACAATGAAAAGCCCAGGACTAGATGACTTCACTCATGAATCCCACCAATTGTTAAAAAATTAATACCAATACTTCAAACACTCTTCCAAAATACAGAAGAGGAGGAAACACTACCTAACTTATTCCATAAGGTCATATTACATGATACCCAAACCAGACAAAGTCATCACAAGAAAAGAAAACTACAATCCAATATGCATTGTGAATATAGGTGCAAAATTCTCAGCAAAATACAAGCAAACCAAATCCAGCAACATATACAAAGGTTTAAACATCATGACCAACTGGGATTTATCTCCAGAATGCAAGATTAATTCAACATATAAAATCAATCAGTGTACAAGTATTGGCAAAGATGTGGAGAAATGGTAACCCTTATACATTGCTGATGGGAATGTAATTGGTGTAGCCACTATGGAAAACAGTATAAAGTTTCCTTAAAAAAAAAAATAGAACTACTGTATGATCCAGCAATCCCATTTTGGGGCATGTATCTGAAGGAAATGAAAACAGGATATTGAAGAAATATCTGCACTCCCATGTTCATTGCAGCATTATTCACAATAGCCAGGACATGACCACAACCTAGGTGTCCACTGATGGATGAATCGATAAAGGAGATATTATTCAGTCACAAGAAGGAAAGGAATCCTGCTGTTTGCAACAACACCTTAAGGGCACTATGGTATGTGAAATAAGCCAGACAGAGAATGACAAATACTGCATGGTATCACTTATATGTGGGATCTTAAAAAAGTCAAACTCATAGAAACAGAGAGTAGAAAATTAGTTTCCAGAGGCTGGGGGGGTGGAGGAAATAGGGAGCAGTTGGTAAAAGGGTACAAATTTTCAGCTACAAGATGAATCAGGGGGACTTCTTTGGTGGCACAGTGGTTAAGAATACACCTGCCAATGCAGGGGACACAGGTTTGAGCCCTGTTCCGGGAAGATCCCACATGCCGCGGAACAACTAAGCCCATGTGCCACAACTACTGAGCTTGCACTCTAGAGCCCGTGAGCCACAACTACTGAGCCCATGTGCCACAACTGCTGAAGCCCACATGCCTAGAGCCCGCAACAAGAGAAGCCACGGCAATGAGAAGCCCACGCACTGCAACAAAGAGTAGCCCCCACTCGCTGCAACTAGAGAAAGCCCTCACACAGCAATGAAGACCCAACACAGCCAAAAATAAAAATATATAAATAAATACATTTATTTTTTAAAAAAGATGAATCAGGTCTGAGGAACTAACATATAACATGGTGACTATAGTTAATATCACTGTATTCTAGGATTGAAATCTGCTAAGAGAGTAGAATTTAAATGTGCTCATGCAAAGGAAGGGGAAAAAAGAAACGTGAGGTGATGGATGTGTTAATTAACTACATGGAAGGAATCTTTTCACAATGTATACATACGTCAAACCATCATGATGCACACTTTAAATATCCTACAATTTTATTTGTCAATTATACCTCAATAAAGTTGAAAAAAATCAGTCATATACCATAAAAATAAAGGACAAAACCACGTGATCATCTCAATAGATGCAGAAAAAAGCAATTGATAAAATCTAATCCATGATAAAAAAAAAAACACTTAAAAAACTAGGACTCTAAGGGAACTTCCTCAACCTGATAAAGAGCAGCTATGAAAAATCCACAGCTATCATACTTAATGGTGAAAGACCGAAAGCTTTCCCCTTAAGATCAAGAACAAGACAAGGATGTCTGCTTTTGCCACTTTTATTCAACATTGTACTGGAGGTTGTGGCCAGGGCAATTAGGCAAGAAAAAGAAATAAAAAACTTACATATCAGGAAGGAAGAAGTAAAATTATATTTATTCACAGATGACATGACCTTGTATACAGGAAATCCTACGGAATCCACAAAAAAAAAAAACCAGAACCAATAACAAGTTTAGCAGAACAGATGATCAGTGAACAGAAATTAATTGTATTTCTATACACTAGCAATTAAAATGAAATTAAGAAACAACTCAAGTTGCAATAGCATCAGAAAGAACAAAATACTTAGGAATAAACTGAACAAAAGAAGTATAAGACTTGAACAGTGAAAACCACAAAATATCATTGAGAGACATAAGGAAGATATAAATAAATGGAAAGACATTCCATGTTCATGGATTGGAAGGTATTAGGATGGCCGTGCTCCCCAAATTGATCTACATATTCAACACGATTGCTTTCAAAACCTTTTTTTTTCCAGAAATTGACAAGCTGATCCTAAAGTGAAAGAGACTGCAGAACGGCCAAAATACTCTCGAAGAGAACACAGTTGGAGGATTCAACTTTGAATTTGAAACTTCCCGGTTTCAAAACTTACTACAAAGCTACAATACAAATTATATATCTGATAATGGACTTGTACCCAGAATTTATAAAGAACTTGTTTTATTCTTACAACAATAAAGAGAGAACTACCCCAATGAAAAAATGGGGAAAGGATCTGAATAGACATCTCTCCAAAGAATATATATAAATAGCCAATAAGCACATGAAAAGATGTTCAGTATCGTTAGTCATTAGGGAAATGCAAATCAATATCACAATGAGATACCACTTCACACACACTGGGATGGCTATAATCAAAAAGAGGGGTAATAACAATTGTTGGTGAGGATATGGAGAAATTGGAACCCTCACATTGCTGGGGGGGTTGTAAAATGATGTCAATACTAAACAGTTTAGCAATTCCTCAGAAAGCTAAACAGAGTTATCCTCTGACCCATCAATTTCACTCCTGGGTATACCCCAGAAAACCAAAAACCCTGTGTGCATATCCACACAAAACCTTGTACGTGAATCTATATACCAGTATTATTCATAGTAGCCAAATAGTGGAAATAACCCAAATGTTCATCAGTTGATGAATGGATAAACAGGGTGGTATATCCATACACTGCAATATTATTTAGCTCTAAAAAAGAATTAAGTATTGATATATGCTACAACGTTGATGAACCTTGAAAATATTATGCTAAGTGAAAGAAGACAGACACAAAGGTCACATATTGTATGATTCCATTTATACAAAATGTCCAGAATAGGCAACTCCATAGAGAAAGACAGTAAATTAATGGCTGCTAGTGGCTGCGAGGAAGGAGGAGTGCGGGTGACTGCTCATGGTTATGGGGTTTCTTCTTAGGGTGATGCAAATATTGTGGAATTAGATAGGGGTCATGGTTGCAAAACTCTGAATATACTGAAGGCCATGGAATCGTAGGCTCTGAAAGGTGAATTTTATGACATATGAATCATATCTCAATTTTTTAAGAGTAAAAAAAAAAGGAATGGTCTTATTAAAGTTAGGGCCACTGTTCAACTTGATTGAAGAAACTAGTTAATTAACCATAGCATCTAGTCTATTTGTCCAGGGCAGACCTCTGCTCCTCAAGACACGGAGCAAAGGCCAGCTCATCTCACAACCTCTCACCCTGTGTCGTATGATAAGACCAGTCTTAGACTGACAATGCAGAATCTGTTTAAAAATAAGTTAGAAGGTAACTAACAAAAGTATCTGCACGCTAAAGGAAGAACAGAACAGCCTCCCAAATGAGAGAAGATGTGATTTTATTTTCAAGCTAAAATCTCCGAAAATTTTTTGAGTAAAAAAGAAAAAAAAAAAAAAAGACCTGATTTTTATGAAGTGACTATGTTAGCAGCTAAATAAAGTGCTTTCTTTTTCTTGCCCCCCCAACTCAAAATGCATTTCAGATGTATTATGGAATTAAATAAATGAGTAATAAAACTAGATGAAATTACAGGCATTCATCCATTTCATCTCTGGATGGGGAAGGCCATTCTCAGCATACACCCCAATCCAAGAAAAACAAACAAAGGAATCAAAAAGGAAAAGACTGATAAACTTAATTATATTTAAAAATAATTAAAGTATCTGTACATTAACACACATCATGAACACAATTAAATGGCAAAGTAAAAGGATGATTTAACATTTGCTAGGAATTTGACAAAAAAAATATATAATTAATTCAAAGAAGTCAGTAAAAAGTCAAATTTCCCAATGGTGAAATTAGCAGAAGTTATGAACAGAAAAAAAAAGGCATGAAAAAACACAGTTTAGAAAAGATATGTGGTTAATTGGAAAATGCTGAAACTTCCTAGGAATAAAAATGCAAATAAAACTGACAATGTAAGGCTGTTTCTCACTTATGAAATTAGCCAAAATTAGGAAAAAGACAGGGCTCAAATTTGTTGATTTCTCAGAGCCTTTATTTTCCTCTGAGGTATTTTAATTTTCTTTGAACATTTCCCCATGTTTACTGAGTTAAATTCATTCCCAAGTGTTTCCTTTTTTGCTGCTATTAAATGTAAAGGCTTTTGACTCAGTCAGAACTGGGTTAAAACCCAGCACTGTAAGTTACAGTGTGAACGTGTCTGTGAGTGTGTGTGTGTTCTATGTTCTGTGTTACTCCACCTCTCTGAGGCTCAGTTTCCACATCCATAAAATGGGGACAAGTAGAGCTTTAAGGGAAGTACCTGCAAATGACAAGTGATAAGTGATATATAAGCAATAACAATGGTGGGATGGCCATAATGATCCTCTTTTGATATCTTCCAATTCCTCTAAAATGAATATCTATTACTTGCATGGTTATGAGTCTAATAATTTGCTGTTGTTTTCATAATGGTATGATTTACATACCTTAGGGTTGCACAAAAATCAACAAAAAATTTCTTTGAGGAAATAGGTTCAGGAAAATTATAGGATGTTACCTATAAATGAAAAATCAATTGCATTATTTGATCTTAGTAACAGAGTAGAAACTCACTATCTTCCCCCAGCATAATAGCTACAGAAATTAAATAGAAAAGAATTATATAATTCAATAAACAAGAACCATTTAAAATTATGTAACCCTAATGGGAAAAATGAAGAAAGATTTAAATAACGGGGAGAGAAATCATGGTCTCCTTGTTGGCAGTCCCAAAATACTACAGGTGACAGTACTCCTTAATTTAATAGAGATTTAACGTAACTCCAACTAAAACACTGACATAACTGTAAGGAATGAAGTTGAATTCAATCAGCTCAGTTTTTCTGAAGAACAAGCTGGTGATACACAACGAGAATTATAAATCTCTTCATAGCGTCATTTTTAACTTGTTGATTTGAGTGTTGAGGGTAAATCCTGTTAGCTTTGGTGTGACGCTCTGAGGAAACAGTCACTCAAGAACTCACTCTGATTTTATTTAACTGAAACTAGAAAGAAATGGGGAGGGAGGGTAAGAAATCTATTATGCTCAGCGTTATCATGGTGAGGAATTTAAATGCATTCACCATTTTCTTTTTTAGTGCTTATGGTCGAATTTATTGTGGTCTTTTAAAATTAAGGTCTAATTGACATATGACAACAGTTTCAGTTGTACAACATAAGGATTCAGTATTTGCTTATATTGCAGAATGATCACAGTAAGTCTAGTTCACATGCCTCACCATACATAGTTACAGAATGTTTTTCTTGTGATGAGAACTTTTAAGATCTACCCCCTTATCATCTTTCAAATGTGCAGTACAGTACTGTTAACTACAGTCACCATGCAGTATATTATATCCCATGACTTACAGCTGGAGGTGTGTGCCTTTTGACTCCCTTCACCCGCTCCCCACACCCCACATCCCACCTCCAGCCTCGATCTGTCCTCTATGACCTTGGTTTTAGTTTCTGTTTTAGATTCCACATATGAGATCATACTGCACTTGCCTTTCTCTGTCTGACTTATTTCCCTAAGCATAATGCCCTCAAGTTCCATCCATGTGGTTGGGAATACATTCATTCTTTAATCCACTTTGCCCAGCAGAGCACAGGACAGATTGTGCAGGATGATGACATCATGGGATGACATCACAGGAACAGGAAGTGGCCATGTTTCAACCCATGGTCTGTCCTGAACATGCTTGGTGTGGAGCTCAGATCTCCCTCTGCGTGTGCAGGATGAGGGGCCTGTCTGTCGCCCTGGACAGCCAGACAGCCCGACCCAACCTGCCTGTTCCCAACACGGTGCTCACACACAGATCAGTGATTGGCAAGGGCCGCCCTTGGCTTCCGTCACCATGGGGGCCACACGGGGAAGCACCATGGTTGGTGAGGAGGCAGAGGGAAAGGGAAACTGTGGCAGGAGCTTTTTTTTTTTAATTAATTTTATTGGAGTATAGTTGCTTTACAATGCTATGTTAGTTTCACTGTACAGCAAAGTGAATCAGCTACACGTAAACATATATCTCCCCTTTTTTGGATTTCCTTCCCATTTAGGTCACCACGGAGCACTGAGTAGAGTTCTCTGTGCTGTAAAGTTGGTCCTCATTAGTTATCTATTTTATATACAGTAGTGTGTATATATTAATCCCAAGTTCCCAGTTCATCCCACTGCCCCGCTTTCCCCCTTGGTATTGCGACAAGAGCCTTCACTGTGGTTTCCACGGGGAAGACATGGGTGAGAAGGGCAGGCATGCTTAGGTTTGGCTCAGTGGGCTCCGGGACACAGGCCTGTCCCAGGTGGTCTGTTGCCTGGTCCTGGGGTGATCAGAGCAGGGGGATAGTGGTCCAGGCTGGGAAAGGACCATAAAGGGGATGGTGGCGGTGTGGGCTCTGGATGGGTGGGTTTGCATTTGAAAGGTGCCCTCACTGGGGTGAGTGGTTGCCTATTTCTAGGATGTTACTAAATCGAGGGTCAGCAAGGCCCCAGCTGTTAATACGTCAGACGCAGAAAATACAGGACATGGTTGATGCACTGGCCCCAAACCTGAAGAAAGGGGCTGTACAACCAAGCCCAACAGTCCAGGGCACCTGAGCGGCCCAGGCAGCCGTTATCAGGAGGGCCTGGTCAAACCCCAGTCCTGCCTCTGCTGCCCACCTGTCTTCTTCTGCATCCCCGGGGCCCCAGGCACCAAGTTTCTTACCTCCGTGAAGCAGAACTCCCGGTGAAAGCCCGGCCTTGCCCTCAAACACTATACACTGTACCTGTATCTTTCCGTAAGATCAGCGCCCCCCCCACCCCGCCCCCGCACCACAAACCAAGCACACAGGGTGAGAGCTGCACATCCCCTCCAGCACTGCTCTCCTCCACGCCTTCTGTCTTAAAGGGGCAGGTTCTAAATACCAGATCTCTCCATAGCAGTGTGGCAGCACGTCAAGTCAAGAATAAGACCCCAGACGTAGAGGATGGACTTGAGGACACGGGGAGGGGGAAGGGTAAGCTGGGACAAAGTGAGAGTGGCATGGACATACCTACACTACCAAACATAAAATAGATAGCTAGTGGGAAGCAGCCGCATAGCACAGGGAGATCAGCTCCGTGTTCTGTGACCACCTAGAGGGGTGGGATAGGGAAGGTGGGAGGGAGGAGATATGGGGATAGATGTATACGTATAACTGATTCACTTTGTTATAAAGCAGAAACTAACACACCATTGTAAAGCAATTATACTCCAATAAAGATGCCAAAAAAAAAAAAAAAAAGAGGAAGACCCCAAAGGAGAGTCACAGGGGAGGAGCCGGCTCTGCCTTTTAGCAGGTGCGTGATGTGGGTGGAGATAATACTACGCGCAAGGTTGCTGCGGATTAAACTGGATGAAGAGTGCCTGCACCATTCATACGCGAGTTGTCATCATCACCATCACCATCCTCCTCCTCCTCCTCCTCAGTTATAACCTCTAGATGCTGCCTTCCCAACTTATAACATTCAAGACCCACCCTAGAGCATCATCTTCTTAGAAATAAGATGTTGCCAGAGACACGGGTCAGAATGCCAGCTCAGCTGTATGACCTTCGCAAGTTACTTCCCTCAGGTTCCTCGTATGTAAAATGAAGATAAAAACAGTACTGCTGGGCTTCCCTGGTGGCGCAGTGGTTGAGAGTCCGCCTGCCGATGCAGGGGACACGGGTTCGTGCCCCGGTCCGGGAAGATCCCACATGCCGCGGAGAGGCTGGGCCCGTGAGCCATGGCCGCTGAGCCTGCGCGTCCAAAGCCTGTGCTCCGCAACGGGAGAGGCCACAACAGTGAGAGGCCCGCGTACCGCAAAAAACCCCCCAAAAAACCAAAAAAACAGTACTGCTCACAGGACAGAAGTGTTAGTCCAGGTCCTCTGAGATGAAGTTACCCAGACAGGATCAACTGTGCAAAGACTGTCTTAGAGAGATGCCTGTGGGAGGCTGGGAGAGCCATCCGGCTGAGATGCAAGTCTCCTCCCTGTGAAGGAGGGAGGGAAGGAAGGGGGAGGGGAGAGGAACACCCTAGAACACTGTGCAGCCTGAGGAAGGCTGGGGAGGCCCCAGGGGTCATGGAGGCAGTGATGGCCGTCAAAGGAGCCCCCCGTCTCTCAGCAATGGGCCGGACTCAGTATCCCTGCTGGGGTGAGTCACTGGCTGGGAAATTTGGTGACAGATTACAGAGCACAGCGGCTGGGCCCTCAGTCAGTCATGTCCCCTTTAGTTGGAAATCTGCACATGTGAAGCCCTTGGAACGGGGCCGGTGAGCTCTGTGTAAGTGGCTGTCATTGTCATGATTAATTATTACCAATTGCCAGACATGGTATCTGACAGTGGAACTAATAAACACATTAAAAAATCTATGTCAAGGATGATATGACATGAAATATTATTATTTAACTTTCTTTATGTATTTGTTTTATCTACTGTAATAACAATTGCAGAAAAAAGCTCTTATATTTCTTTATCCTCCCTGGAACATCTCCTCTATATACAAGTTCATAGTACACGTTCAATGAATGTTTGCTGAATAAATAATGAATTTAAAATATCAGGGAATGTATACTGATATGATCTTCAGTACTAGATGGGCTTAACCTTATCTTTGAAATAAATTCATACAAGTTTCCCAGTCTGCCCTTCCTAGGAAGGTTATACATAGTTATTTTTCCAATATTTTATAATAAAAATATCAAACAAAGTCGAAAGAATTTTTCAGTGAACACCCATATACACACCGCCTAGATTCTACCATTAACATTTTATAATACTTATTTTATCACGTATTTATCCATCTATCCATCCCTTTCTCATCCATCAATCCATCTTATTTTTGGTGTATTTCAAAGGAAATTGTAGACATCTGTATTCTCCCCTAAATATACACTTCACCATGCATACAATTAACTAGAGTCCAGTCTTTTTTCAGTTTTTATTCTTTTAACGCAAAGTTTACAATGAGATTTTAAATGAATGGAAACGACTTCCAAGCACCAGGACGTTACCTGGTTGAGAGTAGCTGGCAGCTCTTCATTTCTAAGGAGCATTTAATGCCCTGGGTGGGCAGAGCATTTGCTTGGAATGTGGCACTCGGCCTCTGTTTACCTGCTTCTTGCAGATGCTACTCATTGCAAGAAGGATGGGGTCTCCAGGAGGCAAGAAGTTTATGAAGAAGCATCCATGGGACGGATGCCTGTGGCCTCCAGGGGGAGAAAGCAGGAGTCACAGAGGGAGAAGTGCAGCTGCGGTGCAGGTACGGCCAGCCCCACGGGGAGCGAGAATGGTGTGCAGAGCTGTCCTGAGTTGGGCTGAGATGGCTGGGCTTTTGTATCTCTGAGGCCATCAGTCCCTGGTCATGGTTATTCCCCTGACCATGGCGCTCTCTGCAGCTGAAGCACCCCTGCAGGGGCTGACATTGAGGGCTGCCGGTGGTGGGCACGCCCAACAGCTGGGGGACAAGTCCCTCCTGGAAGACGGTCTGGTGGCACACCACAGAGTCCGCCACACTGTTGACACCTCACTCATTTTATTTTAGTTATTTGGCTGCATCAGGTCTTAGTTGCTGCATGCGGGATCTTTGCTGCGGAGCGCAGGCTTAGAGCACACGGGCTTAGTTGCCCCGCAGCATGTGGGATCTCAGTTCCCTGACCAGGAATCGAACCCGCACCCCATCCTGCAATGGAAGGCAGATTCTTTTCTTTTTTTTTTAAACATCTTTATTGGAGTATAATTGCTTTACAATGGTGTGTTAGTTTCTGCTTTATAACAAAGTGAATCAGCTATACATATACACATATCCCCCTATCTCCTCCCTCTTGCGTCTCCCTCCCACCCTCCTTATCCCACCCCTCTAGGTGGTCACAAAGCACCGAGCTGATCTCCCTGTGCTATGTGGCTGCTTCCCACCAGCTATCTATTTTACATTTGGTAGCGTATATATGCCAATGCTACTCTCTCACTTTGTCCCAGCTTACCCTTCCCCCTCCCCGTGTCCTCAAGTCCATTCTCTACCGTCTGTCGGAAGGCAGATTCTTAACCACTGGACCACCAGGGAAGTCCCGACGCCTCACTCATTTTAGAGACCCATCATGGGGCAACTGCACAAGCTTTATTCCACAGCAACAGGAAATTCCAGCCAAACCATGTTTAGGGTCCTGGAGTCTGAATTAGCGGCGTGGAGTAGGTTGTGATAAACAGTTGCTTGTATTTAACAGCCGGGTGGGAAACGACTCTGCAAAGGGCTGGAGTTCATGGCTGACTCTTCCATCACTAGGGTGTTCCCCATGTGCCATGGGAGGGCGCTGCACCTCAGGCAGCAGGTGGTACTCACCAAACTGTGCACCAGTGATGTAGCAGAGAGGGACCAGGAAAGGATTTCAGGCTTGTGCCATGTAAGTAAAAACTGATTTGAGACCTGGTGTAAAAACTAACGGACTGGGCTTCCCTGGTGGCACAGTGGTTGAGAGTCCACCTGCCGAGGCAGGGGACACGGGTTCGTGCCCCAGTCCGGGAAGATTCCACGTGCCACGGAGCAGCTGGGCCCGTGAGCCATGGCCGCTGAGCCGGCGCATCCGGAGTCTGTGCTCCGCAACGGGAGAGGCCACAACAGTGAGAGGCCCACGTACCGCAAAAAAAAAAAAACCCCAAAAAAACCCCAAAAAAAACTAATGGACTGCTAACCTAGATTCAGAGAACTAGTCAAAATAAAACGTGACACTAGCTAAAGAAGCCAGCAGTCACAGACTTTATACACAATCGTTAGGATTAGCCTTGGCTGAAAAACCAAATGGTCTCATCAAAATGATATTTTACAATGAAAAATCTATCTCCAGTATCTGAATGTCTGTGCACCCCCCCTAAATGCATGCTGAAAACCTAACACCCAAGGTGGTGGAATTAGAAGATGGGACTCTTGGGAGGTGCTCAGGTCATGAGAGCAGAGCCCACATGAGTAGGATTAGCGCCCTTTTCAAAGAGGCCTCAGAGAGCTCCCTAGTCCCTCCCACCACGTGAGGACACGAAAGAAATCTGCAACCAGGAAGACCCTCACCTGACCACGCTGCCGCTGACCTCAGACTTCCAGCCTCCAGAACGGTGGGCAGTAAATTTCTGTTGTCTATAAGCCACCCAGTCCCTGGTGTTTTGTTGCAGCAGCTGGACATTACGCTCTACTCCTTCCTCTAAAACATTAAGTCCCTTCCTGAAGTGGACACCTGTCCTTTGTGGATGCCCCTCTGACCATACTACCCACATCGATAACACCTTACAAGATAATTCCTGTCTTTCCAATGGAGAATGCAGAAAATCAAACAACCAAACCCTCACTTCCTGGCCTCCGTGCTGCTGGGATGCAGTCGTGTGACTTAGGTTCTGCCAAGCAGAAGGGCTCCAGGGAGGCTCTGCTGGGAACGGAAGGGGGCAGGAGTAGAGGCAGGGCCAGGAGCCAGGCAGAGCTGGTGTGGCCTGAGTGGCAGCTGGGAAGGGGTCCCCTGACTCACCAGCTTCCTGACCCTTGGCAGGCTGATTCTGCTGTATCTTTCTGGGAGTCACCTGGGAAGCCCAACCCACTTCTTGATGGAGCGCAGGGGCCTGAGAGCTCTGTTCCTCAACATTTCTTCCTGTATCAACCAGCTAGGGGCGATTCAGTTGTATGCATCTAAAAACTCTGACCAATATACTTCCTGTCCCCGACAACAGTGGAAAGGGAATTACAACCTCTTTTGGACCCAACCTGTTTTGTTCTACTTTATCCATCATGCCTCCTGTTCTAAGTCCTTCCCAGCAAATCCGCACTGCCTGCCCTACAACTCTGTGTCTCCAGACCTGTTTATCTACTCTTCCCTCTTCCTAGCATGTCTGGCATGATGTTATCTACCTGCGCACTCTTCCCCAAGCTCTTTCCAGTGGCTGCTTCGCATCCTCTGACGGGTCATTTCAACAGCCCTTAGCGTTCGTGGGCCTGCCATTTGCAGACATGACTATGCTGCAGTGATAACCGCAGGTAATCTGTAAGTTTGCGGAGGCACAAATCTGAATCACTAATACGCCAAGGCTGGTGAATTGCCTTGGTTTTTCTCTTCCTTCCACCCCAATACCCATCAGTGCTCACATCGGCCAAACCCGGCGGGGAGGCAGTTAGCAAAGGGAGCCCGAGGAAATGCAGCTGGTTGGGTCAGTCCGGATGCCACACGAGTCAGAAAAAAGCAGAGTCAGGGAAAAGCAAATTTGGATCTGGGGCAGTGGAGGCAACGACAGCTCGGCAAAAGGTCACAGGAGGCAGGAGGACCACAAGAAACAAGACTCTAATTAGAATACAACAAAAGGAGGGCGTGCTCTCTCACGTTCTGTTGATAAGGAATAGAGTTTTGTTGGGTTGGTTTGGAGAGTCAGTAAGCTGTCTCTGGAAGTCAAGAACAAATAAAGCATGTGGCACATATATACAATGGAATATTACTCAGCCGTAAAAAGAAAAGAAATTGAGTTATTTTGTAGTGAGGTGGATGGACCTAGAGACTGTCATACAGAGTGAAGTAAGTCAGAAAGGGAGAAACAAATATCATATATTAACACATATATGTGGAACCTAGAAAACTGGTACAGATGAACCGGTCTGCAAGGCAGAAATAGACACACAGACGTAGAGAACAAATGTATGGACACCAAGGGGGGATAGGAGGGGGTGGGATGAATTGGTAGATTGGGATTGACATATATACACTGACATGTATAAAATAGTTAACTAATAAGAAAAAAAAAAAGGACAAATAAATCTATGCATCTATGCACCAGTTCTCACGCTGGATAAAAATGGGGATGAATCGAGAAAAGTGCTACTGTAGCAGCAGGATATTACAGCCAGTGCCAAACACAGGAAATGAGTGATTGTTTCTGCTACAGAAATCAGGAGGAAACATCAAAGACAGAACTGGTGGGGATTCAACTGTGCACACATATTCTCATAGTGTCATTGTGATCAAAACTGCGCCTGACACGTCCTTGACCCAACTCACTGACAGACCCAGGCCTCGGAAGTTTGAGAAAGTAGTGGGAGGGGCCACCGGTCTTGACTTACTTCCAATTAACAAGGAGGAAGTGATGGGAGAAGTGGAAGCGATGAGAGAAATGGAAGTGACCAGCACCACAAGGGAAGACACTCACGTCACATTTATGTTCACGACGGCCAGGAATGAGAAACCTAGTCTGGCTGAGAATCCCGTAATTTCTTTTTCTTTCTTTTTTTGAAAAATGAATTAATTAATTTAGTTCGTTTTTGGCTGCATTGGGTCTTCTTTGCTGAGCGTGGGCTTTCTCTAGCTGCAGCGAGCAGGGGTCATCCTTTGTTGCGGTGCACGGGCTTTTCACTGCTGTGACTTCTCTTCTGCGGAGCACAGGTTCTAGGTGTGCGGGCTTCAGTAGTTGCAGCACATGGGCCCTAGAGCGCGCAGGCTTCAGTAGTTGTGGTGCACGGGCTTAGTTGCTCTGAGGCGTGTGGGATCTTCCCGGACTAGGGCTCAAACCCATGTCCCCTGCATTGGCAGGCGGATTCTTAACCCCTTCGCCACCCGAATCCTGTCATTTCTGAGCAGAGATTCCAAAAAGTTGAAAGGTGAGTTGGAATCTTAAAAAAATGTCCTCCTTCTCAGTTAAGGTGAGACGTTCTTGAAAATGGGGTTCTGACACCACAAACACAAATCATTAGTGAAGAGGTAGAAGAATCCCAACAAGCTGCTGTGTCTGCGCCGACAACTTTGCAGTGAACTCACGGCTAGAAAGGACAAACTACGAGGAACGGTTCCGGAGGCAGAGACGGGTCTAAACGAATGATGTCTACAAGCCTAAGACCCAGGGAAGGGAGTCTTGCAAATAAAGCTAAAGAAAACCATCAAAGAACTTTTTAAAGGTGTTTTTGGAAGAAGATAAGGTTGACTGGTGGCAGAATAAAAGAAAACAAACCTACTCAACTCCTGTCCATTGGAGTGTTTAATACCCGTGACAGGAGCAAATAAAGAAAGAAGTAAGACTTCTGGGCTGGGAAGAGGAGGCCAGCATTAACAAGCAGGACTGGATCCTCAAGGCCACGGCACCACTGTAAGAGGGCATCTGGGTGTTCCATGGGCATCTCCATTTCCCAGCCTGGAGGGACCACCTGCCGGGTTCTGATTAAAACTAAAATGCACGTGACATCATTTGTGGTCACCATCCAGCATTCACGGGGAATTGAAGAGGTGCTGAGACAAGGTTGGTACGTAATGTTGACCCCTGGTTTCAAAATCAGAGAAGGCACTGGACTCTTCCTTATGAAGATGTGGGCTTCAGGGCCATCTTACGCATGACTCTAACTGGGATTACTGGCAAAACGGTCTATCTCTGGCCAAAAGTGCTCATCCCCAGGGGGGGGTCAGCTTGGGTTTCTAAAGACAAGCTATGTCAGCTCAGGGGTGCTCAGAGCAGCTCATAGCTGTTCACACTTGCTATGTTTTTGGCAGGGCTGTTGGACTAGGAATGGTCAAAACCCGTTAGACATGGATCTGAATTTCAAAAAAGGAGCTGACAAGTAACGATACCTTTTAAGCAAGATGGAAAATTGTGTGTAACAGGATGACAAAACAGCTGTTAAACGTCCACACGCCCAGAGCCCCTAGTTGATAAACCACTATCACACGGGAGGAGGCCCCAAGTTTCTTCCCATGACCGTTCTGTTCAGGATGTTTTTTAAAAAGTTAAATTAGGATAAGGAGTACATCAAGGTTAAACTGACAAATGGCTTAAAGTTGAGAGAAATGGTAAATCTTCTAAGCCAGTGTTTTCTAAACATCAGTCCTGTGTGAACTGCCTTCATAATTCTCACCACGTGGGCTTAAGGACTTTCTTTAAGTTGACTCATTTTAAACTTAAATTTAAAAAAAAAGAAGCTATGCATTTGATGTGTTAATTACATTTTTATATAATAAATTAAGTTCATAAGAATTAAAACGAACAATGAAATAAAAGTGTAAAAAATGCTCATCTGAGTACCACCTAAAAATCTTCTGGGCTGTCTCCAGCGGTGTCCGTAACATGCTTTGGAAAACTGGGACCAGGTGACATCACTGGGATACAAAATACCACTCAACTGGCTGAGACAACAGGTTCACAAAATGAAATTTGGTGGAAATAAATGTGAACTCCTGTGAGCAGGGGTACAGAAAGCATTAATGGAGCACATGCTGGGGACGGTGCTGTGGGCCAGGAGCACACGTGAAAGGGACTCTGGATTGAATTGACTCTTCCTGCAAAATGATGGAGATGCCCGAGTCCCTGACGTGCATTTGGGCTCATGGGAGGCAGTTTCCACGTTGCGGCAAGTCCTGCTCCGTGAGTCCCCAGCTCTCACTGAGAATGTGGAGCTCGGCTTTGGTGGGCACCAAGGGTGGGATTCTGCCACACTGGACTGAGGTGAGGTGAACAGAATCCTGGCCACAAAAAGATGAGCTGACAGCCTGGGAAGGTTTTCCCAGGGAAGACTGAGAAGCAGGGTAGGATGGGGCAGGCGGACTGTCTTCTTACAAATAGGTTCAGCCTGCTGGGCTCAGCCTAGGAAGGACCCATCGGATGATCCGAGCTGCCTACAAACGGGATTGGCTGCCCTGGAAGGCAGGGAGCCCCTGATTGCTGGGAAGGACAAGCACAGGCTGCTCAAGCATTTGGAGCTGAGAAAGGCTTAGTCCTGGACCAAGTTCCCCAGAAGCAGAGGTCGAGATGGGGATTCAGATGTACACGGCTTATTGGGAGTGTCTTTGGGAGCGAGAGAGGCAGAGGGGAAGGATAAAGACCCCAGCAAGCCTGTGTTCGCAGCTAAGTCTAGCCTTGGCCTGACCCCACGGGCAGCTCTGTAGCGTGAACGGAACCGCGCTTATCCCACAGGAGGCAGGGGCCTGCCTTTTACTGTCAGGCAGGTGGCTTGACCTGCCCTGTGAGGTGTGTCCTCCTAAGTGTCACTGAGAGCAGGTCTCCGGAGAAGGGGGCCCCTGTGATGCCATCAGAACCCAACACCCACCCCAGCCTGTGAGGAGACCTCGGTGCTTTAGGAAGGTGGCTTTTGCGTGGTCCTCTCCACCTGGAAATGATTGGTGGCCCCTGAGTTTTTGTAACTAATGTCTGAGTTCAGTTTTAAAAAACTGTTAGAGACCATATTTGTCTTCTTCTTGGCCCCTACTGTGTCCCTGACAGCCAGAGCTTGCAAAAATCTCTCTTCTCTAAGAGGTTCCTGTAATTGTTACCAAGTCCAAGTCAGGCAGGGGCAGACCCAGGGTTTAGGGGGCCCGAGGCTTATTCTATTTTGGAAGCCCCCTTAATGGGAAAGAATACAAAATTACTAATGCAAGATGCCCACAGGCCACTGGAAGGGCTGGGGGCAAGGCAAGGGCCTAGAGGACCCTTGAGTGTTACTTGATACCCCAAAAATCTACGTCTGCCTGCAGTAATTTTTGCCATGTAAATGGAATATTGTACTATTATTTATTTACCTTTTAAAATTAATTTACTTAAAACCAAATATATCTAAACTCATCCTAAATAATAATCATGGTGGTATCACAATTTGATGCACTAGTTACATGTATTTTAAATAATCTTAAAACACATCCCTAAGCTCAAAGAAGATTTATCTTTGGTCCATCTAAAATCATCTCACGTTCAACCAAAGGGAGACATAATCCCTTTGGATAAGTGGTGATAGGAAACAGTCTTAGATGCTTCGTTCTCTACCCTAGGTTTCATCCCGAAAGAGTCACCTGGAAGGAGCCTAGTTCAGGCCCCTAAAGCAGGACCCTGCTCAGGTCCAGCTTTCAAAGCATGTTTATACAATTACTAACTCAGTCAGTGCTCACCCAACCGCTAGGAGGGAAGGGAACAAAGCAGGTTCATTCGCTTACCATCCACTCGCTTTTGCTCAGAGGTCAAACAGCTACGCAGGGGGGAAATCCAACTTAACTCAGTGTCCAGATTTCACAGCATGAACATTTTCACTACCTTTTGCTTCCTTACCATGTTCACTATCAGTCAGCTTTGATTTTAAGATAAGAAACTCCAACAATCAGCAACATCTCCTTGCTATGCGTCTGTGACTATTTAAACAGGGAAGCGTTCCCCCCTCCCAGGGAGTCACTAAGTGGGAGGCTTTGAGCAGTGACTTAGTCTCCTTATGCCTTAGTTTCCTCATCAGTAAAGTGGGTATTCAATGAAATAACCTATGGAAAAGGACTTCTTAGTGCCCTGCCTGGCATATAGTACATCTTTAATATATGTTAGCTATTCTAATGATTATTATCAATCACTAGAATTTTTTTTTTTTTTTAATTTTAAAGCACGGTTTACTAAGTTCCTAGGCCAAGCTAAGAAGTATCTGGGCAAACAGCCACTTCCTTTTACAAAGTACATTGTGAAGAAAGAATACACTAAATGCACACAAAGCACTTTCAAGTTAAATTATGTCAAAATTATGTAGCCGTAAGAATGCATATGTTAGCATGAGCAATAGCGACCATCAATAATCAAAACTTCATTCTTCTCATCCAAATAGATGTACGTGGTATTTTAGCATCCAGGATTTATAATTGTGTGTATGTGTCTCTCTCATTAGTGTTGATCAGTGGGCACAGTATCTGCTACAATAAAGGTACTTAGAGAGGGTCATGGAAGGATGGCCCCGAGCAAGACAGCTTCATAGATCAAATCAGAACATTAGTTTAGAATCTATTCTTGGCTTTTAAATTTCCTTATTCCCCGTGTCTCTTCGTACTAATATGGGCTCTTCCATCTATTCCATTGATCCAGCCCCTGAAAATTCTTGCCATTCTTTGGATTCATGATAAGAAACTCATCTGTAAGCTCTGAGAAAACACAGGAAGCCCAAGAGGACAAAAATAGTGCTGCTATCCCACCAGAGCTGCCACTAGTCAAATCTAGGCGGTTTCCACACCACCACCTCAGTCTTGGAGAACTGGTCGACTGGCCCCGGACATGTGCTGCACTATTTCTAGTCTGCAAGTCTCCCAGGAAGCTCAGACCTCTGAGCCACCTTGAAATAAAATACACGTGGGTCCATCTTAAAGGATGGAACACAGACTAGAATAAACTCCACGGGCCTAAAGGTTCTGGAGACCATATTCATGAGTAGTCTGAAAACATCCTCCATAAACTTGCAGAAGAGGAATGAGCCTGCTCTAACCTTGCATCCACCTTGCCAGTTCTCTCTTTCCCAACCCATGCACCGAGGATGGGTGTATCTTGGCCGATGGTTCATTCAACCATTCTTCGATTTAACACACATGGTGGAGCATCTACAAGGCACCAGGCTGTCAGCATGAGATAACAGACATATTAAAAAGCTACCCTTGGAAATTCCCTGGCGGTCCAGTGGTTAGGACTTGGCGTTTTTACTGCCATGGGTCCAGGTTCAATCCCTGGTCAGGGAACTAAGATCCTGCAAGCCACACATAGAGTGGCCAAAAAAAAAAAAAAAAAAAAGCTACCCTCTGCAACCAGCCATGTACAGCAAGATCACTGTTAAAACTGAGATTTGTCTGGGATGAAGTGAGAGAGTGACATGGACATATATACACTACCAAATGTAAAATAGATAGCTACTGGGAAGCAGCCGCATAGCACAGGGAGATCAGCTCGGTGCTTTGTGTCCACCTAGAGGGGTGGGATAGGGAAGGTGGGAGGGAGACACCAGAGGGAGGAGATATGGGGATGTATGTATATGTATAGCTGATTCACTTTGTTATACAGCAGAAACTAACACACCACTGTAAAGCAATTATACTCCAATAAAGATGTTAAAAAAAAAAAACCCTGAGATTTGTGACCAGCACAATGACAACAGAAGACAGAAAGCGTAAGTTCTTCTGAGAAAGTCCAGGATTGCTTTACAAAGAAGGCAGAATCAGAGTTGAGCCTGGAAGGATGAGTAGGCAGTGGAAGGGATTCCAGGCAGAGAGAAGAGGGTGAGAAACGCCATTCAGAAGTGAAGGGTGAGCAAGTGCTTTGGGGAGACCATAAATCCAATCTCTCTCAGTACTGCTAGAGCCCCAAGGGTTCTGTGGAAGGGGAACTGGGGTTGCACAGAACAGATCACCTTGTAGGCCAAGCAAACAAATGTAGATTTGACCCTATGGGTGATGACAAGACACCAATGGATACCTCTGAGCAGCAGATGGACATTTTGGGGGGCCAACCAAGTGGGGGGGTGGGAGGATGATCCATGCATATTAAGCGTGAGGCATATATAGGTGAGAAATATTTAAGGGGGTCAGGACTTGATACATGTGGGAGGTGGGTAGAGGATAGGGATTCCCAGAGAAGTTTCAGGTTTCAGCTGTAGGAAACTTGGGTAGACGGTGGTAGAATTCACCAAATTATGGCATCCAGAAAAATGGCAGGTGTAGTGGGAGAAACAAAAACAGATGAACTTTAGAGCAGGGGAATGTGAAGAGACCGTGGGTCACCAAAGTGGAGATGACCGACAGAGCTGGGTATGAGTTTGGAGCTTGGGCACGTGGCCAGGGGTTGGACAGACAGTGTTAGCATAGGCGGGATGGCTAATGGATGCCACCAATGAAATCTGAGGTAAAGCCAGCGGGCTCCGCTAGATCAGAGGACAGCATCACCTGCAGCGATGTGCTGGGACCAGCTCACACCACGTCCAGTTAAGTTCCCGAAATTAAGTCCTGTGAAGCGACTAAAATAGGACATAAAGAAAAGGCTAAAGAGAACAAACATTACCGGAATCACATTGACACCAACTGCTGTTCCTCACCGTACCAGACAGGAGTGACACGATAATTACAACTGAACATTCCCGCCTACACTGTTGGTGGGAAGCTACAATAAGTTGGTGCAGCCACTATGGAGAATGGTATGGAGGTTCCTTAAAAATGTAAAAATAGGGGCTTCCCCGGTGGCGCAGTGGTTGAGAGTCCGCCTGCCGATGCAGGGGACACGGGTTCATGCCCCGGTCCGGGAAGATCCCACATGCCGCAGAGCCGCTGGGCCCGTGAGCCATGGCCGCTGAGCCTGCGCGTCCGGAGCCTGTGCTCTGCAACGGGAGAGGCCACAACAGTGAGAGGCCCGCGTACCACAAAAAAAAAAAAAAAGTAAAAATAGAGCTACCATATGATCCAGCAATCCCACCACTGGGCATATATCTGGAGAAAACTCTAATTCGAAAAGATACCTGCACCTCAATGTTCATAGCAGCACTATTTACAACAGCCAGGACATGGAAGCAACCTAAATGTCCGTTGACAGATGAGTGGATAAAGAAGATGAGCTACAAATATACAATGGAATATTACTCAGCCATTAAAAAGAATGAAATAACGCCATTGCAGCGACATGGATGTACCTAGAGATTATCATCCTGAGGGAAGTAAGACAGACACAGAAAGACTTAGTGTCTGTGCCTGCATCGCTTTCTGGCCAGCGCTCAGGCTAGCTAGTGATCCATGATGTGAGCAACAGGCAGGGCTTCTGGACCTCCCGCAAGTCACAGCTGAGAGCTGTCACCCCCAGGGAGCTGAGAGCTCACTGAGCATGTGGATGGTGGGTAGGGGCTGCTGCCTCTCTCCTGGACGCCGCAGACACTGGTAACAGCTGTGGTGCTACTTCCCAGTGGGGTCCCCAGCGTCCTCTTCCATCAGCACTCCCGGCCTTCAGGTAGAGAGGCCCTACTCTGATTCCACCAGGGAAGAAGGTGAGGTCCGAAGGCTGAGTTACCTCCCCGAGTCCTCACAGCTGGCCAGCGCCGGCGCCGGGGTAGAGCGTGGCTCTCGGGGTCGCCTCATCCGCGCGCCAACACTTAACTCGTAACTGATCAGGAGGGTTACTGTGCTCTGTGTGCCCCTGAGCTCCAGAGGACCAACAGGACAGGCAACAGCAGAACCTCCAGACGAATGTTCCGCTGTCTCGGGAAACAGAGCTGGCGATCCTTTTTACTGTGAAGGTTAAGGGCTTATACTCCCTGTATGTCCACCTAATGTTTGGTCAGGCTCTTTGTTTGTGTGACCCCATTCTGACTGCAGGGCCACCGTGCCCGGTGCTCACTTGGCTACACTGTTCGGGGTTGGCCTTTCTGCCCCCTACAAGCTAACAGACTCAAAGAAACTGAGGCCGAGGGCGGCACACACAGTTCCCCAAAGCCACCCCCGGCTCAGACCAAAACGTGATCTCCTGACACCTTGGTCAGTTTATCTAACTGGTTAACCACTGGTCCCTGCCCTTCAGCTGCTCTAGTTCCTCAAACTGGAAGGGGCTTCACTCTGAATAGGAAAATCAAAGAGTTCTCCCGATCATAGAGACCACAGCCACAGCACCCTTAGGTCAGGTGATACCAAATGGCGGGAAGATGGCGACGACACCTGGGGACAGGGGGTCACAAGCTGTCAATCAATGATGCTAAATGGAAGCTGAAACCTAGCAACAGTTATTGATATGATTAAGGCGTGACCTTGGGAATGTCTTTATAAGTCTGGCCTATACAGAAAAATCCTTTGGCTTGAAAATTTCTGAAATTAGACTCAAGTAGATTAGGTGAAAACATGTTGGAGATAAATAAACCTGTTCCAAGGTTTTCAAAATCACATCAGTATATTAAGATTCAGCCCATCCCCAAACATTATGCACGTGCCACAGGCAAGAGGTTCTGATCAACTCTGATGTCTGTTTCCTGAGGGCAGAAGTGTGCCTGAGAAGCTTCATAACCAAATGAGATCTCTGTCTTTCTTAATATCCTATCGCCTGTGTGTTATATTATAAAGATGAATCCAGGGAGTGTGACAAGCCATACACACCCCCAAACTGAGGCCTTATTCCTTCCCCAAAGGAAGACGCTACAGCAGTTTTCATCTTCCTCCTAAAGGCACGGTTGTTGGAGCTGATACCGACCGTAGAGGAAATAGCTCCAGAGGAAGTGGATGGCAATAATCAGTGCTCAGGAGTGGAAAACGCAATGTGATTCACATTAACTAAAAGAAAAGGTCGAGGGAGAAAAAACAACCAAAAATTAAAACCACAGGCACTCTTACGCATCAGCAAATGCCACACTGAGCATGTCACTGTGACACGCTTTTTAAAGTCCAAGGAAGAAAAAAAAAGGCAAAATTTCAAAACAAAGCCTAATAAAACCTAGTTATGGCAACACTGAACTAGTACAATGCAAAATGCAGTTATATAAAAGCAAATGAATTCTTTTTAGTGAAGCTAGCATTTGTTATAAGAAAAAAGGAACCAATACATTATTTTTCACTCAATGTCAAATACTCCTTTATATACCTTCGTTAACTTTTGTTGAATACTATCAAACTTTAAAATGTTAACTTTTGGGCTTCCCTGGTGGTGCAGTGGTTGAGAATCCGCCTGCCGATGCAGGGGACACAGGTTCGTGCCCCGGTCTGGGAAGATCCCACATGCTGCGGAGCGGCTGGGCCCGTGGGCCATGGCCGCTGAGCCTGCGCGTCCCGGAGCCTGTGCTCCGCAACGGGAGAGGCCATAACAGTGAGAGGCCCGTGTACCGCAAAAAAAAAAAAAAAGTTAACTTTTGCTCAATGTGTACTTTATCTTTGTAGCTAGAATTCTTGCCTCATTATAAGCCTTCTCTCAAGTAGCATCATTTAATTTCTCAATAATGAGTGATCTAGGAACGTAAAACAAAGGAGTGACAGTTGGGCTCCTTAGAATCCAATCAACAAGGAAGTAAAAAATAAATAAACAAAAAAGAAACCTCAAAGCTACTGGGATCAATCGCTCTGGAACAACGGAAACCACTGGAAACAGTGAGTAGAGCCACGGAACTCCGACTTAAACAGCCAATTAAGAATCCATGTGGGGTCTTCCCTGGTGGTGCAGTGGTTAAGAATCCACCTGCCAGTTCAGGGGACACGGGTTTGAGCCCTGGTCTGGGAAGATCCCACATGCCGTGGAGTAACTAAGCCCGTGCACCACAACTACTGAACCTGTGCTCTAGAGCCCGTGAGCCACAACTACTTAGCCCACGTGCCACAACTACTGAAGCCTGTGCGCCTAGAGTCCACGCCCCACAACAAGAGAAGCCCCACAATGAGAAGTCGGCGCACCGCAACGAAGAGTAGCCCCCACTCACCGCAACTAGAGAAAGCCTGCGTGCAGCAATGAAGACCGAACACAACCAAAAAAATAATAATAATAATAATTCACGTGGACGCAGATTTTGAGTTTCTTTATCAGTGCGTACATGGATAACTATGAACTTGAATCAGTTATAAGAAAACATGACCAAGCTTGCAAACCATCCAATGAAGTTACTATTTGGATGGGATCTGATGTATTACCAAGTGGATTTTAATGTCAGCCTAGATCAGAAACGGAATGACTTGACTGTGTAGCGTGGGAAGGTTTTGGGCGGATGTCTTGGGTGGGAGTGTTGTGTGACCACACGAGTTGTCGTGAGCGGTTGTTATAAGCAGTGGTGACTTTAGGAGACAAAGTGTCACCTTTTTTGGAAAGCGGCACCAATCAATGAAAAGGTAGACTTAGTCATATGGAAGCACGGAGGAGGGGAGAGAGAAGGAGGGAAGGAGGGAAGGAGGGAGGGGCAACGTAATCATACATGTATGCATGTTCCTGGGAGCTGAGCCCCAGGCAAAGAGTCTGGGTGGGGCCTTAAAATGTTTTATTTTTGTCTGACTTTACAAGTCTGCGAGTCTTCCTGGGCCAAGCTAACCCAATGACTGTATGTTCTGCTGTGTGAACTCCTGGACACACATTTGCAGTTCCCTTTGCCAGTGAAAACAAAACAATATTAGAAGCAGCATTTGGGGCTCAAATGGTTGGTGTCCGCATCTTGCATTTAATGCTACTATTTTCTATTCTGGCCAACTTAGAAACATTTGTAATTGACCAAGACTTGAAGAGACCATTCATCATTCCAAGTTACCCATCAGAAAGGCATTTCATAAACATGTCTGGTTTTCCATAATTTATTGATCTTCTATTTCCACATATCAAAATTCCTAAAACATGCAGAACCCACACTACAGACAATAAAGACTATGTATTATTTTCCAGTTGATTTTTTTCAATATTTTTGGTTATAAAATTATGATACCAGTGACACAATGAATCATATGGACTTAAAATCTAATGTTTTCGGCAAATTTGGAATAACTTCTTTTATCAAAAAGAGCAATACAAGTTTGTTATAGAAAAATTAGAAAACAAATTACTAACGTAAATTTTTTAAAACTACAGGTCTATTTGTTAATCCTCTGGAGTACATCCTTCCAGAATGTTTATGAACCCATCTGTCTCAACCTCCTTATTGTGCTGTATTTCATTTTGTAATGCTTATTATAACCTGATATATATGGTGTATTTATTTGCTTAATTATTTATTGTCTGTTTCTCCCACTTCCATCCATCTATTTCTTCCTTCCAAGAGAATGGAAGCCTCTTGAGGGAAAGCACTTTGCCCCTTTGCTTCACTACTAATCCCCCCTCCCATCCCTACCCCCAGCCTCAAACAGTGGCTGAGTTTGGAGTGGCATGTTAGGAGTTCATAAAGACTTAGTGAATGAATGAAACAATGAACAGTTGATACTCGCTAAATATTTGGAAAATTGAAAGCCGGTAAGTACAGGCCGATGTGGGCGGCGTCAGGGAGATGGCAAGTGGGTTGGAAGGTCTTCCTTCTCCACCTCGTCATCCTTATTTCCTCTGCTGTTGACTAAATCAGCCCATTAAGTCCTGTTTGAATTCAGTACATTTAGCTACAGGCGTGGATTTGGTTCACGTTCATGATGTGAGAAGTTACAGAAGGAGGAGGGGATTCGGTGGGGGGGGGGGGCTACTGCACACAGGTGTGTCTGTTCTCTCGTTGCCAGAACGGGGACCGCGCAGCCCTGCCCACCCCCCCAGACCCACCGTGTGACCTGCCCGCCAGGCGCCTCCTGACCACACGTGAAGGGGAAGGCTAAGGAGGCTGAGTAACTTCCACAGTAAGGAGAGGAAGGGAGATATTAATAAGCTCTATCATGCATTCCTTTATCCAACATCTGGACATGCTTTAATCACTGATTTCCCACTCATAGTGAAAAAGTGGTCAAGGAAGTATGTCTCGATTTAGTAAAGGGCCATTGTGTCGTTACCAGACAATGACTCCTTCTGGCCAAAGATTCCTAGTCTGGTCTCTCCCTTCCCTTGAATTATTTTAGCGAGCATGTCCACGCTGAAACAATTCCTGGGTGTACCATCCTGAAGGGGCATGGGGAGGGTGATGGGGGGTTAGACTTTTTTTTTAACTTTTTATTTGGAAATAATTTCAGAGTTATAGAAAAAATGGCAATAGTCCAGAACGCTTACTAGTGAATAAGAAGATAAAGAACCCAACACAAACATAAGAAAAGATCTGAACAGACGGTTCACCAAGGAAGATAACCCACTAGCAAATAAGCCCATGAAAAGATACTCAACAACCTTAGTCACCGGGATATGCTAAACTCACGATAAGATGCGACTATACTTCTATCAGAGTGGCGAGCATCAAAAACAACTGACCACACCAACTGTTCGTGAGGACAGGAAGAAATCAGGCTCCCATTGTTGGTGGGAATGCAGTAAAAGGGAGCAGCCTCTTTGGAAAACAGTTTGGCAGTGTCTTAAAGAACTAAACAAACACTCACCATACGACCGAGAAGTTTCACTCCTAAGCACCTACTCAAGAGAAATAAAAATCCATGTCCATATAAAGACTTGTATGTGGCTGTTCATAGTAGCATCGTTCATAATAATAAAACTAAAATCAATCCAAATGTCTATCCACTGTGGAATGGATAAACAAAAAGTGATATATCCAATCAATGAAATACTTTTCCACGGTAAAAAGAAAACGAACTATTGACATGCTACAGACTCGGACGACCGAGTGAAAGCAGCCAGACACAAAAGCCATACACACAGTGTATGATTCCATTTGCAAGAAAGTTCTAGAAAACTGTAAAAGTTTACTAAAGCACTCATACCTGTACACTTAAAAGGGGTGAATTTTATGATATGTAAATTAGATCCCAATAAAGCTATTTCTATAATTAGGAACCTGTTCTAAAGATCGTTCTGTATTGTGCTTTTTCTCTACTCAAAACTGTAACTTGAAGACAGTTGCATATCATCACAGTAGTTCTTCTACCTTTTTCAGTGGTTGTATAATGTTTCATTGTATGGCTATGACAAAACAGAAATAAATTAAATAGCCACGCCAAGAAAATGTTCTCCTTTCCCCATTCCGTCCAGAGGCCTCAGAGGGATTTAGTTTCCACTGTGCTCAGATCTTAAAGCTACGCATTCCCTCCTTCCATTCCTCAAACTGTCTGGCACACCCCAGAGCAGATGCTAAGGGTGCCTCACCCATGCCCCCTCTGCACCACCCTCCCATACATGCCATTTTTTCGACTTTAAGAAAGGTCAATGTTACTTTTCTTTAAAAATATCACAAATTACCTAGCTCCTCCAAAATAACCATCCTCTGGTACCCACAGCTCTCTTTGATCTGAAGACTGATGGCAGGGGTATGCCTAGGTGGGCTAGAAGACCAAAGAGCTATTGCCCCTTGGAATGGTCCTCACCAATGATGGATGGGGGTTGGTGGATAACGCCCCAGGGTCCTCACTCCCTGGGTGAAGTAACTCTGAGGTGAGGTCACTGCCATCTCCCAGAGCTCCCCGGCGGGCCTGACCCAGCTGCCCACAGTGGTCACATGCTTGTGAACACACCTGCTTCCGTTTCTCGTCTCACCTCTCCCCTCCCCCACCATCCTTCCCACCCAGAAGTGACACACGAATTGGCTCACACATCTGGTACTTTCTGCCTTATCCCTACGCATTCACGAAGATAGAGACAAGCCACTGAGTCCACAGGCATTTTAGCGGCATTCGTAAGGCGCGTGCTTTGCACTGATCGGTTAATTAGAAAGCTCTGTCGGGCCAGATACGGTGCCGTCATTCAGCAAGGTCTTATTACTTGCTTGGCCAACGTGCACACACAGTATGAATAACTTACAAGTGTTTGGAAAGACGTTCAGGGCCAAGAACACAACAGTCAAGCCACCCTCAGCAGAATGCTTTATGACTGAGAACTCACAAAAAGCATAAAGTGGCAAGTTTTTTCCATGCTCACTGGGAAAAAGTCCTGTAAATCTATTGCTGCTAATTCCAACCAACATAGAAGCATGGCCGCCTCTCCAGCTCAACTGTATCTGTGCCAGGCGGGAGAGCCAAGGTATTGATCGAGGCAAAGAAATGACATTTTCACAGAACTCAGAGCATTCTCCCAAAACGGAGGACAACATACACATATATGTAATGGACAGTTTATTCATCCCACTGGCTGCTCTTATTTCAGTCCGACACACTTGAGCAACCAGTACGCACTGATGCCAAGTCAAACCATTTTAGGCAGCTGTGGGGAGGCAGTGGGTTGTCACTGAGGGAGCCGGACAACCCCAGACACCTCCCAAGTCCACGAGGAGCAAAGCCGCGGGACCAGGTGGGGCAGCGATCCCCGGCGAAGGTCTGAGCTACCAGAAGTTTCTGCAACCTGAGGCCGTGTAGCTTTTAATAACCACGTCATCTCCCATTAATAACAACTCAGACTACCATTAAAGGTTTGAGGCTTTGCCCAGAGTTATAACCAAAACTGCCATTGGTAAAGGCCTTTAAATTTCACCTTGTATTTGCCCAGTTAGGCAGAAGCAGTGGGCTTTCTGGGTCCTGACCAAGGCCAACAGGAGACAACCCCCAGGACAGGCAGAGTTCACCGCTCGGCCTCTTGACTTGGGCTTGACTGTGTGACTTGCGTTATCAATACGATCACATAGAAGCAGCAGTGCAGAGGCCTCTGGGTCTCCACCTGCACCCCCTGCCTCTCCCCTGGTCATGAGAAGAGCTGCCCTGGGCTGCCACTGTCTGTAAGGCTGGACTTAGAATGCACTCGGGTGGAGCAGGCTTGAGGCCAGACCTCAGCAAGAGGCCAAGCCTAGCTGGACCCAGGCCGGAAACAGTCACCCAGCTGAACCCAGCCTGGATCAGCCACTCCCCCTGCCCTCCAATGTGTGTTGGCCCAACCAAGGCCAGCAGAGCTGCCCAGCTGAGCCCAACCCAGATCAGCCAGCCCCAGCCAACCTTCACTGCAGGAGCTACATAGACGCTTATTATTAGTTTTTCCACTGCATCTGGGGGCAGTTTGTTGCACAGAAAGAGTTGAGATGCAGAGAACCGAGGGGAAGTTCAGCAAGCCAGGGGAATCCTGCACAATAGGTTCTCCTTCCTTCCTTCCTTGGACAAATGGGGGCAACTTATAGGATATAATTATGAAATTCACAATTGCTTCAAAAGGTCCCCACGATTTCGCTAGGAACACCCCAGCTTCCGTGTCCCTTGGTGAGACAATTCCCAGATGCCCCCTACATGGTCTGTCACAGGTCCCCAGTGGGACTGAGCCCCGGTCACCCACAGCAGTCACCTGCTCAGGCCCCACCCTGAATGGCCTCTCCCCCTTCCCTGCCCCAGCTGCACCCCCTTATGCCCTTCTGTACTGCCCATAGAAACTGCCCATAGAAACCCTTGCACCTGAATTTTCGACTCAAACTAAGACATGGCTCATTTTACAAATAATATCAAGCACTTGAATGTGCCAGGCATCATGACACACAGGTGACTTCACCTCTCTGTACCTCAGTTTCCTCATCTGTAAAATGGGGACAAAACCAGTGCCCCTCGGGGCTGTTGTGAGAAAAGAAAGCGTAACGTGCCTAGAACAGGACCTGGCTTGTGGCAAAGCCTTTAATAAATGCTACTATTTTCAAGCAATTCCTGCTTCTCATTACCGTCGGGCTTCCAAGCTGCATCCGCCTATTGGAAAGAATGGGTAGGACTGAGGAAAAAGAAAAAGGAAAAAAAAGAGAATGAAGAAAAAGGAACACATTCCATCCTCATGAAACCACTTTAAAAGTCTCAGCCAGCTGATGGCAGCACTGCCTTTAACTAAACCATGAGCAGGGCCATAAAGGAGCATCCTCCATCGACTCTATTTGGTTCAGGGCGTTCTTGTGCATGGAGAGCCGGGGAAGCCTGAGAACCAGAGACGGTACAAGAGGGGCGTCCGGGGGGAGATGCCAGCGGGGTCCCGCTCCTCGGAGCACGTGGCTGGGGCACACGAGCCCTTCCCAGAGGAACTGGGAGGAACCGAGTGAGGAATATTTCAAATGGACTCAGCAGCGGCCCGAGGACTTGGGCAGAGGACCAGGCTTGCCCAGCCCCCACCAGAGCATTCCCAGGGCTGCTGTGAAGCAGGGTGCTCAGACCTGGCCTCGGGGGTGGGGTGGGGGCTCAGGACTCTGCCAGGGGAGGAGGCTGGAGATTCCCCACCCTGATTACCCAGGGCTCCTGATGACCTGGGGGAGGGCGGGGTTTCCCTGCTTCTTGCTGCTGCTGAATTCTCTAGGGTGACACCTTCCTAAGCACAGTCCTCAGACCTCAGACCTCCTTCCAAGCAGCGGCCGGGGAGGGGAAGGGATGACACCCCGCTGTCCTGATTACACCTGGCTGGGCAGCCGTTTCTGTCTGACCTGCAGGCCACGTACCGTGGAACCCAAAGCATAGCCCAGCTTCGAACGCTGCTCTGGCCACCGCCCACCTGTGTGATCCAGGCAAGTTGCTGAACCTCTCAGCACTCGGTTTCCCCATCTGTAAAGCGATGATAACTCAGTCTCAGCCTTCTAGGGCCACTGTGACAAAGAGATGCAAAACAGATGTCAGGAGGCTGGGGCCCAGCGGTGCAAGGTGAAGCCTCCCTGAAATGCCATGGCAAAAGGGATGCAGCAGACGGATGATTCGACCCTTCCCCTCCCCTCCAGCAAACAAACCCATCAGACGAACAGATGCACTTGAAGCCTCAGGGGCCGGAAGCAGGCGGCACTGAGGCTGCCCCCGGGTTGTCGGATTCCGCGCAGGGCGCCTTCTGCTAACTCAGACGTGAAGGCGGCTCCTTACTCTTCACCTGTGATCTGCTGCCACCCCCAGCAGACAGAGGGAGAGAAAACCGCAGCAAAGGAAAAGAAACCCTCTTTGCGACCAACTATCCACCCTGTGCTCTGCCTCTATCTCCCCTCCCCCCGACCTGTCTCAACACCCCCTTTTCCAGACTTGGGAGCTGGAGAATTGCGGGGAGGTGTGGCACCCAGGGCTCTTCTCTTCTGTGTCCATCTCAGCCTCTCCTGCTAGCCTCTCCTCTCAATCCAGTCCCATTTTCTCATAAGTTATAAAGCACATAAGGAGTTTCATTTCCACCACCTGCACTGTAGCGCTGCCAGCGTCCCCCGCGCAATGCCGCATCTCACTGGGTGTGTGCATTTCCGCGGTGGCCACAGTTCTCCACCCTCCCTGCGAGCCTGCCCCTTGCAGGCTTTGCAAACCCTGCCACCAAGGGCTGGAGCCTACTGCTCGTGTCTCGGATTTGAAGTGTCCTGTGACTTGCTCTGGCCAATAGAAAGCGGCAGAAGTAGCCCTGTGTCCTTCTCGAGCCCCAGCCTCAAGAAGCCGTGCACGTGCGTCCTCTTGGAGTCCTGCTGGGGGGAGGGGAGCAGAGCAGAGGTGGGTCACCTGGGCCGAGGCTTCCTCCACCTGTCAGCTCCCAGCCAACCAGTTAGCCCAGAAAACCCAGCTAGACCAGCTGACCCAGGTGGCCTGAACTTCCCACCTGCAGAATCGTGAACTAAATCCATGACTATTATTTGAAGCTACTAAGTTTTGGGGGTTTGTTAGACGGCAAAAGCTGACAGATAGATTAGGCACTAAAAAAAGATGATTAAGGATTTAAACTTGCCTAACATTTTGCATGCATTCATTTCTCCTTCTTAAAAAACAAAATCCTCGGGGTTTCCCTGGCGGTCCAGTGGTTGGGACTCGGTGCTTTCACTGTCATGGCCGGGGTTTGATCCCTGGCCATGGAACTAGGAACTAGGAACTAGGATCCTAGAGGCCAAAATAAAAGAAACAAATAGCCTCATATTCTGGTCCCGCGGATCTTCCACCTACTGAGCATAGGATCCAGTGCTGGACACTCGACAATGTAGAGAGAAGAGCTGTCCCCAGTTCTGGAGCAGCTGCAATGCCACGCAGACATGGAACTCAATTCAAGTTGAAAGACACAAGGCCACCGATACTATGAGCAAAGGTCGACCGCGATGAGTGTGGACGTTACATGTCACATTTCAACAATCATACCAAAGTCAATTCTCCAATGCTGCACATCTGAAAATATCTTCCACTTGAATAACAACCCACCGAGAAATATTGTCCCAGAGCTCTGCCAGTTCCTGTTATCGTTTAGATTACTGTTGCCTTTTGTGGAAGTTCTTTGTTTATAAAAGTGAAACCCCAAGATGTTTTATCTAACAGGAGAAACAGAGGAAGTGACAAAGAAACCTTGACCTCAAAAGACAAACCTTTAGCACCAAGATAAGACTTCAGTATTTATACCTGGAATTTTGCACTTCCTTATATGCTACTATCATCCTTCTCAAGAAAATTCACACTTAACGGCTCTTTGGTATTTATTTAACTTGCATTTATTCACTGTCTACTACAGGTTAGAGTCTGTGCTAAATATTGAGAAATAGGAGACACAGGCCAGGCTCTGGCCTCACGGAGCCTGACGCCAAACAGGGATGACACAGAAACACGATTATTACTTCACATGATCTGAACCTCGTGTAACACGAGCAGATACCACGAATCTAAGCTCTGGGAGGGAAAGCAGGCAGCTTCCCGAGAGGACTGTATGTTTAAGGCAGGATCCCAGGGTTTAACTAGGATTCAAATTAAGGGAAGAGAGTCAGAGCCAACTATGTGAAGCTAGTTCTCCAAAGCTGTATTCTCTGGACCTCCTATTCCAAATGGTTTGCCTTCTCTGAGAGGGCTGTGTTTGAGGGGCAGCAAAGGCCCCAGCTCCCAGTCCAGAAGGAACGGGCCCTGGGGTAGGGGGGGATCTCACAAGCTGGGGATCAGGGAGCCCTGGGTTCCAATCCCAGCTCCTCATGTGGCCTTGGGTGAGTCACTTCATCTGACTCGGCCTCCTTCCCCTTATTTGTAAATCTGTGTAATGAATGACATCTACCTTCAACGGTGTCGTGGTGGGTTTAAATGAGAGAGTACCAAGCAGTGACGATGTTTATCCTCTCCTGAATCTGCTGTGGGGACAGGGCTCTGCGGGGACAGTTCACTTTGTCCTCACTCCACTCGGCAGCCGTGGGGCAGCTCCAAGGCTGGGGCCTGGCGCCATCGGAAGTCTCCCTCACGTGTCAATGGGGCCCTGGAGGGGCTGTCGGCTGGAACCCCTACTCGCGGCCTTTCCACGGGGCCCAGCTGGTCTCACAGGCAGCCCTGCCCGGAGCGTTGAGCGCCGGCTGGGAGCCCCGTACGCTTTGCTGATCTCCGCTTTGAGGTCACTCAGTGTCACCTCTGCCGCCTTCCCTGTGAAGGTGGTCGCCGAGTCCCACCCAGACTCAAGAGGAGGGAAAGCAGACCTCCCAGCTTGAGGGGACCCGGCAAGGTTCTGGAAGAGCAGCGATACCACGGTGGCCATTTAGGGAAACTATGATCCGCCACGGTGACCTATGCTGACGTCCCTCTGATGCTAAGTCCCTTTCATACAGAGATCTATGATTCCATGAAAAAAAAAAAAAAGATGAAAAGCGGGCATGGGGAGAAAGGCAAGCGGGGGATGTATGAGGAAGAGGAAGAGGCTTTTCCCTTGGGATGGGGCCACCATCAGGACCATATGCTCTCAGTAATCAACCAGGTTCCTTACGCTCCCTGGTGGCCCAGCTCTAAGATGAGAACGAAATGAATTAATGCATTAAAGCGCCGGGGCCTGCCACGCAGTTGGCACTCCATAAAGGTGCACGGTTAGTTTATGCTCTGGGGCTCTTGAGCTGTCCTCATCTTGGTTGGGCCCTGCAGCCACTGCATGATAACAGAATCCCTTAGGTACCAGGAAACAGGTAAGCATCCTCCCTGATCCTCCGTCAGAGAGAGGTCACATCCACAGCAGCGCACCAAGCCAGAGCACACCATATCCCTGCACACTGAGGAACTTGGAAACCAGAGTCCAGGCCACGGCGCACTGGGCTTCAGTCGTCACTTACCCTTCACGCCAGCATCTCTCACTCCAGCCCCCACCTGCCCAGCATCCTGGAGGGCTTGAACTGTTATCTTCTCCGGCGGAAGCTCAAAAGTCCACACGTCCTTTACCCATCTACAACACACAGAATTGGCCACTTAGCATTTGTACGCATTTTTAAAATGCCCTTCACCTGGCTGGGAGGGGGTGCTGAGAGGTGAGGGCACAGTCATCCTTGGTGTCTGCGTGGGGTCGGTTCCAGGACCTGTGGATACCAAAACCCACGACGTCCAAGTTCCTTATTATTAAGCTCCATGCCTTGGGCTGGGTTACTCAATAAATATTTATATCTGACTGTACTTGGAGGCCTTTAGTCAAATGCTAACCATCGTTCTCCCCTTTGTTAACACATTGGTGGCTGTGAAGTTTCTTCTTCCAATTAAAAAAATTTCTTAATTAAAAAAATTTTTTATCTTCACTTTCCAAGGTTCCATGTCTTTTCTCCTGGTTCTCATATCTGGAAAAGTTAGAAGCCAGCCTTTCCTTCATCAAGAATAGCATGCTTCGGGCTTCCCTGGTGGCGCAGTGGTTCAGAGTCCGCCTGCCGATGCAGGGGACGTGGGTTCGTGCCCCGGTCCGGGAAGATCCCACATGCCGTGGAGCGGCTGGGCCCGCGAGCCATGGCCGCTGAGCCTGTGAGTCCGGAGCCTGTGCTCCGCAGCGGAAGAGGCCACAGCAGTAAGAGGCCCGCGTACCGCAAAAAAAGAAAAAAAAAAAAAAGGGTCTTTTCTTCCTATTTTGATCCCTATTCCCACCTCTGGGCCAGGTAACGCAAGAAGGGACTTGCTTTACCAGAACGTTCTCTACACCCCTATGCCAATGCTCAGATTTCTAAAACTCCAAATAGTCTTCCACGTTAAAAAAGGAACTAATCAGCAAGGATGCTGTCTTCCCCATGAATTCAGTGACAGTTTGTTCCTTTAGCCCTTGCATGACCTCAGCTCCAACAATGTGAACAGTCCTGAAGTCTTCAAGCCTAGGACTTGGAGATGGTACAGAATATGAAATTCCCAAATGATTCCATTTCTTTTTCTTTTCTCCTAACAACACCCTCACCTTTTCAGAATTACCTAAGTGCATGAATGCAGTCATCTTGCTTACAAACAAACAGAAAACAAAACATAAATGCTAGATCAATGCTCAAGTTTCCTTTAGCAATCTAAATGTCCACTGACAGAGGAATGGATAAAGAAGATGTGGTACATAACTACAATGGAACATCACTCAAGTCATACAAAAGAATGAAATCATGCCATTTGCAGCAACATGGAAGGACCTAGAGATTATCATACCAAGTGAAGTAAGTCAGACAGAGAAGACTAGGTCATATGTGCTTGGTTCTATACATATACACATATGATATGACTTCACTTATTTGTGGAATCTAAACTATGATACAAATGAACTTATTTACAAAACAGACTCACAGACTTTGAAAACAAACTTGTGGTTACCAAAGTGGGGGAGGGAAAAATTAGGAGTTTGGGATTAACATACACACACTACCACATACAAAACAGATAATCAACAAGGACCTACTGTATAGCACAGGGAACTCTACTCAATATTCCGTAATAACCTATAAGGGAAAAGAATCTGAAAAAGAATAGATACATGTATATGTATAACTGATTCACTTTGCTGTGCACCTAAAACTAACACAACATGGTAAATCAACTATACTCCAATATAAAATAAAAATTAAATTAAAAAAAGCTCAAGTTTCCTTTGACTGTCACCACTAATACCTGCAGCCTGCATCCTTGGCACACAGGGACACTGTCAGAACTTGGAAGGACATCTTTCCAGATCAATTCTGTGCAAACATTTAATATCTCTCTCTCTCTCTCTCTCTCTCTCTCTCTCTCTCACACACACACACACACACACACACACACACACACGTGTTTCTTTTCTAAATAAATGTTTGTGTCGTCCTGCACATTGCTTATTCCATTCTCAGGATGTCTTATCAGGGTTCCTACAACAGTATAAAAGGATGAACTCATCCTTTTTTTTTAAACTCTTTCATCAGTATTTCATAGTCTCACTGCTCTGCCAGGCTGTGTAACTGGACGCTGACCTCCTTGCCAGCACCTCCCCTGGTACCCTCCCTAGCACAGGCACACACACCCCCTCCATCATTCCCTGGGTTCACATTTTCTGGCCTGGAATAGCCTCCCTGCCCTCACCATGTACTTAAGACTCAGCTCTAAGGCCTGGAGGCAACATATTTGATCTTGAATCCCAGTTGAATCTCTCAGACAAGTTACTTAATTGTTACTTACTTGGGTTCCTTCTGTGTAAAGTGGGGTGATTGTAATAGCACCTGCCTCAAAGGGTTGTTCTAAGGGTCAAGTAAAATAACCATGGAAAGCACAGGCCCATTTCAGGTTACTTAGCAAATGCTCAATAAATGTTAACCGCCACCCACCATCACCAACATCAGTCGCTGTCATCATCATCCTCACCTTTTTTTTTTTGATAATAATTTAAATCCCATTTTCCTCCTTAATTCAGATTTTCCTCGGAACCCCTATTTCACGTGTAGATAGGGCTACTGAAAAATAATCCCAATAAGCTTCAAGCTCCATTTACATCACTTATAAAGTCTTCTCTTTTTAAAAATTATTTTCTTTTTTCATGGAAAGGCATTTTATTTTAAATATAGCAGTGTGTACGTGTCAATCCCAAACTCCCAATCCATCCTTCCCCCACCCCTCCCCCCGGCAACCATAAGTTTGTTCTCTATGTCTGTGAGTCTGTTTCTGTTTTGTAAATAATTTCCTTTGTATTATTATTATTATTTTTTTAGATTTCACATATAAGGATATCATATGATATTTGTCTTTCTCTGTCTGACTTACTTCACTTGGTATTATAATCTCCAGGTCCATCCACATTGCTGCAAATGACATTGTTTCATTGTTTTTTATACTGAGTCATATTCCATTGTATATATGTACCACGTCTTTATCCATTCATCTGCTGATGGGCATTTAGGTTGCTTCCACGTCTTGGCTATTGTAAATAGTGCTGCAGTGAACACTGGGGTGCAGGTATCTTTTTGAATTAGAGTTTTCATCTTGTCTGGATATATGCCCAGGAGTGGGATTGCTGGATCATATAGTAGTTCTATTTTTAGTTTTCTGAGGAACCTCCATACTGTTCTCCATAGTGGCTGCACCAATTTACATTCCCGTCAACCGTGTAGGAGGGTTCCCTTTTCTCCACACCCTCTCCAGCATTTATTGTTTGTAGATTTTTTGATGATGGCCATTCTGACTGGTGTGAGGTGATACCTCACTGTAGTTTTGATTTGCATTTCTCTAATAATTAGCAATGTTGAGCATCTTTTCAAGTACCTCTTGGCCATCTGTATGTCTTCTCTGGAGAAATGTCTCTGTAGGTCTTCTGCCCATTTTTTGATTGGGTTGATTGGGTTTTTTTGATAGTGAGCTGTTTGTAAATTTTGGAGACTAATCCCTTGTCAGTCGCATCGTTTGCAAATATTGATATTTTCTTCCATTCTGTGGGTCGTCTTTTCATTTTGTTTATGGTTTCCTTTGCTGTGCAGAAGCTTTTGAGTTTAATTAGGTCCCATTTGTTTATTTTTGTTTTTATTTCCGTTACACTACACAACGTCTTCTGATCTTTGCTAATAGATCAATAAGAAGTCGGGTTAATTTACTGGCCACTGTATCCAGGTGGGCTGCACAGTCACACAGAGCAAAGGGGCCCAGCGAGGAAAGGAAGCTTATCCTTTCAAGGCACAAAAAATCCAGTGCTTTCTCCATTATATTGTTTCTTTTATATTAATTAAGTATAGACAAATAAAATAACTAGGTATCAATACCTTATTCTCATGAGCTTGTACAATTATAAAACCAAGCACAATGACAAATTATATAAGAACAAGAATGTAACCAATACGATTAGAAGTAACAAGATTAGTTTAATGTAAGAGATGATGTTGTTTTGCTGAAACTCGTCCCTTGTGACGGGAGTATAGTGGAGTTGCATCTTCTGTGAGGGAAGGGCTAACGGAAGAGAATCAGTCAAGGGTCACCCTTCAAGGTAAGCTGCTGTATGGAGGCACCCACACACAGACCACCTGGGGAAATCGCAGACTCCAAGGGGAAGAGCAGGTGAAACTGCTCACGCGATTCAAATGATACCAACCTCTCTTCCACTCTCTGTGTTCTCCTCACCCCAACCCACGTGTCTCTGCCTGAACCTCTGTGAACTTCATCCACTTGCCCCACTAGACTGCACTTGCCTTCACCTGGGGCAAAGCATCTATGCCCTCAGCCCCCCTGTTCCCTCCTCCTACCCTCCAACAATTCCAGTCTGTGGGAAGACTTGGCCCCAAGGCAAATTAAAGAAACACAAACCAGAGGCAGGACTGAAGTTACCTGGCAAGACTTGGCTACGAGGCTCAAACCCTGCCAGGGTCGCACCCCTGGCTGCACAGCTAAGAAGGTTTAAGCAACAAAGCAAGCCTCATGGCCAGGTCACACCTGAAATCAATTACAGTAGAATTTCTGGGGGTGGACCCACACAGTCTCAATTTTCAAAGTCCATTGGGTGATTCCAAATGTTGAGTGAAGGTTGAGAACCAGTGATCTAGTGATTAATGGCTTTCAATCTCTTTGGACATCTGCCCACAGTAATACAGTTCACATCATGACCCAGACCTACACGCACACATACAGCACAGAAACAAACATTTTATAAAACAGTACCTAACCCTTACATCCTGATGTTTTCCAGTCCATTCACTTTTACTGAAAGCAATGCTGGACATGCCTATTAAAGAGTCATAAGCCACTAGTCCACTAGAAGTTATGACCCATAGTTGGACAAACATTGCCTTAGATGACCCAGAATATAGTTAGATGAATTATGAACCGTTATCCTTAAAATAAAAACACACTTCAAACATTCCCAAAGAGGATATATGAATCCCTGAGCATAAGTCCATACTTACAGATGCCCATTTTGAAAATCTTCATTATACTCCAATCTCTCATTTGACAAAACAGGAAAGGCCAAACTCGTATGTCTGTCCACTCAGTGTGCACGTATGTCTGTGTATGTTCTGCTTTGCCCACTAACCGTGATTTCACAACTATATCATCAGGCAGCGTTTTGTCTACTTGAAATATCCTGAAATTATTACATTGTGGACCCCGAAACTTAGAGCTTAATTACACTGTTTCAATGTGTGCAGAGGTGCTGGTCTTAAGTTTTCCTTTGTCCATACACCCTGGTGCATCGCACAGTATGGAGCATGAAGTAGGCATCTGCATTAATACCTGTTGACTGAGTTTTAGCATTCTGGCATAGATTTCCAACTTGGATTTAACAAAATAGTCTACTAGGGAGGCTGATAAACCTATCTGGCCTTACAGAAAAGGGGGTCTGCTATCCCCAGCCATATCTCAATAGTTACCGTGCTCCTAACATCAGGCTATAGTTGTAGGTATCCGGTGCTCTTGCCACACAAGCAAATTATAATTCAATGTTGCTTCCAGCACCCATTTTTCACTAATGTCACTGCATGTTGAAATATTTTAATACATTGTATTAAATAAAATATATTATTAAAATTCATTTTACCTATTTCTTTTAACATTTTTTAATGTAACTCCTAGAAAATTTAGAATATGTGGCTCACATTATATTTCTACTGGACAGCATTTCTCTGTGGAACAGCCCTCAAAGTCTTATAGGCTCCTAGTACTACTGTCTCCTATGCCTTGGTTGGTGTACTTGCTGTATTCTAAACACACACACACACACACACACACACACACACACACACACAAAGACACAAACACACAAAGACGCACAGATGTATGCAAAGACACACACACACATATAAATACACACAGACGTACACAAAGACACAGACACACACAAAGACACAGACACACACACAGAGACACACACACAAAGACACATACAAAGACACACACACACAGACACACAAAGACACACACACAGAGACACACAAAGACACACACACAGAGACACAGACAGACACACATATACAAAGACACACACACATACAAAGACACAGAAACACACACACAAAGACACACACACACAAAGACACAGAAACACACACACAAAGCCACACAGATGTACACAAAGACACACACACAAAGACACACACACACAAAGACACATACATATAAATACACGTACATATAAATACACACAGATGTACACAAAGACACATACACACACAAAGACGCACAGACACACACACAAAGACACAGACATAGACACACACAAAGACACATACAAAGACACAGACACACAAAGACACAGACACACAGAGACACAGACACACACATACAAAGATACACACACACACAAAGACACACACACAAAGAGACACACACACACACACACGCACACACGCACACAGGAGGATGCTCAGTCTAAAACCCCTCACACTCTGCTGCCACCTCCTGCTCCAATCCAGGCTTTCCTTTAAGATCTCTCAAAATACAGCAGGTCACTGCGGGCGCGTATGAAGGACTGACGGCACGCCAGGCACTACGCCAATTGCTTTCCCCCGACTTCCTTACACCATCACAGCAGCCTCATGAGGCAAGCAGCATTAGAGTCTCAACTGAAAGCAGGACACAGTGAAGTGAGCTGCTTAGCACCATGAGCTGGTCATGGCAAAACCCAGATCTGTCTCCACTGTCCCCACCTTTAACCCCCGTGGTGGCCCCTGCCCCCTCCCCAAGTCTGCTCTGGGTCCCGTGTACCATGTGTCCCTCACTCCTTTGAAGCCTCACTGAACTTGGTCAGGACACCTGTTTACATGCCTTTCCACAGCGCGGATTACTATGTTGTACTGTCATGACCTTGATTTTGTCTGACCCACACAGTTTTCTCTCAAGACCAGGATGAACTCTGCTCTTGCTTAAGTCTTCATGGAACACGGCACTCTGGGACCTCAGTCAGTGTTTGACTAAAATACAGCATATTATATATTTGAATGTCCTCCTCTCACCACCTTTTACAAATAATAAACTTTGGCTGTTGAAAAGGGAATTGGGGAAATTGGTGTGGGCGCCCGCTGCCGACAGGCGGAACCTAAAAGGGGCGGCAAAGGAGAGCAGCTGGGCGTCTAAGGTCCCCTCCGGCAGGGCCACCTGTGAGGACCTTCTTAGTTTCTCTCGTTCACCTCAAGCTGTCAGGTTGACCCTGTCCTTGACCTTGTCCCTAGAGGGCATCCTGACCCCCACCTACCCAACCACAGAAAACTGCCTGAGAAGAAACTGATGGGGGAGGGAAGGAAGGAAATATGTAAGGAATTAGGAGAGTAATTACGGGTATTTCCAACACACGAACATTTCTGGTAAGTCTAGAAGACTCTAACCTTTAGCTATTTTATTGTCTGAGTGGGCACAAAAAAAAGTCAGAATGAACACCCACAGTCACACCGATAGATAAATCATTCCAAATGCCGGCTTTGCATGAGAATAGGAACATTTCCCAAAACACATCTTCTGCTAACAGTTCTAGGAACATTTATCCCAAGAAATAATTTACTTTTTGGTAATATTAATAGAAGTTACAATACCTATGAAATAAGAATTCAAATTAGCTATATATGTTCTATTCCTTTTCCAAAGACTTTTGGGTAATTGAGAAATTTTAGATTACTTCCGATTACTTTAAAATAGACCTGTTAGTTAACTTTCCTTATGCAAATTTTTCTCACTTCCAGGGGAGGGGCATACCTCCCCTCCTGGTGGGTCATCTCTTACTCTGATATGTTTTCTTTCAAAGGACAAATCAAGAATTTTGTTGCCCTTTGACAATCCAAACCTTAGCACTGTACTAACTCACTAAATTAGATTCTTTGACCTTTGCGTAAACATGTACGATTAAATTAAATAAGATCTACAAGATTGTTTTAAAGAATTTTCTCGAATAAATAGGTTCACTATTATGGAAACGTCTTCTTAACTTCAGAAATGACCAGCATTTCTAGGAATGCAGATACATCCGTGGTAATTCTGCAACCATTCCTGTTTCTATTCTGCCAGTTAAGGAAAGGGCCAGCAGTTCATTTGTTTATTCACTTTAATAAATATTGGCTGGGTTTTGCTCAAGGTCTCAGCTGGACACTGCGGGGACACAGACAGGGCCCTGTTTTTAAATGTGAGCATCTGAAAGAGATGCAGAAGACGAGTGGAGTTTCAACGGGGGAGCGAGGGGAAAGGCATTTTAGAGAAAACCACTTGGCCAAAAGCAGGTGTGCCAAGGTCAAAGCATTAGAACACCAGTTGGCCTTGGGAGGACTGGGGATGGGAGAGGACAGGCAGTCCAGGAAAGGGCCCGGACCAAGGGTGGGGCTTCCACTGTACAATGTAAACCTAGGGGAGTCCCCGAAGTCTGTGTCGGGGTGGGGTGCTGGAGGTGGAAGGGCCACTTAGGGCAGATAATGAAGACCTGAACCATGAACTACGACCTTGAACTAGGAAAGACGGTACCGGACACGAGAGCTGTTACAGAAGGCAACTGCTGTACGTGAGGAAGCTCCAAAAGGGCCCCCAAGAGGAAAAGGATGCCGTGAGAAGGAGCTGGTGCAGGCAGGTGACGATTATTATATTTTTAGATAAGTTGAGTCTAAGTGGAAAAGTCCAACACTAGTTGAAAAATTAACAGGAATAAATGTGTATTTCTGTTTCAGCATAGAAGTCCCCTCCCCACAAACCCACATACACAGATAGAGAATGAAGGACAAGTGGTTAGCAGCTGCCCTTGTGATCGACAAGGCCAGGGGTCAAGTTTCCTGTGTGGGAAGCAGGCATCCTGACCGCTGGCCTTATTAAAACTAGAGGAATTGAGTGGCTGTGTGATTATGTCACTTTTGGATGAGCTGAGTCTGAGGTTCCAGGGGCAGGCCGGCTGGGATCCAGAGCATGGCCACTGCACCATTAGGAATGAAATCTCGTTCCAGCCCTCTGTCTGAGGTCACTTCTCTCCATTGTGACCTAGGGCATTAGGCAAGTTGCTCACCACCAGCCAGCGTGGGAGCCACCCAACCTTGGGCTTCATCGGAAAGCTTGAGGATGGTACCCATGTTCTCAGTTGCTGCGTTTTTGGAGGTTTACCCCATTTGAGGACAAGGTAAACAGATCTCTCCAGCATTCTCTCCTATCAGTTACTTTTGCCAAAAGCAGTAGATATTTAAAGCTCTAAAACTACAAAAAAGAAAACCTGAAAACAACTCAATTCTTTACCAGTAGAAAGGTCAGTTTGTAAGCTACATCTAGAGACGTTCCGGTTAAAAATTATCCAAAACAAAACCACTACAAAAGGTATTAGGCATAGTTACTCCTCCATCAAAACAGTCCTTATTTGTTTAGTCACTGAGGCCCCATTCATTCTAGATACCCATCACTGCATAACAAATCCCCACAGGAGTCAGTGGCTTGAAACAGCCATCATTTTATTCTCTCTCTGGTTTCTGAGGGTCTGGAATTCAGGCAGGGCTTGGCTGGGTGGTTCCGGATGAGCGTCCTCAATGTGACTGCAGCCACAGAGAAAGGAGCTGGGGCTGGAATAAAGGGCGGGAGTGGGGGTGGGGGGCGGAGAGACAGCTGGCACAGGTGGAGAGCGGCAGGGCATCTTTCTCTTACTTCTTGCAGGTTCAGACCATGCAGTCTCTTCCCATGGACCGGTCTGGGCTTCCTCACAGCGTGGCAGCCTCAGCATGGTCCAGAGAGCAAGGTGGAGAATGCATCACCTTTTCCAACTCATCCTCAGAAGTAAGGCAGTGTTATTTTTGCCACATTCTACTGGTTACAAGTGAGACTCAAACCTAGCCAGATTCAAAGGGAAGAGATGAGACTGTATCTCTTGTTGGGGTGTGGGGTGCGGGTGGGCAAAGAGAACATGTGACGACGGTGCGTCCATCGTTAGAGAAGTGAGCCTCCCCCAGTCTAAGGTTAGCTGTGTACGGCAGACGTCACATACAAGGAAACCATCGCCATTCTCATTTCTGAGGTACGTAAACCAGGCAAAGCATTTCTAAGCTGCTTGTCACACAGAGGAGGGGAAGAAACCATCATATCCTTGTGTTTTAGCCCCTTTGCAACTTTAAAGATAATACAACATGTGGAAGGTACTCTGTGAACTTGAAGTTGTCGTGATCGTTCAATGCAATTTGGAAACATCTCTGAAAAGTTTGTTATCTCTGAAATTCTTACATATTATCAAGGGAGAAGACACTCTCCTTGGCAAGTTTTATCTTCTTAACAAATAGCACTTGACTTGCCCTTAGAAAGTATTTGGGTATTTCCTAGAGTCTCATGTAACAGAGAACTTGGAAGGTAAAAACCATCACCAAGACTGGCCTTATAAACTGTTTCTCATTGGATGAGACAGTAAGTACAGCTGTGGGCAAGGAATGCTTGCCTTGGGCTGCAGTTTAGGAAAGAAAGTGCAACACAGCAGGTGCCAGGTGATTGGTCGGTCTGCTGTCCTCGGAAGGGACGGTCCCAAGGACAACATTACCGTCTGCAAACTGAAGCTCACTTCTCCTCCTGGGTCCAGCCAACTCTCATTTCACATCTTCCTGGGTTTTGTCCATTTCAGTTCTGATTTTTTAAATCTTTGATTCAAGGTTGCCGTACATAAACATATATATATATACACATACACAAATATATATATGACAAATATATGTACGACAACCTTGAATCAAAAACTTTTAAAAGAAAATGCTTATCTCAGGATATTTAATTAACTAATGTTGGAACACTGCCATTTTCTTCTGCTTTGGGGTATATATGTGTGTTTAGAGAGGGGTGAACATTTAACCCCTGAAACGTTTTGATTCTCAAACTCTTCTTTTCTTCTGATTGCAGCTCTGCGTGCATGTGGCCTGCGGCATTCTGTTCCTTTCATAATAGATTTTCTTTCCTGGACCGGCAGTGAGCTTGGACACAGACAAGGGACGGGGCCTGGGGTGGCTAACGAGGTTTCTTGATTCAAGCTCGCCCCCTGCTGTTGGTTTGGTGAAGTGCAGTTTCTTTATTGCGTAGTGCATTTCTTGGCGAGGGGGATTCTGATCTCTTTCATCTCTGCAGGACTCCTCCACTGTTCTTTCTCCACATCTTCTCCAAGGGGCAACCTTCCAAGGTTCCCCTTCTGTCTCGAAGCCTCGGGTCCCACACGCATTCCAGTATTTCCACCCAGGATGGGGCTTGTCTTTCTAGGGGTGATGTTTTCTGGGCTAGGTCACCACAGGCTTCCCAGACTCCTGTTCTTTTCTCCACATTTTCTCTGCTATCTCTGCCCACTGCTCCGGACAGGGGTGGGCTCCAGAGCTGCCTGGCTGGACTTGGGTGTTTATCTCATTAATCACAGGTAACTTGGAAGTTTGTAGAATTCTGTCTCCTTGAAATATGCACGGCATCTGTAAACAATGGTTTTCTTTGCTCTATTTGTCGATTTGGGTTATTTTTGGGGAAGTTACGCAAAGATATTTGGACCTAAGCAACCAGCATTCTATTGTAACTCAGAGCTCTATATGTCGAAATGCCATTTACTGCCTTAAATAGGTCCGTTCTACCCAAACCTACATACTCTTCACAATACAAGAATGTCTCAGCGCAGCAGTATAGGTAACTTTTTAAACAAGGAACACTTTGTCATCACTAGCATGCTTTCACACACGCACCCACAGAACCAATTGTTTAAAAGACTTTCTGACAACTAAAGCAGACTGGAGCAAAAATTCTTAAATACCATCAGCTGTCACCAAAACATCCCAACTTGCCCCGACCAGATCAGCAGAGGGCAGAGCCCCTGACACCACCTGCCGCCCTGAATGAAACCTCAGGTAGCAGAAGTCATGGGGAAAGCCACATCCGGGTTTCAAGCTGCCCTGGGATATTCAAGTTTCCGCCTAAATTCAGATAATCCTCAGGGTCGGAGGAGGGCGCTCCTGGCCTCGGTGCCAGCCCGGCTCAGACACACCCTGCAGGAGACGCTGTCCCCCCCCCACCCCCACCCCGGCACCGGAGGATGTCTGTGGCTGGGGGAGAGGAGGACAGGCCCTTCCCGGGGGCACAGCAGGCCTGAGGGCTGGAAATTGCCCCCCACCCTCCCGCCAAACAGCCCCCATTCAGGCCTGCTGGGAGCAGGCGTCGGAATCCTGGGCCCCCCCAGCGCTCACCCTCAGCAGGGTGACCGAGTCAGGTTGTCACCGACCTTGTCGGCAGGCTGATTTGACAGATCGCACACCCTGGATCAGCTGCCTCCCAGCACCCCCGCTCCCCTCCCGGTGTTTCCTAGGGTTCCCCGGCCCCAACATCCCCCTCCCCCGATGAGTCACACTCGGATCTCTGCTCAGGGCCTGCTTCTAGAGGCACCCGGAGTGAGGCAGCCTCCTGGGGGAGCCTCTCCTCCAGCCTCCCAGAGCCTCCAGTGGGACAGTCATCGCCCAGGTCAGAGCAAGGAAGGCGGCCCCAAACAGGGCGAGATGGACAGGGGTCGTGGATGCAATGCCCCCCGGTCTGGGAGGCTCCCGAGCTGGTCCCGATGGGAGTGCCGAGCAGAGTCTGGACCACTGGTGGGGCTGCGGCGGAGCATTTAAAGGGCGGGTGGTGAGGAGGACCCCCGGCTTTCTCTGACCCGGGCCTGCGGACACAGCAACGTCTCTGTAAATATTTGTGGAAGGGAGGAGTTCAGCGTGAGGGAACCACACTAACGTAAACCCTGTTCACCACGGAAGCCTCTTCCGGTCAGCACTCGAACAACAGGGGAACATTTGTTGTTTCCTGATGCAACAGAGAAATCAGGGCAGCAGGCTGAGCTGGAGTTGAATTTGACAGAATCCCTCCCGCTGCCACCGTGGGGCTCTGAAAACCCGACACCGACCCCCAGCATCCTCTCTGCGGCGAATTCTTGGGTGAGGTCGCATGTGCAAGGAGCTGTCATGTGTGGAGACGTGGACACGGCTCACGGGCGCCTCCCCAGCCCCTCACTCTGCCACAAGGCTGGCGGGTGCCCCACGTTCCCACCCCACCCATTAGAGGCAGGAGCTGGCGTCCCAGCATCCGGGTGTGCAGTGGAGCCCACGAAATACCACTGAGTGGCTGAGATCAATGCACCTGTTCACCAGGTAGGGCCCCACCTTAGTGATTCAGACAAGGACAATCCGCCTGAGTCCTGTTTCAGAAGAGGCCACGCAAAGCTCACGTCCTACCCAGGAGCAAGGGAAGCATTTTGAACGCAGGAGAGAAAGATGAACATTTACACACAAGATCACCGCTGTTTTCAATTCTTGGAGAGATCAGTTCATCAAATCAACAGTTATTTTTAAATTTCATTATTTTACAATAATCAACACTTTTTTTTTTTTAAAGATGTTGGGGGTAGGAGTTTGTTAATTAATTTATTTATTTTTGCTGTGTTGGGTCTTCGTTTCTGTGCGAGGGCTTTCTCTAGTTGCGGCGAGAGGGGGCCACTCTTCATCGCGGTGTGCAGGCCTCTCACTATCGCGGCCTCTCTTGTTGCGGAGCACAGGCCCCAGACGCGCAGGCTCAGTAGTTGTGGCTCACGGGCCTAGCTGCTCCCCGGCATGTGGGATCCTCCCAGACCAGGGCTCGAACCCGTGTCCCCTTTATTAGCAGGCAGAATTCTCAACCACTGCGCCACCAGGGAAGCTCAATCAACACTTTTTAATACACATTTCATGCCTGGCATGGGGTTAAATGCTGGGCACACGGCCAGGAACAGGCAGGCTCCAGCTTGACCCTCCCCTCAAGGAGCTTTGTGAGAAAGGCCACTCTAGTGCAATCAGTCCACTGAATATTTTATGACTAATTCTCCTGTAAATACCTACTTTGTCTAATGTGGGTCTGTGGGATCTGGTCACAGAGCCCAGATAAGGAATGCCTAACCATTTAGGCATTAAAACCTCAAAGAATTAAACAGGGCTTTATATAAAATGTGTTCTAAATCACTCTCCCTTAAGTAAGCAACCTGTCAGGAGAAACGTTAACATTTCTGTGATGCTCTGGGACCTTGATCATGGGACCTTTGATGGTCAACAACCTTCAGTGCATAGGTCTGCATGAAGGCTTTGCACCCTTCACTGTGAGGAGCATTGTAAGTACAAGCACAGGTTAGGGAGACTGGCCACAGACTTCCACCTGGATACACCTTTCCCGGAAAAAACAAAACCAAGTAGCACACCATCCTCCTCTGTTGGCATCGGCCTCTCGTCAAAGCGCGGTGAAGGGGATGTGGATGCAGGATTTCCAGGTGATGCAACACTGCTGCTTTTCTAAACAGACCCCCGAAGCCGGGACATGAGCTTCCCCAACCTCACCTGTTCAAAGCCACAGTTGGTGCTCTCTCTCTTGTGCTCTATGATTATATCTAGCAGTATGATAAGCAGGTGATCCAACAGCGCTGCGTCCAGCACGGCAGCCCCTGCGGCAGAGGCCACGGCTGCTCCCCAAGCACCCACGTGCCCCGTCTATTTCTCAGACCTTGCATCTGGGGAGTCTATGCGATTGGGTTCTGTCCAGCTACATAGGGGTGGTAGTTACGTGTGTCCCTCTTAGACGGGGGATTTAACCATCCCAGTCTGCAGCCCCTTCGCCCCTCCTGCAGTGACCTTGTAACTGCGTGTTCCTGATGACTTGCTGCAGTAAAGGACAGCCCGGGGCACTGAGCCCCGACCTGCAGAAGAGCCATCCAACACGCACTGCCAGACGCACACCTTTATGTGTTAAGCTCCGAACGTTTGGGGTTTATTTACTAACCTCTCCAGACAAACGCAACCATCTGGTCAGACGTGCCCTGCGTCTCTCTGTTACTGGGAAACCTGGCATAAAATGCACGGAGGCCCTGCCCCCCATTCAGGACCTCCATTATCGTCCTCACTGCCCATCGGACTGAACTGTTACGCACGCATAACTCTTTCTAATTCTCTCTTTTGTGACAGGGGCTGTTCTTAGCCCCATTTCATACATGAAGAAACTGGGGCTCAGAGACGTTCATTCATTTGCCTCGATACACAGAGCTAGCGAGTGAGGCCCCGTGGCTTTACAGCACACGCTCTTGTTCACCACACAGCGCTCCCTCTCCGCCAGCCTCTTGCTTCCGCCCCAGCCATCTCCTGGAGGCTGCGTGCTTCACCTAACTGCATTGCTCCACGGGGGTCCCACGGTGATACCCCTGTCCACACTTGGTTTGACCTGAGATTTATGGCACCCTAGGTTCAGAGGAGGGCAGGGCACGGGATGTCTCAGCAAAGAATGAAACACCATGGCCCCTTGTGATTGGACTTTTTGGGAGACAGTGCTTCTTCAAAACCCAGAAATTCATGACCGTGATGGGAAGCTATCTCTGCAAATAGCCCTGGGAAACGACTGCTTCCAGGTTATTTTAATGCCTTCCTTTGAGCCCCAGGTATAGAGCTGCCTCCACGATGGATGAAGTTTCTCAAGAAATATCTTCTCCATTACCAACTCATGCTCTGAATCACATTCCACTCTGGCCCAAGAATTCCATCAATGAGCTTTGGTGTTTTATATTTTCGTCTCTGAATTTTTCGGAATTGTTCTAATTGTGTATAAGTAGATAGTACCTTTATAATCAGAAATGAAAGCTATTATCTATTAAAGAGGGACTCACAGGGAGGAGAAACGCTCAACTATTACACCAGCCGTAACAGCGGTTTTTTAGGGCAAACATTCGGACTCCCGGACTGGGGTGGGTTTTACTAGGCTTGGACTGACTTGAGATTTGGTGTGTTCTTTCCCTCGAGGCACAAAAGATGCTGGTACCGATCGAAACCAAATCAATCGCCCTGACTTGAGCTCTGTAAGCAACAGCTGTGATACTTTTAGAAGTGCGGTGTGGCGGCACGGTCTCGGCAGCAAAGGTTTTATTTTAGAAAATCTCTTAAGTGTTCAGGTTTGTAAATACACTCCCATTTCTAGCTTCTGGATCTGGGATGCTTACTTATCTGAGGCTCTCGGCTTGGCTACAGTTTGACAAGAGCGGCCAAAATGAATGTTTTTCTTCCTGGAAGGCATCACGGGTCCTGGGATTTGGAATCACACTCCTCACTCAAATCCCCGCTTCCATATCTTCTCACCTTGGGACCCCAAGCCAGTGAATTACATCCGCCCGAAGTTCAGTTCTGCTGATCCATGAACAGTGGGAAGTAACAGCTCACCCCAGGATGTAGTAGGAGTGGGATGAGCTGACATCGGTGGCACGTCCAGCCCAGGGCCTGGCCCAGAGAAGCTGCCCCACGAGCTGCGCACTCCGTCCCTCCTCCCTTCCACACTGGCCGGGGGCCGGCCGTGCTCAGAAGTGAGCCTCTGAAAACACAAGCCAGAAGTTTCCTTCAACACTGTTCCTCAGCATCTGGTTTTGCTGACTGTGTGCTTTTTTGATATCTATCACAATCCTTCAGCTTAATGACTGCAAGACTCAATAACATAACTGGAAGTGCCCTTAGCTGCAGGGCAGCACACGATGGAGAGTAACTACTGTTGTTATTATTATTGTGAAGGTCATTTTTATCTGGGCTTTGAATGCCTGCTCTCGCTTTGACACACAAGATGCAGCATTTGTCTTGTAGAACTGGCTGATGTAGTGAGAACTGAGCCAGAAATCAGACACCCTTCCCGTCCGCACTGCAATCCCCTCCCAGGCCTGACACCGCTTCTTTGGACACAGAATTGCAAAGAACATCACCAGGCAGGTCTCCTCGTACCACTTTGCAGTGACCCAAGTGGATAGATCCTCCGAAACACTGCCATTAGCATTCTCAAAGGGTCAGCTGCATGCCCTTTCTTTTCTTTTCTTTTCTTTTTAATTAAAAAAAATTTTTTTGGCTGAGTTGGGTCTTCATTGCAGTGCGCGGGCTTCTCACTGCGGTGGCTGCGGAGCACGGGCACTAGGTGCGTGGGCTTCAGTAGTTGCAGCACACGGGCTCAGTAGTTGTGGTTAGTGGGCTCAGTAGTTGTGGCACACGGGCTTAGTTGCTCCATGGCATGTGGGATCTTCCCGGACCAGGGCTTGAACACGTGTCCCCTGCACCGGCAGGCAGATTCTTAACCACTGAGCCACCAGGGAAGTCCCCTGTCTTCTCTTTTAAGTTACTTTTAATTTTCTCTTGGGTATTCATACCTTTTGACTTAATATGTTCCCCAATCCAAATTCTACTCATTGTAGTGTTCCCCAATTCAAGATCCAGCCTCTCCACTGCTGGTCTTCAAGGAACCCTAGAGTCGTGGGAAAGTCGGGAAGCTTGGGCCACCATCCCAGACACTAACGAGGCAGCTCTGTGGCTTCTCTGGGCCTCAGTTCCCTTCCTTGCACCCCAAGGGGCTCGGGGCTCTCCCAGCATCTGCTCTGTGTTCGGGACGTGGCATGGGAAGTCCGCTCCTGGTTTCTAAATCTTGGCTCTGGCCCCACTTACGAACTCTGTGACTTGGGACAAGCTTACTTAACTTCTCAGAGCCTGTGTTTACCCATCTGTAAAATGGGATCAAGGAGCTTACTTCACAAACTATGTGGGGACCCTGAATGGTATGACGTAGAGAAGGTTCCCAGCACAGTGGGAACTACTTTTCTTTTAATCACAGACTTTAAAAAAATTCTCAGCAAAAGAGCTCTATTCAAGTTAAGACACGTTTTTTATAAACCATAACCACTCTTGGACAAACCCATAAAAAGATAACTATGAGCAAATCAGTTGTTTAAGGTCTCAGAGTCCAGCTCCGCTGGATCACTGTTTCACTCAGGCTTTTTTCAGGTGACACTGTCCTCTGTGATGTCAAGAGCAAAGACAGCAAAGATAATGCTGTTTTGTTTTCTGGTTTCTGGGGTTTTTTTGTTTTGTTTTTTTTTTACTTATTTAATTTGAAAAAATTAGAAAAAGATAAGTTTGAAATTAGAGCAGGTAGCACACAGGAAGCAAACAAACTAAAAAGAAAAATCCAAATAGGTAAAAACAACTCAGTCATAAAAGTACAATTTACAGTCTCGCATATCTCATAAAAACAAACAAAAACACAAAATGTCTTTCCTGCTAGATTAGACTTCTTGATCTCTCCAGAAAGGGGACAAAAAGCAACTAGTGATGTGAGATTAAAATCAAACATAACTGTTATTCACCCCAGTAACATTTAAATAAATGGCCCACAGGGCCTCAAACGTGAAGTGTGTGTGCTATGAGAACCTGGACACATAATTTAACTTTTCTAGGACTTGGTGTTCCCCTTCTGTAAAGTTAGGTGCTAGGATTCAACGATTTTTAGGGTCTTTTGTTATCTAAAGTTCTTTGTCTACGTAAATGCTTATGCAAATTTAATTCACCATCTTGTCTGAACACCGATACTGCACCTGTTTTATAACACCTGTCAAGGAAGCATGTTCGTGTAGATAATTTATAAATGCCCAGGGGCAATAATACCCCTTGCATTTCTAAAGTTATCACTTCTGTATCAGGAGACTTTATTTTTCCTTTCCAAACAAATAAAAATCTATTCAGCTAGACCTCAAAGAGAGACGTGATTGTTTTCTTTTCCATTGAAAATATAGCTTCTATAGCATTATTTGCCTTTCTGGGAATTTCATTAGATTTGGAGGAAAATCACACCCCGTAAGACTGGAGTGTAGCACGTGTCGATTGTAATCAGAGGTCCCAAGTCTCCCAATATTCAATTATGTTTTTGTTTCTAAGAGTGAAATCTGACTTTACAAAACCGCAGAGTAAAAGCCCAGGGATGCCACAAAGCAAGGCTTTGCTCCCCCTGAGCATTTTATTTGTTTTTTCACAGTATTTTTTAATTCTTGTGGAATGAAAACTGCACCAGAGCCATGAAAGAGTTCATGTGAACAGGAAATCCCCCTCATCACAAAGAAGGTTGATTCTCAGCTGGAAACAAATATAGAGTCAGAGAAAAATATCGGTGAAGTTTCTGCCATGAGTCAAGATGGCTCCAGTTTGCTTGCGGGTTTAGTTTAAAATCGTCATTTTCTGGAACCTCCAGGCTATGTTGGGGGGCGGTGTCAAATCTAATCAACAATTTATAAAAGCCTGTTTAATCCCTGTGGTGTCATTTTATGGTAACTGGAGTGTGGGATTTAAAACTTCCTGTGTGGAGGAAAAAATGTGAAGAAAGCGGAGCTCAGGTTCCAAACGAGCTTTTCCTCAGTGAGGCTGGGGCTACCCTACCCTGGCTCTCCACTGCGGCAAAGACCCCAGCAGACAGGTGAGCACGGAGCCATAGGCAGAAGGGGCCCTGGTGGAGTGGGGATGGGGAAGGGGTCCCCTGGGCTTAGAGGGGAAGGAGCTTGTGTGGACCAGGCCACCAGTAGTTGGTGTAACCCCACTCCTGGGGGCACGGCTCAGCCACACTCTTATTCCCCGTTTCCTTGTGTTTCCCCTAGCAATGCCCATCAGCATCCTTCCTTCCCCCGCCTCATCAGGATTTCCACAGCCTCTGCCTGCACCCTCAGCCCCTTTAAAGGCTTCACATTCAAACAGAATGAAAAAACAAACAAAAATCCAAAACACTTTGCTGTTAATGATGGAGAAGGATTAAAGGATGGAGGAGGATTAAAACACACTCCCTCCTGTTTTTAAGAGCGGAAATAAGACAAGGACGCCCACTTTCACCACTTCTATTCAACACAGTACTGGAAGCCCAAGCCAGAGCGTTAGGCAAGAAAGAGAAATAAAAGGTATCAAATTGGAAAGAAAAGAAGAGTTATCCCTGTTTACAGATGACATGATCTTATATGTTAGAAAATCCTAAAGATTCTGCAAACAATTAGAACTAATAAAAGAATTCAGCAAAGTTGCAGGATACAAAATCAACACACAAAATCAGTTGCATTTCTATACATTTAGAATGAACAGTACAAAAAGGAAATTAAGAAAACAATTCCATTTATAATCACATTAAAAAGAATATAATACTTAGGAATAAATTTAAATTTTTCCAAGGAGGCAAAAGACATACACTGAACACTACAAAATGTTGCTGACAGAAATTAAAGAAGACACAAATAAATGGGAAGACATTCAGCGTTTATGGATTGGAAGATTTATATTAAGATGTCAATACTAACCAGATGTAATGCAATCCCTAGCAAAATACCAACACCATATTTTCTTTTGCAAACATTGAAAAATTCATCCTAAAATTCATATAGAATCTCCAGAAACCCTGAATAGTCAAAACAATCTTGAAAAAGAAGAACAAATTTGGAAGACTCACACTTCCTAATTTCAAAACTTACTGTAAAGCTACAGTAATCAAAACAATGTGGTATTGGCATAAAGACAGACAAAAAGACCCACAGATTAGAACATAAAGCCCAAAGATAAACCCATGCATATATGGTGAAATAATTTTCAATAAGAGTGCCAAGACCATTCAATGAGGAAAGGACAGTCTTTCCAACAAATGGTGCTAGGAAAAATGGATATCCACATGCAAAAGAACGCAGCTGGTCCCTTAACTCATACCATATACAAAAATTAAAACGGATCAAAGACCGAAGTGTAAAAGCTAAAACTATAAAACTCTTGCAAGAAAATATAGGAGAAAAACTTTAAGACATTGTATCTGGCAATGATTTCTTGGTACGGCTCCAGAAGCAGACAACAGAAAAAAAAAAAAAAAAAGATAAATTGGACTACATCACAATTAAAAAACATGTGTGCCTGAAAGGACACAAGCAATTGAGTGAAAAGGCAGCCCACAGAATGGGAGAAAATATTTACAAAGCATGTATCTGATAAAGGATTAATATCCAGAATATAGACTGAACTTCTACAACTTGACAACAAAAACAAACAACTAGATTTAAAAATGGTCAAAAGACTTGAGTAAAAATTTCTCCAAAGAAGATATACAAGTGACCAACAAGCAAATAAAAAGATGCTCCACGTAAGTAACCATTAGAGAAAGGCAAATCAAAACCACAATGAGATACTATGTTGTACCCATTAGGATGACTATTACCCAAAAAAACCACACACACACACACACACACACAAAAAAAAACACCCAAAATAACAAGTGTTAGCGAAGATGTGGAGAAATCGGAACCCTTGTGAACTCTTGGTGGGAATGCAAAATGGTGCAGCTGCTATTGAAAACAGTATGGCAGTTCCTCAAGAAATTAAACATAGAATTACCATATGATCTAGCAATCCCAATTCTGGGTATACACCCCTAAAAACTGAAAACAAATATCTCTTTCCAAGAGATATTTGAACTTGCATGTTCAGAGAAGCATTATTTACCATAGTCAAAAGGCAGAAGCAGCCCAACTGTCCACTGACAGATTAACAGATAAACAAAATGTGGTATTACAGGCAATAGACTATTATTCAGCCTTAAAAAGGAAGGAAATTCTGCCACGTGCTACAATATGGTTGAACCTTGAGGACATTATGCTAAGTGAAATAAGCCAGTATTTCATGTGGTAAATACATAGCATTTATGCTGTATGAAATAAGCCAATAAACAAGACAAATACTGTATGATTCTACCTATATGAGGCATCTAGAGTTGTGGAAATCAGAGACAGAGAGTGGAGTGGTGATTGCCAGGATCTGGAGAGAGAGGGATGGAGAGTTATTGTTTAGTGGGTATTTCCGTTCGGAAAGATGAAAAGAGTTCTGTGGATGGAAGGTGGGGATGGACGTACAGCAATCTGAATACACTTCACGTCGCTGACCTGTATCCTTAAAATGGTGAAGATGGTAAATTTTGTTATATTTGACAATTAAAAAAGAAGGGAAAAAAACTATAACCAATCTATTAGTTGAAATTCTTTCTTTGTTAAAGAATTTGATGGTCCACCAGCAATACAGGCTTACAAATAAGAGAGAAGATGGTTAAAGGTGGGGTGGGGCGGTACATGTGCGCCTTCACACCTCCACTGCCGCCCTTCACCCCTTTTCCTATTTCATCAACTCACTGCAAAGAAGTTATTGGCAGACTTGAGGGCACAGAAAGGATGGAGGTTTGAGAATGCCTAGGAAAGTGAACTATAAACGAACTATAAACGTCACAAAAATATTTGTGTTAAGTATTTCTATTTCAGAGGGAAATTGTGAAACCAGATTTCCTGAGCATTTCTCCACAGCTGTGGTGGGAGCCAAGCTGGAGGCTCGGACAAGGGAGGGTGGGGGGAACACAGGTTCCCGGATGCACCAACTGTCACACCCACCTGCACAACGGTGGGTCACGTGATGGAAAGTTCCTCAGCCTGCTGACTCGGAGAATCAGGCTCTGTCCATGGATACACCTGGGGCCAAACTGTTCCAGCCCTGATTAGCTTGACCTTGAGCAGGTCACTCATGCTGTCCAAGCTTCCATCTTCCCAGTGTCAAATGGGCATAAGAAGAGTACCCATCTTCAGGATTGGTGCAAGCACTTGAAAAGACAGTGCATGGTCTGTGCGGGGTACGAGACATGCACAGACTCAATAAAGGTCAGCTCTCACCATGATGCCCAGTTCAGTCAGCCCTCAGTACTCTATCGACAAAATCAAGTGGTCTCTTCAGCCCCAAGGCCCTTCTCCATCAGACTCAGAAACCGTGTGTTAGAGGGCGCCAGATGAGTCCCAACTATCAGAGGGGCTCTGTCTGCGGGGAAGATAAGCAGTTAAGAGGAATGAACCAGCAGCAACCCTTGAGCTGCAACATTTTCAGACTCCTGTCACCAGATCAAGAAACATAAATTCTGCACTTATGACCATCCTGCTCCATGAGCTAACCCTAGGACAACACCTCCATACCTCTGCTATAGACAATGTCACCCTCTCCTGGATTTAGATATACTAAAACGGCTAACTGTGGGTTTGTAGCTCAAAGCTCTCTTAAGCTCCAGACCCTGGAATCAGTCTCCTTGACACCTCCGCCTGAGTTCCCACTGTCACTGCAAACTTAACACATACAACAGGGGACTCTTCAGTGTCACGTCTTTTCCTCCCAGGTTTACCATCTCCTTCAACGGCACTCCCGCTAGCCCGAGTGGTCAATGCAGGAAGCCCGGGGCCATCCCGGATGATTTCCTCCTTTGCACACCTCACAGCAAATCCATCATTGAGCTCTGCTGGGTCTTCTCTAAACAGTGCCTCTGATTCTTCCTGAGAACCCAGAGCCGCCCTCTGAAGGATGATAAGACTCTCCCATCTGGTCCCCTCGAGGCCACTCTTGCTTCACGGAAACCCTTTCTGTAACCAGCAGTCAGGGTGATCTTTTTAAGATAAAATCCTATTACAATTGGTTCCACTGAGTGCAGGTGTTGTCACCCGTCCTCTTGAACAATCCCAAGGTTCTCTCCTACTTCAGTGCCGGGCTTCGGGGGGTGGGAAGGGGCAGGCGTTGCTGGAGCCAGTTCAGATGCATTACGTAAGCTGAGTTCAGGAACCTGAGCTCTGCCCTCACCAGTTTTCTGTGAGAAAAAAGAGCGGAGCCTGCAGAGACCTGTGAATCCTGCCCCTGCGTGACAGCAGTGGTTCCACGGGACAGAACCTCAGGGTTTGAACGGAGGAAACTCCAAGGTCATGGTGTTGGTCAGGGGGAAAGCAAGGGCAGGACCATGAGTTTTCTACAAAGCTAAATCTATTCTTTTAATTACATGTATATATTATTTTATGGTATTTATGTAATATCATAGAATCTTTTTTATTATTTTTAGTGTCACACTCCATGATGTTATTTTTTTTTTTCATGATGTTATTTTTAATAGGCTGTGATCAGAATCTGCATTTTTAGGAATTCGGAAGTTCTATTACTCATCTCCCAAATCCAGTCATTTGGTCTCTAGCACTCCCTGAGGCAGCAGAAGGAGAAGCTGTGGTTGGTTAAGGGCTGACTCTCCAGGGACCCTGGCACCCAGCGCTGCTGGTTTAACAGACAGCACACCTCCAAACCAGCAGTCGAGATCCACCCACTTCACCTGTCATTTCTTTAAGCCTTCGGCTCCCATTCTCGGCTTCCTCCACTTCTGGGCGGGTGCCAAGGACTCCCTGCCCTGAGAACAAGGCAGGAGGGCAGGAGTGAGGTGATTCCTATCGGGCGCTTTGACCACAGAATAACTACTCACCACCGAGAATGCCTGACTCTACTTCTGACCATGTGCACTGGTCACACTTCCTGCATATTTGATCATTTTCCAACTTTACATCCTGTTATGGGTTGAATTATGTGTCCTGCAAAAGATCAGTGGGGTTCTGATCCCCAGCGCCACACAGAATGGGCCCTTATTTGGAAATAGGGTCTCTGCTGATTTCGTCAAGATGAGGCCTTTAAGCCCCTAATCCAGTGTGACCCGGGTCCTTATTCAAGGGGCAAATTTGGACACAGACACGTGCAGAGGGAAGGCCATGTGCGGACGGAGAGGGAGGACATCACCGGAGGACGCAGGTGGAGACTGGAGCCCTGCGTCCTCAGGCTGAGGACTGCCCAAGGCCACCAGAAGGTAGGAGAGGGGCCCAGACCGGTTCTGTCCTTGGCACCTCCAGAGGGAGTTAACGGCAGCTCTCATACACCTTCGTATTTCCACAAAGAGATGCTCTGGAGATGTGATAGGTGTGGCTAAGAGTGTAGGTCCTGGCATTTGACAGAGCAGCTTTGAATTTCGGCTCTTCCATTTTCACGCTTTGTGACCACAGACAAGTTACTTAACCTCTCTGTGCCTCGGGTCTACGATCTGAAGAAAAGAGGGAAAGTAAAATCACTTCCTGTGTCCCAAGGGACAACACAGGGGGTAACCGCCTCAAAGGCGCTCGGTGCCCCTGGCTGGTGTGCTCCTCAGCTGGACCTTGAAGCCCTGGTCAGCGGACGCTCACGTCTCACGTGGCCCGTGGCGAGCTCGGTGGCGTGTGGCCCGTGTGGTTGCACAGGCCCTGCATTCAGGAAGGTCCTACTCTTGGTTTAACGCTCTGACACCTCCTTGAAATTTTTCATAATTTTTGACCAGGGCGCCCCCATTTTCATTTTGCATTGAGCCCTGCAAATTATCTAGCGGTCCTGCCTGGCCCCTCAAGTCACGCACGTGGGTTGAAACTTGTCTGTCACCGGGGTTTGCAGGGCGGCGCCCTCTTCCGGAGGACGGAAGCAACTCTCCCGGGTCTGGAGCCTTTATTAGCTGTAAGCATCCCAGTCCCTCGGCCCATCCCTCCCATCCTTCTGGAGGCTGCATTCAAATTTCCTAATGTCTTCATCTCTGCCTTAAAGTTGAGCACTGCATGTACTTAGACTTAAAAGAATCTCTCTTGCAGAAACTTTTTCCAGGGTTCGGGGAAAAGAATCAAGAGAAAGAGCTGCCAAGGCTCGTGCTCTTCCTGATTCCACAGCACGGCCCCCGCGCCCTGGGCTGGAGCAGCCAAGCGGGCAGCATCTCCTGCAGGAAGCTGGAAAGCTGCCTCACAACAGGCGTACTTTTATTTTTAGCCCAAAGGCATATTTTGGCCCTTCAGTCACCCCGCCCAAGCTTCACGATTCTTTGTGCCTTCATTATTTAATTCAACAAGTTTTTATTTAGTACCTGCTATAGATATGCCAGCACTACTCTGGGGACAAACCAGACGAACCCCCGACTTGCCCAGCGCGTGTCAGGTGCCAACAGATGCCGGGAGAACAGAGGAGGGCGTGGGTCGATTTGCTGTTTTTCACGGGTTGGTCAGGGACACCGTCTCTGCCGTGATGCTCGGGAGAGACCAGAAGCAGTGAGGGCGGGTCACGTGGGGATCTGGAGGGGGCCCATCCCTGGCTAAGGAGGAGCCGGACAGGGCTGGGACGCGGGCAGGCTTACCACCTCTTGGGAGGGCGGGAGGGGAGGGGAGACGGGTGCTGAGCCCTGGCCATAAAGGGACTTGCGGATTGTAGAGAAGGCTGTGGGTTTTACTCTGAGTGAGATGAAAACTGGAAGGAGAGGCACTGACATGTTTTTAGAAGTCGGCTGCGAGTACCCCGTGGAGAGAAACACTGCAGGGAGGCCATGCGTCAGGCGGACACTGCAGGACTCCACGTAAGAGACGATGGGGGCTTAGAGGTGGCGGCAGTGGGCGGGCGACATGTGGACAGCTCAGGGATACTGCTTGAAGGCAGAGCTGATCACACCTGCTGAGGGACTGGATGCAAGATATTGGGGTAGGGGGACAGTCCATGGTGCTGAGCCTGAAAACCTGGGAGAATGGCGCTACTGGATACTGGGGAAATGAGAGGAGGGGGCAGGACCAGGCGGGCAGGACAAGGAGTCCGCTTGGGACACATCCAGTCTGAGATTCCTACGAGCCCACCGAGCGGAGATACCCAAGAGACCACTGGGCACCCAAGAGCGGCTGCAGTTTCGGGGAGGCTTGACTTGGAAACCGTCGTGCGCAGGTGGGATTGAGAGCAGCAAGGCTGGATGAGATCGCCTAGCGGAAGAATCAACTAGAAGAGACCAAGGACTAAGCCCCAAGGCACTCGATGGTCAGGGATTAAGGAAAAGGCAGGGGGGCTTGCAAAGGAGGCTGAGAAGGAGCCCCCAGAGAATCAGGAAAAGCGAGAGAAAATGTGGCGTTGAAAGCCAAGGATCTGTAAGAAGGAAGGGCGGGTACCTGTGTCTGATGCTACTGGAAGACGGAGGGAGATGGGGACCAAAAACTGGCCACAGGATGTGGCAACGTGGAGGTCACGGGTGCCCCTGACAAGGTCAGATGGGGTTACAAGACCTTGATGGGAATGGGTCTAGGAAAGAATGGACGGGTCAGTGGGGACAGAGAACACACCCCTGAGAAAAGGGAGGAGTGGGAGGCAGGTGTGGGGTCAGGGGAAGCTTCTCTAAAGATGGGTGATACGACGGTATGACTGTCCCTGGACGGAAGTGAGTCGGGAGAGACACCAGGAAACTGGTGATCCAGGACACAGAGGGAGCCACTGTGGGAGGGATGTCCTCGAGTATGGGGAAAAGTTGGGGTCCACTGCACCAGCGCAGGGGTGGACCCCAGAGAGGAGGACAGACGATCTATCCATCGTGGCAGGAGGCGGACACAGAAGGTACATCCAGGTGCAGGTCTGTTGGTAGTTTCAGGGCAGGAGTCATGGAAGTTCTTCTAATTCTAGCATCTCAGTGAAATAAGAAGTAAGGTCATCAACTGAGAGTGAGGAGGGCGAGCAGTGCGTGGGAGGTTCTAGAAGGGAGGAATCAGCATGAAATAGTCCGGGGTTTCTTTTTTTCCAAGCCCATTAGTGGGCTGTGAAATCGATTTAGACGGTCACCATCAGCACACTTTAAGTAAATGAAATAGGATAGGATCAGAGAGAAGGGAAAAGGAAACATCAGAGCAGTGTTAGTTTCTGAAACTTTATCTCCTGTATATATGTGAATGTGATTTTTTTTTTTTTAAGTCTGTCAAATCTGATCTGAAGAGGACAGCGGACGGACTGATAAATGGAACAGGAGCCCTTGAGATCAATGGCCACAAACCCTCAACGTGCCCGTGGTTTTCCAGCCTGTCTGCCTGCCTGGTGCAGACACAGACCAGGGTTTGGATTCAGTCAGGGGAGTCCCCTGAGAGAGACAAGAAAATTAAGGTTTATGCAAAGGAACAGCTATAACCCCAGACCCCGAGATCCAGGCTGAGAAGGACGCAGGTGAGGATGTGACGTGGACGAGGGGCAGTGACCAGGTGGCAGGGTCAATGGATTGTAGAGCATGGTTGTGGTCAAGCCAAAGCAACGCTACAGGAAAAACAAGATTCCACATCCCCTCCTCGAGACAGAGGGCAAGGCGGATCGCGTCCCCTCACCGTCCATTCGAAGACCTTTTCTGTTAAACGTTAAGTTTATTGGAAAATGCTTTATCAGTCAGAGGGTTTTCTCCTTGCTTCTGTGCTGGGTTTTCACATGGTGTGTAAACGTGCTTGAAGTCAAATGGCTTAATAGCTTGGTCCATTTTCCTAGCACTCACCAAAAAAATGTTTCCTCAAAGGCAGTTTTGCTAAATTACATAATACTTAATCATGCAGCTGTATAAGTACCTTCGGTTCAGTCAACCTTTAATAACTACTTTGCCGTAATTTATTGATTTTTATCTCTGTTTCTAGAATGCTGTTTAATTTATAAAAGCATCAAAATCTTTGAGAACTACGAAGTCTTGGTTCTTATGCCAGGCTCTTTTTCTCTCTCTGGAAGAACTGAGTACAGCTTACCCTGAAGCCTCCCATACTTTCACGGGATGTACCATCTTTCATGGGATGTATAGAGAATCCCACAGAACAGTAAACAACAACTAAGACCCAGGACTTTAAATGGACTTATGGAAAAACAGAAGTGAAAATGCTCATTTTCAAACTATTCATCTTCTTTTACCCTTACAGTTGATCATTCTTTTTCTCTGGCAATTCTTATTTTAATGGTTTCTTGATACTTACACGAAATGAAAAATACCTTAGGAAAAAACTAAGAAATAGATATTTCTACCTTATATCGATAGTTAAAATTAGATCTGGTGATAGATCTCTTGAGAGCTTGAATCATGATGTTTAAAATCTCATCTCAGAAATACTTGAAAATGATGTGACCTACAAGGGCTTAATTTCCAAAATACAAATAGCTCATACAACTCAGCAACAGAAAAACAAACAACCCAATCCAAAAATGGGCAGAAGACCTAAATAGACATCTCTCCAAAGAAGACAGATGGCCAATATGCACATGAAAAGATGCTCAACAGCACTAATTATTAGAGAAATGCAAATCAAAACTACAATGAGGTATCACCTCACACCGGTCAGAATGGCCATCATTAAAAAGTGTACAAATAACAAAAGCTGGAGAGGGTGTGGAGAAAAGGGAACCCTCCAACGCTGTTGGTGGGAAGGTAAGTTGGTGCACCCACTGTGGAAAACAGTACGGATGTTCCTCAGAAAACTAAAAATAGAGTTACCATATGATCCAGGAATCCCACTCCTGGGCATATATCCAGACAAAACTATAATCCAAAAAGATACACGCACCCCTACGTTCATAGCAGCACTATAGCCAAGACATGGAAACAACCTAAATGTCCACTGACAGATGAATGGATAAAGAAGATGTGGTATGTGTGTGTATATATATATATATATATATATATACACACACACACACACACACACACACACACACAATGGAATACTACTCAGCCATAAAAAACAAAATAATGCCATTTGCAGCAACATAGATGGACCTAGAGATTATCATACTACGTGAAGTCAGAAAGAGAAAGACAAATACCATATGATATAATTTATATGTGGAATCTAAAATATGACACAAATGTCTATGAAACAGAAACACGGACATAGAGAATAGACTTGTGGTTGCCAAGGGGGAGGGGGTTGGGGGAGGGATGGAGTGGGAGGTTGGGGTCAGCAGATGTAAGCTAGCATATATAGGATGGATAAACAACAAGGTCCTACTGTATAGCACAGGGAACTATATTCAATACCCTACGATAAACCATAATGGAAAAGAATATTTTACAAAGTGCATATGTATGTATAACTGAGTCACTTTGCTGTACAGCAGTAATTAACACAACATTGTAAATCAACTGTACTCAATAAAAAAAAAAAATCTCATCTCAGACCACGTGGTACTGTCATGTAATTCTGGCTTCTCTGTCTCAACCCTTATTCCAGCTGCTGGGTTCTCAGAAGAGCAGATGAGTGGACTCCTTATCACGGGAGGGTCTGCAGGTTGAATTGCAGCCCCTGGTAGCCATGGGTTTCATTCATCTCTGAAGCCTCCTGTGATTGGCTAGTTTGAAGCAATTCACAAGTCCATGGTCTTACGCTTCCACTGCGGGGCTGGTGCAAACTACCAGAACGGGGGGGGGGGGGGGGGGGGGAGGGGGAGGGTGACTACAGCACAGAAAAGATGGAAGGTGCAGGTACGAATACGCTCAGATGCTTAGGTGTATTTAGTGACTGGCCGGGACAGTGAGGATTTATGTTGTCGTCTCCTGACAGGATTAAGAAGCTCTTCAGATCTTAAAGTTCCCTGAGGTTCTCAATGTCCCCTGTCCTATACCTCATCAGTCTTCAAGGAACTGGGAGCCAACAGTGGTAGAAACCAAGGGCTAACTATGTCCACGAAGGCCCTTTGCATAGTTACAGGCATCCTGTGATTATGTTGACTATTTCCAATAAGATCTGAGGGCATGAATACCTGCCGCAGAACTGAGGGAAATCAACATGGTGAGGAAGCTTCAGAGATGGTTTCTGGTGAGCCAGTGTGACCACCATGGGCCAGTAAGCCGCACACATTATCCCTCACAGCAGAGGGTTAGTAAGAAACTCCTGTGCCTCGCACCATCCCAAGAAATGGAGGAGGGACCATCTTCCAACCACCCACCCTGCCGGCTTCTGTGGGGCTGAGAACAAGCGTCCCAGGCCGAGGTCTGCGCGGGTCCCTGTGCCACTTTCAAACACATCTTCCCTCCCACCGCCGGCGCCCCTGTCTCTGCGGGAGGACAGCCTTCAGGCTGACGGGCCCTGCTCGGACTGCGTGCAGGAGCCAGAAGCGCTTGGGGCGGCCCTCGGCCAAAGACTGACCCGCGAGGGGGCACAACGATGCCTGCGTCCAGTGAGCTGGCCTCGGATCCAGCCACTCTCCTGGGTCCCACACTGTCTCCAGCACTTTCCTGTGAAGATGTCCCCTTATCTCCTCTTATAGACAAAGGAAGCTGAGATTCTACTTAGATCAAAAATAGAGCACAATTCCCCGCAGGGCCTGAGCCGTTCCACCCAGGGCAGCTGATGACAGCTTTCCCTCCGAGACCCTCTCCATCTTTCCACACGGTCTGGGTCTTCAGGACATGATGCTGCCCTAAGCCGGCCTCTGCTGGTCCCGCATGTGAAGCACCTGCCTCCCTGGTCTAGGAGCCCTCAGAGGGCCTGGACCACGGCCTCCCTCTCTCCACACTTCACAGGCGGGGAAGCTCGGGTCCATAGTGGAGCCACAGTGAACAACGCATTCTTCCCCCAAATGTCCACACTCATCCTGTTTCTTGTTCTTTGCACTGGACCCTCCTCTATCCCAAACCCAGCAGATACCAGCTAACACCCACCACCCCGTCCATCCAGCTAATCCCTTCCACTGTGCTCCTCTGTGACACCCAGGACAGGAGGAAATGCCCCTTCTATGTGCAACCACACCACCCTTGAATGGAAGAAGGAGGTCGCTGCCCTCTGCCAGCCCCCTGCTCTTTGACATGACTCCACCCCCAGGAGGTACCACAGTCCCAGGGAAACAGAGTTCAAGAGAGGGGGATGGCTCTTTGGGACGCAAGTCCACCATCTTCTCAGTCAGCTGGCTTTCCAAATAAAGTCACCATTCCTTCCCCCAACAACTCGTCTCTCCATTTACTGGCCTGTCATGTGGCGAGCGGTATGAGCTTGGACTCAGTAACATGAGTGGAACACTGACCACCCTGCCCCGTCCTCACCAGTGTTTGTAAGTATCCCCTTCAAGGCCAGGGGCCCTTCAGGCCGGGAATTACAGAGGGATACCTGCAGAGGTCAGATCCCAAAGGAACCTTGGCGCCCATCCCGGAAGTCAGCCAGGACCCACACCTCCCAGCATCACTGAAACCAAAAGCAACCACATCCCTGCAGGACCAGCCCAGGTTTGTATCTTCTCCCCCAGGCATCCTGCTGCCTAGGAAATCAGTGAGGCCTGAATCTGCACAAGAAATGCCTACAGGCTCTAATTCAACTAATGGGGGAAGAGAATCAAAAACGATGTCTCAGGTCTTCCCAAACCAGTGGCTAGGCCTAATACAACTCCAAACTAACGCCATGAGATAAAACTAATGGGAAGAATTAAGGCGAACATTGCCAAGAAAATCTGGGGGACAAAAGGAAAGAAAGATAAAGAGGCAAAAAGTGGAGTGGGATTTGCTCAGCTAAATACAGCATGTTTTACAGAGGTGGGGAGAGCTGGGTTCATTCACCAAATGACGCTGGGCCTTTGGGTAAACTAGTGGGGACCAAAAAGAATGAAGTTGCATCCTTACTTCACAGACCATCTGCCAAGTGATTCCAAGTGAATTTCAACAGTCATCTGTAAAACTGAAAGCATCAAAATAAGAAGAAACTGTACATGGCTCGCTGACTGAGGATGCAGAAAGGACTTCTACGCACAGGAGCCAATTAAAGAAGTCCATAGGAAAAGTCCAGGCATTTGACTACATGGAAAGTGAAAGTATTTGTGTGATAAAAAGTCACGAACGCACAGCACTTAGTTGAACAAAGTCTGGATCATGAGACGAGGATGGTTGTTTAGATGACATCTCACTTTCTGTCGCCACATGTTGAAGGCAGCCAAACCCCAGGCTGGTTACAGAGATACGGTCTCTGGTTTTGGCCCTGCGGGGTCATGGGGGGGTCTTGGCTGATTTCTGGGGACACAGGGTCCAGGAGCAATTTGACCTGTGAAGGTGCCCCTCCCTAACCATCCAGGAGAGACATCTGCCTCAATTCATTTTTCAAAAATGTTCTTGTACTCAAACCTGAGTTTAAATGCAATGGGGAGTTAGATATTTGTAATAAAACCTGTGGTGATATCTTCAATAAAGGAAAAAAAAAAAGCTTTTTCAAGCAAATAAAGTTCATCGAGCTAATATTTCAGCTAGCTGAATGTTTGGATTTCTGTATTTTGCATGTCTGACCTAACATGAAATCATATACATGAAATCTAAAATACCTGTCGGTTATCTCATTTACTACTCAATTAAAATAGACTTAATTCAATTTTAACCTACTCTATTAGACTTAACCTACTCAATTAAAATAGACTTAACTCATTAAAAATGGTAAAATACAAATGTTTCACCCAAGCCTTATCTTTAAAATGCTCAACTTTCGAGAATTTCAAGCAAGTGGGAGAATTACATAATAACTCCGTTGACCATCACTTGACCACAAGTCATGATCAAATACAAATGAGACAGAAGCGCACAGTAATTAGAACACCTGAAACCAAGCAGGGCCCTGCAGGGCCTTCAGAGGTATGAGACCTCAGAGTCCCGCACTTCTTGTCTGTAAAAAAATTTTAGTCTCCTAGAGTTCCAAAGAGCAGAGTCAGGTAGTGAATAATTAGAGAAGTGAGAAAATGCAGAAACAAAGGAAAAGCAGTCCAACAAGAAAAGTAATAATAGCTTAAACAACAATTCAGCCATAAAACAGTCACAGGACTCCTAGTTCCTCCTCAAGGGATATAGCTAACATCTGATGCATATCTTCGAGTTGTTTTGCAAAAACTAAGACCCCCACCCAGGTGGAGGACGGCAACTACATGATGTCTACATGTTCGTTGGAACCAGAAGATTGATGATTGAGATTCCAGAAACTTCACCTTGTCACCTCACCACCAATAAATCAGAAGAATGTCCACGAGCTGACCATGTAGCCTATGACCCCTACCCCTAATGTTGCCTTGAAAAACCCTTGTCTGAAGGCCATCAGGGAGTTCAGGTATTTTGAGCACAGGCATTCTCCTTGCTTGGTGTCCTGCAAATAAACACCACACTTTCCTTCACCACAACTTGGTGTCAGTAGACTGGCTTTGCTGTGCAGTGGGCGAGTAGACCCAAGTTTGGTAATGCACTTCCTAAATTAGTTTCCCATTTGTACACTATGAAGCACAGCATCATCATTGAAGTCACTGCTAAAAAGCCGGTAAAGCTGTTGGAGTGGACATGTGATTCTTTCCTTTAGGTTTTAAAATAAGGATTTTTGCCAAAAAAAAAAAAAAAAAATGATGGCTTAAACAAATTGGCATACCTTCATAAACCCTCCTACAACTTTTGGGCTTATTCAAAGTTACTAATGGGGTTCCTTGCCACCAAAGATTCTTGACCAGAATAAGACATCTCACATGGAGTGCCCATAACTTCATCCCCTGCTCCTCCTCAAATCCAACTTTAGCTTTTAAGAAACTTCTGCAAAATGGCTCTGTTTAGACTTTCACCATAGCATTAGCAAGTTTTAAAAGTTTCTACTACCAAAAACAGTGTCATTTAATCACTCATTCATTCAATATGTGATAATTCTGTAGAGTCAGTTTGCTAGTATTAACTGATGTGGATCTATTCACACTCTCAGCTGACACTCCACATTTCTCAGGGATTAAACAGAAAGATATTCTGTGCTCATGGACTGGAAGAACTAACATTGTTAAAAACGCCCATACTACCCAAAGCAATCTATAGGTTCAATGCAATCCCTACCAAAATTCCAATGGCATTTTTCACAGAAATATTTAGAACACTCCTAAAATTTGTATGGAGCCACAGAAGACCCCAAATAGCCAAAGCAATCTTGAGAAAGAAGAACAAAGCTGGAGGCATCAAGTTTGCTGATTTCAAACTATATTACAAAGCTATCATGATCAAACAGTACAGTATTGCCATAAAAACAGACACATTAGATCAATGGAACAGAAAAGAGAGCCCCAAAATAAACCCACACACATATGGTCAATTAATTTACAACAAAGGAGCCAAGAATTTTAAAAACGGGTAAGGACAGTCTCCTCAATAAATGATGTCGGGAAAACTGGACAGCCACATACAAAACAATGAACCTAGACCACTATCTTACACCATACACAAAGATCAACTCAAAATGGATTAAAGCCTTGAACATAAGACCTGAAACCATAACAATCCCAGAAGAAAACATAGGTGGCAAGCTCCTTGACATCAGTCTTGGCAATGATTTTTTGGATCTGACACCAAAAGCAAGGGCAACAAAAACAATAAACAAACAAGGTGGCACTACATCAAACTAAAAAGCTTCTGCACAGCAAAGGAAACCATCAACAAAATGAAAAGGCAACCTACTGAATGGGAGGAAATATTTGCAAGTCATATATCTGATAAGGGGTTAATATCCAAAATACATAAAGAACTCATACAACTCAATAGCAAAAAAATCGTACAATCTGATTAAAAAACAGGCAGAGGATCTGAACATTTTTCCAAAGATGTACAGATGGCCAACAGGCATATGAAAGGATGCTCAACATCACTAATCATGAGGGAAATTCGATATCGCCTCACACCCATTAGAATGGCTATTATCAAAAAGACAAGAGATAACAAATACTGGTGAGAATGTGGAGAAAAGAGAACACTTGTGTGCTATTTGTGGGAATGTAAATTGCTGCAACCACTATAGAAAACAGTACGGAGGTTCCTCAAAAAATTTAAACTAGAACTGCCATATGATCCTTCAATTCCACTTCTGGGTATTTATCCAAAGAAAATGAAAACACTAACTTGAAAAGATATCTGCACCCCATGTTCACTGCAGCATTATTTACAATAGCCAAGATATGGAAACAACCTAAGTGTCCACTGATGGATGAACAGATAAAGATGCGGTACATATATATAATGGAACATTATCTAGCCATCAAAAAGAATGAAATCTTGCCATTTGCAGCAACATGAATGGACATTGAGGGCATCATGCTAAGTGAAATAAGTCAGACAGAGAAAGGCAAACACCTTATGGTCTCACTTATATATGGAATCTTGAAAACACACACACACAACCAAGCTCATAGATACAGAGGACAGACTGCTGGTTGCCAGAGTTGCAGGTGCAGGGGGTAGGGATGGGGAAGAAATGGGTGAAGATGGTCAAAAGGTACAAACTTCCAGGTATAAAGTAAATAAGTCATGGAATGTAATGAACAGCATGGTGACTATAGTTAATAATACTGTATTGCATATTTGAAAGTTGCTGAAAGCAAATAGGTCTTAAAGGTTCTCATCACAAGAAAAAAAATTCTGTAACTCAACAGTGACAGATGTTAACTAGACTTATGGTGATCATTTCACAATATATAGAAATATTGAATCATTAAGTTATATACCTGAAACTAATATGATGTCTGTTAAAAAAAAATTCACAACCTGGGGTAAGCCTGGGCCCTGGTCAATCACAGCACATGCTGGCCAGGAACTAGTGTGTTGAAAGTTCTGGGTTGTCCGGCTCATCACCCATGCAGGCTCTTTCTCTTTCCTTCCCTGGACCTAGATGTGGGCTTCTAGGTTCTACCTTGACGCCATTCTACTTGGCCCGTGGCCTCTCTCTGGGTGAGTTCACCAACTCCCCTGCTCCAGTCCCCCGCAGCACCCCCGTGACCCCCTGACTCTGCCTGCTTATTGACAATTTCTATCAGGTAACATACAGGACTTCAAAACTCAGCGGGTTGGAAATCACACTCAGTATTTCCTCCCCACTCTCTTCCTTGGCCACACATGCAGAAGGACACACACACACACACACACACACACACACACACACACACACACATATCTTCCTCTCACGAACACCCATCCCATCTGATAGGTCCATTTTTCTCAAAATGTTCCTTTCCTTGACCTCTGTGACACCACCCTCTTCAATTACAGATCTCTAAATGAGCTGCTTAGATTCTGTGCTTTGGAAACATCTATGAAACAAATTGGAAGATAATTTGCTCAGCACTGGAAACCTAGAAATGTCTCCATCCAAAAGCAGACGGACGTTAAATTCACCCAGTCTCTCTCTGATCCGGCATCACCTTTCCCAAGGCTCCTCCAAACCCACCACTCTCCTCTGAATTCCTGAAATACGAACTCTGGAATCCACTGTTCATCTCCTCTCCTAAATGCAATAAAGCCTGAACAGCCAGGGTTACTGATCTGTGAAAAGTACCTCACAGTGGATTGCAGGCCCGCTCTAATTCAAAACAATTTCAAACAATGCGCGTGTCTGAACTGGGGGCTGCACCTCCTGCAGTGGGGGACCTGGATGACGGATGACCGTCAGCAGCCCTTTGTTTCTGATCCCAGGCACTCAGACAGTGACCGTGGCTTCCTCTTCACGAGTAAATGTAGACATGGATCCCCTACAGGATCCACAGCTCCCAGGGAGAGAAGAAGGGAGGCAACTGTATTTCCCACTCGATGGGTGCGGTCAACAAAGACAAGCCACCATCAGGACAAGAGGCCCTAAGCGGCCACTCCATAGAAACAGCTGCATCTGAGGGGTTCTCCGGGGAGGCTGGGTGAGCTCTGCCTGCTTCTGGCAGCATGAAGGGCCCATGCTCTCTAGGGCCTGTGTGCATTGTCTACCCAACTCCTCCAGTTCCCTCAGATCTGATCAAACCCGGGAGAACTGACTCGTGTTAATCAGATGCACAGAAGCTGGGGAACCAACAATTTACTCTAAATTTACAAGGGGGTTATTACTGTGCCTTTTAAATGTCCAGAACATACGTTTGTTTACTATTCTGCACACTAGTGGTCCTTGAACACTGCCTAGATGTCAGAAGGTTTTGAGTGAACTAAGCAACATTTCCCCAAGTGGACCCGTTAGAACACTGGATCCGGAAGATGTTCCATGGTTCTGTGGCCTAAAGAAGCTGGCAAACATTACATGTTATGGAGTCATCCTAAAGAGTCCCAATGCACATAATGATAATAAAGGCACTGAAAAGTCCTGCAGTGGAAAACCTGCTTAACACTAGCATTTCTCTAAAGCATTTTATCCGAGTAACTCTAGTAATTCCTTAGTAAAACCGCCTCCTAAAACACCACTGTGTAAATTCTGCTCTGGACATACACTGCGTGGGATGTGCATCTGAGCAGGGCCACCTCTAGCAAGTCAGCAGTGGTTCAGCAAAATGATTACTGGGCCTGGAGCCCTGGTTCCAACTTTGGTGCTTTGACCTCTCCAGGCCTCTGTTTTCCCACCTACCAAATGGAATTGTTAGTATTGTTGTGAGAAACAACTGAGATATTATCTGGACAAGCATTTTATAAAGCACTATAAAAATATTATCTGCTGGGACTTCCCTCGTGGTCCAGCGGTTAAGACTCCACGCTCCCAATGCAGGGGGCCCGGGTTCGATCCCTGGTTGGGGAACTAGAATCCTGCATGCCACAACTAAAAGATTCCGCATGCTGCAACTAAAGATCCCTCACGTGGCAACGAAGATCCCATGTGCCGCAACTAAGAACTGGTGCAGACAAATAAATAAATAAATATTAAAAAAATAAAATGTCAAGGGCAATAATAGTGACATTAAAAAAAATATTATCTGCTGAGGATATACTTATTGCCCTGTAACTCCTCAAAATGCTTTTTACAGGGGGATACTTCTGTTCACTTGTTCAACACCCATTCCTTAAGTGTTAGAACTAGGAGCTGGCTCTCACCCTTAGGAAGTTCACCGTGGGCAAATGGCGGCCATTGCATACTGCTCGCAAGTAATACACACCCAAGGAATTCTGGTGCCGTACCAGGGAATCCTTCCCAGCTGAAACCACTAGGAATCTTGAAGGATCATCAGGAGGATTGGATATACGAGGGGAATGGGACACAGAGCAAAATGATGGAATGCAGGCTGTGTGTGCTGCTTGGGCCCAGTTGAGGTTGACCTCCCAGTGGCGACTGCCCTTGGAGAGAGGAGAAATGAGTTATCTGTCTCCTCCAAGCAGAGGGGGAGGATTTACCTCTGAAAAGAGGTATTTCTGGAGAAGGAACTCCTCTTTTTTGTGGGTAGTGGCCCTTGAATTTGGCGAAGGGGAGGAGGACCTCATGGGGTGGGGCGGCTGCTGGGAAGTTATCTCTAAACAAGCGCATACCACAGACCTGGGAGTCAAGCTGCTCCCATCTGCCTCTGCATTGGAGTGGGGAGTCAAGGGTGGACTATTTTAGGGCTACTTCTCTACTCAGATACCCTGTCTATGGGACAGTGTCTCCAGACAAAGAGGTCACGGTAGCAGGTTGGTCTTCTCACATCCCCAGTCTCCAAATGCTGAAGGCGGAGTCCCCAAACCCCAAAGCTCCTGTCAACCCCCAGCCTACTTTCTAGAGTCCCAAATGTGAGTCTCCCCCCAGGCCCCTGCCAACCCACGGCCCCCGATGCCCTCTGTGAAGGTGCCAGAGCAGGGACTGCACGATTGTTCTAGAGACACGTTGGAAAAGAGAAAATGCCCACCTTTATGTCCACTCGTCAAACTACTCTCGCATATCTGACCTGGGTAAAATGTTAGTAAGAGTTCCACAGTCAAAAAAATAACTTAAAAGGGATAAGAATCTGAAAAAAAAAAAAAAATATATATATATATGTGTGTGTGTGTGTGTGTGTAATTGATCACTTTGATGTAACCTGAAAATAACACACTGTAAATCAACTATATACTTCAATTAAAAAAACTTTCATAGTAAAACCAAAAAAACCCATGACTATATACAAAGTCGGCATTGCATAATCTGCTGCATGCCACTGTCAAGCCTCATAAACCCCCAGGTGGGGTCCAGATAAACTGAGGGCGACTGGAAACACTGCTTCCATTGAACAATGATGCAAGGTCATAACCACAACCCGGACTTGATGTAAAATGTTGATATTTTGTTCACTGTGGATTTTTTACATGAAATTTGATGTTTTTCAATATCGCATTAAAACACTATTTTTCTTAATGACCGAGTTCCGCCAGATGTTTGCTTCTGCTGCAATATTTACAAAGTCCTGTTGGTCCGAAGAGTGCTCTGGGGTTTCCTTGTTGATGACAGCATGTTCCTAAGAAATCCCACTGTGCCTGAAACCCTCAGGCCTGCAAGAAACTACCGCTCCACAGCGCTCGGGTTCGTGCGCGGCTTCCTCTGCTGACTTAGGAAAGCCCCCCACCCCCACCCCGCCCCAGGATCTGAAAGCTCAGAGGAGAAGCGAGGCGCCGGTTAGGGCCCAGGGGGTCGGTCGCGCCGTGTATTTCTTGGCAACACATCACATCACAGGGTTTAAAGCTGAATTCTGCAAACTCCCCGCCGTCCCGCGGCCGTCGAGGGGCGCGGGTGGGTGGACGCTGCGCTGGTGGGAGCCGAGGCCAAGGGTGGAGGCCGAGCCCGGGGGGTGGGGGTGGGGGGCTAGGAGGCCTCAAAGTGGGAAAGTGGCCCCATTGCTTCCCGGCAGGAACCCGGACTCCTCCTCCGCCTGCCATCAATCACCGCGAAAACCCCATTGCCCCCAGTCCGGCTTCTCCCCCCGGGGGAGGAAATCCCTAGCCCAAGCGTCCGCCCCGCTCATGGGCTGAGCGCACGTACCCGGTCTGCGCCGGGCACCCAGGCATGCGACCCCGCTCCGGGCCGCGCGCGCCGGCGCGGGGCGCACTTGACACCCCGTAGGCGTCCCCGCAGGTAGAACTCGACTAAAGTCCCTACCTCCTCCGCCGCGCGCGCCCGCACCCGCAGCCTCGGCGGCCCCTCACCACCCCCACCCCGGCAGAGGCCCGCTTAAGATTCTTTCCCGGAAGCCCACCCTGCCCTCGTCCTGGCGCCCCCCACTCCCTGTTCCCCCCTCCCCCGCCCGTCCCCAAAACCCCCGAGGCCGCTCGCTCGCTCTGCCCCCAGGCCTTAGGGGAGGAGCGTGCGAGGAGCGGCACCCGTGCCTCGAACCCCGCAACGCCCCCGCCCCAGTCTAGGAGTCTCCCGGCGCGCCGGGTGCGGGCACAGGGGGTGGGGTCTCCGCTGCCGCCGCCCCTTACCTCGCGCAGGTCCTCCCCGCAGGTCCGGGAGGCGGGGGCGACCGGTGGCCCCGCGGACTAGCGCGGGGCTGACTTTCCCCGCCCGAGAGGAGGAGGAGGCAGAGAAGGAGGGGAGGTGGAGGCGAGGGAAGGGCTTTGTGTCTGCCTCCCGCCCTCCCTCGGCTCCAGCTCTAGCCATCCCCCTCCCCCAACCGCCCTACAGAGCTCGGGAGGGATGGGGCGGGGGAATCCGAGGGGGCGAGGAAGGCGCCTGCGCGACCGGGGCCCCCAGCGCCCCCGGTACCGCCCACCCTCCGCTGCGGGGACGCGCAGCCTCTGCGCTCACCCGGGGACCAGGGACCCAGGCTGCAGGGAGGAGAGCTGGACCAGAAAGTTGATCTGACCCGGAGCGAACTTGGCTGGCCCGGCTCCCGCCCCGCCTCGGCGCCGCCGCCCGGCTCTTCTCAGTCCCCGGGGAGGACCGGACTTTTGTTCTCGGAGACTCGGCCCAGTCTCCTTTCTATCCGCCCATCACAGGGCAGCACACACGCTTGCACCCCCTTCCCGTGACGAGCCCCGCCGGCCCCCAGCGGACCCCGATCCGCCGCGCGGTCTGGGAGCCCCAGCTGGGGAGGCCTGCGTGGGCGCGGCCCTTTGTCCCGGGTTTGGCCGCGCCGTGTCCCCGCCGCGAGGTGTTTTGCTCGTCCTCGCTGGGTAGGGGACCGCCTGGGTTGGTTTCTGTGTGTTCAGGGCCACCCAGCCCCGGCCCCGCGGGAGCGAGAGCGGCGGGGAGGAGGGATGTGGTTTGGCTCCGCGCTGGGAGACCTTTATCACCCCTGGGGAGGCGACGCGGACAGGCGGGGAGCTGCTGGCCGGTTGTCGGCCAGGAACCAGCAGTCTTTCTTCCGAGTCGGGCGGGTCCCTGGTGAGCTGCTGAGTTTTCCCACTTCCGCGCTGGGGAGAGCACCTTTGCAGAAAATACCTAACAGCGTTAGAGTTACCGAAGTAGCTGGTGTCGCAAAAAAAAAAAAAAACCAAAAACGCAAAGACACCTGTTTCGGACAGAGCAGAAAAAGGAAACAAACGGACAAAGACCTTATTTTTGCTGCTGTTCTGCTTCAGACCAGTAGCCAAAGAGGCGACTTAGATTTCACTGGTGTCGGCTCCTGTGAATCCTGCCTTCTAAAATCCCCAAATTTATTTTTCATTTGTAATCAGCTCAGCTCCCAGGAAAACATAGCCCACTGTGCTTCTCTTCTGTTCCACGTCAACCATTCAGTAAAGAATTGAGCACCTGCTATGTGCCTGGCACTGCTCTAATGTTTGGGATGAGCTGGGAAACAAAAGATGAAAAGATCTTTGTTATTGATTAGAAACAAAGATCTCCCTGCCCTGGTGGAGCTGGCCTTCTGGGGGGGCAGGGGCAGAGGGTGAACCATGAACATCAATGAGTTAATTATCTGGGATGGTAGAAGAGGTCAGTGATAAGGAACCGAAGAAAAAGTAGAATAAGGAGGCCAAATAAGGAGGTTGGGGAGTGCTAGTGTGTGGTGCAGTGTGTGGGATCCAACAGGTGGGGTAGGCAGAGGAGGCTTGCTTGAGAAGGTGGGATTTGGGCAGGTGAGGAAGGGAATACCTGGGGAGAGAACTAGGGGCAAAGGCTCTGAGCCGCTGGCTGGAAATCGTGAGGGTCTGAGTGGAGAGTGATGTGGTCTGGCTATATTGCTGAAAGATGGGCCTGATGCTGTATAGGAGCGTCTACTGTAAGGGGCAAAGGTGGAAACAAGCTAGGAGACTGTTGAGATAATCCTGGCTGGAGATGAAGGTGGCACAGAGCAGGGTGGTGGCACTGGAGCTGGAGGGAAGTATGGATTCTTATTTATTTTGCAGGTAGAACAGTCAGGAATTCCTCTGCGGTTGGATACGTTGGCAGAAGGGAGAAGTAGACAGAGACAGACCTGGTCCCTCATCTCTCCTCCTTCTCTCCCTTCTTCCACCGGATTGATTGTGTTTTGTAGACAAAGTGCCCCAGGTAAATGCTGAATAGGTATGGCCTCTGCTTCTTTCTTCCTGTTCTTTTCCCTGTCTCCCTTTCCAGGCACCCTCCTGAAAACTTCCTTCGTCTTGTGGACACAGGCTCAATCTGTTCCAGAACTCGGGGCCCATTTGGCCCTGTCCCCTACCCCACCCCCCACCACTGGAAAACATCTTACTGTAGAGATGGATTTGGGGTTATTCATCAGAACTATTTATTGAGGAGCAACTGTGTATGTGCAAGCACTGTTGTAGGCTCTGGGGCGATAGCAGGGAACCAAAAGATAAAACGTTGTGTTCTCCTGGAACCCATGGTCTCATGGGGAGGGAGGCCAGAAACCAGACGAGCAAGGAAAATATGTGACATGGTTGATGAAACGTACCATGGAAAAAAGTTAACCTGGTGGAGGGGGAAGAGAGGGTGCTAGGAAGGCTGCGATTTAAGGTAGGTGGTCAGAGAAAACTCCAGGGAAAAAAAACAAACAACTCTAAAATAATAAGGCTTGGACCCTCTCAGGGACTTACACCCGGCAGGTTTGGCCTCCTGCTCTGGGTCCCTGGAGATGGCAACATGCACTCCATCAGCCGCAGAGATCACAAGTGCTCCAGGGGCACTTCTGTCAGCTGAGGGCCAGCCAGCCAAGAAAATGTCATTTCTAATGAAGTTATTTCCCTTCCAGAGTAAACCGAGCAGCACTGGTCTGGAAGCACTGCCCAGAGCTGGCAACTCAGCAATTTGTTTCTCTCCTCTGTCGAGCAGGGCACGTAGAGGTGAGTGTCCTGTGCACACAGAATGACCGCAAAAGAGTGGTTTTGTACTCCAGGGTCTGAGCTGTACCGTAATCACGATAATAATCATGGCCATTCTTTATTTTTTCATCTGCAGTGGTAATGGGTAACATTACCTTGCTCAATCCCCATAGCCACCCTGAAATTAATTGGGGCTTTCTTTGTGACCTAGTATATGATCTATTTTGAAAAAAAAATTCCATATTTATCAAAAAAGAATGTTTATTAAACGCCCCCCATAATCTAGTTCATACGTAGCATATAGTAGTTGTTCAAAACTTTTTATTACTGAACTTGAATACCAATTAATTAAATGTGAATTCATCTTTTATATTTATTTTAATTCTCCATGTCGTTTATTTTTACTATTCTCTTTGCCAATCTCCTAATTGATATCCTGCCTTCTCCCCTACCCACCTTCTTGAATAAAATGGACTTAGGGCAGATGTGTTAACATCTTCCATTTCACTTGGAGTTTTGACATTTTTCGTTGAATGTTCTACCATTCATACTCTAGCATTTTCATGCTGTTACACAGTATATAAACATTTACGTGTACTGTGATTTCACCGTGGATGGCGTAGCTATCAGTATAATAAACCTCCTTTGCCCCATTAAGTGTGTTTGTCCTGATTTATTCTGAAATTCATATCATGACCCCTGCTTTCCTTGTGTTTGTATTCATTTAATAAATTCTTTTGTCTATCCTCTATTTTAAATCTTTCTGCATCTTTTTATTTAGATGAGCCTTTCTGAAGCAACTGAATTTTCGGTTATATAACTGGATTTTCTTTTTAAACCCAACTGGTGAATTTGTTTCCATTTTTGCCATTTGTTTTATGGTTTGGGGGTTTTCTAAACCCCTGCCATTTCCTGAGTTCTATGCTTTGGGGTTAAACTGACTGTACTCTATCTCTTCGTAGGTTCTCCAGTCATTTGAAAAGTGTAGTTCTTGTTTTACCCAGAGTAGTTCATTCAGTCCTGTATTCAATTATGATTCTGTTCTGGGTGGCAGGCACAGTTCCAGGCACTGTGGCTATATGATAAATATATGAGCCTCAGAAGAATCTGTACAAACACATGAAAAGAACTCTTATCTCCTCTTTGCTTCCTCGTATATTTCAATTGCTTTTTCACAATCACTCTTTGTTCAACCTAGTTTATAAGCACTTAGGCTTAACCACTTTGGGGGTTTTCCTGTGAAGGCCTCTCCCCGTTGCGGAGCACAGGCTCTGGACGCGCAGGCTCGGCGGCCATGGCCCACGGGCCCAGCCGCTCCATGGCATGTGGGATCTTCCCGGACCGGGGCACGAACCCGTGTCCCCTGCATCGGCAGGTGGACTCTCAACCACTGCACCACCAGGGAAGCCCTGCTTTTAGACTTTTTATTCATCTTTCTAATTTAAGCATTTTTGCCTCCTGACCCACCCTGGTGCTTCCCCACGAGGCCCCCTGTGGTGTGCTGTGCCCCCTTCCCTTGGAAACTGTGAGTGACAAACTGTCTTTTCAGTGGCAGTCCTCTCCTGAGCTGTTGCCTCGCCAAACCTGAATAATAATAAAACCTACATTTTAAACCATCATCTTCCTCACGAAGACTAAACTATTCACCACCTGGCCATTTATTGAAAAGTCTGCTGTCCCCTGGACTGGGCCACCTGTAACTCTGAAATCACGCCACTCTTGTCCCAAGTCCGCGTCATCCTCACCCACCATTTGCTCTGATGTTAGGCTGAAATGGCCTTTGTCAGTCGCCATTGCCAGGATGTTGCCAATTCCGTGGGCACTTCCCTCTCTTCATTTTACCCCACACAAACTGATTTCCCTCATACAATTAAGCCCCATTTTCTCTTGGCTTCTATGCCAACAGCATGTTCTCTGGATCTGCGCCTCCTCCTGGGCTGCTTCCCTTTCTTCTCCTTTGCTGCCTCTTCCTGTGACACCAGACGCCAGCGAGTCCCCCCTCCCCTTCCTGTGCCCCATCTCTATACACATTCACTCTCTCAGGGGAATTAATTAAACACTTTATCTATACCAATGATCATGAATCTGTAACCCCAGCCCTGACCTCTCACGTGTTCGACAAACTTCTATACTCGACAATCCTCTTACATCTTCTATGCTTGGGAGGTAACAGCTACTCAGTGTTTTCATACCAAAGTTAGAACTCCTAATTTGCTCCCGTAAAACTCTCCCCAGACTCCCCTATCTCTGCATTTTCCTTAATTTCTTGCTTTTTCTTTTTCTCTTACCTTTTTTCTTCCAGTTTTACTGAGATATAATTGACATACAGCACTGTATATTGTACAGTATGCTGATTTGACTTACATACAACAATCTGATACAACAATCAGTTTAGTGAACATCCATCATCTCTTATAGATGCAAAGTTAGAGAAATAAAAAATGTTTTCCCTGTGATGGGAACTCTCTTAACAACTTTCATATATAACATGCAGCAGTGTTAATTATGTTTATCATGTTGTACGTTACATCCCTAGTGTTTATTTATCTTATAACTGGAGGTTGTACCTTTTGACTACTTTTAGCCAATTCCCCCCTCCCCACAACCCCTGCCTCTGATAACCAGAAATCTGATCTCCTTTTTTATGAGTTTGTTTGAAGTATAATTGACCTACAGCACTACGTTAGTTCCTGTTGCACAACAAAGTGATTCGGTATTTCCATACATTTCAAAATGATCCCCACGATAAGTCTGTTTACAAATCTGTTAACCTACAAAGGCATAACTTTTGCTTTTTCTTTAGTTCCAACTACAGACACATCGATGACACCTTCCTGCTCTCCCCACAAAGCTAACCTGAATCTGTCCCCTTCTCTCCACCTCCATTGCCACCAGGCTAGGCTGAGCCACCACCACGTCACAAGCCCAGGAGCCTTCTCCCTGGTAAACTGCATCTACTCCTGCCCGCTACGGGGTTTTTCTACACACAGCCGGCAGAATGATGTACTGCAGTTAGAGGGGAAACTGGATCACATTCCTTTCCTGCTCACCCGTCTGGCTTCTCATCATTCTTCAGGAAATCCAAAGTCTTTCTCAAGGCTCACAGAGTCCTCACACTCTGGCCTGTGCCCTGGCTTTAACCCCATCACCCCCCAGCCACCCAACTCTGGTCTTTCCTTTGTTCTTTGAACACACGGGGCTTATTCCAGCCTCAGAGCCTTTGCACGAGCTGTTTTCTCTGTGGTCCTTTGCATATCTGCACCACTGGCACAGAGCGCACTTTTGAAGACTTTATAGACCTGAGGATGTTTTTATTACACCCTCACAGTTCAATGACAGTTTGGCTAGTTATAAAGTTCTAGGTCCAGAGTCATATTTATTCAAAAATCTAACTTCCTGGTCTTCTTGATCAGGACACGGCTGTGGAGAAGCCTGAGGTCAGTTTCATTCCTGCTCCACTGTAGGTGGTCTGCTTCTGTCATCTGGAAGCTGAAAAATAATAGCTTTGTCTTCAATGTGTTTGAATTCCACTATGATGGGGTCTGAGCGTTTTCCCCATCCACAGTGAGGTGCCCTATGTACCTTTCCATCTGTAGACTTTCATCTTGTTTAATTCGGGGGAAGTTAAAGACACGCCTTTAAATTTCTCCTCCTCTCCTTCTGGATCTGCGCGTTGACTTCCGTCCTCCGAGCCCTTTAACTCCTCCACCTCCCATCTCCAGTCTCCCCCGAGGCCTCCTTGGAGAGGTCCTGGATCACATCTTCCCGCTCATCGGTTCTTTGCATCCATTTATTATTATTTTCTCGGCCACGCCGTGTGGCTTGTGGGATCTTAGCTCCCCGACCAGGGATCGAACCCGGGCCCTCAGCAGTGAAAGCATGGAGTAATAACCACTGGACTGCCAGGGAATTCCCGGTATCCATCTATTCCTTATTCCACCTATCATTTTCTGAATTATTCTTTTTCATATAATATTTCCACTTGCTTCCCTTTGGTGTGATGTCTGATTCTTGTTTCATATGGCTAGTTTCTCCTTCTTAACATTTTTATCAGGCTTATTTGAAAATTTTGGTGTGGCCATTCCAGTAACTCTGCTTCAGGTGGTGTATGTTGTTACATTTGCTGCCCCTTTCTGGCAGTGGTACCCCTCAGGCATGACATTCTGAAGGTACCGGCTATTCTAACTGGTATATGTACTGGGGGAGGGTCCAAGCCTGGCTCCAGGCTGTGTCACTCCTCGTGCGTGTAAGGATCTGTGTACTCGTTTTCTGTGGCTGCATGTCACATCGCCACACATGTAGCAGCCCGACATAGCACACCTGTATCATCTCACAGTTTCCGTGGGTCAAGAGTCTGGGTGCAGCTTAGCTGGGTTTCCCGTCCTGACGAGGCTTCAATCCGGGTGTTGGCGAGGGCTGCGACCCAGCTGAGACCCCTGCTCCCTCCTCTGGATTCTCTAAGCTCATGTGTTTGTTGGCAGAATTCACTCCCTTGCAGCTATGTGGCTGAGGCTCTTGGCTCGGTGGCAATAAATTAAGACCAACCAAATGACAACAAGGAAAGGCCATTTTTTCAGAGCTTTCAATAGCGAGGGAGTCGGCCACCATTATTTGAGTTTGGCAGAGACTCGAAGGCAGGTAGGGGGTTGGGAAAGCTTTACAGTGGAGAAAAGAGGCAGCTTCAGCTCAGGTGTGCCCGGACCAGGGCTACTGTGCTGGGGAAGCAGGAGGCGGGCTGACTTGCTGTGAGCATCCTGTGTGGCTTGTTCGGTAGCGTGTTTAGGTTTCTCTGCTTGGTCCCACGTTGGAAATCGGGACAAAATCAGGAGGCTGTCAGTTATTCATCAAGTTCTGGTTGTTTTGTCAAGGGGAGTGTTAACCTTCTCTCCCTTCATACAAAAGTTCTGGGCATTTTGAACCAACGGCTACAGAGGGCATTGTTTGTCTTCCTGGACCAGTGGCTAGAGACAGCGGTCTGACTTGTACAAGTCTTACAAGTCTGACTTGTAAATGGGGTGGCCGCTTCCTGGTTACTGTAGATAACGGCTTGGTTTCCTGGGCTGGTTTCTGCAGGTTGTGGGTCAGGGTTCTCTTTCTACCTATGGCCTGGCCACTGTCTGTTGGTACAGCCGGTCCTCAGCTCCTAGAGGCAGCCCCTGGCACATGGCCTTCTCCTTAGGACGTTCACAACACGGCAATTGCTTCTTCGGGACCAGCAGAGAGCATCTGTCACTCTAATGCGTTCTAATGTCACCGAAAATTCAACGCACTATCAAGTAAAGAAGAAATAAAAAGGAATTTTATTCAATCCAAACTGAAGTTTATAACCTGGGAAGCATATTCTCAGAAAGCTCTGAGAACTGTTCCGCCTGTTAGGAGTGGAAGGCACAGTCACACACGTTTTCGAGACAAAGGATTATACATCAAAGTGACATCAGATATTTTACATAAAGCTCACGAAGGACACATAGTCCCAGTAAGCACCTACAAAGCGGGCAGCACGTCACCGTGACTCCCCGCGGAGCTGGGAAAGAACACTGTTCTTTTACGAAGTTGCATTGCGAGCATCAGAGGAAAGAAAAAAATCGATCTTTACGTTGGGCAGGCATTCCCATCTTTGAGGAGCTCTGGTTCATGTGTAATTCAGATGCACACTGCACAGCGGGGAAGGAGGGAGGAGGCCCAAACAAATGCAGAGAGAGAATTTTATGTTTAATTTTTCTTGTCCTGCCTTAAAAGATAAATTTTAGGGGCTTCCCTGGTGGCGCAGTGGTTGAGAATCTGCCTGCCAATGCAGGGGACACGGGTTCGAGCCCTGGTCTGGGAGGATCCCACTTGCCGCGGAGCAACTGGGCCCGTGAGCCACAACTACTGAGCCTGTGCGTCTGGAGCCTGTGCTCCGCAACAAGAGAGGCCGCCATAGTGAGAGGCCTGCGCACCGCGATGAAGAGTGGCCCCCGCTCGCCACAAATAGAGAAAGCCCTCGCACAGAAACGAAGACGCAACACAGCAAAAATAAATTAATTCATTAATAAACTCCTACCCCCAACATCTTAAAAAATATATATATGTATATATATATATATAAATTTTATTTCATCACTAGTAAGACAGGGTTTTTTTTATATATGTCATTATGTATTCACAGGAGTGACAGCCATACCTTTGCCATGTTCTATAGGCTAGAAGTGAGTCACAGTCCTGTGCAAATGGGAGGAGAGGATTACGGGATGGAACTCCAGGGCTGGGGAGCATGAGGCCCTCTGACCCCCTGTCAGACTCTGCCTACTGCAGTGGGGGAGGGGAGGGGCCCTTGAGCAGCACCTCAAGCCCTGGAGAACATTTGTTGTTCACGCCCATTACTGGCTTCCACCGAAAACATCCCTGGTCCAGGTTTCATCTTTAAATTCGTAGAAGAAGCAACACTGGGAAAAAACCATTTCCCCCAGGCTCTGCCAGCCCCACCCTGGGGTCTCGAGGAAGGAATGCCCAGGGGCTGCTGGTCCTGGGAGCCTCCTTCCAGGGACAGTCACCACAGCGGGCTTTGGTGCTGCATCCAGGATGCTGGCTGATTCCTGTGGGGAAAGGGCCCATGGCCGCTGTTGCAGGGTAGTGGGGTCCGGGGGGAGAGGCAAGAGCAGAAATTAGAAGCTTTCTTCTTATTAAAAGTGGGAATTGATCACCTAATCCACTACCCAGTTCTCTGTCTCTCTAATGATGTAAGTGAAAAACTCTATTCCCTCAAATACCATCACATGCGTCCGTAGCGTTACTTGTCTCTTCCGTGGCTTCCTTCACATGCAGGATCCCCTGGCTCCTGCTACGGGGTTTCTCGCCCATTCCTCTCCACCATCAGTGCTCTGTTATACACGGGGCAGCGGGGCTCAACCTTGGCCATACATTACATGCACCTGGAGAGTCTGATAAAACCCTGAGGCCCAGGTCACAGCCCTGACCTATTAGTCTCTAGGGTGAGGTGCCGGCCACAGCAGATTTATAGCTATCAGGTGATTTTAATATGTAGCCAAAGTCCTAGAAAAGTCTAGAAGCTGCAGCCTGCAAATCAGTTCTTAGCCTTGCTATACTTGGGGATCACCTGGAAAGCTTTTAAAAAAACACTGATGCCCGGGCCCCAGCACCAGAGGTTCTGAGGGAACTGGTCTGGAGTGAGGTCAGGATTTTCCAAAGCTCCCCAGGTGATGGCAGCATGCAGCCAACGGCGAGAACCGCTGGTCCTGCATCCAGATAGCAAGGTGCCCTCAGGGAACCGGCTTGGTCCTCTGCTCTTCTCAGTAAGAAAAGGGGCACGTGCCCAGTTTAAGTGTGATGGATAATGAGTGTGACGAGAACACAAGGGTGTGTTGCTTTTGTCCTGAAAGTTGAAACGATCAAGAATATTAGCTCAAAGATAGATCAGGTTCCCAGCTGTAGGCTAGTTTTCTAAAGGAGCCACTGGAATTTCCCTTTGCTATCACATTCAGCACGCTTTTTGATTTTACAAGTAGTGTTAAGAGAACATCCCCCATCTCCTACATCGCGTAGTCACCTTGAGCTTGAGAAGCCGTCCCCAAACGTGCAGTGAGAGGTCATCATCCACTGGGGTTGCCGAGGGAGCCGGCCGGAGCCTGAAGGGTAGATCCGCTCGGCTGGAAGGAGAGAGACAGAGCAGCCAGGCCCGAGGTGCAGAGCGGGGCCCTGCAAGGCGTGTTGAACAACAAACCCAACAGATCTGGGAGAGGAGACATCGTGTAGAGGACAAACGTCATCTGACGGCCTCGGTGACACTGTCATTGTCAGCTACAGGTTTACTTTTACAGGTGCGTCCTGCTCTGTAATCGTAAGTCAGTTTTCTAGACTTTGTTTAGAGGTTGATTCTACAGACTGAACACCAATGAACCACATTAACACTGATAACCGGTGCTAACTCTGCAGCCTCATCGTGAGCTAAGATGAATTCTCCTTCTCTGTGACTCCAGCGTCACTACTCCCATGACATTTAAAGGGAAATGTTTCTAGCATCAAGGTCAAATGAATTCTCTTCTCGTCCCCCTTCAATTGCTCAAAATTATGATTGTGCTGTACTTCAGCTCACTTCTTGTTTGAATCCTTATTTTCTTAAATGGTCCCTTCCTCAGGAGGTTTCTAATTGCCTTTCTTTTTCTTCCTTCTCCCTCCCTCCTTCCCTCCCTCTCTTCCATCTGTCCTTCCTTTTACAATTTTTTATTGTTTCTGCTGTCAACAGAGGACATTTACTACCACAGACCTTCAGAAATATCCAGACTTTCAATTCTACAAACTGCTGCAGAAAATCCGCTTTCTTTCTGAAAACGTGCTTCCAGAGACTTCTGCGTTTCTGCTCCAATCTGAATGTCTTATTTTCTAGATCTGCAGGGAATTCTAGTCCCAAGGCCGTTTTTTTTTCTTGTCCCTGTATTTCCAGGGTAGATCCATTGTTTTCTATCAATAGATCTCAAATATTTTTCTTCCTTATTTTATCTCAAGAAGGGCGCCAAAAGGCTAACTTTCAGAGTCTGTATATGTCTGAAAACATTTATTTTGCCCTCATGCTTGATCGATATTTTGACTAACAGTGACATTTTAGGTTCAAAATACATTCCCTCTTAATTTGAAGACATTTCTCCATTGTGCTTCACTATATGATGTTGTTGAAAAGAGATCCAATCCATGCTGGTCTGAATCTCCTTCCCCTTATAATTGATCTGATTTTCTTTTCCTCTGGAAAGTTTTCTTCATCTTCCAAGTTGTAAAATTCACAGGGATATGTCTGGGACTGGAGCGTTCCTACATTGCTTTGTTGTATCCATCAGTATCCTCTTATCTGCTTTTATCTTCAATAAATTTATCATAGGTTCAAATTTCCTGACGAATTTCATGTAGATCTCATTGTTTTTATGGATTTAATTCCTCTTGTCCACCTTTACTTTCATTTTAAGAGGACTTGGGGAGGGGAGGGAGAGAAATGTGTATGATTAGTCTGCCATTTGGAACACGATTTCTAGAAACGTAGTATTTGGATATTAAAGGAAAGGAGGACCCCCGAAGGCAGAAAGAGGTGGAGATCCTTGACTTTCATCTCGGAGAAATGACTTGGAGAGTCTGTCCCATGCCTCTCCCTGAGTTGCTTGGTGGTTGTTGGCAGTCCTTGGCCTGTGGCAGAATAACTCCAGCCTCTGCCTCCGTGGCCATGTGGCATTCTCCCTGTGTGTCTCTGTCCAAATTTCCCTTTTATAAGGGCACTAGTCATTGGGTTAGGGCCCACCTGACTCCAGTATGGTCTCATCTTTACTTGAATATATCTGCAAAGGCTATTTCCAAATAGGGCCACTTTACAGGTTGCAGGGCGTAGGACTTGAACATACTGTGTGTGTGTGTGTGTGTGTGTGTGTGTGTGTGTGTGTGTGTGTGTGTGTGGCCAGGTGAGATACAATTCAATCTGTAACAATTATCAAAGTAAATTAAAAGATAATCAAAATAGTAAAATGTGACAAATCTTGTTATTCTTTGAACAATAGTATTGTGAAATTTTCCTAGCTTTACCAATAGCTCCAACTTTTTCAAATACAGAAAGACTGGTTTATAAATACCTAGATTACTGAAAAATTGAAAAATACATGCTCTCACCTCTGTTAAGCTCCTAATTAATGCATGCAATCGGAAAAAAGAATGAGAAACACAAGTAGCCCTCTACCACGAATGGCAAAACAAATATAGAGAAAGTGTGTTCATACAAGCATGAAAACAATCAGTGTATCACAGAGGAAGGAATGCTTCCAAACTCATTCTGCAAGGCCAGCATCACCCTAACACCAAAACCAGACCGATGTCACTGATGAACATAGATTCCTCAACAAAATATTAGCAAACCAAATCCAACAATACCTTCAAAGGATCATGCACCACGATCAAGTGGGCTTTATCCCAGGGACGCAAGGATTTTTCAATATCTGCAAATCAATCAGTGTGACGCACCACGTTAACAAATTGAAGAATAAAAACCATATGATCATCTCAACAGATGCAGAAAAACCTTTTGACAAGATTCAGCATCTACTTATGATAAAGTCAGTGTATCTCTTTTAAAAAGGAAGCCAAAGTTTGTCTCTTGCTTCATCTTTTTTTTTTTTTTTTTTTTTTTTGCGGTACGTAGGCCTCTCACTGTTGTGGTCTCTCCCGTTGCGGAACACAGGCTCCGGACGCGCAGGCTTAGCGGCCATGGCTCACGGGCCCAGCCGCTCCGCGGCATGTGGGATCTTCCCAGACCGGGGCACGAACCCGTGTCCCCTGCATCGGCAGGCGGACTCTCAACCACTGCGCCACCGGGGAAGCCCGCTTCATCTTATTTTTAAGGTGACAATAATATTTAAGAATGAGCTTCTTTCATAATGCTTTAATTTCTTTCTTTCTGTAGAATACCTTCAAATAGAAATTAACACTATACTATGTTTCAGTTTTTCACTGTTTTGTGCATGTGTCACACTTAGAGTGAGCAGCATCACAGAAGTTTTAATGCCGTATCCAGCACTTTTCTTTACTCAGCCCCTGTATGTACTTCCAAACCCCCAGATCCTCAACGTGCCCCTGGGACCAGCTCTACCAAGTCACTGGTTCCTGCAATAATGAGTTAACAATTCTTAGACCTATACTTGTCCCCTTCTTTTATTTTTGCATGAGAGTTATCTCGAAAAACTTTTTGAATGTGTGCTTTGACTTACTCTGTACTTTGACATACTTAAGACTTTTTCTCTGTATCCTTGTTCTGGTGGTGGGATATAAGAAGTTATGTGTCAAAGCTCCAATGGTGTGCTTTCTTGTGCCAGGCCCTTGTAGGTCCCCCGGAGGAGCTGACTGACCGAATCCCCTCACTGCTTTGCACTTACGTGTGGGTAGAGTCACACAAAATGCCAGAATTAAATACCTCCTTTGTTTTCATCTTGTGCTTTTTTGCAAATGAAAGTCTATGACTGCTTTAAAAAATAGCTACTGTATAAGGGGAAGAGGGGAGATGAATATTGATAAGAAATCATTGAATCCGCTTTCTAGGGGGCAGGATTTCGAATGGCCTGGACAGCTGTGAAAGAGGCATTAAAACCCATTCCCAGTTGTATTGTTTTATATTTGGGTTGGGGGTGCCACCTAGGGAAAGGAGTAGGGGGCAGGAGGTCCCTAGGGAAGGAAAATTCAGAGGCTGTCTGGGCTAAACAGCCAGAATTTGGCATGCAGAGAGCTGTGATTAAATTACTCACATGAGCTGCCTGAGGAATGTTTTCCTTCTCACTCACACCAAGATGACTGCAGGATACCACCAACACCATGGATGACTGTTGGTGCTCCCCTGGGTGGAGAAATGATCCTAGCCCTCCCATGTTCTAGGGGCTGAGTCATCTGCTCCTCCACTCCCAGCTGTGTTTGCTTCTGGCTTCAAACCTGGGTCCCCATTATCATTTCAAAAATGATAGCTTAGGGGCCTCCCTGGTGGTGCAGTGGTTGAGAGTCCGCCTGCCGATGCAGGGGACACGGGTTCGTGCCCTGGTCCGGGAGGATCCCACATGCCGCGGAGCGGCTGGGCCCGTGAGCCATGGCCGCTGAGCCTGCGCGTCCGGAGCCTGTGCTCCGCAACGGGAGAGACTACAACAGTGAGAGGCGCGCGTACCGCATAAAAAAAAAAAAAAAATGACAGCCTAAATGTCCTCCCGGTGGGACCTGTCCCCACATTCACTACAAAAAATTGCTGTTATATAAGCCACTCCCCTCCTTTTTCTATTTTCTGCCCCCTTTTGCTACATGCAATGACTTTCTTTGCTGAGCTATTTTTTTCCTCCATAGGAAATCTCTCATCTTGCAAGTGAAGCAAAATCTTATGGGGCTTAAAAGGAAACATGTAGAATCAGTCCCGGCTTCATTACAGAAAGGAGACAGGCCTGTTTAGTTCATCAGTACCACACAGGAATTTCCAATATTAGCAATACACCTGGCAGCATATCCAAGGGGTCCACGTCTAAAGAGTGGGGTGAATCTGAAGATTGGGTGAGAGTCACCCTGAGTTAGATCTTGGCCCTTCAATTCAGTTCTCTGCAGTTATTCCTTTATCCAAAGAAAATGAGGGCTTATTAGAACAAAAAGATGACTCTCTTGCCTTCCAGATTCACCAGTCCACCCCCAATTTCAAGTGTGTCGTTCCGCATCATCTGTGCCTGTCCCCATTTGGTACTTCCTGTAGCATCCGCGATGCCAGCAACAACGCAGGGTGACCTCCTAGAAAAGAGTGTGTGTGAATGGCCACGTGCCCCCTGGAGAGCAGAGCAGCATTTACTGGCAGAGCTTCTCAAACTCAGATGTTCGTACACGTGACCTGCAGACCTTGTTAAAATGCAGATTCTGATTCGGGAGGCCTGATTCGAGAGTCCGCAGGAGACGCTGCTGCTGCTGGTCTGGGAAGCACCCTGTGAGCACGGCTGCCCTGAGGCACCCCTCCTATTGCCAGGCAGCCGGCCTCAGGACCCAGGAGATGCTGGGGCAGAAGGGGCGTCTTCTGGACACCATGGAAGAAGATGTACCATGTTTGTCCGCCCAGTCGGCCCCTTAATACTCTCTATCTGCTCTGCTCAGTACTGCAGCCACTAATCACACGTGGCTCTTTTAAAGCAAATTTGAATTAATTAAACAAGATTTAAAATGTTATTCTTAGTTGCCCGGAGCCACCTTTCAAGTGTTCAACAGCCACTCGCGCCTCACGGCTACCATATCAGACAGCACAGATGTAGGACATCCACATCATCTCCGAAAGTTCCAGCTGACGTTGCCATTCTACAGGAATTCCCCAAATCTCTCGTTCTAGCCAGAGCCGCCAGGTGCAGGCCTAACCACACTTCGAGTAGCAAAGACCTACAGGACACACAGCATTCCTTTTTGGATCTGCACGATAAAATATCCCAAATGGTCTGATCACAACTCCACGAGCTGTGATTCCGAACCAGGGACACAGGTAGAAACACCAGGTAGCCCGAAACAGGTAACCACATCGCCCAGCTGCCAATGATGGCAGGGGTGGGGATGGGTGATCGTAAATACACCCCAGGTGATTCTAATGTGGGACCAACGACCACTGCTTTAGGACTGAACTCAGTACCGTGAGCAGCACTGACACACAGTGGGGAGGCCTAGGATTTGTCTTCTGGGCTTGCTGTCAAAATAGACACTCTCCGGGGAGAGGGGTGGGTCTCCGAACAGTGAGCAGGAGACTTCTCGGTTTGGTCTACTTGCAGGTTTTTAGCGCCTGCATTTTCAGGTGAAGTCTGAGACACAAGATTGCAGCTTTAACAACTATTATTACTTTAAAATTCTAATTGGGACTAAGAAACTGAGGCCCCTGAGCTGCGATGTTCTCACACAAGAAGAGCTGTTTTGCAGACATTGAGGGTAAAACTGAAACCTGCCTCGTTTACACTAGTGGAGAAAGTAAAACATTTTTATGGTAACACATTTCTGACACCCATCAGTATCCCTCTGAAACTACTCTCAGTGTATCCATTGCCCCCGGAACGCCCGTCTCACTGGGAAACAGACACTGCCAAGCAGGCCCATGAAAACCACGCAAACGGTTACAATTGAGCTAGTTCATCTCTATGGGGTTTGTGTCTCCAATTGCCCTTGTGTCCAGACCTTGCTGGCTCTTCTGAATTATGCCTTTCACTAGAAGAAGGATGCTATTATGGCCACCATGTCATTATCCGAGAGCTTGAAAGTTGGGTTAGAAACGTTCCCTGTCTTTATTTCATGTATCACAGAACCTGGGTCTTCTGGTACCCCAGCCCTCCCTGTCTGGGGACTTGGTGTGTGTCAGCATCACTGCTCAGCTGGTAATGAGAGCCCTTGAGGAACCCAGCTCTGCCCACCTCCAGGCAAGCGGAAGGGAGAAGTCAGGTCAGGCTGTGACACATGACAAAGTGCCAAGTGAGAATGATCAGGACCAGTGACGGATGACAAGCGGGGGGAGGAAACAGAGGGACCCGGTCTGCTTTCCAGACCACTGACTCACAACCAGGAACTCTCAGAAGAAACAGTGACACAGGACGTCACCTCCCTGCAGGGTGTGCAGGGAAACTTACCACTCACCCCGAAAGGCTGTCTCGTCCCAGAATTCACACGTAGAAACTGTGAAACTCCCTGCGTAGCCAGCCCACCCAGGGTAAAATACCACCGGGCCACAATTCCTGCCTGAAACAGATACCAAAATGGCGTTTACAATTTGGAATTGGCTTAGATTCCTTTTGAGAGTCATACGAACAACGCTGTTACCTGGTCATCCAAGGCACGTGAAGATCTCTTTTATATCTTCGAACTTCTTGTTCTTCCTCCTAAGGAGTGTGCTTGGTTAACGTCCAGTCGGAAGGTTAAAGTCTGCCTCCAAGCGTGAAGAGCTGCCTCCATTACCAAGGGGGCTTGGAAAAAGAAGTGCCTCACGTCCAATTAACTGTAACGTGACACACGTGAGCCTTCCAGTAGCAAAGCTGCCTGGGGAGCTAGCAGTTTACTTGATGGGTGATGCTACCACTTCTTAGCGCAGGGAGAGATTTCCTTGCCTCCCAGGGACCACCCCTGTTCCGGCAGAGCTAAGTATAAAATGTTTTATTTCTGGAAGGGAAGGCTTTGCCTTTCCTCCCTGTCCTACCCGTCCCCGGTTGGGCACAGCAATATCGAAACCCACTTCCTGCCTCTGAGCAAAGCTTTTAGTGGATATAAAAAATCTGGCTTTTACCATGTCATTCCAGAGCCCAGGGTGTCCACTGAGGGTCCCGTGGATCAGTCAGGAAGTCCAGGTTAAGGTCTGGCCGCAGGCACAGCCATGCCCGTGACGGTCTCACCTGGGAAAGGCAATCATTTCCGGGTAGGAGCTGATCCAGGCCGACTGTGGATGCAGGTTTCTGAGCCGCAGGCAGGATCTCGAGCTGGGGGTGTTCCGCTCCTGTTTTATAGGCAAGACCACGATGCAGACACGTACGACAGTCTGAAGCACTTGGGCCGTGACGGCCGACGCTGGTGCAAGCCTCTTATTTCTTTTTTGAGTCATGACATCTTTGTTGGGCGGATTTGCATCACAACAACATTTTTAGATTAGGAACTTATTTAGACATGGTTGTAATGTGCAAGCAGAAGTTTTTGTGTAGAAAATTTCTCCTCTATTCACCAATGCTTTGTCTTGTTGGAGTTTAGAACAAAATCTTTTTCACCTGGAATGAAATTGGTGGTTGCCTGCTCACATCTCTCTCAATCTAATACACATGGTGGGTACATTTTCCCCAGAATCTTGGCTCTCCTGCATCTTCATCTTAAACCATTTGCTTTGATCTGCTTTAGTTTTAATTTAAAGGTTGTCTTTGGCTGGGAGCAGATGCACCCTGCCAGATGATAGAGAATGTGGGTTTTGAACAACTGACCATATTTCTATTCCTACCTTCAGCCATTCATAAATCTTCGTGGAAGTAGAAAGAAAAAAGCATTCTGAAAGAAAGAAATAGTACACGTCTGTATGTGTGTGTTTTCCATAAGCTGTAAATCAATGATACTGGTAGATGCTGGTGGAGGAAAAATGTGGCTTAATGGGCAAAAGACATTATTTACACCAGTGGTTCTGAAAGTGGGACTGAGACCCAGCAGTGCTAGCATCTGGGAGTTGGTGAGAAATGCACATTCTTGGGCCTGTCCTTAGACCTACTGAACCAAAAAATCAGGGGCGGGGCCCCCAAATCTGTACTTTAATACGTCGCCAGGTAATTCTGATGCACGCTTGAATTTGGGAAACACTGATTTAGACAATAAGGTGAGTAAATGCGGGTAAATGCATTTTTTCATATATGAAGTTGAATAATATTTAACTTTTAAGTAACTGGAGGGAACAATTCAACCTGATGTGACAATGAATTTTTAGATATTATAGAACTAGTATTTCACAAACCTGTAACCAGTGGACAAAATAAATTCTCCTAATGATAAAGCAGCAGGCATCTGGGTTCAAACCCGTTGGTGGTTAGGGTAAAAGTGACCAGAGCATAGGCTTAGTACTGTATCTAGCATTTGAAGAATGAATCATCTTCACCAGTCATGGGACAGGGGGGAAATGTCTGACTTATGTATGAGAAAGAAAGATATGAAACTGAGTGGGTACATTTTTTTTTTCCTGAAAAAATTTTAAAAGATTAGTTTTATTCTGAAAGCATGTTGCACATATGTGCATCTCTTTTTAAAAATAACCTGTAGGCGTGGCTCAGAAGTATCCAGAAAACAACTGTAGGCATCCGGAAATTCCTTGTCAAATTTCACTGCCAGTTTCGTATGCAGTTCTCTGGAATCAGCTACTGGATTACTTGTCCCAACAAACGGGAAGACATATCGCCAAATTCAGCTTTTGATAAACAGGATAAGATGGACGTTATGTAAAGAAGAAATGTGATTCATATATATTTTCGTTTGCTTATGAAATGACTTCAGTTTATGTGTTGAATAGCATATGTGCTGAAACTGTCATCTTACATCTTCCCTCTCCTCCCACCTGTTGCGAAAAGAAAGACCAAAACCAGAATGAGTATTAACTACGATTATTCACCATATTTAAAAACTCTACAACTTGGCAAGAGTGTTTGCTAAACTGAGGTTCAGTAAAAAAGTTAATGGGACTCCTGGGTATATTTTATTAGGGAAATAAATGTCCTGAGTGCAGCAGTAAGCCATCTGAAAGATTTTGGTGGAGTTTTATTACCCTGCCCTGTGTTTTGAAATGAACCACAAAATTCAATGTGAAATCAATCCTGAGGCATAATTTATCTTGTGTGCATTTTCGCTATTTCTCTGCTCGTCCATGGCCTCAGTCCCTGACTTTTCCAGCATCTCTGGAGTGCCCTGAATCTCTAGATGATGAGGCAATGGACACATGGCTTTTTATTTATCAGAGGAAAGTTGGCTGAATCCACCCCATTCCTGCAGCTGGATTGCAATAGACAGCTGGATAACTGGAAAACTTTCAAAGATTCACTGAATTGTTTTCATACAAAGTTTTGGTGTCAGAGAGATGGTGTGTGTGTGTGTGTGTGTGTGTGTGTGTGTGTGTGTGTGTGTGTGTGTGTGTGTATTGAGCAGCCACTGCAGAAAATATCAAAATAAATGAGATATTAATTAGTAGGAGATTACACAAAATCCAACATGGAGATGTCCCATCTAAATACTTCAAAATAGTTGATCAAGATGGGTCAGAATAATTGGACAATTATCTATCAATGGGATAATCATCCTATTTTGAAAAGATTAAATCTCAGAAAGAGCAACACACCATCTCTAATTTCCTTCTATTTTTCCCTCAAATCTGACTATCTTCATGAACAATTAGGTAAAGTTCTAAGGCTACCCTTAATTATATTTATTGCAGGTTGACTGTTATTCCTATTTTATACACCACAACTGAAAACTGTCTGGACTTTGCATATCATCACCCCTAACCTCCCTTTTAAAAAAAATATTTAGGCTTTTCTTTGAAGCCTGGGTGCTTAAAATGAGTTCAGACTTGCCGTTTGAGCTATATAGAGTCTCAAACCCTAGCTTGTAAATTTAGGACTAAACTGCAAAGGTCAGAGGCAACAGATTTAGGAAAACATAATAAGCAGCCCTCCAGGTCGTTTTGGAGGTAAATATTGTACAAACCATGTACGTATAAAAGTGCACTCTCTCTAGAAAGATGGGGCCACAACTTTCCTTTGGGAAGGGGCAAAGCCATCTGGAAACTTCCCCCATCATGGCCTCTCAGTGTATCCCAGGCCACCTAAGGGCATGTGTGGGGACAGTGACCTTTGGCAGGCCCGGGCCACGTTGGGAACACACTTTCCAGAAAGAGGACGTTCTGGCAGTACTCCCTGTGCGGTCAACTAAGCTATTTAGGAGGAAGTGCAAGCTTCGGGGTGCACGCCCCCCGCCCCATTCAGGGCCACAGAGATGTCCCCTCGTGCATGAGATCACAGCCTGGGAGTTTACCAAAACGAGCAAATCCCAGAAAACGGCTGAAAGGGTTCCTCTGGTGATACCATCAGGTTTGAGACACTGAACAAATGTTCTTCCCTCCAATCCATCCCAACCTCTCCCCAGTAAATCCCAGCACAGTGAAAATAGCAACATCAGCAGTTCTGCATTGCTGGACGGCCGGCCCAGTTAGAAGCACGCTCTCCATCGACAGGTCGAGACCCAAAGTGCAAGGCTGAGATGTGGGCAGAAAGACGCCCGAGGCTCGTTCCAGAAAGGAAACCTCCCCAGTTCCTACATCAGCAATCGTGATGCATGAAACATGGAAACAACCTCACCCCAGAATTTCCTCTCTGAGAAACTTAGCATGGCACTATGGTTTCTCAAGATTTCACAGCAAATGAGTTAAAAAAAAATACAAAAAAACCCTCAGGCTTTGGATCAAATAAATGTCTTTGCTAAAGACTGACTAAAACTAATTAAGACCAGTATGACAGAATATTTAACGTAAAAGCATCTTACGCTTTGTAAGCACCAATCTGCATAATGATAATACCCGCTCCACGTCTAGAGTGTATTTATAAAAAGCACAAATATGGGAGTAAAACATCTTTAGATGTAAACACTCAAAACAAAGCTAAGTTTCTAGTATTTTTCCACCACCTGGGAAGAGATTTTTTAAAATAATTAAATAAAAGGTGGTGCTGTGAATTACCAGCTATGTTTCTTCTGATTCCTATAAATCAGTTAAATTGAGTTTCAGGTGGAAACTTGGCTTGTTTACTAATCTTGGTCTACTTTTAGATCCCGGTAATGATTTGTTTGTTGGTTTGGTTTTTGGCCGCACCTCACAGCATGCGGGATCTTAGTTCCCTGACCAGGGATCGAACACGTGCCCCCTGCAGTAGAAGCATGGAGTCCTAACCACTGGACCACCAGGGAAGTCCCCCATAATGATTTCTTGAGAGTCATCCAGAATATGGCTTATTACGATTACGTGTTACTGTCTTTCTTAAGGTATCCACTTTGGGGAAGTCTTAACTTTCACAGTTGAAAACTAGTAAAATCAGACAGGATGGTGACTTGAGCCCTGCTGGACATCACTGTCAGCTCTGGAACGCTCTTCCTCCAGTTGAAAGAATTCCTAACATAACATCGCATGTATTCTACAGGACAACAGGCCCAGCGTCCCTTCAAGATTCAGAGGGGACCCATGATTTGTCACCTCGTACCTGCAATCTGCCAGACACGTACCAGCTTTCCATGTGCGTCAACCCAGAAACAGTAAACACGTGCTGACACCATCTTTCTACCTTCCCTGCATCCTCCTCACTCCAGGGGAGAAAGCAAAGGGCACAGCTCAAGGAAAGATACAGAACAGAGAAGTTTATTTTACACTATCCGTCCAAGAAAACAATCGCCGTAAACCAGTGCAAAATGTGTAACAGAATCCATGTGTGTCTTGGCTCTGAGAGCCCGAAGTGGTGATTTCCTCTCCCGCTCCTCCAGCCGGCAGGTGCCCCTCGGCGAACGCCGGCCTCAGCCTGCACCATCAGCAAACATTCAACCCATCTGTAGCAGGTTATTTTTACAATTCATACCAGAATGTGTACAAGGGACGGGGAAAACCATACCGAATGAATAAGTGATCAGTGCTTAAAGTAAATACATGGGGCGGCACGGGCAAGAATCCACAGTTTCAATAAATACAAGTATAACAAGCATGGGTGGGTCTCAACTCGGTGGAATTATCTGCGTAATAATCCAGCATCAGACAAAACCTAGCAGGGCTGCTGAGCAGTGATTGGCAACAACGTCCACGATAACTTATGCCCTTGAGCGAGTCTGCACTGAACACATTCTGCGGTTTCCAAGGTGTCCGTTCTCTTTTCTCCTTCCTGTGCCTCCCGCCCGCCCCACCCCCGCCGCCCCTCCCGGAAGGGAGCGGTGGAGCTGGGACTGCTGGGCGGCGGCGTCCCGAAGTTAGAACGCTGGCCCTAGAGCCAACGGTCAGGGTCCAGTGTACTCAGTACCGAGGGGCCACGTCTGTGCAAAGTGCGCGTCTCTCCATTTCCCAAGAAACCAGTGTCTGTACCTCCTGCGCGTAAAGCGGTGTTGGCCTCTGGGTCACTCCCTGTCACCCCAAACACCAAGCAAAGAGAACACATCTCAGGGACTCACAGGCGGGGAAGCTCCTGCCGTTGGCTGCCTAGCGCTCTCGGATGGAGAGGTTAACCGGGGCCCCGAGTCAAAGGCCTCTGGCAGGCAGGCAACAACTATTGCTTGAGAGGCTAGAAGGAACCTGGGGAGAGAGTGATGGTCAAAATGGACAGGTGGGCAGCTATCTCCTTCCCGTAAAACCCTGCGCCCCAGGGAAGGCCTGCAGGGCTTGGCGGAGATCCCCGGGTGTGACGTGTCACGCCTTTGTCCCAGGGCCTCGCCAGCCACTCCTCAGATCAGCACTAAATCCGTACAAGCTCCAAAGCGCCTGGGACTCGACCCCAGAGGACGCAGCTGGGACACCCGTGGGTCATCGACGGACCCAGAGCCCAGTGAAAGAAGATGCAAGAAAAACTCTCAATCTCTGGAAGCAAAGGAAGAAAAAGGGGGATCCCCCAAAGCCAAACAGCCCCCCAGACCCAGTAACCTAGGAATCAGCGCCAAATATAAGGAAATCCCAAACACTCCCTACCGTCAATGGACCCTCTCCTCTCTCTCCTTCCACAGTCTAGGGTCATAAATTAGGCTAGCCTTCCATCCAATAACTTAAAAAAGGACGAGGGATGTACTAAGTTTTGCCTGGCTTGGGCCAGTTAGCAGCCAGTTTTTCTAGAATCTCAGTCACTGTTCAAAAATTGAGCTTGAAAATTCACGCGGGTGTCGAAGTCTTCACGCGGAGGAGGCGGGAAGGCGGAGCCGGGGTGGGGGGCGGGGAGGGGGCCGGGGGCGGGGCAGGGGGACCCGAGGGCGGGAGCGGAGGCCGGTGGGCAGCGCAGAGACCACGCCGCGGGGCCAGACTCGGGCGCCGGGCTCGTATTGCACAGAAGGAGGGGCCGCGGCTGGCGGCGGCCGCGGGTCAGTGGTCCCCGCACATGGGCAGGTTCACGAAGGTGAACACGTTGAACTCAGTCATGATGGAGAAGCACAGGAACACGCCGTATAGGAAAAGGCACCCGCACCCGAGCTTCCTGTCCAGCTGCCACTTGTTCAGGTGGACGCCAAACACCTGCAAGGCACAGAGCGGGGTCAGAGGGCGCGGGGCGGGGCCCGCCCAGTCCTTCTCCCTGGACTCCGCCCCCCCGCCCCCTCCCCCCGTCCCCTGCTCCCTGAAGCCGCGCGCCAGGTTTCCCTCCTGCCTCCCCGGTGGCTCCCTCTTTGTTCCTTTTGCGACCCTGTCCCCTCATCCTGACCTCTCACTGTCCGAGGGCGCCGGGACTCACACCTAGGCCTCACTTTCCTGTCTACACTCACTCCGTTGCGGGTCTCCTCCAACTCCTCGGCTCTAAACCCCTCCAATGTTCTGGCGTGTCCAGAACACACGCCAGATTGCTCCTGAACTGGGACTCGTCTTTCCAACGGCCGTCCAGACCTGGCCCCTTGGATGTCAGATAGGCGCTGCAGACTTAAGATGTCTGAACTCTTCCTCCCCAAACCTACTTCTCAACCCTTCAACAGCCCAGCTTGGACAGCTGGTCAGTGGTGAACCCCGTCTCCCAGCACTGTAGGGCTTCAGCGAAGCACAGAGATGCCCCGAAGCTAGGAGCCAGCACTCCGACGTCACACACAACTTCCCTACAGGCCTGGGTAATGGGGCGGATATCAGCGACTACCTCACGGGGTGGGGTGGGGGGTTGGTGAGCTCCAGATGGGAGAACATGTGCGTTAAGCACAGTGTGTGGCCATTACAAGTATAACCCTAAGTCATACCCACCTGAAGAAAATCCTAAACGGCGAAAGAATGGATTTATATGGGTTTTCACTTCTGTGTAAGGCAGTATTTACTCTGGTAAAACCTTGACATTGGACTTGCATCCTGATGCTGTGAATTACTTCTCCTGCCCTTCTGAATTCCCGTTCTCTAGTATATGTATGTTCACATACCAGGTGTGATTCAATGAGTACTTCCTTGAAAAATTCAGGAGAAAACACACTGCGTCTCTTATTGTGGAAATTCAGTAACGTGTGTATGTTAGCAGGCACTTCAAGTGGATCAGTCCGTGTGGTGGTGTGAACTTGTTCCCGCCAAACGTGTCAGTTGAGTTGGAATATTAAATCGTACAAATGGATGTGATGGCCAAGGTAGTGCAGTGGCATAAAAGTGCACTGTCAATCAAGTCTGTTCTCGGTCTTTGAGTACTGGTCAAATCCATGGATTTATGAAGATGTTTAGTAACCTGGAATAGTCAGTTAATTGGGATATAACCTTCCGTCGACTAATCTTGCAGAAAAAGTGGGATCTCCCTTTGGCTTTTGATAAAAATTTGTGTTTGACATGAGATGGACCCAGCTTCTGAGAGGAGGCTGGCTCCTTTCAGAGAGGGAGAAGGCTTTCTCATGGGTTGCCAGGATCCACTTCTGGAAGAAACAGCCATGAGATGGGGCATCTGGTGGCTGACTGTCTCCATCTACCAGAAGGCCACGTCCATCTGGTGCCCAAACAAACTGTAGCCACAGAACCCACGGGGGTGGCGGGGGGGGGGGGAACATGGGAACTGGAGAGTGGAGAGAGCTGCAGACCCACCGTGACAAAGACGGAGGCCAGGAGCAAGCCCACGGAGTAGATCAGTCCCCTGCTGTTTAGCCGAATCTGTAAGAAAGGATGACATGGAGTCAGGCTCCTGAAAGCATGTCTGCGGAGTGCGGGGCAGTGAGTACCAGTGAGTCCAGGGATGGAGAGCAAACGGCAGCTCCGCAGTAGAGACGGGCGATTTCCTGGACACCCAAGGTGCACCCTCGTCTGGTCCATCCTCAGCCTGATCCCTCTCGGCCTCCAGCAGGTGTCCACTGACTGCCCCTCGGCCACTTGAATTCTCCATCCTGTGTGGCCTAATTCTTATTTCCTGGGGACCTGACCTCCAGCTTGCTCGACACACAACTTTGAGGGTAAATTTAATAACATGGGTCACGGGAGCAACATTTTGAAAAATATTACTAAACTTTTTATCTCTGTTGCATTCAATGTCTGTGACCTTCACCCAAACTTGATGAGAAGTGGTGAGTGAGGGCTGCTATCTTGACCAAGCAAAGAAGAGGAAAGAGTTAACATTCCATTTCTGATACTTTGTTCTGTTTGTTTTTCACAGTAATACTGTGGGCTTAACTGGCAAACTTTGAAGAAAAAAACCAATTTCTGGAATTCTTCGGGAACAGCGTTGTCCAGTACAACTTCCCGCAATGATGGAAACGTCCTACATCTGTGCTGCCCAGTATGGTAACCGTTAGGGACATGGGGTTCTTGAGCACTTGAAAGGTGGCTCGAACAACAGAGGAACAAAAATTTTAATCTTACCTTTAATTAATTCAAATTTACATTAGAAGAACCACATATGAGTAGTGGCTGCAGTACTGGACAGAGCAGATAGAGAGTATTAAGGGGCCAACCGGGCCGACAAAGATGGTAAAGTTTCTTCCATGGTGTCGAGAAGATGCCCCTTCTGCTTTGTCCTGGGCCCTGAGGCCGGCTGCCTGGAAATAGGAGGGGTGCCTCGGGGCAGCCACGCTCACAGGGCGCCCCCCTGACCAGAAGCAGCAGGGGGAGGAGGCTTGTTAGAAACGCAGAATCTCAGGCCCCACCCAGACCTCCCAAATCAGCAAACTCTGGGGACAGGGCTCATCAACCTGTATTTTAATAGACGCTCCAGACAGTTCGGACGCACGAGAAAGTTTAAGAGAAAGTCCTAAGGGTCAATCCACTTCTGACCTCCAAGCATCCTGAGGATGGGACTTTGACATTCATTTTTCCCCGGTTCTCTTGGAAACTCTTATGTGCAGCCAGGCTGGGGGACTACTCCCGACCCCCAGCAATGTACACTGTCCTGCTGGGAGTCAAATGCTCACCTGTGCTCACAGAAAGGAAAATGAGGCAGGTTGAGTGATTTCATTACAGAACTAAGTGGTGATTATTAGCAGGAGTGGTTTGGACAAGGTTCAAGGTGCCTCTTGCCACCCTTGCCCCAGTTCACCCCCAGGTGTGGGTATGGTAACCTGTGGGTGTCTCTGTAGATGGGTGTGTTAGTTCATCTTTTGGTGACAGGACACTGCATGCCCTAAAGAGCCAACCCTCTCTGTGGGGACCCAGAAGCCTCGCACATCTCACTAAGCAATGTTCTGTCGGAGGGAATGGGCAGGACTCTCCCCTGCCCACACAATCCCTGTGAGCCAACCATCTGCTGAACCCCAGCTGGGAAATTATTCCCATACCATATGCCTCCCAAAGACTAATGGACACAATCATATCTCCGTGCCACTAAAGCAACGGGCTGACCCGGTGAATCCATTGCAGACAAATGGGAGATCAGCCCCATCTCAGTCCAGCTGGTGGCGTAACTTCCTGCAGACCCTCAGCCAGGCTGTGGATAGAGTTTCCCCCTCTCATCGGCTGTGTTAGTATAGAGAGGCCAGCACCCAGGCATACATCACAAGTGACTTGTACTGAAAGAGAGTCTCTTCTGAGTTCTTAATTCTCAACACTGTGTGGATTCTTCCAAGAAGGGGGCCATTGCATTCCCAGCCCAGCTCGCCCTATGAGCCCCAGGCTCCAATCCCTGTCAGCAACGAGGATGGAGTAAAGTGATTTCCTGCCCTTAAGAAACCAAGAGCCAGTGAGAGCAAAAGGCAAAGCAGGACAGTTCTCTTTGGCCAAGGCTTTTCAAAAGGAATCAGGTTCAACCAAAGCTTTGGAACTTCACCCTGTCTACATTCACATAAAGTCTCAAAGGACAGTGCTGCTGAAATTGTAAGTCATCTCTAAAGACTAAAGACAACCAACTTCTGTGGGGTTTCTGAGTATTTTTCACTTTTTCACCTTTCTCTCTGCAGCTTTCTTGGCTAATGGACTGCCACACGCACCCAGGGGTGTATTTTTGTTTTTTCATTGTTAATTAGAGACCTGGGCTCTCGACGCCTGCATCGGTTCCTTGCTACCTTACTGAACCCCCTTCCCATGGACGTGACAGTGAGGAATTAGGGTTCCTTCACTTGCCTCTGCGCCAGCATGAACACCTCCAGCCACTGGAGACTATCGGTGGTTGGAGTCAGGGGTTGGCAAATGCAGGCGATGGGCCAGTTGTGGCCCATCGCCTGCATTTATAAATAAAACTTTATTCTAACTCAGCTTATTCATTGACACATTGTCTGTGGCTGCTTTCATGCTACAACGGCGGAGCCGAGTAGTTCTGACAGAGATGGTATGGCCCACAGCACTTAACGTATTTCCTCTCTGGCCCTTTCTGGAAAAAGTGTGCCGACCCCTGGTTTAGGGCATGGGCTCCAGACCCAGCTTCCTGCTCAGTCACCCACTCGCTATATAATCATGGACAAGTGACTTAACTTCCCCAGACCTCAGTTTTCTGATGTATAAAATGGGGACGATACAGTTCCCACCTTAGGGAGTGGTTATGAGGACTAACTGGATTAATCCATATTCAGCTCGAATAGGAGCCGGTGTATAAAGTCCTCAATAAATCTGGGCCATTATTCTCCATCCACTCGTGATCTGCCTGGGCCCACTTCCCTGGCCCCCCAGATGCTACTTTGATACGGTCGTCACCTGGCAGCTCCCTGGTCAATGCCTCAGTAGGTGACAAACCCCATGAGAGCAGGGACCACGGCATTTCATCCTCCGCCTGGCACGGGGCTGGGCACAGACCACGTGCTTGCTACATAATCGGTGAACGATCAGGAATGCCCTTGAAGTGGCGTTTTGCGTGTGGTTTACAAAAAGGCCAGTGCTTCTGTGGGGCAGGGTGGACTGGCCAGAGAGACCCTGGATAATGTTCCAGAAGCAATGCAATCCCTGCCCCCAATTCCCTGTCTCCCTTCCCCACTTTTTTTATGTGTGTATAGCTATTTTGTTTTCACCCAACACTTTATTACGAATGCTTTTAAGCGTTCAGAAAAGTTGAAAGAATCAGAGCATCTTATTTTTTTAATGAACTTCAAAGTAACCTAGGACATGTCACCCCCATCACTTCAGCCTGCATCTCACTACACAGGGTTCACTACTAGTTCACAGCTCTTACTTTTAGGTGCTGTTTCCATATGGTGAAATTCACAAATCATAATTGCACCATTCAATGTGTTTTGAGAAATGCATACACCCATGTCCCCCAAAGTCCAGCCGTGACGTAGAGCACTTCCATCACCCCAGAAAGCTCTCCTTTGCCCTCCCAGCCAGTCTCACCCAGGGGTAGCCACTGCTCTAAACTTCTCCATCATACGTTGGTTTAGCCTGTCGTATAAATGGCATCTCACAGTGTGCACTCTTTTCTGCCAGGATCCTTTTACTCAGCATACGATTTTTTAATGTATCCCTTCATGTTTTTCATTGCATCGATAGCTCACTTCATTTTTTTATTGAGGTATCGTGGACATCTAACATTATATTAGTTTCAAGTGTACAAGATCATGACTTGATATTTGTATATACTGGGAAATGGTCCCCACAATCAGTCCCCATACATAATTACAAACATTTTTCTTTCCTGTGATGAGGACTTTTAAGATCTACTCTCTCAGCAACTTTCAAATATGCTCAGCTCTTTTTTAACAGCGTACGTATATGATGGATTGTTTAATTACTCTCCTCTTGGTGGGCTGCTTCTAGTTTGGGGCTATCGGTGTGTATTGATTTTATAACACAAGCAAAATGAAAAGAGGCCGCCAGTGGAGACAGGAAAATGAAGAGAATGAACACAGCTCGGGACTCCTCCGGGACCTCAAAGGCACCAGCTCACATGCTGGCAGCCCCTCTCTGCCGTCAGTCACTGGTAGCCCTTACCCAACTGGAGCAATTCACCGCCTCCCCCCACGCCCATCCTCTTTGGGAACATGCAGTTGAGTCAGATGGGGCCCTCACCTCCTTCCCATTTCTTCTCTGCCCTTCCCTCCCTAGGTCCTTTGCCTCTTCCAAGTTCACTGGGCCCCTGCTGGCTTTATCCCCCAGCTGATGCTGATCTCCTCCTAACTTTCCCCGGGGGGGCCGGCTTCTTACCTCCCCAGCCAGTCCCAGTGCTCTAAGGGCAGATGCCTGGGTCTTGAGTTTTCTGTCATTCCACACAGCACCTAACTGCCCCCCTAACTCCACACACCGTATGTTTAAGTGAGCATCTGCTGGTGATGCTGCGAGAGAGAGAGAGAGAGAGAGAGAGAGAGAGAGAGAGAGAGAGAGAGTGTGTGTGTGCGTGTGCGTGTGTGTGTGTGTGTGTGTGTGTGTTATATGTAAGGCAGTAAGGCTGGATGGCAAGGGGCACGACTGGAGAGCTGGGTGGGGAAACTGACCACGGTGAAGGTTGGCTTTAAGCCTGATCTTTTTAAGCAAGAAAGTCAGAGGGCACCAAAATTACCTTTTCCCCCCCAGTGGAGGCAAACTTGCATATGGTAGAAGCACAGATCTCAAGTGGACTGTTGGATGAGTTTTGACCAATGCGTGTACCCAGGTAACCCACACCCCAACGAGAATATAAAACATTTTCCTTACCCCAGTAAGTTTCCCTGAGGGCAGCAAATCTTAACCCTCCCGAACAACTAGTTTCTTGAGGGCTTGCTAAGCCAGACAATCTTAGGGTTAGCTAAGATGCTAACCTCTGGAAAAGACTTGGAGCTCCAGCTGCACAGTGTGGACCTAAACTGGCATCTCCCTGCTCCTGCCTCAGAGATGGGAAGCCCAGGAAGTGCAAAGGCAGGGAGTCCCCATGGCAATGCCCTTCTGAGAGCAGGCAACACACTCGGATTGCTCAGCTCTGACATTTAACGTTGTTTTTATTTCTTGCCTTCAAAACTACGAATTTTTATTCCCCAATTCCCTCTTGGCAGTTGTTGGAGAGGAAACAGGAGGCTGGCTTGTTCCCAAGTCAACAGGAATTTAGGCTCCGTGGATGTGTGGTTTTTAGTAGGGACGCACACAGAGACCATGACACCCCTAGTTTCCCATGTGCACGTGGCTCATAAAACAGCTCCCTGAATCCTACACCGTTTGTTTGAGGACCTAAAAAACCCCCAGCCTCAAAGACTCCGACTCTCCCCACATTACAGTTTAAAATCTCTGTATGTTTTGAGGTCAGCTCCACCCAACCAGCAAATTCTTTTCAGAAAAACAAGAAGCCCCTGGATTTTCTCTGATTTGGTTTATAACTTGGAACACATGTGGTGTGTCCTTTGCATTTTCTGACTTGGGCAGTTTGAACACTTGCTTGGGCTTTGGTTCCAAATGGATGTGTCCAGCCGTGACTTTATGTTGTATAACATCACAGGGCGGGGACCTCTCTCCTTGAACAATTAAATGACGTCAGAAAGTGAACAAGCCGACAGAAAAGCAGCACATTAAAGGCAGCTGGTGCCCAAGTCCCTTCTGTTCCAGAGCACACACACAAACACAGGATTGCACTGAATTCTAGTAGCTACTCCTTGAGGTGGCTTGTTCTCCCTGTAAAGGTGAGACAGCTGAGGCTCAGGGCAGTGACGCTCTTAACCGAGGTAAGATTCTGCTCACCAGCGCGCGAGTGTGGGTTTCCCCGACACATCCAAGCCATTCTGCGACACCAGCTGAGTGTCCTGCACTTTAACCTGCCACTACCTACCTGGAAGCCGCAGCAGCTCCCACAGGTTAGGCCTCAGCTCTGCAAGGCTGTCCCCACCTCCCCCTACTGGAGACGCCAGCTGTAAGTCCAGGTTGTCACCTGTGTTTTTGACGACTGGGTTACAGATTAGAGGTCCCCGTGGAGGTTCCAAGAAGGAACCTTCTTCTTGGGTTCTACTAGTTTGCTAGAGGGCTCACAGAACTTGGAGAAAACATTTACCTTACTAGATCACCCGTTTATTATAAGAGGATATAACTCAGATGGAAGAGAGGCACAGGGCAAGGTGTGGGGAAAGGGCTGGGGGCTGCCAGGTCCTCTCGGGGGGGGGGGGCACTCTCCCTGAATCTCCATGCATTCACCAGCACAGAAGCTCTCTGAACCCTGTCCTTTTTGGGCATCTACGGAGGCCTCATTATAGAGGCACAACTGATTAAATCAACGGCCACTGGTGACTGATTGAACCTCCAGCCCCTCTCTTTGCCCCAGACTTCAGGGGGTTGCGACTAAAAGTTCCAACCCTCAAATCACAGGGTTGGTTCTCCTGCCAAGCAGTCCTCATCCTTAGGTGCTGACCTAAAGTCACCTCATTAACAGAAAAAGATACCTTTGTAGCTCTCCTCAGGAAATTCTGAGGGTTTTAGGAGCCCCGTGCTAGAAACGAAGAGTAACTGTATATTTCTTATCATAAATCCCAGTATCACACACGGCCACGAAGCTGGAAAGGGGTCAAGCCTGCACTCAGAGCCGGCCTTCAGCCTGTAAATTCTAGACTCTTCCCTGCACCTTGCAGGGCACAGGGGAAAAGCCAGAGTTCTCTTCACCTGCTAAGAACTCTCCAAGGTGGCATCTGGGCCTTTGGCGCCCATCCTTTCTGGAAGAGTCCTGAATACACAGCAAGAACCACAGGTGCCCGTGCAGCAGAGGCCTGGGGCCGCCCCATCCAGGTCCCGTGCTGCCCCCATCCTCTTGCCACTTCGGTGGAGCCAGCTGACTCCCCGGAGCCGGTACTGGCGTCTGTGCCTGAGGGCTCCTCCCAGAACTGCGGAAGCGCCACCCGCCCCACCAATGTCCCTCCAGCTGCCGCCGCCTGCCTTCCCGTCACACCTCCCCGCTCCTTCTGGGCTTTCCTCCTCCCCCCCACCGAATAAATGCCTCACCCCATCCTTGTCTCAGGATGCAGTGGTCTCTGGGGGATCTAAACTTTGATAGACGGTGGGACTGAATCTGCTTCAGGCCTTGGTGACCCAGGTCAGCCCTTTCCTGGGGGGCCGGTCAAGACCCTGTCTTCCCCCAGGTATCATCTCATTTTCCTGAACCAGCACCTGAAATCTAAAGGGCAAGGTTCACCTTCAGGGGACTGGGCGGTGTCACGGTAGTCCCCAGGGTCTTGTTAGAACAGCCTCAAGAAGAACCGTTCATTGCCACGTCGCCCAGCGCTCCCCCAGTTACCCCTCCAGGCCTGTGGGAACAGCTTGTGTTTAGACGGGCCCTGGCAGCGCTTTCTGGAGTTCGCTGGTGTCCATGGTGTCAACACTCCTGCCAAGGTCAAGTGCAAGGTGCCAACCAAGGGTGGGGTGGGGAAGACCTCTGTAAGTCTCTTCTTCCCCTGGGGGTTGGGGCAGCGTTTTCAGTAAAAGGAACCACTGGTCCAGCAACTGGAGCAGCATGCGGGTACCGGGAGCCCGATTCAGGGATGCTCGCTAAAAAGGCGAGAAGGAAGATGCAGAAGCATCGGGTACCGACTGGCGGGTTATGGGCGCGCCGGCTGAGTCGGACACGGTGCTGCTCTCAGAGGCGGCGGGGAGATGGCCGCCCACGTGACTGCAGAGGCAGTGGACGTGGCTGGGGCAGCTTCCTGGAGGAGGTGATGGCTGGCAGACGGCCGGCCTTGGAAGAAGGACCTTGGGAAAAGCCTTCCTCCACGTGGCCACGCGCTCCTTCTGGAAACAGTCTCGGGCCCCACTTCCTCCCGGTTCTCCCACTTTCTGGCTGACCACTCCTCAGCCTCCTTCACTGGATGGTTTTTTCCTGCCGGACATCAGGATATGGTTCCGGGCTCTCTTCTCTATTTACACTTATTTCTTGTAAGAGCTTTATGCTTGAAGACCCACAATAATGCTCTCGCCTGCCAAACGGAGACCTTGCCTCTGAACTTCAGACGCCTTTATCCCACTGCCTACCTGACATTTCCACCAGGACGACCCTCAGACACATGAAACCTAATCTGTCCTAAATGGAACCCTGGGCACTGCCTCTTAGATATGCTCCCCTCCACCCCTACCCAGGCTTGTCTTCCCCAGGTCACATATTTTCTCTTTCCTACAAATGCTTCATAACTGGTCTTGGGCCTCTGTCTTGTGTGGCTCCAACCCTTTCCCCTCGCAGTAGCTGGAATCTTCTTCCTAATAGGACAATCACACCACCCCCTTCCTTGTCTCCATGGCCACGGCTCTCAGCGTCCTTGCCCACGTGGCCTCTCTGGGCTCTAGTTGCTTCCTGCCACTCATCCCTCTGCCTCCCCGCCTCCCACCCCCACCCTCTGCCCCCAGGCAGAGGAGCTGTCCTCGGGTCCTTCGTGCACAGAACCTTCTAGTATCTTGGTCTTTTACTAGCTGTTCCTTCTGTTCAGAAAAAGCCTCTCACTTTTATCTCCTTGGTTTCTGATAATCTCAGATTCTCAGAATGAGTGTCACTTCCTCACATGCATTCCAGGTGCCCTGATCCCTGCCACACACAGCCACATGCTGCCATGACTCCCGCATGACCAGCTCTCAGGAGAGCATGCGTCACACTTGGGTTCGGAATTGCCTGTGTGGTCATCTCCTCCCAGAGGCCAGGGCTCCAGGAGCACAGGACGGTGTCTGTCCAGCTCACCGAGGTGTCCCCAGCGATGGCGACCAGCTTGGCACACAGAAAGTAGTCAATTCATGTCTGACCAGAAGAAGGATGAGGACATTTCTGATCACTTCTTTTTACCTCTGTGGATTCTGGAATCAGGGGGGCTCTTGCTTGGAAACAGAAAAAGACAGACACCCTCTGCTGCCTCCGTTCATTGCCTCTTGGATTTATTTTACGTTTCTAAGCCCCAGCTCAGAAATCAGATTTGCCCTGGCTGCCTGGAGCCTGCCTGGTGACTTTCTTCGTGCGGTTGGAGCAGGCGGAACAGACCTTTGTCACCAAAATGGGACAAGAAGTACTCATTTTCCAAACTGACTTTTAGAGATAGTTTTTACTGGGGGCGCCTAGGTAGCTAGCTGGCTTCTGAGCAATACACGAGCGCTAAGAAGTGCCCCAAATCTACAATCTGCCTTGGTTCCTTGCTGTCAGATGCCTGAACCTCATCCTTGCACAAAACAGCTGTCTCAGTGGTAACTATCCAAAAATTATGACCTGGAAATCCATCTAGGCAAGATGGGAAAATTGCTTCAGAATTGTAGCAGGTTACCTGCTAGGGTGAGGAGGCCGTTAAACCCACACAGGCTGCTGGGTGCCGATGTCAGAGCTACAGAAAGATGTCGCGTGGCTACTGAACCGCTAATAGATGGGGGCCCCTGAGTGTCCTTTCGGAAATGACACCCTCTCCCGGGAAAAGCTGGAGGCGGACCTGAGGGAAGACCAAATCGCCCATGGCCAATAAGCCTCTAAACGCGCTTTTCCATGAACCTGGAGCTATCTTTCCAAGCAACTCCTGCATCTCGGCATGAAGTTACACGTTGGGACCCTACAGTGTGCCTGGGCACGGGGGCTGGCCCCCAAGGGCCTGATGCAAACGGCGGGGGGACCCAGGGCCTGGACAAATGGATCATCTTCATGGAAGGATCCAGAGCAGTTCCTCCGATGGAAACCGCTGTAGACTCATCACTTACTGCAGCCTCAGGCAGTGGCGATTTGAGCTGCACCAACGCCTGTGAAATCTGGGCGTCAGGAGCTCTCTTCCCTCCCGGCTCCTTCTCCCTTTACATGAAGTTGCAGTGCTCACCGAAACCTTAATAAGCAGACCCTGTCCTCTCTCCCAGCAAAGACTCAAACTCAGGGGCCCCAGCGACGACCCTCACGCTCCTGGGCGCCAGCTGGGAACGGCGGCCTCTGTGCCACGATTTGCTTTGGCCACGGTTCTCCCTGGCCCAGTGTGAAGAGAAGAAACCTCACTGTCCTCTCTCTGCCTCTTTCTGGCTGTGGGATTTAAGCTCTGAGGCCCTGGGTGCCTGACCTGCAGAAGCAGGCCTAGCACAGCACTGCACTTACAGTGAATCCCTGACCCTGGCCCGCCTCGCCCCGCGCCCTGGCCTTCCTTCTGTTTTCAGACACAGCTGCCCGGGGTACCCTCTTGTTACAAGGCGCCCCCTGCCCCTCAAATCCCCCACTCTTTTTGGCCACTCACTGCTCAGCACAGAGCCCACCGCCCTGGGCAGCGGGTCCAGAGTGACGGGCGCCCCTCACTGTCACACGCCCACCTCACTATCTCCACGGGCTTCTCCTCTGAAGTCAGTACCCCCGTGTTTGTCCCTCATGGAGTCTGTCTCCCTCGACCCGACACACGGTCTAAGGGGGAGGGGCTGGCCTGCCTTGTTCACTCTGTATTCCCAGTTCCTCACCAAGTTCCCGGCACACAGTACATGCACGATACGCACTGATGCTTGTCTTACTTAGCTGTTGTCAGAATTAGATGAGCCCATGTGTGCATGGCCTCCCTGGAGCTGCTGGCGCATAGTAGGGACTCGATGGATGTTAAGCTATTCTCACTGCTGCTCTGTTTGTCCCCTGCACTTTTCTCAGGTCAGCCTGTTCCTCCCTTCTGCTTTGCTCACGTGTCTTCCTCCCCAAGTGAGGTGGTGCTGATGGGAAAGTCAGGATCCATCCACCCATCCATCCAACAACTATTCCTTGAGCACATTCTAAGTACCAGGCACTGTGCCAGGCAGAGAGGAAACAATAAATGAGTAAGCCGGGCACAGTTCCTGCCCTCGGGGAGACCACTCCTCTGCGGGAGGCTCAGACAAAGGGGCAAAGTCAGCCTTGATGGTACCTGCTGGTGAAAAACACAGCAGCGACATCTGACTCAGGTATGGGAGGTCACAGTGGACATCCAAGCTGATACCCGAAGGATGAACTGGAGAGAGAGACAAGGGGAGTCCCTGCTGGTGGCCATTCCCTGCTCTGTGAGGTGGTCTGGTTCCAGGGGACAATTTTCTTCGATCCCTAACTTACAGGAAAACCAAAAGACATAGCTTGGTTGGGCCAAATTGGGCCACTGTTTTGGTCTACCATTACTAGACAAAGAGGTAGCCTGCACAAGTAAAGTTTCCCAGAAAATTAAAGTCTACCTTTCTGCATGCCAGCACCTTGACTGCTTCTGATGAAATTATTTCATTCTTAATTTTGTCTGGATGACTGCGAATGACCACCATGAATATACATTATTTCAATGGACTGAAATACGGCAACACTCTCAGGAGCTACTGATGTACGAGGATTGCTCGCCTCTGCAATTGAGGAAGTAAAATGTATTCTCTATTTAAACAAGTAAAATGTCCTGCCGTGTGGATGGCAAACGCGAAGTGGACAACGTTTTACACTCAGGCTCCAGCCACAGGGAACCGATCCGGGTAAATAACTGTCAGACAAAGTAGGGAAGAGAGGGGGCCAACAGGGACGTGGGGAAGAGCTTATGTGATGCTCAGCATGGGCTGCACTTGGGGGCATGAGAGGAGTCAGGCGTGTGGGCAGGACTCGGGGGGGTCTGCTCATAGAGATTTCCTCCCTCCTTGAATGCCCTCTCAATCAAAGAGATGAAACTATCTCAGAAAAATAAGGAAAAAGTAGCATTTTAAAGAATGCCACTTGGATCTGAGGGTGGTTTGATTACTCTGCCCCTCCCCTGATTCAGCTCACCTGGCTGCCTCTACCTGCCTCTTGCCCATTTACATTTTAGCTCTGCTTCAGGATGAAAACTTTTCCTGACAGTGAAGATTATCACTATTTATTAAACATGGATTCTAGAATACAATGCTTTAACTGCAATATAATCATGGGCTTCCTGACAGTTACTAAGTTTTGAATAGTACTGAAAAATAAATTAACTAGGTTTTTTTCCCCAGAGAATTTTAAAAGTTCAAAATGTAATCTCTTTTTCAACAAATGATGCTGAAACCACTATATATCCACATGCAAAAGAGTGAAGTTGGATCCCTACCTCACACCATATGCAAAATGAAATCTCCTTTGGTTTCCCTGGGGCTCATGAACTGTTTATAGATTATTGAATTTCTACTTTCAAAAGAGAGGCCTACATTGGACGCTGGTATCCCTGGAATAGAATGAAGATGTCTCTGGCACTGGTTACAGAAAGAGAAGCATTTGGATAAATGCTTCTTTCTCTGGGCTTTTCAACCAAATGTTTTCCCCCAAGAGCACTCTCTTGTGTGCCACGGCTGCTTATAAACCAGAAGTGGCCTGCTTCTTCTCCTGCATTTCCCCCTCAACTTCAAAAATAAAGGCAATCTTCAACCACAGAATTTGATGTGCTCCTTGTACAATTCCAGAAGAATGACCAGACTGACTGATGACCCAGTTATGTCATCCACAGATGGAAAACATGAATTTGGGCCAGACATCTAATAGGGCCTGAATTTTTGTGTTCATGATATCACCCTGTCACTAGAGTTTGGAACCTGAAAAGGCTGCGGGTGTTACTGATATGAGAATTATGTTTAATTTTCTGTTCTCTAAAGAGTGTTCGGAGAATGTCAGGAGAGGAAAAGAGGGCATGATTTGTGGCAGACAAAGTGTCTCGTGGAGTTGGGAGTCCATGTTCAATCAGGAAGACTTCACAGCTGGTAAGAGGGGTTGGTTTACCTCCAGGATGAGCTCTGAGTTTTGTTTTTCAATGGTTTTCATTTCACCTTCCGTGACTGTACCCTGTAATCCCAGTAAAGAAAAAATAAACATCATGGATCTTGGGGACATTGGAAGGATTTGCGTCCCCTGCTCCTGCCTGTTCATCCCTCCTTGGAGAGACTCAAGGTGGTAAAAATCTATTATTCATGGACTGATTTTCCAGGTTATTTAGAGCATAGTTTCTTCTCGTCATTTTGCTGCATGCTTTTTAGCCACTAGAGAAAACAAAAAGTAGTTGAAATTCATGTAGGGCTGAAGTTTACTTCTTCACAACTCTGACAAGAGGAAAGTGGGAAGGTGAAACAAACAGGAATCAACCAGGTGGATTGTTGCCGAACTCAATGGATCCAATACCCAGCACTCTGAGCTGGGTTCAGGGACACAGAAGCCAGGCGGAGTCTGGGGTGCCGATAAAGATGGGATGTAAAGATGGATCAGGAGATGAGACGACAGACAGTACACTGCATTTAGAAGAGGCAGAGCCCTTGGAGAGAGGAAGGAGACATCCAAGACCGAGCATGACCATGTAACGACAGAGGGTCACCTGTAGTGCGTCCTAGGGAAGTCAGGGTGTGCTCACAGCAGGGCTCTTGCTTGGAGCGGGACACACAGGCTTGAGGCCTGAGCTGAACTGGGTGATAACGGGGAAGGCGGAATGACAGAACCTTTCTCTATCCTTGCTCAGGCAGCATCGTCTCGCCTCAAAAACAAATGTTGAACCAACTTTTTGTTTTTAAATGGCATTTCTTTTTAAAATTTTTATTTTATTTATTTATTTATTTTTGGCTGCGTTGGGTCTTCGTTGCTGCGCGCAGGCTTTCTCTAGTTGTGGAGAGCGGGGGCTACTCTTCGTTGCGGTGCGCGGGCTTCTCATTGTGGTGGCTTCTCTTGTTCCAGAGCACGGGCTCTAGGCACACGGGCTTCAGTAGTTGTGGCGCATGGGCTCAGTAGTTGTGTCTCGCAGGCTCCAGAGCACAGGCTAAGTAGCTGTGGCGCACGGGCTTAGTTGCTCCGTGGTTCGTGGGATCTTCCCAGACCAGGGTTCCAACCCGTGTTCCCTGCACTGGCCGGCGGATTCTTAACCACTGCACCACCAGGGACGTCCCTGAACCAATTTTTAAAAAAAAATATTGGTTTGGAGGGGCACCTTCCGTGCCCCCAGGTCTCAGCTTGGACCTGAAGCTTCCCTCTAAGTCATGAAAGACAGCTGTTGGTGAGGCTAGCGCAAGTTCAGCGGACGATTCACTCAAGTCTTCCGTGACATTCAACACCTTTTTCGTGGCTCAGGTATGTACGAGCCCCATCCTGTGTGCTCTGAGGACGCTCATCCTCACCGAGCTTCCCGTGGTGAGAACGTGAAGGGAAAGGCTGTGTTAATAACAAAGGAAAAGAATATGCAGGTACCATGAAGCTGCCCCTAAACTGCAGGAATGAGATTAGGATAAAATAAAATGAAATGGATATTGTTGTTTTGAAAACTAATGAGGCATGTGTAAAGAGCTCCAAAACATTCGTCTTCTCTACAGCAATTCCAACTCCGGGAAAATAATCAAAAGAAATAGCCCCAAATGTAAATACAGTTTTGTGGTTAATTTCTGTAGCTCTTTAAACTCTATGAGATTGATGTACTAAGATGTCTGTGGCATCGTTAGTTATAACAGTGAAAACCTTGAAGCAGCATCCGTGTCCAACTGCAGCAGGATGATTAAGTAAATTTTGGCATAACGAGGATACTAAACTGCCTAATAATGATGTTTTTAATGAGATTTTTTTTGCTTTGTTTTGTTTTTTGTTTTTCGGGGTTTTTTTTGCGGTACGCGGGCCTCTCACTGTTGTGGCCTCTCCCATTTGCGGAGCACAGGCTCCGGACGCGCAGGCTCAGCGGCCATGGCTCACGGGCCCAGCTGCTCTGCGGCATGTGGGATCTGCCCGGACTGGGGCACGAACCCGCATCCCCTGCATCGGCAGGCGGACTCTCAACCACTGTGCCACCAGGGAAGCCCTTTAATGAGATTTTTAAGGAAAGTATGTTTGCTGTGTGTAAGAAGTATTTTAAAAAGCAATGTGCAAAATTGTGTAGCGTGACATCAGCTGTGTCAACCAGCCTAGGAAGAGAAAACTATGCAGAAATGTTAACAGTTGATATCTCTGGATGGGACTATATGATTTTTATTTCATCCTCTAAAGCTGCAGTGTCTCATGGGCAGCCACAAGTCATGTAGCTATACAAATTTAAATTCATTAAAATAAAATAAAAATGAAAAAATTCAGGGCTTCACTTGTTCCAGCCACATTTCAAGTGCTTAAATGTCTCATGGGGCTAGTGGCTACTATATCCCACAGTATGGCTAGAACATTTTCATCACCGCAGAAAGTTCTATTGGGCAGGTACTGCTCTAGAGTTTTCTCTAATTAGAATTTCTCAATTACAGTTTCTCTAATTTTCTATGAAGACCATGAGCTATTTTTATAAACAGAGAAAAAAGTAAAGTTCAGATTCGTGGACTGTAGGAAAAACCCGAGAGATTATTTTCGGAATGGCAAAACAGAATCAAGGTGACTTGTACTGAAAGGAAGCAGCGAGGCTTTAATGAGAGTGTAAACACTGTGGAAAATACTGTTCTCAGATTAAGTACAGAAAAGATGTGTTAACCAGAGGGGAGGTGGTCCACACGGGACCCAGGAAAAGGAGCTCAGAGGCAGGGTTAGTCAGTGCACTCAGCATGGCTGGAGTGGAGGGGGCAGCTCGGGGCGGCAGAGAGACAGGCCCTACGATATGGGTGGACGCTCGGACGGCAGCAGCCCAGCAGCCCCAGCAGAAGGTTATCCAGCAAATCCTTCCTGTTTGGACTCCACTCTCAACCGGACACCCTGGACTGCAGGACTCATCCGCGTCTCCACTCCTTCCTGGGTACACAGCTCAACTAGTGACCTGGAGCTCCCTTATAGCTAGACGGGAACGTATGACTTATCTGGACAGTGGGTAGGGGCAGCCAGGACATGGACCACTTCCAGGCCTCATCCAAAACCGATCTGCGCCATCCTCCGTGCCCTTGCCCTCTCGGCTTTCTGAGTGGCCGCTGGAGAAGGACTCCAAGATGGTAGAACCACTTGATGGAATAAACCTCAATCCCTGAGTTTCTGCTTGAAGCGTCCATGGGAGCTGCCAGGATAGAAGTAACTGCAGCAGATTTTGAGCAAGAAATAAACCTTCGTTGGGCTACCCCAGAGAGATTCTGTGGTTATTTGTAATAGAGTAGTAGCAATGCTTATTCTGAGAAATGAAATTCTAACTTGGCCTTCCGTGGGGAAGGTATCAATGCAACAGGTCTGGTTATTCAATCCTGCTTGCCTCCAGTGGAGCCTAGAACTCTCAGGCCGATGGGAACGTGGCCCTTGGAATGTTCTTCATGTCACTGACTGATGATGTTGGTGTGCACACTGGAAGCGACGGGGCACACTGGACCAGCTTGGCAGGATGTTCGGCAAGCTTTATGATGTGTACCTGGTGTCTGTGCTGGGAATCTGAGTTTTGTGATCACGGCTGTACATGTTGCAGGAGTGTGTCTACCTGACCAGCCCTCCAGAGAGCCTCAGACTCCATCTCCTGCACGTGGCCCTGTAGTGAGGCAGGACTTGGAGGCCTGCACCTGACCTCTCTGGACTTCTCCTGATGCATCTTATTTGCCTGTGGCTTTTACTCTAAACCCTTTGCTCTAATAAACCTTAGCTGTGACTATGACCTGCTGTTGAGTCCCATGAGTACTCCTGGTGAGTCAGTGAACTTGAAGGTGGTCATGGGGCTCCCCAGATACCTCCCCCATAAGATCTTTCTCCAGGAAAACAGAGCGCAAGTCATTGGGAATAAGTATGCTTTCTATCTGGCACTTGGGTATGTTAGTACCATCTGCTGGCATTCTAGCATATACATCAAACTCTCGTGAATTTGGTTGATGTGAGTCCATTCATCAGATTCTGACTGACAACAATGGCACTCTTAGGAATCTTGGGAAGATTATCTGGAATCCTGTGACCACCCAATGGTTGATGCTCCTTCAGGTGTCAACCTGGATGACATTTCTTCAGTGTCTCTCTTACATGCCACTTAACATGTGATAAGATGAAGCAAGTTCACAGATTTAGGACGAGCCGTGAGTGAGGCAGAAATAAAGGCTGTGGAGAGAGATCCCATTTGGCGGCAGTGGGGGGTGGTGGGGTCCAGGGAGGAGTCCTGAATGAAGTGGCATTTGCGACAGACCTGGAGGGAGGAACATCATTTCAAGTGGGAAGAGTGACGGGGAGTATGTGCATCTGAGTCAGAGTCTGCAGGAGGAAAGACTCCAGCAGGGGAAGTGCAGGGCACCTTCAGGGGCTGTGAGTCTAAAGGGTGCTAGCATAGCTCTGTGCAATATCTGAGACAGCAGATGGTCAGGGGGGGCATGGTGTTTCGGGAGCACTGATGGGGGACCATTGAAGGGCTGGCCTCTGGTGAGCATCTGTTTACCTTACAGTCAGCCTAGGCTAAGTGGTCCTTCTTCCTGGGCTTAGGGCCCAGGATTAAAACTCACTCCTGGGCATATACCCAGACAAAACTCTAATTCAAAAAGATACGTGCACCCCTATGTTCATGCAGCACTATTTACAATAGACAAAACATGAAAGTAACCCAATGGACATTTGTCCATCAACAGATGAATGGATAAGAAGATGTGGTCCATACATACAATGAAATATTACTCAGCCACTAAAAAGAATGAAATAATGCCATTTGCAGCAACATGGATGCACCTGGAGACCATCATACTAAGCGAAGTAAGTCAGACAGAGAAAGATAAATACCATATGATACCATTTATATGTGGAATCTAAAATACAACACAAATGAACATATCTATGAAACAGACTCACAGACATAGAGGACAGACTTGTGGTTGCCAAGGGGGAGGGAGAATGGGGTTGGGATGGAGTGGGAGTTTGGGATTAGCAGATACAAGCTATTATATATAGGATGGATAAACAACGAGGTCCTAATGTATAGCACAGGTAACTATATTCAATATCCTGTGATAAACCGTGATGGAAAAGAACATGAAAAAGAATGTATATATAGGTACAACCGAATCACTTTGCTGTATATTAGAAACTAACAGAACATTGTAAATCAACTCCACTTCAATAAAATAAATTTTAAAAAAATTAATAAGGGAAAAAAATGAAAAAAAAATCAACTCACCCACAAAAAACACAGTAACCTCTAATGGAAAATTGGGTAAAGCGCATAAAGAGATAATTATCCTAAAGAAGAACCCAAAAGGCCAACACATGTAAAAAAGAATACGCAGTCTCTCTGGTAATTAAAGAAAGATCAATTAAAACACAGTTAAAAAAAAAACTCATGCTGCTGAATCTCTCATAAAAGTCATCAAAAACATCATTTTGTAAATCCATATGTCACGTCAGTTTGAATGTTGTCATTTTTTATTAACTGTCAAACGAGCACCCACATGATCTGGGCCTGCCTGTCCCACAAGTGCATCTCAGGCCACGAGCCCCCAGGCTCACTCTGCTCCACTTACCCTGAATCCCTTCCTTCTCTCCAACAGGCCAAGTGCACTGTTGCCTCAGGGCCTTTGCACGGGCTGTTCCTTCTGCCTGCAATGCTTTTGCTCTGCCCTGCCCCAATTTTCCCATGGTTGTCTCTCTCTAGTTATTCAGACTTCAACTCACAGTCACCTCTTGGAAGGAGCCTTCCCAGACCCCCCGAGGTAATGTAATGCGTCCTCTCTCACCACGTCATCCCGCAATTTCATAGACAGCAGAGGAAAGATCTCAGCTCCTTAGGACACGTTCTGCTTCCTTCCAACTTCTTGTGCTTATCTTTACCCTTTGGTGAAACCTCTCTGCCAACAGGTAGCTTCAAATGAACCAAAAACGTGTGACCTTTCCGCACGGATTTCAATTTCATCACCGGACACACCTTCCCTACCTGAAACAGCCATGAGTGAAGCAACTCGGAGACAACCATCATCTGATAAAATGAGCCACCATATTTTCTTCAGAAAATACACTTACTGACAACACATTACACAGAGAGACTGAAGCAACGCTCAGTAACACATTTAGAGTAGCACCCGACGCTGGGTTGGGTGTGAAAACTTCAGAGGCATAAATAATACTGTTTTCTTCCAGATACAGAGAGAAATCTCTAACTGTAGTTTCTCCTTCCATCTTTGGACAGTGTCTGGGAGAGAAGTGCCCATGAGCAGAGGAGGGACACTTTGGGAAGCTGGGAAAGAGCCCTGCAATCTACCTGGACCGCCCGTGTCACCCACCTGCAAATCCACCTGGAGTCACAGCCGGCTTAGCCTTGAGAAGGAGCGCGGGGGCCATCACTGTGGGGTCTGACTGTTGCCAGGTCCCTGGCAGAGACAGCATCGGGTATTTTGTGCCCTTCCTTCATGAATAAAAATGTTTTGCATGCCAAACAAATCCCATGGGACAAACCTGGCCCCCTGGCTGTTTCTGCACAGCCCGTGAGTTAAGAAGGGTTTTTACGTTTTTCATTGGTTGAAAAGATTTGAAAGAATCATAATGTATCGTGACGCGTGAAAATTATCTGAAATTCAAATTTCAGTTTCTATACATAAAGTTGGACTGAAACAGCCACGCTCATCCACTTGCCATCATCCGTGGCCGCCTCAGGCCACCACAACAGAGCTGATGACAACTGTGACAGAGACCGTCCTGGTGGCAAAGCCTAAAATATCTACTATCAGGCCCTCCCCAGAAACCGCCTACCAGCTCTGCTCTCAAGTCCTGAATGTTCCCATATGAGCCTGACCTCGCGAGAACCTGGCCAGGAGAATTTGTTTTCCCCTCCACGTGAGTGTTCCCACACCTCCTTTGCCCTGAGACACAGTTACAGTGGCCGAGGCCACGAAAAGCAGAAAAACCACTTACGTAGGATCCGTAATCCACAGCCAGGGTCTGCAGGGCCCAGGGGAGCCCGAGGCCAATGAGGATGTCAAAAACATTGCTCCCGATGGAGTTGGACACGGCCATATCCCCCATGCCTGCGAGGACAAGAGATTACCTGAGTGAGGGAGGTGGTCCCTGGGCGGTGCCCTGGCCCCCAATGACTCTCTCGAGCCCCTGGTCTGACAGCCAGAGACCCACGTGCCCGGGTCTCTCCCAGGCCATCCATCACTGTAGGATGATACAGATTGTAAAATAGTCTATTGAATACACATTTTCTTTTTGTGTGTGCATTTTTTCAATAGAACAGGATGAAATATACATTCTATTGAACTGCTGAGCTTAAATGTAATTTGAAAACCAACTATGGTTCCAAAAATTCTGAAGCATCCTATAGAAAGAAATAAACTCAGCAGTCTATAAAGGGCTCCTGAGTTCACCAACCCACGGTTCACTGAACCCATGGTTCAGTGTCATCACCCATCTGCTCTACGCTGTATCCAATTCTTCTTCTAAATAACTGAGCAACATTAAGGAAAATAACGTAACCAGCAGAATTCCACAAGGACCAGTGGAGGGCACTGTGCTAAGGCTGGGAGCCACAGGCTGTGTTTGCTGAAAACCAGTCTCCTCCCGCACAAATCAGGCACATAAATTAGAGTGGGGGCTGGGAGGTGCACGGCCATCCAGGGGGCATCCACCTAGGGCGGGGCAGGTGAACTGGGACCTTGGTTTTGAGGGAGGAAGGGTCTGTCATACACTGAAGAGTGACCTCTGGCAGCTGGCACTTTGAGGGGTTCTGCAGTGGGTAAACCTTAGGCTATGGGGTCTGTCCTCTTGAAGCCTCAGTTTCCTCATCCACAAAATGCATATATGATTGTCTCTAACTCATAGAGTTATGAAGTAACATCATGTGCTTAAACTGCTCTGTTCAGTTGTGGCACTCAGCAAAGGTTAGCCATCATTGTCTTTATTACTTTTTTTTTTTTTTTTTTTTTGCGGTACGCGGGCCTCTCACTGTTGTGGCCTCTCCCACTGCAGAGCACAGGCTCCGGACGCGCAGGCGCAGCGGCCATGGCTCACGGGCCCAGCCGCTCTGCGGCACGTGGGATCCTCCTGGACCGGGGCACGAACCCGTGTCCCCTGCATCGGCAGGCGGACTCTCAACTACTGCGCCACCAGGAAAGCCCTTTATTACTATTTTTAATAACAGAAGTAATACAACCTCCAGAGAGGATGTGGGTGCGACCCAGGAAGCGTCTCTGCCTTCCTCGAGGGTAGACCTCTGGCTTGTTTCCTTGTTATTCTGATGCCAGGAAGCCTTTTGACCAGCGTGGCACTGAAGCAGCCCAGTGCTCCTTCCCAGCTGGGATTTGGTGCCCTGGTAACTGCCCTGTGACCTCCCCCCGCCCCCCAAGTAGGAAGTCCTGCCTTCGTGTCCCAGCCCCGCCCCATTCGGGGTCCCACCTTGTCTGGCCACAATGAGGCTGGCCATGCAGTCGGGCACGCTGGTTCCGGCTGCCAGGAAGGTGATCCCCATGATGACGTCAGGAATCCCCAGCGTGTACCCGATGATCGTGACCTGGGAGAGGCGGGAAGAGGAGAGCTGAGGGCTGGCAGCAGCCCCACCTGCCCGCAGACCCTCCCAGCAAAAAGCTGAAAAGTCTGCAATCTGGGCGGTCTCTCTGGGGGCCACGTCTGCTCTCTGTATCAAGACGGAACATCTCAGGGCGCAGACGGGGCTGCTGGCAGGGGACGGGGGTGCAGTTACGGAGCCCATGCTCTCCAACCAAAGACTGGCCTCTCTTACTTGTTCCTTTGGGTGAGGCAGGCGGCCTGAGGGAGGAGAAACAGGGTTTCTGGGAAAAGGCAATACAGGGACAGTATCTGAACTCAAGATGTTCCTGGGAAACCCAGAACGGATGGCTGCCATGCTGTGCTGGGAACGCAAGCGTCCACGTCCCATGCTGGCTGCATAATGAGACTTTACAGGAGCTGGGAAGGGGCTGACTCACACCGTCCAGCCTTGTAAGAAAAGCCATAAGCAGCTGTGTCCTTTCCTCTCTTGCTGGAAGCCTGGGGACGCCACCTCTGCCCACGTCACCCTCTGCCCCACAGTGGCTTGCGTTTGTCTAGTACTCAGGCACTGCTGTTAGTGCTGAGTGATGCTCATGGGCCTTAACTTATTCCATTCCCACCACAACCCCAGGGAGTAGGTGCTTATCTGCACTCTTCACACGAGGACACGGAGGCATCGCCCAAGGCCCATGCACTGGGGAGTGGCCCGGGGTGGGGGGACATTCCCACCCGGGCATTCAGGCTGCGCCCGTTGGCACTGGCAGCACCTCTATTTACACAGGAGGGGCTTAGCTGGAGGAAGAACAGCTGACGAGGAGGCAGTGCCTCCATCCCATTAAATGAGCCCATTCTGGCCCCCAGTTTCCAGATGGGCAAACTGGGAGGAAAGCAGTGGGTGAGAAGGCATGAGGAGGGGCGAGTGGCGAAAGTGAGTAAGTGGAAAGAGACCCATCCCGGGTCCGCTGGCTTCAGGAGAGGAAAACTTGCAGGAGGCGAACCGACGAGGTCATTGTGGGATGCCACGTGCCCTCCCTCACTTTCTGTAGAATTACAAGGAATGCAAATGGGCTGTGGTAAAGTAGCCCACTCCTCCCAGCTCCCCTGGGACCCCTGCGCTGGAGCCTGGCCTCACTCCCTCCCCGTCCAAAGGTTTGGGGGATGTTAGTTAAATCCGTAGGGATGCCTGGCTTGGTCCCTTTCAAACAGGGAATGCACATCATTTCCATCCGGTGCTGAACTGAATTTGGGGTGGCCTCGGGTTCTCTGCTTTCTCCTCTCCAGGGAGGAAAGTGAGAGCAGAAACACAGCGTTTCTTCTGTCTGTTCTGGAACCTTTTGTGAAATGGAGCATCCTTGTTTTTCCTTTCTCACCCTCAGCGGGGTCTCTGCAGGAATTGGTTTGGCTCCATGGGGCTTGGCCTGGGAAGGGGCCGCTGCCCTCACCCTGCTGTTACTGTGGTTACCATGGTTACGGCTGAGGCTGGCGTTTGGGGGAAGTGATTCTCTGGGTGGCTGGACCAGGTCTCAGGGGCTTCTCCTGGTTTCCCGCTTACTCCTGGCCATTTCTCAGGGCTTCTCAGAACCTCCCCCAGAGTGGAAGGAGGCAAACAGAAGGAGGGCGAACCTCGGATCCGTCGGCTACTTCGCGTGTTAGTGGACTTCAGAGAAAACCACTGGGCCACCTGGACTGCAGGGACACCAATGCTATTCCCCAAACCCGGCACCCAATGAATGTGTCAAATAAAAACGTCAATGAACACAGGATGAAGGAGAAACCCCTGGCTATAAGACTTGGGTTGAAAAAAAATGATCTGTTTGTCTGTGATGTTGAAGGCATGGGATAATTACGAGTTAATTGTGTCAGGTTTACACATTTGTTATTACCTCTAAAATAATCTTTTCAGAACCTCTTTTTAGCTCTTGAGTGTAACTCTCCAGATTTATACTGCATCTCTACCTGATGCTCAAGCATGATTACACGCACATAATTTTGTCATGGCTTTTAATTTCTGCCCAACTCCAATTCTAATGAATTAGGTTCACTCCTCAGTTAGAAACCGGAGTCATAGATGGGAAGTGCACTCTGGGTGGCTGGGTTTCCTGGAATGGCTTTGGGGCAGAGGCTCTTTTGAGCAATGGTCCCTCAATCCATGCCAATCCTTGCATCATTGTTGCAGCTTCAGAAGGGACACTTGAGCATTCACCTGGTCCAATGACTTCATTTTCTGGTTGAAGAAACTGAGCGGAGATGAGGAGTGACTATGATGGATGGGATTGTCAGCCCCCCCATGCCTCCCACCCTTCCTCCACGCTGGCTGCCTGTGACCCTGCTGGTCCTTCCACTAGAGCGGGTGGAGTATAGTTCCCCCACTCCATGGATGTCGGGCTTGACTGATGGAGTGTGGGCGGAAGTCTCAAGCCAAGGGCCTGGGAGGCACCTGTGTTTGCCCTTGCCCTCCTGCATTCCAATGATCCACCGTGAGAAGACATTCCCCAGGTAGCCACTGGTCCAAAGAAAATGAGCACACACACGGAGTAGACATGAACCCCACCTGCTGCCTGAATCCCAGGTAACCACACTGGAGCTGGAAGCAGATTGCTTAGCCAGTGCCCGCTAAGATCAGTTACTCTATGGTCTACCTGTCGACATGTGAGCAGGAGCATAAAGTCTTGTGATTCCAAACCACAGAATTTAGGGCTGGTCGTTACACAGTGTGTTGCAGCGACAGCTGACTGATACAGTTACTGGGCTGAAACCCCTGTGCCTACTCCCCTCTGGGTGAGAGTATTTCTCTCTGAAGAGATCCGGCACTGCACGGGGCCCTGGACTCACCATCCACACCATCATGTAGGAGAAGGCTGCGATCCACAGCGTGGAGGAAGCGAAGGTCACCATAAACCACTTCTCCCAGCGGGGCTTGTTGCAGTTGGGGACAGTGAAGTACAAGACAAAGCTCAGGGGCCAGGTGAACGCCCATTTCACTGTTTCCAGTTTGCCAGCTGGGAAAACAACAAAGGCAAAAAGAAAAAAAAAATAAATCAGCGAGCTACATTTCTCTGCTCCACCCTCTGCACGGCTGTCTCCGGACATTTACATCCTAACGGAAGGCCTGTGAAATAAGCCCGACCATGTTGCTCTTTTCCCGGTAGACTCCAATGGCTTTCCACCAGCAACAAAACCAAGCAGAATAAAAAGTTATCCACTGCCACCTGCTACTCAGGCAACTGGAGCCAGGTGGAAAAGGATGAGGAGGATTCTCAGGATACAAACGGGGTGGGGGGAGAGTGAGGGGTCGGGGTGGAGGTGGGGGAGGGGAGGTAGAGACCGCCAGCTGCCTCTGGGTCCTTCTCCCCATGGACAGGCAGCTACATCTTCCCAAATTCTAAGGCGTCAGCGGGCACGGCGCCACCTAGTGGAATTGACCAACATCCTCTGTCAACTTGCTGAAATCTTGAAAGACCATCTGAAAGCTCTCAAGGCTGTCAAAACACCACTTGAGTGTCCGCATCCCAAGCTGCTATGGATTTGCAAATCCATAATTGCTTCCTGGCTCTAACTACTTACTGCCTGCCGTGGACAAGATGATGGATCCGTCAGTGATGACCTGATCCTACCATCTCTGAGTGCTGCCTGAGGGCTGAGTTGAATCAGAGACACCCATAAATGCTTATTTTGGTGACAACATTACCACGAGTTCCTGTAGCCTCAGATTTGAGAAACACAGTAGTTCTCCTTTGGCCATTATTACCATCCTGCTTAAGTGCTAACTCACCTCTAAAAAGAAATATCAAGATCTCCATCTTCCAGAAAGTTCTCTGTGTGCATCCTCCCGGTCAACATCCCACCCCTCTACCACCATAGATTAGTTTTTCCTGTTCTCCAGCTTCAAATAAATGAAATCATATTGTATTTTTTTGCGTGTCTACCTTCTTTTATTCAACATAATGTTTTCTGAGTTTCATTCATGTGTAATTCATTCCTAATTGCTCTGTAGTGTCCCATCCTGTGAATACACCATGATTTGTTTATCCATTCTTCGTGGATGGGATTTGTGTTGTTGCCAGTTTTCAGGTATAACAAGGAAAGAGGCGGGGAGCTTTCTTGTAGGAGTCTTTTTGCGGGCGTGTTTCCATTTCTCTTGGGCAAAGAGCCAGGAGTCGAATTGCTGAGTCATAGGGTGGGTGTTTATTTAACTTTGTAAGAAACTACTAAACTGTTTTCTAAAATGATTATTCCGTTTTATATTCCCTCCAGAGTTAAGTATTTTTAAAATTACATTTTGAATAGTATGAATAAAATTTATTTTATAATTTTACAATTTATTTTATAATTTTATGCTAGCATCCAGCACTTATTCATACGTCTCTTACCAGTCTCCAAACAGTTTCCTAAAACTATTTAAGAGGAAAACTGCAGAGTAAAGTTACACAACACCACTTTTGGCCCCTGGTCTCCCTAGACGGCAGGGTGGTCTCTAGGGGGAGATGGGGGCTTTCTCATCAGACAGCGCTGGGTCCAGTCCCCGTTCCGCCGGAGTCGAGTGCCTCAGTTACTTAAATTCCCTAAGCCTCAGTCTCCTCATCTTTCCTTAGCTTTCCTCCTTAGCTCCAGGGGACCCCGAGGAACAGCTGAGGGAGAGCCTCCTCGAAATGCCCACATTTCAACCCATGACCGAGTGTCACCATCTTGGTCATCTTTGGACCCCCTACAATAGAGTCTTATCCGCTGTAAAAATTAACATAGGGCTTCCCTGGTGGCGCAGCGGTTGAGAGTCCACCTGCCGATGCAGGGGACACGGGTTCGTGCCCCGGTCCGGGAAGATCCCACATGCCGCGGAGCGGCTGGGCCCGTGAGCCATGGCTGCTGAGCCTGCGCGTCCGGAGCCTGTGCTCCGCAACGGGAGGGGCCACAAGAGTGAGAGGCCCGTGTACCGAAAAAAAAAAAAAAATAATAAAATAACATAAATACTTCTACGTCATACAGAGATATTTCCTTGAATTTAAAATCAGAAAGGTCACCCAAGTCAAGGGCATCAACTCAGCAGCCTCAAAATAGCTCCAGACCCCACAGCCCAGCCCAGCCCAGCCCAGACGTGGGACCTCTTACAGGGGGGGTCGAACGGCGTGTACGGCCCTTCCTCGTCCTCTTCGTCCTCCTCGCCCTCGTTCTCGTCGTTCTCGTTGTCCTCGTTCTCATTCTCCGTCTCGTTGCCAGCCTCAGCAACAACGTCGTCCCCCCGCGTCCCGTTCACACCTCTGTCCAGGGCGCTGCTGGGCCCCATCCCGTTCTCCACCGTGTGCTTAATTGGGATTTTGATGGCCACCTCGGATTCCCCATTGGCATAAGCCCTGCTGTTTATCAGTCTTTGTCTCTGGAAAAAGAAAGGCATGTTCTAATACGGCCAGAGGGGCTGCAAGTCCTCACACCCAGAACACCAGCTATTGGGATATTTCCCAGTCAGCTGGCAAGGAGGTGCTTCCAGAAGGCTCTGCAGAGAAGTTCTAAGGGACTCCTCAAAGTGATAACCAACTCTGGGAGGAAGGATTAATCTTTCTGACCCACTGGAACTTGCAAATGCCTTCAGAGGAGAATCCCCATGTCTCAGATGGGCACTGCTTTCCTATCAGGGTTCTTGAATCCCTGTGTGCTGGGGTGTTAACGTTCTCCTCTAGATTGTAGGAATTCCTCGGTCCATATGTGAGAAAGCCATACACATGTGTTTGGATTACTGTGTCAATGAGGCTGCCGTTCTGGAGAAAGGAACACCCAGGAAAATTCAGGTCAGAGACTCTGCATTACTTTAAACTAGGGTAACCTTGATTTAGCAACTACTTCTGTGCATTCACATCGGAGGGCTTTATTCAGATGGAAGATAAAAAGACGAAGGTAGGTAGAAGGGATAGAAGAGTTTTTCTGTATAACTGGGAGCTGGACCACGTCTCTGGACATGTGGAGAGAAGGGCAAGGACCAAGATGCACAGCTGGTCCAGAGAGCGAAGATGCTGGGAAATGGCTGCGGGATATTATTGTGTGAAACACTGAGGTAGGTGCTTCTACCTTCAGACCAGGAAACTTTCTCCCCTTCCCAGTTTCCCACCCCGTCCACGGCAGATGGACTGTGCTTTCCCAGATACCTCATTGATCAACATGCGACTGGCCATGGAGAGTCGAGTCTTGGGGGGAAAGTGGCTGGTGATCATGATTCGAAGACCAGCCTCAGAGAAAGAAAGCTGGTGCGGGTAGGCTGACAGCAGCTCATCTACCATGATCACTGACGCTTTGCGGTGGAAATTGGCTGGGAAAATTAAAAACATAAAATAAAAATAACATTGAGACTAGGAGCAGGAAAGAGATATTCATTCACCTTCCTTCCATTCCTTTCTTTCCTGCTCTCTCTCTTTTTTCCTCCTATCTTCCTTCCCTCCCTCCTTTCTTCCCTCCCTTTTCATCCATCCAATCACCCATCCATCCATCCATCCATCCGATCAGCCATCCATCCATTCATCTACCCATCCGACCATTCATCATCTATCCATCCACCATCCAGTCACCCATCCATCCATCCATCCATCCATCCAATCAATCAGCCATCCATCCATTCATCTACCCATCCGACCATTCATCTATCCATCCACCATCCAATCACCCATCCATCCATCCAATCAGCCATCCATCCATTCATCTACCCATCCAACCATTCATCTATCCTCCCACCTACCCATCTGTCCTTCCTCCCTCTCTCCCTGCCTCCCTCCCTCCCTCCCCCGCTTCCTTCCTCCCTTCCCTCCTCCTTCCTTCCAACCATCCATCCAACTATTCAACCATCCTGGAAGGGTTGTCATGATCAAAATTTGAAGAAGAGTTAAAATCTGCTTTCTACGGGGCTCATCGATACCTCTTTGAAATGACCTGAAACAATTTAAGAGTCCTTCACGAACATGGTGAGAATGAGTGATAACATAAGAGGATCCCCCTTTGTCCTCAAAGGATTCTTTTCCTGCCGCTCACATCTGGGGCATAGGAAAGACCCCAACAGTCTTTAGTAACACTTTATGTCCTTCAAATGTCAGCAGTGCTCATTCTGAGCTGTTAAAAGCTGCAGAATTGACATTAGTCCAGGTGGAGGACATGGTGGGGGGATGCCCACGTTGCTGCGGCCCAGCCTGTGAGCAGGGCTGCCCGGGGGCTAGGGGTGGGGAGCTGGGCTCGAGTCCAGAGGGGGCTTAGGGCAAATCTTGCGTCAGGATCTGCTGGCAGGCCTGAAAATAACTTCCGTCGTGGCCCAAGGCCCTCTCTGTGGATGCTGCAATACGAGCACACAGCTCATGGGTACCTGGCCAAGGCCTCACTCCTGTTCTCCAGGCCACTAAACCACGAAATGATCTCTGGAAACACTGACTAATAAAATAGGTAGCGCTCTTTGGTTCCCTAAGAGTATTCCTTTCATGGTTATGAACTACCCTGAAGAGAAGAAACTAAGTGAAATCCTTATGTGGGATGGCACTGAATACTCGTAAGTCTTTTTTTCACCATGCATATAATTAGTGAGAAAAGTATATCAAATAATTGATTTTCAAATTCTAATAAGTAAGTACCCACAGATTTCAAACTTAGATATGTATTTGAAAATAACCTATAGATTTTCTAATTTCTTTTGTTTTGCCTGAAAAGCAAACAAAATGGGACTGTGAAGAAATAAACCCACACATTTCAAGAGGAAAGTTAAAAAGAAATTAAATGAAAAATGTAACGCATTCTAGGCAAACATAAGTGATAATTTTCCATGTTCCTCGAAGAAAGAAAATGATTAGAGAGCACTGTATTATCACTTTGTGTATCAACTGCTTAATAAGTATCTATTGAATGTAAGCATTACTTTGGGGAAAAAAGGGTAATTTCCTCTGTCATTTTGCAGCTCGGAAACTGAGGTAATGTAGCCTGAAAGTGAATTTGGATATAATAATACGCTAATAACAACTATAATTAATGGAGTATTCTGCAGACTTTAGCTCCTTAACTTGTTACAAAAGTTATCCTCATTTTGCAGAAGAGAAAACTGAGGCTCAGAGAGGTTAAGTAACTTGCTTCACGGTCACTCAGTCAGAATGTGACAGAGTCAGCATCTTGACACCCATGGCCTCCTCTCCTGTACCATCTCCCCACTTTCCGTACATCACCCCCAGCACGTTTGGTCCAAGAACTTCCACTGGCTTTCAGAGTTTGCCCATCGCCAGGATGAACCTGCTCCCTGCCCGATGCAGCGAGGGAGGGGGGGAGGCCTCCCTGGGGGCAGGCACACCCTCTGGGGCCTGGAGGGGGACGCAGCCCCCCAGGGTTACCTCTCTTGAGTAGCACCACGGTGGCGTCGCAGTTGCTGCTGTCGTCGATTTCAGCGTTGTTGGCCAAGCCGTTGACCATGTTTCCTGCACCCTTGGTCCTCCTCTCGAAGCACTGGTGTATGCAGGCGTTGTATCTGGACACGGCCATAAGCGGAAAGAGCCCATCAGCACGGCCGTACCTGCCTCCCCGGCTCCCAGCTCCCCGAGCCTGGATGCCTGTGGGGGACCCTGTGCCTTAAGTTATTAGGTTATTATGTTATCATCCTGTTTCCCCCAGAATATACAACCTGCCCATTTCCCAACTTGAGAATATACGGTAAGTGAAAATAAAGCCAACATCACATAGATACATAGGGACACACTGCTTTCTCTGCAGAGTCTTCCATGTCAGCAGAGGGACCTCTGGGATTGAGTTCCCTTACTTGGGGTCTGTGCGTGCGTGGAAGGGCTGTTGTGAGACTCAGAGGGATGGGCAAGGTCTCCCTCCTCTGGGCCACGTCCCCAGGGCCTTTGCTGTCAGGGGCATGCTTGGTGGAGGAAGGTCAAGGCATCAGGTCCGTCTCTGCTGCTACCCCGGGCTCTGCATCACGGTCCACGTGTACAGGCGGGCTGGCTGTCGAGGTCTCTGCCTGCCTTTGGTTTCCTGAGGTCATAGGCTGGGAGCCTGCGAATGTCTGTCACTGTTGTGCCATAATTCCAGGTCTGCTGCGCCCTTGGCTTTATGAAAAAATTCTGGGCTATGATTCTCCAGAACGATTGAGTGGAAAACAGTCAAAACATTGTGCAGTGCTTCTTCCACGTGTGTTGGAACGGAGGAAGCTTAGTCAAGGTCCTAGGATGTTCTGGCAGGTAAATGTCCCGGTCCCTTTATCGTTGGTATTAGAAGACTCCCAGAGAGGAATCCTAGGAAACTCACTGGTTTTTAAAATATTTATGACATTTATGAGATGAAAATAAAACTATAAAAATGATATTTCTGAGACCATTGACAATTTGAACACTGACTGGATACTTACTCGTATCAAAGAATTAGCGTTCTTTTAGTTGTGATCGTGGTGGTTAGGTGAAACATGAGTCCTTTAAGAGACGCGCACTGACGTTTGGGTAGGTGAACTGACATGATGTCTGGGGCTTCAGGTCACGTGGGGAGAGGGAAGCTGCTAGGGGTGTGGGTGGAGGAAGCTAGCTGATGGTATTAGGGCTCCTGGCAAGCACGCGGGGTGTGTCACGCTAGTCTGCCGACTGCTTTGCACGGTCAACGTTCTTCTTAATGGAAAGACCTCCCCACTTTCTTTCTCTCCCCTCCTGATGGGGCTCTAGGGGAGACGTAGTGTTTCTGGCACCTTGACTCGGAATCCACTTTCCCCACAGAAATACTGACTCGCCTGGGTGTTTGCTTTAAAAGTTAACAACTGTGTGTTATACGTTTATTTGGATTTGGATAATAGGATAATAATACTATGGATCATAGTATTATAAGCGTTTTCTTGGAAGCAGATATTGGTTAATTCCTTAACTCTTCCATCATGTTCCATCCTACAAACACCCTTTCAGGCAGGAAGCATTGTTCATTCTGTTTTTAGAAGCAGAAACTGAGATTCAAAATGACGGAATCACCTGGCCCAGGTCCCATGGCCGGGGCTGCACAGGAAGCACTTGATCTTAACCACCAGACCACACTGCCTCATCTGGGGACCAAACCCCAGGGAAGTGACATAGCAGTACAGAAATCAACCCTCGCTGAGGCCGGGTATGCCTCAGGCTCCGGGAAGGTTTCTACCTGTTGGGCCAAACTGGAATTGCTTTATGACCTTCAGACAGGACGTTTAAAGTTATTTTAAAGCCATCTACCCAGGAGGCAGCTGATGGCTCTAATACATGCTGTTTTTAACGGCTGCTGCTCTGTTTTATATTTTTAATTGAATGTTTTAAATTTTGTGCTTGCACCCTGAAGCTATTTTATTGTGAAGCATGCAATTTTATAAATCAGATTTTATAGAACCCAGTGATTAAAGCCTCTGATTATGGAGCGGGATGGCTAAAGAGCAGAGATTTCAATTTAGAACTTAGGACTAGAATTTATGCAGAAAATTCCACGAGCACAGTAGTTGCCTTTCCCCGGTCTATTTGTATCCTGCCGGTCTGAACAGCTGGGCGGTTGGTGAAGCTGAGGCATCAGCAGAAACACACCTCATCAGCTTCCACACTGGGCACGGTTTGGGGTAGGGAGATTGTTCACTGTGTTATCTTTACGTCCACGTGCCCCGCCGGCAACTCACGGGCATTACGATGGCTCCGTAGAGGGGTACTGTGGTCACAGAATGCATGCTAGCAAAATTCCTCAATCTTCCTTCTTTTTAGATGAAAAACACTTTTTGAAGACCTCCTTATTCCGTGTAGCCCCTGGTGAATTCAGTATGGGACATGCTTTCATCTGAATTCAGATTTAAAACCTTAGATCCACGTTGGGCTTACAGCAGACACTCAGTCAATTCTCTGGAATAATTGACGGATTCCCTTTTCAAAAGGGAATATGAGCGCTCTTGACTCTTTGGGGTCTCAAAGCATCAAAATGTAAAAAGAAAAAAAAAAGGTGAAATAAAAAGTGCTGAAAGAAGACGTCTAATGTTGAGGCTTCCTGACTGTGGCACCGATCCCCTAGTAGTTTTGTTCTTTGAGAGAAAGAGGAACAAGTTGGCTCGTTCCATCTTTAAAGGCTTTTCCTTGGAATCTAGAAACCGTGGAAAACTTTTGGGCCAGCTCTGGTTTTCATGGGAGCTGAGGTATTGAGATGCTTAAATGCAAGGTGATTTGTGGGGAAAGTATCTGGTTTCTTTGTTTGCTACCTCACGGTAACTCCACACCAGGATCAGTTTGGGTGAGGTTCTATTCTATCAGTAGAAATGTCCTCTTCCAGTCACACGACCCAGTTACTGGATCCACACTGACTGTGGGACAGCTCCTGAGGTGGAAACTGGGCGCTACATTGAGTGGAATGGCAGCAGATGGCTTACAGCCCACCCTGGCCATCGGTCAAGCCAGCTCCTACCTTCACTGTTCCTGTGACGTTTGTCAGTGGCCACGCCGATTTCTCCCAACGGGCTCTCGGCCACCAGAATTAATCTTTGTCAGGCCTCAACAGCAAGGAAAACTTGACATGTCAATTGCAGACTGCTACCTGACGGGTCCAAATGGGCAGTTTCTGAGAGCGGTCTGCTGTCCTGCCCCCTAGAGAAGGTGATCACTCCTGCAGTCACATAGGCTGGGGAGAGTATGGACTAACTTAGAGCGAAAGGAACAGCTCCCGTGGGGCAGGAATCTGCAGCACAGAATATCTCTGCACCACTGACAACCTCCTCAACTCCATGGCACTCAGCAAAAAGATGAACTGGCAGGTTCCAACCACGGTGCTTACATTTTACATTAGAGTACGGGAAACATCAGCGACATAACTCTTTTTTTTGCGGTACGCGGGCCTCTCACTGTTGTGGCCTCTCCCGTTGCGGGGCACAGGCTCCGGACGCGAAGGCTCAGCGGCCATGGCTCACGGGCCCAGCCGCTCCGCGGCATGTGGGATCTTCCCGGACCGCGGCACGAACCCGTGTCCCCTGCATCGGCAGGCGGACTCTCAACCACTGCGCCACCAGGGAAGCCCGCGACATAACTCTTGATACAGGTGGTAAGCTGTCCAGACTCCAAGGGGAACAAGCACGCATAATGTGGTGGTTTTAAAATACATCCACACATTCTGTGATGCTCCTCTCTTCAAAAGGCAAAGTAGACCCGTTGAGTGAGGACTGGACTGAGTGACTCTTTTCTAATAAACAGAACATGGCAGTAGTGATGGTGTGTGACTTGTGAGACCAGATCATAAAAGGTGTTGCTGGGTCCTTCCTGCTCTCTCTTTAATCACCTGCTCTTTTGGAAGCCAACTCCCGGGTGTGGGGACAGTAGAGTGGCCCTGAAGAGAAGCCCACATGGTAAGGAACTGGGGCCTCCAGCCAACGACCAGCACCTACTCACTAGCAGTGTGAGTGGGCCGTCTTGGAGCCCCAAACGGATGACAGCCGCCCTGGACAACCTCTTGCCTCTAATCCCAAGAGAGCCCCTGAGCTAGCACCCTCCAGTTCAACTGCTCCTGGATGCTTAACTCTCAGAAACTGTATGAGATAATACACGTTTGTGGTTTTAAGCCATTAAGTTTTGTGGTCATTTGTTAAGCGGCAATAGCTGACTAATACAATACAAATAACAGAAGTCTGTAGATATTTGATCCATGGTTTTAGTTATCTCTTATCCAGCTCTGGCCCCATCTTCCCTCCACCTATATGGAAACATAACACATTGAGCTTTACCTCCTCTCTTGTTATGAAAGTGAGCGAAAAAAAAACAGCCGAAAGCTAGGCTGCCAGGTCCTGAAGAGGGGGCAAGGGTTTGAGAGATTTCTCAAACGAAACCACGAAGCTTTGATTCTGTCATACATTTGGGTTGGAAGGGTCTATGCTTTTGCTATAAGTCGAGATTGCATTGATTCCCAGCAGGCTGCCCAGGGAGCCAAGTGAGCCTCTGATGACAGGCACCCGCCCCGTCCCCTGTTCCTCTGTCCACATTATCACATAACGCTGAGTGTAGGAAAGAGTTTTGGGAGAGAAACTAAGAAAGTATTGTACTTACTTCATTATGACAATGTAGATGAGATACATCAGCACGAGGACCAAAGACTCCCACCTGTGGACAAACCAAAAATGGTCAGTTTTAACAGAAGCCGCCCTAGACAGATGTGCCGTGCTCCAGGTCCTCTCAGACACGTGTGTGATGCGAAGGGCAGCTCCACCTGCCGAGCACGGCAAGCATGAAGCAGACGTGCAAACAAGTTCCACATATTTCCTGGTCTGCAGACATTTCCTAGGCTGTATCCAGGTTTTCAGGAGCTTTCTCTTCCTCCCCTACTTCAAAGGAAAATGCTCCCTCTTCTCTGTTATTCGCTCACCCCAAAGAATATTTTGAACCCAGCAAGCCTTCTATAATGTAGCTGAATATACGGCTATGTGTATAAATCTGACCACAGCTTAATCATTCACTGAAACTATTCAGATACAGTTACAAAGGGCAAACTAGAGGAACTGATAAGGGCAACCAAGGGACTGTTAGGTACATCAGAGCAAGGCATGTGTAGAGAGAGGGAGACGGAGAGGGAAAGGAAGAATAGTTGGGGGGGAGGGGAGAGGGGGAGGGAGGGACAGAGGGGGAGAGAGACAGACACCTTGGGCAGGGAAGGTGCCAGCAGGGAGGATTAGCGTGAATGAGTGGGAAAATGGTCAAGAGCAAGAAAGAAAGAAAAATGATGAAACCTTCTGGAATGTACCTTGAACTTCCGATACTTTGAATATTTCCTCTATTTTCTTTAGTTTAGTAACTTTCAGTTAAAAAGCAAGGGAACGTGATTTCTAGGTTCCCCTTTAGCTGTAGAATTTCATTAGTTAATTGAGGGAGTAATTTTGACTTTAAGAAAAGGTGCCTGGAGGATGGTCTATGAAGAAATTCTAGGTTATGGCTTTCCTTCGCTTTTTCAAGTTCCATGTCTGGAAACTGATCCTGGGGAAATATGTGATCAAACGTAAAGAGGAGGCACACACAGGGTTTTCGTTGCAGTGCTGTTTTATAAAAATGAAGTGTTGGAAAGAAGCAAGGCGGTTATCAGATGAAGGAGTGGGTACGTGAGTTATGGTATGTCCACAGGATAACGAGCTACCATGCATTGGCTGAGAATGATTCTGCAGATATGCACAACCACAGAGATGGTCCTCTGTCACCCTGTTCAGTGTTTCTGCAGCATCTGAAGTTGATTGCCCACCCGCTTCAGAAGACACTCTCTTCTCCTGACTTCTGAGGGCCACACTCCTGGTTTTCCTCCTGTCCCCTAATTTCTTCTCCCTCCCTTTGTGTCCCCTCCACTTCTTCAGTGTGACCTCTAACGTTCTCTCTAGGTGATGTCCTCTTGTCCTATTTCTGGAAAACCAACAGACACGTCCACGCCACACTTCTCCCCGCTCCAGGTTCAGGATACACTTGTCAATACAGCCTCCCCACGTGGCGTCTAGATGCAGGTCGGAACAGAATTCCTAATTCCTACGCCCCAGCTTCATGTTCTCCAGGGCTTTGCCATGTCAGTGAACTGCCGTCAAGCCCCACATCTGGAAATAAAAGTGGAGCCCTTCTCTACCCTCCCCCAGGCCCGTTGGGACTCTGTGTCCAAAATATCTCTGGAATTGTGGGTGTCTGCCCCCTCCACTGCTACCTCCCTCCCCCACCTTAATTTCAGCCTCTGAACTGCCTTCCTCAATGCTTCTGGATCCTGTCATTCTCCTGCTTAAGACTCTTCAATTGCTTCCCAAAAGACTTGAGAAAAAAATCAAAGGTGCCCCTCCCTGCAAAACCCGGTTCTTTTTCCTTCTCCCCCCAATCCTCTTGTGTCCCAACCTGGCCTCCTTTCATTTGCACACGGCAAGCGCCTTCCTTCTCCTCAGAGCCTTTGCACTTAACGTCCCCTCTGCCAGGAATGCTTTTCCCTTCACTCCTTCGCTGGTCCCTTTCATCCTGCAAATATCAGCTTAAATGTCACCTCCTCCAAGGAGTCTTCCCTGCCTACTCCTCCTTCACTTTCTGTTTGTGTTCTTTAAACCTCTGACCAGTCTGGGATTATCTTCTTCATTTACTTATTCACATCTAATGCCTGTTTCTAGCAGTCACTCGACACCACTCCTCACATCTGATTCCCGCCTGAGCGAGCTGGTTTCTCCTTAGATCGGCCTCCCTGACAGAGCGCCCCCCAAGCAGGCACCCTGCCCTCCCCAGCACAGAGCATCACGCAGCTCATCTGCAGAGGTGAGACTTCTCGAAATGTCAATTTTCAGTTGCAAGACACCTCCAAGGGGCCTGAGCGTGGTCCTTATCTCGTTGAAACCAATGTACACGTGGCATAAACGTAACTGGGAAAAGCGAATTTTTATTCCAGCTTTATTCTGAAGGAAGAGATACCCAAGAGCTGGAGGGAAGTCATGTGATTGCTTCGACGCATTTTTACAGACTTGGTGAGGGGTCATTAGAAAACAAGCCAACGTCAAAGAGACATCCCCATGAGGCTGAATTACGTCCAGCACTTGGTGAACAGGTATATTTATACTCTCTCACTCCTTTGTATCGTTTTGATGTTTTACTCAAAGCAAGCCCTTCCATTGCAATATGTGAGTAAGCGTCTCTGCCGTCACATTTCAGGGGTGCCTGTGGCGGCGGGGTTCCCTCTCCTGCTGGCCTTTCAGGTTTGCCTTCTTGGCACCCAGATTCAGGGTCCACCCAGTGCTTCCTCCTCGTCAAGTGAGGCTCTCTGAGGCCCCTCTGCTTTGTGGCCTGATTCCGTGTTTGAGCATCAAATCTTGGCTTCCTGCTCTTTGGTGTCGCCCCCCCAACCTCCTGCCCCTGGGGCCATGAGTATCTCCAAATGACACCGTGATGACGTGTCTGCTCCCCCCTCATCTCAGACATCCTCAAGGCCACGGCAGAATTGGGTTTTGCATTCTGTGTCCAGTTCTGGAACGGAGGCTGGCAGCCAGGAGGTGCTCAGGAATGAACAGTTTGGGACTTGAAGCGACTCCAACTGTAGACCCTGATGTCACACGCTCTTCCCATCTGCCCCTCCCGGCCACAGCCTGCCGCTGTCCTCCAAGGACCTGGGCTTGTGGAATCTGGGTGTGCTCTTCCCTTCCCACAAACTTCCACGCTGAACCACCTACAACTGGCCCTGGATTCTCCTGCCAGAGATTCTTCTTTTCTGTGTTAGAGGGCTACGCCCTGTCACCCCCCCACCCCTCGCCCGGAGGGCACGTCTCCTCTTCCTAACCAGGGTCCAGAACCACGAAAGCCGGTCTCCAACACCATGCAGATGGACACTGTCCAGGTCGTGTCCCAGGCTCTCCTTTCTCCCCCAAAGTCACGACTTGCTCAAAGAAGAGACAAAAACAGCACCCTGCAGCCTTTCGTTTTCTTGTCAGGCCTTCAGACTCACTGAAGACACATTCTGAATTCCTTCTGGCAACAGTGGAGGTCTTGCTGGGCAGGGTGAACACATACCCTACTAGGTGGCTCTCTGATGCTATCTATGTCAGATGTCTTTTGGGGCAGGTATCTGATGGAAAAGCAGCCGACGGATATTCCCCTGCCTCTTCCTGCTAATGGAACCCCACTATGTTGAGGCAGTAAATGGGGACCCTTGATCTCAAGGAGGGTGGGATAAATGATTGGTCTAAAGTTGTAATTCTATTCCCCCCTGGACACTTATTGGTCAAAGCAGACCCAGTTGTGACCAAAGAGATATAAGGTGGAAAGGTGTCCAATGAAATGACATAGCCCCTTCTTCTTCCTTCTTGCCTTCAATCCAAACTTGATGGCTGGAACCACAGCAGCCATCTTGGGGTCATGAGGGAAAGGTCAAGAGAAATGCAGAGCCACTGTACTACCTACATCTGGGGTACTTGATATGTAAGAAAAATAAACCACTATTTCTGTAATCCGCTGTGGCTGGCTTTTCTACTACCTGCTACTAAAAGCCTTCTGGTGGCCACTTCCTGGCTGAATGGGACTTGCTGTGGAATGCTGCTTGAGGAACGGTAAAGGAATCTAAACCACGCATGGTGGGGACCCCTTCCCCTTCTGTACTTGTATTTGACAAGGCTCCTTTCCTCCTAAAGAGTACTTTAGTTTCAAAATAAGCGCAACTGACATTAGTTTCCTTTCAAGGATTTGGGGTGAATTGGTTACCTGCCTTGACATTGCTAGAACATGCTGGAATGTCCTACAACAAGGAAAGGAATTCACTGTTTAAGGAATTATTGAAATACTACTGTGCTTTAATTGCAAGATTGAAGAGTCTGTCTCTTAGGACAGAAATCAGAGGAATCAGCTCCTAGACTCACTCTTTCAGCAAAATAAATACTCATGGGTGGCTGGGTGAGAAAGTAAGATATGTGGACAGTAAAAAATATCTTAAAGTTCAGTATATTTTGCAGTCACATGAGGAGCTGAAATCCCTGGAAATCCCAAAGCAGTGATAGGTCAGTGGTGCAGACTTTAACTTCTCAGCCTCACTCGTGCAAAACGGTCTCCGTCACCCCATCCACATAATAACCATGATTACGTAACAGGTCGGCCGTCTGAGAATGATATTCGGTGCCGTGAAAGCGTCCCCTAGTTCCTCCCGCAGTTTCACCTGTGCATGAGTTATGATTCCAACCCACCCCAGGCTGGACCAAAACCAGCTTGGGAATTTGCGACTCGTGTATCCGTGGCCCTCCCACCTCCTCCCTCCTGTGGGAGCCCGGGTGCCCAGGCTGAGGGGCTGATGACCTCAGAATCCGGCCTTCAGCACAGGCTCGGGGAGTAGCCTAGGAACCCAGGTTCTCTCCTCTGACATCGTAGGAGGGTCAGCCTTTGGAAAGGAGAGGATACAGACTCTCCCGTTCTTGCTCCTTCCCATCTGAAATATCCTAAAGGACACCTTGAGGGTAAGGACTGACACAGGCTTGTCATGAACCTGCTTTCATTTCCTCCTGCTGTGGTTTTCACGAGCAAAGCCAAGGAGATGTGGAGAGAGGGCTCCTTCTAAGACTGACAGACGGTAAACCACCCTCGGGTCTCCTTTTTTCAGGTTTTCTGCACAAAAGCAGCAGAAAAATTTCTGAGGTCAACTGTGATCATAACTTGCTTTTCCTTATGGCAGCACTGTTAGCAAAGAGCAGGAACACCGAGCAACACTTAGGCACCTACTGTTTGCTGAGGCAGAGCATTGGTTGTGCTCACCATGCCATGAGTTTGAATGGGAACGCCTCTGCAAGTTTTCTTGTGCTGCACGTAATCCCCAAGGACATGAGGGGAAAATGTCACCACTCCACGTGGCCACCAGGTCCAGGTGGATCCCACGAGGAGGTTCTTCCTGACCTCTGGCCTCTGACCTCTGACCTGTGCTGCTCCCAGGCGTCTTGATCCCTTTCAGCTTCCTGATCACTGTTATTCAAAGAAGACTTCCTTCTTATTTTTATGGGTCAGCATAGGGCCTATGCGTCTCAGAGCAAGTTCCCCCAGCTGTCTCCCCCCTTGCCCTCTTGGACAGAGGAGAGAGAGGCGCCAAAAGTATCTTAATACCCTGGATAGTGTGTAACGTTTATGGCCCATGTGATATGCTCCCCAGCACCCCAAATTCTGAAAATCACAGAGACATCCTAGGACACAGACATGTCGCTCCAGCAAAGGGCTAGCACTCATTTTGCTGAAAACGAAGACTGCTGGGCTCTGTAATTCTTTTTTTAATTAAAGGTATAATTTATTATTATTTTCATATTCTTTTCCATTATGGTTTACTAAAGGATATCGAATAGAGTTCCCTGTGCTCTACAGTAGGACCTTGCTGTCTGTGCTTCTCTTCCTAGCTCGTTCTTAGCTCTAAATAATACCACGCAAGTCGTTTACCTACAGCATCACAACTACCTGTTTCTGAGATGTTCTTTCAGAAGAAGTAGGTGTATTTTCACATCACTCTACTTCCGCAGATCAAATATTTGAAAAATGTAACAAGAATGCATGACACACCCCATTTCTATTTCCATTTCAAACACAGCAGACATGCTCAGAACCCACCTCAAAAAAGGTGATTTGGACATTGACCCAAATGCAAATGTTCCCGTATACTTAATTTGGGCAATTTTTTTAATCTATCAAAAAAAATCACTGATTTTTCAGAGCTCTAAGATCTTCTTGAATGTTAGGCAGAACTTTAATGGGTTAAAGGTCACTGACATGTCTTCACCTCTGGTTCCTGGGATATACTGAGTACATGGTGTTCGGAATATGCCGACACGGTCTGGACAACTGGAAAAGGTTCATCAAATTTTAACCATGGCCTTGCCCATGACTGACTGTGGAAAGGCACAGTTGCCTTACACTGTCTAATCTGGATGATAAAGACAGCAAGATAACAGGGTCCCCAAAGGAAGCCCACCAGGCCAGCCCAAGGGAAACGGTCTCTGCTCCGTGAAAGCTGATTTGATTTCTTTGTTGAGATGGACAGAGGGTTCCTGAGAAACGCTAGTTGTTCCAAGCTGCCCCGACATTTCCCTTTCTTTCCTAGACGCTGACTTTGTTCTTTACTGTACTGTCTCTACCACATAGCAAGGGGAAATTGGAAGGGGAAAAGAGGTACTCACCAGGAAACTTGTTCATCATAAATGAACTGTGAAAAAAAATAAAAAGGAGAGAAGATTAAACAGACACACACACACATACACATGCACACACATGCTTTATAACTGCATGTTATCCGCCCTTGTGGCTGGCTGGTGGGAATTGGGGCTGGGGCCGGTTTGGGGTGTGAAGCATCTGTGGGCAAACTCCCCTCTGTGCTGGTTTAGTCTCTCGTCAGTGTTCGCGGAAGGAGGTCTTGTTGGCAGACTCGGGTGGGCATCGGGCCATCCCAGCCTTCCTGCAAGTTCTGTCAGAGGATGGAGTGAGAGGGAAGCACGCCCAACCTCGTTATTTGTAGAATTTCAGATCTGGAAGGGATGCGGAGCTTGGTGGGTGCTTGCAAACATGAGTCACTTACGGGTCCCCTGGAAGCTGTCTGTATGTCTCTGTGCATCGTACAGCACCTTCGAGCTTTTATGATAGCACCTGCGCTTCTATGCAGATTAGCGAGGGTCAGAAGCAGTGCAAAGGGCCAAACAGGGACCCTCCCTGATCAGTTAGGAGCCGAAGAAAACACACGACAGGACTCAGTTTAAGTCCTACTCCACATAGCATCTAAGATCACTTCTCATTTTGGGGGAAAAAGTGGTATAATCCTGGCCCTTTGATTTATACGGGAAACAGAGCGGCAGAGAACATGAGTAATTTCCCTGGGGTCGCCCAGTTAGCTGCAGAGTTGGTCCTAGAACCCAGCCCTGGCTCCTACCTTCATGTTCTTTCCATGACACCCTTATCTGCCCAGATGGTACGGTGCTGAAACGAAATGAATGCCCTTCTATTTCATTCAAGTAGGAAGCTGTTTCTTCCCACACTCACAGGACATGACTGATTTGAGCGCGATCATCTCTGAGCAACTTTCGTTCAGGGGCCCTCTGGAGACTCTCAGGCAGAAGCATCTGGGTGTAGAGGGTGATTACTGCACCCAGGTGGTAAACTCGGCTAACAACGGGACATCGCTTCAGTCTCCGGCGATGACAGCGACCACAGGTTGTGAGAGACACAGAGAAAACCTCAAAGACCAGCAGGTGCAGCTGAAAAGGCGCACAAGAGGACCTCCCTCCAATCGCCCCAAAGGAGCATAGAGAAGGATGAGGAGAAAGGAGCCACCCTTTTCTTTGTAACTCACTCTTCCCAACAAGACACTGACAAAGACACTGGCTTCATCAGTTTTTGCCGCTTTGTCATCTGTCATTATCGGATCCAACAGGGCGGCATTTGGATGAAAATGTCAGACCAGAGTGGGAAGAGAAATAAAGAAGTAAAGGGAACCGCCCCACAATCCAGGCTGGATGGTGTGGAATTCATTCCCAGGAAGGCATTCCCAGCCGCTGTTACATAATTGCTAGCTTTCAAAAAATCCAAGAAATCATGGAACAGAAGCAGTGATTTAAGTTGGAAAATGTTTTCTATTAATTGAAGTTAATTCAATATCAGTCTTGGGCAGCAGGCTGGACAATCAATTCACAGCCACTTAAGAGAGCACAAGATACTAGTAAAGAGTTGATTAGATCACCAATTTAATGCTCCTCTCTGGGGAGGGCAGCCAACACTCCGCAACATGCAAGCAGCTCGAAGAAGCCTTATTTTGTGCCACCTCACTGACAGGCGAAAAAAAAAAAATCAGAATGGGCTTAATTGTACAAAGCATTCCAAAGTGAGAGCAGAATTTACAGGGAACACAACAGCAGAGAAATAGTGAGGCATGCCTGGATGCAAACGTGGTGGGGGGAGGGAACCAGAAACTTCCAAACGACAGAGGCAGCGATGCTGGTCCCTGCCCACCTGGAGCCCTGAGGCCTCAGCTACCCTGTGGCCCACGAGTGAACACGGTCTGGGTTTGACCCCACTGCTTCAAGAGGATTGGGTGGAAACATGAGAGCCTCCAAAAAAGAACAGTAACATTGATAAAAGGGACCATAAATCAGGCCTTTGAGAAAACCTGAATGGAAAGAGGCTTGTGTGTGGTGAGGAAAGAGACCTGCCTGCAGAGTCTGGCGGTGCTTGGAGGGGGCCGCCAGCTGACTGTCACCCACCCAGAAGGAAACCCGCACTGTTCACAGACTGTTCCCCTGGGAGACCACATCTCCGGACCACGCCGACAGAGCATGGAACCGGCCTGTCTGAAAACGCAGGACGACAAAGATGGTGACTCTCACTTGGTGTTGTTGATGGTTAGAGCGGATTTCTTATTCCTTACAGATTTTATTTCATTTGATTCTCCTAAGACGAGTGTTGCACATCCCTCTGTATTTTCATGCTCACTCGGTGAGTAAAAGACAAAACAGCTTCCCCACCCCTGCTGGCTGGGTGACTAGGGTAGAAGAGAACCTGAAATCACACGCCTTGCCCCACCTGAAACAAGAAATTGCGCCCCCAGTTCCAGCCGGTCCCCACTAGGTGGCGCTCACGTCCCGGCCCCGCATCCCAGCGGCCCGGCCCCGGCAGAGATGTTGAGATCAAGTTGGACCAAGTCCCCTTGGCGGCTCCATGAAATCTCCTGGGAGGTGGGCAAGGGCCCCTGGACAGACCGCTTCCCGCAGCGGCCTGCGGCCAGCCCACTGCCATCACGCGGCGGGGTGACGTTCTGGAGGCAGCTCCTGCCCGGTGCTCTGAGATGGGGCCGGGTGGGTCCCTCAGTTACACCCACACGCAGTCCCCAGACCTGAGCGCAGCGGTCGGAGGTGCCGCACCCTTTTCCCAAGTGGGATTTTGCAGAGGAGCCTTGGGAAAGCAGCTCTCTGTGCTCTGCTGGTTGTGTTTGGGGCGAGGCCGCTATTGCCCCCCCCCCCCCCCCGCCAGGGCCCGCGTGGGTGCGCTGATCTCTGGGCCCCAGATTTGCTGCATGGCTGGTCAGGGACCTGCTCTCTGACCCATATCTGGTTCCTCCAGAGCAACCCCCGGCTTCACGCTAAGCTTTCCACGTGTTCCGCAGACGAGCTAAATGGGAACTCACAGGAGTGAATCTGAAAAAACCCTCTTTTCCTCCAGGCCTCCGCGAAACGTTTGGGTACCATGGAAACCAGCTTTTCAGTGCTGGTGTCTGCTCTAGAATTCTTCCGAGAGAGACAGGATTCCATCAGGCAGGTGAATCCCTGGATGACCGAGCAACCCAGGGAACTCAAGGCGGAACAGCAAGGAACAGACAGCCGGTAGTCGCAGGCAAGTGGGCAGGAGAGGAGAGGCCAGGCTGGCCCCGCAGCGCACGGCGGCCCTGGGCTGGCTGGTTGTAAGCGGTAACCATGGCGCTGGGCGGCTGCTGTGCTGGAGCCGAGACCTCGTAGCTTGTACAGTAATCTCTGGCACCATCAGAATTTTAAGCAGTGAAGGTAAAAGAAGAAAATCAACACCATCATTCTCTTTCAAGAGACTGAAACCTTGAACATCTTCCCCGCGTTTCTGGGAAGGGAAACTGCTCCCCCCCCCCCCCCACGGCGTAGACGCCCTCAGGAGATGTGCCTACTCGGCGTCCTGCATTCCTCTGGCTTCAGGGACAGGGGTGCGGGTGGCTTAGCGGAGCCCACGGCGATCCCCTCTGAGGGGAGGAGTCAGATGGAATACATTGGAAAACAGCTGTGAGGCACAGATATGGTTTCCAATTGCAGGGTAAATCGTGATTCTGACATGAGCATCTCCAGCTGGCCGACCTGACGGTGCTGGGGATACAGGAGGGTAGGAACTAAAGGCAGGGCTTGAGCAGAGCTGGACATCCCATATCAACCTGCAGGGCAGGCCACAGCAGAAGAAACAGTGATGAGAGGACCAATTTAGGATACAGGAGATGACGGTTGTTAAAGCAAAAGGTTACGTTCGCTCAGCAGCGCAAAAACACAGGCGAGGAACTAAAATGTCCAAGTTGCTGTCCTCGGGAAAGAGCAAGTCTCCTGGAATCCCGTCCAGCCAACCCGATTCCCGGCTCTAGGAGCAAATGCTCGGGTGCCCCGGCTCCCTCCCTGACCCCAGCACCACTTAAGAGCAGCCCTGCCTCTTCACTGTGGCAGGGATTAGGGAACAGGGGACCCCCTGGTTTGTTTGAGGAACTTGAATGTTCTCTCACATCCTTCTGTGTGAGAATCTTCTGGCTGCCAGAGTCATTCCCGTTTTGCTGGGGCCCTGAGATGTAATCGTGAGCAGAAGGGCCTCAGGGTCTCCAAACTGGAGAAGGAGGAAGGGCCCGAGGGGAACAGGCCGTGGAGGACAGCGGGTACCAGAGGACAGTCAGCAGGGTACATGTCAGGCACTTTCCTCTCACAGAAAGGGCGAGATAAGGAGATTTAAGATGAGTCGTCTTAATGAAAGACTTCCAGGAGAGGGAGGCAGACGTTCAGTCTCCAAATGTAAAGTAAGCGCTTCCTCCGGATGCCCCGGTGAAGGTGGACTTCGTGGTAGGTGGGGTAAAGCCAGTCTGTACGAGGCAGGTTTTGTTGGCGGGAAAACCTGAATTCTTTGCTGGGCTGATGCAGCTGTACATCTTCTCCTCCCGCTCTGGTTGGCCTGAGAGGTTGCAGCTCGCTCACCTTGAGCAAATCCCTGGATTTCTGGAGCCTTGGTGTTGCCATCTGTAAAATGGGACTCCTATCACAGCTGCTTGTGCAGTGGTGAGTATTGAACTAGGAAATCTCCATCGACAGACCCAACACTGTACTCAGTCCCGTAGGAAGTGTGGAGTCTATGCCTGTTGAAAGTGCCCGTGTGAGAATGTAGGTATACTTTCTATGGAAGGATTTGCTCTCTACCACTGTGCTCTCCAAGCTGATAGGCGCTAGCCTATGAGACATGTGGTCTCATACATTGAAATGAATGAAATAAGGTTCAGTTCCTTGGTTGCAATGGTTGCATTTCAAGAGTACAATGGCTAAATGGGAAAAGAACTTGAAAAAGAATAGACACATGTATATGTACAACCGAATCACTTTGCTGTACACCTGAAACTAACACAACATTGTAAATCAACTCTACTCCAATATAAAATAAAAATTAAAAAAAAAAGAGCTCAAAGGCTCACGTGCTTGGTGGCTATCATACTGGACAGTGCTGCCTAGGCTGTCTCCGGCAGATGGGTCAGCTGAGCTGTCTCTCTTTATGAGAGTGGGGGGCTGCACTGAGTGAGAGGGCAGTGTCACCTCGGATGAGCCTTGCTGCTGTGCCGGCGCTCAGGTTGCCCTGACGGGCCCCCCCACTGCCAATGGCCCACCTGGCCCTTCTCCAGGTGGGCAGCCCCTCCTCCCCCAAGCTGCATTTGTGAGCCTGTCTGTTATCTGGAACCTGTCTCAGAGGCCGCTCCATACCCCCTGGAAGTTTCCCTTCTCTTGGTGCTCAAAATCCCCCATCTTGAAGCAGAGATGAAGGGCAGAAATAAAGTATTCCTTTTAGGGCAGCTGTTAGATTGACGATGTAATGAATCATTTGCATTTATGTAAATTACATGATTATGTAAATTACAGTAACATTTCAATAAAAGAGACTGTCTGTCGGGTCTGCTGGAATTTGGAGAAAGAAGATGGGGAGGCTGGAGCTGCCATCGTCAGATGGGGGTGGGTCCTTGGGGAGTGTCCATGAGGGTCTGCGGAGTACCCATCGTGCAGATGCACACAGGACATGCTCCGAAGGACCCAGGATGCTCTCAGAACCTAACAGCGACACTTCTCTTGCAGAAAGAGACCCAAGTCATGGCGCGAGCTTCCTAGGCCATGTCAAGCTTCTCCAGGGCCTGATGCTTCACTGTAGAGAATGTCACCTGGGCTAAAGGGGGATGCCTGATGGGGCGGGGGAAGGGCGCTGAGAGACAGGCGCTGTATGCTTTTGCAATTAGAACTGCTTTAGATGAGAGCACGTTCTTAATTTCGTCCGCTCTCTATTTATCTATTTATTTTTTTGCTCTCTTTAAAAAACAGCAACAACAAACAAACTAGAAAATAGCGAAGAGCAAAGGTCAGGTAAATCCCAGATATCGATGTGAACTGAGTCCCTTGTCTCTAAGTTAACCGGTTGAAGCTCTGTTGGTTTCAGAACACCCGTGCTGTGTTTCTGCTTTTTGGCCTGGGCCTCTGCAGCAGCTTCCATGTCAGCTGTTTCAGAATCCAGGTAGTAACAACCCCATCAGCACTCCCTGGACCCGCGGCCCTAAGCCTCCCTGGAGGCGTGGTCTTTCCTGCTCTTTGGATCCCCAGCCCTGAGGGACTGTCCTCGGGGCTCCTCCCTGGGGGCAGATGTATTTAGAAGTGGCCTCTGGTCCCATTTAGTCGGGACTTGCCCTCCGGGTGAATTAGCTCTTCATTGTGGCACCTCAGGGGACTGCCTTCTGAACATTTCAGAGCCATAAAAAGGGGGAGAGGGTAAAAAAAACCCTAATAGTTAAAATAAATTATTCAGATAATTACTGGTAATTATTTGTGGGTAGGAGGAGGGTTCTAAATATAGGACTTTTCAGTGCCCACTGCAGAGTCCGACGGAGAAGCTTTGTGTTATACAAGGAAAACCCAAAGAAAAGTGATGCTGTTACCATGACATTAGGGAAAACATAGAAAGAGGAGACTAGGAAACCTTGACAAAAAGATATGGCGTGTGGAGCAGCAGCCTGGGGCTGGCGCGTGGAAGAGATCCGTGGACATGGACGAACCTCCTTTGCTAAGCACTGCTCTTCGGGTATTAGGCTGTTTTGCTCTTCAGGCTGGTTTTAAGTCTCATGTGAAAATGACCCCAAGAATGAACAGCCCTCAGAAATCCAGCCAACCAAGCTGCCATGATGCTTCCCCTTTCGAGACGATCCTTGCCTGCAGCACATGAACATCTGAGGAAATGGTGTCCAACCGTATTTGAGGTTGAGTTTCTCCAAGCGCAGTGGGTGCCACTGGCATCAGAATCACGGGGGAAGATCCTGGTTGAAGTGAAGCTTCCTGGGTCCAACCCCAGGATCTACTGAATTAAAATCTCTGGTTTGCATGTTCCCAGGAGGCATGCTGAGCGTTTCCTGTGCTGCTGAATTTGGAGGAACGCCACTTAAAGTAGAAAGAACCGAGACCAAACCCTGAGGACCCAGACGTTCTCTTTTCCATTACTGCCTAACAGTGGAGAAAGGTAATTTTTCTCAAGATCATAAAAATCTAGCCTTGACGTCAGGTCGGTAAATACACAGTCCAACCTCCAGGTCACAGCAAAGAATCACTTGCTTTTGACTCTGCTGCCATCGGAGGGAACACAGAGCTGCTGGCATCCTGCGAGCGCTGAGTCAGCTCTGATTCATCCTCAGCAGGTGACTGCTTTGCCCAAAGACCCCGCTCGGGTGAGCGTCGCCCACAGCCTGAGGATGCAAAACCGCTTTGTTTCTTCACACGTCATTAGCAACAATTACATTTGTTCTATCTTGAACACGGCCAGATAAATGTGACAGAAGACAGGTTATTTCACACAGGTCCAGGAGGTGTCTATGTGAAAACAGTGAAACTGACACCGGCAAATCTGCCGACGGGCGTGGACGCTGCCGAGCCCGTGCTCCCAGGGGGGTCTTGTTTTTTTTTTTTTTCCTTTGGTATAAGTTTATTTACTTATTTATTTTTGCCTGTGTCAGGTCTTCGTTGCTGCGTATGGGCTTTCTCTCTAGTTGCGGCGTGCAGGGGCTACTCTTCGTTGCGGTGCGCGGGCTTCTCACTGCGGTGGCTTCTCGTGTTGCCGAGCACGGGCTCTAGGCGCATGGACTTCAGTAGTTGTGGCTCTTGGGCTCAGTTGCTCCACAGCATGTGGGATCTTCGACACGGCTCAAACCCGTGTCCCCTGCATTGGCAGGCGGATTCTTAACCACTGCACCTCCAGGGAAGTCCCTCCCAGGAGGTCTTGGACTGCGTTGTTCTGGCTCATCGCCTTGTCTCTAGGAGGGTGGACACCTCCTTCTGGAATTCAGTAAAATGGAGAACTGCGTTCATTGACACCATCCACTAACACGTCTCTTGAAAAATGTAATTTTCAGAAATCATCCTAAAATACCCTGACAGCAGAAGAGCAGAGTGCATGTGAGCTGTATGGGATCAGGCATCACAGGACAAAGATTCTGCAGAGCGTGTTTGAGCAGCCTGGGCTGGGTGAACAGAGGCTTCTAGATCTGGGGGTGATAGTACCTCTTCCACAGGTACAAGAACACAGAGCTCATAGGTGTCCTTAAGTCTGCTGACCGGGAATTCAACAGACACACTGTGTTTTCAGTCCAACGTGTACGTCGGAGCACTTCTGCCCTTGGGGGGCTGGTCTCAACCCTCCTGATCGTCAATCGCCCCTGGAATGAGGGTGCTGTGGTTGTAAACCCAAGCTCTTCACTTGGAGCAGCTGTTGACTTAACTGACCCATCTGATTCCTTGGGGAAAGTCTTGTATTAAACATCACTTTTGACTTATTTGTATACAGCTTTATAATTAAATCTAATTTATAATTAAATTATTTATAATTAAATAATATACAGGTAAGTGCTTTGTAAACAGGTAAGTAAATCCTTCAGAGGATCTATTTCCGTTCTGTGCGTAAGGAAACTAAGACCTGGAGACACTGATTTCTCCAAGGTCATTAGAGCTAGCGAGAAGGGGACCCGAACTAGGAGCCAGGTCTCCCGATTCCCGTGTGTTGTTCTGACTTCCTGCCCTTCTCCTAGACGGCTCGGCTTGCCAAGCTAAGGGATTTGGGTTTGTCCCCACAGGACATGGAGCCGCTGATCATATAAACACAGGACTGGCATTTGCAGGTGTTCTTTGTCGAGACACCGTTTGGACAGCTCTGAGGACTGACCAGGGAGGGGTCAATAGAGGGGGAGGGGGTGGGCAGCTGTGACGCTACTCGTTACATTAATCTGCAATGAGCTTCATCAGTGCAGGCCAGAGATGCAAAAAGCCTCAAGGAAAACAGGCTACGGGGGACACACTGGGGAGACTTTTACAAAGTGAAAATCCACAGGACACTGACGCCAAATGCGTATGTTGGGAGTTGGGGGGAAGGTCAGTTTAATATCATTCCCAGGCTGGGTAGCTAGGGTAGGAACGGGGGCTGAAATAAAGGAGGAGGGTCCAGTCTTGGGGAAATCATCCCAAGTGTAGAGACACATTGGGTCTGGGGCATGAAGGTGTCTAGTAGAGAGTTGCTTAGCCACTGCTAGGCACACAGTGTAGGCGTGTCCGCGAGAAGGCGGTAATGGCAACGGGTACTGTGGGACGGGCAGGGCGTGTCCTGGGAGAGTGCACAGAGTAAGGGGGAGAAGGAAGGTCCACACCCAGGGATGCTGAAGGGAGTTACAGAGGAGCCCATGAGGAAAGTGAGTGCAAAGGGTTGGGGGAATCGTAGGAAAACAGCAGGGGATGCTCATGGAGCTGGGGGACCAGAGCCAGCTCCTGCTCTGAGCACCGGACCATCAGGCTGGGGTTCTGAGTGATCAAAGTAGCCGCCTCCACGCACCTGCTCCACTTGGAGGAGCCACACGTCACCCCAAGCTGAGAAGGATGATTGGGAGATAAGAGGCCAGGGATCCAGGCGAGGTGCCCATCACACACTTACCACGATGAGCGCGACCACGGAGAGCGTGTAGTAAATGGAGTCCCTCAGCAGGCACCAGGAGGACAGAGCCACAACCTGGAGGAAAAGGGGAGAGGAGGTGAGAAACAGGACATCGACTGTGCGGGGGAGACAGCCCGGCTCCTTGGAGTAGGAGAGGAGAGAGGGGCAGGGGCCCAGGTTAAGATATCTGCTCTGGAGGAAGAGTCACTTCTCCTCTGCAAGTCCTTCAAAGTCTCTTTTGGAGCAAAAGCTGGTATTTTTCCTCTGCTCTGCAGAGTAGGTCCATTTTTGCAGACGCTCCCAAAGGAGGCTGGGAGAGTCCCCGTGCCCTGTCAGAGTTGCTTCCTGGGCTGTCACTCACAGTCCCTCCTACCTCCCTAGAAAAGTGTCAGCCACCTCAGGGCCACAGGACACTTCTAGCTGCCTTTGCCCTTGGCCTCATAAGCGGAAAAGGACACAGCAAATGCCACCTCTCAGCTGGGACAGTGACAGGCACACGGTGCACCAAAGACAACAGGAAAAGGGATTCCAGGGACAAGGCCGCCTTTGGCCTCTCCCCTCCCCTACTGCTGTGTGCGGCTATGAAGAAAGGATCAGGCAAAGTCAAACCAGAGAGGGCTTTCTGGATTCAAATAACATGAAAGATATGACTTAAATAGAACCATAAATGAATAATGAGGCCAGCTTCTTTTCATTAACGCATTCTTCCACTGCTGTAGGGACACTGAGGTATTTTCTGTTGCTAATTTTGCCTTATATGGATGTGTATTTGCAGATCTAAGTTACAGATGACAGAGTTGTCAAGAAGAGAACTTGTGCCACGAGAATCACTTTAGAACAAACTTTACCCTTTTATCATCTCTCCTTGGACCGTATACTCTTAGAACCTGTGACCATCACTTACCGTCTATGGAACAGAACAAATTGGACTAGACTGTTCATTTTCCATCAGGTCATAAAACATGGTAAATATTTTAAAATTTATTATAGTTAGGCTAATGGACTTAAAACATGTGGCAAATATCAATTCTGAATTTTCTTAAAAAATCACTTGGGCTTTTAATTAAAGATGGCAGATTGAACACATACCAGTACCTTTGCTCTTTCTTGTTGCACTATAACAGGGTAACAGCAAAAGGACTGTTTTTTTTTTGTTTGTTTTTTTTGTTTTTTTTTTAACAAGACATAAACCTGGGAGGAAAGGAGAATAGAAGAGCTGATCAGAGCAGTGAAAGTTTGGAGGCTGAAAGCAGAAGAACAATTGGTCATTCAGCAGGCAGTGGGCCAAGCTCTAGAAGTGATGGTAAATGCGGCCTGAAAACGGGATGACTGTGAGACTGTTTAAGAATTCAATCCCAAACCTCCTCCCTCTCTTCAAGCAGACCAGTGACTGCACATCCCTCACCTCATCAGAAACAGGAGACCTGGCATTTAAAGAAGAGAAGTTCCAGAAAAAGGAGGAGAGGAAATAATCAAATAAATAATTAAAGATTCCCAGAAGTTAAGGATGTGCATTTTCCAGCACAAAGGACAAAATGATGCATACCAATGCACGTCATTGTGAATTTTCCAAAGGCCAGGACCAAAAAATGGTCCTAGAAACTACCAAAGAGAGAAAAACAGGAATATATACAAAGGATCAAAACCAGAATGACATTTTATTTCTCAACCAAAGCACTGGAAGCTAGAAGACAATGGAGGAACGCCTTCAAGATTAGAAAGGAAAATGATTTCAACCTGGAATTCTACACTCAACCAAATTGTTCATTAAGGGTGAGAGAAGACTAAAAATAAAAGTTTAGTTATCTCAGAAAAAATGTAATTCCTACGTATCTTTTCCCAGAAAGCTACTGGAGGATGTGCTCCACTAAAATCAGGGAGTAAAACAATTGTTACAGAGAATTATGTTACAATAAACCATTAAACCAAACAATAAAAATCTATCATAATAAGTGAAGAAGATTTCCAAGATGGTGGTGAAGGAAGATTCCAAAATGATGGTAAAAGGAGAGTCCAAGATGAAATTTTTGCAGCAGGTCAGAAGACTCAGACGAAATGATGCCAGAAGGACAAAACTGATGGAAAATCTTATGATTTTGAACCCACGGAAAGGAGACTGGAGATCTCTGGGAACAGAGCATAGATACCTCAGCGAACAAACAACAACAAAAAAGACAGTTCTAAACCATGGGGAAAACACAGAGTTGTGCAGGAAAGGAAGATGAATCATTACCCATTATTGGCTCACCTATAAACAGTGGTCACATAGTCATAATAAACACAGCATAAACTACTGTCTAAGCAAATTTATGGTGTAATTGTTTGGGGAGGACAGAGGGCTGGGCAATCGGGGTGGGCAGGGCTGAAAGAGACCTTAACCTTCCTCTTCCACACTACTGTGAAGCCATGGAGCATTCTGGAAACTGAAAAGTCAAGTAACTGCCATAGAAGCACATTATTTGGAGACACTGAGCAAGTGTCAGGAACAACCAGACTAGTGGAAAGCAGCTGCTCTGAAGGGTGGGACGGGAAGGTGGCTGTCTTTCCTAAGCCTTCCGGAAGCGGTTGCCTCTTTAAGCTCTGTGCATATAACTTTAATGAAAACAAAATCTAAAATAAGAAAGTATAATACAAGTTATCCACTTAGATTTACTCCTGCAAGAAATGCACCTCACGCTGAGCCTAGATGTCAAATCTGCATGGATAGTGACCTATTTTTATCTCTTTATAAATAGAATAGTTTTCAAGGTACAGACTATCTCCAAATTTCAGCTCCAGATTCAGAGCCTACATTTACCAAAACCAATTTTGAAAAAATTTATTTATTAAAAAAATTTTAAATTGAAGTATAGTTGATTTACAATGTTTCAGGTGTACAGCAAAGTGATTCAGGTACACACATATATATATATATATATATACATATATATATATACATACGCACACACACACACACGTATATATTCTTTTTCAGATTCTTTTTCATTACAGGTTATTACAAGGTATTGAATATAGTTCCCTGTGTTACAAGCAGGTCCTTGTTGTTTATTTTATATACAGTAGTGTGTATCTGTTAATCCCAAATTCCTAACTCGCCTCTCCCCTCACTTTCCCCTTTGGTAACCATAAGTTTGTTTTCTATGTCTGTGGGGCTATTTATGCAAAACGATTTTTTTCTATAGAAGCAAAATGAACTGGAGGACAAATAAGGAGGCAAGTTAGGGAATAATTTTTCTCCACACTCTAGAAGGAATTAAAGCATCATTGATTCTGCAATATCTATAGTGAAAGCTGTGACCATGACCTCATGTCCACCTCTACCTTCCCTTTCTGTGACCACCACTCACCACAGTAGTGAAGATTTACCTGACACTTCCTGCAAACAAGAGGATTGGAAGGGTTATTTCATTCAATCCTACAGCAACCCCAAAAGGTGGGCAGTGTCACCCTCATTGGCCAGCAATCTGGACCTGACCAAGGTGAAGCCTTGACCGTGGTCATACAACTACCAGTGGGGTGGGGGCTTGAATCTGAACCCGGAAGCCTGGGTCTCACGGCCCTGACCCGACGCTCTATGCTACAGTGCGTAAACAGAGGCGGGGTAAAAGCAGATAGCCATTTGTGACGCCTCCCATGGAGATATTTTTTTCTCCATGACATTAAGCCATTAGGCAGGTGCATTAGAGATGGTAGCCAAAGGAGGGAAGAGTTGGAGGTGAGAGACCAAAAAGCAGCTACCACAGCTCAATTTAAAAATATACTGCTCTAAAGAGACTCAGGGCAAGTTATCAAGGCAGAAGGAGTGACCACAGTGACAATAGACAGGGATACAGATAGGGTATGGACATATTCCAGGAGGGAGAGAGTCAGTTAGAAAACTGGGAAACTACTCCATTTAGCTAGTGTTTTTTTTTTTTTTTTTTTTTAAAAACACCAATACAGTTCATTGTTTGCTGATGGAATATTTTACTTTTCCACAGATGTGGATACACTGATGCTTGGTTCTAAGCCACTCTCTTTGCTTCTTGGTGAAGGGGCTTTTATCTCGAGAAGAGGCCAGCGACCATGTGACTCATTCGTTGGCAGGGAGGGATCTGTCAGCACCCCTGCATCAACATGGGAGGGAGGCTCTTTGGTATCTGTTGGCAGGCGTCACCCAACCCAGAGCGGGGGAGATGGTGATGAGAAGACAGTGCTTCCTGAGCACTTTGCAAAGTGAACAGGGGTCCTGGGAGAGAACCAACAGTGAGTAATGCTGCCCTTGACCTCATTAATCAATAATACAGATGGCACAGATTATGAGAGGCCATCCACCGGCAGACTCCTCCATTAATTAAAGCCAGAGGCTCTGTTTTCCCCTATAGCTCTAGGAATCCCTCCCAGCTGGGATTTCATCTTATTTCTTTTCTATTTCTGGAGTGCATTTCACTCTTTTTCTATTGAATATATGCAGCTTCAGTTTCCTTCTTATAATTTCATGTAGCTTCAGAGTGGCATGAGGCGAAAAGAAAAAAAAAAACCATCCACACTTCCAAAACAGAGGAAAATACCTTCTCCTTTATTCAAATGTTGAGTGATAATCTGGAATTCTCACTCCTTCCAGGAGGTTAAAATGAATTATTCATAATAAAACGATATATTTTCTGTATATGGATTTGTATTGCAAATCTATATACAGCTATTGATATATATGCTAATATACACATATACATATGAACAGATAGCATATATAATAGGATTTAATATTTATGATTTTTCTTGATGGAGAATGGAATTTGACATTGCAGACACATTTTAAAAGGAACAAATACCCTCAACCTGTGAGCACTTTGCCTTTTTAAAAAGCCGTTGAAGCAGTCAGAACACCATAATTGTTACATGACATAAAACATAAAACTGCTATCGTTTCAGAGAAATGTTATTTCACACAAATTTCATGGAAAAGGGATCTGAAAATCATAACATGAGTTTTGTTCCAAGTTTTTGAGCTGACACAGTTGCTACAGCCAATTCTTATCTCAGGAAAGACAGCCATGCGATGTGGAGCAGGGATGGGGGCTCTGGGGTGTCCCCCACATGGTATGAGGGTGACCAGTGGTGCTAGGGGTCAGGGCAGGTGAGGGAGAGGTCTTGGCACTACCGTCTGTTCCTTATTCAAGTACACTTTCAAAACACTTCGATCCTGGGAAAAGTCACCGAAATACGAATGGCTCCTGCTTTCTGGAAATTTACAGCCGAGAATGGACAGTAATAGGTCATGATAACTGGGATTGACTTATATACACGAATATGTATAAAATTGATAACTAATAAGAACCTGCTGTATAAAAAAATAAATAAAATTTAAAAAATAGGTTGTGTAAAAAGACAATAATAAGCTTTTGCAATAATAAGCTTTAATGTCCTCTTATTAATCTTTGCAAACAGGAAGAGGAAATGAAGTCATATTCTAAATTTTATTTTTTCTAAGAAAACCCATTCTGAGCTCTAGTTTTACTTAAGGAAGACAAATGACAAGTAAACAAGCTGCTACTGGAGATACATTTAAATAAAAACAAGGCCACATCAGGACGGCGCAGGCATACAGTGTCTCCCGAATGCTCTTCATTGGTCAGGCTGAACAATAAGCACAGATGCTCTAATGACCTGAAGTGCCTGGGATGCAGCGGTGCCTTCTCAATCATTCAAAACAGCAGGTGCAGGAGTTCTCACCTTGGATGTCAGTGTTGCCTGCTAGGCCTTCAAAACTTGGTAGCTCGGACTGTTCTCGCACACATCAGAATTAAGGGGGGTCAGTTCCGTCTTAGGGGAGGACTGCACCAGCTGTGCTCCTGGAGCCCTTTGCCTAGTCACCTAGGACCAGGTGTGGGGTCTGCACTCACTGCCAGGCATTGCTGTGCCAACCCTAGGGACCAGCACTAGGTACAAGTTTGCTGAATAAAAGTAGGGCATTTAGGGTAATTTCATGTAAGCGGACGTGTTAGCTTGGATTTACCCAGAAGCAGAGTCTGAGGCAAGGATTCGAATGCATATGGTTTATTTGAGAGGTGATTCTAGGAAACGCTGTTGGGGGAAGTGAGGCAGGTGATGAAAAGGTAATAAGCAAGTCACAGCAGCAGGAGACTGGGGCACGATCCTGGTGGGGCGCTCTGGGGGACCTTGGAGAACATGCCTCTCTCCTGTCTCATCCAAGGGGAGAGGGAGTTGGGGTATTTATCCACCTACTCCCACCAGTCATTGCTTCAGGGCTGCACCTGTATTATTGATTCCCTGGCCAAGGAGGGCCCTCAGACAGAGAAACACAGGTTCTGGCAGGGGGAAGTCAGGCCAGTGGGAACTGAAACGGTAAGGGCGAGGGTCATGGGTGGGGCACCAGCAGTGTCTGCTTTAACCCTAAACGTGGATTTACATAATAATCCAATAATCAGAGTAAGCATTCCTAGACACACACACACTCACACACACACACACACACACACACACAGAGTTTTGTAAGCCTAAAAATACAACTCGTATATATACCACATCTTTATCCATTCATCTGCCGGTGCACACTTAGGTTGCTTCCATGTCTTGGCTATTGTAAATAGTGCTGCAGTGAACACTGGGGTGCATGTATCTTTTCAAATTATAGTTTCCTCCAGATATATGCCCAGGAGTGGTATTACTCAGCCATAAAAAAAAGAATGAAATAATGCCATTTGCATCACCATGGATGGACCTAGAGATTATCATACAAAGTGAAGTTAGACAGAGAAAGACAAACATCATATGATATTGCTCATATGTGGAATCTAAAACGATGATACAAATGAACTTACTTATAAAACAGAAACAGACCCACAGACATAGAAAACAAACTTATGGTTACCAAAGGGGAAAGCGGGAGAGGGATAAATAAGGAGTTTGGGATTAACATACACACACTACTATATACAAAATAGCATATATATACTATACAACCTACTGTATAGCACAGGGAACTATACTCAATATTTTGTAATAACCTACAAAGGAAAAGAATCTGAAAAAGAATAAATATATACATATGTACAACTGAATCACTTTGCTGTACACCTGAAACTAACACAACATTGTAAATCAACTACACTTCAGTAAAAAAAAAAAAAAAACACCAATCCCATTTACATAAGGTTCTAAAGCAGAGCATATGAACTGTGCTGTTTTAAGTCCGGAATAGTGTTCCCCTGGGGCCGGGGGTAGAGTCTGAAAGGGCACGAGGGGCTCCTGGAGGCCAGGACTGTTCTCTTTCTTGATCAGGTCCTGGTGACTGGGGTGTGCTCAGTTGTGAAAAGTCATTTAGCTGTACTTATGATGTACTTCTGTGTACTGCTGTGCACTTTTCTGAATCTACGTGGTACTTCAATAAAAATCTTATTCAAACAAAACAAAAATGCAATTACAAGGTTAGTTGTTAACGTGAATTTTACGTATTTATTTTAACAGTAACTACTCCATCACACCTGCAGTTGGCTTATTAGTAGAGTTGCCAGAAAAAACACGGGACACCCAGTTGAATTTGAATTTCAAGTAAACGATAACTAACTTAAAAGTATGATCTCAAGTATCACCTGGAAGAATATACTGAAAATATATTTGTTGCCTATCTGAAAACTGAAATTTAACTGGATGCCCTATGTTATGTGAAATCTGGTAACCCTACGTATTAGATTTTGGGCATTGGTTGAGCTAACTATTTTGACTTTCTTTGGATAAGCACAAAATTGGAAGTTTAGTGATTTTGGAATAAATATTCTTAGGATGAGGGGAAAGCTGAACCTTTTCTACATTGTCTACTTATGCTGGATATTGACGGCTGTTTTATTCCAGCCATTTGGCTTGCTCAGAGTTTTTTTTCTTTCCCCCTTTGTTTCTTGCTAATTGTAGTAATTGCCCACATGTTCATTACAATTTTGGGGGAGATTTCTACCACACCAAGACTTTTGCCTTCTCTTGAAAAAAGCCTGAAGACCTGGCAACAGGGGGTTATTCTCGTGCCACCGTGGAGCTGTCAGGGGAGCCCTTTTTAGGTGGATGTGCATCCTTCGGCCCTCACTGACCCCTCCCCTTCCCTCTATGTTCCTCAGCTGCAAAGGCAAGAGTCAACCACCATGTACTCCTTCCTTTCTGCTACTAATGTTCTCAGAGCTGACCCCTTCACTCATTTATTCTGTAAACCTGGGTGCTACCAGGACAGGCATTTGTGATCCCTAATCTAGAAGAATTATTTTAATTTGCCTTGACAATGCTGAACACACCAGCGGCCATTTCTTTACAACCAACGCTGTGCTCAGGATTCTAAACATTCTGTGCCACGTGTTCCTTTGCACTCACTGGACCCCTTTTCAGAACTGTGTATTAAAAGGCAAAAAAAAAAAAAAATAACAAAGAACTATAAAGAAACCGATTCACTGAAATCCAGTTATCAAAACATTGAGAACTCAAGATATCGTAATACATGCCTCTCTATTAACAAGAGCCAGTAAACTTCCTTATTGTAAGAAATCAGTTGTTTAAGTGTAGTGATCAGTGGGAAGGGTCTGGAGTACCTGCAGTAACTGTAACATAGCATGAAAACAGCTTATGTGTCTATTGGAGACAAAATCCCAGCTCACATTACCATGGCCTGTCCCTCATGAATAATGAAGTGAAATGTTCAATAGAAGTGGTTAGCAAAAAGAAAGATGTATTTTTTCTCATCAAGTTCACAGGCCCCTTAATCTACTTTTTGGCAACAGAAGCCCTGAGGCTCTGCCCTTTCTCAGTCCCTGGCTTTTCGACATTTAATTACTTGTCCCTCCACCAGAAGGGGGACGGGAGGTAAGGTGGTTCTCTGTCCATCCTGGCTGCGCCGATGAGAACTTAGGGGGAGAGGTTGCAGCTAACAGCAAAAACACTGTTTGGGGCTGTCTGTGGATTTCCATTATGTGTGCTTTCTGTTTCATCCCTTATCACAGAGAGAAACTTGGCTACATTTACAGTTTTCCTGGAAGAATTAACGTGGCTCCTACAACATGCAATCTCTTATCTCAGCCTGGTAAGTGCCAAGTGGAAGTCATTCCGCTGAGGACTGAGGAGCTGCTCCCTCCACGGCTTAGTGCCATCTCCGCTAGTTACCCAAGTGTGGTCGGGACAGCCTGTTAGGACTGCAGCTCTCAGGCCCCACTCTAGACCCGCTGCACCCGAATCTGCCTCTTAACAAGACCGCCGGGGGACCCACATGTGCGTTACGGTGTGAGAAGTGCTGGCTTAGGGGATGCAGAATTTTGGAGTCTGAGTCACACCTGTGACCTTGCAGTATAAACAGCAAGAGACTGGGGCCTGCAGCCCTCACCCTGGGGTGGGAGGTCTGGACAGGATGCAGTGGGCATGGGTCGCCACTTAGGGTCTTTGCGCTAGAGAGCAACTGGGTGTGTCTGAGTTGCAGGTGCAAACTAGAAACACCGCTTGCGTGGGGTTTCCTACTTCATTAATTTCTAGCACCAACCTGGCTTAAGATGCTGGGGGAAACCACCCTTTGGTACAAACCAGGCCAGAACATTCCTGCTCCCTCCCAAGCTCTCGTACTCGACCTATTGAAAAGACAGTATAAAGAAATCCAAATCAGTGGTGCTGAAGTTATTTTTAACTTTATACCATTTGGGTTAGTAGCCAGATACACAGAGGAGGCAAATATGTCCTCATTTTATCAATTATGAAGCCTAAAAGGACAATGTCAAGCTTGAGGGATCGTTTCACTGTCCCGATCTGTAACACAGTCTTGTGGGACTAGGGTCTCCAAAATGGGGTGGGGCTTCTCTGCCTCTGAAGTGCTGATAGAAAAGGAAGCTAATACGTATCATGTGAGTTCAGAAATCAGACAGCTAAGACCGTGCATTTGAGTTGAAGCTTCTGGAAGTAAGAACCTGGCTAAAAGTACATTATTTCATTAGCATTTGGTGTTTACATTACCACGATGTTTTCCAGGCTGTCAGAAAACCGGTAATGTAAGCATAAGGGGAAGATGCTCCTTTTCCTTCTCGTCTCTCTGGAAATTAAAATGCTGGAGGCAAAGGGGGATGGAAAGACAGGAGAGACAGCTACTTTCCAGTCCACAGGCTTGGATATGGATTTGGAAGGGTCCGTTTCATACCTGGAAGGATCCACGTTTCTCTGGCTTCATCAAGTTACAGAGGACAGGAAATGTGGACCGTGTACTTTAAAACGAAGCTTTCTACCTACTGTTTGACGACGGTTGGAGCTTGCGTCATATCGGGAGCTCATCTGACCTATTCTGTGTCCAAAGGAAACGTGGGTGGCCGCCACCGTGGGAGCGCCAGGTTGGAAAGGAAGCACTTGTCGCCTCTCAGGTGTGGACTCAGGGTCACACTCTGATCTCGGGGGTGTGCAGTGATATTTTCATACCAAGAAATACTGGTTGCTGCGTCTGTGTGGCTCATCCGGCGCCAGCAGATCCATCAGGCAATTTATTTTAGGTACTTTCTGTGACTCAGGGTAGGGAGAACAGGACGCCCATGAATCAGTTCCGCAGCCACGGAAAACTGAACACAAGAAGGTTTCTTTAACGGATGCTTGGAAGATAACTTCCCCCTGCATTAAAGATCTTGAGAATTAAAATACGGTAACACCAAAACACATCTAGGCTTGATCTGCCTTAAGCAGTGAAGCAGAGGCTCAGGCAGCCAGTAAAACCTGCCAGCTGACAAAAGCCCCCTCCCTAAAGAGCGGACTAGTTTTTAGCCAAAATCACGGGGAGAGGTTATCTAAGTATTTATGTTAATTTCACTTTGCAAATGACCGTGTAAATGGAGAGCAGTGAGTGCCTTAGCTGTTCCCAGGATCAGAAGTGCCATCAAGTGCGGTGTGGAAAGTAAAGCAGTAAGGATACGGTGCTTGTCCTGTCTGGAGGAAGCGGAGACATGAGGTGGGCTGGGGTGGGCGTGGGACCTCGCCCCTCTATCTGTGCCTCCTCTCCGTCCCCTGACTCTTCCCCATGCACGGCCTGCAGGCCTGAGCTTCTCCCCAGCCTCGCCCTTCACGTGCTGTGAACAGAAGCTCGGCCTGTGCTCATCCTCACGTCACGTCTCCACCTGGAATGACCACTGTTACCCACACCAGCCCCTCAGCAGTGTGCAAGGATCCATGCAAAAGTGTCTGAGAAGATCCTAAGATTCCGGGGTGAGCGGAAGGTCGTCCATGGAGGCATTAGGAACAAAGAGTGGCTTTACCTGGAGCGCCCTGTCTCGTTCCCAGAAAAGAAAAAGCCTCTCTGAACGATCTGGGGCTTTCAGGGACCCGGTACTGGGCTGTTTCCCAGGATGCCATGGCCCGCGATGGAGCCCCTTCCTTAACAGCCAACATTTAAAAGTTGGTGCTTACGTGCCAAACGCTGCACCAAGCACGTTTCCCGCCTTTTTCCTTCCAGTCTTTTACTCTTGACATTTTACAGATGAGTCAACCAAGGCTAAGCAAGGTCACATAATCTGCCCAGGGGTCAGAGTTTGAAAGTGATCGAGCCACACCTTGAACCAGGTCTGAATACCTACGGAGCCCACACAGTCACCCCTTTGCCAGGGATTATTCAACTTAGCTGATCATAAGAATGACCTGGGTCTGTTTGATAATAGATTCCTGGGCCCACCCCAGGCTTTTTGAATCAGACTCTCAACTGTGGCTGCACACTGGAATCACCTGGAAGCTTCAGGAAACACTCATGCCTGGGTCCCATCCCCGGAGATGCTGAGTTAGCTGAGCCAGGCTCTGGCTGGGCCACTGGGATTTCTCAAAGCTTCCCAGGGTGATTCCTAACATCCAGCAGGGGTTGAGACCACTGCCCCATCCTGCTACCACCTGTTAGGCTGAAGGATGTCTAGATAATCAGAAATGAGAAACTACCAGGCATCCCCTGTCCCACACAGCGCAGAAGGAAACCCCACCTATGTGTATGAGATTTTGAGAAGTAACAATAGGTTTTACCTATTCCTTATGAATATTTCAGAGCCCACACACTAGCAGTGTTGCCATCCATCAGTCTGCTTATCAAGTAGATCTGTTTTAATATCTCTTTTAGATTTAGAATAAAAATTTACTTTGAGGGCTTCCCTGGTGGCGCAGTGGTTGAGAGTCCGCCTGCCGGTGCAGGGGACACGGGTTCGTGCCCCGGTCCGGGAAGATCCTACATGCCGCGGAGCGGCTGGGCCCGTGAGCCATGGCCGCTGAGCCTGCGCGTCCGGAGCCTGTGCTCCGCAACGAGAGGGGCCACAAGAGTGAGAGGGCCGCGTACCGCAAAAAAAAAAAAAAAAAAAAAAAATTTACTTTGAGAGTCACATCAGGATAAAAGAAGAAGTGCGGAATTGCTGGGTGTCACTTTTAGCTGGAAAGACTCAAAGGCGGGAGGGGCTGGAATCATCGGAAGTTTTGTTCACTGGCGGGGCTGGTGGCTGATGTTGGCTGTCAACTGGGTTCCCAGCTAGGGCTACTGGCCTAACCTACCAATGGTCTCTCCCTGTGGCTGGGGCTTCCTCACAGTGTGGCAGCCTCGGGGCAGTTAGACCACTTAAATGAGGGCTCTGGGCTCCAAATGTAAGTGTCCCAAGAGAACAGGCAGAAGCTGCATAGCCTTTTATGAGCTGGTCTCAAAGGTCATATAGCTTCACTTTTACTAAGTCACAAGACTGATCAAGTCTAATCATTGTCTGGAGCCTTAAAGTTGGATAGAAGTATTAGCAAGAAAGTTTTAATATAGTTCCCTTCAAACGAAACGAATACTTAATAAAATGTTTATTTAAAAAAATTTTTTTTGATGTGGGCCATTTTTAAAGTCTTTATTGAATTTGTTACAATATTGCTTCTGTTTCACGTTTCTTTTTGGTTTTTTGGCCCCAAGGCATGTGGGATCTTAGCTCCCTGACCAGGGATCAAACCCACACCCCCTGTAGTGGAAGGCAAAGTCTTAACCGCTGGACCACCAGGGAAGTCCCAAAATGTTTAAATCAAATTTCCTAAGGGTGCATTTGGTTGCCTAAGTCATGCACATGTATACAGATTACTTCCAATCTTGGGAGACAGAAGGGTCATACACTGTTTCCATCGACTTCTTCCTATTTCTATCTGATTTGCAATTAACAATCCACTGAAATTTGTAGGTCTTGTGTAAGATAAACTTTCAAATATAAAAGTGATGATTATGGTTTAAGAAAATAAAGCAGTACAACTGACTGTGCATGAAAATAAAAATCTTCTGCCTGCCCTTGTCCTTCACCCCCGTCTCACTCCCCAGAGGTAACCATTCTAAACATTTCTGCGTTGGGTTATTTTAGGTGTCACAAAACTAATACCAACTAATTTGCTTCTACCTCTGTATATTGGTTTCTATTGACATCTCACTATGAAACACGAGAAAAGCAGTAGGGCAGATGGTGAAGACCAGGACCCCTGGCCAGAGTCTCTGAGCTCAAATCCCAGCCCCCACACTCCCAGGCATACGACTGTGGGCAAGCTACTATGTCTGTGCCTCAGCTTTACCATCTTGAAAATGGGGCTAATAACGGCATCCCCCTCCAGGGTATTATGAGGATCAAATGCACTGATCTATGTAACAGGTTTAGAGCTCTGATTAAAGCCTATGTAATAAGAGACAGCTACTCGTGGTGTTTCTCTTCTCCCTTGTTCCTCCTTCTCGCCTTTATACTTGAGTTAGTTCTTCTAGGGGTTATCTTAATGACTTTATCTCCATATTAAGAAAATTAAATTGCACAAAAAAATTAGATAAGTACTTAAGGGTCTACAAGGAAAAACAGCTTCCTCACCCCTCCTTCTTGCCAGCAGTGTACACTTTTAATTATTTTCATTTTTAGTTGTTTTGTTCTTATTTCCTAATGCCAAATAAAAGGATCACAATAGCTCTTTCTAGATTGATCCATTTTAGATATCATCTATTGAATCCCACTATGAAAAATAAAGATGAACTCATTTATATCTTTCCTTACATCCCCTTATTCTCTGAATATTTGAAAGGCATATTATTATTATTTGGGCTAATATATATCTGAAGGTTTTTCCCTCTATTTCACATTCCATTAGCTTCTGGAAGTACTTCTTCATTCCACATTAGGTAGAGCAAGAGTGTTCACATCCCCCTTCAGCAACCTCCTCACCCACCTTCTACGTTCTAAACTTCTCTCAGGTATAACTCGATCTTTACGTTGTCAATGTTAAAAACATTTACATTCTAGTCTACCACCATCTTTTAGTTGTCTATGTTTTATCTAAAGGTTGAGTCTAAATGTAGAAAAACAGTAAATAGCAGTCACATTATTACTACTAGTGAGTGAATACTCCCACTCAAATAGTGTGCTCAGAACGTAATTTTTTCTTGTGGGTCAATGCCACGACCCACTTGCCATTCAAAAGATAATATTCTTTAGTCAAGATAAAGTAGAATCTATTACCTTAAAAATCAACTATTCCATATTTTAGTTTGCACTATATATTCACAGTACATTTCTTGCATAGATTTTTTTGTCTTGGAGTTGGAAACTATATTTCTTTCCTTGTTGGGAGACTCAACATGTGCCTTCTTCCCCATATTACCGGCATGTGAAGACGCTTACATTTTTTTTTATATGACTTGCAATTAATTCCATTCATCTTCTTGGAGACCTTAGAACCCTTTCTTTGAAAATCTGGAGCATTTCCTTTTTAGACTTGCTTTGCTCAGTTGGCTTTTTAGGATTTCTTTTCATTGGGCTTCTGTGTTGATTCTGCCAACTTCTTTTTTAGATTTTACCCTTATTTTGCTGAAGCACATTCTTCAGCAGCTTCCTAAAAGAGGTTAAGTGAGAGGTAAAATTCTGAAGCTTTTGCTAGAAAATATTTTGATTTTATCTCCCATTTGATTGTTTGTTTAGCTAACCACAGAATTTTCGGTCCAAACTCATTATCTTTCCTAACATTCAAAGTACAGTTCTGTTGTCTTCTGGCATTCAGTGTTGCCAACTGAAGTCTGAAGTTAGTCCAGTTCCATTCCTTTGTACATGACCTATTTCCTTTCTGAAAATTTTAGGATCTTTGGCTGGATATTTCAACATTTCATGCAGATGTTTCTAAGTACAAGTTTACTTTCATTCTTTGTGTCTGCCACTGTGTCAGCTCTTTCAATATGTGGATGTATCTTTTCCTTCTGTTGAGAGAAAATTTCCTACTACTGTATATTTGTTGACTTCCTCTCCAGTTTCTGCTCTCTCTTCTTCTGGAACTCCAGTTAGATTTCATACTGGAGCCCCCAGATTGATCTTCCATGTTTCTGAATTTTTCTGTCATATTTCCCGTCACTTTTTCTTCCTACTCTGAATGATTCCTGTGTCTCTCAAGTCTGTTCTGGTCAGCAGTATATCAATTTTTTTATTTTAGTCCTTTTCATATTCTTAACATTTGGGAATCACATTGAATTTTTAAAAACAAGGGGGAAGAGATAAATTAGGAGTTTGGGATTAGTAGATACAAACTACTATAGGTCCTTCTGTATAGCACAGGGAATTATATTCAACGTCTTGTGATAAACCATAATCTAAAAGAAAAAAAAATGTAAAATCTTTTTAAAAACTGTTTTTAAAAACAATTGTTTTTAAAAATTGTTTTTTAAAACAATTTCTTTTTACCTTTTTATGGATTGCCTAACTCCACACCTTTTAAATACCAGCCTGTTCTGCTTTTATGGCTTCAATATCCTTGTGAAACTCATGAGGATACGAATCACATTTTTTAAAGTTCATTTCTGTCACCTGAATTATCTTTAGTCACTTGGCGGACAGCTGTTCTGTTTGTCCATTTTGATCCTTCTTTTGGGAAAGATCCTCAAATGCCTGATGGCCTTTGGAGGCTCGGTCATACCCATGAACTAACAGCCGAGTCATATGACAACTAGCCTGAGTCTTCTTTGCAGGTGAACGGGCCTACTTCCCCCGGTTCCTCTAAATGGGAGAGCTGACTGCTAGCTCTGTGAAGGTACACAGGGTGTGCAGGTAAGGCAAGCTTCACTTCAGGGTGTGTGGTCAGTGTTGTAGGGCCCCAAAGAGGGGATGTAGTACCTGAGTGTGTTTACCTGACTACTTACTTGATGAGTCTTCTATAATTCTGGACATTGCAAAGGTCCAGTGTTAGCTCAGACTTGGCGTTCTCAGCCACAGACTACGGTAGCACAAGTCACAAGTCTCCCTAGACAGATCTTCCCCTGCTTTAAAGACCATTTTTCTGGTTCTGCCTCGGGAAAGCCAGTAGTCAGTGGATGGAGATGGGAAAGGGCCAACTGATTCACTTGTTTTAGGGTTACGGTGGTTTTCAAACATGGTCACAAGTTCTTGGACACGTCTCTCATCAGGAGTTGAGCTCTACGACCCCTCCTTGTGAATCCAGGTGGGCTTGTGGCCTTCTCACCAACAGAGTACAACGGAAGTGGATAGGTCAAAAGAGGCCATAGAGTGTCTGCTTTATTTTCAGAGCCCTGAGCTGCCGGGAAAGTCATCTGAGGCCCTGGAGCTGCCATGGTGTTAGGAGGCCCCAGCCACGTGGGTGGGTGGGGCACAGGCAGGTTCTCCAGGTGACGGTTCCAGCTGAGCCCAGCCTCAAGTCACCCCATCCAGGAACCTTCCAGATGATCCCAGCCATTCAGGTCACCTCCAGCCAGTACAGTATTTCCAGTGACACTGCTTATCCCTAGTATTTCCTAGTATTTCCAGTGTTCCCATAGACACTGTGGAACGGAGACAAGCCATCCCTCCTGGGATCTGTCCAAGTTCCCGGAGCACAGACTTACTGAGAATTAAATGGTTGTTATTTCACACTACTAAGTTGGGTGGCTAGTTACAGAGCAATAGATGTCCGAGGCGCAAACAGGGTCCTTTGATGAGTGACCCTGATAACTCCTTCCCCACCACCTGACTCACACACCACACCCTCTGATTCTGTGCTGGAAGCTCTGAGATCTCCTCCAGGACCAAGGACATCCCTCAAGTGCACCCACCTCCACCTTCATCCCTTCCTACATGTGCTCTGGATGAAAGTTTTCCCTGCTCTGGTTCAAAACAATCACATCTGATTTCTGTCCTGCAGAAACTCATGCAAGTTTCTAGACTATTCTTGGTGTCCAGGAAACGATGGATTCACTCCCTCTGTGCGTCACACCTTTATTTCCACAAGCTTGTAGACAGGGGAGGTAAGCATCCCTCCTGAGAACCAACCAGATAAAGAGACAGATCCTCTGCTCAAAAATGGGCATATTCCACAGCCATCAGTGAATTAGAAATAGCCTGTGCCTGTGAGATAAACATATGCACAAATACGAAAAATGTAGTCAAATGCCTCTTTATCTAACTTCATGGGCTGTGAAATTGATGAGATTACTTTTCTTCTATTTGGTTGGATATTGTTTTATTTGTTGATTGCTTTTTAAAGAAAAAAATTGAAGTTTCATTTACAAGCAATAAAATGCATCCATTTAAAATGTACAGCTGAATGAGTTATAAACAAATCTGTATGTCCATGTAACACCCCCCGCCCCGGACCCAGTCAAGACACAGAACGTTTCTGTCACCCACAGAAGCGTCTCCTATCCCCCTTCCAGCCAATCACTACCTAGTCGATCGCTGATCTGGTTTCGATCACCATAGTTTAGTTTCCACAGTTCTAGAACTTCGTATAAGTGAAATCACTCGGTGTGTGCATTTTTGCATCTGCTTCTTTTCACTCGGCATATTTCTGAGCTTCGTCTATGCTGTGTGTATCAATAATTTGTTCCTTTTTATCGTTGATCATTACTCCATTTGTTTATCGACTGACTTGTCGATGGATATTTGGGGTGTTTTGAGGTATGATGATTAAAGCTGCTCTGACTACTCTGGCACAAGTCTTTTGATATAGGTGAGTACCTGGATCCATCTAGTGCAAAGCCCTTCATTTCCTCCTTAGAGGGCCAAGAGTCTCCCCGGCAGAATTCCTGGTGCCAGCTGGGTGACAGGGATCTGTCAATGCGAGACTCATTTTCTCAATTCTTCTATGAAGGACAAAACTCTAGATCCCAGCAGTGAAAGGGCGTGAGCCCACCAAAAGTGGTCTGTGAAAAGCAAAGCCAGCATTGCTGCACTGAAGAAGGTGACTCAGGCATGCCTTGATAATGAACATTTCAAAGAGATAAGCAGCTTCCTTTTACAGCATATAAATTCCATTACCGTGGAGCAAACAACACACATCCCTTTTGACTGGCAGCAACTCAGTACTTAGGCCCGGCTATGAGCATAAAAATAAACGCTGAGTAGGGAACTCCAAAGGAAACGGAAGGCAAAGGAGGCTTTTTTTCCTCTTATAAACATGTGAACTATTTTATAGCAGATATAGAAAGGGGTGGGAGGGAGTGCTGGCTAACTTCCTTGAAAAGAATAGCATCACTAGCCGTTCATTGAATATTTACAAGTGCCGGGCACCATCCTAATGACTCTTCTCTACAGGCTTTAGTGCATTTTGTTCCCACGCAGCTCTTGAAGGCGGGGGGTTGTCACGGGCTGAGTCGTGTCTCGCCCCACAAATTCACATTTTGTAGCCCTAATTCCCAGGACCTCAGAATGGGACTGTATTTGGGGATAGGGCCTTTAAAGAGGTAATTCAGTTCAAATGAGGTTCCTAGGGCGGGTTCTAATGCCACGTGACTGGTGTCTTATAAGAAGAGGGAATCTGGGGAATTCCCCGGCGGACCAGTGGTTAAGAATCCGCAGGGGGCACGGGTTCCATCCCTGGTTGGGAAACTAAGATCCTGCATGCGTTGCAGCGTGGCCAAAAAAAAAAAAAAAGAAAAAAAAGAAAAAAAGAAAAAGGAAATCCAGAGGGGGGACCACTTGAAGACACAGCAGGAAAGACCTCAGAATAAATCAACCCTGCCAACACCTGCATCTCAGACTTTTAGCTTCCAGACGTTTAAGAAAATACATTTCTGTCGTCTAAGCCCCCGGGTCTGTGGTACTTTGCTAAGGCAGCCCTGGCCGACGCATGCAGTGCTACGTGATATTGTCTGCATTTTACAGATGTGGAAAACCGAGGATCACGGTCACCTGCTAAGCCTGTGTACCCAGTCGTGGAGCCAGCTGAGAGACTCCAAAGCCCAGGCTTGTAAGCATTATATAAAAGACTGTTTTTGCCTCAAGGAATACAAATAAAATGGAAGGCGGGCCCCTATCTTGCAGGAGCTTACACCGCCCAAGGAAGACAAACTCCCACGTGGGAGGTAGAGTCTACCCGGCCCAGCTGTCAAATCCAAACAACCCAAGAAGTTCCAGGACCAGGCTGAGCGTTTTTAAAAGACTGTCTAGGACAGCGTGCCCAGAGCCGTCCTGCCCTTCACCCTTTGGGCTGGGCTCAGGGGCAACACAAGGGGCTGTTTGATGGTCTCCTGAAAAAACAGACTGCCTGGGGTGGCGGCTGAACAACGGCCCACAGAGACGTCCACATCAGCAACCCAGAACCCGAGGATGTATTAGCTTCCATGCTAAAAGGGACTTTGCAGGTGTCAAATTATGGATCTTGAGATAGGGAGATTTTCCTGGATGACCTGGTTGGGTCCAAAGTAATTACGAGGGTCCCAAGAAGAGGGAAGGAGGGGGGTCAGAGGGTGTAGTGAGAAACATGATGACAGAGCAAGAGGCTGGAGTGATACAAGGAAGGGGCTGAGCCGAGGAATGCAGGTACCTCTAGAAGCTGAAAAAGACAAGGCACTGGATCCTCCCCTGTAGCTTCCAGAAGAAACACAGACCTACTGATGCTCTAACTTTAGACTTGTGACCTCCAGACCTGTCAGAAGATCAATGTGTGTGGTTTGAGGTCCCTGTTTGTGGTACTTTGTGATAGTGGTGGTAGGGAACTAATACACTTGTCCTAGCGTGAACCTCGACGTGCCAGGTGCCAGGCGGCCCTGACCTCGACCGATTCCACGCCCAGCAAGCGTTCAAATCAGAGTGCGCTTCAAATTCTTTTCCTGACATAAAAATGTCCTGCTTTCCTCAGGCCAGCTGGGGTCCCAAAGCCCTGTACCCGAGGCAGTGCCTGGGGAGTGGTTGTCTTTAAAGAACCTGCCTCACCCTCCATCTCTCCTAACAATCCTGTGTGGTTGCCTGTGGTCACTCCCATTTTACAGAGGGGCAAACTGAGGTTAGAACAGCAGAGGGACTCGCCCGAGGTCCACAGCTGAAAGTGACAGACTTAGGTCCACATTTGCCAGAGTCTGAAGCCCATGTTCCTTGTATTTTTGTAAACTCTTTTTTTTGCAGTTAAATATATATGACATAAGAATTATCATCTTCACCACTTTTCAGTGGCATTAGTGAATAATGTGGTCGTTAGTAGGATGTTAGTATTGTCATTTAAAGGCACAAACAATAATTTTGAAACATGGGGCATATTCTTCGGAAACGGCGCTTAAAAGTGATTACTTAGTCTTTTTTTCCACTTGGGTAAATCAAATCTTTAACATTTTGAATCCTAGCTATTAAGCAAATGAACGGGATAAGTGAATTTTGTAAATGAATAGACTATCAATTTGAAGTCACTGAAAGAGTAAAAAGAACAATGTTGTAAGACCATCACCACCATCCGCCTTCAGAACTTTTTCATCTTCGCAAACCAACACTCGGTACCCATTAAACGTTCACTCCTCATTCCCTCCCCCAGCCCCTGGCAATCGCCCTTCTACTTGCTGCCTATGAATTTGACTCCTCTGGGTACTTCGTGTAAGTGGGATCATACAACATCTGTCCTTTTGTGTCTACCTTATGTCACTCAGCATAATGTTCTCCAGGCTCACCCGTGTTCACGCTTTTAACTCCTGCATGATTTCCTGCTGATGCACAGAGAAGCCTTAGCACAGCTGAGGGTGGGGCTGAGTGGACTGGGCAGTACGCAGAGTCCAAATTTACAGAAACTCGGGACCCATTCTTGGTCCTCAAGAATGCTGTAACACTGAATTCTGAGACTAAGGTGTGGTCAAACAGTCCCTGCCTTGCCCACAGAGAGGCTTACTAATTATAACGGAATGAAAGATAATTGCAAAATCCTTCTTTAAGCCCATAATTTCAACCTACCCTCCCTCTCCACAAATCCCACTGATGCAAAAGTACACAGAATGATGTTTCTACCACATTTATTTCCTCTGCTCTTCCTGATTGTCCAAATGGGACAGAAGGAGAGGCAAGGGGCCTTAGGACGCTATAAAATTTAAAATGTAATTTTAAAAAAGAGGAGAGTTGCTGTATCTTGGCTTATTCTAAACATTCCTGTGAATTGAATGAATTCTTCCATTCAGTTACTTTATTCTTCAGCTATAGAATTTCTGTTTGGTTCTTTTTTAATAGTCTCTCTCTTTTGCTGATATTCTCCTTTTGTTCATGTATTATTGACCTGATTTCATTTAGTTATCTGTTTTCTCTTTTAGCTCATTGAGTATCATTGTGATAGTTGTCTTAAATTTCTTGTCAGACAATTCATAGGTCTCCATTTCTTTAGGGTCAGGTTCTGGAGTTTTTTTTTTTTTTTTAGTCCTCTGATTTGACCATGTTTCCCTGTTTCTTTGTGTGCCTTTTGATCTTCTGTTGAGATCTGGGCATCTGAAAAAAACAGCCACTCCTCCCAGTCTTTACAGATTGTTTCGACACAGGGAAAAATCGTCACCAAGCAGCCCAGCGAGAAAGTCTATAGGTTTCTCAAACCTCTTCTGGGGTCGCATCTTCTCTAGGCTTGTATGTGTACTTTCCCAGCTGAAGAAATGGGCCTCTTTCTACTCATGAGCTCCCCCTGGTGTCTGTGTGTGATGCTGCAATCTCTCGGGTGCTGTGGTAAGTCAGCGGGGTCACCTTCCTTCTCGGTGGTCCCCCAGACATCCAAGGTCGCTACTGCTTTCCCTGTCAGTGATCTGAATCAGGTAAGACAGAAATTGGTCCCTTGGGCAGCACCCTAAAAAGCCAGAACACTGGACACACGTTCCACCTTCCTCTTCCCTCCAGAGGGAGGGGCAGTGAGTTGGGAGTTTTCTCCTGATCATACTGCACTGCACTGGAGGGGGATGGAGTATGGCAGGTAAGTGCAATGGACTTTCCTGCCTGCCCCAATGCACCTCTTTTTAGCATTGCACTCACCTGGGGCGCTGTGACCTTTCAACTGGCTTTTGAAGTTCTCACAAAGACAATATATGGTTCATACACCATATTATGTTGTTAAGTTGGTGTCTCCACAGGGGAAGGGGTGCCTGGTCCACGTTATTGTTGTTAAGTTGGTGTCTCCATGGGGGAAGGAGTGCCTTGGGCTTCCTATTCCACCGTCTTGCTACTGTCACTCTGATGCTTTCTCTACTCATCAATGATAAGAGCATTTCCACTTTTGCAGGTATTTCCTTAAGGTATCTGTTAATTGGAAGCTAATTAAAATTTCCTTTAAAGTGACTTCAAATTTGCTGCTACCTGTTCTAATCCATGTCTCCTTACGAAATCCCGTCTCTTATCATTACCCAGTGTTTAGACTTGTTCAATGACTGTGACAGATAAATATCTCACAAATCACTCAACTGAACATTCTTCTCAAGGGAAGGCACTGTGGGGTTCCTTCCACTGCTCACTAATGTAGTGGAACGATTAAAATAATATCGGTCAGGAACAACTCAGTCCTCTCTTCCTTGTATCTTACAGTGTGGGGTTCCTTTATCTATTTTATCATAATCCTCCTCCCCCAAGAATATTGAACAGTTTTCATTCTGTGCCTTTTCATGCATCCTCAACCCATCTGCCTCATAAACACAAGAGTCAGGATTCCTCTATGTCCATAAAAGGTATAAGTGGCCTTGAGGTTTCTAGAAGCAGAATGGTCAAAAATCATGTTAAGCCTAAGAGTGCCGAAACTAAGTACAGGCATACCTCGTTTTATTGAACTTTGCTATTGTGCTTTGCAGGTATTGTGATTTTTACAAATTGAAGGTTTGTGGCAACCCTGCGTTGAGCAAGGCTATTGGTGCCATTTCCCCCACAGCATTATTTTCAAATTAACGTATGTACACCGTTTTTTAGACATAACGCTATTGCACGCTCATCGACGACAGTACAGTAAACAACTTTTATATATGCACTGGGAAACCAAAAAATTCCTGACTGACTTTATCGTGATATTCCCCTTATTGCAGTGGTCTGGAACTGAACCCTGAAAATCTCTGAGGTCTGCCTGTAAAGCAATTCTCTCCTCTTCCAAAAAGCCCAAATCTTGCAAGGTGGAGATGCTGTGGTGATAGTGGGAGAGTGGTCTAACAAAGCAGAAAACCCAGATGTAACGGAATAACAATAACAATACTTTTACATGGAAAAATGGGGAGATGGTGACTGGGAAGAATGGCCTGTGTGCAACCGTACCGCTTCTTAGAAAGAACGGGAACAGGTAGCTTCATCCTTCAGTAGAAGGGACCCCATATGAGTGCCTTCATTCCCTTGGACCTTCCTTAAGTGCCTGCTGCATTCAGACTCCAACACTGACACTGACCCGGCTTACCCTTGCCTTGCAGGTAACGAGGGAGTTTGAACGGCTCTAATGGGCTTCACTCCTGGTCGACCTGAAGGTCTCCAGTGGGTCAGGCATTTCCTGGTTGTATAACCTGGTTGTATAACCTGCAGGTTATAACCTGTACAACCTGTAGGTTATATAACCTGGTTGTATAACCTAGTTGTATAATCTGTAGGAAGAGTCCCCAGTTAGGAGTCTGGGATCCAAGTTCTTCTCTAGGATCTCCCCTAAGACCTTCTATATGACCTTTTCTCTGTATTCAACTGGCTCTTCGTGACAGCCCATGTTCATTTTGAAAGGCAGGTGGGAGGGAGAAGGATCAAATAGGCATGTTGTGTCTAGTTTTTTTTTTTTTTTTTGCGGTACGTGGGCCTCTCACTGTTGTGGCCTCTCCCGTTGTGGAGCACAGGTTCCGGACGCACAGGCTCAGCGGCCATGGCTCACGGGCCCAGCCGCTCCATGGCATGTGGGATCTTCCCGGACCGGGGCACGAACCCGTGTCCCCTGCATCGGCAGGCGGACTCTCAACCACTGCGCCACCAGGGAAGTACCAAATAGGCATGTTGTTAGTAGCTGAAATAAGCAAAGCCTTGTCAGAATTGGAAGACAGGCCTTGGAAGCTAATTTTTTTCCCTCTACATCAATATTGTTTATTCTTCCTCCTGATGCCTGGTGGTTAGAATACTTGTGGGTGGAGCAAGACTCCCAGAGTAATTTTATGTAAAGTTTTCAGGTTTTATGTAAAGTATATAAAGTGCTGGCGCTGACAGTTCACAAGGACGCACTCATTACTTCAGCTTCATGTCTCTTATATTTCCCTGGGAAGACATAATCAGAACCCAGGAGGATAAGACCCAAAACTAATCACTTCCTCTTGACATAAATTGTACTGGTACCCTAAAGATGGATTTGGTTCTGTTCAATTAAACACCCATCTTTCATCACCTATGATGAACAAAGTACAAAAGTGGATGGTTTTGAGAAAAAATGGGAATTTCTGACTTACTCTATGTCTCAGTTACGTCACAATTCTGTCATCAGGAAAAGTGACATAAATAATATTCTTGCTCTTCTTCACTCTCTTCCGAGAATTTAGGAAAGGCTCACTGTTCTGAGCCTCAGATCTCTCAGCTGAAACGTGAAAATGACAACCCTCCTCTTTTAGGACTGACACGAGGATGGATAGGATCAAGCCTTACTGTGGAGTTTGGATGTAGTTGGCACTCAAGAAACATTAACGTACCTTTCATTCTGAATTCCGATGGATTTTTATTGGACTAAGTGACTATTACGAAGTTGAAATATTTTATAAATCCAAGTAACATTAAAAATAATAACCGTTACTAAAACAAATTCATCAACACCCTACAAAGCTATGGTGGACTAAAGTATGGAAAGTGAACAAACTAGTCCCACAGATAAATGGGAAGAGAAATAGAGTCCAGCAAATATGGAGAAAGGGCAATCCAAAAGAAATCTGAACCAGATGAAGAGATTAAAAATATCTGAAGTAGGAGAGTGTTGCATTAAAACTCTTGGTGGGATGAAAAGGAAAACTGGGACTCCATGGAAAAGATATATAATTTAAGGAGTTACTACTTGCATGCCAACTGTTCCTGAATAAATATACTCCTGTTGGGATAAAGGACACAATATATCTTTGTAGTCACTTGGTCTCCTAGAAAAAATGAAAGTGTAGTAACGTGTAGTTTACTGTTACTGTTGCAGCTGTTGTTGACAGCTGTTATGAGCAGCTGCAACTCCAACCCTTAGGAAAGACCTGACAGGTGGTACTGGCTGGGGCTGGACTTTCATGGAAATTGTCTTGGATGAGACCCAGTGAATTGTTGCTGGAGTGATGTTGGATTAATAATGACCAGCTGCCATCACAGTATATTATATAATGTCAAATGCTTTTAAACGTTGACTCACCAAGTAAGACAGGGCATGCAGTGACGCCCCTACTGCATAGGGAGAAATTGAGGAAAGAGACTCATCTTTCTCTTAATTCTACCTGCACTTATACTTTTTGCATCTCAGGTTGACTTTATATGGTAAACTTTGGATGGGGACCAAACCTTGTATTTTTATTTCCAATTGTGGAATATATATCCTGGATCTATGTAGTAAAGTGCACATATGACCCTAGATTATTTGAAGCTCTTCCCATCAAAAGGCAGACTCTACTCCCTCCTCCATCCCCAGAATCTGGTCTGATTTGTTGTGCCACTGAATGCAGCAGACGTGCTGGGGTGCCAGTTCCAAGCCTGGGTCCTTAGAGGCCTTGAGCTTGGCTCTCAGGAGGAACGCTTCCACCAGCAAGCCGGGGCTAGCCTGCTGGAGAATGTGATGTGCAGCCTTCCCAGCCTGAGACGTTAAACAAACGCAGCTGAGAGCAGCCCAGACCAGAAGGAGCATCTCACTGAGCTGAACTCTAATGGCTGACTCACAGAATTATGAACTATGTACAATGGTTGTAACTTTTCGTATAGTTTGTTACACAGCAATAGAGAATGGACATTATCCAGAACTCATACACTGAATCAGGATTCAGTGAGTATGAGCTTTCTCTTTTGAAGATCTGGATAAATGGTCTAGCATAGTGTCTCAGACTGAATTATTGACCCCGATTCTTCACTCTGGAGCAACACCCCATTTCACATAACTTTGCAATTCTTCCTATAAAAGGTGGAATGTACTTTCCAAGTCCTTTGGACACTGGAATGAGATCAGAAGTGATCAAGCCCGTGATCAGTTCTGAGATCAGTTCTGAGCCTAGAATTCAGAGGTCTGGCATATTTTTCTTACCCTATTAGACTTCTGCCATCACCATGAGAAGACCTTCCCTTGAGTAGCTGCTGCTGTCTCAATCGTGGCCCCAGAATGAACAGATATGTGAGAATAAATGCTTATTGTTGCATACAGCTGAGATTTAGGGGCTGCTTGTTACACAGCAATAGCTGATTCAAACACACAACTTTACTTTGACACAGTCAGTATGTCTGTGTCAACCTCCTTCCCAGATAAGTGAGGCACCATTCTAGGCCTGGGTTCCAGGATTCTGGGCCCCACGGCCTGCATAGCAGTCACTGAGTGAGTTTAGAAAAAGCTCTTCAGAGGTTAAGGCAAGATCAACCGTGCAGAGTCCTATCAAAGCATCAGAGAGTAGGGATGGGTGGAAAGGCAGATGCCAGGTAAAGAGGCCTCAAAACAAGAGCTGGAGGCACCTAGTCAAAGCAAGTAAGTTCCTGAAGAAAAATAACAGGAGGTGAAGCCCGAAAAGACTTCCTGAGGCCTTGGCTATTTTTAGGGAGGTCTATGTCCTGCCTCCTGACAAGAGAAAGAGCTGTTAAGTTAGTTCAGAAAAAGGGGTTTGGGGGAGTTCGGAGTTAGCAGATGCAAACTGTAATCTATAGAATGGATAAACAACAAGGTCATACTGTATAGCACAGGGAACTATATTCAATACCCTGTGATAAACCATAATGGAAAACAATATTTTAAAAAGAATGTATCTATATGTATAACTGAATCACTTTGCTGTACAGTAGAAATTAACATAACCGTGTAAATCAACAATACTTCAATAAAATAAATAAAAATTTAAAAAGGGGGGGGGGCTTTGTGGAGAATTAAGTAAACTCTTCAGCGCTGTCTCTTCCTCCCAAAACACAGGAATGTGACTGGCCAGCAGGGGTCTGCACCTGGTAGGTAGCTCAGCCCACCTGCGTTGATCCAGGTGTGGCCTCTCTTCTTAGGCACATATTCGCTCTTCTTCCCCAGATATTAGGCTCACGTTTGGATAGGCCCATTTTCCATCCAGCACGGGGTATCAAGGCAATGTGTGTGCAGAAGTCCTAGAGTAGCTGTCCCACAGAACATTCTGTGATGACGGAAACAGTCTAGAATCTTCACTGTCCAATACGGTCACTGCTATCCACGAGCGGCTCGTGAGCACCGGAAATGGAACTGGTATGGCTGAGGAACTGAATTTTAAATCTAAATTAAGTTAAATTTTAAATGTGGCTAGTGGCTGTTATCCTGGACAGCACAATTCTAGAGCGCAGTGTGCTGACCAACCCCAGGACATCGTGAACCTTTAATGAATATTACTCGTTAAAAATGAGAACCTAGGACTTCCCTGGTGGTGCAGTGGTTAAGAATCCACCTGCCAATGCAGGGTACATGGGTTCAAGCCCTGGTCCAGGAAGATCCCACATGCCGTGGAGCAACTAAGCCCGTGCACCACAACTACTGAGCCTGCACTCTAGAGCCCGTGAGCCACAGCTACTGAGCCCACGTGCCACAACTACTGAAGCCCGTGAGCCTAGAGCCCGTGCTCTGCAACAAGAGAAGCCACCGCAATGAGAAGCCCGCACACCGCAAGGAAGAGTAGCTCCCGTGCCGCAACTAGAGGAAGCCCGCGTGCAGCAACAAAGACCCAACGCAGCCAAAAATTAATTAATTAATTAATTATTTTAAAAAAGGGAGCCTACTGATAGGCTCAGCCTCGGCAAAGGGGGGCCACGGGCTTGCTGCCTCTCCTGCAGCTCCTGCTTCAGAGCTGAGCACACCGAGCCTGGCAGTCAGCACAGAAAGTTAAAAGTCAAATCTCTAGTGCCAAGAACCACGCTTTCTGAGAAAGGTTTTAGGGCATGAGAGTTGCCGCCATCAAAATCAAATGGATAAAATGGGCCTGTGTGTTTCAAGCCTCCAGGGCAAGTTACCCAGAGCACAGAGAGCGCAGCCAATGCTGCTGATGGGAACCCCTTTCTCTTGTTGGACGAAGACTCGGAACTCAACTCAGTGCATCTGGTAGATTCTCTTGTTTAAAAAGGAAAGCAAACCTAACCCCCAAGCCCCCCAGAAAACTTACAGCGAGCTCATCTTTATGCCCCGGGGCTGGAAAATAACACAGCATGTTTGGAATGTGATGTCGGCCTTCAGAGACTCTATTCCCCAGTTGAGCCAAAAGTGTGGTGTCTACACAGACGTCAAGAAGGAGAGTGAGAACGTTCTGGATCCCGCTCCCTCAAACGGGTTTTCATTTTTCAGCTCTTTCAGATCGGAAACCCTTCCTCGAGGGTGTGCACTGTGGCTGTGTTTCAGGACAAGCAGAGAGCTCTCTCCAGGCACTGGTCACTCACAGACCCTGGACGTTACCCCGACACGCTGTCTCAGGTTCCCCATTTGGCATCCTCTGAAGCCTGGTCGACGTTCAGCTGTCAGCAGGCCAGCCTCCTCTCGGCCCGTCTCATCCCTCCAGTGGGTCTGTGTTCACTTACCATCTCACCTGCCGCTTGAGGCATCCTCTCAGCATCCAGCCCCAGTGCCCCAGCCCGCACCCAGTCCAACTGCTCTTCTCAAGTTCCTGAAGGCTGGTGGCACTGGCCCAGCGCAGCCCCGAACCCTTCCTGCTTTCTCATCTGGTTCTCTCTCTGTGCCCTTGACCTTGCAAGTGCACAGCAGGAGCTCTGCAGGAGCTCCCTAAGGAGAGGTGTCTGGGACCCTGCACCTTAGTGCATCTTCCCTGATGTTGACGCAAGAAAGGGGCTGCACGGATGCTTGACGTCTGATGAAAGTGACAGGTCTGCATTTGCAACAAGGAGATGTGGCATTTCTGAGCTTCAGCGCCTCATGGTAATGATTCAGCAGGAGCAGACCAGCAGAGAGGAGGGTTTCTGAAGGAACGGGGGTGGAGCAGGTGGTGCTGGGCAAGACAGACAGAGCAGAAGACGGGAAACGCCCTACAGCCTTGCTCTTTTTTTTTTTAAACATCTTTATTGGAGTATAATTGCTTTACAATTGCGTTACTTTCTGCTGTATAACAAAGTGAATCAGCTATACGTATACATATATCCCCACATCCCCTCCCTTTGGTGTCTCCCTCCCACCTTCCCTATCCCACACCTCTAGGTGGTCACAAAGCACCGAGCTGATCTCCCTGTGCTATGCGGCTGCTTTCCACTAGCTATCTATTTTACATTTGGGAGTGTATATACGTCCATGCCACTCTCTCACTTCGTCCCAGCTTACCCTTCCCCCTCCCCGTGTCCTCAAGTCTATTCTCTAGTAGGTCTGTGTCTTTATTCCTGTCCTGCCCCTAGGTTCATCAGAACCGTTTTTTTTTTTTTTTTTAGATTCCATATGTATGTGTTAGCATACGGTATTTGTTTTCTCTTTCTGACTTACTTCACTCTCTATGACAGACTCTAGGTCCGTCCACCTCATTACAAATAGCTCGATTTCGTTTCTTTTTACGGCTGAGTAACATTCAATTGTATGTATGTGCCACACCTTCTTTATCCATTCATCTGTCGATGGACACTTAGGTTGCTTCCATGTCCTGGCTATTGTAAATAGAGCTGCAATGAACATTGGGGTACACGTCTCTTTTTGAATTATGGTTTTCTCAGGGTATATGCCCAGTAGTGGGATTGCTGGGTCATATGGTAGTTCTATTTTTAGTTTTTGAAGGAACCTCCATACGGTTCTCCATAGTGGCTGTACCAATTTACATTCCCACCAACAGTGCAAGAGGGTTCCCTTTTCTCCACACCCTCTCCAGCATTTATTGTTTGTAGATTTTTTGATGATGGCCATTCTGACTGGCATGAGGTGATACCTCATTGTAGTTTTGATTTGCATTTCTCTAATGATTAAGGATGTTGAGCATTCTTTCATGTGTTTGTTGGCAGTCTGTATATCTTCTTTGGAGAAATGTCTATTTAGGTCTTCTGCCCATTTTTGGATTGGGTTTTTTTTTTTTTTGATATTGAGCTGCATGAGCTGCTTGTAAATTTTGGAGATTAATCCTTTGTCAGTTGCTTCATTTGCAAATATTTTCTCCCATTCTGAGGGTTGTCTTTTCGTCTTGTTTATGGTTTCCTTTGCTGTGCAAAAGCTTTTAAGTTTCATTAGGTCCCATTTGTTTATTTTTGTTTTTATTTCCATTTCTCTTGGAGGTGGGTCAAAAAGGATCTTGCTGTGATTTATGTCATAGAGTGTTCTGTCTAGTTTTCCTCTAAGAGTTTTATAGTGTCTGGCCTTACATTTAGGTCTTAATCCATTTTGAGTTTATTTTTGTGTATGGTGTCAGGAAACTATAAGACACTGATGCAAGAAATTAAAGACGATACAAACAGATGGAGAGATATACCATGTTCTTGGATTGGAAGAATCAACATTGTGAAAATGACTATACTACCCAAAGCAATCTACAGATTCAATGCAATCCCTATCAAACTACCAAGGGCATTTTTCACAGAACTAGAACAAAAAATTTCACAATTTGTATGGAAACACAAAAGACCCCGAACACCCAAAACAATCTTGAGAAAGAAAAACGGAGCTGGAGGAATCAGGCTCCCGGACTTCAGACTACATTACAAAGCTACAGTAATCAAGACAGTATGGTACTGGCACAAAAACAGAAATATAGATCAATGGAACAGGATAGAAAGCCCAGAAATAAACCCACACACATATGGTCACCTTATCTTTGATAAAGGAGGTAAGAATATACATTGGAGGAAAGACAGCCTCTTCAATAAGTGGTGCTGGGAAAACTGGATAGCTACATGTAAAAGAATTAAGTTACAGCCTTGTTCTTGAGTGTGGTTTGGGAAACAGTAGCAGCAGCAGCATCAACCAAGAGCCAACTAGAAATGCTGAACCTCAGTCCCCACCCCAGACCTCCTGAGTCAGAAGCTGCATGTTAACTACACCCCCAGGGATCCACGTGCACATTAAAATTTGAGAAACACTGGTTTAGAAGTAAACAGACACTTGGGACATACCTAAGGGATAGGAGTCCTACAAAAAGGAACACTTCATTTCACGTTTGGGAATTAGGTATTACTCCTGGAGGGACCAGGATCAACACTGGGCAACTGGTCCAGGACAACAACTTTCTGTAAAAGAATGTCAAGATCCAGTTCCTTATGAGGTGAATAATATGAAGTAGCCTTAGTTAAACAAAACAAAACAAACCCCTCTGTCCATAAACACAGCCCGAGGAAGTGAGGTTTAAGAGCTAAGGGGTACTGTTGAGGGGATGAGTGGGGCTAACTATTTAAGAAGCTAAGAGATATAGGGGAAATGCACCTATTTTGAATCTATTGGGTTGATAATGTCAACCTCTGGAAATCCAGTTAAGCATCCTTGCAGGACTGCTGTCAGAACAGAGAAAGCCACATCTGGACAGATGTCAATCAAGAGGGACCCTTAACGACAAGAAGTGTGGTGGAATTTTGGGGGGGGGGGTTGTTAGAAAATATGTTATTTGGCTTCTTTTGTTACCTCCAGACTGTGAGGATGAAGACTTCTTTTTTTTTTTTTTTTAATTTAGCCGCACTGCGGGATCTTAGTTCCTCAACCAGGGATTAAAGCCTGGTCCCAGTAGTGAAAGCACCAAGTCCTAACCACTGGACCTCCAGGGAATTCCTGAGGGTGAAGACTCTGGAAAACGAACTCTAAAACGGCCACTGAAGGAAGAGAACAGAAAATCTGAAAGACACCTTTCAAATCAAACCCAAACCAGAAAGAGACTGGCAGCACAGAAAGTTTTATTTTTCAAGTAAGAGACCTTTTCAGGGCCAGTAATATTTTATTCTGCAGGACACTAAGGTAGGGCCCTTGAAAAATGTCAGCATTTACTCTGGCAGGTGCGATGAGAGCTGGAAGCCCGGCCTTCCCTACCTCTCTCTGTCTGTCTTTGCAACACGGGCTCAGAATGAGGCCAGAGCTGCAGCTTCCTTCACCTTCCTTCCTCACTCTCCCTTCTCATCTCTCACCCAGGACAGAAGCTCAAGCCTCATTTCTCAGGTAAGGAGTGAATGAACTACCCATTCAGCTGCTCTGCCGAAACAAGACAGAAGACCCAGTAATGTGGCAGCAGGCGGGGTCTCATCAATGTGCTGGGCATCCCAGTGACATCCGATGACAGCTGGGGTGGAGCTGCAGCTGCCTGTCCCCACCCCACCCCGGTGAACCTCAGCCCGTGGTCAAGCTGTAATGTCAAACAGCTAACGTTCTGGCGATGTCAGTTCTTATTCTTCCCGTCTCTTTCCCTCAAGAATGCCTAATCTCTCAACATCTATAAGGTTTCCCATTATAGAGTGCTGCAGAACGTACTGGTTTGAAAGAGCTTTGAACTTGAGATGCTGAAGTGCGATCATTATCTCATCAAGCTTCTCCCCCAAAGAGGACTGCCAGCACACAGACTCTTAAGCATCCCCAATTCATCCCTTCTTTTATCCCAAAGGGAAAGGAATCACCATTTATTCTTATTTCTAACATGCTGGAAGCTGCCCTGATGATAAAATGATCTGCTGAGGAGTTGAGGTGACGTGGGGAGGCTTTGCGGGATTATAGCTTAGATGGGCCGGGAGACCCTCAGGTGAGGCAGATTTTGGTGAAACTCCCAGTTACTGAGTTAAGGTTGCGGATTACGGAGTGAGTCAACCAGGGGAGAAAAGTGGTCTAGTTCCTCTGAAAATGCAAAGGAGGGCCTTTTGGGGGGAGAGGGGGAACGGGCTTTGTGACCTTTTGGTGGGTTCTAAGTGATTTTTTTCCTTCAGAATAAAGTGTCCTAAAACCATAGATATTCCCCACCCTCTGTGTTTTCCTTCTTGATCAACCTTCCAATCACTTAAGATTTTCCCTTGCTATCATTTAATTTGCACCCATAATTTATTACTCCCAAGACAAGCTATAATAAGAACTGTTTTTTTAAGACAAACTGTCATGGCCAGTAAACAAAAGTTCCTTCTGCCAGTTTTCAATAAACTCAACAAAACACAAACATTAACAGGTTGTAGAGCTCTTTATCATAGGTCTACACCCCAGTGATCCAAGGGAGGGGCTGCAGCCGGGAGAAGCACCCCACAATGCCTGCCAGAAGTGGCTGGATTTCAGCTAAGTTGGGGCTCCAGCTTTGTCAGTTGTATAACGGGTTACTCCATAATGTGGCGGCATAAACCAGCCACACCCACGTTCACAGACCCCGTGGGTCCACGGTGACCACTTGTCTCTGCTCTAGTGGGCATCGGTTGTGGTGGCTTGAGGATTGGGACGGGGGCTGGAATCATATGAAATAGGATTGCTTATTCTCATGTCTGGCTTCTGGGTTGGACACATTCAAACAGCTGGGGCAGGAAATCTGGGGCTCCTTGGGCATCTCTCTCTAACCTTGGATCATCTCTCCAGCATGGCAGCTTCAGGGTAGCTGGTTTCTTTCCCGGTGGCTCAGGACTCCAAATGTCCATGTCCCGAGAAACTGAGAGAGAGCCGGGGGAAAGCCCTACTGCCTTTTTGGACCCATCTGGGAAGCCATGCAATGTCACCTCTGTCTCACTGTGTTTGCTGGAAGGGAAGAACCAGCAAGCCCACAGTCAAGGAGAAGGTAACCAGACTCTATTTTTTTTTTTTTTAGCTTTTAATTTTACATTGGAATAGAGTTGATTAACAACGTTGTGATAGTTTCAGGTGTACAGCAAAGGGATTCAGTTATACATATACATGTATCTATTCTTTTTCAAGTTCTTTTCCCTTTTAGGTTGTTACAGAATATTGAGCAGAGAGTTCCCTGTGCTATACAGTAGGTCCTTGTTGGTTATCTATTTTAAATATAGCAGTGTGTACATGTCAATCCCAAACTCCCTAACTATCCTGTCCCCTCACACTTCCCCTTGGTAAACATAAGTTCAGTTCTCTAAGTCTGCGAGTCTGTTTCTCTTTTGTAAATAATTTCATTTGTATCATTTTTTTTTAGATTCTGCATATAAGCGACATCATACAATATTTGTCTTTATCTGACTTACTTCACTCAGTATGACAATCTCTAGGTCCATCTATACTGCTGCAAATGGCATTAAAGAAGCTGTGGTATATATATACAGTGGAATATTACCCAGTCATGAAAAAGAATGAAATAATGCTATTTGCAGACTCTATTTTTTTTTTTTTTTTTTTTTGCGGTACGTGGGCCTCTCACTGCTGTGGCCTCTCCCATTGCGGAGCACAGGCTCCGGACGCGCAGGCTCAGCGGCCATGGCCCACGCGCCCAGCCGCTCCACGGCATGTGGGATCTTCCCGGACCGGGGCATGAACCTGTGTCCCCTGCATCGGCAGGCGGACTCCCAACCACTGCGCCACCAGGGAAGCCCCAGACTCTATTTTTTGATGCGAGAAAAGTAAAGGGATTTGCTGCCACATGTTGAGCCACTGCAGGTGGGCAGGAGTGCTGCCCCGGGGTCCACCTGCCATGGTTTTACACTTTGGTTTGGAGGAACTGGAACCACTCGGTACTCTCAAACAGTAAAAATAACTGACCACAGACCCTTTCCATTATCTGAGGATGGAGCTGGGCATGTCTTTTCCCAATGGATCTCTAGAGTGAAAAGGACGTGCCTTTGGAATTCGCTCTGCTTCCCCCCAAAATAACAATTCCTGACACTGTTCTAATTCATACATAATTCATGAGTTATTAACTCAGTTAATCCTCAGACAAACCCCATGAGGCTGGCATGATCACTGTGCCCATTTTTCAGATGAAGAAACAGAGGCACAGAAGCATAAAAATTACTTGCTTAAGATCACCTAGTTAGTACATGGTTGTTATGAGCTGAATTGTGTCTCCCAAATTCACGTGTTTTAGCTCTACCCCTCAGGACCTCAGAATGTGACTGAATTTGGAGTTAGGGCCTTTAAAGAGGGGATGAAAGTAAAATGAGGTCATATGAATAGGCCCTAACCCAATATGACTGGTGTCTGTCTAAGAAGAAATTAGGACACAGACACGCACAGAGGGAAGACCATGTGAAGATGCAGAAGACAGACGGCCACCTCCAAGCCAAAGAGGTCTTGAAGAAACCAGCTCTGAGACACCTTGATCTTGGACTTTCAGTCTCCAGAACTGTGAGAAAATCAACTTCAGCTGTTTAAGGCCCCCAGCCTGCAGCACTTTGTTATGGTGGCCCCAGTAGTGGTGACACTGGAATCTGGACCCTGGCAGCCTGCCTCTGCTGGGCATTCTTACCCAGCCCACTCGGGCGGGGCTGGAAACTGGGAGAGCATTCCTTGGGGGTCTCCATCAGTGACCCTCTTCCCAGTTTCCTCCCTCTGCCCCCTGCAGCAACCAATGCATTTTAAGACAGGCTGGCCCTTCTCCCCTGCACATTTCAAGGAGGATGCTCAGTGCAAATGCTGGAAGCAGCAGCCAATCCAGTGAGGCAGGAAAAAAGAACACCTGAAGGGAGATCATTTAAAATAGGACGACGGGAGACTTAAAGCTCCCTGGGATCTGGCTTGGAAGTCCGAGATCAAAAAGAAAAATCCCATGGCCCCTCGGAGCTTCCCCGCCTTCATTACCCCGCGGTTATGTAACGTGAAGCCTCAGCTGAACCGGGGACCAAACAGTCCCGCTGGGGCACCACCGCTCTTTTGATTAAATCTCTCTTTTTACAGCTGTTGCTGTGACACAGGCAGAAAGTGTCCCGGCCCGGCGGTGGTGCTGAGAGTATGTGGGCATGCGGGTGGTTTGTGATTCAGACCTTGGCTGGCAGACCCCCGCACCCTACCCCTCGCCCTGGACAACCCCTGGCTCTGACCTCGGAGGGGACCCCGAACCGCCCCCCACAGTAAGGCTTGGTTAGAACAGCAGGTTTCCACCCCCATCTGTCCTCCCAGATCTGCCAGAAACAAATGCCATGGATGGCGACCATGGTGAGAAGAAGAGACCTCAGGCACGAAGTGGGCCCCACTGGACATCTCAGAGTCCCGCAGCTTTGAGACCGGGGGCCGCTTACGTTCCTTGCTGGCTGGTGGTGAGCGCAGCGGGAAGAAGGACCTGGACGTTTGGTTGCCACAGTCCCGGGGGCTTCTGTCCGAGCATCTCTGGAAACTCAGAAGTGCCCACGGGTGTGCGTGCCCAGATGCAGTGGCACGGTCTAGATGCCCACACCGCATCAGAGGACAGAGTCCGGATGGAGTGGCACAAAGGATCTGCTCTAGAGGAGCCCATGACACCAGCTTCATTTGGAGTTTTGTCCCGTTAAGACTGTAAGCTCTGCGGGCTGGGGCCACGTCCACCCGACCTGCGTGCAATCCAGAGTGGTGATGGGCGGCCCAGACGTTTCCCCCGCTGCCAGGCCCGCGAGGACATGGGCTTCCCCTGCACGGTCTGCCACAGGCAGGCACTCAATAAACGTCGGATGAATGAAACAGCAGGTGACAGACCCATAGATCTCCCACCCGGTGGGGAGCTTGAGGCACCTGCAGAGGTGGTTGGCTTTCTCCTTTCTCTCACTCCTTGAAGAGGCCCGGGAGGGAGTTCTAAGCTACATACGCAGCACCTGGGACAGAACCAGGTTTGGGCAACTCGGCTGAAGCAGTCTTCAGGAGGATTGCCATGCCGGAGGGGTGCTGGCATCCTTATGGGTGGGGCTCAGCACTGATTGATCAAAACTCCTCAACAGCTCCTAGGCCTTCCAATACCCTCTGAATAATCAGACACTTCCTGGAACCCGTTTTCTTAGGGTGATTTGAACATAGCAACTGCATTCCTAGCTCAAGTGCCTACTGTTCCGGTGGCGCAGTGGGCAGATCTAGGCCAGCCGTCGCAGAATGGACAGTCGGCCTGAGAACTGGGGGGTCACGGCACTTGCTAAAATGTTGCCGAGAACTCACCCCGCCTCCCCTACCATGCTGTCCCCTGACCAGGTGCGTGTGGACGCTCAGAGGTCCTGGGTGGCTCTGTCCAGAGGGTCGGAAGGACCTGCTGCCCAGCTCCAGGGCGAGGTCATCCGGTGGCCTCCAGCTGGCAGCTCCCCTGGGCTGGATCTGCCTCAGGGGCAGACAGCAGCCTTGCCCGAGGTCACGGCCTTCCTGGCTGGTACTCGTTCACTGACTGAGAGACACGCGGTGTACAAAGTGGGCCGTGTTTGTTCCAGAGCTCTTTGCCAGGTCGGCCGAGGCTTCGGAGAACTGCACTGCAACCAGACTTCATCTCCCTCCCCCTTCTCTTCATAGGTACTGATCCCTAAAAGCATCTTGTTCCCAGAACTCCGTCTTGGTGGGTGTCTGCTTGAGAAAACCCGACTGGTGATAGCATGTCATTAATTCATTTAAAATGTCTAGACTCTCCCTGATTTCATCTCTCCCTGATAGATTTTTTTAAAAAATGAGACAAAACCCAAACATAAACCAAACTACACCAAACAATAATAAAACCAACTGGAAAAGGAATTAAACCCCCTGGTGGGAAAGATCCTCTATCCCACAGAGTTCTGTTCAAAGATGACGCTAAAGACCACATAATCTATGAGATTAAAGCTTAAAAGATTATGGCTTAAAAAAGGGATTATGGCTTGGATGATGCGCAAATGAGAGGGTTCACTAATCAAAACACACACACACACACACACACACACACACACACACACACACACGCCCCCAGCAAATTTCAATTTGGGTTGTTGGAACCCAGGGGATCATTCGATCTTCCTTGAACACTCCTAGGGAGTCAGCCTCAGCCTTCATTATCGGTCTCGGTGTTCTCAGCAGAGAGCTCCAAGTCAGGGATCCATGGGGGTCAACAGAAGCCAGGTCACAGACAGCTGCAGAGCTGGAGGAAGTTTAATCAGAATCCACACGGCATCCCAAGGGGCCTCAGAGCCACAGACCACGCTTTCCCGATTTGACAGTGTGAGCTGGTCCTTGGTTAACATGAGCCTGCCGTGCACCAGGCACTGCGTGGAAGACAGAAATACAGGAGAGCACGTGTGCGCCCAGTGCCCACAGGCGAGCTGGGCGACCCAGAACATGTGCAAAGTGGGGAAGAAAAGCAGAATGGGATCCAGAGCAAGGTTCTGAGATGAAGACCAATGTCTGGGTGAAGGGGAGTTGATGGGCCGGCAGCACAAAGGGACAACAGCCTGGAGAGGAAGGGCTTGGGCCTGGCCCTGCAGGAAGTGCATTTAGGAGAAAGATACTGCCTGGGCAAGAGCATAGTCAGAGGTCACCATTACTGAATATTTATGATACACCTGGTGCCGTTCTAAGTGCTTTACATGTATTCATTCATGTAACTGTCACAATGACCCCACAAGGTAAAAACTATTAACCCACTTGACAGACAAGGAAACCGAGGCACACAAAATTTAAGTAATGTGTTCAATGTCATACAGGTAGCAAGTGGCAGAGATGGGATTCAGTCCCAACAGTGTGACTCCAAATTCCAAACTCTTAATCGCAAGCTTTTCAAGACGCCACTCCGACCAACCCCTACAGTTCTGCAGAATCAGCAAAGACTACAAAGGGCGATTTTCTGCTTGACCGCAGAGCCAGATAGGGGTTACCAGACTCAGGGGAATATTGTAGACAGCTTGGGATGTAAAAGTGTCTTAGGTGGCAGTCTACGTTCTAAGTTTAAGTCTTAAGTTCTAAGAGTTTGGCTGTCAGGGAGACCTCAAATCAAAGTCACTGGTTAGAGGAGTCCCAGGTCTCCCAGGACTACTTAGCACCCCTGGGAGCAGCCTGGGGCAAGCACTGTCCTGGCCCAGATGCTGTGATGGATCTCAGAACACAACTGCCAGGGCGGTCAGTCAATTACAGGCCCACCTCGGAGATATCGCAAATGTAAAAGTTATATTTACACTATACTGTAGTCTATTAAGTGTGCAATAGCGTTATGTCTAAAACTTCTTAATTAAAAACACTTTATTGCTAAAAATGCTAACCATAATCTAAGCCTTCAGAGAGCTGTAATCTTTTTGCTAGTGGAGCGTTTGAAATATTTCAAGAATTAGCAAAATGTGACACAGAGACATGAAGAGAGCATGTCTGATATGGCCCTGACAGACCTGCTCGCTGCAGGGTTGCCACAAACCTTCAGTTTGCAAAGTATGCAAGAAAGTGTGTTAAAGCAAAGAGAAATAAAATGGGGTACACCTGTACTCCTACTGCAGTCAGAAATCTAAGATGCACGTTCTCAAGGTCGCCACTTATCCGAAGATGATCGACATTCGTCGGGGGGGGCCACCTGCTCTGGCCCTATTCTCACCAGCACTCATACCTACCATCTGAAGAAAGACCAGTCTTCACTGGAAACACACCAGATGTAAAATGCCTCCACCCTCATCACACTATTGAAACTTCTTATCAGATCCATGGACACGTACAACTGGGAGACAGAGAGCACCGTGTGAGAGAATCAAGATTTAAAAAGATGTCAACAGCCTGTACTAAGAAAACAAGGGCAGTGTGAGAGGGACGAATGCAAAAACTTCTCGCACCTAAATATAGAACAGGGTGGTGCGTGGGAAAATTACCCATGCACCAGCTTGGAGCCGTTCCAAAGTCCCCATGAGCCAAGAATGAGACCCAACTGCTACACAGACCGATGCAGCCTCCAGGTGCATGAAAGGGCATTTCATGTGATGGGTAAGAGGTCAACATCTCCCCGTGCCCAGCATCGGTCATGACACACCTAGTGCACAATATCCTCCAGGTATGGACCGCGCGCTGGGATGGAGACGTTGACCATGCATGAATGCATGAACATCCCGAGGAGGAACAGGTGTCTTGAGGCCAAGTTCCGGAAGAGTAGTAGGGAGAATTGAGAGAGCCGGGGCACAGTTCCCATCCCAGGTGGAGGGATCTGAGGCTGATCTGAGATCGGGGTTTCATTATTGATTAAACAGGGAAGAGATGTATTTCACTTTGGTAGTGAAGGCAGAAATGGGACCAAGGAAGGAGGGAGATTTGAGCCCAGCAGCATAAAGAAGAAGTCTTCCAAAAATTCATAGAAGCACCTTGCAAAACGGTGAGCTTGGCATCACTGAATGACCAGCCACGGAGGACGGATGGACACTTGATTGTGAGATGTGCCCTTCCATCAGCCAGTTGCCAAATGGATACCAAACGCTGTTAAGGCACTGGGGACACAGCAGGAAGTAACACTGATGAACTCACCTGCCCCATCACACTCACATCCCATGGGAGGAAGGTCTCTAACATATGAATATAGAGTAGATGATACAGCCTGTCCTGTGATGATACCTACTGTGGAGAAAAACAAGAGAAAGGGGATTGAGAGCTCTGGGTGGTGATGCGTGTGACCTTTTCAGCGGGATGACAGGAAGATCTCATGAGAGGTGACATTTGAATAACGAATGAGGGATGTGGGAGTGTGAGCATGGCTGTCTGGGCCAGGAGTGGTCCTGAAAGAAGGAAGAGCAGGTGCAAAGGCAGGAGCTGGGGTGTGTCTGTGAATCAGCGAGGAGCCCAGTGAGGCTGGACAGAACGGAGTGAAGGGAGGGATGTGGGAGACGAGGGCAGAGGCCCCGGAGGCCACTGTCCAGCTTTTCCTCTGAGTGTGATGGGCCCGAAGGTGGGGCTGAAGCAGAGCGGTGACAGCTCCACCTTAGACCTGCAAACGTCATTCTGGCTGCAGGGGGACCACTGTGGGGCCCGCCACAGCCATCCCGAGGAGGGACGATGGTGACTCGGCCAGGGTAGCCGCTGTGGAGGTGGTGAGAAGTGGTTGGATCCTGGCTGTATTTTACAGGTAGATCCAATAGCGTTTCGTGACCATCTGGACACAGGATATGGGGTATGGAGTCAACTAAGGATGACTCAGCCCCTAAAAAGATGGAGACACCCTTTACTGACGAGCCTGTCAGGGGAGCAGGTTTGCAGAAAGAGTCCAGAGCCCAGGCTTGGACATGTCTGAGATGTCCCGTAGCTGACTGGGGACAGGGGTCTGGAGTCAGCAGCATGGGGTGGTATTTAAAGCCACAGCCTGGACACGACTGTGGAGAGAAAAGAGAAATGGTCAGACGGCAGACACTCTGGTTTTCAGTCCAGTGAGGGTTGGGGGGCGGGTGAGGGTGAGGACAAAGCAAGCAAGGAGGCCGAGAAGGGGCAGCGGGGAGATGGGGGAGAGCCAGGACGTGTGCAGCCCAGAAGCCAAGGGAAGAAAGTGCTTCCAGGAGCGAAGGGCTGTGCTAAGTGCCGCGGTTACATCAGGTAAGAAGAGGGCCGAGAGCCAGCTTAGATTCAGGTATTTGGAGGTCACTGTGACTTTGGTGAGAGCAGGTACGGGGAAGCGAGGGGCACAGGTCTGATTCGGGTGCAATTAGGAGCCCACTCGAGGGCTACTCTACTGGGAGAAAATGTGACCTGAAAACTCCCTGATGTCCCCTTTGAACCCGAAGATTCTAGACTCTTATGTTTTCATTTTGGAAGAAGTTCTGATTTGTGGAGGGCCGTTGAAAAGGAAGAAACGACCCCAATTCCTGAACATCAAAAAGACTTCGAAGAGGGTCTGGCCTTGACCAAAGGCTCAGCAGCAGTCAGATGTATTTCCCCAAGTCTATCCATTCCTCCAGCCGCTTTATGGATGAAAAGGACATCAATCACTTACGGAGGCTCTTCTGCTCAGAGAGTCCTGATTGAGGAATCAGGAATCCTAGTTAAGGTATCAGATGGATGACTGTTTGCAAAGAATCTGTCGAACAGTTACAGCCACTGCCTCTCCTCTCTCTGTCCCAGGAACCACATCAGCGATGGATTTAACCTTCACTTTCAAGACTGACAAACAGGCAGAGAAGTGTAGAATCTTGCAGTGGAGACAGGCTGGATGCATAAAAAGATGCATCTTTTATCCTAAACTTAGTCCACAAACTTATGGAATTAGCAGCATTTTGTGTGTTGATGAGATTTGCCCCAGAGGATTCCTTCCGGGCGGGAGTCACTTAGATTAGGTCTATCATGCATTCTGGTTCCCCTTCCTCCCATCCTTCTTGAACAAGAAACTGAGCACCTGTAAAACCAGTATCTTTCCATGACAGTGGCAGTGGACTCTGCCCCTCTGCGGTGAGCTTCTGGGATGTGGTGCGTGGAGATCACGGCTGGTTCTTGCGCCAATCACTTCCACGCACATAGGCTGGCCTCCCAACTTGCAGCACCTGTGACTTTGCCTGAAGGTTCGCCAGCTGCCAGAGCCTGCTCTGCCCTCACCTAGAGCAGGCTGAAGTGCTGGGGAGTCCCCCCCGCCGGCCCCGGGAGGGCAGCCCTCCACCAGGACTAACGGGAATTGATGTGCACATACCCCCATGCCCTCCCAGGGGTCCCCTGTGGGACTGAGTCTCCAGTGTCCAAAGCAGTCACCTGCTTGATAGCACACCCTTGGGTGCCTTCTTTTTTTTTTTTAATGTTATTTTAAAAAATTACTTAGTTAATTTATTTATTTTTGGCTGCGTGGGGTCTTCGCTGCTGTGTGCGGGCTTTCTCTAGTTGTGGCGAGCGGGGGCTACTCTTCATTGCGGTGTGCAGGCTTCTCATTGCGGTGGCTTCTCTTGTTGCGGAGCACGGGCTCTAGGCGCGCGGGCTTCAGTAGTCGTGGCTCACAGGCTCTAGAGAGCAGGCTCAGTAGTTGTGGCGCACGGGCTTAGTTGCTCCGCGGCATGTATGATCTTCCTGGACCAGGACTCGAACCAGTGTCCCCTGCATTGGCAGGTGGATTCTTAACCACTGCGCCACTAGGGAAGTGCGTGGGTGCCTTCTTTCTCTCCGTGGTCTCTCTTTCCCACCATCCTACCAGAGTGTCCTGGGATCCGGTCCGAAACGAATTACTTGCTCTAGAATCTTTGTCTGAGGATCTACTTCTGGGGAATATAAAAGTGGATTTGGGGGGAAGTCTTCAATATCCGGTGTCCCCTAGGTCTGTGCCATTCCTCTGCTTGGTCATCCTTACCAGGAGGAGGATAGGCAGCTGCCTGGGGGATGTACAGGGCTTTGAGCTGTGGATGAGTCGGGTGGGGAGGTGCATGTGTGAACAAGTGGGTGGGGCCCCACCCAGCTCTACCCTCCTGACTCCAGCCCAAGTTTCCTCATCTGTCAACTGAGTGAAGTGGGCTAGAGGTAAGGTCTATCAGCATGAATGTTCTACATCTTGAAGAAGAGAAAGTGTCGCTGAAAGGTCCCAAGGTACCCCTGTGTAAGTGAAATAATACAAAAACCAAAAAGAAAAAAAAGAAAGGGAGAAAAAGGAAGTGGAGGAGGAGAGAAGAAAAAGCAAAGAAAGAATAAGAAAAAAGCACCAACTTTCGGGAAGAGCTTTGTTTCATTGGAACGGGAGCAACGGACGGTAGCGAGTCCACAAGGAGAACAAATAAGCAGTTTTCTACCCAGTATGCGGCGCCCAGTTTTCCACCCAGGTTCCCAGTGTGCAGTCCAACACTGGCATATTGATGTGGTGAGTGGTTATGACCAAGATGAACACATGCGCCCTCAACTGATGGCAAACACTGCGAAGTTCATTACTGCTATCACTTCCACCAACTCCCGAGAATACAGAGACACCCACACTGAACACTTCCGGATCTCAAAGTTCTTCTTCAGAGCAAGAAACCTCTCCCATTCTTTAAAGATAATAAACATGCGGAAAGCTAGCAAAGGAAAAATATGCCTACACGTAAACTACTTGAAACGAGAGGAAGTTGCATAAGTAAAAAAAGTTCTTTTTTTATTTTTTATTTTTTTGCGGTACGGGGGCCTCTCACTGCTGTGGCCTCTCCCGTTGTGGAGCACAGGCTCCGGACGCGCAGGCTCAGCAGCCATGGCTCACGGGCCCAGCCGCTGCGCGGCATGTGGGATCCTCCCGGACCGGGGCACGAACCCGCGTCCCCTGCATTGGCAGGCGGACTCTCAACCACTGCGCCACCAGGGAAGCCCAAAAGTTCCTTTTTTTTTTTTTTATCTTGAGAAATAAAACCTATGGACCTAATGTTTCCCTAAAAATGTATGTTCTAAGAGCAATCACGCCCTGCTTGCTATAATGAACGGAACTGGAATCAAGCATTGCTTGTCCCTTGGTGTAATTTCCCCATAAAATGGCAGAAGGACATGGGATTACAACGCCACCCCCCCATGCTTTATTTTCCCTTAGTCATAGAGAGAGTCTGGGGGAAAATATTCAAGAATTTCATCAAGTATTCCAAGTCTCTGTCCTAATCCTTTAATATTTGAATGATTTATTTTGGAAGGATTATGGGGCCTGTGTCATCATCCTTGTCTCATTTTCTTCTGCAACTGTGAGATCCTCAAGTATTAACGTCTTTGTGACTGGGGTGTGAACAACTCTCCAACACGTGAGCTTCATGAAATCTGCATTTTTATGGGATGTTAGAACGTTCAACAAATACCCATAAACTGGACACAGGGGCTGAGGTAATGGGTGGGAAAAGATGCTATTGTTAAGTAGGGAAAGTTGTATGTGGGGGAGGCCAGTTTTTTCAAGTGCTCTTGCTCATTAGTGAATATTGGTGCTTTGGGAACTTTGCCTCCCTGTGCAAACTGCTAACAGCAGGGGCTTGGATGATGAATACCGGATGCAGATCAACGAGGACCCCTGGCTCCATCATACATGATACCCTCTTTCTGACACTTAAAAGAAGCACATCATCATTCTTCTTTCTTGAAGCCTTATTGTGACATGGCGATTTTACAGGGACAGCAAAAGTACACCTGAAACATGCAGCAAGTGTTGCTAATCTGCAAAACAAGTTACTGAGTTATGCTTCTTCATAGAACGGCGTGTGCTGATGGGACACAGACACCGAAGGACCGTCTTGAACTCCTGCTGTAGAGAAATGTGTTGGGATCTTGAAAACTGTACCATTCATTTGGTAATCATTTACCAACCTATAACTTCACATTGTTTGTTGTCTTGACACATATTTACATTTCATAGTGCTAATTAATATTCACATGTTGATGTATTTCTCGACACTCTCACCCCTGTATCACCGTCACCGAAGAAGCATATACCAGAAGAATCAGTTTGGACAGACAGGTTTAGGAGTCTGTTAGAGATGATCATTGGCAGACATGAATAACAAAATAAAACCGAAAAGACTGCTATGGGAGTTTGAAGAAGAAAAGATTATGTCCACCTGGTGAAATCAGGGAAGGCTTCTTGCAGGAGGTGACATCGAATATATACTTGTAGAACAAAAATGACATGCAGTTTCAAAACTGGGGGATGGTGTGGCATGAACAGAAATGAGGAAGGGCATTCCAGCCAGGAGGAACAGCACACGAGGAAGCACTTGAATGAGGTAAGACTCTGAGGCACAATAAGCAGTGGTTCAGTTCTGTTCTAAGTGTGGATGGGTTAAAGCCAGCCAGAAACGGGAAATGACCAAGCAAGGTGGGCCTTGCAGGCAAGAGATGAGGTCAAGGGGAGGTTCACGAAGTTTAATCAATGGGAAAATGGATTTGAGGAAGAGAGGAAAAAGAGTAGAAAGACGGGGTGAGGGGCCTCTGGTAGTTCAGGTGCCCAAGAGTGAAGGTCTGCGTTGGACGGTGTCAGTGGACTTGGAAAGGAAAGGACAGATACAAGAAATGCTGTGATGGAAGAATCGATCAGATTTGACAATGGGCTGGACGTGGAGAGTCTGCCATGAGGTTGAGGCTTAAATTGTGAGCGACAGAAACCAAGGGATGCACTCAATGCACCTGAAGAGCTCGGGTGGGAGGGTGTGACGGCTGACTTTACACGTAGCTTGACTGGGTCACAAGTACCCAGTTAGTTGGTTAAACATTATTTCGGGGCATGAACGTGAGGGTGTTTCCAGATGAGACTCCCCAGTGTGGGTGGGTGCGTGGGCCTGAAGAGAATAAAAGGCTGAGGAAGAAAGAATTCTCTCTGCCTGTCTTCGGGCTAGGACGTTGGTCTCCTGCCTTCAGACTTGGACTCGGATTGGAGCTTACATCGATGGCTCTGAGGGTTCTCAGGCCTTTGGACCTGAGTGCCCTACCCATCAGCTCTCCTGGGGCCTCCAGCTTGCTGACTCACCCTGCAGCTCTTGGACTTCTCAGCCTCCGTAATAGTGTGAGCTGATTCCTTATGGTAAGTCATATACATATATATATTTGCATATACAGTGTATATGGTTTATCTGTTTATATATATACATCTATTCTCCGGAGAACCCAAACTAATACTAATAGTCAATGGGTAGAGTCTAGTCCAAGGTTTAGACCTTGATTTGGAGGCTGTCCCAGAGGACCCAGGTTGGAAAGGTCTGGCAGCCCATTTGCAAACTAAGTCCTGAGGTTGCGAGAAAAGTCAAGGCCAGGGATGGAGAGTGCGGTGCCCAGCAGAGGAAGCTGAGGTCCCGAGACCAGATGGGTCTGTCCCATATGAGGGGGATGGGACTAAGGGCAGCTCTGTGGGGGAGGAATGTGTGCACTGGGGTGAGAGAAGTGAGGATTCAGGAGGAAGAAAGCATTTTGCAGAGCAGAGCAGGTGAAGAGGATGCCCGGTGGGAAGAGCTCACTGGATTTGTGTCCAGGAGGAGATGTTTGAGGAGCTTGAAGGGGGTCGGGGCAGGAGAACAGGCATGTCACAGGTCACAGGTTCTGCAAGAATATCTCCGAGTTGACTCCTCTTTCTGGTGGCTTCCTTGAAGATAACTGTCTGGACCCAGGCAGCATGTCCCTCTCTCCTTCGTGCGTATGCATCTCTGTTAATTCAGGAAGGGCCCGGAGGGGCAGCAGAGGGGCAGGACCAACAGGTGGACCACGTATAAAGCCCAGCTTGGCCACACACAACGGAATGGCCGAAGGGGGCTGGGCTCGAAGCACGGCCGCGCGGTTCCATTCACAGTGGGATAGTAACTAGCCATGTGCGTGGGCCACACAACCACCCCCTGCCCCACTGAGCATCAGTCCACCCGTCCCCCTGGTCGTTCTTCTGTGGTTCATGACCCTCCCGGGCTTTCTTCTCTCTACAGCCTCAGTCCTACATGCTCGGTGCCCCTTTGATCTCCCTCCCACACGTGAGGGGTGCACACATGCCCTCTATTTATGTTTATGGACAGAGAGGAGGGCAGTTAGCACCCTTCCTTGGGCTCTAAAAATTCACTCATCAGAGTCTGATGAGTACCATTTGCCAAGCAGTCGTTCACATTCAAATTTAGTGAGAGGTCCTGGAGCTTTCCGGGAGCTTGAAATGCCCTACAGTTAAATGGGTGTTTCTGCATTTCAGCACCAAATAATTTTTAAATACTCTGAGCTATGGAACAAAAAATAAAATCAATACCAATTGCCATTACTTCTATGGACACTGAACCAATCTCTGCCAGAATCATCCCTGCTGTAAGAAGCTCAGTTAAATGATATAAGTCGCCCTACCCCACGTTGGGAGCTCTAAGGCCTCAGCAAGCAGTACCTAAAACAAGACAAGTCCACCCACCCACACACACACACACACACACACACACACACACACACACACACCCCAGTGAGCACCTCATTCACGGGGAACCCAAGCGGGCAGTCGTTCTCCCCTGCACCCCAGAACCACGTTCAGTTGAGGAGTCTGTTAGCATGGGGCTCCGGGCACGATGCCACAGGCCTGCTTTATCTCAGGACATCGAAGTGTGAGGCTGCCTAGTTCGGACGACTTTCCTTTGCTGAGTTGCTGACCAGGGCCAAACAGCAAGTCTGGGTAAGGGGCGTCATGGGGCCTCACCCAAAGGGGATTCCAGGCTTTAGAAACGACAATTCCCAGCCTAGGGGTGCGAGCTGGGTGTCAGAACTGGCTTCAGAAAGTGGGCACAGCTGGTCAGAACCAGGAGGACCAGGGAGGGGCAGTCTCTTCCTCTGAGTTGTATGGAATCTCTAGCTGCTGCTTCCAGCCTTCATCGAATGGAGGAGCTGGAACAAAAGCAGCCCAATAGGTAGAATTTCTGTTTTCCTTTCAAAGCTCTTAAGTTGTACTGTTTTATTTTGGTTTGGCAAGTTCAACAGACTGATTTGTGGGGAAAACTGAAGCTTTAACAATTTGGTGGTTGTAACTTGCCAGGAAGATGTGGAAAAATCAGTCACTAAACAGAGACTCTGCAGGCAGGTATCAGAAAGCCCATGCTGTAAGGAACGTCTCCCCCAAAGAACACGGCACGTATGACGGCTCTGGATGAGCAAATCTGACAATAATGTGAACGGCGGGCTGTGGGGTTGAACCTTCATCTCTTAATGGCAGTGAATATAAATTGCTGCAAATCCTAAGAATCAGATGACGACAGCTTCCGAAACTCATACATTGCTATGAAATTCTAGCAGCAAGGCTACGTTTTATAGAAAGAAAGAAAGGAAGGAAGGAAGGAAGGAAGGAAGGAAGGAAAGGAGGGAGGGAGGGAGGGAGGGAGGGAGGAAGGAAGGGAGGAAGGGAGAATGGGTGGGGGGGAGGGAAGGCAGGAAAGAAGGAAGGAAGGGGAAGAGAAAAGAAAAGAAAGCAAAGACCTCTTTTGTGGAGAAAGCTTAGTAGAAGTCCTAATTGGAAACAGACTATTTAAACTGTGGACTAAAGTGATTTTTAAAAATTATAAGAGAAAGAAATGGAAATAAACACAGTGAAAAAGTCTTTAAACATCAACCAGCTGTGGCTGAACTGGGTGAGTACGGAGCTTTAATTAAATCTGACCCATCAAACACTTCCTACAAATTGTGACATCATCCCCTTGCTCATTCCATGCTATCTCAGCGTTCCCAAAATCTAGGGCCACTTCAGGACTGAGATGAAGTCAATGAGGTCTGTTGCTTCTTCCTGATACTGCTTGCCTGTCAGAAGTCTGATGCCACAGGCAGCTATGCAGGGAGGTAAGAGCATGTATTTGTCCGTGAAATGGATGTGGGCATGATTCCCTGCTCTGTCATTTGCTGGAAATCCCTGATGTCTGCTTTGTCATTTGTCAAATGGGGGTAACTTTTACTGTATTAGTTACCCACTGCTGCGTAACAAATTACCCCGCAATTTAGCAACTTAACACAATAAACATTATCTCACAGAGTTTCTGAGGGTTTGGAATTTGGAAGTGGGGTTGTTCTGGCTCACGGTCTCACTAGGTTGGGGCCACAGTCATCTGATGACGTACAGAAACTGGAAGAGCTGTTTCTACGGTGGCTCAGTCTCACGGCAGGTAAGTTTGTGCTGTTGGCAGGAGGCTCAGTTTCTCTCCAGGTAGACCTCTCCACAGGCTTGCCTGTGTCCTCACAACATGGCAAGCGGCCCAAGAGAGAAAGGGATGCAGAAGCTCTAGTGCTATCGTTTTATGGCCAAGCTCAGATGACACACACTGCCTTTTCCACAATATACTACTGGCTACATGGATGATCCCTGTTCGATGTGGGAAGGGAACCAAAAGGCCTGAACACCAGGAGCCTGGGGTCAATGGAACACCATCTTGTGGACTGCCTACCACCTTTGTCAAATGTCTTCATTTTCCAAACTGGACTAAATTTACCCTGATGTTATTACAAGGAATAAATACGGAAATGCATGAGCAGAGCCTTGCTCTCAATAAAGCCTGCCCCCTTGCACTAGGATTTGGGGCAACTCTAGTCTGGGGGACACTCAGCTTAGGCACCATGGACAGAGTCTGGGAAGTAGAGGAAGCACAGCTTTAACAGAAATCTGACAAATTACAACTCAGAAGAGATGGCTACTTAACCGTGGAAGGTGGACCAACAAAGTGCCCCCCCCATGGACAAATATTCCAACCTGCTGTTCATAGTAAACCTCCTGACGGCCCAACCAAATTCCAATATTTCCACACCCAAACTGGACTTCCCGACTTAACTCTTGGACCTGGAAATACCATAAACCTTGTTCAGACCAAGTGTTCTGATGGGGGCAAGGGAGTAGAGGAAAACGGGCCCCCGAGTTGGGGAGGCAATCACTAGAGCCAGGGACCAGCTGATCAAGATGCTCACCAGGAAGATGGTAATGCTGAGAATTTGAAGGAAAAACAGGTAAGATTGGTAATAAGACAGTGAGGAGAAGACGGCCAAGGTTAATGTATTCATCATTCAAGAATGGAACAGAGGCTGAGGGGGTGGGAGGGGCACTGAATGGAAGTCATGGAGCTCGCAAGGGATGGCAGGGAGAGGAACGTCGTGGGGAGCAATTCCTCAGGGCCAGCAACTGAGGATTTGGAGCCAACCCTCCTCCACTGCCCCCGGCATCCACGGCTGTGGTGGAGACCCACACCTGGGTGATGTTAGCAAGGTCCGCACATGGCATCTAAAACCTGGAGAGATCTCGGGTAACACCCGAATTTCCGATTCCTTTCCACTGTCTGTGACGTCTCCCCAGGGAAAGTGCCCCTAATTATTTCCCTAGAACATGGTCCTGATCGCAAGCAAACCCTTCACCAGGTCTCCGGAGCCCACGCCAGGCCCGCCTGGCCCCCAGGTCTTCCTTTCCCCGGCCCCTGCTCTCCAGCAGCACTGGCTTTCTCTCTGCTCCCCTCACCTGCCTGGAACGTTCTAGATTGTCACGTGGCTCCTCCCTCATACCAGTCAGGTCTCAGCCCCAGCGTGGCCTTGTACCATTTGCCGTGGCTCCACTGCAGCCCCCTCGCTCCCTGCTGGTCACTAACGTTACCCTATTTTACTATCGTCAGACTACTTTTTTTTTTTTTTTTTTTTTTTTTTTTTTGCGGTACGTGGGCCTCTCACTGCTGTGGCCTCTCACGTTGCGGAGCACAGGCTCCAGACGCACAGGCTCAGCGGCCATGGTTCACGGGCCCAGCCGCTCTGCGGCATGTGGGATCTTCCCAGACCGCGGCATGAACCCGTGTCCCCTGCATCGGCAGGCGGACTCTCAACCACTGCACCACCAGGGAAGCCCTAACATCTTTATTGGAGTATAACTGCTTTACAGTGGTGTGTTAGTTTCTGCTTTATAACAAAGTGAATCAGTTATACATATACATATGTTCCCATATCTCTTCCCTCTTGCGTCTCCCTCCCTCCCACCCTCCCTATCCCACCCCTCTAGGTGGTCACAAAACACCGAGCTGATCTCCCTGTGCTATGCAGCTGCTTCCCACTTCAGACCTAGGGACACATACAGACTGAAAGTGAGGGGATGGAAAAAGATATTCCATGCAACTGGAAATCAAAAGAAAGCTGGAGTAGCAATTCTCATATCAGACAAAATAGACTTTAAAATAAAGACTATTACAAGAGACAAAGAAGGACACTACATAATGATCAAGGGATCATTCCAAGAAGAAGATCTAACAATTGTAAATATTTATGCACCCAACATAGGAGCACCTCAATACATAAGGCGAATGCTAACAGCCATAAAAAGGGAAATCGACAGTAACACAATAACCGTAGGGGACTTTAACACCCCACTTTCACCAATGGAAAGATCATCCAAAATGAAAATAAATAAGGAAACACAAGCTTTAAATGATACATTAAACACGATGTACTTAATTGATATTTATAGGACGTTCCATCCCAAAACAACAGAATACACATTCTTCTCAAGTGCTCATGGAATATTCTCCAGGATAGATCATATCTTGGGTCACAAATCAAGCCTCTGTAAATTTAAGAAAATTGAAATTGTATCTAGTATCTTTTCCGACCACAATGCTATGAGACTAGATATCAATTATAGGAAAAGATCTGTAAAAAATACACACACACGGAGGCTAAACAATACACTACTTAATAACCAAGTGAGCACTGAAGAAATCAAAGAGGAAATCATCAGACTACTTCTGTCTGAAATTACCTTGCCGATGTATTGGGTCCTTGGCCTTGTTCACCATCGGTCTTCCCTCCGCTAGACTATAGTCACCAGGAGAACTCAGGGGCCTGTGCTGCCACCATCACCTCCCCGAACGCTGGAGCTACCACTCCGGAAATACGCACTGATGGAGTAAATCACTAGACCACGCTGGTGCTGTCGGGGCTCGTAACGACTTCAAAGAATAACAGTCACTGGAGTCCCAGGCCTTCCTTGGAAATCCTCACACAGACCTGGAGCGACGGGGCTCAGTGCAGACCCAGAAATGACAGAGGCGAAGGCTGCGTGTTTCTCTCTGCCCCAGGCTCTGTGGACAGGGCGCCGAGGAAGCTGGAGCCGGCACCCCAGGAAGCTACAGCAGTTTTTTCAGATCGTATGCACGCATGGCTCCAGGGCCGTGCCAGAACCCTCGGTTCCAAAGCAAACAAGCAATTTAATGAATGAAAAACTGAAAACAGAACGGAAGGGAAAACGTGGACCCAAACTGTGCCAGCCCCAGGAGACGTCTTTCTTCTGACGGCTCAAGGACTTCCTCCTCTCAAACAACGGCTAAGTGGTCTGACAACAGCCAACCTACTGGGCAAACAGGTGTTCCGACCCCTAAAGGATTTGGTCACAGATACGAAGCCACTTTGAACTATTTACAGAGTCTATTGATTCCATCTCTGATGGAGCTCGCTGGATACATGAGCACCAAAAGCCTGCAAACGACCTCAGAAATATCCACTGTGGACCCCGCTTCCACACTGTTCTTTTCTTTGGAAACAGAGACATCAGGGACCCTGAAGTTGGAGAAGTAAAAAGTCTACGCACACCCTCATCTCCCGCTGAGCAGCCTGGCCAGTCCGTGGGCAGATGCTGCGTGGTGGCCAGGAACACACAGACCAAAACCCCACAGAATTTCAGCCCAGGACTGGTAGGAGGTGCACTTAGCCCCAGCCCCGGACAAACCGGGGCCAGAGACCTGATTATTCGTAAGGCCTCTTTTCCTTCTAAATCACACTTGGCGTCTGTCGAGGTGGAGCTGGCGGGGGCTGGAGGCTGGAGCCGGGGGCAGGGAGAGGCAGAGAGGGCGGAAGGTGACCCACCGCTGGGGTAAGAGCAACAGAGTTCCTGTCCCCGCTCTGTTCACAGCTTTGTGGGGAAGGCACTGAGGCTTTCTCTCAGGAAGGCTCACGGGGGCCTTAGAGGCAGTGCGAGAGATGCCAAAAAGGAAAGCAAACACTTCACCGGAGACACGCCTGACCTTTGCCTCCCTTACATGAGTGAAAACCCATCTAGCTGTCCGCTCGATCTTTCCTCCTCGTCCCTGAAACAGAGTTGATTCCCTTAAAAAAGAGAGAATGGAGAACAAGGGCAGGGTGGGCCGGACACATCACTCAGGGCAATGCCAGCCAACGTGGTACAATGAAGGGCTCGCCCTCCACTGCTTCGTGCTAGGGAAGCTCACGGGGCTGGGTTGGTTTTAGAAGCTGATGATAGAAAGAGCCTTAAAATCCATCTAGTACTCCACCACATCCAGGACCCTCCATAATCAGGGCAGGTGTGAACGTCGTTCAGAAAAGAGTCTCAGTTTCCAAAGGGAGACATCTTGTTTCTCACTTGGAAATACCCACCCTCCCCCGGGTCACCCGTCTCAGCACTTTCTATAACAGGTTCTAAAACAAAAGGTTTCAAGGATGTTCTGGACATGCCCTGGACATCTAGACCAGACAGAAGAGCTGTCTGACAATCTAGGACTGCCTCCTCCTCCAATCATGAGACAAGTTCTACGACCTTCCACGGGGGCTGGGGGGGGGGGCGGTGCTCTGCTGGTTTACAGAGTCCCATAGAGATTAAGGACACAAATTCTAGAACACGCCTGCCTGGTTCTGAGCTCCAACTCTGCTATTCCTGGATGTGTGGTCTGGGGCAAGTTTCCCCACCTGCCTCTGTGGGCTCTGTTTTCTCGTCTATAAAATGAAGAAAACCAATATCTACACCATGGTAGATATAAGTATTAAAACAAGTTAATACGTATAATCTTGTATCAACTCAGCTGAGATCCCAATAAAGATTACCTATTGATCTGAAAACTGTCTTTACTTTAAAATAAAAGTAAATAGAAAAATAGATAGGGGGCAGAAGAAAGTTGTATATTGTTTAAAAAAAAGGGGTGGGGAGTAAACGAAGATGCCATGGGATGCTGGGACACCTGTTTTTAGAAGCTGCACGTTGCACTGACCAAAGGTAGAGAAAGAGGGGTAAGAAATAAGGTTTACAGTATGAGGACCAAGATCTTAAAATGATTAAAGCCAAGGGTCTAATGTTATCTGACAGCTGACCGAGCCCTTGAATCTCCCAGCTGCTGGCTACCATATTGAGCACCTTAATTCTAACAACTGTAGCCATAGCTTGATCTTGGAAAAATAATCACAAACAAATAAAGCCCATGAGGCTGTTTTCTTTCCCGTCTCCCGGGGAGCGGCACTCATGTATGCCCACTACAAGGAAGGAAGAGTTCCCCTCATTGCCATGGAAAGAGCATCCCCTGTGGTTGAGTCAGGGGAGCGAGAGCCCCAGGCCCACCTCTGCTCCATCTCACTTTGCCTGTAAAAGCCAGACGTTTGGTACATGAGCTCACCTGTTGCCCCGGATGGTCCGTACACTATCTGGAAACGTTAATGACTATTGTTGCTTTCTCTTGGAGATTCAGGTTGAGGAGGGAATAAATTCTTACTTCACATAAATAAATGGAGATTGGCCAGAATAAAAAAGAAAGGACCAGAAAAGTATTTTGTTATATTAAAAAAAAAAGCCCCCCAAACCAAAAGAACAAACGTTTCCTTGGTCACCTCCCCTGCTTCTCCGAGTCCCTATTGCCTGATGAATTCGCGGGTAGGGATATGGCTCGTCAGGAACTCAGAGAGCCTGGACAACACCCTGGTACCGCAGCCTAGCATGATCTGATGAAATATCCCTGCTCTATCTGGACCGAGGTTGGGCAGGGGGAAGGGCGGGGGAAGGGGACAATGGAAATTATGATGGGTCAAGACACACCAGGTTACCTGCTGTGGATTTCAACTGTTCTGATCCAGCTTCACCATATGCAAAATCACAACTACGAGCTCCTAGGTGCCAACTGTAAATTCACAAAGGCTGGTTGGCACGAGACGGGCACTGCTGTCCAGAACTCAGGTATCCCTGTGTCTGGGATCCTGGGAGGAGCTAATGAGGTCCTTCCCCACAAGTGACACCAACAGGAGAGAGCTGGGGGGCTGCTCGGTAAGGCTGAGCCAGGCTCTTGGTGACAGAAGCCACCCAGCCAAGTGGCCAGTGAGTAACCGATGGCCAACCAAACTTTCAATTAAAAACAATCTCACAGCGTGTTTCAGTGACCCTACCATGTTTCTGGATGCGACACACCATGGGAGACTTCAGAGTATGTTAGATAAAGGGCTGCCTATTCTCTGTAAACAAACTCTCCAAATTTCTCATGACCAGTTTGTTCTCATTTGTACAGTCAGGACCCACATATGTCACTCAGGACAAAAATCCCAGAATCTTCCCTGATTCATTTCATTCGGCCACCCCCATTTCCAATCCACCAGCAAATCCTCTTGGTGTCACCTCCAAAAATATTCTAAATCCAGCAACCACTTCTTATATTTACTGCCCAGATTTCAACTCACGCCTCACCACTGGTTTCCCCACTACCATCTTGTCACCATCGGGTTCCTTTCTCCACGGAGTAGTTGGAGCGAACTTTCCCAGAAGATAAATCAGATAATGTTACCCTACAGCTTAGAGCCCTCTGACAGCTTCCCACAGCACCCGAATCCCCACCATGATCTGTCCCTGCCAGAGCTCTCTCCCAGCCACACCCCTCCCTGCTTCTTCACTAGCTCCAAGCTGGCCTTTTCTCTGACCCTCAAACACACTGTGCTTGTTCCTATCTGAGCACCCAACTAGTCCTTCCGCCTGGAACTCTCTTTCCCAGGTCTCCATACGGTGCTACCTTCGTGATTTGGGGTTCCTTTGCAACACTTTCCCTGACCACCTCCCTAAAGCTGCCCCTCCCCTTCCCCTGCAGTTCCCCCATCCCATTGCCCAAAGCACTTCCTTCAAGGTCTCTTCTTCATACTATTATGTGATCATTTATTGGTTTCCACACTCTGTGTCTGTGTCCCGCAACTGGTCTAGGAGCTCTAGGAGGGCCGGGACCTTTCCCATCCTGCTCAACTCTGTATGCCCTGTTTCTGCATATAATAGGCAGTGAGTGGAGATCCTCAGAACACCAATCAATCTGTTTCAAGACTGTGTCTCAAGTTCTGTTTCAATCCACTGTTTCAAACCACCTGGTCTTTGGGGCACCTGATGGCAAGTTGTGACATGCACCTACACATCTTCTGAGGCCCCAGGTACTGGTCAAATAGCTCCTGGGCGTATTCATGTCCAGCTGTGGGGCACCGTGAACTCTCTCTCTGATCCAAACAACAACCCTCCCCTTCTCTGGTATCAAGGGTATCGCGTCACTTAGTAAATGCATCAAAGATTGACCGCGTGCTCCCCACGTGCGGGCAATACTTTTGGCACTGCGGACAGAGTGGGAACCAGTGGAGGGAGGCTGAGCTCTCAGGGAGTTCACAGCCTGGCACCGTGATTATCTCCCTCACTTCTGCAGCCTCCTCATGCATCCCATCATCGCCAGGCTGGGGGTGGTCAGTGCACACACCTCTTCCTGCTGCCCTTGGCACTGCTCTTTCCTCGCTCTAGCCTGTGAGGTTAGCCCACCAACCTTTTACAGCATCCCAGGGGCAATGGCAGTCTGTCTGCTTGGCCGGCATGTTCCTTCTGCTCAAAGAGGAACTCAAATGTTTGAAACAGTGGCTGGAACCAGAGTCTTTCAAAAATAATTTAATTTTATTTGGTGTCATTTTCTTTATGGAGTGGAATTTAGTAGTATTTTCTCACTCCATTACACTATCAACGCTCGCAGAGGGACCTTCCCTGGAAATCCTTTATAAATCAATATCTCTTTTCCCACCCACTCTCTGTAATCCTTACTTTGCTTTATTTTTCTTCACAGCACTGACCACCCCTGGACACGTATACCCTCTCCCTATTCACTATCCCATTATCTCAGACTCTATCCCTCTCTCCATCCATCTACCCATCCATCCATCCACCCATCCATCCACCCACCCATCCATCCATCCACCCATCCATCCATCCACCCACCCATCCATCCATCCACCCACCCACCCATCCATCCATCCATCCATCCATCCATCCATCCATCCATCCATCCATCCATCCATCTATCTATCCATCCATCCAACCATCCACCCACCTACCCGTCTACCCACCCATCCACCCATCCACCCACCCATCCACCCATTCATCATTCCTGTTGGATATTCAACACCCCACAGCCTGCTCCAACTCTGTCCTTTCTTCACTGGTGTCTCACCAGGGCCTAGAACAGTGCCTGGTACACAGCAGGCTTTCAGAAAACATTTGTTGAATCAGTGAATGGACTTACTGCCCAAAGAAGAAATATAATAAACATTTCCCCCAGAACACAATCCATGGATTACTACCATAGGTTTAAATTCACAGATGATGATATGAAGAAACAAACCACCTCGAGTTAATATTATTATGCAAAAACAGGCTTGTGATTCTAGGTACTGGACAGCCACAGGCCTCGGGGGCTTGTCATACCCAAAGCGTGAAATGTGGTCTGTTCTGTCATGGCCCCTGCAGTGCCCTGTGAGGGCGGGGTGACAGGAGGGGAGATGGGGACTCCGGGGGACACCAGGCTACAGGAAGAGATGCAGTAGCCTTCCTCATCCTCTGCACATGCACAGTCACCACTTGCTAACATTCTGGAAGCTTCCCAGTGACTTTCCACCTGGGATGGAGTTAGAAGGGCCTGATTGGAATTCTTCACCTTCCCTAGTTCTGCAGGCTCTGCCTGTGAATTAAGAGGGCATGTGTGCTGGGGCGGTTGGTCTCTGTGCCCAGGCTGGGGGTGCCTGGGGTCACCTGGCAGTTTCAGGGAGCTCAGGGGTGGATTGCGGGGCCCAAGATGCCAGACCCACCAGAACGGAAGTTCAGCAGATGCCACACATGCTGCCTTGGGGTGAAGGAGGCATTTGATGGCCCACCTTCCCCTTTTCACCGGGTCACGCCCTTCTGCTTCCTTGGCGAGGCGGGTTTTACTGGGATGGGAAGGTGCTGAGCTGTGAATGGGGAGGATGGCTGTGGTATGGAGGGAGCTTAATGTATGAGACCTCTGGTCCAGATCTCCTGGCGGAGCTGGTCTGGAGGGGGATCTTCCCATTGCTGTGCTTTTAGGACCCCTACAGCCCTAAAAGCCTCCCAACTTAACGGTTCTACGACTGGCAGTTTACGTGGCCTCTCAGAGCCTCAGTTTCCTCTTCTGTAAAAACACTGTCCTCCTCAGAGAGTTCTTGTGAGGACCAAAGGGGTTGATACGTTTAAAGCCATGAGAGTAGTGCCAGACTGACAACTAGGGATGCCTGTTAAACAGAAACAATTAAACAAGCATCTGCCAGCCAGATAGGCTTTTGTCCCCGCTCCACTCACCCTTCAGCCCCCGGTTCAGCTGCTCGTGGGGCTGGGGTCTGGCTGTAACCAGAGGCAGCATGGGGGGTGCGGCGTCTGTCTGGGCATGATCATGACAAGAAAATGACATTTGTGCCCTAAAGATGGACCTTTCTCTTGGGGTGGCGCTCAGCTGGGACGGCTGTAAGGTTCTGGGCTCCTTGCACATTGAAAGCCCTCACCAGCACCGAGGGCAGCATTTCCAAGGACCTAGACGGTGACCTGAAACTCTATCCCCTTCGCTCATTTTCGAGGAGCAACATGAGACTTGATTACATGGAAGGAAGGTTCATCCCCAGCCACAGAGACTCCTGCTGTCCTCCTCATGTTCTGGAAGGATGCATCTCAGGTCTCGTTACTGCTACACCCTTCGCGGGACGAAAGGGAAATGACCTCTCCATTTTCTCCCACACGACTGAAGAGCGCCATTTCAGAGGACCTCTCTTGCAAACCCAAATGCATCCAACAAAACTAACAAAACATTGCCACGATCACTTTAAAGCATTTGTAACAGCCCTAGTCTTTGCTGATTTGGAGGTGGAAATGAATTGGACAGAATGTCTCAGAAGGGTAGTTGAGTGTCACGGTACAGACACTGCTGGACCACAGAATGAGAGGGTGAAAACCCCCCTTAAAAATGGGCAAAGATTTGAACAGACTCTTGCCAAACAAGATATATGCATGGCAAGTAAGCACATGAAAATATGTTCAACATCATGACTCATCAGGGAAATGCAAGTTAAAACCGCAACGAGGTGCCACGCATGCTCACTAGAATGGCTAAAATTAAAGCAAAACAACTTGGCGCAGTGGTTGAGAGTCTGCCTGCTGATGCAGGGGATGTGGGTTCGTGCCCCCGTCTGGGAGGATCCCACATGCCGCGGAGCGGCTGGGCCCGTGAGCCATGGCCGCTGGGCCTGCGCATCTGGAGCCTGTGCTCCGAGGCAGGAGAGGCCACAACAGTGAGAGGCCCGGGTATCACAAAAAAACAAAACAAAACAAAACAACTTGGTAATACCAAGTGCTGATCATGATGCAGAGCGGCTGGAATACACGTATTGTTGGTGGGAATACAAAAGGGCTTCAGCCACTTTGAAAAACTGTTGGTGGTTTCGTATAAACATACTCACCATATGACCCAGCAATCCCACTCCTGCGTTATGTACCCCAAAGAAATTAAAGCATATGTCCACACAAAGACCTGTGACGGATCTGTACGTGTTTGATCATTTATGCTACGTCAGCCCAGGGAACACAGCCAGTGAGGCAGCACATGATACTGCACAGGCTTTGTTCTGTAGTCATTTATCTGCTTTCTGTGATAACCAGGGACCAGAAGCTATATATCTGAGGTGGAACCAATCATATCCTTACCTCTGGGGAGAAGGAGGAAATGGGTGGGTGGTTCTTGAGTGATCTAAGCCAACTGGGTAACTCTAGTTCCCGTGCCACAGTGACTGGTTCAGGGATGGTCAGGTGGCCTGAGTCGGCCCAATCAGATTTTTGTTTAATGATGCCAGGTGAGGGATGAAGGGTGGGGAGATATTCTCCTCCTTCCTGGTCAGTGTGAAATATGAGGCCTGAAACTGCTACAGCCCCCCCCTCCTTTTGCACCATGAAGGAAAACATGTATGAGGAAGGGAACAGAGGAGGTTAGTGACAAGAGAATCACAGAAAATGGTGCTGGAGTCTTGATCAAACCATGCCTGATGTCCATTTTCTTCTGTATTTTTCAGACACTAATAAAATTTCCATCATTTAAGAGGCCAAGTTAGAGTTGGGGATTTTTTGTTACCTGAAACCAAAAACCTCTTGCCTAATCTAGATGTGGGATCGTATCTCCAGAGATCATTTCAAGGAAGTAGAACAAACCAGGAACAAGTACTGTGAGCCAAAGTCAAAGCGAGCACAGGGATCTGGGATGAGGATGCAGAAGCCATCGAGACGGAGCAGCACAGAGCTGTGGGTGACCTTAAAGGAACCCTGGGCCAGGAACAACAGCATATATCAGGGAAAGATCAGGTGTGGGGCTCTGTCAGGACCTGGCCTTGTGGGGGACCGGCCAGGGAAAAGACACCAGGGAACAGTGAGGGAGATGGCCTCAGGCAGACAGCCAGTCATAGGATGGGGGCATCAAGAGGGGACCATTTATGCTGCCTGGGCCAACTGCCCAAGGAGGGCTGCCTCTTGCCCAAGGTCAAGCTTGGTCTGAGAATTGAGCAGAGCTAAGCCTGTAGATGGGGTTCAAGCAGGTACAGTTGCTCTTCTGATTCAGTTGGTCTGGACTAGGGCAGGGGATCCTGCTTTCAACAAGGTCCTCCTGAGGCAGGCGGCCTGCAGATGACACTGGGAGAAACTCCCTTTTCCTGGAATGTGGGAGAATCCAGTGACTGCACCAGCTGGACCTGACCCTGGCCTTGGTCTACTTCTGCACCACAAATTCTCCTCTCCAGCTCCTCACTGGATCGAATATTATAGCATCCTGCCTCCCAGGTGAGGCCTCCACCCGCCCCTGCCCCCTTCCTTTCTCCACAGATCACTCGTTCTCTTCCTTGTGCCTTCCCCACTCTAGTGGCGGTGGCAGGCCTCCAGCTCCTATTTTTAGATTTGGCAACTAGCAGGGTGAGGTCTTCAGCCTCGCCTGTCCTCGGTCCCTGGTCTCTTGGGGAAACTGGATGCTTCTCAGAACTGGAACTTGATAGGTGATGTGTTTGTTGTTGGGTTTTGTCTGGGGAACAATAAGCCAGGAACCAAGAGGTGCAGGTAACTGGGGTGGTCTGTGGACCTCTCACTGTGTTTCTTAGCCTGAATCCCTCATCTGTTTGGTGGAAGTGTAAGCCCAGCAGAGGACGATGCCGTCTGATTACAAGAGGAGCTTCTCCCTGAGCACTTGTTGGGCCGAGCGCTTCCATCACCCAGCTTGGGTCACCACTATCGTGCTGACATACCTATTCTTCGCTTTGTCCCGAGCTCCTACACTCAACATTTCTAAGGAACACATATGAGCTAAGGGATAATTATAAGAACCCAATAATAACATCTGGAGGTTTTTAAGTCATAAGCTTCCCATGTGGAAAGAGAATGGATTTTATAGTCAGCAGATGTGGGCTCAAATCCAGGCTGAACTACTTCATGGTAGCCCTCTGCCCCCAGATACTCAATTCCCTGTCTGTAAATGAGGACAGTACTATCTTAAAAGTCAGGGGGTGTATTTCTATAAATATTTATAAAGCATCTGGTGTGGTACCTGCAGTTTGGTGAAACTCAATAAATAGTAACTTATTATTTTTTAACATATATAGCATCTATCTGGTTTTTCTTATTTTTTCCATTTCTCTGCTGAAATCACCCATCCTCACTAATTCTTCCCACCTTTCCCTATTTAAGATAGACGGTAGACAGTTTAAATTCTTTTCTGCCAATTCTTGTATCTGGATCATCTGTGGTTTACTTCTGCTGCTGTTTCCCCCTGGTTATAAGTTTGTTCCTGCCTCTTCACAGGTCCTGTAATTTACTGTTGCATCCTGGAAATTATGTACGGAAGAGTGAGAACTGAAGAATAATACTGGTTCTCTTCCCTCTGGAAATTCCCAGCTCTTCTCTCCTCTGTTGACTAAAGGGAGGAGGTGATTATTCACATGTCAGCCTGGGTTCAAATGTCAGCTCACCTCGCCTCAGCCCAATGGCAGCCCAATGGCCCTAAGGAAGGGCCAGTCTCAGTTCTTATCAGGGTTTGGTCTGGCATTCCAAATTCCCAATTCCCTTTGGGTGCCTCAATTTCAGGTCTCAGGAGAAGGTGGGAGATGGGGCAGATGGAATGATTTCTTTCTGTTCCTCGTGGGCCCTGCCTTCACTTCCGTGTTTTTTTTCCTCAACAGACCTGGGGCGGGTGGATCAAAGCATTACTGTCCTGGATCATCTTTCAGACTCCAGGGCATCCCACCTCTCGGCCACCCTTGCTGAGGCTCAGCTGACCTGTCTGCACCCAGTGAAGCTCCGGGTCCTGCCGCCCGCCTGCATCCAGACCCACCAGAGCTCACGTACAATGGGCTCCTCTCTCTGGAAATCAGTTCATCAAGACTTTCTTGTCTCCACTGTTCCTTGATATCCATGTAGAAGGAGGATTTTTACATCATCCAGATTTCTCTTTGTGCTCCCATGGGAGCTCAGGTCTACTGCATCCCAAGTGGAAGCAAAAGTACCTAGAACGGCAGCTGTTACTTTGAACATGAAGGGCTTTCCCTATGTGCGAGCCATCCTGGCCCTGAGCTCTTGGGAGGCAGCCTGGCACTGAGGCTTGTCTTCTCCCAGGGAGCTGGACGTGAGACCCACCGGATGGCTTATGATTGAAGGCTGAGTTTTGAGTTTATAGCCATGCTTTATGGACCTCACTCATATCTCCCCACCTTTACCATTTCAGGTGCTTCCAACAGCCAGCCTCACACGTCTCTTTGCTTAGGGGTTTTCTCTGGACCCCAAAGTCCATCCTGCCTATGCCCAGAAAATTGGAACACTGGAGAATTCACATCCCTCAAAGGCAGTCCTTAGGCAACGATGGGGGAGGCTGGTGGGTAAACACCCCTGCTCCCTCCCCCTTGGGTGAGATAACTTGGAGGTCGTGTTCTACACCGTCTCCCAGTCCCCCCAGGAGCAGTCAAACCAGTTGCCCACACTGGGGACTTGCTGGGAACACACTTTCCTCGGCTGCTTTTTCCTCCTTATCTCACTCCCCAACTTCCTGGCTGGACTGTCCTGGGATCACCTTTTAGCTAAACTACTTGAACTTGAACTTGTGGCTTAGATTCTCTTCTGGGGAAACCCAATCCAAGGCAGGTTTCCATTCAGAGGCACCACCTCTGGGTGCTGCCTGGGTTTGTGTAAAGGGGCCGGCATGGACAGGGTGTTAGTTGAAGAAAGGTAAACCCAGCCAAACTTAGGTGGACCTCACCAAAGAACACCAGGCCTGTTTCTAGGATCCAGGAGAGCTGACAAGGGGGCTCATGACAGCCTGTAATAACCGGAATATGAAAGTCTGGTATCTGGGATTCAGTTAAACTGTTTACTGTCTGTCTGTGGTTATGCTTTTAAAGCTTAATACACTCTGAATGGTAGATTTAAATTCATAAGTACGTTGTTTTGCAAAACTGGCATCAAGTTCTTTCAATACAATCCCTGAGATACATTAGCAGGTTGCCTCCAGAGCTTGGGGTTCTCTCTTTGTTATTATTTTTTGCTCTTAAATAAAGAAACCTTGCGGGACCACAGCCCTGTAAACGTCTTGGCGGGATGCCAAGCATTTTTCTAGAAGCCACTTTCTAAGAAGCAATTTCCTTCCTGTCCCGTAAAACTCCCCAAAGTACCTCAGGCGAACACCAAAGCACTGGTTATGTTTGCAAACTGCAAATACAGCAGACATTTAATTCCATCGAATTCATCAAAACCCTAATTGAGACAGGAACTCAAACCTTATGGCTTTATTACTTTAATTTCAGATGGGTAGCAGACTTGGTCACAAGCAGCCCTTCATGCCGGGATACATTAGAGAGAGGCCCACGGGCACTCACTGGTAATTCTCCCAGCAAATGAAAGTGCGGCGCAATGTAAATAACACTGCTAAGCGAGACCCACGACCAGATTTATTAATCAGCTCAATTCCCCATATCCATCGTTCGCTGTAACTAACGTTCCTCTGCACCAACGTCACTGCCCGGGAAGGCTTCTCGATAGTAAGGCAGTGCCTGTGTCTCACAGATTTTTGTTTTCCTCCCACTGATCAGAAAACACAGAGGCAAGGACCAGTCCTCTGAGCTCATTGTCCTACCAACTCGTCCTCCTCTTGATTCTCATTTAGAAGACCTTCCCCCTGACTTTCCTGTCCCTCCTCACCAGGCATCCTGTGGCTGTTCCACTATTTCATTAAAAAGTTCTGTCAACGGCTGGGTCAAATTACTGCAGGGACCTAGGGTGGAATCTAGTGGCAGGGACCCCAGGGAACCTTATTCTTCTGAGGGCTGATCATGGTGTCTAAGTTTTATTGAACATTTACCATGTGGGCCAGGTGTTGCTTGATGCTGAACATGTTATGTTTCATCCTTACAGCGATGCTAGGAGGTAGATGCCCTTGTACCCATCTTATAGACAAGAAAACTGAGGCTTAGAGAAGTAAAGTAACTTCTCCAAGGCTCCACAGTCAGCAAATGGCAGAATCAGGATTCAAACCCAGGCCGGTCTGATCCCCAGCCTCATGTTCTTCCCAAAACATCATTTTTCTCCCTCTGCGAAGACTTCCGGGTTCTACAAAGGTCTGAAAAAGAGAGCTGGGTGGCCTTGCAGCTTTCTGAGTGGACACAGGACAAGGAAAGTCAGAAGGGAGGGCCGGCCCCCAGAATCATCCCATGGGCTGCTCCTAACACCATCGTGGTGGTTGGTGTTTCTCTCCACAATCACGTGAGATGAGCTTCACAAAGACCTTCCCGGGGTGGTGGTGGGGTGAACTGACTGATACCAGCACTTGCTAAAGTTCAAGAAGCAATGTGTCTTTTCTGTTCTAACCAAGCCAGTGATTACCCTCATTGCTAGTAACTTATGAAACATAAATGCATTCAACCCATCTCCTATGTAATTAGTTGCGTGGTATTTACTCGGCACTTTCCAGCCAGTTGTTTCTTTTCTTTACGTTACTTCTCCCCCTTTGGGTCTGACTTTGCATCAGGCTTCAGGTACCAATGACTAATGAACTAGTGACAGCACTAATACTCATACTGCTAATGGTGACGATGCTAATTAAGACAGTGCTGACAGCCCCAGGCTCTGCAGAACGTGGCTTCATCTCTGGGAGGCAATGAGAGGGCGGCCCGCACAGGTGAGAACCAGAAAGTACAGATGGCCCCGAAGGCAAAGACGGACACTCATTTTTTGTGATACTAACCACGTTTATAGGAGATCTAAAAAAAACGCCACATCGTGGGTCCACAAAATCTAAGACAAGAGATAACCGACTGAAAGGATGAAGAAAGAAAATGTTCAGTCTTGCAAGTTGGGTGGAACTCAGTCACCGCGTGTGGACCCAGCTGCCCAGCAGCTTCCTCTCAGAAGTAAGCGTCCAACTGTGGGCTCTGGAGCCGACCCCTGACGAGATCAAGGTGTCACTCTGCCTTGCTGCCCAGAAGCATCGAACCCACCAGGCAACCCAGACAAATCAGTCGGCATAAGGAAGACAGACAGGAGTGAAAAGCAGGCGATGCGGAGGGCAGTGGTGCCAGGGCGCAGCCGGCATTATAGACTCTGGAGTCTGCCTGAAGGTTGGGTTGAGCTGGGTGCCCCTGGCCAGCTGACCACACGACGAAGGGTCTGGAAAAGGATGTGGGAGAAGGTTTGCAGGAGCTTCCTTAGCCCTGCAAACCAATCAGCTGCTTCTAGCAGGACCCTGCATCCTCCCTCCACAGCCAGGAGGCTGGTGGGGTCACCCGGTGCGCCTCAGTACTCCATGTTGGGGACCCTCGTGGGCTAGTGACTAGAACTCGCTTTTCCTGGAAGATACAGAGTCCTGGCTGTTTGGGCAGAGAGCTCAGGACTGTGTTTCTGAATAATCTCCCTACGAAGAAACTAGGGCATCAGAGCTAGCCAGGGTGGCCGCAGACCCCCAGCTACCCACTGCAATGCTGCGGGTTCCCAGCAGCCTCATTACTTTGGTGACTTCGGGTGTCTTCCCAAGACTTTCCAAGACAGACACCAGACGGACACAGGCCCCACAACACCTCCTGGAAGCGGAATAGTCTCTGTAGATACAAGGCAGGCATGCAAAGCCCCTCATGACCCCCAAAGTAAGCTAAAGTGCACACAGAAGTCAAATGCTTGATCGTTGTCGAAAAAGAGAGAACTCGCCCCAAACTGTGACAAGTGCAAACTGTTTTTAGCAGAAAAAGAAAATCTGTCGTTTCCTCTCTCTCTCTCTCTCTCTCTCTCTCTCATTTACTCTATTTCCATTCCTAAGACTATTTTTACATCATTCTAGTTCAGTTCAGTAACACATCAAAATGAGTGTGACACGTTCAGATTCGCAGGCTGGTTACTTATTCACATGGATCCGTGCACTCCACGACCCATCGTCACGGAGACCAAATCATGGTGCCTGGGTTTCCAGTCCCGGCTGGGCCAGCCTCCTGGGGCGTGAGACCCCACGTCACCCTGCCCAAGGCCTCTGGCCCACACGCGGGTGCGCTCCAGGGAGGCAGGCCCCCGACTCACCTCCGCGCTGCCCCTCCCCCTCCCCATGCCACGTTCTGCCGCCAGTCTTACCTGCCCGGCGAAGAGCCCGCAGACGCCGATGATGCACAGGATGTTGAACACGGCGGAGCCCACGATGGTCCCCACTCCCACGTCACCCTTGGTGATGAAGACGCCTGAAACACAGACCAACATCGGCTGCCTGCGGGAGGGGCTGCACCCGAGGCGGGTGCAGGGGAGCTTCTGTAAGCGTTAGACTGTTTTCAGGATCTACAGGAAACAGCAGGGGGTTGGAGAGAGCTTGCTAATGTCTGTTGGGCCCTCTGTCCCACAGAACCATTGGTACTGGTTCTGGAACCCATTGATGCAAAGCAAAAGCATCACTTTAATAAAATAATAAGAGCAACCCCAGCAGGTGGGAGGCTGGTGTTCTGCCTCTTGGGGTCTCAGGGTTCTCGTTTCCAGAGGCCCTGTCCTTCAGGGAGAGCAGGGCTGAGACGTTCCCCAGGTGGGCACCTACCTATGACCGATGTGAACAGCTCTGGAGCTGAACTGCCTGCTGCCATGAACGTGGCCCCAGCCACATCCTCGCTGAGGTGCAGGCGCTGCAGAGGAGCAAAAGCACAGGTGAGTCGGGATTTTCCTGGAACGGAGGTGACTGTGACTCCCCACGTCCCAAGCTCAGTCCATCCTCAGCCTCCCCTTCTTCCCCAGCTCAGCCTCTCCGGCCCACCCCGCTCTGGGCCACACCTCCTCTCTGGGGCAATATCAGGGAGGGGGCTACATGTTCCCTCCAATTAAAGGCTCTGACAAGATCCAGGGATCCTAAGTCAAATGCCCCCGGGGCTGCACAGATAACGGGGGGATGGGCACGGGCCATGTGAGGCAAGGCGGGACTTCACCTCCTTTTTTTTTTTTTTTTTTTGCGGTACACGGGCCTCTCAATGCCGTGGCCTCTCCCGTTGCGGAGCACAGGCTCCAGATGCGCAGGCTCAGCGGCCATGGCTCACCGGCCCAGCTGCTCCGCGGCACGTGGGATCTTCCCGGACCAGGGCATGAACCCGTGTCCCCTGCATCGGCAGGCGGACTCTCAACCACTGCGCCACCAGGGAAGCCCCACCTCCTTTCTAAAAGCTCAGTGCCCTCTGTGTTGCAAAATATCCCTACTTAAAGAGACCCCCAAATACACATTTTCACATAAAACATTCTGATTTTTTTCATTACTGTGCTGACGATCTTGGGCTACATCAGGCTCCTGGTAAGCAGTTTTAAAGCCTTGAGTCTAGGAGGCTGTGGAGGCTTCTGGGAGTGGGGTCACCCTCCTGAAACTCACCCCCATTCGCAATGCAGTCTTGAATCCCGGGGTAGGGGGAATATGGGGGGTGGTGAGAATGAGTACAAAGAGATGATGAGCCCCGCCAAGATAAGCTACACAATGAACTGTCCAGGTTACCCGGTTTGTTGATCCGAAAGGTGATCTGCAAGAAGACACGTGACACTGAGGCTGGGTAGTGTAGGGAGCTTTTCTGCATCCAGTCCTGATGCAGAAAGGAAGCTGCTGGCTGTCAGGAAAGAGCCAGCTCCCTCCGGGCATCCCAGCTAAGAGTCCCTGGTCCCTCTTCCCAGCGGCACCGCAGCTGCACTTCCTTGCTCAGCCATGGAGGGGCAGCATGGCCTCGGCCAAGGCCACCAGCTCGAATGACCATCAAGAGGCTGCCGCCAGAGCCCTACTGAGCCTTTTGACCTGGAAACCTGGGTTCCCTCGATCTTGACTGAAAAGCTAAAGGTTGCATGTGGTTCTGAGGAGACCCTAAGATGGAGGTGCTGATACCTCAAGGTGAAAGGGGTGGCTGTGAGCGGTGCCAGGCATCCCGTCTCACCGGGCAGGTACCCTAACAGCACTCACATTCCGTGGCTGGTTTGTCCTCTCCCTGCTGCGTCCGCTCCAGCTCGGGCATTAGCCGTGGACTCCACAGCCGGGCTGATCTCCTGTTCTTCTCACTCCTTCGTTCACTCACTTTGCTTCTTCCTCCTTCACCTCCCCGCCCCTTTCACCCCTCATTCACTTTGGCCCTGGCCACCTGGCACTGGGTGCTCAGAGTCACCAGCTGGGGGGGTCTTCCTGCCTCAGGACCCTTTCCATCTATCGGAACAGTCCTCAGAAGCTTTCCCAGCTCCCTCCTGATGCCCCAGCCTGGCGTCCTCAGGGCTCCCCACACGCAGGCACGCTGAGTCCCGCCCCGGGTTCTCCAGGCTTGGTTCACCGGCTCAGACTCTTCTCGGCTTAAATATCCGTCCTTGTAAGATGTTGCCACTGAGACCGCTGCTCCCATCCTGCCCCTGCACAAGCCCTTCCCCGATCCCAAGGCCCAGCCACTCTCTCACCTCCTTTTCCCTCCGCATCTCCAGCTCCAGCGCTTCACCTGCCCCTGTGTCTCACTCTGGAGCTGCCCCGCGTCCCACGGCCCCGCGACGCTGTGTTTCACCCTGATTCCTCCCCAAGGGCTGTGCTCACAGGTGCTATGGGTCTCCTCAATGAGGAGAACGCGTTCTGACAATTGTATGTACATTTCCAGCACGAGGTCTTAACGTTGCTATTAAAAAAACGTGTGGGACAGAGAGTAGTTCGCTTCGCGTGAGGAGTAAACTACCAAATGGTGGATTTCAGAGGTCACAGCTGAGCCCGATTACAGGTGCTTCCGTGCTTTCTCCTCTTCTCCATCAGGCGACCCTGTGCTCACGTTCAATCACTTTGGACAAAAGGCTTCCACGCTGGCCGGCGTCCATCTCAGAGACCAGATCACGGATTTTCCTTTCCCACTTCCCACCTCCACGCCCGGGGCCTCTCCACGGTTGCTGTAGCATGACTCTCTTTTATTGCTTTAAGTACACAAAACTAACAGACTTCAGAATGTGGAAGAAACTGCTTCAGCTAGCAGTTCTCGAAGCATGTCTTCCAGACCAGCAGTCTCCACATCACCTGGGAACTTAATAGAAATGCTACTTCTGTTCCCCACTGTCCCCCAAGACCCAGTGAATCGGACACTGGGGGGAAGGGAGGGAAGAAAGGGAGGGTCAGCCCAGGCTGAAGGCTACGTGAAGGAGCAGGCGCTCTGGATGGACAGGAAGTGCATCTGGGGAAGAGACCCCTTCTGCAAAGGGGATTCTGAATTAAAAATAAAATAAAACAGAACGCTTCCAGATAAAGCAAACTACATTTCAAACCAGAAAAAGAGATGAAAGAAGCAAGAGAATGAAAGAGTTCTAGATATGCTAAGTGTTTTCAGATGAAAGGGGTGTAACTTGGTGTTCAGCCTGGCGTTCACTGGGCTGATTTCCTGGTCTCTGTGGCCAGTTCTTTCATCGTCTTGCCTTTCAGGCCTCTGCCTGGAGCGTCTCTGCACATACACGGAGAGGAAGGGCAGTGGAGGTATGGCTGAAGACTTCTCACTCTGTGAGGACCCCACGAATCGAATCATGAGGGAGGGTTATGGCAGCGGCAGAGGGAAAGGGCAGTGAGGAGTGGAGAAAGGAAGAGCCAGGCTTAGAAAGCAGGAGCAGAACACAGGCAGTACCTTGAGTTACACCCAATGGGCAGGGACCGGTGGCCGTGAGGGTTAAAGCCCAACTGCGGATCTGCACACTGAAACTCTAAGCAGATTGGAGATGTGTTTGCACTAATACTGCCCATGGCTCTGAAGCATGCTGGTGCCTGGCCTTCCCACCCCAGCTGCATGGAGGGCTCCCCAGGACCTCAGTGGGGGAGGATGGAGCAGTACCGGGGCTCAGACACATACCTCACAGATCTTTTCCAAGGAGGGGACAAAGAAGTCATCACACACTATCGCCAGTGCATAGAACATGTACATGGCCTGGAAGAGAGGAGGGAAGGAGTTAAAGTCAGAGTCATGACACCATGTAAAAGTCGTTGCAATGCCTGCCACCTCCCACCCTCCCATCTTGTCCACCTCCTAGGTCCCCAAACACATCACGGATGCCTGCCCCAGGGCCTTTACACGTGCTGTTCCCTCTGCCCAGAACACGTTCCCCCACATCAGCTTGGCTCCATCCTCCATGTCCCTCAGGTCCCTAGGTTAATGTCAATCAAAGCAAGGGGCCTTGGACTCCCCTCCCTTCCCTTTCTCTTCACCCCCCTTATTCTGCTTTGTTTTTCTTGACCTATTTTATGTTTGATTAATTTGTTTGTTGTCTCTTTCCCCCTCTAAAAGTCCATGAGGGTATGAACTTCATCTCATTGATCCCCAGCACTCAGCACAGGGCCTGGTGCATAGTAGGTGCTCAATAAATTTATGTGCAATGAAGGAACAAATAGATGAATACTTCCTACTGAGTTTGTTCACGCTCCTGTTCCCTGCAGGACAGCCCCTGCAGTCTTGCTTCCATACCCTTGGTCAACCATAACCAAGGCATTCCTTGGAATTCTACCTTTGGGCCACAAATCACTTCTCTACCGTAACCAACTCTATGTCTCCTCTCTAATTAATGAGATCTTATTTGCAGTCCATTGTTGGTTGACCACTCAGCATCCATCCTCCACTCCTTCCTAATAGGACCCCAGTTTTGCTCCCATGTGGAAGGTGGCTCCACCCTTTCCTCCAGGAGTAGATCACCCTGATGAGCCAATCAGGGTGCAGTATTCCGCAGGGATGGCTATTGGTTCAGGGGTGGGCACATGATCTTGGCTGGGCCAATCAGATGGCAGGAAAGGCTTTACAGTCCTTGCCACAGAGAGTGGGTCCACACCCTCCAGCTGTGGACCAGGAAGCTGGGAGTCCTGACTGCCATTGGCCAACAAATTGAGAGAACTCTGACTTGAGATGAAGTTGACCCTGAGTCAATGTAATGACGTCACTGAGCCATTGATCACATGATCCCTGAGCCACCCCTGCCTCTGGACTTCATAGCATAACATACCGGCAAACAGGCCCATTTGATTTGGAGTTTCCCTGTTACCTGCAGCCCCAAACTTCTAATGGGCGAGGCTGCTCATCCTTCAAGTTCCAGCGTCCTCAGGAGTCACTTCTCTCTCGTATTTTGACCTCCCAGCATCTTTTCCTTTGGCTAACTGCTCTGCAGGAAGGGCCTCTATCACATACCCCACCCGCCTCACCACAGGGTATGGGCACAGGGCCCAGGCTGGGCACTGGAACACGCCATTCTCCATCAGGCAGTGGTGGGTGGGCAAGAGGTCTGCAAGGGGCCGGGCAGGGGTCAACAGAGAAGCTGGGAAAGGGGGCCTCTCCCCTTGGAGACAAAAGCACCACCTGAGTCTGCAGCTGCCCTAGAGAGCCTGCCTGAGAGTGAGCTCACCCAGCAAGGAGCCGAACCAAGTGGTAAGACAGGTGGATACACACGTGTGTACACACACACACACACACGTGCCCAGTGACACCATGTGGACTCTGGGCCCAGCTCAGCCTGAAACCAACGTGGACTCTCCAGTTTCATGAGCTGATAATGTGCCTTTGATACTTAAGCTGATTTGCATTTCTGTCACTTGCAGCTGTCCTTCTAGAAGCCTTCTGGAGCAACTCAAGCATGAGACGATCTTTCTGGCCTCTGACTCTTAGCTGTTGTACTCATTTAGACACTCCTCCCCCTTTATGAACTGGTTCTCTTTTTCACATCTATGTGCTTGGTCTTTTAAACCAGATTGTAAGATTCTAAAGTGCATCTTAACACTTGATTCTGTGGAAGTATCAGACAAGGGCACCGGAACATATGCAACAGGGATATTCATTCCAAAATGCTGATTATAATAAATTATCAAAGCCTAACAAAATATACCATAGGGGATGGGTTATAGAAGTAATGATTCATCATTCAAGGAAATACTGTTAACAGGGATTATGTAAATTCATATTTAGTGACAAGGAAAGGCATTTACGATCCCTTGTTAAATAAAGAATGCTATAAAACATTGTGTACAACCTCTTTTTTGTTAAATTATCTATGTATATGAGAGCATACATATACACACACTTATATATTGATATTTGCATATAAGAGTTTGTAAGACCATAAATCAAAATAGTTTTTCCCTTGGTTGGTGTAACTCTATCTGTACTTTATAATTCCTATCCATATTTTCTGATTTGTCCACCTTGAATTTGTGTTTCTTATGTGAGTTTTGTAGGTGGTGGGAGATCTGAAAGGTCAGGACTCTTTCTTACACTTTTCTAATCTCTGGTGAGCCCTGGGAAGCCAGCCATGCCGAGAAGCCTTAAAAGAACTTTCTACTGATTGGTCTATTCATAAGCTGTACAAAGTTTTTTGCCTGTGGGGTGTTTTTTCGGGGAGGGGGGAGTGGAAATGTCAATTTAAAAAAAATTAGTGCTGTATTTTATAGCTTTGTGGGTGAGTCAGAATATACATTCCCAAGCTGCAATGGACTCAAACCCTCTTTTGCCGTATGATGTGGCCGATCCCATATTACGCAGGCTTTATCATTATATTTGAAGGGACAGCCAAATGCAGTAATTGGAATACACAGTTACACACATCTGTGGATTAACCAAGAATTAGACAAGCTGTCCGTAGCTGACACGCTCTACAGGCTAAAACCCCCAAGGCCGCTTACAAGTCTATGAACTCTCTCTCCAAGACCACGTTCCAATATTATGTGTTGATCCTGTTTCGAGGCAAGAAGCTCCAGCTAACGCACGGCAACGTCAGCACCTGGATTAGGGCCAGAAATGAACAGATCTGCCAGGCTTTCTGTGCTTTCAAGGGTGATGGCCGTCGAAAGCCAAGTTAGTGCCGTGCACAAGGCAGCGTGAGGTGGGGACGCCAACCCTCAGATACCCTGGGACAAAGCTCCTCTGACACCCAGGGGCCTGCCAGGCCATGGGGCTCCTTTCCAGCTGCAGAGCACCTCCTGGTATCTGAGGGCGGCATGCCACTTTGCTTACAGGAAACTCTCTTCTAACCATGTTACCCACTGGAAATCGGGTTCCCACCGAAGAACAAATGAAACAGAACAAGATACTGATGGGGGTGCTGCGTGTGTGTCGGGGGCGGAGGGATGTGGGAACTCTGTATCCGCTGTTCAGTTATGCCGGGAACCTAAAACTGCTCTTAAAAAGGTCTACTACTAATAAAAACACAAAACCAAAACAGCATCAAGGAACAAAACAAATGGACAAAGTCAAACTTGAAGAGGCAGAGGGCCTACTGGAAGTGTGATATCGATGGTGCTATCAATACCACTGGTCCACGTAGTTTAGAGAATGAGGCATTTGGGGATTAATTTGACCATTCCTATATTTCCAAAGGATATAATAATACCATCACTATTAATAATATTTGCCACTCTTCGTGGGGCCAGAAACTTAGGCCTGCTCCGGTCCTTCTCAAGGACTCTCTCCCTCAGTTCTTCTAATTCCCATGGGAGGCAGGGCGTTACGGACCCGTCTCCCAGGCACCTCAGAGAGCATCGTAACTCATCCAAGCACCCTCTCCAGGCCTTCCCATGGGGCCCGGCTGCCGCCCACTGCAGAGGTCGTTTCTGATTTGCTACCCCATTTCCACTTTCTATTTTCAGCTCACCTACTAATAAGCTGTCTTCTCCAACCACACAGAGGGAGGGACGGTTTCAGAATCCTAGCCATCCACTTTTGGGGGCTGCTGTTTCGGAGCCACTGATGTCCTTATTTATTTATTTATTTATTTTTAACATCTTTATTGGAGTATAATTGCTTTACAACGGTGTGTTAGTTTCTGCTTTATAAAAAAGTGAATCAGCTATACGTATACATATACCCCCATATCCCCTCCCTCCCACCCTCCCTATCCCACCCCTCCAGGCGGTCACAAAGCACCGAGCTGATCTCCCTGTGCTATGTGGCTGCTTCCCACTAGCTATCTATTTTACATTTGGTAGTGTATATATGTCCATGCCACTCTCTCACTTCATCCCAGCTTCCCCTTCCCCCTCCCCGTGTCCTCAAGTCCATTCTCTACATCCATAAATATACCATTTACATACAAGTATAAACGTGATCAGCATGAATATGGGTAAACCCTCACTACCTCTGTATTTTGAGTGAATCCCTATTTTCCTTTATAAATGAATGGACCACAACCAGTGTTGCAATAAAAACCTTTAAACATATATCCTTTTGCATTTCTAGGATAAACTTCCAGATGGGGAGTTGTTAGATGATGTTCTTTAATGTTATTATTTTTACAAGGTGCGCTACAAAACACAAGACAGATTGGAAGTCTCAAAAATGGCTGAGCTGGCCCAGTACCCTGGAGCCGCCCACGTGGAAACTGGTCCACGTGGAAACTGCAGCCCGGCTACAGCAACCAGGGCAGGCCAATGCGGGCCATGTTCTAAAGATGAGTGATGGTGTCTGGAGAGGAGAGGGGCACCTGTGTGAGCTTCAGCTCAAGTCTCAGACCACAGGGGCTTCTCCTCCCCAGGAACCTAACAGGGCATCTGTACTTTGACATCGACCATGTGCTGCCACGACCACGGGCCCTGTTTCAGGTTTATGTATCCTCCCTTCTCTTGAAGGGCAGCATCTGTGTCCTTCACATCTTCCTCTCTACCCCGTTCCAAGCTTGCACAGAATGAGGGCCCCCCTCACCTGGAGTGAATGGGTTCCAAGACGGGGGGTCACAGAGTAGCTGGTGTCACCTTCGGAAGCTGTCAAGGGAAGTGGCCGAATAGCACGACTGGCACGGCAGCTGCTGCCAGCCATCCGCACTCTCCCAGCTGAGGCTGTCAGAGGTCAGCTGGCGAGCAGCTCGGCCTCAGTCATGGGCGAGCCCCGCTGAGCCTGGCCAAGCTCAACCCAGTTCTGCTGAACCCCAGACACCCATGAGCTAAATAAATGTTTATTGTTGTATGTCACTGAGGTTTTGAGGCCATTTGTTACACAGCATTATTGTGGCAACAGGTAACAGCTACAACCAAGGTGATAAAAAGAGCCAGAGTGAAAACAATAATCACGAGAAGTAACTTCCAAGAAATCAAACTTTCTTGTTGCTTTGAATGACAATATATTCAGCTTTTCTAGCCTCCCTGGTACTAGCCATGCTCATGTAACGCAATTTTGGGCAATGAGAATAAGGGACAGATTCAACTAAAGTCACCCTTTCTTCCTGCCTTGAACTCGGATGTGATGTCTGGAATGCCAGCAGCCATTATGTGACCATGACACAATAAGCATGACAATACACACCAACATGTTAAGGGGAGCAGAGCCCTGAGAACGCCATTCACCAGCTGATCTAATGCCAGAAACCACTTCCCTCCGTACTTCTTACTCTGTGAGAAAATGAATCCCCTATTTGCCTCAGTCACCATTAGTTGGGGTTTCTGTACTTGCAGTCATGTGCCTCCCTAACCAATATAGGGCAGAGAAGATTCATTCTGCTGGGCACGGGAGAAGGAGGTCAGAGAAGGCTTCACAGAGAGAGTAGTTACTGAACTGGGATCTTGAAAGATAAATTCTATCTCACCAGGCAATTTTAAAGGTTGATTGGGACTAATAAAACTAGAGAACTTTGGTGACAACGGTTAAACCGAAAAATACCTAAGGTAACAGGAAATCGTCATGGCCTGTGGCTTAATGGAGGTGAACAGGCTCTAGCTGAAATGTCGATACACATAAGGACTTCCATACTGTGAGGGCAAATGTATCCCAACAGCATGACATTAACCCCGCTGTTTTATGTGGCATCTACAGTCAGGGATTTTCACAGACAATTTCCTGGTACTACATCATCTGCACTCGTGTTGCTCTGTCTTTAATTTCAGTGAAGGTGGTACTGGAGAAGCAATTTCCAGGGAAGATCTATAGAACTCTGGCCTTGGTGGAAATTGTTCTAAATCTCCCGGGGAATATGGTTAGAATAATAACCAAAAATATCTACCTACTTTCCTTCTCTGCCTTTTTCATAGCTTCAAGTGATCATATATGATTAAACTTGGTAAAAAAGTTATTTCTTTAAAAATCATTCTCCCCCCTGACAAGCTTGGTGTCCAGTGGCCCCATGATGTTATGGCAGGACTGACTCACATGCCCATTCTCTGTCTCTGCTACCACCACGGCCATCGTTCTGAAAGTGTTCACTTCCCTGGTGACTAGAGAGAGGAATACAGCCTCAAGCCAGACTTGGGTTCTGACCAGGAGGATCTGGGGGTGAGGGCTGCAGGGAAGAGGAAGGTAGCAGATGGCTAGGAGTGCCCCCTGGGCCTGCCATATTATTCAGGTGTTATTAATTTAGAGAAATCTACTGTCTTTCAACGGTCAGAATCTGCCTCAATTTCCTTGAAGACTTGACCCATGGGAGTTGGTGTATCAGTCCCAGCTCCCTTGCCCCCTGGGTGGGGTTCCTCCACACTGTCTGCCTGGGTTCCCACAGGTGAATTAAGCTTAAGGTGCCCATAGTGTTGTAAGCTCCGTCCCTCACCTTTTATTAGCAATTGTCCCTTCTCTGTCTTACTTCCTGCATTCCAAGTGACCCCTGAATTCTTTCTTTTTTTTTTTTTTAATATTTATTTGGCTGTACCAGGTGTTAGTTGCAGCATGCAAACTCTTAGTTGCAGCATGTGGGATCTAGTTCCTTGACCAGAGATTGAACCTGGGTACCCTGCATTGGGAGCACGGAGTCTTAGCCACTGGACCACCAGGGAATTCCCTGACCACTGAATTCTAATGCTTGTCTCAGGGTCTGCTTCTAGGACAGCCCAGATTAAAACAAGAGGGAAGTGGGTTAAGCAAGACTGTGGAAGCAACGAAACGCAGTATGAAATCAAGCTGGACACTCTCAGACACAACTGTCTTCCCAAAGTCTAATGGGGACAGTAGTGTATGTGCCTGGCCATGAGCTTTCCTGGCTGTAATATAAATGCCCGACATCAGGCTTTGATCCCCTAATGGATGCCCCCATTCGGCATCCATTCCAAAGGCATCCACCTCAGCAAACACATCGCCAGCTACGCAGCTAGATGAGGAGACAGGTGACCCCACCCTGGAAGTTCCCTTTTCAGAAATCCTGGGTGACCCAGATAAGCGACCACTTGAGTGGCCTTGATTTTCCCTACCTGCACCATAATTCCTGCTCTTATGTTTTAAATTCGCCAGTAAAGAGCGACCCAGAGCAACCCTAGACACCCCATCCTTGACCTCGATAAAGGCAGAACCTCAAGACTGTTCTCTCTCTCTCCCCCCACCCCCTCCCCGTGACCTCACTGTGTGGCCCCGGACATGCCGTGCACCCACCAGGATCTGTGAGTAATAAACCTTGTCTTTTCAAATTTCCCTGTGGATTGTTGCTGAGGTGTGTCCTGCAATTGTGATAGAGCCAGTGTTGAGGCTGGACTGGGGAAACGTCCACTGGAGCCGGCACTAGCAGTCCGGCCCAGGTGAGTGTATTCCCAGCCAGGGCATTGCTCTCAAAGCTGAGACCAACAGAACATGGGAACGCTCCCCCTTAGTTCCACCCCTAGTCCTTCTGTAGTTGGCATCCAAAGGTCTTTGGAACCATTTCCACCTGAAGAGGATTCTCTCGCAGGGACTCAAATGCTAAAGGAAGTGAGTATATGTTAATATACCTGCTCACTGGCATAAACCCTGTAACTATGTTACTTGAAGCCTCTCACGATGCCCAGATGAAGCCCATGGCTGACGGTGTTCTCGGAGGTCAGCACAACTGGGGTCACTGTCTCTCTCTCCTCTCTCTTCCTCCCTCCCCAGATCCCTCGCGCACAGGGTCCACTCTGAGAGTGCTTCCAGAGTCCCTGAGGACCTCATTTATTTCGCTTGGTTATCAGTTTCTCAAGGGAGTGGGGGTGATAACTGCCATTTCTCCTCAATATCCACTAAAGGCAGGGTCTGGGGACAGGTTTCTGTAGCTGGGCTGATGTCCACGTGAGCCTTACGGGGCTCCCTGGGGGCCGGGCACACACATGCTCCAATGACCCTCACAACAATGGCTGCAGGACGGGGCACTGGGTTAATCCCGCCTCCTCGCAGAGGGGACCAAGTTCATTAACTTGGCTCAGGTCACGCAGCTACTAGGTGGCAAAGGCAAGATGTGAACCCAGCGACCCACCTCTCTACTACATGCTTCTCTCTCTCTCTGTCTATATACATATAGATAGATAGATATAGATACAGATACAAAGATATAGATGTGTATAGATATATATTATAAAGAGATACCTATATCTCTCAATATTTTTTGATTTTTAAAAATTTCATTTTAATTTTTTTATTGTGGTAAGCACGTACAACACAATCTTTACCATTTTAACCATTTTTAAGTGTAGAGATCAATGGCATTAATTGCGTGCACATTGCTGTCCCACCATCACCACCACCCTCTTCAGATCTTTTTCATCATCCCAAACTGAAACTGTCCCCATTAAACACTAACTCCCCATTCCCCCTCAACCCAGCCCCTGGCAACCACCTTTCTACTTTCGTAGAAAGTAGCCCTAGTGTTTCCATGAATGTGAATACTCTAGGGACCTCATATAAGGGGAATCTTACAGCATTTGTCCCTTTGTGACTAGCTTATCTCACTCAGCATAATGTCTTCAAGAGTCGTACATGTTATAGCAGGTGTCGGAATGTCCTACCTTTACAAGGCTGAGTGATATCCCCTTGGACGGATACACACGTTCTGTTTATCTATTCATCTGTCACTCGACACTTGGGTGGCTTCCGCATTTGTGGCTGTTGTGAATAACAATGCTAAGAACATGGTGTGCAAATATCTGTTTGAGTCCCTGCTTGCAGTGCTTTGGGGGTAGATACCAGAAGTGGAATTGCTGGATCACGTGGTGATTCTATGTTCTAGTTTTTGAGGAACCGCCATGCTATTTTCCATGGCGGCTGCACCATTTTACATCCCCACCAACTGTGTACAGGGTTCCAATTTCTCCACGTCTTCACCAACACTTGTTATTTTCTGCTTTTTGGGTTTTTTTTTTTTCCATAGTAGCCATCCTACTGGGTGTGAGGTGGTATGATCAAGACACAGTTTGGGGTTTGGTTAACAAGCTCATTTTTGAAAAAGTAAATAAAATCCCCCCGAAGCCCTGCTGTCAGGACGGGAGACAAGTATGACAGCGCAAGAGCAATGCTTCCCGGGTCCCCCGGCAACCCTCCCCACAAGCACGTGCACACATTTCAAGAAGTCCATTCATTCTTTCCAAAGGAAGAGCCTCCTTTGCAGAATCAGAATGAAAACTCCCTTTCATCTATGTGGGCTTCCTTCCTTTTCAGAGTATTGCCAGCAGAAGTCTTCACTGGGCTTACACGGAACAGGCACAGATCAGGGCAGACGGAAAGGAGGACAGTCAAGGCAGGGCTGAGGGCAGGGAGTTGGTGGCGGGTTTGGGCATCCTTGCCAGAGGCTACTGCCCAGCGCCACGGCCTCAGCTGCCCACAGGGGCCCGCAGGGTGTGGAGATGAGACACGTGTATGGGGCAGGGTCTGTGGCTCACTGGACGGCAGACGCCCATCTCAGGTGGGCAGGCTGTGCTCTGCCCTGACCAACTTTGCATGAGAATATGCGCTTAGTACGGCCAGAGCTTCTGATCTGCCAAGAGAGAAGCTGCACATCTGGACTCAGGTAACATCTCTTGATGTTGAGTAATGAGGACAGACGCTCTGCTGCCCCGACTCTCCCTTTGCTGATTCTGCTCCAGGCACGCAGGTCTCCTGGCTGTTCCCTGAATGAGCTCGGCTGGCTCTGCCTCCGGACCCCTGCACTGGCTGTTCTCTCTGCCTGCCCCACTCTCTCCGCAGCTGTCCACGTGGCTCCGTCCCTCGTTTCCTTCAGCCTTTGTTCAAACCTCACCCTTGTGGAGCCCACTGACCCTTCAATGTGCCTCTCCTGCACCCCCCACGGCCCCACTCCTGCTTCTGACCCTGCTCCACCTCCTCTATTTTTCCATTACCCAGATCATCTTCCAGCACACCAGATAATTCTTATTATGATGCTTATTTTATTGGATGTCTCCTTCCTTAGAATGTGAGCTCCACAAGGACAGGGGTCTTTGTCTGTCTTGTCCTCTGATGTATCCCTAGTGCCCAGAACAGGGCTAGCACGTAGTATGTGCTCAATAAATACTTCCTGAATGAATGGTTGAATTCAGCAATTGTAAAGCACTCAGCCAACCACACGAAACCTGTCAACTGTCAGCACTGTGACCTCAGGTCGGGTCCAACTGCCCAATTCTTTGATCAGGAAAATGGAACACCAACGTGTCTGCTAAATATGTAAGCACAGCATTTTTAAAATAAATTTATTTTATTATTGTTATTTTTTTTTGGCTGCGTTTGGTCTTTGTTGCTGCGCACGGGCTTTCTCTATTTGCAGCGAGTGGGGGGTACTCTTCGTTGCAGTGCGTGGGCTTTTCATTGCGATGGCTTCTCTTGTTGTGGAGCACAGGCTCTAGGCACGTGGGCTTCAGTAGTTCTGGTGCGTAGCCTCAGTAGCTGTGGCTCTCGGGCTCTAGAGCACAAGATCAGTAGTTGTGGCGCACGGGCTTAGTTGCTCTGCGGCATGTGGGATCTTCCGGGACCAGGCATCAAACCCGTGTCCCCTGCATTGGCAAGAGAATTCTTAACCACTGAGCCACCAGGGAAGTCCCTAAGCACAGTATTCGGTATTAAAGCTAAACACAGAGCTCTTCACTGGATTCTCTGTGAGCTTAAAGGAAGGGTACGGAACCTAGGTTTCAGAGAGTGAGGGAAAGGGTGTGGTAAGGCTATCTGGAGGAGTTGATGCTTATATCACATCTGAGAAGATGAACATGAGTTAGACAAGCAAAGAAACCAGGACAGAATTGACTAGGCAAGGGAACAGGATGACTAAAACATGGTGTCATAAATTAACATGGTTTGTGCTGAAAACTACAGATTATTTACTATGGCTGGAGTGCAGATTGTGAGTGAGGAAGCAGAGACAGATGAGGCTGCAGAAATAGGCAAAGGTCAGTCTGGAGAGGCTCCTGTATTCTAGGCTGAGATATTTGGATGCACAGGTGCAGACCATCTGTGATGATCAGGAATCACTGTTGACTCTACTGAAGAAACCTTATGATGATGGTGATGATGAAGGTGTTTTTGATGGTGTGATGGTGGTTGTTATGGTGATGATGTTGATGTTGATGGGATGACGATGGAGACAATGATGAAGATGGTGATGGTGATGATGGTGATGGCAAGGATGATGATGGTGAGGATGATGATATGGTGATGGTGATGGTGGTGGTGGTGATGGGGTGGATGATGATGATGGTGACGGTGATGGTGATAGGGAGGATGGTGAGGATGGTGGTGGTGGTGGTGATGGTGGTGGTGGTGAGGATGGTGATGATGATGATGATGGTGATGGTGACGGGGTGGATAGTGATGATGATGGTGATGATGGTGGTGGTGGTGGTGGTGGTGGTGATGGGGTGGATGATGATGATGATGGTGACAGTGATGGTGATAGGGAGGATGGTGATGGTGGTGGTGGTGGTGGTGAGGATGGTGGTGATGATGATGATGGTGATGGTGACGGGGTGGATAGTGATGATGATGGTGATGATGGTGGTGGTGGTGGTGCTGGTGGTGAGGATGGTGATGATGACGGTGTTAGTGGGGATGGTGATGATGATGGTGATGGGGAGGATGGCAATGATGATGGTGGTCGTGGTGGTGGTGGTGGGGATGGTGATGATGATGATGACAGTGATGATGATGATGGTGGTGGTGGTGAGAATGGTGATGATGACGATGACGGTGATGGTGATGGGGAGGCTGCTGCTGCTGATGATAGTGATTGTGATGTAATGATGAGGAGGACAATGATAATGATGGTGGTGATGATGAGAAAAATAATGATGCTGCTGCTGATGACAGCTAACAGTTTTTGAATGTTGACCATTGAGCACATGACCACTGAGCATACTGACCATATGACTGAGCACAGAACTGCTTTAAAACTTAATCCTCTCAACTAGCCCATGAGGTAGGTACTGCTGTTATCCCCACTTTTCAGATAGGAAATTGAGGCAGAGAGAATATATGCCCAAGGTCACAGCACCAATACAAAACAGAAAGTGGACTTCAACCCCGTTTGTATGACTCCAACCCAAGCCAGTCATGGTTTGAACCCAAATTGCTTTCAGCAGCAAGAGAAGAGATGTGGTCTGAATGCTCTTTTCTGGAGGACTTTGAAATTCCAACATTTACTCAACTATCTGCAAGATGCTGGAACTCTTCACTTCAAGGTTGGTGAGAAACCTGCTTCTTGCCTTAAAGTTTTTATTAGTAACCCAAGCCGAGCCTTTCCGAGGCAAACCACAATACAGCAGGAATTTCCATGCCAGAGTCAGAGCTAAGCTTATTGTGCAATGTGGAGCCTTTGAAAGATACCAGCCTGGTTAAAGTTATCAAGATATTTGCCTTCTTGCCCTTCTGTCATTTTTTTTGTTATTCTCTGTCCAAACACAGTCTTGGGAACTGGTGGGCACCACAGCTGCCAGATAACATCCAACAGTGGATGGCAGGCGAATCCTGGGCAGGCAACCAGGACTTCCAAAAACAGAGTTGGCCCGAGACACGGGTGCTTCGGGCGGGCTTATCACCTGGCGCCTCTTCAAACTCATGCTCTTTAAATATTTACTCAACATTTATTTAGTGGAGAGGGGAGGAGAAACTCATCTTCCATTAATAAAAAAATGTGTCTAGAAATCAAGCCTCTTACTAATGCATTTCCACTGGTTCAGGCATAGTCAATATTCTGAAAAGTATTCTGCAAAATCCTCCCCCATTTTTTCCGTAATTGCTATCCTCTTTCAAGTTTCTTTTGCAAAAGGATTACTCTTAAGTAGGCAACTTCTTGTTGGTAAATTCAAAGTTTTAACATCCAATATTTAGGTAGTAAAACACATTATGCATTGTTCAACTTTAAAATTTCAGCTGGTGACACTATTTACAACAGCCAAGACATGGAAACAACCTAAATGCCCATTGACGGATGAATGGATAAAGAAGATATGGTACCTATATACAATGGAATACTACTCAGACATAAAAGAGAACGAAATAATGCCATTTGCAGCAAACATGGTTGGACCTAGAGATGATCATACTAAGAGAAGGTAAGTCAGACAGAGGAAGACAAATACCATATGATACCATTTATATGTGGAATCTAAAATATGATACAAATGAACTTATCTAAGAAACAGAAACGATTCACAGATGTAGAGAAAAGACTTGTGGTTGCCAAGGAAGAACTGTGGTGGGGCAGGGATGGATTGGGAGTTTTGGATTAGCAGATACAAAGTATTATGTATAGGATGGATAAACAACAAGGTCCTACTGCATAGCACAGGGAACTATATTCAATATCCTGGGATAAACCATAATAGAAAAGAATATTAAAAAAAGAATATATAAATATATATGTATAACTGAATCACTTTGCCGTACAGCAAATTAACACAACATTGTAAGTCAACTATACTTCACTAAAATTAAAAAAATAATAAAATTTCAGTCGGTGGGATGATGTGAGTGCTTGCAAAGTACATGTGATAGAAATAGGCTGGCAGTAGCAAAAAGCAGGAAGATCTGTTTTATTTCTATTATAGGTGGCTGTTTGCTTCAGGTGGAGGGAATCAGCTTATCTGTCTTCAGTTGCGTTGTGCGGGAACCTGAGTTACGCGGCACCATCTTGTTTTAGTGCTCTTTGTAGGTCAGTGACTTGAGAAGGTGTTCAGGTGGCCACCCCACAATCTAGCTTTGGGCACCCAGCTGAAAGCCATGGTGATGTGCCAGGTTGGAACCACTTCCTTAGCTGCGTGTCTTTACTGTGTCCTCTTATCAGAACTGACCCAGGATCATGTGCTCCGGGAGTGGAAGGAGATTTCCCATTAGTGGTGGAGGGTGACCCTGGGTCGTCCCGCTTGTGATTGGTATAAAGCGCCAACTGGCTGGATGGCTGTGGGTAGGGGTCCAGTCTGGGGCTGTGTGTCTAAGTGGGGCTTAAACTCTGGCCTTCGTTTTATCGCTTAAGATCTAGTGCAGTTAAGGAAGCCGGACCAAAGCTTCATATGACAGTACTTCAGCTTCACACTTCAATGACAAGCCACTAAAATCACTCCCAGGTGATTACTATGGACTTTTATCTAGGAGGTTCAAAACCTCTCTTGCCAGACAATTAGCTTAGCTGGGCACAGAGGGTCCTTCCCCTGGGCTGACGTGCAGGGTATTCCAAGGAATCCTTTGTACCTGGACAACAGCACGAATGACTGCTGGTCCTGGGTATCCTTCTTGTGTTCTATTCATGTGGTGTGCCCTTAGAAAGCATCAGGGCTTGGGCTTCCCTGGTGGCGCAGTGGTTGAGAGTCCGCCTGCCAATGCAGGGGACGCGGGTTCGTGCCCCGGTCCGGGAAGATCCCACATGCCGCAGAGCGGCTGGGCCCGTGAGCCATGGCCACTGAGCCTGCGTGTCCGGAGCCTGTGCTCCGCAACGGGAGAGGCCACAGCAGTGAGGGGCCCGCGTACCGCAAAAAAAAAAAAAAAAAAAAAAAGAGCATCAGGTGTCAAAACAGAGATGCTCTCAGATGTTCTGCTAAAAATCCTCCCCATTGCTGGAGGAACAATACCACTGATAATGAGAAGGGGCCCGACTTTTGCTGCAGTTTGTAGATGCTGACACGAACGTTAGGAGCTGGGGCTTTCAAGGCAGAGAGGTAAAATTGAATCATGTTTTCACTCACCTCCCCCAGGGCTCAGAAAAAGCAAGATGCAGAGCTGCAACTAAAAACCCAAGGCATGGGGTAAAGCACGCTGAAGTACGAGAGAGAGAAATTCCCCTGAGGCTATAAAGGGACTGGAGAACAGCGGCAGCTTTGAGTTTTTGTATTCTCTCCTGGAACCTACAAAGCAGGAATGGAAGATAGCTGCTGGCCCGTTGCTCCTGTGCTCCCTCCGTGTAAAGAAGTTGGTGGAGGCTGTGATGAACCGCGGTTATGAAGCAGGAATCAGATAGCCTGGTCCGTATCTCAGCTGTGTGACCCAAGATGAGTATTTCAATTTCATTAAGGTTTCAGTTTTCCTCGTCTTTAATGGGAAAGATAACAGTACCTACCTCATATGGTGGTTTGGAAACTAGATAATGCATGCAAAATTCTTAGCATCTAGCTGGAATGCTGCAAGCCTTCAATAAATGCTGGATAATATTACTGTTGCCAGGGTCATGATTATTTCAATTAACTTGTAAGAAAAGTGGAACCAACTGAGCTGAAATGGACTCGTTCACACTTTGTTCTTTACACAGACACAAGGCAAGATGAGCAGGCATCTTCCTCTCTTCAACTGTATCTGGGGGCCACTTAAATGGAAGCAGGCACTCAGGAAGGGTTTCCTTTTCCTTCCTCCTCTCATAAGAGCTGCTGCCTATCCACGGAAACGCAACCCAAGTTTCATATTCCAACAAACACGGGATTTAGGATTCCCCAGCGGTCAATGGGGATGGCCAACGCAATGGTGAAATCCAACCCACCCCTGGATCCGATGTTAATTACAACTGAAAAGCAGATGGTGTGGAAATCCAGGCCCATCTGTTCCCCGTCTGTGGGAAGTTTCCCCGGCAGAGAAGACAGAGCCACAAACAACTTCCTCTTGCCCCAAGAAAGATGGGACTTTTGCATTTCAGAAAATATCTTACTGTTTGTCATGATAAGATTGTCTCTGATCTACAGAGAAAACCACAGAAACGTTAGGTCAGACAGCCAACAAGGCCAGGTCAGTGGGACAGCCTCAGGAATGCAGACCGCGTTCCCAAGCTCAAGATCTTACCACAAGTGAAGCATTTTGGACATCAGGAAATATTTGAATATGACTCGTGTTCTGGTTCGTAAAACATCCCCACACCCACCCCAGATATAATTCCAGGTATTAAGTGGCCTGGATGAGGGAATTATTTGATTGGATTCTATTCCTCATACTTCCATTACATGTCTTTTTAAGAACTGACAAAGAAGTAATTTTCCCTTGCCCTTTCTTTGAAGAAAACAAAATCTACTAATTGAAAGGAAGAAAAATAAATGTCATGGCTCTTGTAGGGAATGCCAGTGTCCCTGGGTCTGGTCAGGTGGGGACTTTGAATCCACTGATAGGAGCTGATAGAGAAAGCATTACCTAATGGACGCGGAAAGCACCTCTCCTCCATTGTATTTCATCAGCCAGTTTGCACCAAACAAGGTGCCTTTGACCGTGGACCTAGAAGGACCCAGGGGGTTGTTTACTAGTGGTAATCCAGTGTGTAAAGAAGCGTGTGGTACGTGGAGCAGGTGCTGTTGATGCCCCTTGGAAAACTTAAGACACCCTGGCAGCTGCCTTCCCCGGATGGCTTCCTACCTCACCTGGGGCCAGTGGCTCCGTGCGTTTCTGCCTGAGGCCACCTCCAGTGCTAGAGAGCTTTCCTCAGCCCATGGGCAGAGCTGCCTGAAGGTGCCCAGGATAACAACGGCACAACCATCAACAAGAGGCAGGAGTCGGGGTCACCACCCCCACTCACAGCCTGCTCAGCCCCAACTGAACAATTCTGAGTCGGGTCTACACTGCTCCCCCAAGATCCACAGTGGGATTAAGCCCAGCTGCTCACCGTGTTAACCAGCTCTTTCAAACCCCCTTGGTTGGCTCCCCTCCTTTCCCTGTCTCGTCTCCCCTCTCCACTCCCTCGCTTCTGCTTCCAGGGCTTCACCTCAAATAAACTTCCTGCAGCCGGCGGTGTGCTGAAGCAGGCTCGTGTCAGCTCACAGGGGCCAGTTATTAAACTTTCAGCAGTGTTGTAAGTTCACTGATGTATTGATAGCTTAAAATTGGTCACGGTGTAGGTATTTACACCATGGAAATAAGCAAACGCTACAAACCACAGCTTTTTTTCCCCAGGAGAGCCAACTGTTAAATGTCTGCCAGTCCACCACAGTCTTCAGCCTGGTCCTTGCCTCCGGGTTTGCTTTGGAAGCAAAGAGCACGAGTAGCAGGTGCCCCACTGAACCAACCCGTGAGCATTTATGGAACAAAAGAATCAAATTTGCCATGAGTATTACAAGCACTCCTTCACTGGCCAAATTAATGATTCTTCATGCACTCAACTATTGGAAGAGGATTGGCTTCTAAATTAAAAGTTAAGGAAGTAGGCAGAGAAACTGAAAGAAAGAAAAAAAAAAAACACCAGAAGCTACTGCCACTTGAAACTCATTCAAGACAAAAGTATAGAAGAAAACTTTGGGACCCTGGGTTACACAAAAATTTATTAGATAGAACACTCAACTTTTAAGGAAAACCAGGAAAGAAAAATATCGATAAAATGGACCACATCAAAATAAAATTTAAAAAAAACAACAAAACTTTGCTCTTCAAAGACACTGTTAAGAAAATGAAAAGGAAGGCCACAGACTGGGAAAAAAGTTGCAAAATATATATTTATAAAGTACTTCTATTCAACATATATAAAGAACGTTTAGAACGCAAAAATAAGGAGACAAACAACACAATTAAAAACATGCAAAATATTCGCGCATACACTTAAAGAACATAAATGAATGAGAAATAAGCTCATTAAAAGATGCTCAACAGGACTTCCCTGGTGGCGCAGTGGTTAAGAATCCGCCTGCCAATGCAGGGGACATGAGTTCGAGCCCTGGTCCGGGAAGATCCCACATGCCGCAGAGCAACTAAGCCCGTGTGACACAACTACTGAGCCTGTGCTCTAGAGTCCGCGAGCTACAACTACTGATCCCCCGTGCCACAACTACTGAAACCCATGCGCCTAAAGCCCGTGCTCCATGACAAGAGAAGCCACCGCAATGAGAAGCCCGCGCACTGCAACGAAGAGTAGCCCCTGCTTGCCGCAACTAGAGAAAGCCCGTGCACAGCAACAAAGACTCAATGCAGCCAAAAAATAAATAAAATAAATTTATAAAAAAATAATAATGACTCTTTAATTTCATAAAGTTAAAAAGAAAGATGCTCAACATTAATAGTCATTAGGGAAATGCAAGTAAATACCACAATGAGATACCTCTACACACTCACTAGAATGGTTGAAATTTAAAAGACCAGCAGTATCGAGTGTTGGTGGGAAGGCAGGAACTCTCATACATCGCTGGGGGGAATACAAAAAGGTACACGCATGTTGGAAAAATGTTAAAAGATGAACATACACTTACATACCACACCCAGGTATTTACCCAAGAGAAATGAGACCATCTGTAGACACTAAATAACTCTTGTACATGGATGTTCATAGCAGCTTTCTTCATAAGAGCCCTAATCTGGAAACAACCCAGATGTGGTTGGATAAAAATGGTGGTACATCTGTACAATGGGCTTCTACCTGGCAATAACATGGGATAAACTCCCTCTGTATACAACCCATACACACGACTACAGGGATGGATCTCAAAAGCATTAAGTGATGAAGGTTACATGACCAGTAATAAAACATACCAATGTCATCCCCACCCCCTCACCATGGGACATGCTGAAAAGAGCACCAGGTCACAGGGGTACTTCACCTGAACAGGTATAACCTCAACCAAATCATGAGAAAACAGGACACAAACTCAAACTGGCCTGGACTCTTCAAAATTAGGACTCTTCAAAATTAGGTCATGAAGAAAGACTAAGGATGTGTCATGGATTGAAAGCAACTAAAGAGACATACAACTAAATGCAATGTGGGGTCCTGGGTTGGACTAGAAAACGAAAAGCTGGTAAAATTTGAATAAGTTCTGTAGTTAGTTAATAGTACCATACCAGTGTTAGTTTCCTGGTTTTGATAACTGTATTCTGGTTATAGGAGAGGTTACCATTAGGGAAAGCTAGGTGAAACATATGTGGGAATTCTCTGTGCTATGTTTGCAGATTTTTCTGTAAGTCTAAAGTTATTTTTAAATAAAAAGTTTTAAAAATGGTGATTTTTAGTATGCAAATTATACCTCAATATAGGCGATCAAAAAAATAAGCAGTTCCCATTTCTCAAAATGTGACCTAGAGAGTCTGTTGTTTCTTTGAGGAAACTGAAATGAGGACACGGTAAGCACGGGGAGCTCCATCCTCATGTCTCCCCCGACCCATCTGCTACCTTATGTTATGCTTTAATCAAGCACAACCTGTTTTTCCCTGCTTTAGATACACATGTAAATACATATGTACATGCATACAGACACATACAGACACATTTATTCTGCTTATGCCTTCGTTCAAAAAGGGGGGATGTTACTGCTAAGAACTGTTAAACTTTTTCAACAATAGGATTATATTTTGAAACATTCAATTTAGGTCTAACTTCTTGGGGGAAGAAACCCATCTTTAAGAAAAATGGAAGTGGGCAGGTGGTTTGGGGGATGTCTGTTGAGTTTGAGGTGGTGATGCCAATACGTGGACACAATGATGAGCTCGCAGATGTTTAGTAACCGACACTCTGGGTGCAGGGGAAGTCCTGATGTGCAGCATTTGCCGATTTCCATGGTATAAATATCACCCCCACGGCCAATGTTAGGCCACCTCCGTGATGGTGAAGTCGGGAAAAGATGTGCATGGGGGAATTCCCTGGTGGTCCAGTGGTTAGGACGCTGTGCTTCTACTGCAGGGGGCACAGGTTCGATCCCTGGTCAGAGAACTAAGATCCCACATGGCTAAATAAATAAATAAATAAAGAGACATGCATGGTTGACTCCTGTCAGCCAGGTGGAGCCACTGCCAGCACACCACAGGACAGATGTGGCTGGTGAAGGCGGCAGGACTCAGTATATTGGTGACTGGGAAAGAGGATCTCACGAGTGTTTGGAGGTGGAAGAGTCCTCTTTATCTGGCTGATAAAAGCCATAGAAAAGTCACGTTGTCACCATCCCAGGAGAGCAAAGAAGACGTAGGGAGAAAAGAACCACAGTTTGCCCTCACGAGTGTGTGAGCTGCAGAGTTAGGAATCACCCAGGGACCCGAGCCCCACGAGGATGCTGTACCAAGGAAGCGCGTGCTGCCTGCAGACCCCAAAGGGCCGGGGCTCCGGACAAGCCCAGAGGTCTGCGCATCTCGCTGGCAGCACGTGGCAGAGGCCAAAGAACCAATCAGATGGTGGAGAAGGCCCTACATCTCAAGCCACTGGGAGTGAAGGGAAGACTTAAAAACTCGGTTTGGAGAAGTGTGGGGAATATTCACATGTAGTGTTTTCTAATTAGACTCCTTTTCTATAATTTTGGGTTTTGAGGTCAGTAAGGATATCGCACAGGCCTGTCTGTGCCTTAAGAGAGAAAATGCAACACAGAGGAAGAATGGCATGAACCTAACCACTTGGGAGTCTTGGGGAAAAGTATCCCAACCAGGTGTCACAGACCTGTGGGAGAAGCGAGTTACATCTGAGTCGTCCGAGCTGCCAAGCTGAAACTGCCTTTCCTCCCTCCCTTCTTTCCTCCCTGCCTCCCTTTCTTCCTTCCTTTCAACACATTGGCTACTAAAGCACCATGTTTACACTCTGGCTAAAAGCACTGCCTCCTTCTCAATGCGACAAGATTAGTTAGCGTTTGCCAGTAGAAAGCCCACACTTATTACGTGGCTTCACTCAGTGGTGAAATGATTCAGCTGACTTGGAATTCTTTGCCCATTTGGGTGATGGGGCAGGGAAGAGGACAACTTAATAAGACAAACTGATTATTAACACCGAGCCCCATTTCCCCACGAGAACATACTGCTAGTGAGAAAGGAGGTGTATTTTGGAACTTTCTTTATGCCTAAGGCGCACAGTGAAGGATACACGCGGTGGGCCATGTTCAAGGCACGTGGTGTGTCTTTTTGTGTATCTTTCAGGCGGTCGGCCTTTCCTCTGCTTGGGTTGATGAAACCATCGGTGTGGTGTATTTGCCACCCAGAGGAGAGGGGTCCCTGAAAGCTCAGGGCAATTCACGATGCCCTCCAGTCATTTACAGAATGACTTTGGGGGCCTTCTTTTTCCCATAAGATAAGAGAACTGGTTTGAGGAGGTCCTTTGATGCGCTGATAATCTCCATTTTATAAATAAGAAACTGATGTTCCTGGGGGGATGGACCAAGTGCTGGGTGCCACTGCATGAGAAGCAGGTCTCGTGAACTCTTTCCAGACTAGTGGTTTTCGGGACACCGCCTGGAGTAATTTGGTGATTATCTGCTGTCCTAAGTTAGCCAGACATCTATTTTCCTTTCCCCTCGTTGAGACTAATGAAAGAAGACATATTGACCATTCTTGAACTGTGAATCTGACAGGTCGGAATTGGATGATGGATTTCTCATCCATCAGTGTTCTCTGGCTTCAGTTGCCTTTAGTTAGGAAGTGTCCAGTCACCACCAGGGGCCTCCAAAAGAATTCACCTTTGCTGCCGCTGAGTCCCACCAGGATCGCGGGACATTCTCTGAGAGGTGATGTCTCTTATTTATTAGCAGCAAGTACATGGGTTCCTCTCCTCCTGTGAGTCTTTGAGCTGAACAACAAGCACAGGTTTTGCTGTCTTTTTTGGGGATGCTAACAGCTGTTTGGGGCGTTTATTAATGCCAGAGTTTGCCAAGGCTGTGTCGAACTCAAAGCAGTTTTCCAAAATTGTACAGAACTAGAAAACCACGCTGCTTTACCTAACAGAAGCAAAAGTATCTGCTTAATCCAAGTACATGAGAGAGCAGCCTTTAGCAATACTGGGCAGGGCCCACCTGAGCTCTCCTGCTAACTCTCAGGACCCTTTCTGTGTTGCCATCTCCTTCCAAACAAGGTACACTGGCTTTGTCATCGTGGGCTGGCGGAAGTCCTTTCTTGCCTCCGTTTGGTTTCTCCAATGGACTTTCCTCTCTTCACTAGCCCAGTCCGCTGCAAAACCAGGACATGGAGAAAGTCGAGACACGTTCAGAGTTTGCTAACCTTTATCTCAGCTCCGCCTCGCTGCCTCTGGATGCTCTGATGTTACTCTGGGAGGATAGGAGCTGCTATTTGAGGACCCCGTGCTGTATGCACGGTGTCCTGTGCGAGGCTCTGCATGGTTTCCTACTCAGGTGTAACAGCAACGCCATGAAACTGACATCGTCAGCAAGCGCCGTGTTACAGGTGCAGAAACTGAGGCTCACCGAGATGAGGTAACTTGCTCAACGGCCCACAGCAGGAAGCTCACCCCAAGCCCAGCGCGACTGCTACTCCCATGACATTCTCTCCCCACCCTTCCTCTTCCCCTCTCCCTAAACTCTGCTGCAAGTGCATCTAGAGCAGGGCTAGCAAAGAGAAATACAACGTGAGCTACACATACAATTTACAAATTTCTACTTTTTTTTGTTTGTTTTGTTTTTTGCGGTACGCGGGCCTCTCCCTGTTGTGGCCTCTCCCGTTGCGGAGCACAGGCTCCGGACGTGCAGGCTCAGTGGCCATGGCCCAGCCGCTCCGCGGCATGTGGGATCTTCCCGGACCGAGGCAAGAACCCGTGTCCCCTGCATCACCAGGCGGACTCTCAACCACTGAGCCACCAGGGAAGCCCAAATTTCTACTTTTGAAGTAATATTTTTAGTTCAAAAAAAAAGTAAAATATTATATTGCTTATATGTGGAATCTAAAAAAAAAATGGTACAAATGAACTTATTTACAAAACAGAAGTAGAGTCACAGATGTAGAAAACAAACTTATAGTTACCAAGCGGGAAAGGAGGGGTGGGATAAATGAGACGGATTGACATAAACACACTACTATACAGAAAATAGATGACTAACAAGGACCTACTGTATAGCACAGGGAACTCTACTCAATACTCTGTAATGACCTTTATGGGAAAAGAATCTAAAAAAGAGTGGATATATGTATCACTGATTCACTTTGCTGTACAGCAGAAACTAACACAACATTGTAAGTCATCTATACTCCAATAAAAAGAAAACAAGTAAAAATAAGCAAGTGCAATTAATGTAATGTGTTTAAAAACTGAATATGTCCACATGATAATCACATAATTATATCACATGCAATTGATATCAACATATTAATGTGCTATCTTACATTCTCCTTTTCCACACTAAGGGTTTGTGATCTGGTGTGCTCCACACTCACCACACACCTCAGTTGGGACGTGCCACCCTTCAAGGGCTCCAGAGACACCTGTGGCTGGTGGCAGCCACGCTGGGTATGCACAAAGAATGTCCCGTTTTCCATCTTTGGGTTATTTCTTCTCAAATCGCATTGTTGCCGTTGGACCCATTCCTCTGCCTTCGTGATCAACACCTCGGATTCACTGTCTGCCTTTTCTGAATCATCTTCCTTGCTTTCCCACACTGCCGGCTGTTCTCAGGTGGTCCGCCCACCTGCATAAGTTCCCTATGACATCACCCAAAGGGGCACCGGCTTGTCTGGCTCTCTGAATGCGCCCTCTCTTTTATACCCCAACATTTTATATTTCCATGGTGTACGTTCCTGGAAACATCCCAAGGCAGACCTGCCCATTCAACACACACCCTCTCTCTGCCCCACCCCCCTGGTCCTGGGTGTCGTCTTCACTTGCACAAGATGATTTAAGAGGCTTGGGGTGGCCATCCCACTGTCAGCTCGGGTACGGCATCACTGCACGTTAACGGTTTCATCCGCGGTCCTTTTACACACCTCGTCAGGCATTCTGTTATTAAATATTTACCGAGTACCAATAATGTCAGAGACACATCCTGAGGGGCTGAGGAAGAGGTAAGGATTATTCCCATCTGGACTCCAGCCTGTTGAAGTTTACACAGCTGTGTTTCAGAGAGGCCATTCTAGCCTTTGATGAGTGAGAGCTCACAGCTTCTGAGCTGAGTGTATCCCTCTCACTGTGAAAGTCACCTCAGTTTCTTGCAATGCAGTCACCTTATAGTATCTGTAATCTGCATACCCTCTCCCCACAGCTTTTAAGCGTTCTGTCAATACCCACTACCACTGCCATCCATCACACACAGGTATACACACACAGGTACGCACAATTACGCACACACAGGTGGACAGGCTGCCCGTCTGCTGTAAATTGCATATGATGTGGCAGAACAACTCTCTAGATGTTAAAAGAAAAGGAAGGGAGAGAGGGAGAGGCAAGCCGGTCTGGGGTCTCTGCAAGCTCTGAGAACTGTACACTTTGGCTCTCGCCCACCACATGGACATGACAAAGTCCTACTGAGTATGCATTTATGGACTCTGGTAAGTATGTCCCCCTTCTTTCCTCTGAGGATGCAAGATGACACAGGTGTAGGCTGTCACCCAATCTTGTCCCTTCTTGTTCATAGAAACTGACACCCAAGGTAGTCGGGAGGGAACCTCCCCAACAGCGAGAGTTATGAGCCCAGGAGAGTGGAGGCGGCCGAGCAAATCCAAACAGGGAATTTCAAGAGGAGGCAGAAGGAAGAAAACCAGATCTTTTGAAATGCTTAACCTCCAGGTCAGAAGTGAATGGAATCAGCTGAAATCAGATGCTGTTTCATAATGAAATTATATCAGGCCCCTTTGCTGGAGCCCAGAGATCCAGCTGGTCAACAGTGAAGGAATGAATCCTATTGGGGCATAAAATAATGGAAAGAAACGCCACTACTGGGGGAAAGTAGGGAGACCTGTTCTATTTTCCTAAACTTCTAAGGAGATGGCCGCAGGAGGAGCAGCTATGCTCTAAGGACCTCAACAATTTGGTGTTGGAATAATGTCCACATCAGTAGGATGTATTGGGTGGTCTTTCCCTCAGCTGGGAGGCAGCTGTGGAGACAGCAACACGACAGGGCTGAGTTTTACTTTGCAGATGCCAAAGCCGTCTGCAGAGATCTGGGGATGTGGGAGGAGAGCTGTTCCTATCTGCTTTTTCCTCTGCTAAAGGGAGAGGCTTAGCGGAATTTTTCTATTCCTGGCTAAAGCCTGAGCCCCAATTTTGTATCCTACGGGGAGAGGATTATTTCCAGAATGTACTAACAATGAGACATTCAAAGAAAGAAAGAAATTTTTCTCAAGATAAATCTCTAAGGCAACGGAAATCTTTTAGGTGAGCGGTAACTAAATTGAAAATTGTTTCCAAGCCAATGAAAGAGCCAGCAGCAGGGAAGTGAGTGGCTTCCTACACAGTCAGCAAAACCATCTTTCTAGTTTTTGTCTTATGCTTTGGCTTTTGAGATTTTGATATATTTTGAGCCCCAAGAGCGGATCAGGCAGCTGAGGTCAGGCTGTTGGGTCCTCTAGGGAGTGAAGGGAAGGAGGGAAGAAGGTAATAACGTAGTGTCTCAAAAGCGATCCTAGGATTCGTTAGGAGGAAAGTTGAGAGTGTGCCCCACAGGGTGGGGGATCGGCAGGAGAATGGCCTTCCGTTGGAGTCCTTTAGTCCCCAGGAGCCAAAGCAACGGAGGGTTCCCAGGCTAAAGGTCGCCTGTCCCACCAACAAGGGCGGTGTGTCTCTAGAGGTCTCTAGAGGAGACCAGGAGGACGCAGAGTACAAAGAAAAGCAAGACTCATGGTGCGTTATAGCAACTGCACCAAGGAATTTGTTCTCCTACGCCCAACCCGAGGGCAGTGGAAGGTCGTATGGATGTGTGATGGGGAAGAGGGAGTGATCGTTAATTAAAAAATAATACCATTTCTGTCTTAATTTTTGGAGATTTCATTATACTATAGATGTGGATGATCTCAACATCCTGACTCTCCGTTTCTTGAATTCTTCCCGTCCAAGGGTCTTATCCTCCACCCTACCTCAGATACCTGTGGAATCACACCATGGTAGACTTTGTCATTATTAATACCCCAAAGCCATCCCTTCCACCCTGATCACTTCCTCCACCTTCCCAGTGTATTCCTCGAACATCCCGACTCCAACAGTCCTTTCCCTAAATAGAGCGTCCATCTTGAAACCACGAGGACCAAAGAGAAGCTTTGCCAGCCAGAAAGATGATGCATCAATTACACTGCAAAGGCACGGCGCTAGCCCTTGAACTGACTCCTGGGAAATCCCTCCCTGGAGATAAATAGGCACCTGTGAGTTTAAGCCACTCTTCATTGAGTTTTCTATCCCCTGTAACTGAACACAACTCCATGATGCAGGGCCCACCTGAGCCGTGGCTCCAGTTCTCCTGTCCCCTCCCCACTCTCATTTGCTCTCAGACCTCACTGACAACTTGGTGCAAATGTACCTACCACGCTCACCTTTACCCTCATTTGCTCTGAATTACTGCCTCTTTTTAAGTTTTTCAGTCCAGTTCCTTAAACTGCTCATGACTTTCAAGGCACTTCCTCTCTCAACCATACTTAGTGATTACCATTCTACACAGGTACAACGTACGGGTCTAGCAGACACAGAGAGAAGGCTCGGAGTGACATCTCCTTGGGCAAAGACCTAATTTCATTTTGACATCATGCTGCTAGGCTTCAAGTTCAAAATAAAAGGTAGAAACGAATTTCCACTTTTCTTGTCCACACGGACATGTGCACATGGGCACACACACACACACAACACACCGAACCTCAAGCTTCTCGAATTGTGATTTTGTGGCTACACATGTGGCTCTCAGGCCTGGTCCATAAAGACCTTTCCTATCATGCTCCTCCACGTCTGACCCCTTCTGCTGGCTGCTGTCACGGTCAGGAAGATCTTGGAAGCCACACGTAGAAGATGGCAGAGGCCCCATGGGTCCAGGCCCTTGGCTGACCTGGAAATGGGCTAACCCCACTCCTCGGAATGTTGTGCGAGGAGGAGGTGTCCTTTGTTCGGTTTGTGCCATGATGCATTCAGGGGTCTGTGGTAAGCAGAATTCTGACGGCCCTGGTGATACACATACACTTTCTTGCAGTTATTCAAACACTCATATAGTTGCTGCTAAAGACAGAATTTGCCCGTACAATTAAGATCTCTAAGCAAGTGACTTTCAGACAGGGAGATAATTCTTGGTGGGGCTAACCTACACAGGTGAGCTCTTCCTGGTGAGAGAGATTCAAAGCGTGATAGGCACCTGCCTTAAGGATATTCCCCCTGATGGCTGATGCTTGATTTTAGCCTTGTGAGACACTGAGGAGAGAAGCCAGTCACAGTGTGCCTGGACACCTGACCTACGAACGGTGAGAAAATAAATAGGTGCTGTTTTAAACTTCTAAGTTTGTGGCCACTTATTATACAGCAATGGGAAACTAACACAGCATCTATTTGTCACTGTAATTAACCTCCCCTAACTGGCACATTGGCCTATTTACTTTAGCAGTGGACTCCATGTAACATCTCATTGTCAAATTTTTAGAAAATTAGTGATAAAGAAAGCTTCTAATTAATGACACAGATTTTCCAAGGCCGTTATTTATAGCGTCAGTGTATGTGAAAACAAATACCTTACATTGCAGGCCAAGCCTTCTAATTTGTGACCCGCGTGTTCCTTGAAAGCAGAGGGGCCATTCTAACTATGCAACACCAGGGAAGGACAGACACCAGTGGGTCAGAATAGATACGGCCGGATCGGCGCTGCTGAGAAGGGCCGAATGTCAGCCTGGCTTGTAAGCCAACACCTTTCATGCTAGAGCCACATTCTTCCACGTACCAGGGCTTGAACTAATCCGCAGGATGACTGAGAAAGCCATGCAAATTCAGAGGAGAAAAGAATGCAGTCAGAAGAAGTCTAGTATGACTAAAAGTGGCTGGGCATTTTTGGATGATCTGGGAGGGAAGGGGGAATCCTTGACTGTACCACAGCTCCCAATACTTGGTTATTTTGCTAAACTCTGCAGCGATCGCTACAAAGATGTCCTGATTTCTGGGCTGTGCCCAAAGCAGATTTATCCAATTAGAGAGAGGCTGGAGCTACCACGAGGGCTGAGGTTTATTAGAAATCATGAATCTTCTCTTGCCCTGGCTCTGGGCACCATCAAAGGAACTGCAGTTTCAGCACCTGCATCTGAGCTCGGCTCAGGGTGAAGGGAGGGTGGGGGAGGGAGTTGATTTGGGCCTGGTCATTCACCCAGCTGTGCTGAACAAGCACATCTCTGCACTGGAAGGGGGCTGGGGAGGGAATATGACAGCAGCCATGTCGATGTAGTCACCTGTGAGATTCTGGTTCATTTCATTTCACTCATTTTCGAACAGCTTTACTGAGGTGTAATTTACATACCATAAAATTCACCCACGTAACTGTACAGTTTGATGAATTTTGTCAAATTGTATACAGCTGTGCGACCATGACCACAGTCCAGTTTTAGAACACTTCCACCCCCACCAACGTTCCTCCAAGTCCATCTGTAGCCAGTCCTCGCTTCTACCCCCATATGCGAGCAACCAATGATCTGCTTTCTATACCTTTAGCTTGACTTTTCTACAAACTTCACATAACAGATCACACAGCGTCTAGTCCTTTGTACCAGGCTTCTTTTGCTCAGCTTAATGCCTGCGGGGCATCCATGATGTGTCAGGCCTGGGATAGAGTGATGAGTGAAATTGACACAGTCCCTACCTTCATGGAGAATTGAGACCAGCAGGGAGACAGATGTTAATCAAACGATCCCATAAATAGCTGTATAATTACACATTCTGATAACTGCTATCAGAGGAAGGGGCCCTCTTAGCTCACACAGACAGGAGACGTGATCCGATCTGGGTCAGAGGAGGCTACAGAGAGGAGGGGATGTCTTAGCTGAGATCTTAGGGATACACAGTAATTAACCTTACGAAGAGGGAGAACAGACAGCTACAGCTGAAGGAATGGAAGGAGGTCACAGCTGTGGGAGCACACGGCGGGGGTGCGATGGGTGGGTGGTTAAGGAAGGACATGGGGGGATGCTAGCCTCAGCCTGATCCGGAGGAGGACTCTGGAGTGTGAATAGCCCCAGAGAGCTGTCTCACCCAGAGGCAAGAGCCCATGGGTTAATGGGCAGTAGAAATGGAAAGTAAATAGAGCTGGGTACCACTTGCTTCTCGCCCTGTAATGTGCATACGAGTTTCCAGAAGACCTTGCTAAAATGTACATTCTGATTCAGTAGATCTGGGCGGGGAGGCAGAGATTCTGCATCCTATCCGCCACCAGGTGACACCCGTACTGGTGGTCCATGGACCACACTTCGAGCAGCCAGGACGGAGAAGGCCAGGTAGTGGATTCAGCAAGGCAGATGGTACCAGGTTTCCAGGCTGTGCAACTACATGAAGGACAGCTCCAATTTCAGGGCAAGGAGAGTCCATAAAGGGGCCAGGTTTGGGAGGCAAGGCCTGGATTTACTCCTCTGCGCAGACAGCTTGAGAGTGAGTGCTTGGGACTGTGCCACAGAGAAGAGAATCTCCGACCGGAAGAGACCTTCAAAATGATTCATCTGCCATTCCTGAAAACGAAGGGAGACCATGCTTCCCAGTTCTTGGTGTTTCCTGCCTTGTGGGGGGCAGGGGCGGGAATGGGATGGGGGATAAAGAGCGATGGGGTAGGGGAGCAGGGCTTTGGTTCTTCCAGTAACTTCTGGAAAGCAGCTCTGTTATATATATTGATGAGATTTGGTTTACAATCTATTTCTAAAAAATCCAAAAAACAAAAATAGGGGGAGGAATGAAAGGATTTGGTATCATGCAGCATCAAGAGACTGTGGCCTGATTTTTGGCCGTCACAGAAAAGCCCTCTTATCATCTTGGCCCCAGGTTCCTCCACAGGCTCAGCGGTGTGGGGAGGGTGTGGCTGGTTCCGCCCCAGCCACAAAATGCTCCTCAACAGCTACATCCTGGGGAAGGCCCAGGGCAGAAAGGCTCAGGCCAGCTACCTGCTTGGAGGATTTTAAGGAATGGTGTTTACTTCTAAGGAAGTGGAAGCATCCTACAATCAATCGGTTTGTATCAGTAAAAGGGAAAACGGAACTTACACAGTTCTCTGTCTCTTCCAGGAACCGGAAAAAGTACATGCCTCCAAACTGCACTTCACCCCTGCTCCGTGGACATGCTGCAGCTTGTCCCTCGGTGGGGGCAGGTGGCCTCGGGATACACGGGGGGTTGGGGAAGGGAGGTGGCCAAGCAGCAGGACCCAGACTCTGCATCTCCAATCCTGTCTCTGAGGTACTCGGTCATAACATCCCTTCTTTCCCAGGAAGGGCCAGGGAGTACGGCTGACCTAGATGTTTGCTTCCTTTCAACTCCACACGGGAGCAAAAGTCGGAAAACAGAAGCCCTTTTATCTGGTCTTAATTAAACACAGTCTGCATAGAGGGAGCTGCTCTGAACAAGGGTGGGAGCAAATCCAGCTGACCCCAGGGTAGCAGCTCTGATGCGGAGCTCAGGCGTACCTGGTACCTGTATGGAAGCTGGGAGTCCTTCCTGCCAGGGTTGCATTTGTCCCCCTTCCTGTCTGAGCTACTCACCAATTCAGACCTGCTCCCGAGGGCTGCCTAACTGTGTACAGCAATGTGTGGTCTTCCCACCTGCACAGTAAGCATCTCGAGTGAACGAGCCCCTTCCCCTATTCCCCATGCGTATTCCTCACACCTCCGTCACCACTCTGAGCCTAACAAGGGAGCTGTGTGGTTCCTGAACACCATGTGAGTTCGCTCCCGCTATGTCTTGTGTTCATGAGGAACCTACACAGCCTTATTCCTCCTTTATCCTCAGACCCAGTGCTAGGAGGAAGCAGCATCCCTCCTTCCCGCTCCTATCCCCCTGCCTGTTCCCCTTGGTGTCCTGCAGGGAAGCTGATCTGAGGTCAGAGTTCAAGTTACTAGTGCGCAGGTTGCTTCACTCAAAATGACCTGCGTGTGTGCGTGCTCCCTTTCTTTCTGTCCCACACGCGTATCAGGTCCATAGTGGCGACTGTGCCACCTCGGCCTTGTGCATATATTTCCACCAAACTATCAGAGTTTGGTGCTGTGGTTGTCAGATGCTCACCTAGTTCTTCATTTTGCTATTGTCCTTTGCTAGGAGATGCCCCCAGACAGGCAGAGTAGGCGTGGTGATTACCAAGCACCCCCCATCACCTCCTCCTGGGGGAATTTCATCCTGGGGGCAAGAATGACACCGCTCGGGCAGACTTCCGGTTGCACATCTATGCACAAGCGCTAGGATTTCAGGTGCTCTTTCTATGCTTTTTTTTTTTTTTCCTTTTGAGGTCTCTGGTGACGCTATTTGTGCGCCCTGCCTGGATGGCTAGAATCTCAGAACAAAGAGAAGGAATGAGAACCGCCCACCTTCCAGGCTGTTCTAGTTTTCCCGCTCCGCAGTAAGACAGGGCGTCGTCTCACGGGGCTGGGTTTCTACGGGGCCAGGTGCTCTCTACACCAGGCAGCTCTCAGCGCCCCTTGGGGGAGGAGCCTGAGATGTCACCACTGTCATTTGGAATCGCTCTCCCAGCCTGCGGCTGGTCCTTTCTGACAACTTCAGATGTGGTAGATGAGGTCCTTAGTAGGTAGTTTTGATTTTGGAAAGTGGTCCAAACTCTCTGGAGGTAAAATGTGTGAACCCAGAGGATGGCCAGGCTACACAATCATATTCGCGATGGAAACAAAGAAGGAAGGTAACACAAGGACCCTGATTTTCTAGAGGTACTCATACACCCCAAACTCTTCCCCGATAAGGAAGGGCTCTGAAAACGCTTGGGATAAGGGCAGGTCACTGGAATGAATGTGTGGCCTCCAGGACACTGTTCTGCAGAGGGCACGGCTCAGTTCAGTGAGTACATTCTGGAATCTATGTAAAGGCAAACCGTGCTGTTTACACCAGGAATTTCACCTGAGACAACACTGGATTCTAAAGCTCAGAGCTTTGCCGTCCTCTTTGCACAGATACTACCCTTGGGTAACCAGCTGTCCCTGGAAACCTAGTTTATTTTTCAACTTAACCAACACTTACTGGTTGTCGGCTACCTACAAAGCGTGGTGCCTGGTTCTTCCCAGAACACACGATGCAGTGCTTCCTCTATGGCCTCTGAAGACTTCCCATCCCACCCAGGGCTCCCTCCCCAGGGCTCCTGCAGGAGCCTCCGGGTCACCTCTCTGTTACTCGCCTTTGCATCGCCAGCACCAGCACCTGCTTGGCACATAATAGAACCTCAATAAAGACTTGCTGAATGAATACTTTGTGGGCCAGGTCCCTCAGAGGCTCACAATGACAGCCCAGTCTCAACATTTGCTATGCCCCCGCACTTCAAAAAAACACTCTCTTTCTCTGCAAAAATCCACCAGTGTCCAGTTTTCCCTTTCCTTGTCAGGGCCCCCTCCAGGGGTAGTGACACAGGCACCATCCGCCGACTTCACTGCTCCAGGGTTTCTGTAGAGATAGGAGCGTGATTTCACCTGGGCCTCAGCATTCAACAGCCAGCTCAGGTGTGCCTGCTCTGGGCACTGCCTCTCGATGCTGCCCCCATCTCTCCCCTTCTGACTCCACCTTCCAGCCCAGCTACAGGTCCCCCAAGCCGATTGGTTGATTTGACAATGTTTTGCCAGGTGGGATCCCTTGGAGTCTCATTTGGAGCTGCCATTGGTTTGGATCCCTGCCAGACTGTACACGCTTGGAGGCAGGAGTGGAGGCTTCATCCTCATTCTCTCCCTACTCTCCCGCCCCCGCCCCCACCCCCTGGCAGGGCTGGTTGCCTGCACGTAGTAAGAGTGTCACAAGGCGTGTTGACTCATCCCTTACAGCTGATGACTTGAAAACCAGGAGGATGTGGGAGAAGAGGAACTTGGATAGACCAGCTGGACACAGCTCGCATCCCACAGGCCTGCTTGCTAAAGTCCCAACTGGTAAGCACGTCCTCCCCCCAACCCCTTTTATTTTAATGATGCTAACGTTTCTTATATTTCAGGTGAGCATTTTATATTTGAAGGGGGACATTCTGGAAATAATGACCAAGTTCCCAAGAAATGACTTTGATGAGGAATGAGACCACGCATCCTAAGACTGGTTCTGAGGGGCGAGGATGCTGGGATTCCAGGCAAATGGGGAAGGGGGAGGGGGAGGGGGAGGTTTCCACATCCTTGGATTACACCTCCAAACCGTCTTCCTGCAGGATGTGTCATAACCAGGGACATCACAAAGTAAACAGTGATACTTGTGAACGAAAGCTTTACACTGACTTGGGAAGGAAGCGGGAAAGAAAGAAAGGAGATGGTTGGGTGGAGCAGGAGACCTATCCCCCAGAGCATAAAACATGTGTTGGGATGGAGAAGGATTAGGGCAGCCTGAATATCTAGAGACGTCTCCCAGTGCACTGCCATTGTCAGCGCTATTACTATTATCAACTCTTTCACACAAGTCATCATGAGTTTGGTCTAAAAGGAAGGTTTAAGCAAAGTATGTTCACTCAAAAGGGAGAACAGAGTAAAAAACTGCTTTTAAATCAGAATGCGTGAGCTAATTGTATGGGGTTTCTTATACCAGCCAGCTTTCGGGTCTTCACCATTTCACGCTCTTACCAAGCATGGTTTTTCAGGGTCATCCCACAAGAAGCAGGGGAGGGGCATGGGAGAGAACTAACTTATTTGTAATTTTTAAATTACTTCAATGTTTATGCATTTCAAATACATTTAAAGTGACATTGTTATTTAAAGAGATTTTCTTTTTTTTTTTAAGATGAAAGTTACTTTAATGTATTTATTTTAATTTATTTATTTTTGGCTGTGTTGGGTCTTCGTTTCTGTGCGAGGGCTTTCTCTAGTTGGCGGCGAGCGGGGGCCGCTCTTCATCGCGGTGCGCGGGCCTCTCACTGTCGCGGCCTCTCTTGTTGTACGGCACAGGCTCCAGATGCGCAGGCTCAGTAGTTGTGGCTCACGGGCCTAGTTGCTCCACGGCATGTGGGATCTTCCCAGACCAGGGCTTGAACCCATGTCCCCAGCATTGGCAGGCAGATTCTCAACCACTGCGCCACCAGGGAAGCCCGAGATTTTCTTTTTATTAACACTTGTCACTGATCTTTGGTGATTGTAACAGATGAGTTAGGACTACACTATAAAGGAAAGGAAGGTCAGAGATGTTTTGCTTTTTCCTCTCAGCTTCCTTTACCATTTCTGAAAATAATTTTGGAAATAAAGCAAATCGAATGCAAACTCTTCCCCATTCCTGCAGCACAGAATGTCAGGAAATCCGTTTCGCCAGTCTTCATGCACTATTAACCACCCACACGTAACACATGGGATGTTTAGTCCTCATTTTGGCACTGGCTTCATCCCTTCCATACTGTTTGGAATGTACAATGTGGAGGAGTTGGTGTTACCGGCCTCTGAGAACCTTCTGGTTTCACATTTCTGTAAAGGAACAGCTTTTGCATTTTCAAGGCAGATTAGAGAATGAGTTTGCATTTTAAATGAGCATTCTGGGCTGTGCAGGTTGTGCCGGAGCAGGACCACCTGAGTCTCCCACACTCCTCCTCCTGGCAGAAGGGACCACCACTTAGAAGGCAGATTCTGGAGTGTGGGAGACCCCAGTTCTGGTTCTGAACATGTTTCCTGAGTGACCTTGGATGGGCTACCTGTCCTCTCTGAGCCTTAGTTTCTTCATTTGTAAAATGGAGCAGATTATAGCAAATATGTATACGTTTTTGTTTTTTTGTTTGTGTTTTTGTTTGTTTTTTGCGCTATGCGGGCCTCTCACTGTTGCGGCCTCTCTCGTTGCAGAACACAGGCTCCGGATGCGCAGGCTCAGCGGCCATGGCTCACGGGCCCAGCCGCTCCGCGGCATGTGGGATCTTCCCGGACCAGGGCACGAACCCGTGTACCCTGCATCGGCAGGCGGACTCCCAACCACTGCGCCACCAGGGAAGCCCATGTATACATTTTTTACTGTGTCTGTGTTATGAGTACTGATGTCCATCATCCACCAGTATCGAAAGAAGATGGGTCCAGGGTCTGCGCTAACCACCTACCCACACTATGAGGCTAACAGCTGTGCCCCTGGCAGCTTGAACTCCTGGAGGAAAAGTGTGAGTAGCAGACCCCGCGAGCTCTGGGGCCATTGGTGTGAACATCACCCCCAGCCAGCTGAGATCCAGCGTGGGTGTGCACTCCAGGCTGCCGCCCAGGGCTGCAGAAGGCAAGAAGCGGTCCCTGTGCTTAGGCCACATTTCACCAGTGACTCAAGGATTCTGATTTATGTTTCCTTTGTTATTGTAATGGACATATTATAATCGAACAGTTTGATAAATTTTGACACTTGAATCCACCTATGGCATCAGTAACCAGATGAAGAAACAACAGAACACGACCAGTACCCCACAAGCCCCTCATAGTCACTAACGCCTAAGACTAACCATTATCCTGACTTATATGTGTTTTTGTACCTTAATATAAGTGGAATCATACAGTCCACATTCTTTTGTGTCAGGCTCAGTACCCTGGTGTGAGATTCAGCCGCACTGTTGCAAGTAGTTGTAGATCATTACCACGGCTGTGTAGTCTCCCACTGTGTGACATTAGCACCATTTATTTATCCCTTCCAATACTGATGGGCATTTGCATAGTTTCCAGTGTTCGGCTATTACAAACGGTGCTTCCGTGGGCATTCTAGTACATTTGGTGCACACACAATGTGCATTTCTCTTGATGCACAGGAATGGGATTTCTGGGTCACAGAGCAACCCCACACTGCTGTTCAGCTTCAGTCCTTACTGCCAAATATTAATAATTTTACTAAGTGATTGCATTAATGCATAATTCCACCAGCAGCAGATGGGAGTTCCAGTTGCTCCACATCCTTGTCAACGCTTGCGATTGCCAGTCATTCATTTCAGCCGTGCCCATGGATGTGGAGTTGGTACTGCACCACGTTTTAAATTTGCATTTCCCTGATGACTAATGGAGTTGAGCAACTCTTCATACATTTACTGGCCATCTGAATTTCCTCTTCAATGAAGTGTTTGTTCACTTCTTTTGCTCTTTTTCTTCTATGGAGTTGTCTGTCTTTTTTCTTATTGATTTGTAACAGATTTTTAATAGATTCTGAATAAGCATCATTTGCTTTGTGTGTGTGTGTGTGTGTGTGTGTGTGTGTGTGTATTTTGAAAATACCACTAGGCTTGGGAGTGTGCCACTGGGTAATGAAGTGTAAAAAGGAAATAAAGGGATAAGACTGGAAGGGATGGGGAATGAGGCTAGAACTCGATTCTCTGCTTAGGATAAAGCCCTTAGCCTGGAGGAGGACAAGAGCATGGAGAAGAGTAAGAGGAGAAGTGACAGTTCTGGAAGTCTCTGGGACAGACACAGGGAATTCGGTCTTCGTCTGTGGCTAATGGAATTCTTGCTACTAAAAGTAGGCAAAAAACAAGGAAAAAAAATCTTCCTTGAAAATGCCAGTCAAGATGAGAAAGGATATAAAAGGAACTAGAAAGGAGAGTGGAGAGACCCAGAGTCATGAGAAATTAGAACCCCAGAAAATTTCATATAATCTGTAAAACACAGGTGTCCCAACCTTAGCCAAAGGAGGGCAAGCAACTGTGCAGAGCACGTGCCACATTTCCCGAGGGGCCCTGTCTCTCAGGTGCCTGGAAATACGATCAGGATGAGGAACAAAGGAGAAATGTCCTCCTTGTATAGAAGGTCTGATTTTTATAAGAATCCCTCATCATTATGGGGCTTCTGCAGGGGGTGAGGCTGTGCTAACGAAAGAGAGACCCAGTTTCAAAACTTACAGTGTAATATGGAAGAACATTTTGTATTCTATTACAAGTTAATCACTAAAAGGATGTTGCCTATAAGCTTAAATTACACGTAATGGCCCATCTCTGGGAACCCTGCCTCCCAGGTAATGAACAGTAAGTTAAAATACCTTTGTTTAGCTCACAGGAAACATCCTGACCAGGCCCACCTGTGAATGACTGGGTGGGGGGGAGGAAGAAATTCACAATCCCCTCCGGAGACTTACAGGAACCAGGAAACGTTTGACTTTACTCCCTTCCCTTTTAGCATAAAAGAAGCCTGAATTCTAACGCAGGCAAGAAGTTTCTTGGGAAGCCACCTTCTCGGTCTGCTGGCTTTCCGAATAAAGTCGCTATTCCTTGCCCCAAAAACTCTTATCTCAAACTTACTGGCCTGTCGTGCATACGAGCTGGACTCAGTAACAGCAATGCAAATGAAAAGACCATTATCTCTCAACGTTGCATTGATGTAGAGGGACATGAACACAGATAGTCCCCAATGCATTAATATGTGGCTCTTGAAGGGGTCCTGGTATTAGCACATGAACACAGACATCTCTGCCTTTCGGGAAATCCAAAGTGCTGGAAAGAAAAGGATGGTCTCAGCTGGTCCTCTTCTGATCCGCCCCTGCTCTCTGGCTCCTCCTGAGAAAAGCCAGGGTCATCTCTCTCTTAACAGCCAACACTCACTGAGGACCTGGGGAAGTCCAGCACCGGGCAGTGTTTTATATACATCTTCCATCTAATCCTCACGCTTATATTATCTTCTTGTCTTCGAGGAGGGAATACTCAGCTCAGGAAGGCCACGTAACAGGTACACGGTCTCGCCCCGTTCCTCGGGGGAGATAGAATCCCAACACAGGTCTGCTGCTGCCCACCCGCCTAATACCGTGCGGTCCTGCCCCCACCTTGCCGCTGACATGAGGCGCGTCCTGCAATCAGGGATCCCGCTGTGGTGAGATGTGTGGTCCACCACGCTGCTCCGCTGTGGGTACAAGGGGACCGTGCTGACACCACCCAGCCTCCTGTTCACAGTAGTCACGGTCCACCAAGTTGCCACAAACACCAAAGAGCGAGGACCAACCCCTTCCTCCAAGAGGAAATACAGGACCAGGTCCCTGTGGGCCTTGAGTCACAATGTTTTCATCAAAGGATCAACCCAGAACCTTGTTTTATCTGTGTTTCTCTTTAAAAACACCTTATTTAACATATACTGTTGAGTCATTGGCACTGAACTCGTGGCCGACAGCACTGTCACTCGTGCCTGAATGGAGCTCCTCTAACGTGTATTTTCTCCGTCAGGCACATCCCAGCCTTCATGCGCAGGAAGCCTAGACAGCTCTTCAGCACTGTGCTTGGAGGCAACGGGGAACAGCAAAATCACTCCCCAAAAGCACAGAAATGAGGAAAGTGTGGCACCAAGTGGGCTGTGAGTAGGATGCTCGTTGACAGTATCAGAGCCCAGGCAGGAGGCCGAGTGTTGCCTCGCTCGACCTAAGCTGAGAATGTGTGCGCACAAATATTGATTTGGGGGCTACAGATAAATTTTAGCAAGTAGGCCAATCTGCAAATGCAGAATCTGTGAATAATGAGATCAACTGTGTATTTGTTGGTTGACTGATCCAAAGTAAAGAACCTTCTTTATTAAGTGCTATGCGCTTGAGCGAACAGTGATCTCAAGTAAAATACTGAACTAGGCAGAGCAATGACCATGCTTTCACGCTGCTACAGATGACGAAGAGAAAACTTTCTTCCGAAGACTGCAGAGACCACTGGGAACAGCCGTGCAGTGTGTGCACTGCACAAGCCTTTCAGCTGAGGGGAGGGAGCTCCCAGCCTCTACCCAGTGGCTTAGTTCTACACCCTGTTTGGGCTGCTCTGCCCGGGAAGGGGCGCCGTTTTGTCATGCGTCCAGAGACTCTACACGTGCTAGTGGTGGCCTCTCGAAGTGCTCCCTGAATGATTTTCTACAAACTCCCCTGGAGGCCTATGAGGTGAGCAGGGACAGGTAGCCGCACGCTGGTATTCCTGTTGACAGTCAAGTGGTTTGTCCTGGGATATTCCAAGAGTCACTCTTCCAACGCACGTGCTCCTTTCAAGGCTGACAAACCAAGGGGTCCTCTGGGCAGTGTCCATCTATGTCGTGTTTCCTGTAGGCAATGGGACGGACCAGCAGAGGGCCAAGGCTGCCACCTGCCGGCTCAACTATTTTCCCCATTTGGGGGTTCACTCTTGATGCTGCCATGCCTCCACCATGACTGAAGAAGCCCAGGGCCGTGGATGGCAGCTGGCTGAGGCTGGCACATGGTCAAGTCTCTAACAGACCAATTTCCATCCTGGCCTATGACGATGTAAAGATCTGCCCACAGGTGACCAAAGCCCAGTGTTCCCAACAGACTTCTGTCATTTCCACGCTGGCCTACAGATCCTGAGCAACGTATCTAACAGGATGCAGACAAAGACAAATCCCAAGTCCCAAAAGACCCCCATCCTGCCTGTGGGGCAACTGCTGGTGCCTCCATCCTGTGACACCAGCATCCCTGCTCACACTCTCCTGCTTCCTGGACAGACACCACGGAGAAATCCAATCACCAGCAGTACCCAGTTTCTGACGCATCCAACCCAGGCATCCTCCACCTCCTCCCACTATCTCTCCTCAGAGTCGTGCGGCCCAGGTTAACCTCCCCCTTCCAGAGATGCTCTGGAAGCTCCTCTGGGCCTGTCCCCCCAGTCCTCTTGCTGCAATGATGAAAAGAACTGAACTTTGTCCTGGAGTGACTGAAGGAGCATTCCTGGTCATCTCTGATTGCTGGACTTTGCTGCCTGAGAATCCCATTTTATTGGGAGGGAGAAGTGCAGACTCACCTCCAGTGGGGGCACGGAAAAGTGGATTCTAGGGTGGTTTTAGTCTTGTGTAATCTCCATCAGCAGGCCCTCCTGCTCCCGACACCCCAAACAAACATGTCATCTAGTTCCAAAACTCTGTTTCTTTGTTCCGCACATACAGCTTCAACCGGAACCCCAGCCCTGTTCTCCCAACCAAATCACCTCCCCCAAAGACCCTCCTGCCTAGAAATTTGGACGTCTTCATTTTCTCATGCTCATTTCTCATTGGCTTTAGATCCACGGGAGCTGCTTTGTGAACTGCCTTTACCAACAGGATGCAACAGAGGTGACACCATGCCAGTGGGGAGCCGAGGGCAGCTACTGACTGATCTCTTGGGACCCTGTCCAGCTGCCATGTGACTAAACCCAGGCTAGCTCGTTGGAGGATGACACAACAGGTGGCCCCAGCTGACAGCCCGTCATCTGCCCAAAGCCAAGCTGCCTGGCTGCCGACAACTGATGACAGACACATGAGGAAGTCCAGCCCAGACCGGAAGAACCACCTGGTGGAGCCCTGCCCACACTGTTGACCCACAGAACCATAGCTAAATAAGGTGTTCTTGGTGTAAGCTACTAAAATGGAGGGTCCTTTGTTACACAGCTGAAGCTGACTGATACAACATCATTCCTTTAGTGCTGAGATCATTAATGATCCCTGAGGGTGGTTAGTCATTGTTACTCAAAGTAGGATGTTAGCAAACTCCTGTAAAATACTCTGTGAAAAGGAGAGTTCTGTGGTCAGTTCTGAAAACCCTGCTATTATACTTTCCATATGGAGAGTCATGGTCCAAATTAGCACATTAAAAGTTTGTGAGAAACCCTGCATTTAGAAAATAATCAGACAATCACTTAGCATTTCGTGAACACTTGACTAAAGAATCCTATTGTCCACACAACACCTATGGATATCTTTCTTTCTGCAGTGTCCTGAGAAAACAGTTTGGAAAATGCTGTTCCAGATCAATAAAGGAGTCTTGATTCCCAGCCTGTAGACCACAGATCCGCTGAGAAGCCCGAGTGCTTGTAAGGGGGTCAGGTGTCTATGCAGAGATGGTGGCAGGGTGGTCGCAACACCCCTCAGATGGCAACCAGGCATCCCCACGCTACAGAATAGATGAGGGGCGGACCTCAGCTCTTGGCTCCCAACCACGTGGAGGCTTCCATGTACCTGCTGAGATCACAGGACTGGCCACCAAGAGGTGATGTGAAGTGGCCTCTGGAAAGAGCTGAAACAAGACAAGTGCTGCCTCCGGGAGGTGGACGCGCTGCCTGGCAGAGGTCGCCAAAATCCTCTATTTACAGAAAACCGGCACTTTGTAAATACCAAGCTGTGCTATTTATGTAGCTGTTTCTCATCAATATATGTGGGAATTCTGTAATTATCACGAGTGCTCTTCAAAGGCTTCCGGAATCTCAGACACACGAGGGTCACAGATAGAGTCGGCTGAGCCCTGCAAACCCCGTGCCCTGGGCTCCTGCTCTTTCACACGGCCTGGCCGCTCGGGTAAGAGCAAAGGGCAGGGCAGGGCCCCGGCTGGAGCTGTAACCAGGGTCTGACCTGATGGCCCCTCTCCTTGGGGTGTGGATGGGGGGTAACGTGGGCAGACTGCAGGCACTCAGGGGTCTGGACACAGAGGGATGTGAAGCCCATCCCAGAATGCCCAGCCTGCCCTGGCGCTGGACTCCAGGCTGGCGACACTGCCCTGGCAGCATGGCCACAGTCCCCGGGGCTACCCCAGAACCCCCGGGTCCGCTGTCATCTTATAGGAACTGGGAGGTTTCTAGAGCTGTGACCAGAATAAAGGCTTTGAAAACTGAGCAAACGACGTGCTCACTGACCATGGCTGGAGTCCCTTCCAAAATCATCATTTAGGTCACAGCCATGGAAGGGGGCCTCTCTCCCCACCGCCTCTGCTCCGGAGCCGTGCACCTGGGTCCAACCCCAGCTGTCACTCCTGGGCTCTATGCCCTGGGCAAGTTGCCTAACTTCTCAGCGCCTCAGTTTCCTCACCTGTGAAATGGGGAAATAATCCCTACATCCTAGGTATTATGTCACTGATCCTCTCAGAGCCTTGACCCATCACCAAAACAGAAACGAGAACAGCTCACGGGAGAAGCTGATGTGCACACAGTGCTCTCAGAGCATCTCACCTTCCATTACCGTGTGATGTTTCTCAGTTCACGTCTTACAAGATGTCCGACCCCTGGGAGGTGAGGACCACATCCCCGTCCTGCATCGCTCACTTACAAACGTCTCCATAACTATTTCTTTGATTCAACCCGAGACATTTACGCAACATTGGTCTAAACACGATGTCAGCAATTTGCTCCCTTGGACCATTTACTCTGCCAAACCTCAGTTTACTCATGTATAAAATGGGAGGATTAAGGGAGGAGGTGTGAGGAAGACTCCGCATGCTCCTCCCCATGTGGTAGATCACCAGCCAATGCCATTCCCCCTCCCCCTTCCCTTCACAGCCTGGAGCAGACCAGCTGGACGCCGTGTTTGTGCATTGTATATTCACAAGTACCGCAGTGCTCTCTCCCCCTCTCCCTTGTCAGCATCTTAATGGGAGAGAAGAAGTTCGTACCTACTTGGTTGATTGTTTTTCTGAGCTTCTGGGAAATTCTCTGATGCACCTGGACCACTGCCAGGTCCACTGATGGCTGAAAAATGACGCGGGGGCATTAGTGGCCCGTTACCCTGGTGGCAGAGCTTCAGCTGAGCCTTATCGGGGGACCTTTCCGTCCAGCTCCCACCCTGACGCCTTGGGCTCGTGCACAGGTAACGGACTGCAGTATCCGGACCACCGGCAAACTGATTCTGGAGTTGTCTAGCATCTTGCCTCTAGCCATGAATATTATTTGGGGAGCAGTGGCTCTTGTTTCTCTACAGAAGTCCTGCTCCTTATATGAAGCAGCTGTGGGCCTTTGCTCTGCCCACACTGGTCACGTGACTTGATATAACGCCAGGGCCATGGAGATGAGCCTGTTCTCTTGTGACAAGAAGGTGCAGAGCCTCCAAGAGTGCCTGGCTATACCCCCGTGCTGCAGCTCCCAGCCACCGCCTGGCGAGTGTCACTTGGACAATAATATCAATGCTTCTTTGTGTTTCCAGGCAGCCCAGGCTCCTCGGAAGGGGCTGAGTCCCAGGGAATCAGACAGTGCTGCGACTGACCAGGGATGGACGCTTGAAGTCACTCGTGAGCCCTTTCACCGTTTTCTGCACCAATTGTGGATCTTGGAGTTGGACTGAACCTTGAGAACATTTTTCTCATTTAAAGGTGAAGAGGGGCTTCCCTGGTGGCGCAGTGGTTGAGAGTCTGCCTGCCCATGCAGGGGACGTGGGTTCGTGCCCTGGTCCGGGAAGATCCCATATGCTGCGAAGCGGCTGGGCCCGTGAGCCACGGCCGCTGAGTCTGCGCGTCCAGAGCCTGTGCTGCGCAACGGGAGAGGCCACAACAGTGAGAGGCCCGCGTACCGCAAAAAAGAAAGAAAAAAAAAATGTGAAGAGGCCAAGATCTGAGAAGGGCAAGTGACCTACTCAAGGTCATAGAGCTGGACAGTGGTAGCTCTGGGACAGAATGACCCACTAGCACTGAGCCGTCATGGAAATCGACAAGCTTAAGATACTGACATCCTCACCCAGCCACACTCTCTCTCCTTTGGTGAACGGTACCATCACCCATTTACCCCAAAGAAAAATAGAGAGAGACCCTCGACTACTCAGACTAACAGAGACTACTCAGCTGGTTTGAAGACATTCAAAGCAGCACCGCTCTCCTGTTGAAGCCCAGCAACTGCTACTTCTTTGCACCTCGTTATTAGAAATATCACACCGGGAAACACTCTAGCTTCTGCCGCATCTTACAGTGCAGGACATCTCCTTCCCTTCCCATGCTGCGTCTCCATGCCAACACCGTCACTACATCACGTAGAGACAGACACACTCACAAAAGAGCTTTCTCCTTCCTAACAGTTTTTTGTTTTGTTTTGTTTTTTAAAACAAGGGCCAGCTAATTTTATTAGGGATGACACAGTAAATCATCTCGTTAGTCATACTGAGTTCTTTCTAGTTTGGACAGATTCCTCTCTGAACTGACTTGTCTATTTACTATAGGAAGGGAGACAAGAGGATCCACTTTTTGCCATTTTTGGTATAGAAAAATCTGGTTCTTTTGCCAGCAAAGAGTGGAGCAAAACTTTCAGGCGGCGGGTGGTTAGGGAGTGTTCGCACGTGAGAAACGAGGATTGTGTAAAAAATGCACAAGATGGTAGGAGAGATGGTCAACGTGGAATCGAAGGAAGGGGTGCACCCAGGTACCCAAGGTGGAACGAGCTTGAAATGTTTAAGGAACATGAGGAAGGTCTGTGGGGCAGAAGTGTGGTGGGCAGGTGGGGAGACATGAATTTGGAGAGGTGGGCAGACCCAGAACATGCAGCCCGATCCCCACGTATGTCTTTAAAGCACTGCCTGGACCGTAACGTGGAACATGGACATGAGCGGGGCATGCTGGTCCAGGGGAGGGATGATGATGGCCATGCCAGCAAAGATAGACAGGAGACTGGGATAGAGCCACAGGTTAGAGACGGAATGGCCGGGACTTGCTGATGGGCGGGGTGGGAAGGAAAGACACCAAACCTGATTCCTAAGATTCCAACCTGAGCCACTCAATGGACGTCGGCAATGATTTCTGAGATGGCCAAGCCAAGGGGCAAGTGGGTTTGCAGGGGAGAATGAAAGGTTGCTGTCTTTTAAAAACTCACAGCTCCATTTCAAACTGTATTCCGATTCCATGTCAACCTACACTCCCTCTTCAATGGAGTTCTGAGTTGCCAAGGGAGAGATTAAAAACAGACAGACATACACACACCCCTTTATTTATCCAGAATCCCACTTTAAGTAATCCTGCCTAAGATGTTAAAATTTCTTTCCTATTGTCTTTTAAAAGAGGGTTATGGTATCCATAGATAAGCATCTGTGTGTGTCACGTGTGCATTCAGATGTGCTGTATGTGCACATGAGCCTGGGGATAAAATTACCCTCTGGGACCCGCCCTCTGCAGAGGAGAGTAATGGGTTTTGCCTCAAGCCAACTCTGTAAAACAGGAAAGCAATGAAGTCAAATGAAGCCGGGCCTGTGTCCAGGAGAGGATGAGAGGACCCAGCACGAGCCAAGACTGCTGAGCCCATCACAGCTTCAGATGCTGAAAAGCATTCTGCTAACTGCCCAACACACACGTCTGCCTTCAGCCCTGCAGTCCACAGCGCTGAGGAAAAGACAGCTCTCACAAGTTCAAGAGGCGAAAAAAATGTATCCTCAGGCTTCTACCCTTGTACGGAGCGCTAATGAAATAGCTCACAAGACAGATTCCATGATTACCTTTGGAGTCCACTCCCGGGCATGGAGCAGGAAGTCCTCAGTATTCTGAGGGTACATCGCAGGGATCCACAAAGAGCATCCCAGCCACAGGCCCAAGGATGAGGCCACGGCTGGACCTAACTCGCATTCTCGCTTTGTGATTTCCAGGTGAAAGAGCATTGCATCAAGAAATCTATCTTTAAACAGCTGCTAGTATCCTTGGGAGAAAGGTGAAGCGCGCCTTAGGAAACAAGACTCTCAGAGAAAGCATCACAGGTGTCCCAGGAGCCGAGGACACACACATTGGTTTAGGAGTTGGGTAGGTGGGCGCCATCTTGGTCCCCGGCTGACAGTGAGTGGGAAGGTCGATGACTGACAGTTTATTCCAAATAGCCTCTAAGCCAGCTCCTTGGGAACGGGTCCCAAATTCCCCAACGAAAGAGGGGGTGCTTATTGAAAGGGCAAGTTATCTCTGGGGGCCCTTGAGGTTCCTTAAAGTGTGAGGACAAGAGAGCACTAGCAATGGGAACAGTTCCGGAAGATCTTCAGGAGCCTCTGAAGAGGGTGAGACACTCTCTGGATCTCAGGGAAAGGGAGGGGAGTGGAGTCCTGGTGTCTGAGACACACAGGCCTGGCTCCTTCCGTGACATCCCAAATCCCACCTCTGCCCATTCCTTAACTGATAACACATTTGGGTGGTTTTCATACGCAGGCACTGGCTTTGGTTGCTGAAATAATAGCTCGGTAGATAGAGGCCAACACTTCAGGGAAAGAATTTAACTTAATAGCGTAAGAGAACACTGTGATTGTCATCAATGACATGTTTGTTTAGATGCTACATCTTGGTACAAATGTTCAGAAAGGACGCTGACTCATTGTGAAGTTGGGAAACAGACACAGCTCTGCAGGGGACAGTCTCTGCTGTTCCTGGATCTCTGCAAAGCCCAAGCTACCTGGCGCCACTGACATCGTGGAGAGAGGCAAGGCATGTAACTGGGGTAGGTGGCATCGGTGTTTTTGCTTTAATCTACTCTCTCCTGCCTTGTACTCTGCGGTATCTTGAGCATTTAACTCAGGACACATCTCTCAATAAAGTCCATTCCCAAAAGGTCATCTCATTATACTCAGGATTGATGGATCGCCCAGCCTTAAGAAGCATCATATTATTTTCATTGCTTTACTCCTACCCACCAGCCTAGTGGGCAGACCCTACACTCAGTAGCCAAGATATTAAGCACACGTCACTCATTCACTCGTGCACACCCCACGCCTTGGATAAGCTGTCCCTGCGTGCAAGGTGCCGTCAAGGCAGCGTGGCCCCCGGTCGCTCACACTCATCCGGGGACGGGGATAAGACGCACTGTAAGAGGGCGGCCTGCGTGACAGTCCTTGGGAGACAAACAAAGAAAGCGGGGATTCAGAGCAGGGGCAGATCTGAGCCAGTGAAAAGTCCCACTTTTCCTTATGGGAAGTAAGAGAAAGTTGCAAGGAAGGGACGGCATCCAGCTGGAGCTCAGAGGAGGATTCCAAGGAGACCAAAGGTGACAGCGGCCTGGCCAGGAACTGGGGGCAGGAAGGCCCTGGCATTCCTTGGCGGGTGAGGAAGAATCTGATTTTGTGAGACTGATATATGAGTGCAGAGAAGAAGGGAAAAAAAGACAAATGGCTGGCACGTGGATGGTGGGGACACTCTGAAATAAGAATAAGAAAAATGACTAACAATTACCCAGCCCTTTCTAGCACCAGCCTGTGATCCAAGCGCTTGGGAGGATGGATTTCTTTCACCGCCCCACACAGAGGGCTCTCTGATGCAGACACTGTCATTATCCTCGTGTTACTGAAAACTAAGGGAAGCGAAGTAACTTGCCCGAGGCAACGTACTAAAGAGCCATGAAGCTGGCATTGAACTCAGGCCCTCGGACGGTGACCCAACCCTGCCCCAGCCAAGCTGGCCCTCTGGCCATGGGGACGCTGCTGGCGGGACAGTCCTGAGCAAAGCAGGACCTGGACATCGCATTCGACATGTCAATCTGATGCTTATGGTGCTTAATTCTAACTGGAAGGGAGGGGCCTGAAGGAGGCTGGAAGATCATTGTGATGGTGACTGTCCAGGCAAGAGGTGACCGTAGATGGATCCAGGGAAGAACAATGAAAATGATGGTTAATGTTCCGTGCTTGGCCCTGGACCAAGCACATCACACGCCTTATCTTAACCCACAGCGGAACTCCTATGAGGGTGCGGCTAGCAGATGCGGACGCTGAGGCCCCGAGCATTAAAGACCACACAGGCAGCATGTGGTTTACACTCTCGACCTTCTCACGAATCCTGAGAGACAGGAGGACTAATAGAATTTGTCAAGTCCAAAGTCAGACACAGCGCCAGAGGAGACGCACCAAAGGAAACAAAAGCCCGGACTAGACGAGACAAGAGCCTTGCTATGCCAGAAGGAAAGGAAATGTGTGGGCTGAACAGAAAGGAAAGTGGTTGGGGCGGGGTAGGAGGGATGACACAGCACACCTGAGGGGACGTGGCGGGTGCTGGGACTGGGGAGCTGCATGCAGATTTCTCTCCGTTCACTGGATGAGTGATAACATCATTTTTCCACTCCACCCACACACCTCCGTTGGTTCAGAGAGACTGTGCAAAGCTGCAGGACAGTCTCCAGCCTCAGGAGTTCCCAGCCGGGTGGGGCTGGGGAGAAGATCTTGAGGGTGAGTTCAAGGTGTGGGCACAGGTGCCAGTTGGCTCCCATCTGGGGTGGCATGGCTGGCACTGGTCTCGGCAGACAGGGAGTGTCCGCCATCATCATCGTTACCCACGCTCCTGGAACTCCATCCCGACAACATCCATCTATTGGCTGAGGGCTTCAGAGCAGTCGTCTCCCCCCGAAGTGCAGCCCCCAGCCCGTGCCTGACAGGAGGCGGGGGATAAATACCGCGGCTCCCTCTCGCCTCAGTTTGGGTCGTCATCGGAGGCCCGTGCTCTCCATCAGCTGCCAGTCCCTGAGGGATAAGTTCCAGCGCCTGCCACAGGGTAACTGGCTGTAGCACATACCCTCCACTGGCTGCTTTCCTTCTCTGCCTCATGCCCCAGGGTGGGGTCATCCTTCAGTGAAGTGCTTCCCTGGACCTTGTCTCAGGGTTGGCTTCTGGGGGGCCCCCGCCTGAGACACATGTCTGGGCCATTGGAGCTCTTCTGGTGAAGATCTGCAAGGAGGGAACGGTCCTCAGAACTGGCTGCAGATCTGGGTCCCTGGGGTGCAGAAGCTTCTGGACTTTAAGGTCAGGTTTTTGATTAAACATGAACCCCCTATCTGGAATCTCCATGTTACACCAGGGGCAGGATGATAGAGGGAAATCGTCATGAAACTTGACAAAGAGCAAAACCACTGAGAACCAACATTTAAAATACAGGGAGTGTTTTCTGAAGCAGGAAGAAATACAATCCTGCAGGCTGTGGAACAAAAACCACAATCACAGAAAGACAGACAAGATGAAAAGGCAGAGAGCTATGTACCAGATGAAGGAACAAGATAAAACCCCAGAAAAACAACTAAATGAAGTGGAGATAGGAAACCTTCAAGAAAAAGAATTCAGAATAATGATAGTGAAGATGATCCAGGATCTTGGAAAAAGAATGGAGGCAAAGATCAAGAAGATGCAAGAAATGTTTAACAAAGACGTGGAAGAATTAAAGAACAAACACCTAGAAGAATTAAAGAACAAACAGACATGAACAATACAATAACTGAAATGAGAAATACACTAGAAGGAATCAATAGCAGAATAACTGAAGCAGAAGAACGGATAAGTGACCTGGAAGACAGAATGGTGGAATTCACTGCTGCGGAATAGAATAAAGAAAAAAGAATGAAAAGAAATGAAGACAGCCTAAGAGACCTCTGGGACAACATTAGACGCAACAACATTCACATTATAGGGGTCCCAGAAGGAGAAGAGAGAGAGAAAGGACCTGAGAAAATATTTGAAGAGATTATAGTTGAAAACTTCCCTAACATGGGAAAGGAAATAGCCACCCAAGTCCAGGAAGCGCAGAGAGTCCCAGGCAGGATAAACCCAAGGAGAAACATGCCGAGACACATAGTAATCAAATTGACAAAAATCAAAGACAAAGAAAAATTACTGAAAGCAACAAGGGAAAAACAACAATAACATACAAGGGAATTCCCCTAAGGTTAACAGCTGATTTCTCAGCAGAAACTCTACAAGCCAGAAGGGAGTGGCAGGATATATTTAAAGTGATGAAAGGGAAGAACCTACAACCAAGATTACTCTACCCGGCAAGGATCTCATTCAGATTCGATGGAGAAATCAAAAGCTTTACAGACAAGTAGAAGGTGAGAGAAAGCTTTACAGACAAGTAAAAGGTAAGAGAATTCAGCACCACTAAACCAGCTCTACAACAAATGCTAAAGGAACTTCTCTAAGTGGGAAACACAAGAGAAGAAAAGGACCTATAAAAACAAACCCATAACAATTAAGAAAATGGTAATAGGAACATACATATCGATAATTACCTTAAACATGAATGGATTAAATGCTCCAACCAAAAGACACAGGCTTGCTGAATGGATACAAAAACAAGACCCATATATATGCTATCTACAAGAGACCCACTTCAGACCTAGGGACACATATAGACTGAGAGTGAGGCAATGGAAAAAGATATTCCATGCAAATGGAAATCAAAAGAAAGCTGGAGTAGCAATACTCATATCAGATAAAATAGACTTTAAAATAGAGTGTTACAAGAGACAAGGACGAACACTACATAATGATCAAGGGATCAATCCAAGAAGAATATATAACAATTATAAATATATATTCACCCTATACAGGAGCATCTCAATATATAAGGCAACTGCTAACAGCTATAAAAAAGGAAATCAACCGTAACACAATAATAGTGGGGGACTTTAACAACTCACTTACACCAACGGACAGATCAACCAAACAGAAAATTAATACGGAAACACAAGCTTTAAATGACACAAGAGACCAGATAGATTTAATTGATATTTATAGGACATTCCATCCAAAAACAGCAGATTACACATTCTTCTCAAGCGCTCATGGAACATTCTCCAGGATAGATCACATCTTGGGTAACAAATCAAGCCTCAGTAAATTTAAGAAAATTGAAACCATATCAAGCATCTTTTCTGACCACAACGCTATGAGATTAGAAATCAATTACAGGGGAAAAAAACGTAAAAACACAAACACATGGAGGCTAAACAATGTGTTACTAAGTAACCAAGAGATCAATGAAGAAGTCAAAGAGGAAATCAAAAAATACCTAGAAACAAATGACAATGAAAACATGACGATCCAAAACCTATAGGACGCAGCAAAAGCAGTTCTAAGAGGGAAGTTTATAGCAATACAAGCCTACCTCAAGAAACAAGAAAAATCTCAAATAAACAATCTAAGCTTACACCTAAAGGAACTAGAGAAAGAAGAACAAACAAAACCCAAAGTTAGCAGAAGGAAAGTAATCATAAAGATCAGAGCAGAAATAAATGAAATAGAAACAAAGAAAACAACAGCAAAAATCAATAAAACTAAAAGCTGGTTCTTTGAGAAGATAAACAAAATTGATAAACCATTAGCCAGACTTATCAAGAAAAAGAGGGAGAGGACTCAAATCAATAAAATCAGAAATGAAAAAGGAGAAGTTACAACAGACACCGCAGAAATACAAAGCATCCTAAGAGACTACTACAAGCAACTCTATGCCAATAAAATGGACAACCTGGAAGAAATGGACAAATTTTTAGAAAGGTATAACCTTCCAAGACTGAACCATGAAGAAACAGAAAATATGAACAGACCAATCACAAGTAATGAAATTGAAACTGTGATTAAAAACCTTCCAACAAACAAAAGTCCAGGACCAGATGGCTTCACAGGTGAATTCTATCAAACATTTAGAGAGCAGCTAACACCCATCTTTCTCAAACTCTTCCAAAAAACTGCAGAGGAAGGAACACTCCCAAACGCATTCTACGAGGCCAGCATCACCCTGATACCAAAACCAGACGGAGATACTACAAAAAGAAGAAAATTACAAACCAATATTACTCATGAATATAGATGCAAAAATCCTCAACAAAATACGAGCAAACAGAATCCAACAACACATTAAAAGGATCATACACCATGATCAAGTGGGATCTATCCCAGGGATGCAAGGATTCTTCAATATATGCAAATCAATCAATGTGATACACCATATTAACAAACTGAAGAAGAAAAACCATATGATCATCTCAATAGATGCAGAAAAAGCTTTTGACAAAATTCAACACCATTTATGATAAAAACTCTCCAGAAAGTGGGCATAGAGGGAACCTACCTCAACATAATAAAGGCCATATATGACAAACCCACAGCAAACATCATTCTCAATGGTGAAAACTGAAAGTGTTTCCTCTAAGATCAGGAACAAGACAAGGATGTCCACTCTCACCACTATTATTCAACATAGTTTTGGAAGTCCTAGCCACGGCAATCAGAGAAGAAAAAGAAATAAAAAACACAAACTGGAAAAGAAGAAATAAAACTGTCACTGTTTGCAGATGACATGATACTATACATAGAGAATCCTAAAGATGTCACCAGAAAACTACTAGAGCTAATCAATGAATCTGGTAAAGTTGCAGGATACAAAATTAATGCACAGAAATCTCTTGCATTCCTATACACTAATGGAGAAAAATCTGAAACAGAAATTAAGGAAACACTCCCATTTACCACTGCAACAAAAAGCATAAAACACCTAGGAATAAACCTACCTAGGGAGACTAAAGACCTGTATGCAGAAAACTGTAAGACACTGATGAAAGAAATTAAAGATGACATAAACAGATGGAGAGATATACCATGTTCTTGCATTGGAAGAATCAATATTTGAAAATGACTATACTACCCAAAGCAGTCTACAGATTCAATGCAATCGCTATCAAAGTACCAATGGCATTTTTTACCAAACTAGAACAAAAATTCTTAATGTTTGTATGGAGACACAAAAGACCCCAAATAGCCAAATCAGTCTTGAGGGAAAAAAACGGAGCTGGAGGAATCAGACTCCCTGACTTCAGGCTATACTACAAAGCTACAGTAATCAAGACAATATGGTACTGGCACGGAAATAGAAATATAGATCAATGGAACTGGATAGAAAGCTCAGAGATAAACCCATGCACCTATGGTCAACTAATATATGACAAAGGAGGCAAGGATATACAATGGAGAAAAGACAGTCTCTTCAATAAGTGGTGCTGGGAACACTGGACAGCTACATGTAAAAGAATGAAATTAGAACACTCCCTAACACCATACATAAAAATAAACTCAAAATGGATTAGAGACCTAAATGTAAGACTGGACACTATAAAACTCTCAGAGGAAAACATAGGAAGAACACTCTTTGACATAAATCACAGCAAGATCCTTTCTGACCCACCTCCAAGAGAAATGGAAATAAAAACAAAAATAAACAAATGGGACCTAATGAAGCTTCAAAGCTTTTGCACAGCAAAGGAAACCATAAACAAGACGAAAAGACAACCCTCAGAATGGGAGAAAATATTTGCAAACGAATCAACGGACAAAGGTTTAATCTCCAAAATATATAAACAGCTCATGCAGCTCAATATTAAAGAAACAAAGAACCCAATCCAAAAATGGGCAGAAGACCTAAATAGACTTTTCTCCAAAGACATACAGATGGCCAGGAAGCTCATGAAAAGCTGCTCAACATCACTAATTATTAGAGAAATGCAAATCAAAACTACAATGAGGTATCACCTCACACCGGTTAGAATGGGCATCATCAGAAAATCTACAAACAACAAATGCTGGAGAGGGTGTGGAGAAAAAGGGAACCCTCTTGCATTGTTGGTGGGAATGTAAATTGATACAGCCACTATGGAGAACAGTATGGAGGTTCCTTAAAAAACTAAAAATAGAATTACCGTATGATCCAGCAATCCCACTACTGGGCATATACCCTGAGAAAACCATAATTCAGAAAGACACATGCACCCCAGTGTTCACTGCAGCACTATTTACAATAGCCAGGTCATGGAAGCAACCTAAATGTCCATCGACAGATGAACGAATAAAGAAGATGTGGTACATATATACAATGGAATATTACTCAGCCATAAAAGGAAGGAAATTGGGTCATTTGTAGAGACGTGGATGGATCTAGAGACTACCATACAGAGTGAAGTAAGTCAGAAAGAGAAAAATAAATATCGTATATTAACACATTTATGTGGAACCTAGAAAAATGGTACAGATGAACCAATTCACAGGGCAGAAATAGAGACACATGTAGAGGACAAACGTATGAACACCAAGGGGGAAAATTGGCGGGGGGGGGGTGGGGTGGTGGTGTGATGAATTGGGAGATTGAGATTGACATGTATACACTAATATATATAAAATGGATGACTAATAAGAACCTGCTGTATAAAAAAATAAATAAAATTCAAAAAGAAAAATACATGGAGTGTTTTCTGATAAATTAGAGCATGTAACGGGCTATTTTTTCCAGATTGATTTGGTCAATGTTTGCTAAAGACTAGTTCTTTAGGCTAAGTATCAGTGTCTCATTGTGTGTTTAGCTTTTGAACTTACACTTTACAGAGGAAAAAATACTACAAAATTGTAGTCAGTATAGTACTATTATTCACAGACTGTGACTGTTGGCAATGTCATCTCAGAGGAACACAGAAATTAGGTTTGTTTTGTATGTAAGAAAATAAAGGAAAATAAAATAATTAGAGTGGGGAAGGGTGGACCAAGTGATAAATTAGATAAATAAGGTGAAGAGAAGCATACAGCAGGCTGCGGGTGTCCAGTCCCCATGGGTAAACGTTTGGTATCTAAGCAATGTGCATGCTCTCTCCCATCACCATTTGGGGCTCCTCATGAGATCCAATGTGACACTGTCTGCTCCAAAGCTCATTCCCCCCAAAGCTTCTTTCTCTCTTGCGCTGCGTTCAGGACGTGAACCAAAGACACAGTAGATCAACTCGTGTCGCACCTTAGTGTGTGCCTGTCCAGAAGGGGCTGGAGTCTCAGAATTCTGCATCTCCTGTAGCCTCATGGGTTTTAGAGAGGGAACGGATGTGCATAATAATAATGGTAGGTGATATCTCTTCAGCCTTTGCCTCAGAAGCAGAACTGGATTCCAGGATTCCAGTGCAAGTCTTTTAACTGGGAGGGGGGAATCTCAGGAAGAGCCCCCCGGAGAAGAGCAGGAAACTGAGTTGGGGAAGAACGGGCAGCTCGTCAAGGTGTGTTATCCAGCAAGATGCTGGATGGGCACCTAGAGCTTATCCCTGCTTGGACAACTGCGGGAGACAGGGTGGCGTTTCCGTGAGCACATCCGAGGCACAAGGGAACCGAGGTATTTACTTATTCACCAACCCCTCTCTGTCTGAGGGCTACTTTTGGGGGCTGGTGACTTCCTGGCACATCTGTGCTGCCCTGCATTCTGGTAGAATGGGCTCTGGGGACCAGAAAAAGCCCAGAGTCACGGGGGCTGGATGACGGGGGTCAGGCAGGCACACACCAGCTGTAAATAGTAAGCGGGTACAGGTGGGGCATAATCCAGGCAGCGCCAGACGCTCCGCCACGAGCTTTGCACGCCTGTCTCCATGATTCCTGAAAGCAGCCAGATGAGATGGGCCCTGCATTTACCTCCAGGGACCAACGGGGAAACGGAGGCGTGGCAAGGTAAGGCAGCTTTGTCATGGCGACGCGGCTCATCGGTAGAAAAGCCAGGACTGAGCCTCAGGTGGGCTTCACTCAAAGTGCGTGCTCTTAACCTCCAGGCTTTATATCCAGCTCCGGGTCCTGGAGAATCAACCACCAGCCAAGGTGTGTGCAGCCCATGGTGCCTAATGGTCAGCCCTGGGTTGTCTGAACTGGGTCTCATGCAAGGAGAGGAGCGAGTAACTTAAGATCTATCGGAACATAAGTTACCCTCTTCGTACTAAGCCTCTCTGGACACCAGTTTTAGCTTTGAGTTGACACTGACAAATTAAGGACATGCTCAGCACTTTTCCAAGAGTAAACAGGAAATTCCACAAGCTCCTCTAATCATTTTTCTCTTCCAGGGTGAAATCCCTTAACTAAACACGTCTACCTCACCAGTGAGCTTGTGCCAGGGCCTTGCTGACCAGATCCTGTGGGTCCCCTTAAATGTTAAAACCCCTGAGGCAGCCCCTCTCCCAGAGCCCTGGGCGGAAATGCCAGTTACACAGAGGTCTCTGGGACACCCCCTATCCTGGTGCCCTGCAAGACGGGGCTGTCTCCCAGTGGGTCTGTCTCTGGTCCTTTGTGATGGGTTAAGCACAGGTGAGCTGCCCTTAGAGGGATGTGGGGTGGGGAGAAGGTGAAGACTAAAGAACCTAACATTTCCTGAGTATCTACTATGTACTCCCACTTTACAGATGTGGAAATTGAGGCCAGGAGAAGTTCTGTAACTTGTTCCAAAGCCCCCAGCATGTTGGTGATATACAAACTTTCTCACTCCTAATCTCGGTGTCCTACTCTCTCATCAAACATCCCATCCTGGTGGCCTGGCAGTGCCTTCTCTGCATCCCGTTTGTTGGAGCTACTAAATCCATCAGAGGCTGGGGTAAAGGAGCAGCGCCTCTTTCCTGGTGACCTTTTATTCCCGGCCACCTCTGCTTTGTGATTTTGAGTTGACAACATAAGCAAAGGGAGGGATGATGCTGAATTAGAATTCATCTCTAGGCTTTCTAGGGGAGCCCCTTCCACTTGTGGCTATTTAAACCTATATTAATTATAATAAAATTTAAAATCAGACTAACCTCTCAGTCAGACTAACCACACTTCAAATGCTCAGTAGCCACAGGTGGCCAGCAGCCCCCGTATTGGAAGGAGCAGAGAGAGAACACCTCCATCAGCACAGAAAGTGCTACTAGATAGCGCTGGTCTATGCAAGTAAAGTTGAGTCTCAGGCCCAAAAAAGCAAAAGCATGGCCTTGGAGAGCTAAAAATAACCCCTGGGGCTGAGCTGGCGCTTTGACATGCAAAGCTGCCTCTCCAAGTCGGCACGAGGTGGGGGGGGGCAGGAAGGGCCCCCTCCACCTCCTGCTGGTACCCCGGCCCCTCCATCCCCTGAGAACTGGCTAGGGCATCAATTAGTTTATTCTTTGGCTCTTAACAAAAGCAATCTAGGCCCCAGGGAAGGGAGTGGATCCAGGGAAACTATTTTCCAGATATTATAATTAAACAGATAACTGGAAGCAGCCCAGCCCACAAGGAAATGATATCCACGGAGTGAGGCCCCTTCCAGAGAGCCCCCTCCCGCAGGACTGAAAGGGGACTGGAGCTCGGAGGAGTCAGGGAGAAGAAGGGAGTCCTTCCCACCCGAGATGGGGCTCTCCCCCGGGTTCCCAGGGAGCACATCCAAAGTAGCCTTCACCTTGCTCTGGGTGGGGGGTTAGGTTGGAGTTAGGGTGCAGGCTGCAAAGCCAAGAGTCCCCCTTCAGAATCCGCCCACCCTCCTGTGCTTCAGTCTCCCTGACTGATGAAGACCTGACCAAGTGTCAGGTCGGCGGGTGACCCATGGTCTGGCAGAAAAAACATGAGGCTTCTGGGGGTTGTGAATTAAGGAACAGTGAACAGTGCGGGTGGGGCGGGAAGTAAGCAAGCAGAGCAGAGGCAGAGGACACCAGGGGGAGCCGGGGGCAGCTCGGGGGCAGAGATGGCCTAGAGGGGGCAGGACAGAGAGAGCCAGGGCACGCAGGCACTCTGCTTGGGCTAGGCAGGCAATGCCGCGACATCAAGGAAATACAGACTGGACCTAGAGAAACCACAATTGCAGAGGGAGGCCGATATCTGAACAGCCTCACCCTCGAATTCCAATCACATTTCACCACCTCTGTCGCAGGGGCCTTCCTCCAGGGCCAGTTGTTTTCCTCTGCAGCTCTGGGGAGACAGGAGGTCTTCATGGAATCACGAGACAGAAATAAGCAAGTTCTTGAGTTCAAAAAGCTGATCTGGGAATAAGGGAGAATCTGGATGCAGGCTCACAGAGTGAGTTTCCCCAATTCCTAGACCAGATTAAAAACTTCCGGGGCAGAGAAGGAGGAGAGAAATGTGGACAGGAGCTGGGGGCTTGGGGAGACCAGCAACCTTGGGGATCCAGCCCTGGACACCATCCTATGGGGATGCTGCAGGGACTGACATGAACGGTCCCCGTTGCTGCTCCTGGAGCACCTCCCCGGGCGGGAGCCCTCGCACGATGGCCCAGCACACGGCTCCTGCCTGTGCTTCTCTAACACCCACGCTGTTGGGAGCCCACCTCCTCTCCTCACGTGGGAGCCGCTAATGGGCACTGGACACTGGGATGCAGTGAGGATGGACATATGGACAAGGGAGTCCCCCCACCGGACAGAGCTGGCTGAAGGAAGACGGTCAGGGACCTCCTGGTGGCCTGAGCATCCCTTTGGCCACCCTGGGAAGCCTGATGTGACCCTAAAGGCTCCTCGGAGGAAGAAGTTTCTTCCGTGGGCACACAGTGTCTAGGTTTTAGAATATAAGGATGGATGTCAGAAACATTCTCGTTGATGTTTCTTTCCTGGGCTGGTCCATGGGTGGGTCTGAGTCACTGGACCAGCTAGCAGCCCATCTTCCAGACTCACTTAGCAGAATTTGCGTTTGTAAGGCCTCCACGTTCATTTCCAGGAGTGCGATACCTTACCACCTCACACCCAAGCATGTAGAAATCTCTGCCCGCCGAAAGAGAGGAATCACACTAAAAATGCAAAAAGAAGGCTCAAAACTTAGGCAGAATCCCTTCGAAAGCTAACAAGGTACACAGGGGGCATTTACTTCTGCTGTGGAGGCTGATTTATTCAAGACAGACCAGTCTTGAGAAAGAATCTCAAACATTGATGACTTAAAGCTTCTTCACTGGAAGAGAAAATGTGGAGCCCGGCTCACAATCGCAGAGATGCAGCTGTCTACACGCAGGATGTGCAGCAAAACGTCACAAGGTATTTATAAATCACCAACAAAGCATGATTCCACAGAGTTATTTCCAGCCTTGCTTGTCCATCTGGGGCAGGGCCCATGAGTTTCTAGGGTGCACATCTCCTCACAGACCAGGAACACTGCTTTCAGCATCTCAACGTTAGAACAGGCTGACTGTAAAGCAAGTTCTCAGACAAGTGTGTTTCCTCGGGGATAGTCATTGTTGATAGGGTTACACAGACGACGGATTTGCACTGTAGGAAGGAACCCATATGGAAAGAAAGTCGGAAGGACTCTTTTTCTAGTGCAGTCTCAGGCCTGAGCATTTCTGACAGCCACAAAACCAGAAAAAGCCAAGGGAAAGTTGAAGTCACAGTGTGGGGAAGTTTTAACCAGAAATGGCTACGTGATTTCCACAAAGCTCACACAAAAGAGGGACGTATTTGTGTGAAAGAAAAGAAAAAGAGAGGTAAGCTTTTTTGACAAGTAAGATCGAAGGATGGTTTCGGGGAGTCCTCGGAACCACCTGTGACCAGAGGCCAGCACCCGGCTGAGCACAGCAGCTACGCGAAAAGCCTCCCGTGAAAAGCAAACTCGCCGGGTCTGTGTGGAAAGGGGTGTGTGAGTTTAGGTGCAAATGTAAAGTTTAATCAGGTTTGGGGTTATACTCTGAAAGGCTCAGGCACGCTGGTGGAGACCCCAAATCACTGCCAGTCGGTTCCTGGGGCCCTCTCCCTGGGGCGGCCTGGGGTGACAGGACACAGCTCTGGGACCCTCCCACAGAGGGCTTCCCTCCCCTCACTGGAGGAGGCCAGATGAGTCCCCACATCCCATTTATGATGTCCTGAGAGGTGTTCCTCAGGAACCTGGATTCTGGGACCCCTACCCAAATGGCCCTGAGCCTTCCTCACTGGACTTCCTGGACCTCTGTCGCCTGGCTGGGGAGCAGACTGCTCTGGGTCACCTCTGGCCATGCCTGATCCAATTCCCCAGGCGAGGAGGGATGGCAACTGGGGGCTGCTTCTCCGCACTTCCAAGCCAGCAGCGAGTCACCTCTTGGTACCTCCCACCCTCCCACCTTAGTTTCCGCTCACTCCAGAACCCCTGGACTCGAGGGCCTACATCTTCGATCACGGGTTTCTGGTTTCTGCCTGGAATCCCTTCCCCCTTCTCCTTTAGAAAACACCTGCCCACTTTTCAAACCCACTCAGCTGCCCTTCAGCACTGGATGGAGCCTTCACTGCATTCCCACGGCACTGGGGGGACCATGGCCACGCTCACACACCGTGGGAGCGGTCCAGAGGTGGGCCTGCCTACAGGACAGCGGGCTCCTGCAGGGTGAGCTGTGTCCGGGCTTTTAGAAGGGTCCAGCCCGGTGCCACCATGTTGCAGGGGCTTGGAGACGCTTTCCAGCAGGCTGAGTGCAGGAACCTGTGTGTAGCTCCCGTAGCTCTGACTCATGCATTTATCTGTTCACTGGCCACCGAAACGGCTCAGGTTAGCCCTGGCAGCCTTTCTTACAACCAACAACGTTCATCTGACAATTTCTGAGCGCCTTAAATGTGTTGGGTGTCATAGTGGGTGGAGGGGTAAAAAGAACGGTTTGTCTCAGTGCTGAACAATCAGGGACTGAGCAGCTTTTGTTCTGCGACTCGTCAGACGCTGCGTAAGGTTTCTCGGGATGCTCAGGTCCCCCCAGGGGGCTTATACTCTCAAGGGTAGGATGACCGAGACTTGCTCCTTGACCCTGGGGAGGCCACCAGCAGGCCCACCCTGACAGGTGGAGAAGAGGGGCCCTTCCTGGCCCGAGCCTGGCCCCGTCCTGCACCTGCCTGCACGGGGACCCCCGTAGGCAGGAGGTCAGGCTTCTCCACCGGGGTCTCCTCTCTCCGTGAGGTGGGTCCGGGAGGAGGCCTGCGCAGGCCTTGGCCACAGGTACAGGCTGCCTGGGTGGAGAATTCTGAAATTCCGGGTGCCTGGAGCGTGGTCTTGAAGGGGTGGACGCTGACCTTGGCCCCTGGACTCCCTGCCCTGTGGTTTCTATGATGCAGGGCCCAGGGCCGAGGATGGCGGTCAGAGCCAGTGATGACAAAGTGTGAAGCTGCAGGCTTATGTCCACTCTTTTAGGCACGTGGGGAAAAAAAGCACCTTCAAGCAAAGGGGAGAATTACCCTTCATGCCTGCCTGGGATGCACTGCCACGGAGGGCAGAGGCCTTACGGGGACCTCGGCTCACGGAGGACGAGGCGCACGCACCCTCCTCAGGACCCCGGTGGGAGGTGGAGCCCCGCCATCAGCAGATAACCGCACTGCCTTGGGAGACGGAAGCTCGTGCCGTTCGGGCCCGGGCCGAGAGGGGAAGCCTCATCTCTCAGATGCCGAGGCGTCAGGGCGCTAAGGCTGCTGGGGCGTTCTCAGCCCGGTGACCGGGAAGGCTCCTGGTGCCAGGGGTGGCAGCTGCCCTCCACAGTAACTGCTCTGTGCCTGTAACTGCGCTGAAGGGCAGGAGGCTGCAGAGTCTGCTCTATCGTTTGGTATTGTTAGAGAATGTCTTTGCTGACAGGAGATCCCTCGTGCCCTTTTTTCAGGCAGAGTATTGGCCGGTTGGGGTGCGTGGGGAAAGTTCACCAGGAAGGGGGTCACGCTGAGGGCAGCTTATGCGTCCAGAGGGTAAATATCTTACCGGAAGCCACGCACAAAGCAGGGAGCACAGAACTGGGCCCCAGCCCACGTCTGGTCTGACTCCAGAGCCCAGGGTGTGCCCACTGACCTACTCAGGTCAGGTGTGGTTGGAAAAGTAAGGTCTCTGTCCCCTCCCCTGAGTCACGGTGTTTGTGTGGCTGCAACAGAGGCCGCTGGAAATGACGTGTGTGACTTCTAAGGCCGGGCCATTCAGGGCTTCTTCCTTGTCACCGTGAGCCTCCCTCTGCAAACCCTCAGCTGCCACGTGGAGCCACGCTGGAGGGGCCACACCAAGGTGCTCTGGTCAGCGGTCACAGCCGACCTAGTCCTCTGGGCACCGCAGACACGGACAGCAAACAAGGGAGTGGACGAGCCTTCTCCGAGGGCTCCTCCAGCAGCAATGGCTCCAGCCCCAGCCGTCGGCGTCACCACCAGCCATCCGAATCGTCCCACCCCGGGCCCCGGATCCGGGGGTATAGCATCCCCTCTGTGCCCTTTCTGAACTACTGACCCCTGGAAAGTGGTTCTTGGGTGTCACTAAATTTGGAGACTGTTTCCCAGCAATAAGTAACCAGAACGGAATTAAGAGCATTCCGGGGGAGAGTGAATGCCGCCGAGATGGGAAAGCACGGGGACGGACCTAGTGGAGCCTCTGCCCTGGGTCTTTCTGGTTCTGCAGCCACTCCTTCGAGACAGCTTCACCCCTGCACCCTCCCCAAACTCTCCGAATGGGGACAAGGAAAACCAAAGGCCTTCAAGCCACTGGGCCTGTGGATGAAGTGCTAGGGCAGTGGTGGACCACCTACTACGTGCCATTACATTGAATCCACGAATTTAACAAATACTTTGGCCCCATCACGTGCCAGGTACAGGTCTGGGAAGGAAGCCACGCACAAAACTACGTCCCTGTTCTCACGGGGCTGATGTGTGAGTGAGGGTGACGGGCAGTAAGCAAATAACTCTATAATATTATGTCACAGAGTGCTCGGTGCTGTGGAGAAACGTAAAGCCGGGTAAGCGGAAAGACAGGCAGTTGACAAAGGCTGGTTGGAAAAGGAAGGCCTCCCCGAGAAGGCGGCGTTTCGGCAGAGAGAGCCCATGCTCTGCGCAACCTCAGAACCCACGCCCTGGGCATGGGTATCAAGGAAAGAAAACTCCAGGTATCTTCCAGTGTACACACCCGTGGCCTCTTAGAAACAGTACGTTTGGATACACACTTCCATACATAAAACAGATAAACAACAAGGCCTAACTGTAAAGCACAGGGAATTATACTCAATATCTCGTAATAACTGATAATGGAAAAGAATCTGAAAAAGAATAGGTCCACGTAGATATACACACACACATATATATTACGTAACTGAATCACCGTGCTGCACACCGAAAACACTGTAAATCAACTACACTTCAATAAAAACATTTTTTAAAAAGTACATTTGGAGATCGCCCTCCATGGGGCTCACAGGCCCCCTACCAGGTATGTGAACAGGAGGGGAGACTCCTCTGAGAGCACCTCTCTGCACCCCGCCCCCCAGACCCCCACCAGGCCTTCCCTCCGGCCCTGAAGACAGGGCCACCGGAGGGGTACTTACACAGAGCACGTGGAGGACGACCGCCCCCTGTCTTCTGTCCTCGTTGGTGAAGATGTCATTGGGGAACTCGTGCAGGGCTACAGAAGGGAGAGAGAAAAACAGCTCAGTACGGGTGGCAACACGTTCAGGGCGGGAGGTCTGGGACAGCGCCGCCACCCTCGTTCTGATACGGGGTCCACGAACCTGGATGAGGAAAGATTACATCTTTATGTTCACAAATCTCCAACTGGAATTTGGTGTTTCCTCCAGATAAGAACGGAGGCAACAAACCGCAGCTGTGCTAGAAGCGCCCGGGCTCTGCCCCCAGGAGACACGTTCATGACCCTTGTCCTGCCATCCTCATGGCTCACTCATCACTTTAGAGTGAGCGTGGCTTGCAAACCGCCACCTGTGACCAAGGGTTCGTGAGAAAACACGGGAACCCCGATCATGCAGGTCTACCTTCTGACACAGTGACAACTTCATTTCAACAACTCCCTCTGTCACCTCACACATCTTGCAAACACTGAAATGTTTTCCCGAGCAGAGGTCTGCAGGCTTCAGGGATTACCCAGGGGTCCGTGGCACACACAGGATTAAGTCCCTGCTCTAAACGGTCCCTCTGTCCCTCCTTTCCTTGTCCCACTCCTGCCCTGGCCTGGGGCCTGGGCCTCTTATGACTCCCTCCCGGCTCTCACTTCTATAATACATTGCCCTCCCCTCCCCAGGGAGTCCAGTACAGGGCAGAAACCACGAGAAATCATCCTTTCTGCCCACTTTCCAAACCCAGGACGCTGATGATGGCCGCTGTGGGGCAAAGCTAAGGAGAGGGAACCCGGCAGGGCAGGCCTGTCTCTCACCCTCGGGCACCCAGAGCCCAGATTTTCTGTCACCGTCCGGCCCACCGTGCGCCTGGACCTGGCCAACCCTGAGCCCCACTCCTTGGTTCTGAAGATGACAAGCCCCGCCCACAGGTCCTTCCTGATGTGCCCTTCGTCTGTATGAACTCTCCGCGCCCGTGGGATGGGCTGGCTGCTGACAGGCCGGGATGGGCAGAGACGGAGGCTCTGAGGGCAGGACGGCCACACAGACTTGTGCAGAGTTGACAACGGCGCACGCAGTGAGCTCTGCTCCTGGCAGGCGTGGGCCCTGCACTTCGCACCCACTATGCCTCTGACCCGGGATGGAAAGCTGCTGCTCCCGTGCTGTAGACGAGGAACCCGAGGCGCAGCCGGACTGGACACCATGCTAGAGGGTCCACGACGAGGACCACGCACCCAGCAGACGGGCCGGGGCCGCCCTCGTGCTGTGATCCCGGCTCCCGGCATCTATTAACCATCTTACTCCCCCCGGTGGCCTCTTCCTTCTGGGGGCCCCTCCAAGCAGGGGACCTGATCTGATCTAAATTCTGCCTCCACACACCAGAGGGAAGCAGGTGGGCTGTTTGTTCCTTTGCATTTCTCTGTGCAGCTGCCACGGGGCTTTTCAGCGCCGGGCAGTTCCCGGGTAAATGTGACCATCCCATTGCCCACCTACCCCCAGAAGTGGAGACTGGTTGGTTGGCCTGGTTAGTGTATCGATCAGGACAGCCGTCATCCTGGGGAAACTGAAACCAGGGTCTGCCCTGTGATGGGCGCCACGCAGAACATTCACGCGTGGGGACCGCCTACCGTCAGCGAGGAGGAGGTGGGAAAAGTGAGGGGGCTTCGAGGTACCTCTGGTGCTGATATACGGAAGCAGCTACTTTCATCCCTCCTACCCCACCCTGGCTGAGGGCAGCAGGTGAAGGCAGTGAAGGCCATGGTGCAGGCAGCCTTACCGGTCTGCGTCTGCAAGGCGCCCACACCGTGCCAGCTCCGTCATCCCTGCCTCTCTACCAGGACCTGCAGGAATGGTTTGATCAAGGGTACTATGTCAGTATGTGATACATTTATGTCTCGAATCCACGCATTTTGGTTTTTAAATCCCCTTGGCACTCAGCAGTGAGTGGAATGACCGTGACCAGGCGGAGCCTCCGGGCTTTGAGTTTTGGTCGGGGAGGGTCTCGGCAGAGGTCTGGATGCCCAGCCAACCCTGGGACCTGGCTGGGGCTCTTGGATAGGACCAGGCTGAGGGCTGTGCCCTTGGAAGGGGAAGGACCCACAGAGCCCAGTGCTGACGCCGGAGGGGCTGAATGCTGTCCAAAGTCCTGGCCAAGCACATGTTGGGCGGGGGTGAGGGGGGGACGGGAGGGGGGAGTGGGCGTGGGGACCACAGCACTCTCCTTCAGGCTTCTCTTTCCTTACGGCTCAGGGACCCTCCTCTCTCTCTGGGGAGTGGGAGGCTTGGCAGTGTCCCCGTCTTGATCTGCTCTTCCTGGCCTGGTGCCTGATTCATCACCAGCTGGAAACTCCTAGTTCCCGGTCAAGGGTGTCTCCTCCTGTCGGAACCCATAACTGGCCATGAGAAAATCGGTGAAATTCTCCGTGAGACGATCCCAGTGTAGCAGTGGGGGGGCTGGGGGCTGTGAGCAGAGCAGCCGGCCCTGCCGGACCTCCTCACTGAGCTGAAGGTGGCTGGGCAGTGGCTGAGACAAAGCGTGGGTGTGTCAGGGGGTCAGCTGGGGGGAATGCAAGGCAGCGGAGAGTTAATTAAATGCTTTCCAATTGGTTTGCTTCTGAACAGCAACAGAAGTCTTTGGTGGATCCCAGGCGTGTGGGAAGAGCGGCCAGGAGAAGTGTGCCCGGGAAGCCTCACCTGACACGGTTCCCACTCTGACCGCCCCTTCATGGCAGCCCCTCTGAAAACATGCACCGGGCTGCCGAGGAAATTACTACAATGATTTCAAAGAGCTAATGCACACCTTGCAGAGAATACTGCAGGTATTTCACGCTCCCTCTTAGAGATACATCATCTTTTGGAAAAACGTCACGAAAAGAGATTTCTTTTAACAACTGAGCGGGGGCTGTCTCCTCTTGCCCTCCAAGAGATGAGCTTCCTTCATAGGCGGGTCGCTCCAGAGCAGGCCCCCAGACAACAGTTTGAAGGCCAGCAGGTGACCCCAGGAGGGGAGTGGAGAGGTAAGATAAGAAAGGGAAGGAGCTGATACCTAGGCTCAGACTTGCCAGGGCCCCTCTGGGAGCCACTACATGCCCCGGGGCTATACGTGGACCCCCGTCCGTCACGTTTAAGGCTGTCTTCAACACTTTAGGGCAGACCCTTAACACTTCTGCACACCTCTGCACTGGCCAAGGCAGGTGTGTTCCTGGGAACAGAGAAGGCCCTAGACAGAGTCACAGGCGCATCAAGAAACCATCCTCGCACGTGGCGTGGTGATGCCTGCATGGGCTGCGTGGTGTCTGCAGGGGACGCCCATGATCTCCATGATCCTCCAAGTGCCCTTGTGAGGAAATGCAAGGGAAGAGGGACAGGGTGTCTCTATGAATAGGAGGAAGAGCCCCTAACTTGCTCATGCATGACTGGCGTCAGCACAGAGCGGCGGGGCGTGGGGTGGAGGTGGCAGAAGGAAGACCCTGGGCCCGGGCCTAAAAGTGTGGGTAAACTGCCGTTGTGCTGCGCCTTCCGAGTCCAGCATGGCAGTGCCTGAGTGTTCAGAGCGCACCGCAGTGAGCTGCACTGTAACCTGTTCTTACATTAAGCATCGAATCCACCACGTTAGAATCTTATCTGGCTCATCTGCAAAGGGCAGTAGCAGACGACCCTGGCCACAGAGGAGGTGTCTCGGGAGCAGCCCTGTCACCAGAGACCCACGGGGGCAGCAGCTTTGTTGGGGGGACGCCCCCAGTGCTCATGACTTATCTCATCAGCCCCTCCTATGCACCCCACACAGCGTCTACCAGTACACACGCTGTTATTTCACGCAGCGTTACTTCGTCCAGGTTCTAAAGCAGTTTTGTATGATGGTGTTTAATCTCCCTAAGAAGGGGTCAGCCTGGGCCCCGGAAAGCGTCCTCAGTTGGGCATCTGGAGCTGTGAGGTTCACACCCAGGCCTCCCACGGTGTGGCCTTTGTCGACGTGTCACTTCACCTCAGTGGGCCTCAATCCACCTGTTGGCCCATCTGAAAAATGGCTGCGGTTCCTCGTCTCCACTGCCTCTGGTCCACGCACACAGTATGGTCAGTGCATACAGCAGGTGCCTAATAAGTGTCAGCAGGATGAAGAGCTCTGAAGGGAGGGGACTGGGACACTGACCGGGGATGGAGTGAGTCAGCCTTCCCCGGCTGACCCTACGGTTCAAGAAAATAGCTGCTGGGGCTTCCCTGGTGGCGCAGTGGTTGAGAGTCCGCCTGCCGATGCAGGGGACATGGGGTTCGTGCCCCGGTCCGGGAGGATCCCACATGCCGCGGAGCGGCTGGGCCCGCGAGCCATGACCGCTGAGCCTGTGCGTCCAGAGCACGCCCCAGAAACGGCGCTTTCAGAAGAGCTGCAGTTGCCCAAGAAGAGTGAACGGAGACAGGGTGGCCGCTGGACTGGAAGACTCTGCCCAGCACTTCTTGGCCTCCGTTTCCTCATCCGTAAAACCAGGCGGGGCCTGCAGTGCGTCCCGCAGAGCTGATGGCGGTACTGATGCCATCCCAGCCGCCCTCCACTTGCCAGTGCTTCTTGCATCCAAATCCAAAAGAAGCAAGGGCGTTTCTGAAGGCCTGAGCTAGGATGCTCACCATTGCTGGGAACTTACCGTCATCCTGGGACTGCTGGTTACATTCCACGTAAGAATCCACCATGCGGAATCAGGGCTGGGTTCAGATCCCACCTACCCCACTCACACGTTATCTTTTCTCCTCTCTGAGTCCACCTCCTTCGTCTGTGAGATGAGGTGTGGATGCCATCCGTGCAGTGTTGCTGGGAAGAGCACAGACAGCGTGTGTGAAACACCTCCCATCGTGCTTCCCGGGTACCTATTGCATTTCTTCCTAATTATAATGATGGTGGGATGCTGCCCGGCATCCAGTCACCAACTCCTGCCTGCCTGGCCTCTGCGTCTGTTTCTCCAGGGCGGCGTCCAGTCTGAAGGAGCCGTGTGAGTGCATGAGCATCTGGTAAGTGTGCTTCCCTGTTCGGGCCGTTGGGAGCCCGAGGTTCCCTTGTCATGCTAAGAACAGCAACGCATCCAGCTGAGGGTTCCCCCAAACACCTTCAAAATCCTCAAAGTCTCTTTCTCTCCCCCAATTTTCTTTTCAGCACATCTTGCCAGCCCTGGGGCGGCAGAGGCAAGCAGTGCTGTTCCCATGGAAACCACAGAGCCTGGAGGGAGCGGATTCCCCTTACCAAGGCAACGGCAATCAGCGGCCTGCTTCTCTCTCCTGGCCGCTTTCCTGAGGCCTGAGTTTGATGAGTCTAAATGGAGGTTTGAAGGGGATGGAGAGTTTTTTGGGTTTCTTTTTTAACGCAGCAGGGGCTTTCACGGCATCTTTAGACGTACTAATTATGTATTGATCCAATGGAGCAGCCCAAAGTGAAGATCAACACACCCGAAAAGGCCAGCCTCCCTTAAAACACCGGAGTGAAAGGAATCTGTGCGGCTGCAACCAACACAATGCCCTTCTCTCATCCAGGGTTTGTTTACTTTTTTGTTTGTAATTTTTGTGTGTGTGTGTGTGGTACGTGGGCCTCTCACTGTTGTAGCCTCTCCCGTTGTGGAGCACAGGCTCCGGACGCACAGGCTCAGCAGCCATGGCTCACGGGCCCAGCCGCTCCGCGGCATGTGGGATCTTCCCGGACCAGGGCACGAACCCGTGTCCCCTGCATCGGCAGGCGGACTCTCAACCACTGCGCCACCAGGGAAGCCCCTGTTTATTTTTTTAATCACAAAATACCTAGAGCATCTTGATTGGCCCCTTGGGGATCGCACCAAGAATTGGGGTCTTGACACTGCCCAACTCCTCCCCTGCAGCAATGGATGACTTCATGCTTCTCTTTTAGACGCTTTGATCTGTCCTGGTACTCTCCCACCCCTCGCCCCCGTGATGCCTGCTGCTCCCTGGTCCCCTGGCATGAACATTGGGAAACGCAGTCTGCCAGGTGTGGTAACACTCAGCCTCCCACAGAGCCTTCCCGACCCTCTTTTGGTGGCCCTGTCATACTGTGTGTGTACCCAACATGTGACTTTCCACCAAACTGCAGTCGTACCTTGGACTCAACCACCCTGTGAGCTCCCGGAGGGCAGGACCTCTCTCTGGGCAGCACCCACCAGGTCCGGGTCCACGAAAGAGAATGACAAATACCAAGTGAATGGACTCAGAGAGCGCTTCTCCCAGGACACAGCTTTTGTGTACACCCAGGACAGAATTATTAGCTGAGAAAGGACACTGGGAGAGACAATTCAATAAAACACCCAACAATTGGATTCCAACTTGGATGGCCTTTCAGCCTGTGGACAAATATCCCATTTCTTCCTGTTCCAAGACCTGGAAGGAGCACACGTGTAGGCCCGCTGCATGGTTAGATGGGGCCATGCCGTATGCTTTGGTTAATGAAATGTGAACAAAACAACAGGCTGTCTGCCCTTTCTAGGCAGACTTTCACAGCCAGTGTCTGACTCACTACCTTGCGCGTTCTTGGTTAAGCCTTCACGGAAACATCTGTCAGGATGAATCTTCCATCAGCCTGGTCCCTGAGTAACTGATATCAGAATCCCACACCCCTGATGTGCACATTTGGTAGTATGAATAATAAACAGCATTTGTAGTCGTCTTAGCCACTGAGATTTGGGGCTGTTTGTTACCCAGCGTATCCAAGCAATGCAATAGCAAACATGTCCTCAGCATCCCTACAGCATTTTGCACATGAGGCTTCAAGGCAACCTTTGGTTTCTCGTGTCTTCTCCACTAGACTGGGGAAGCGTGGGTAAGGCTGGAGGAAATTTATTCTTCTTTGTATCTCCTATGCCTACCTAAGCACCTGTAATAGACAGTTGCTTAATGAGTGTTCATTGATCAAATGAACACATTCGTCATGAATGAAGGCCCCTGAACAAAATTACCTGCAAAAGAATCTGTGAAAGTGGATGTATCCACCACTTGAAAAGTTTCAGGCTCACCTCACACCGGTCAGAATGGCCATCATCAAAAAATTTATAAACAATAAATGCTGGAGGGGTGTGGAGAAAAGGGAACCATCCTACACTGTTGGTGGGAATGTAAATTGGTACAGCCACTATGGAGAACAGTATGGAGGTTCCTTAAAAAACTAAAAATAGAACTACCATATGACCCAGCAATCCCACTACTAGGCATATACCCTGAGAAAACCGTAATTCGAAAAGACGCATGCACGCCAATGTTCATTGCAGCACTATTTACAATAGCCAGGCCATGGAAGCAACCTAACGTCCATCAGCCGAGGAACGGATAAAGAAGATGAGGTACATATATACAATGGAATATTACTCAGCAATAAAAAAAATAACAAAATAATGCCATTCGCAGCAACATGGATGGACTTAGAGATTGTCCTACTGAGTAAAGTAAGTCAAACACATAGAGACAAATATCATGATATTGCTTATATGTGGAATCTAAAAAAAGGGGTACAAATGAACTTATTTACAAAACAGAAATAGAGTCACAGATGTAGAAAACAAACTTATGGTTACCAAGGGAAAAGGGGGGGGAGGGATAAATTGGGAGATTGGGATTGACATTTACACACTACCATATATAAAATAGATAACTAATGAGAACCTACTGTAGAGCACAGGGAATTACTCAATACTCTGTAATGGCTTAATTGGGAAAAGAATCTAAAAAATAAAAAAGAGTGGATACATGTATATGTATAACTGATTCACTTTGCTGTATACCTGAAACTAACACAACATTTTAAATCAACGATTTTCCAATAAAAATTAAAAAAAAAAAAAGAAGAAGAACAGTTTCAGGCATTTCAGGCTCAGTGAGGCTGAGCAGAACACAGGGGTACAAGGGGGAGCCTGATGGCAACAGGAGGGTGCAGGCTGCTGTGAGGTCATCAATGGAATTTGCGGCTCATTCTAAGGACTGTCAATAACAATGGAAAACTTATTAACAAATCAAAATTGTGCAAAAAATAAAAGTACTTATTTAGCCCTTACCATGCATACTCTGGGTACTGTACTTAACCCCAGTCCCAGAAAGATAAAGGATGCACAGTCCTGATCATTGAGGATTTAACAGATGAGTGAACAAAAGGTTAGGCTGGAAGCAAGGGAAGCCTCAACTCTGAAATCACACCAATAATTTAAGCGTCCTGAATTGAAGCACAGAACTAATCTTTATGGAGTACTGTAAATATGTATTTACCACTTTTTCATTGCTTCTATGAGATAGGAATCATTATCCTCAACGTATAGATGAGCAAACCAAGGCCCAAAGAAGGCAAGTAACCAGCCCATGTTCACACCATGTTCATGGAGGAGCCGTCATAGTTGAGGTCTGACTGTCTAGCATGTTCGTCCCTCTGTATTAGAAAAGGCAAATGGACCATTTTTTTTCCCTTGACTTTTAAGGGTGCAAGTCCTCCCTTTCAAAAGCCAGAAATGAAGTCCTAGACTCAAATGGGTGGATGTGTGTGTGGAAGCAAGACGGTGGATAACATCTCTGTGAAGAAGGATGTAACACGGGTCATGGTAACCAGAAGCCTCAATCTAGGGCCCCTCAAACTATTACTCAAAAAGGTAGCAGAGTCAAATTCACTGACAAAGGTCATCTCAGCCAAATGCTTATGTGGTGACATTTGCTTAGCACAGGAAGCCAGGGTTTTATAAGAGCCTGAACACCTGGATCTGAAGCCCTCCTTCACCACTCATGAGCTCTGTCGCCTTGGAAAAAATTCCTGAACCTTTTCCAGTCTTAATTTCTTAATGTGCAAATGAGAGAATGAAAACAATAGCAGTTTATACAGTTATTATGGGGATTAATTGTGATGATACTTATGCAGTACCTAGAATCAGGTAAGTAATGATTAAATGGTAGGTCCTTTTACTCTATTAAATAATGGAGAAGGAGAAATAGGGACAGGAGGTGTTTCCCAAGGCATCAATGCCCTGCCCACCTTCCTGGGGTCCTACCATTTTCAGTCTGGGTAACCCCCAGCACTTGCATCTCTTTGCCTGAGGGCTTTCTCCAAAGCTGAGGATGGGAGCTCTGCCCAGACCTTGCAGGCTGGATGAGCTGGAGAATCTCTATGGCTCTTTGCCCCAAGAGAAGCCCTCCACCAAAGTCTGATGGGAGGTGGGTGTATAAGTACCCCAGCTCCCTCACCGCTTGGCTGAGAGAACTGAGGTGTATTCTGTGCTGTTTGCTACAGTTCTCAGCGGGATTAAGCTCTAGCTACCCAGAGTGACAACTGGTTTTGTAACACTCCTTTGATTGGCTGCATTCCCCTCCCTGTCTCCTTTCCTGACTCCCCTATCTAAACCATCTCCAAAATAAACTTGTACTTGAGTTTGCCTGAGGGCCTACTTCTGGCAAATCCACATTTAGACAGAGGGAGCTAGGAATTTTGCACTCTTGCACCCCTCCATTTCAACAAAGGTTAGTCTTTCCAGCAGAGAATTCATCCATATTCAGGTGAATTTTACCTCCAATAATGGCCTCATTTCCATGCATTTATAGAGAAGTGATGCATCCTGCATTGTCAACAGCAGCACAGAACCACCTCCCTCCTGAACGCAGGTCAGGAGACGGTCTTTGCCCCTTTTTCATGGTACAGAAGTTGATCCAACACCCATGACAAACTCCTTGATTTCCACTCCAGAGCTCTTTTTCTCATGTCCATATTGGCAAAAGATTTTAAACAATCATCCCACAAGCTTTTCTCCTGGAAGGGAACAGACATTCTTTGCAACTGAAGAACCCCAGTCATTACTTACATAGAATTTTGGCCTGGCAGGGCCCTGAAATGTAATTTGATGAACTAGAAACATATTTCTTTATCAATAATAAAACACCAAGGCACCCATGCTGCTCAAGTGCCTGAGCCAGCAGCTACTGTAGAAAGTACAGTGATCCCATGAATAGTGCTGTGTTCTCAGGCCACAGGCATGGCCGCAGAGGGAAGGAGGCCTCTTTGCAGAGGCAAGAGCCTACCACTCGCAGTTGTTGCTCCTGGGGGATCATCACAGCTGTGTCAGTAATGAATTCTTATTAAAGGAAATGAAACATTTATGGTAAATAGCTCTGTGGTGTTCAGAACTTTATGCTCTCCTTGGGCTGCTCTGTTCCTCAAAATGTCCCTTGGTGCCCTTGGTGCCAATGGCAGAGACAGAACATTTTGGATGGATGAACTGGGGTCTGACCCAGGTATTGCATCTCTTGTGTTCCCATGTCTGCTTCTCGATCCAGAGAAATACAGACCAACAAGTGGGTTTCTGATGTATGCAGAAACCCACTACACGGTTCTGACACACGAGGGTTGGAAAGAATATCCATTCCTTCTCAGCACCCTTGGAGAGGATGAGCCTATGTGAAAAACTTTCTTAGGGGAAATGTCATTAAAATAGTTATTTTTGAATGTAACAATTCCCTACAGGAATCTATGTTGAAAACGTTCACTCTTTAAGCATTTATTCTACTGAAGATGAAGTGTGCACGCCAAATGACTGGTAGTTTCAAAATCAGTGATTTTTTTAAATGTTAACTCATCATATTTCAGAGCTAGAAGCAACCTTTAGTGTTCTATTGGTCTATAGATGGAAAGGTAGTTAGCAGAAGGATTTGGTGAGAAGCACTGTTAAAGTTCTCCTCTGCTTCCCCTTTTAAAACCTGCTTTCTTTTTCTCCATGATGTTATTCCATGATCATCAATTTCAGGGATAGAAAGTAGGTCTCATCTCATATGTTCATCAGTTGATTGGTAATGACTGAATGTTTGGCTGCATCTTAGATGGGGTTCATTGTGGCAGAGCATCGTGATCTGCTAACAATGTCTGCCATGGCTATGGGAAAGGAAACGGGGGCACGTGTGCTTCTTATTTCCCTGCACTGAAGCTTTGCTGACAAAATCCTAAAAAGAAAGAATAACTGGCCCTCGTTACTCCTGGTAATAGTGATAACTGTCATTTCCTTTGATCTGCACCTGATTTTGAGTATAATCCATTGAAAAGCTGGAGGGAGATTAAAAGTGCTTAAATAATCAATTATATCTCAATTAAAAACAACATATTCAGAACACATACTGAAAAAAAATGTTTCAGTATGATCGCCAAATATGCCAAATATATTCAAGCAGATGTATTAGGTGGTTACCCATTTATAAAATATTATCTTGAAATCTAGTCTATAATAATGAAATAAATATCTAAGAAAACTCACAGCTAGTTGTAGGAAGAGATGTAAATAAATAGACAAACTATTGGCTAATTCAGTTGGCAAAATACAAGCTGTATTTACTCTTAATTTAGTATTTGGCAACCCCTGGACTCTCCTTGAGGGAAAAATGAAGATGTTACCTGGAGGAAACCATTTTCCCTTTATGTTATCATACATTAGACATTTTTGACAATTTACCTATGGTTTGGGCTCAAAACACTCAAGGATCTTCTAGTTACACCAGAAACTCTTTGAAGCGTAGACTAGAACTCAAGGCTTTTTTTGTTGCATCATTAAGTTTGTGCATCCAAAGTCTAGATTCCAACTATCATGGATCCATCTTTTGGAAAATATCTGTCACTGAATATGAATGAAAATTAAGAGTGTAATTAATCCTAAACAAAAAGTAATTCTTAGAGCCATTTCTCTCCATTTTCTTAGCCCATCACTGGGCTCAAGTAACGGCACATTACAGCTTTGAGTGAAAGAGACTAAATGCCTTTTGATTCCACAATGGACTCTGTTCTCCAACGAGGCTCTCAGGGTACAGACCAAGGGTATATATGAACCGATGACAAAAAAAGATATCTTAAGAAAGCCTTGTGCTGTCTTGTATTTAGCAGAGCGAAACTGGCCACAGTGGAGCAGGCAGATCAAAGCAAGAGGATCTAGAATCTACCTGAGGTGTGTCTAGTAATTTTTGACTGTATATTCGACTGTACAGATGCACTGAGGAGACTCTGGACTCTGCTGTCTTCCTCTGAAGAGTGCTGAGTTTTGTTGGAGCAGAAAGTTAAATTAGTGGTGGGTCATCTCTGGTGCTGGTCTTAGTCTTTTTTCTAATAAAGGCTATTTTTATTATATTCTTAGTCCTGATATACGATCCTTAGGTTTTCAACGGAAAATCTGAGCTGTTTAAGCAACCCTCTTTAACTTTGGCGACTTGAACTGCAAACTCTGTCTCCCCAGCGCTGGTAGCTACTGAAATCTCTACTCGGCAGTTCCAGCCTTTCAGCTGCTGTTCCCCAGAAAGTGCCTGGAGTTGCCCCGAAGGCATGCACAGTTTTGGGGTCAGTCAAGAATTTCAGGGGAACTTATATGCATGTTTTGGGCTCTCCCTCTGTGAATTCTTCCTTTCTGGGATGTCCCCCAAATTCCAGCTGCTCGGGAGCTCCTCACTCTAATCTCTGATGTCTCAGCCCAATAAGATCACGGGTGTAGCTCTGCTAGAGCTCTATCCCCACACAGTGCACATCCTGGGAACTTGCACTGGGAAAAGCCAATGGGTGTGGCCCTCGCACAGTGTGGTTCCCTTCTCTGAAACATCATAAACACTCCAGTCTCTGGCTTGCTTTATTTATTCACTTTCCAGAGCTTTTAAACAATTGTTTTTCTTTATTCTGTTCAGAGTTGATAACTGTTCCTACAGGAGCATTAATCCAATGCATCCAATGATGGGAAGTCAAGTCCAGAATATATCCTAGGTCATAACCTGCTGCAGAAAATTTCCAGTAAACTAAATGCACGTGACACGTTCCCCAAACTTGCTACTAGCTGCATTAAGTCCTCCATGGAACTAATGCAGCCCGAAATAACAGTGTGACCCACTGGTAAATAGCACGCTGGGGAAAGTGAAGGTCACTGGATGGGCTGGCGAGTTATGATGAAAGGGCTGGGAGGTGACCTAATTTCATACCAACTCATATGGTTAAACCAAGGATTGGACATAGCGCACTCAGTACAGTGAAAGATTCACGAAGAGATCCTGCAGGCTTCCAAAGCCCTCAGCTATAAATATTTCAAGGTCAAGGCCATCCAAAGACGCATCTGTGGCAGTTCTGACGTCTCTGAAGGTGATGCCCGAAGGCTCAGAAGCAAGAAAGTGTGTTAGGAGGCAAAGTGCTGTCAGAACCCAGTTAACAGCCAAGGCAGGGAAATCACATCCCACTTTCCTTTTGGAGTCTGGAGGAATACACGTTCCCCAAAGTGTCAGATTCTGATGTCGCACATGAAGCTGGCAAACTGGAATTCACAGCAATAGAAGGCAGGTGTTTAATAAAGGCTTTCCAAGTCCAGACTAATTTATGAAGCTTCAGAAACAGAAAAGAAAGGTAGGCAGCAAACAAACTTTTGACTAAATCAGGCCATTACATAAAGCACATACAAGCAGTAATGTTTAATATTTTTTTAAAGGAAGAAAAGGAAAATTCTGCTCAGCTCCTGAGTTGGTTGAGACCAAACTCATAAATAGCACAACCTGTGTTAAAAATAAGGCGGGGGCTTCCCTGGTGGCGCAGTGGTTGAGAGTCCGCCTGCCGGTGCAGGGGACACAGGTTCGTGCCCCGGTCTGGGAAGATCCCACATGCCGTGGAGCAGCTGGGCCCGTGAACCATGGTCGCTGAGCCTGCGCGTCCGGAGCCCGTGCTCCACAATGGGAGAGGCCACAACAGTGAGAGGCCCAAGTACCGAAAAAATAAAATAAAAAAAATAAGGCGGAAGGACAGGTTTCACTTTGTTCTGGTGTCAGAACTCCCTCACATTCCCCGTGACAAGCCAATGATTGCTTGCCCCCTTCAGAATCTAGGATTTTTTGTCTTTTCTGGTTAGCTTGTGTCTTTCTATGTGCTTATATTTCATTACAGGGTTGGCTGGAGTTGAAAACAGTCAAAGAACTCCTTAAAGAAATCAACATGATTATTTTGGGACAGGAAGATGCAGAGGCGGTGGCATAAATTTTGTGATGCAATAAACTTCGTGATGTAATAAGCTTCATCATGATGTCACAGAGGCCAGAGGCAAACGTATGCATTTACTGTCATAAACCAGGAAATATCTTGGGCCCATTTGAGGCAAAGGCTAATCAAAGGCAATGAACGTCCTCTCTCCACCCCCACCGTCCAAGGACTGTTTTAACACGTACTTAAGGATGTGGGCCTGCAGTTCACCTGGCACACTGGACAGGTGGGTAGGGTGGGATGACTTAGCAGACTTTCAAAGGATGAAAAAGAAGTTCATATCATTACTTCTTTGACCTTTTCTCATGTAAACGCCGAATTTGGGAGCATTTCCTATAGATCGATGGAGAAAATCTACTGAAATAATTTTTTAAAGGAAAGACCCTTTTGATGTTTGAGATATGTATTTTTTGGGGGGTGGGAGGGAACAAATAATATTATTCTAGGATCGACTCCGATGTTTATTTTTCTTGCATCGCTCAAATAAATATGACCAGACTGTCAAACTTAACTGCGTAAAGATCTCTGATGTCCTAGGTAACATGAAGATGAGGAGATGCTTTTTCATCTGAAGATGGAAATGGCAAACTCCTTGGGGGTCCTGGACCAAGGAAACAAGGTCCGGCATAATCACCGGCTAATCTAAGAGGCCGGTGGTCAGGTGCCTACAGGTGGGAGGGCTGGCGAGAGCTGCGTTACCTATGACCCAGAAGCAGAGCAAATCAAGTGGCTTATTCTCAGTGATTTCAAGCAAATGGTTCTCTCCAAGGGTATAAGGTTCCTCTGAGAATGATTCAAAGACCAAAAGACTCTGATCTCTTTATGATCACAGATGCATCCTGTAACGCTAGCAGACTTTTCAGGGACACACAGACGTTTCTCCACCCACTTAACTCAACAATGCACGGCGTAGTTGTTACACCCACTGTGCTGGTCTAACTCCGGCAGAGGGTAACTAGGGCGCAGACCACACAGCCTTGCCCTCCTGGAGTTTGCAACCCAGTTGAGGAAGCCAGATTTAAGTGTGCAAACACACAAACTGGAGGACAATAGAAAGCAGGCTATATCCCCAAACGTATATGTAGGTATATATGTGCACACACATATGTGTATGTGTATATGATACGTATCAGTTGCTGAATAATAACTAACCAAAAGGTAGCCGTCCAAGACAAGCAGAACATTTTATCATTATGGTTCAGGACTCTGGGGGTTGATTGGCCCCAGGTAAGTGGTCCTTACCTCCCCACTCACACAACTGCAATGACCTAGCGGCTGGGACTGGAAACATGAAGCTCCCTCCCTCACTGCCTTTCTGGTACCTGTGCTGGGGGGGACTCAGACGCCAGGGGCTGGAACTGCTAGGGCTCCTGGGCACCCCTCTCTCTTCCTCAGGGTCCCTTCAGCGTGAGGGTTTCTTACACAGGCTCAGAGCTACAAGGCACGTGTTTCAAGACAGAGACCCAGGAGGAAGTTGTACAGCCCTTTATGACGGATCCTGGGAAGTCACACAGAGCATTTCTACCACCTTCTGTTGGTCAGGTGCTTACAAAGGCCTGACTGCCCTGATGGGGATGGGGCAGTAGACTCTGTCTAGATTTTTGGTGGGGGGTTGGGGGACAGACAAGATTCTGGAAGCACACGTGGTCCTGGAGTAATTGTTGCAGCCATTTGGGAAGATGAACTCTGCCACTATTTCCCTCTGTCTGAAACGATAACTTTATCTATAACTACATTAATAATTTATCTGTATCTACATGAACGTGGGTTAGAGAGCAGGTGGTATTTGGGGTCAGGAACTAAAGCACCCGCGTGAACCAGAGCAGTGCGTAAGGGCTGCACGGGGTGGATTAGTCCTGAGTGGAACCTTGAAGAAGGGGAGGCCGTTGAGGATGCCCCTCCAGGTGGGGAGGAATCAGAGACCAAGGTGTGGAGGTGGAAGGAGCACAGCTGTCTGGGTTTTAATGACGTGGGGACTCTTCCATGTGTTTCTCCCTGAATGAAAGCCAAGTTCTCCAGTGGAAACAGCAGGAGCTACTCATGCATGACGAGGTCATTGCTTCCCTAATGTGACCTTTCCTAATCCTCACGGCTACCCACACAGCTCTGTGCTTTACAGAAAGGGACACCGAGGCCAGGTTCATAAAGCAAGCGTGCCCCCGGGGCAGGCCCTCTGAGGCCGGCGCCCTTTCTTCACCACAGTAGCCTCTTCAGAATCCACGAGTCAGGGCTCAGCTCACAATTCCCCAGGCTCCCAGGGATCAAGCACATGCTTATGCAAACCCTAGCTTTGTTTTTTTCCAAAAGAAAAGACTTCACCCAGAATCTGAAAGAGCATGTGGAATTGCACTGAATTTCATGGTACATTAGAACCCAGAATGGGACCCAAGACAAAAATTGGTCAGCTTTCCTGATTAGCTGTTTACTAAGCCTCGGGCTAGAGAAACAGAACCCTGGACTGTGTCGAGTCTGGGATTCTGCTCCACCGCGCGCCTTGCAGTGAATAGTTTTCTGCATCCAGGGCTTCCTATTCAGACAGAACAATTTTCTGGCCCCTTCCAGTCCCAAAAGGGACCGGCCCAGCGTTCTTGCCTCATGTAAGTGCTGGGAAAGTCTACCTGCATCTTGACATTTGTCATCGGCCAAGAATGAGCTAGGAGTCGACCTAGATTCTCCTGGGACCTGAGCTACATCCTGATGGAAGGCATGTTGGCACCTTTTGCAGGAGCTCCATCCCAGGACGCCATCTTATGCTTTGCACATTTCTGGCCATGGGATGCTGGTACCCCCATATCTGGTTTGGTGTGTTGGGACCCACAGTGTAAGATGCAAAGAGTTGGTATCAGGGCTCCCGGAAGATGCCAGCTTACAACAGAGCGAGGTCTGACATGGAGGAAGCACTGTCCTGGCGCAGCTACCACTCCCGTGAACTCCACGGAAAGTCGCTGGGAGGGACCCGAGCCAGCCCTGCCTGTGCTGCACCCGCCTTCCCGTGGATCCGTCACCATTTCCTCACGCCGGCCTGCCAGGGTGTTTCCACCCCCAAGAGCCAGCATCCAGGGCTCCTCTGAGCCAAAGTCTCTGCTTGGCACGGCGTCCCCACCCTCCCTGGTCCCACTATTCGCTCTCCCACCAGTTTTCCAGGGAGCCCTTTCCAAATTACTCTCACATGAGCGCTCATGCCATGAGGTTCCGTTTCTGGGAAGCCAGGCTAACCCGGGAACCACACGAACGCTGCTTCTCCCACAAACATCCCCTTGATCATCCCGAAGGAATCCTGCACTCAGTCACCACGGGAATGGGATCCAGGCCACACGAGTGCAGGCTGCAGGGGCGGGGGGGGGGGGCAACTTGTTCCCACGTCCCTGGCTGTGCGCATGGCAGTCCGTCGTCCCTTCCTTACAAATGACGGGATCCCAAATGAGCCACACACCTCGCCTGTCCGCCCATCAGCTCCGAAGTGGCCTGTTCGTGTTCAGTGACAGGCGTTTCTTCATTGAGACCCCAGCCTGCCTGTGGGTCCTTGCCACCTGAAGATGCACCTGCTCTGAGACATGGGCGGGGAGAAGCAGAGCGGCATGGGGTGAGGCAGCGAGTGGAGAAGCCTCGGAAACAGCTACCCGTGGCCAAAGTTTCCACGGCTGGTGCCACTGATGGAGCCAGGGGCACATCTGACTTGTCTGAGCCATGAGGACTCAGTGGGATCTCTTCTCACAGTGTCTTCCCTGGTCTTGAACACTTTCCAGACACTTCTACGTTCTCCTGTCACATCATCAAAAAAAAAGAAAACTTCTTACCCGGAAGCTCAGATCCAAATAGCCAAACAGAATAGGATTTCTGGTTCTGTCTTGGTCTATTAGAAGCAGGAACAGACTCAGGTGACAACAGAACACCCAGCCCCAAATCCGGGGTGTGTAGAGGATCTGGATATCAGAACCTCATGGTGTGAAAGGAAATGGCAACTTGGGTTTGGGAACGTAAAAAGTTGTAAATTTTGGTGACCATTTCCAAATAACAGAAAGGCAAGTGCTGGACACAGCCTAAGTATGCTTAACGCTGCATAGTATAAGTAAGTGGGTATTACGCGAGAACCACGGTAACGGTCAGGGGGAGGGCCAGGCATATACAAGGGAGAAAAGGCTTGAAAACATCTTTCACACAAAAGGTATGGACCACACACATCTTGGCCAGTCTTGCCTTTCCTGGGGGAAACTGCATTGCTATAAAGTGAATGAAATCATCTCTTTTTATGCCCTGATTTTTAACAAGCCTGGATGAATAGCTGACTGCTTACGTCCGTGGCTGGCGGTGCTGGGTCCGAGGGAAAAGCTATAATGTTTGACCAGCTACATTCGCTTGTGTATCCACCTTCCTCCCCATCCCTCTATAGAACCCATCTGAAACCTGCTAAGGTATGATGGTCTGGAAAGGAAAGTGAACCTCTCACAGACAGATGAGTGGTACTTCCTTGCCCAGGTGACAAGAACTTGTAGTTTTACTATAACCAGTCCAGGTGAAATCAAGCAGGACAGCATCCCTGTGGTGGACGCTTTCAGTGGCTACCTAGGTGTCCTCCACTGGGCTGGGGCACCCACCACCCACTTCCATGAAGGTTGAGGGCATCCTTCTCCTGAGAATTGTCCTCTGCTGATGCGAGACCCCTCACCCTAAACGCCTGGAAGATTAAGTCCTTGCTTCAAGAGCAGTGTGCAGCCAACCCCTGCCTCAAGGTGGGATATCTCCATGATGCCATCCATGCCCTCTGGTCCCAGGTCAGGCTGAGGCCAGCGTGCAGCTGAGAATACGCCTTGGCTGACTCTTCCTCCTGAGCCTGTCTTACTCCCCTTTGCATAAGAACTGTCCATCAATAAATCAGGGGCTTCCCTGGTGGCGCAGTGGTTGAGAGTCCGCCTGCTGATGCAGGGGACACGGGCTCATGTCCCGGTCCGGGAAGATCCCACATGCCGCGGAGCGGCTGGGCCCGTGAGCCATGGCCGCTGAGCCTGCGTGTCTGGAGCCTGTGCTCCACGACGGGAGAGGCCACAGCAGTGAGAGGCCCGCGTACCGCAAAAAAAAAAAAAAAAAAAAATCACTATTTCAGGGACCCAACCCAAGACAGCCTCTTGAATTCGCTTTTGCTCTCAAGTCTCCAAGGGAATGAGGTCTCTCACTGAAACGTAAAATGCACACCCAGGGGAGAGGTGAGTGCCCGTGCCTTCAGGGATGACCAGAGCGAGCTTCGCCTCTTTCTCTCCCTCCGAATCACTGCAGCCCAGAGCTGGACCAGTGGTTCTAACTCTTTGTGTTCTGAGCGAAGCCCCAGGCCTGAGCAAAGCTGCAGTCCAAGCTGTGTGCCCTGGAAACCGACTGATAGCACAGAAGCAGATTTGGATTTGGCACCAACAAACAATTCTGCTTCCTGCCGCCCCCCTACCACAAACATCCCTGGAATAATTAAAATTGGGTAGGATTTCCTTCCCCCAAATCTCCCTCTGAAGTGGGATTCTGGGGAGATTTTATATTTTAATAAGAAATTTATTTCCCAGATGATTCCATCACTTGGAAGGTAATGAATTTGGACGAGCCAGGCATCCCTGCTGAGATGCCCCAAAGATTAGTGCTCGCATCACTTTCCTTGGTTAATTTTGAACCTCTTGTCCTCTTGCAGTCTGAGCCCCGTCACCGCAGGAGTACTTCGCTATTGGAGGGAGGCACTGCTCTCCTCCACGGCAATGATTTAAAATGTCTAGAAAGTTCCAGTCACATGACTGATTTGGGCAGGAGGGACTGCAGATGGCTAACCCCAGGCTCTAAATGTTCAGATGACACAGTTGGCATCTCTGCGGGTCCCGCGAAGGCCTGGCGGCTGAGGCGGTGCGGACAGATGCCCGTCCAAAGGAAGCGAGGCAACCGCAGACCCTCCCTCTCTCCACACAGATCTACACCCCAGGCCCTGGGGACTCCGCTAGGTCCCGCCCGGAAGGAGCGTGAGCTATTTTAACTTGGAATGTGGCAGGCGAGGCCAACGGAGCCCCAGCCAAGAGATACAGTGTACAGCAAGCACGCCCAAGAGAGCATTTTCCCAACAAATCAGGTCTCTTCCGAGGACCCAGAGAGGCAGGAGGCACCGTGGTCTGCCCGCAGCTCGCCCCAGGAGAATCGGCCACATTTCTGCGTGGTGGGGTGGGGCGGGATGGACCATCTGTCAAGGCAGTGGATGAGCAGGCAGTGGGCGGTACAGGTGCGCTCCTGGTGCTGGATCCCTGAACCGACTGCTGACCCCTTCAGTGTTCCCGTGTTCTGCTTGGTCCTCTTTCCCTAAGAAACTCCCACATTCTCCACCCCTCCACCCACCCCCTCACATTCCACGAGCGCTTTGCATTTCAAGTATTCTGCTCTTTTATCCTGAACCTGGTCCTAAAGTGCAGAAAACAGTCAGTAAATGGCAGTTGCAGGAGATGCATGGCTATTATACAGTATGCTTTTAGTACCTGGTTAACTTATTTGATACAAATTCTGGAGTAAATACTCTGCACCAGGCACTGTATCTGTAAGTCAATAGGCAATGCTTACCCTGTTTGCTTAGCTTTCTCACTTTTTTTTTTCTTAACGTATATACACCTCACTCCATCATGTGCCTCTTCCAAGGTATGCACAGCAGGGGGCCCTCCCTGGGTTTCAGGTCCTCCCAACCGAGATGCCAGAGATGTAATTCGGGATGGTACTGCTGGTGTGACCCGCCCAAGGCGATGGGAATGAGAGTCACTGAGACCACAGACAAAGAAATGGCTCACACCTGTAACTCAGCCCCACACACTGGGTCACCTGGTCAGCTGGTACAGATTCCTGACACTGTGGCGATGAGGTCGGAACCCACCATTTAATTCAGACCTATCTGCCAGCTCCACCAGCAACCACAGCGTCTAGAAAGAATTCTCTGCCTAGAGTCAGACGCTGGCCATCAAAAATATAAACATTATTGGAAAGATCAGGAATACCTTACTCGTAAACGCCCTCCAAGCTATAGGGCTGTTGAAGTCCATCGCTGGGGGTGGATGACACTTAAAGAGCAGGGAGTGTGCACGGTGGGAACGCTGGTGTGTTTGCAGGGATGTGTGAGGTGATGCTGGGCCATTCAAGGACAAACTGTTTTTCATGTTAATAGTTATTTTCATGTTATTATAAAATACCCATGTTCATTTACGGAACAGAGGGATATAAAAATCACCTTTAAAAAGAAATAGATTTTTTTGAGAGTGAGTTTACTTTAAGAAAAGTGTAAAGGAAATAATTATCCACGAAGTATGTGGACGTGGCAAACATATAACTACGGAATGCAGGCAACTAAGTACAGGCACCTTGGCCTGGGGAGTAAAGGGTCAAATGTCCACAGTGAGTGGGGTCCTACGGCAGCACTGACCTCTCGGATTCCCAGGCTCCCAGATGAGAAAGATGAATGACCATAAGCCCTGCCACGTATCGATCGGGGATGGTGGGCTGGACCCTGGTGCCAGGCCATGCATGCAGCCTGGCAGATGAATGGAATTATCACCATCGCACAGATGAAAAGATTGGACTCAGGAAGGCAAACAACTTGCCCAAGGCCTCAGAGTTAGAGTCAGACCTAAAACACAGTTTCTTTTGACTCCAGAGCCCACGCTTTAACCAAGATGTTGTCCTGACCACCAGGAAGCCAGCATTTGGCCCAGAGGTTAAGGAAGACTCATATGACTCTGTCAAGGTCAGAAGGTTTCAGAGTTTCCTCTCATCTCAGTTGACACTTTCAGATGTGGTGCACAGGGCACAACAGTGGGGACCTGCCGCAACCTCTTTGTTTACGGGTACCTAACCTGTCAATCTTAATAACAGCTCTAATTGTATCAATCACTGAGTCACTATTGTCTTTTGGCAAATGTCCCGCTCAGTCTTTTTCAGTGGTTCAAACAGCTGTCTTTAGAGCTTTTTTAAGGTAGTTAATTCTGTCAAGGATAACATGGGAGCACCCAGACATCTCTTTCCCCAGAAAACTAGGTGGTTTAGCAACAAAGCAAGCCAGGGGGATCCCTGGGCTCTGACCTGCCTCTCTCTTGGGCTTAGTGGCTAGAGGAGGATGCAGTGAGGGTCGGGAGACAGCTTCCACTGCCAGCTTTCTTGTGAGTCTGAGAAGAGTTTCTTCCGTGGGGACTCGACTAGTTGCCACTCTCTCAATTCCCGAAGGGCCACGGGCTGTGCGTTAAAGAGGTGTTACCCGGGGCTCAAGACTGATGGCCACCTCATTACTGTCCACGGGGACAGACGGGAGAAACGTGCCCCTTGTGCTCAAGAGGACAGTTCATACGGCCAACAGTGAGCAGAAAGCGTGGTTTCTGGGATCTCTTTGGGAGGGATCTTTGGAAGTTTACAGATTTAGAGATAGGTAAGCAATTCAAGGTCAGACGCACACAAATGATACGACCTCTCTCTATTCCCAAAGATAGTTTCTACTTCCTTCTACCCAAAGCCTCCAAGATTGTGCGCTGGATTCAGAAAGAGAATGGGGCAACCCTTGGCTCTGTTATTCAGTACGGTCAAGGGAATGGAGCACTGTAGAGGGAGCCACCGTCAGGATGCTGACACACCGCCTGTTGATGAAAAAGACCGCATGCCACAAAATACACCAGCACCAACATTTTTGAACATAAGTTGATTTTTCTTCCAAGTTCAAAAGACAGTTCAGGACCCACAGACTCTCAGGGCCACTATTAAGCTCAACAGAAGTTAAAAACGTCACTGATAAGCACGCTGGTGTCTCTGAATAGTGATTCTTGGCTGACAGAAACCTGGAACACCCTACTTTTTTTTTTTTTTTTTTGCGGTACGCGGACCTCTCACTGTTGTGGCCTCTCCCGTTGGCGGAGCACAGGCTCCGGACGCGCAGGCTCAGTGGCCATGGCTCACGGGCCCAGCCGCTCCGCGGCATGTGGGATCTTCCCGGACCGGGGCACGAACCCGCGTCCCCTGCATTGGCAGACGGACTCTCAACCACTGCGCCACCAGGGAAGCCCCGGAACACCCTGCTTTTAACTTTTCTTCCAAAGGCCCTTGAGCTCATCTGAAAAAATTAATTGGGAAAAAATCCATAAAAGAGCAAAATATGTAAATAGTTATGATAGTATCTACTGAACCTCAGGCATTTAGTAAATGTAAATTATGAATTGAGAACAAAGGATATGACCCTTGTTGAAATTATTACTCTGGTGTTTGCTTAATTTTCTGGAGTCACGGGCTGCCTTATCCTGCCGTCATAATTAAAATGAAATAATATAAAATAAAATGAAATACTTGCCATTAAAAGCTATGATCTTAAGTCAGGATTCTGAAATATGAAAGCCCATATACACTTGAGAAAAAAGAATAAAAACCTCATGGAGCCAGTGGGTCAATCATATGGAGAAGGGGGCCCGTGTCTTTATTGATTAGTCCCTGTGAATGGGGCTGAGAGTCTAGTAATTCTCCATCACAACATGGCACAATGCCCTTTTGTCTCAAGAAGTTATAGGAAGCAGGAGGTTTTTTTTTTTTTTTTTTTTTTTTTTTTGCGGTACGCGGGCCTCTCACTGCTGTGGCCCCTCCCGCTGCGGAGCACAGGCTCCGGACGCGCAGGCCCAGCGGCCATGGCCCACCGGCCCAGCCGCTCCGCGGCACGTGGGATCATCCCGGACCGGGGCACGAACCCGTGTCCCCTGCATCGGCAGGCGGACTCTCAACCACTGCGCCACCAGGGAAGCCCCAGGAGGTTTTTTTAAATTAATTTTTATTGGAGTATAGCTGCTCTACAATGTAGTGTTAGTTTCTGCTGTACAGCAAAGTGAATCAGCCACATGTATACATATATCCATTCTTTTTCAGATTTTGGAAGCAGGAGTTTTGGATGTACGGGTTGTGTAAGGCCATGCATCCGCCCCAGAAATCCTAAGAGCAGCTGAACTATTCCATTTTTCTGAGTGCAGAAAGAGCGAAAACAGCTACGAGGTAACCAGGTTTCTGCTCTGCGACTGATCTCAGCGACAGCACTTTAGTTAAACTACTCTGCCCACTGGTAACTAAGCTGACATGCAGTTTGGCCAGTTCCCAATGAGCTCGCCCGCAGAGACTTCGGAAATGAGAAGTCTAGGAAAGCAAGCATCACCTGGTGGCACCTGGAATGCAGCGCCAAGCGTCCCAGGTGTTTGCTCCTCTGGGAGGATGAGGTGGGTGGGGCTGGGCTGCCCTTCTCACTCATTTATAGGAGGTACTTTCTTAGATCTCTCTCTCGATCTGAAGGAGAACAGAACCCAACCTGTGAAGTTCTCTAACAAAGCGTCGCCCTGTTTTTGGTTTATCTTCCAAGTAGAGGGTCAGTCCCTCACTTCTCAGCCCAATCCTTGAAGCACTCAAGGCAGGAAGAAGGAGGTGTGATCAACCCTCAGAGGTGGGCAGGGAGCAGAGCTGAGGTTAGGGGTTCAGCTCTGCTCCAAAGCCCCTGCCCTCCGGCCTCTGCCTGGCCCAGAGGATGACTGCCCAAGGTCCTGTGATTGCAGCTGTCACCATGGGAGGAAAGCCAGAGTCAACACGCACAGTCACATTACCTCCTCTTCCTTCATGTAAGAAAGTCTCCTTGGTGATGCTGTCCCCTCCCCAGCAGTCTATGGAGAAGGGAGTACGATGATGGAAGGGTTTGTTTGGGATGTAGTGACGTAAACACGCAGAGAGGATGAGCGATACCTTTCCCAATTTAGCCCGAATTTAAAGAAGGAAGCATCCCACCTATATAGCCTTATCGGAAATAAGCAAGCTAAACAAAACTCAGTGGGGAATTTGATGACAAAACTGAAGCAGCAGCTAACCACAAAGAGACATAATTCTAAGAAGGCTTGGAACAGAGCTTCCTGACCTCCAAGAGGCACCCGCATCTTGGCGGTCAGAGAGCATTTTAAAGGTCAGTAGCTAACGGCTTGCTGGGTAAAGTTACTGGGAAGCTGGTGTGGTGTACAGACCTTTGCCTTCACCTTCTCTACCCAGGGACTGACTAGGTTTAGGGGGTGTGATTGACTCAAGATGGAATTTCTTGAAGTCTTCTAATACTGAGGCTAAGCAGTGCACAAGCTGGGATGCAGTTCTCTAGAGAGCTCTGTGTCCACCACACGAGTCGTGTATCTCCTCTGAGCTGCAGTCTCCTCATCTACCAAATCACGCAAAAGGTATTTTTGCTTTGGAAATTATAAGGTGCTGTTGTCATCATTACTCAGAAGCATTGATTCTGGCGCAAAAGAAACCAATCCGATCTAGTCAGAGTGCAGTGAAAAAGAAGGAATGATGGAAATGAACACAATGGACTGTGAAAAGAAGAGAGGGAGAGTGAAGGTGGTGAGAAAATAGAGAGCCCTCCTGTACTCCTGGGAGAAAGGCAGGAGGATCCCCAGTGGCCCGGAGGCCTCCAGACTCTGAGAACCTCTTAGCACATCACAGGGCATTTAATTCTGTCCAAGAGGAATCTGTTTAGCATCGGAGCCCTTGGTTCTGATGCCAAAGAAAAGCTGTGAAAAATAGTTAATGCTCTGCATTTACTGAATGGATCTTCCAAATTCTTCTTTGAAGGTATTCTTATTATTGTCCCCATTTTATAGATGAATAAAACTGAGGTTTAGGCATTTAAACAATTGCGTTCAAGGATCTGGAGCCAGAACTCAATCCCCTCTTTGACTGATCTTAGCGTCTATAACTCTAACCACCATCCAAAGAGGCAGGAGTCTCTTCAGTTCCCAGGCTCCCAGTGCAGAATCACATTCTTGTTCTTAAAATTTATTTATTTTTGGCTGCGTTGGGTCTGCACTGCTGCATGCATGTTTTCTCTAGTTGCGGCGAGTGGGGGCTACTCTTCGTTGCGGTGCACAGGCTTCTCATTGCGGTGGCTTCTCTTGTTGCAGAGCAGGGGCTCTAGGCGCACGGGCTTCAGTAGTTATGGCTTGTGGGCTCTAGAGCACAGGCTCAGTAGTTGTGGCGCACGGGCTTTGTTGCTCCGCGGCATGTGGGATCTTCCCGGACCAGGGCTCGAACCCATGTCCTCTGCATTGGCAGGCGATTCTCAACTACTGTCCCATGAGAGAAGTCCCCAGAATCACATTCTTTATTGATGCTACAAGGCCTAGGGGGTCTGGAGGGGGGACACTGGAACCCAGGTTTTCTCTTCCAATTCAGCCACAACATAAGCCACACCCAAGTCGTCTCTCTTAGATATTTACATCCCCATGATTAAGCCACTGGATTGACAGAGCATAGGAGAATTGAAAAGAAATAGCACTGTTGGCCCCAAACCAACAGAATGAGGGAGGGGATGCTGTCTGTCCTGGAAGGGGGGTTCTCTCTCTTGAAGTGGGTTTAGGGAGGTGGGGTTTTGGGGGGAAAAAGCAGATCTGTGGTCATGGGGCCCCCTCCATAGCCTGACCTGTTTCCCACTTTCTGGGGCCTCCTCTGTCCCCTCTGGGTGGGAGCTGGGGTGCAGCTTCCTCTGAAGCCCCAGATTCCTTCAGCATGAGCCCTGCTCTGTGCCCCCAAGCACCTGTGCCCCCAAATTGCTTCTCCTCTTTTTTTTTTTCTTTTTCTCTCACAATTGAAACTCATCTTCCTGCAGTAGGAAAACTCTCAAAAAAGTCTTAAGAGGAAAGCAAGCTGATTCGATAAATACAGATGAAGTTATAAGTAACAGATAAAGATATTATTTATTTTATTTTTTTTTAGGATCTTCCCGGACCAGGGCTTGAACCCATGTCCCCTGCATTGCCAGGCAGATTCTTAGCCACTGTGCCACCAGGGAAGCCCCTCAGCAACCACAGGCGTCTCGAATTGTTACCATCCCCGGCTGAGTGTTTCTGGCCATGTGAGGAGGGCTTTTGGAGCAGGCGGGGGTCTCTACAAGTGGGTGAATCTTGGTGGTTTGGTCCTCAGAGCCGTGGACCAAAGAGGCTTCAGAGAAGCTGCGTGGCCTTGGGCCTCCCTTATCACAGCCAACTCTGAAGAAGTGTACGTTTGTTCGGATGCCTACATTAGGCGTGCATGCACTTGTCTGGAATAGGTAATATAAGCTCGTGAAAAGTAATCTTGCTAGAAGGAATGAAGTCCTCCAATCACCCAACGCCAGGCCCAGCGACAACCAGGTGCCCAACGGGGGCCCTGGCATGGATATTCTTAGACATCTACAAACACGTAGGGCCTTCTTTCCTGTTCCATAAATGGTAGCACGGTCTGTGTGCTGCTCTTTTCCTTTAACATATCTTGGAAAGCTCTGCACGTGGGCACATCAAGTCGGCTGCCTCATCACTGCCTGGGGCGCAGGAGTGACCCATCTCCCCAGGGCCCTGGTGATGGCGCCTACACCGCCCCCAGTTGTTAGCTGTGCAGGTCGGGCTGCTCTATTCTTACACACACTTCTTTGTGTACCTGGATGGGTATATCTGGAGGGTAAACTCCTAGCAGCTGGCCCTGCAGTTGCAAAAAGCTTGGCCATGAGCAGAGCGGCCCTTCCCGAAGCCCCCGACACAGCGGCCGCATCTGCTCAGGCCTCGGGGCGCTAGGCTGCGTAGACCCCAGCCTCCTTGGCTGCGCAGACCTGCCGGCTTCTCTCCTGCTCACAGCTGCAGCGACTCCAGTGCCTGCACCAAGGAGGCGGGGCCTTTGGGCATTTGGAACATCGTTTAACCTCAGAGGCAAGAAAAACAGCTGGTACCGCTGATACAAATGCCATCTACCCTTCAGATCCAAATATCCCAAACCCTAAATTTAGGTTTGGTTCAAACACACACACAACTACTCCACAACCCCACAAGCCACTGAAACGTGATAGCCAAACCCTGTGTCCAGCATCCCAGGCTGGCTGCCTCTAGAACTTCTTTTCCATTTGTTTCAATGGCAAAGAACTTTTTCTTTTTTGGTTCCCCTTCCCATTGCTTTGGGAAGCCAAGCTCAGTGAGAAACCTGCCAAGGAGTTATTGCTTGTGAAACGTCAACCTCCACTGCCCGGGTAGGAGGAGGCTTATCGGTGACTGAGGGCAGGTGTTTTTGGAGGCCCTGGTCAGTGGGGAAGCTGGATCAATGAGTCAGATCTGATCTGCTCACTGGCTCTGATCTGCCGGGCTCAGCACTCATTGATCACAAGCAAACAAGCTAATCATAAGTAGGTCATTTACTGCTGCAGAGCCTTGATGGCAGCAGTGGACACAGGAGGTGTGCTGACATGTGAGCTCAGCCAGAAGGCCATGCCTCAGAGAGGGAAAGGCCGGGGCCACCCCATGGCCCATTCCCGTAAGCCAGCACACTTCCCCTCTGCTGGGCCGGTCTTTGCGCTGCCTCATGAGCCCTGCGATTCAATTCAATGCCCACGGTGGCAGAGGCTGGTACCGAATGAGCCCATGCTCAGGGTGTCCTCAAACTCCGCCCGAGGCTCCTTTCTGAAATCTCTGAGGTCCCTCCAAGTCAGCGGCTGGAGGAAATATCTCAGCAAAGGTTTCTCATTGTCTGGAACATTTCAGCAAGGGATGGGTTCTGTCCTCACAGAGGCAAGAACACTCCAAATGGGAAAGAAGGGAGACTCTCCCGGGCTTGCTTCATTCATTCATCCGTTCACTCAGGTAACATCAGTTGAGCACCTGTTACCTGTGTGCTGTTTGCTAAATCTGGAGAGATTCCTGCCTAGCGATTGATCATTTAATTTCACTAATGAGGGTAAGGTTTCAACTAGGATGAGCGCAAGAGAACGCTCCCTGGGTCTCTAGGAGCTCGTATGAGGGGGGCTGTGACCCCCCCCCTTACTACGCAGGGAGGAAGAAGAGCAGGGGTGAGGTAGGTAAGCAGATGGAAACCTGTCCAGGAAGATAAAGAGCCTAGTGCAGCCGGGAGGCAGGGAGACCGACCTGGTGTTTATGCGACTGAAGGAGAGTGAGGCTGGAGGGGGGAGAGGCAGGGGAGCGTGAGGGCATGTGAGGCGGCGGGGGCGATGCTAGACCATGCACCCAGGTGGGCCAGGTGGGAAGTGCTGCCTTCGGTGCAGTTTTTAAAAGGGGGAGCTTGATCAGGTTCCATCTGCGGGAGGATCACGCTGGCCGTCACGTGGAGCAAGCGTGGGCGGGTGGAAGCCACGTGGACCACAGCACAGCCCAGGAGAGAGGAAGAAGGGCAGGCATCCGGCGAGGAGGTGTGGCCAGAAGATTCGAGAGCTTGCAAGGAGGGATGGCCAGCAGCGCTGGGCAGGGAGCTGGCGTGGGGTGTGAGGGAGAGGCGGGTCTAGGAGGACGTCCGGGTCTCTGGCTTCAGCAGTGCGCGGCTGGTTGAGTGGGGCACAGAGAACCGGAAGAGAGGAGGGGCACCCGGTCTGGGGGTGGTCAAGGGGTCAGTTTGGACACGTGGAGTGTGAGGACCCCATGGCTCTCCAGGAGGAGGTGTCAGCTGGGTCTAGAGCTCAAAGGAGAACTCCGGGGCAGAGGTCAAATAGGGGAGGCCCTCGAAGCCACTGCAGAGAAGAGGTCATGTGGGAAGGTCACCCAGTGAACTGGCCTTACTTTTCTGACTCCCCACGGAGCCCTCTGCACGCCCCCACCCCCCGCCATCCCACCAACACCTAACTCCACCCATCCCCAACCAGGCTCACTCTGTCCTCCTGTCTCAGAGACACGCTGCGCTCTCATCCCGCCTTCTCTTTATGGACGGGTAGGACCGCTCCTTCCCCAGGCACCCAGCTGAAACATCCGAGTCTGCCTGGATTCTCCAGACGCTTGGTGGCCCTAGACCCAGATCTCTGAGGCCCCCGCTCCCTCCACCCCATCAGACTCTTCTCACCCTGGTGCGTGGATTTCTAATAAGGTCTGAAGCCAGGCCTCCCAGATTCTCACTCTGCCTCCGGCTGGGCATTTCTGGGCCTCAAAGTCCTCACCTGAAATCGTGGCCACTGCCTCCTAGCTAAGCATGGAGGCACGTAAAGTCCTAAATCTACTGTCGGACACACAGTAATCGCTCAATACGTGTTCGTCATCATTATTTTACTTTTTCTTTCAACCCACTTTGCGCACACTGACAGCCACATCATAGCAGTGCAGTGCCTTCTCTTGAGAGTAGCGCCTCAAATACCCATTTTTTCCTCTGGACTCCAACCCCTCATAGGCAGGGACCGTCTCTCATTCATATTTGCCTCCCAAGCTCCCCCGGAACGCGCTCAACGCCCTGAACATGATGCTCCGTAAGTGGCGGTTCCTCCTGCGCAAGTGCAGCCTACAAGGCGTCTGACAAGTCCAGGCAGCTTGTCGGCAGTGGGAAGGACAAGCATTTATAACGTTCCCGCCGAGAACACAGAGGACTCTCAGAGCCTTGTTATTCAATGGAGTCAATGTGCATTTTTGGAATCCTACTGGATTTTTCTTACATAACTCAGTTTTGTTTTGTTTTGTTTTCTTTTTTTTGCAGTACGCGGGCCTCTCACTATTGTGGCCTCTCCCGTTGAGGAGCGCAGGCTCAGCGGCCATGGCTCACGGGCCCAGCCGCTCCGCGGCATGTGGGATCCTCCCAGACTGGGGCACGAACCCGTGTCCCCTGCATCGGCAGGTGGACTCTCAACCACTGCGCCACCAGGGAAGCCCCCGTAACTCAGTTTTGCTGTTTCGAAGCCTCCCAGGAGGACACCAAGGCCCTGGTGCCAGGAAAGACAGGTCTCCCGGGACCCAGATGTTCCTGGGCAGTAAACTCAGCTCTCAGACTGAGCCCTTTGCCCCAGGGAACTCAGCAAAGTCAACTGTCCCCTTGGGACTTTTCCCTTCTCCAAAATCATCACACAGAGTCTTCCCCCAGCTGAGTGTGAGGATAAGGATACGGGGTCTACAGAACGTTCTGGATTCTTCTGTGAGTGGGGTCTCAGGAGCTAAATGCGCTAGCTTTTTGACGAAGGCACAGAACCAAGTCTGGCGTGGAGGACCCCACCTCCTGTCAGCTGGACCACCAGCGGGGCAAGTCCCTAATTAGTTACTGCAAGTGTACCTCCCATTTGGTACCATTTTTCTGAAAACCCCAAACTCAGGCAGCTGTGTGTCCAAAGGTGTAAGTGTGGTTCCTAAGTCCAAGGTCGCTAAGGTGTGCAAAAATGGGTTTGAGAGGCAAAATGAACAGTGGGGAGTAAAGTACGGCTTCCCATGAGAATCGTTAAGGGTTTGCGCCCCCCTGCCTCCACTCTAGTCCAAACTTTCCAAATGAGAAAACGGGCCCAGAGACGTGAAACGACTTCTTAGTTCACTCATCTTAAGGCCAGACACCCAAATCCTCGCATCTCCTAGTAATTCCAAATTTTGCAGATCACACTGTTGAACAAATTCCAGTCCAAAACAAGTGGCAAAAGACAAGCATGATACCACCACCATCAGTGGCTAAGATGTCTTTGTACCTTCTCAGCCAGGCCCCATGGTAAGTGCTTTATATGCATTTCCCAGTTTTTGCAACCCCTGTTATCAGTTATGTGCCACCACCATCCCTGTTTTACCAAGGGAAGAACTGCCACCCATAGAGTTTGGGCACCTGCCCCAGTCCGCTTAGCAAGCACGTATGGAGTCTAAGCCCCAGGCTGAATTTTTCTGCAAAACCTGAGATGCTGTTAGTGTCCCAGCCGTGTTCCCTGCACACTCGTGGTCCTCATGCGAGGGGCAGAAACCCTCCACCCAAGGACATTCCCCCATCCTGCAGGTGGGATCGTGGAGCAGACCAGAAGAGCCGGGCCTGGATGACCCCCGGGGCAGCCCCCGCCACTGAGGGATGGGAGCGGGAGGTAACAAACCCCAGCCTCCTCCTCCGCCACGTGTCCCAGAGCTCCCCAGTGGGGCTGAGCCCCACCTGCCCACAAAGCTACCTGCTCGTTAACGCACCTTGTACTGATTTCCTTCGCCCACCTCCCTTCCCCACTGGCCCGCCCATGCCTCTTGGCATCGCCTCCCAGGTAAACCTCTTACTTGCATCTTTGTCCTTGGGGAGCCCAGGCTAAGACAGTGGGAGAGAAGGGCAGGGCCGTCCTCTCTCCATGTCTGTGAGAACGGGGAGCATAAGAGAGATGTTAGGAAAGCCGGTCGGGAGGTGGTGGCTTCCCCCACAAACGCAGACGAGGAGCAATTACAAAGCCAAGAAGAGCCACATGCGACGCGAATCAAGTGAAAGACTTTGGCAACAAGTAATTAACCTGTGGACCTGCCCGTGGTCAGCCGTTCCTGACAAGGGGGGCTGAAACCAATCAGGGGTTGGCGGAAAGGAAGCCACAGGTGCCTGTGTCAGCTCCAGAAGACTCAGAGGACTGGGGTGGTGACTGCTGGACACTGATCTTTCCACTCAGGGGTAGCCGCTGAGCGAACCTGGCTTGGGCTTGTCAGAGGCCTGGGAGAATTCTGCAGCACCCCAGGAACCTTCACGCAGAGACAACAGTGTGAGTTTCCAGAGGAGGAAACAAAAAGTTCTTCAGACAGTGCCTGGGCAATGCCTACCTTCTAAGGAGACTTGACACTGGTAACCAAGGCCGCCCAGTCCCTATCCAGCCACGGGAGCTGACTGTGCCAGGCCCTGGGCTGTGTTCTGGGACAGAGATGAACTTGAGACAGTTCTTGCCCTCAAAGTGCTTACAGTTTATGGTTCCTTGTCATGTAATATGAGTGGCCCGACGGGCCTGACCTTTATCTTATATGAGCATAAAAGCTCTGCAGTGACACACGGCCACAGTAGCTGCGGGCCCAGACTCCTGCTGGTGGAAATGCTCCCCCTCCCCCCGGGGGGGCTGAGAAACACTGCTGGTCCCCGGGAGCGCAGCCACATTTGGGGCGCACCATAGCTTTCTGAGCCTGACTTGTCAAACCAAACGGATCAAGGGTTGTGGCCCTGACACTCCCTTTTTTTTTTTTTTTCTTGCGGTACGCAGGCCTCTCACTGTTGTGGCCTCTCCCGTTGCAGAGCACAGGCTCCGGACGCACAGGCTCAGCGGCCATGGCTCACGGGCCCAGCCGCTTCACGGCATGTGGGATCTTCCCGGACCGGGGCACGAACCCGTGTCCCCTGCATCGGCAGGCGGACTCTCAACCACCAGGGAAGCCCGACACTCCCCTTTTAAAAACAAATCAGGAAAGCCCCCCAGTGGAGAAGGGGGTGTACCTGAACCCCATGGATATTCTCCACGTCAAATATAAGAAAAAACCATGGCACAAAGGATCATGCCAAGCAGAGCAGCAGCAATACATTCTGTCAGTTGATTTACGGACCTGAATCAGGTCAGAAGGCCAATTCTGAAATCAAAATAGAATCCTAAAGATGCATCTGTTGTTGTGGAAAATCAATAAGGCCCTGAGCCTGCACTTCATTTCTCCCTGGGGGTCGGGGGAGGGGTGTGTCATTGATCATTTGCAGGAAGGCTGGGACAGACCAGAGCTGCCATCCAAGGTCACCCTCCGGCTCCTGACTCCGGACAGATCATTTCTGGATGCAGACCACTACATGGAATGCCTGCGAATAATCAAGATGGCAAATGGCAGTAAATGCGCATGACTGAGGCCTTCTTGCTGACACCACGGGTGGATTTCTGAAGGCCGTCCAAGGGAAGGAGTGAATGTCCAGGGACCTGGGCCTTCTATTTCTCTGTAGAGTTTCTATCTCCCTCTAGAGGCTATTTCCTTTGTGAAAATGACAACCACATTACTTCATTCACTTCCAATACCTTCCAAGCCTCATATCAGTCATTTAGTTCCTTTTGGCCTCACGTCTAAATGGTTTGATACAGAGTATTTACAGAGTTTCTACTGTATTCATGTGCCAGGCTGGCAAATGCGAGAACTCATCAGAGACGCTAATCAAGCCATTTGCCTTTACCGTGGTGTCACTGACACCGGGTCCCCCCTGACGGGTGAGGCCAGGGAGAGCTGGTGACCCCTTGGCTGAGAACCCTCCCCCATCCAAGAACTAGGGTACTTGTGATTCTTAACTCTGGGTTAAGCGCTGTTCTTTCTTTGAAGAGTTCAACACACACGTATACAGTAGAAGAGAAACTCTGTAACTCAAAAATACCTCCAGGTAGCAAATTAATCTGCAATTAAAATCCCTCCTTCTGGTGGAGCTAGCTTGCCTTCAGTTAAAACTGGCAATCTATTTATTCCCTGCAGGTCTCTCCAGCTGCAAACACCTGCCTCTTTCTCCTGCTTTCTTTATTTCTATAAATAGCAGCCCCTACACAGGCACCAAACAGAAGATCTGGAATCATTTGGCCTCCCTGTGCCGGACCCAGCTCATGTCCAGGGCCTTCACCCATCAGCTCTTCTCCACCGCATGACCATCGGGGGCAGGCCCTTTGGCGGTCCATGTCATTGGGTGTTGGTGACAAGCATGTTTCTCCAGCTCTAATCCTTCCTTTTCCAATCTCTCCTGCTCACTTCTGCTCACGTGGTGACCCTGTCCCCGCTCAACTGCCAACCGAGTGGGGACCACAGTCCTTACTGTGATGTTCTACACGCTCCAGTCCACACCTCAGCAGATGCCCTGTGCGCTCATCCACTACAAGGAAGATGAGTCCTTACCTTGCAGTGTTATTTGTGCCTAACTCACAGCTCCTAGAAATCCCATACGGAATTAGCCCAGAAGAGTCAGGACAGTGATACAAATAGAGAAAAGGGGGATTAACAAGCATGCACTGCTGGCATCTCTCCTCCAGGGACCGCCTATGGAATTCTTTGTGTTTTGGGAGAGATCCCTTGAGGCTTCCGTGATTATGGATGACGACATCCCAAACCCTCCCCGACAAAAGCCACAAGTTCACAACCACAATTCCCTCCTTCTTTGAAGCGACCACCGCCAAGCACTCACCCAGTTCTCTCCAACAACACGTTGTACAATTTTACATATTCTTGATACTAGGCCTTTATCATATCTGTGTTTTGCAAAGATTTTCTCCCAGTCTGTGGCTTATCTTTTTATTCTTTAACAGTGGCTTTCGCCAAGCCGAAGTTTTCTATTTTGTTTAAAATTATAGTTGATTTACGATGTTGTGTTAGTTTCAGGTGTACAGCACCGTGAATCAGTTATACCTATACATATATCCATTCTTTTTTAGACTCTTTTCCCATAAAGCCCAACTAACCATTTTTCCCCCCATGGCTTGTGTCTTTGGAGTTGCATCTAAAAGGTTATTGCTAAACCCAAGGCCATGCAGATTTTCTCCCATGTTACATTCTAAGAGTTCCTCATGTTACATTCAGGCCTCTATTTTATAACTAAAGTCATTTGCTAAGTAGTCTGAACACCAGGACTGCCTTCAGCTCTGTCTTCTATCAGGTCCAGGACTTGCGCCCGAGGCGAGCTCAGCCTTATCATGACTTAACCACCAACATCTTGGGGTCATAGCAATTGCTCGTCAAAATGGACCTCCAAGAGCCATTCACACAACCAGTGTCAAGGCCCGGGAGAAAGAGGCTGGGAGGGCAGCCAGCTCGCACTCTGCCGTCTGCGAGTAGAGTGTGGGGTCTGACAGAGGAGTGGGACAGGAAGGAGGACCTTACACGTGTGCTCAGGCATAAAGCCAACTGGAGTCTTCCCAAGTAATTTGCCGACCTTCCCACACACTGTGAAAAAGCCTTCCCCTCTGCCTTGGTCAAGGCTCTTTGCTTTGTTAGAGATTAGGCTCACGTCCTAATCAGTTTCGGGCTATCTTCTGGGTACCATTTACCTGTCTGGTTCAGTGCTGTGGCTTTAATAAAATGTTAAACACATTTCCATATAGAGTAGGGAAAACAACGTTCCTTCATTGCTCTTCTTCAAAATATTTTCAGGGCTTCCGGTAAAACCAAAAATAAATCTTGCAGATTTTTAAACTGAATTGGAAAGATGATTAAAAAATAAGTTTCCATCTTCTCCCCAAGAAACCTATTTATTAAAATATCTTAATATATATTTAGATACATGTTGACATTTTCTTTATAGAGGTTGTGCACTGTTAAAGTCAATCTTAGTTATTATATTACTAATTTTATGTTATCTGAATAAAAGATTTGGTGTCAAAAAAAAAAAAAAAAGGGCTTCCCTGGTGGCGCAGTAGTTGAGAGTCCGCCTGCCGATGCAGGGGACACGGGTTCGTGCCCCGGTCCAGGAAGATCCCACGTGCTGCAGAGCGGCTGGGCCCGTGAGCCATGGCCGCTGAGTCTGCGCGTCCGGAGTCTGTGCTCCGCAACGGGAGAGACCACAACAGTGAGAGGCCCGCGTACCGAAAAGAAAAAAAAAATAGATTGGTGTATCTTCTAAATGGTCACTATCAATATTTGGGGAAGCTATTGATGTCTGCATATTTATCTTGTACCTGACCATTTAAAACTTTCTTACTAATTTTAAGAGATTACCAGTAGGGACTTCCCTGGTGGTCCAGTGGTTAAGACTCCATGCTTCCACTGCAGTGGGACACGGGTTCGATCCCTGGTCAGGGAATTAAGGTCCCACATGCCTCGCGACATGGCCCCCGCCCAAAAAAAAAAAGATAACCAATAGATTCTTATGATTTTCTAGGTATATAATTACATTATCCTCAAATAACATTCATTCTTCTATTGACAATAGCTACTCACCAGCGCCTTTGAAGCGAGCATGTTAAATAAACATGATCATGGTGGCCATTCTTTATCACGGCTGTGATTTTTATGGGCCATGTGTGTTTTCTGGTCACCTCCACTGATGATTGTTGGATCAGGGAGAGGGAGTCTTTTCGACATGGGGGGATACCCTTCCCTTTAACATCACGTTTTTCATGTAATGTTTTCTTCCCCCCATGGGGACCCATCTGTACAAAACAGGACACTGATAGATATTCCACTATTAATCAATCTTTGCATCACTGAGATCAACTCCTACCTGCTCATAAGAGAAACTTCTTTTAATGTCCTGCCAAATCTAGTTAGTGTTTCCTTTAGCAGTTCTGAATTCCTAATTTTCCTCCAGGGTGCTCTCAGTTAGAGTCTAAACTCTGGGTTATAATGAAGTTCTAAGCCATTGGAAATAAAACACCTCCCTCCACCACTGCCAGGCTTACCCCGCCCAGGGGCAGTGGGAGAGTCCCCTGAGGACTTGGGGGCCTTCTTGTTAACCCCACGTAGCAAACGCATCACCCTATGTGCTTTGCTTCAGGTCAGTGCCATGGAGAACACGCTGGGAACTTCAGAAGCAGCTGACACCAAAATCACCCCAACTTCGGGAGAAAAGCTGGACTCGAGTTTCGACTGTGGCTGACAGGCCCGAGCTCAGTGAGACAAGGAGAAAATCTCCTCCGACAGTTTAATTAAGCTGAGTGACTTTCACTGTTCTGCACAATAAACCCAACCTTTTTCTCTATTAGCAAAAATGACAATTCAGCATCCAGGCCGATTGCTCAATTAATAAAAGTTCATTTAAAAATTCCATCTTTTAATTAGAAGTCTCTGCAGACCCAACTGCCAAATTAAGGACTGATCTGCGTGGAAAGAATAGGGAGAGGTTTTTGGTGCCAAGGCCTGCGCCAGCCCATCTGCCCATCCCTCCTATACCACCCGGGGGCCTGGAGCTCTTCAGCGCATCTGCAAAGGAGCTCCCAGGCCCTCAGTGGAAGCGAGGACGGCTCCTGGGGAGAGGGTCTTGTGTGGGCTGCACAGATTCTACTAGAAGGGGTTAGTGAGGTCAGGGAGATCTAGTTCAGACCCCGGCACCCCAGCACCCCAGCTACTTGGACGCAGGTGAGTGACTTGCCAGGTGACCCTGGAGATGGGAATAATGCTAGTGCCTACCGATGTCACAGGTTGGTGTAGGATGAAAGAAGAAAAGCCAACTAAAGGACTAGGCACAGTCCCAGGAAATGCCCATGGGAGGTCAGCTGTCACTGGTGTGACGACCAGTGCCACCACTGCTTAATTATTATTATTATTTCTCCCTGGCAGACAGGGGCATGGACTGTGTGCCAGGAATCTAGACCTCTGACCTTAGCCAATTCCATAAACTCCCAGCCTCAGCTCTCTTACTTTTATAATGTAAATAAGTAGTATTTGTCTAGCTTGTTCTACAGAGTTCTAAGGAACACGTGTTTTAAAATCCTAAAGGCAAAGAAAAGAAAAGAAAGAAATTATCCCATGGATTCTCAAACAAATTTCATGGAGAAAAAACATTCCCTATACAGCAACTACACTGAGACTGAAATACTCCTATGCCTCAGAATAGCGTTCATTTATATACCAACCCTGTGAAGATGTACCATTTGCTCACGATTTTTTAAAGAAAGCACTGCTTCCGCAGACGATGAGATGTCTGCCCAGAGGTGTGCCAAAGTATCACCTGCAGGTGATTCGGGGACACACCTGGAGCTGGGCAAGTGGAGATGGGCTGTCTGACCACACGGGGTGTTTACCGAGTTTGAGACGAGAACTCGGATTGACCCCACTATGGGGGAGCCTGAGAGAATTCCACCCACACGAGGTGCAGCCAACGTGGTCATCACAGAGCAAAGTGTTGCGTTCTCTCAGTGAGTTTCCCGGTGACAAGCAGTGAGTTACAAACTGAATTTAATCTTGCTCACTGAATGATGACCACCTGCACATAAAAATATGAAATAATGTCCTGAAGAGTCTGGTGGTTGTGTGGCTTTCTGTGCTGCTGAATGTGTAAACTAGAGCCCCTGGGTAAGTAAAACCCTGACCCACCATGTCTCAGGAGCAATATCTGTGGTTCAGAAAAGATCTGTGGCAAAGCTAGGCTTCTGGGGGTCAGAGAGGTGGAAAGAGGCCCGTTGCTAAGTCTGGGACCAGATGCTGTAGGGGCGCCACATGGCGGTCAAGCCGTTTTAACCCATGGCTCCCAACACCTACAGAGCGTCTACACAGGCTGAGTGTTCCAGACCATGGCCTGAAGACTCCATGCTCCCTCCTCAGCCTTCCTGGGGTCCGTAGGAGCATCTCCCACCACTGCTGACACCGGGGGCCTACACAGATGTGTGAGCGTGAAGCTGACAGGGAGACCCCGCCAGGGTCTGGGAGTCTGGGGTCTCCCAGGCAGGAACGCGCATGACTGAAAGGGGTGCAGTGCCCCAGCTTAACTGGCTCTGCCATCTTGGGAAGTGCGGAGTTGCAGGGGGCACCCAGCCACAATCCCCTTCCTCCAGCAGAAAATCCCCCAGTCCTTGGGAAGGCCAGATGGAAGGTCTTGGTTCCCCTAATGAGCCAGGAGCCTGAGATCAACTTTTTGTAAGACCCCCTGGTGATTAATATTGTCCTGGAAGATTGTCTCTCACAGCCCTGGTGAAAAGCACATGTGTTTTAACCCTAGAGACGCATAAACAGGCAGAGTGGCCTCATCCATGGAGAAGGGAGGTCTTGAGCATTGGCTTCTGGCTTGGTTTCGTTCCCACATTTGTAAAGCTGAGGTGGCATCATTATTGTCACTGTCACCATCAGACTGACCCTTCCTTGAAAAGTCCATGGCCCGCCTCTCACTTCAGGACAAGACAATTTCTCCGGCAGGTAAAGGTGACCGTGACACAGACTAAGTCTGCACCAACGTTAAATGCGCCTTCAACTCTGAAATGCCTTGTTGGATCCACAGACATGACCACCCATGCATTTATGGTGTTCATGACATGGGGCCCCGTGGCAGGTGACAGAGCCCATTACCTTTTAAGTAATAAACATATTGAAGAATTTGCTCAAAGCTCCAGCATCTCCACAGAAAAAGCATATGTGCATGAATGCAAAGCATCCACAAACTCCCTAAACTCTCACCCCAGGGCATCCCTCTAGGGATTCATGGACCCCAAATGAAGAACCACTGCTTTATATAAGACAAATATTTTAAGAAACAGTAAGCTAAATATTTGCAAAATTGAATTGTATGTAAACCGCGAGATTACTTGGTATTTAAAGAACTACATGGCAAATTCCTTTGTAAAGCAACAATCTCTCTGTTATGCAGAGATTTGCAGACTATTATATAGGTATTTTGTAGTGTATTTTATATACTAATATATATATATAATATATAATATATATATATTTTATATATGCAAATAAATATATATAATTTTATATATATATAAATATATATAATTTTATATATATATAAATACATATATATATATTATATATAATTTTTTTTTTTGGCCGCGTTGCGAGGCATGCAGACTTCCCCCTGCACTGGAAGCACATTGTCTTAACCACTGGACTGTCAGGGAAGTCCCTATCTTTATATTTCAAATTTTCAAATGTTGCTCTATTTTAAAGGAACAGTGAAATTTTTGGTATAGGTACATAAACTGGTTGCATCCAATCAGTTAAATTTTTTTTTTTTTTTTGCGGTACGCGGGCCCCTCACTGTTGTGGCCTCTCCTGTTGCGGAGCACAGGCTCCAGACGCACAGGCTCAGCGGCCATGGCTCACGGGCCCAGCCGCTCCGCGGCATGTGGTATCCTCCCGGACCGGGGCACGAACATCGGCAGGCGGACTCCCAACCACCGCGCCACCAGAGAAGCCCTAAATTTATTTTTTTTTAAATTTGAAACATAGCAGCTGGTGGTGGGGAGTGCTATCAAAGACAGCAGGCCACAAGGCAAGGAAACTTTTTGAACTTTCCTGCTTTTACTTCTGCATCCCCACCCTTTCTTCCACCCAGTGATGGGCTCGGTCCATCCTGGACCAGCTCTGAAGCCACATGTTAAATATTCAAAAATTCTACAAGCCATTTGTTAAATTGTTATGACCATGACATTGACCATTGTGGGAGTATCTACACCAAGAAATCGGCAAAGCCTACCCAATCACAAACGGGGGCTTTTTTTCTTCCCAGAGCCAGTTTACCAGGCATCCCGCATCTCAGTTAGATAGCAGATACATAGTTAGATACGTTCAGTCAACCTGGAATGTTCACGGAGATAGCGCCTGGCTTTCTGGCTTCCAGACCAAAACCAGAAATGCATTAGCAATGAACCCTAGGGAAGAAGCTGGTACCAAACCTGATCTTAATGGCATATTAATTAAGGATGAAGTCTGAAGCCATTTCTGTGAATGTTTTGGAACCACATTCATGGAGTGACTGAAATAGTAGTTTAGAGCGAAGATCGGGAAAATCGGGGATCTGCCATTAGCGGGGGGCCAACAGTCACGGCCACACCCAGAGCTGTCCGCCAGTCTGCCACGCGCAGTGTCGGCACGGAGGCCCCCTGCCTTACTCTGCTTCTCCCTCTGCTTCTTCAAAGACATCTTGACCCCAGAACATCACAACAGGTGCAGAATACCTGACGTGCCCTCCGAGCCCGACACCTGCTCTGCTGGGGGCTTGCTCCTTCACAGGCATCCCCATGTCCTCCTGAATCCCCCTTCCAGGAGAAATGTACCCTACTTTGAACTTCCATGGTGTTTGGCTGTTAGGTATCTTATGTCACTTACTACACTGGCAATACAGTCTGTGTGTGTGTGTGTGTGTGTGTGTGTTCACCTCTACCAGACTACACCTTCCAAAGTGTGGGGGGATGACGTGGCTTTCCCATCACTAACGTGGATGAGGGATAAACAGACGAACGAACTGACGCTTGCATTTGCCATCTACCTGTAGGCACAGGGGACACACGGGAGTGGGTCAGTCTTCCCTCGTGTCTAATTTCTGGGATTTGGCGCTGTCAGTGTATCAGCCAACAGTGGTCTTGTCTGCGTGTGTGCACATGTGCGCGTACACGTGCATGTATGTACAAAGGAGGGGGAAGAGTTTTGTGTGCAAACTTCACGCAGTCATCTCCCAGCCCATGATAGGATCCGTACTTTAGCGTCTGAGCAAAAGCTACTTTGGAGAGAGAAGAGCCCTGTCTTTGCACTTGGATGGTGCGGCCTGGTCTCCTGTTTCAATCCACTCCCTTCTCAGAGAAGGAAGGCCAACCCTAAAATCCCACACGAGAGTCGCTGAGATAAGAGCCCTGCTCAGGGACCCGCCAGGACTGCTGTCTCAAACTCGGAGCCACAGGCCAAGCCACTCCACTTTGGGAAGCCAGATATATCAGTAGTCCTACAGCAGAAAGGAAAGGAAGGATGTCTGGGTGAACCTCTGCGGGCAGGGCTTAGAGCCCCAGTTTGAATCCCCAACTACCAGACAAGGCAGGTCGCGCTGGACTCTGCAAGGTGCTGAAGGGGTAGGGTTGGGATGGGGCCCCTCCGTGCACACACAGGCAACCCGAAGGTCCCTGGTGGGCTGAGAGCACCTGTAAGGTGGCAGAGAGGAGGTCTATGTGGACAGATACCCCCTTGGCACTGAGATGGGTGTCCCATTTGCACGGGAATCTTTTTAGCCTCAAAGAGTTGGAGTTGGCAAGGCGACATGCATGCATGGGCTTGTGACAACAGCACTTTGATTCATCAGTACTCATAAACTAATGGCATTCTTTACCAAACTCAACAAATTGAGGCTTGCTGGTTCTTCTCAAGACTTAATGGAGAGAGACCCCAGGCCAGGTGTGGACATGAAGAGACACAGAAGGCCAGAGCAAGAACAAATCTAGATCAAGAAGTACATTTACTCTCTCAGGTTACACATGAGTAAACTGAGGTGGCATCACATGTCCAAAGTCACACAGGGATGGCCTGGCAGAGCCAGCTGGTCCTCGGGTTCCCTGACGTCCCCAGGTGAACGCACTTACTATGTGGACTTGACCGCTCAGGAGGGAAGGCAGCCACGGGGCGCGCCCCCTGCTCGGCCCTGAGCTGAACTTTCTTCAACACAGCACGTCGGGTCAGGAGCAGCTGGGAGTCCTCAAGGTCGGGGACGCGTTCTCCAAAAAGCTTCTACAGCGCTAAGTACAAGCCCAGCTCCCAGCCCAGACAGTGAGGAAACTCAAGCATCCCAGAGAGTCTTAATTTCCACCAAAGCTCCCCTCTGCTGCTCTTCCCTTTTCCTCGGCTCCCAGCTCGGTCCCTGCTTCTCCATCTCTGGTCCTGGCATCATCATGATGACCTCAGCATCCCTGGGACAGCCGTTCAGGGCCCTGGCCTCTCACTTTCCTGATCCTATCACTTCCAATGTCCAGGTTCTCTGTCCCTCCTAAGACTTGATCATGAATGACATCACTAACATCCAACATCCTTGTTACAAGCATCCTTTCTGACCACCACCTCCCAGCAGTCCAGGCCACCTACTCTAGAACCACTTCCCCAGGGCCCAAACCCCCTTTTCACTATCCATCATCTTCCTTTCTTCACTGCCCTTGTGGCCCACCAGGTCCCACTGTCTGTCCTTCTAATCACTCTTTTTCAAATCTCCTAGCCTCCTGGCCCCTCTCGTCCTGTGTGGTACTCAAGTGACAAAACTTCAGACTGTGGTTAAAGCCAACCCGCTACCTCCTATGGGCACCCCTGAGCAACTGACATGGCCAGAGAAAAACGACACACCTGGGCTAGAAGGGCTCCCCTCAAACGGGGTCACCAAAACCCAAAGGGGCACCCAGGGAGCAGGCAATCTGACTACGTTTTCTATGTGATTTGCTCCCCACTCTTTGGGGTCATGGCTTCATACTTTCTTCTCTCTCCTCAAATGCATCCTCTCCATCAGCTCATCACTCTGCCTTATGTTCAGAAAAATTAGAAGCAATCAGGCTCTCATCTTCCTCCACCGGATCCCAGAGGCACCCATATCCTCTCTCTCCTCCTGCTGTTAAAGTGGAGTGTCCCTGCTGCTTTAGAAGGAGGTCGGGGAATGCGTGTTCTGGGTCTCATCCCCTCCCAGACTGTCGACAACTTTACCCTCCTCGTCTCCCCTCTGCTCCTGAAACACTGACTCTCCCTTTTTCCTCCATCATTTCAATCAGCAAACAAACAGGTTCCAGAATCTCCACCCAAAAGTGTCTCATCTTAAAAACAAAGCCTTCCCCAGTTCAACATCCTACAAGCCGCTGCCCCATTTCTGTGCTCCATTTTTAAAGAAAAACTTGCAAAAGCGTAAACTCAACTTCCTCATCTTACTTTTGGACTCGGCTACTCTTTGATCATTTAATCCACTCCCCACCCTCCAACCTCCCTCTAAAATGGTTCTTGCCAGGTTGCTATAGACTGAACGGTGTCAGGCATCTCAATGAATGCTCTCTGACCTTGTTTCCCTGGTGACCACCCTCCTGACCTCTCTTGGTTTTGAGGATGCCGTGCTCTTTTTTTTCTTCTTCCCCACTGGCCACTCCATCTTGGCTTCCTTCACTGGTACTTCTTCTACTGGATCTGCATGGTGAAGGACCAGATGGCTCAATCTCCAACATCTGTCCAGGTCAGTTCATAGCTCTAAATGCCACCTATAAGCTACGTTTCCAAAATGCATCTCTAGATATGCCAGAAGTTTAGGCACATCTACACCTAGATGACATCCATACATAGACCATTTAGATGACAGTACATTCGCTATTTCCGCCCAGACCTGTCCCTTCTACCCGCACCTCCATCTTCCCCGTCTTGGGAGAAGTTACAAAAATCCACCCAGTTGTTGATCCACATGTTCAGGAGTTTTTCTTGCTTCTTTTCCTTCTGCTCTCCCACCCAAATCACTGGCAAGTCCTCTTCACTGTCCTCTCACATAGGTTACAAGTCTGCCCTTTCTCTCCACCCCTACCGCCATTACCATCTCTTTCCTGGACCACTGAAATGGCATCTTTATTGGTGTCTTGGCTTTCACTTTTGTGCCCCTTGCAATCCATCTCTCCCTCGCCCCGGCCCCCGGCGACCAGAGTGGTCTTTCAAAATGCAAATCAGGTCATGTCACTTCTGTGCTTAAAACATGTCACACCACCCTGCTTATTGCTTTCACGGCAATTATCCCAGCCTGTAATTACCTCAATTATTTGTTTTCTTGTCTGTTGTCTACCTCCTCCAACGAGAATATAAGCTCAGGAGTCAGGGGCCCTGTCTTATTCACCACTGTGCCCAGCACAAGGCCAGACACGTAGTGTACAGTCACTATCATATTTTTTGGAAAAATTAATAAACACTTGGGGGGATAGGTCTTATCATCTAATCTCAAGTCCAGAACAGCTTCTCGTGGTCAGCAGAATCTCTGTGCATTAGAAAGACAAGATGTGCTTTAAATAGGCCCCAGTCCTGGCAGAAGACAGGGCACTTGGAGAAGTCTATCTCTGCGGGACGTTTTATCGCCCTCAGACACTGAAAGCCCCTAAATATAGGCCAGCCATTAAAGATTCATGAGCTCTCGCTGCAATGGATCAGAGCCATGGAAATCGGAGATTTCCATCATGGTAGACACTTGACATTTGTTCCTAATCAGCAAAGGCACATACTTTATTACCTTTTGAGGGAAGGAGGACCAGGGCAATATTCCAGAAGCACAAGAGGCTTCCCTCTGGAGCAGAGAGTATGCTTTGCCCTCTGATGCAAACACACCACACCCACGGGCCACTTCCACCGCATATGGACGATAAGAGGTGGCTCTAGCTGGGTCTCCCTTCCCCATGTCGCCGCAGGCATCGTAGCTGCTCACTGCCTTCTTTTCTCAGGCGCATTTGACTTAATCCCCGCATAGGGAAAGTCTGAAGCATCTTTCCTGGGGCAATGAGATTTTCTGGTCAGAAGAACTACTGCAGGGAGTTGTAGCAGACAGTCGGTCTGAAATAACTGCAATCACTTGACATTTATAGCAATTCTGCTCGGATTTATCATTTGGGATCCTATATTCAAGAAAAGCTAAACTTCTATATATGGTGAAAATATGGTACACTTTCTCTCACCGGTAGGACGGAGAATTTTACTTAAGGTTTACCAGTCTACTTCTTAATGGACCTGCAGCAGCTTACAAGGAAATGAAATACATTAGACAAGCTAGGGGAACACAGAAAGGACCACCGAAAGCCAGGTGCACCACCCGGGGGCACAATATACGCTCCCCGGTAGCTTCAAAAGATGTGAGTTCCTAGGCTGCATCTAGAGAGTCCGGTTTAATTGGCCCAGGGTGGAGTCTGGGCCTCAGTGGGTTATTTTTAAAGTTCTCTGGTGGTTCTCATATGCTTCCAGTGGTAGAAGGGCCTGTCCAGAAGACACACGGTTAGATTCTACGACATCTCAGAGATAAACCACTGAGCACGACAGGGCAGTGACTTTGCTTGGCTGTTTTAAGACAACAAAACGGAAACACGCTGTGCCACACCGATTTCATTTTCTGCTGGGGGAGACTGCAAGTTGTTCTGCAGAGATAAGATTTCCTGTTTTCCTGGAAGACCCCAGAATCGAGCATGAACTGACCATATGGATAGAATCAGTAATATCACAGGCACACCATCCACTCTGGCTTTGGCGGGACGTGTCTTAACTAAATGTCATTGCTTATTTGCTGGGTCACAGAAAACAAATATGCATTCTAGCAAACAATGTGAGTAAACATCTGATATTTCTGGAAGAAGAAATATGGCCAAGTCCCTCATGGGAGAACCTGCTCCAAGTGGGAAGTTTCTCTCGGAGGACTGGACACTGCCGATGCTTCCACGCTGTTAATGAGCCCTGGCTGGTCACAGCTCTCCACCGCTCTGCCTTCCTGACCTGCTCCCAGGAAAGAATCCCAGATGGAAGGCCGTCCAGGAACGCCTACCATCTACTCCACGAACTCTGCCTTCCTAAGTGCGCTTTCCTGTACATGCTCCAGGCCTGTCCAATACGGCAGCCACAGGCCACATGCGGCTAGCTAAAGTTAAACTAGTTAAATTTCAATAAAATTAAAACTTCAGGTCCTCCGTTGCACTAGCCATGTTTCAAGCACTCAACAGCCGGTGTGGTGGGTGCCGCTGTATTGGACAGGACTGGTGCACAGTATGTCCGTCACTGCAGAAGGTTCTCTTGGGCGGCACTGCTCTGGACCTACAGCATCCTGGCCAAAGTCCCTGCAGAAACACTGAGTAGGGAATGAAGAAGTGAAAGAAGATCAAATGTCTAAGTAGCATCCACGATCTCCTGGGAAAAGAAGAACTCATGGTGTGTTTGGGGGCCTTAGTTTCTTAACCTGTATAATGGGCACACTCTCTCCTTTTTTCTCTAAGCTTCAATGTACATGAAGCCTTGTCCAAAAGGAAGACAAATTCCTGAGAAATGTACTCTGAACATAGAATATGCTATTATTGTTGTTCATTTTAACAACTTTAAGCGCTAACAAACAGCCCCCAGAAACCAGACCCAGGAGGAAAAATGACGGGGAGCAAATGAGCGAGGAGAGGTCTTCACCTGGTTTGAGACCAGACAGGAATCTGCAGGGTCTGTCCTTTCCCAGCTGTCTTCATCCCTCTCTTTGCCCCTCTCTTTGTGAGCACACGCTCAGATGGGCCACACTCCCATACACCCCAACTGGCAGTGTATGTATGTGCATGCATGTGTGTGCGTGTGTATGCATGTGTACGTACACGTGCATGCACATGTATGTGAACTCAGGGCCTCAGGAGCCAGCGGTCACAGAGGAGGGGTGGGTAGGTCATAGGCATGTCACAGAGCAGCTCTGCACGTACAGGACGGCCCACCTCCACCTGGGCTGCCCCCCAGCAATCCTGGGAGAGCCTGGTGGGTGACAAGTGCGGCCTGGGCTGCGACCCCTCCCCACAGAACCCCCACCCAGCCAGGAGGAGCCCCTTACCTCCCTTCCCCATGCCCTTCTCTGCCCTAATTCCACGTCCAGGCCACCCCTGCCAGACGGACCTTCCCCTGAATTTCTCAGTCCGCACACGTAGCAGAGGAGAGGCCGCCCGTCTGCTCGGTCCAGCTTCTCAGCAGGGCGACCAGCGCCGTAGGGAGGCACTCCCGCCCTCATTGTCCTGGCTGAGCCCAACCACGGTGCCCACCATCTGTGATGGTCCACGACCCCTTGTCTATCCCTCTCCTGTCACCACCTCTAATTCATGCTCTGCATTTGCCTGGGGAGCTGTCTCAGATCAGATCATGGAAAAGATGGTAAAAAGCTCTCCTGTATCTTGATATTTGTTGATAGAAAAAGAGGATGATGAGGGATCAATGCTTCAGTGGAGGGGTTCTGGGGGTGTTTCTCCACACAAATACGTGAACAGACACCTGCAACATTATTTCATCACGGCTGAAGCGTTAATTGGTGGAGGGATTGTGTGGGACACCCTCGCCCGGGCAAAGAGGAGAGACAGCCCCATGCACGTGAGCTCACTCAGGAAACACCGTCATGACCGGACCCAGCAAATACACTCCAGGAATCTGGTGTCAGGAAAGGTGAATGCACAAGGGTGCAGTGCTGTTTATGATGCAGAGAAACTGGGAGTCAACTAAGTGCCTCACCAGAGAAACCTAGGGGAATAAACATGGAACATCCATGTGGGGCAACGGCACGCAGTTATACTGCCATGGAATACTTCTCTTTACGTTGACAAGGAGAGGCGTCCATAACACGTGGGCTAATTGAACAAAGACCCTTAGTGGCCACCCTGGAGAGCGCGAGGGTGGTCCACTGAGGAGGATGGTCCCACGGGTCTCACCACTTACTTGGAACGTCATCAATGAGGGTGTAGGGGATTTGTCAGTGGTTCCCTCGGATTAACAATGGAATTCTTTAACCAGAATCCCAACTCCTTTCACTGATATTTTCTGTTTTCAAGGCGATGGCAAGTGGCATTTGCTTGAAAATCAACAAGAGGGGACCTTTTCAGGAAGATGGATGTTGAGAACAGACAGCCTGAAAAACTTTTCCAAACACACCTTAGGGAATGCGTGGAGTGCCCAGGAGGAGTCCGGACACCACGGGAGGAAACCCAAGCTCAAAGCAGTCAGGAGGCAGGCTCCTCTGTGAAAACCTTGAGAGGAGCCATCAGCAACTTGAACCTGCATAACGGTGCGTGATGGGCCTGCGTGACGGCGGGCAACCCGCACCTAAGCAGGCAGCATCACTGGGGTGGGCGAGGCCACGCTGCGGTAATACACACCTCGGGTGGTTCTCATTCACACGTGCCTGGCGTGGGGTGGCAGGAGGCTGGGCTCCCTGGGAACCACTCAGGGAGGCTCCATCTCAACTCCGCCCCCATGGTCCCCCCTGGGGGTGGGGGAGGAGGACGTGAGGAATCCCCTTCAGCTCTTACAGCTCCCGCAGGGGACAGCACACGTCGCTTCTGCCACGCTTCGTTGGCGGAAAACTTGTCACGTGCCAACCCCTGGCTTCAAGGGCGTGGGATGTGACAGGTAGGAGGGCCGGGGCTCTGATGAAGAGCAGTCACTATAAGACGGCAGCGGCGTGGGCGGTAGGACGGGCCGAGTGGCTGCCACCTGCCAAAGATGCAGGCCCCCGAGTGTGCGACCAGGGTCGGGGGCTACAACGGAGAAAATCATCAGCGTCAAGGTCATCCTTGGTGGGGGAGGGGTCAAAGTGAGAGCCGGCCTCAGGGAGTACGAGGCACACGCGCGGATGTCAGGGTGGGAGCTGGAGCTGTGAGAACCCGGCTGGAAAGCCTGCCCCTCCACCAGGTCCGTTGAACGAGGGAGAGCAAGGCACAGCACGTAAGACGGCGCTGGCCCTCGGGGTGAAGGCAGCCTGCACTTGCGCACGAAGAGAGGGCGAGCAGCCCTGGGCGCGCCTGGATAACTGAGGGCAAGCGCCTCCTTAGTCTTTGCGCCCCGGATACTCCTCGCTGACCCCAGCCCTGGCCCCACTCCTTCCACACTCCTGTTCCCGGGAGCCTTGCTCTGCAGTGATCCACAGACCCGAGCATCAGCATCGCCTAGGAACATGTTAGAAATGCAGAACCTCAGTTCTACTCCAGACCTAGCGAGTCATCATCTGCATATTAACACGACACCGGGCGATTCATATGGGCAAAATTAAAGCTTGAGAGCTGTCAGGGCTGAGGAACGGCAGAAATTGCGGCTTGCCTGGTATTTGCTGTCTCTCAGCCGTGCTGGTGCTGGGGGGCAGGGCGGGGTGGGGGGACTGATGTTAGGGAGGAAGATACTCTGAGGGTTCCCAGGTCTCTCTCAGACACCTGAAGATCACAAACCCACACTCAGCTCCCAGAGAGACAGCACATTGATTAGATTAAAATAGCTACTGACCACTTATTAAATATGTAACAAAGCTCACACGTTGCATTTGGATGGAAGAACCACTGCCCTATAAGGTTCTACCCAGTACTAAGAGTTTGTTTAATTTTGCATGATGTCAATACAGTCTGTGCAATAAAAATCAATCCATACTTACATGGTGTCTCAAATGTACCCAGAACTTAAAGAATAATGCGTCAGGCACATGCCCAAGTTCCCACTCCTGGCACAACTGAAAGATGTGAAGAATGGCAATGAGTAGGTTACTAATACGAGGAGGTCTCGCAAGAAATCCACGGCGACTCAACCGTTTTATCTGATGAGCCTTGGATGCGGTGATTTTAGGGGATGCTGGTGACTGGGAAGAAGATGCTGGTGACTATCACAAGACTGGCTGGGATGCTCAGGGTTATGCTCAATATCTCTTAAAATACATCGGAATGTATATACTTTCCATTAAAAGCAACCCAACTCAATAAGCCGTGTCAATCACCCAATTCAAGTCGAGCAAGACGGATCCATTGCCCACCATGTTCACAGCCTCCCACAGGCCGGTGCTGGGACGACAGTCCAAGGACCCCCAGGCCCACGCTGGAGGGGAGAAGTGAGTTCTGAGTGAGTCCGATGATAACACCAAGATTTTAACCACTCGTATGAGCCAAGGCAAGTGTGTTAACTAGTCCTCAGTTCTCGTGTTAACTAGTCCTCAGTTCTCGAGCACCTACAGACAACAATTCTTCAGTCCATCAAGTGACTTGACAAAATTCATACAGCTAAAAACTCAGCAATTTTTTCCACCATCCCTGAGATACAGACAGACACACAGAGGGACATGCATATGCGTATATACGTGTTTCTATGTATGTATATGCGCGTACATGTGATGTGTGTACGTGTGTGTGCACATGCGTGAGATGGGCTGGAAGCCACTCTCTGTGCAAGATGTAGGACGCATGAATCCAGAACTCGTCCAGACCTACAACCCAGTGCAGCTCCCACCCAGTCCTGCCAACCCAGAAGTCACGGAGAAAAAGATACTTATGTAACTGCAGAGTGTGTGCGATCTGAACTTTCTGAAGGACAAGTCTGGGGAACGGATCCATCGCCGCCCCCCAGAAGCTCTGTGATTCGCTTGGGGGCACCTAATCCCAAGACTCTGCTGCCTCCAAGCCCAATAGTTGAAGCCGCCACTTTCAACTACCACGGGCTGGAGGTAATTAATTCCTGGAGAAGCCACGTGGGCCTCTCCGGAGACCATTCTGCGTGCTCACCCAGCTGACTCCCTCGCCTTCCTCCAGATGGGACACACGGCAGGCCCAAGTCACAGGCCCAGAGCGTGTCTGTCCTCAAAGGGAGCCTGCGTTGAAGGCTTGGTCCTGTGATGAGTGATGTGCAGCTGTCAGGACGCATGCATCTGCCTGGCCTCCCCAGACAGCCCAGAGAACAAGGTCAGGACAGAACACTGGTAAGCTTCCCCCTTTACACCACTTCTCAAAGCGCCCAGCCATGAACATTTCAGAGGGTGAAAAGCAGCGTTGACTCTTTCCCTGGAGTTCTTTGATTCAGTCGAGGAAATCAGCTAATTAAATACACATTTTTCTCAAATAGAATCGAATCAAGCATTTTCATTTGAGCTTAAAAAAGGTAGGCCATAAATAATTTTTAGTTTAGTCTGAATTTGTATCATGAAAAAAAAAATATGCTGCTTGAAAATGACCCAGTCTAATTCCTTCATCTGAAAGTTCAAGCCCAAGGTGGTACACTGATCTGCCCCAGGTCACCCAGCAAATTAAGCCCCAGAGGCCTGTCCTCCTCTGGACATTCCACCACCACGCCTGGAGACTCTGCTCATAAAACGTGAGGCTCCAGGAAGATCTGGGATCCTGCCACTACGGTTTCCCTTTACATCCCAAACCACATGTTGGTAAGTACTACATTATTCATTTTTTTCTTGAGTTCAGACGTTTTTCTGGATGCCCTTTGCAGTGTTTCTTTTTATAGCATCAGAGAGCTCACGGAGAAGCCATATCTGGCACACGCCTCCCCTTATATTAATCCCCAGAGAAAGCTGGGGATCTAATATTTAAGCTTCCAAGACATTAACGGGGGCTCTGCCCAAATTCGCAGTATCATCTTTTGTCACTGCAAACACAGCGGGCCTGCCAGAGTGAACACTGTGGAGCGCTTTATGCCCAGGTCAAAGGCCCCCCAAGGCTGAAGGGCCGCCCACAGCCCCTCTCTTGGCCCTGCCGGCCTGCCTTGCCCAACGACTGGGCTTTGGGATTTGTGGGGTGACAGGATTTCTAAGCCACTGCGTGCTGCAGAGCAGCAGTTTGGGAGAGAGTCTATCACTGAAATGCTGGCCATCTCAAGACAAGATGGCAGGATTTGAAAAAGGGGATGGATGTTTGCTCCAAGAAGAAATGAACACATGCCTTTCTCTGGCCATAGCCCTCCTCCCAAGGCTACCCAATCATGGGCCCCAAACAGCAGCATTCCATCAAATCTCATTTTCTAAAGGGTCTTTCAACGTTAAGAAAAAGTTCTATGGGTACAGATGGGGAAGAAGGGATTCACGGGGGACGCTGCACTGCCTGGCGCAGAGAGAACTTGTGAGGTGCGATACACCCACTTGACCTTCCCCAGGACACTGTAAACTGTCAGCTCACTCGTTTGTGTAAGAATGTCTAATATGGAGTACGTATAATCGGAGCCTAATAAATGTCACTGAAGGAACTGATTACGTATTATGGTGACACGCGTCATTTCAGTCTCCCAACCAAGTAGTTTGAATTATTCAGCCTCTACCTTCATTTGGACTCCTCCAGAAGTTGACCCCAAGATAAGTAGTTTATCTGGGGAGTGGTCCCAGGAAGCAGTAACGGAGTGGGGGCATGAGACCTGGGAGGGAAGGAAGCCAGTCCAAGGTGTGGTCATGAGCTTGTGACCTCAGTGGGCAGCTGGAGCTCAATCCCACCGAGGAGGTTCTGAGAGACAAGGCTGAATCACCTTGGAACAGTTCCACAAAGAGACAGGGGAGCTGGTGTTTACCTCCTAACTCCTATACATCACGGGTTGAAGACTGCTACCGAGGTATTAACCTCCAGGCATTTTCGGCTTGCTCTATGTTCAGGCTGAGCGCATGGCCACGGCCGGGGAAAAATCTGATAGTTAACCAACCCACTGATGACCCAACTCTGGACCAGACTCTATGGAAGATAAAAAAGAACCAGAGAATCGAAGAGTAGCTGACATTTCTGGCTGCTTCCCCAACACCCAGCTCTCCCCTCCCTCCTCTCCAGATCCCGATTCTGCTCGCATCATGAGTTCTCCTCAAAAGCAGGGATTCAGGAACCAGTAACGGTGGTTCCATTGTACTTGGATGGGCATGAGATGTGAGGGGGAAGTCTTCAAGGGGGCGTTGAGAGTCCGTCTCGCTGAGAAAAAGAGACAGAGCAGGAGGCGGGGAGGGAAGGAAGAAGAGAGGGAGTTGTGAGAGCGATGCTACCACACACACCCCATTCCTAATAATGCACACCCTCAGCCCCACCTGATCACAGGAACACGAAGAAAACCGGAAGGTACAAGCCCTCTACAGAGACTGCTTTTCAGCCAGAGTTCCCCACCCTGCACTTGTGAAGTTGGTTTTGGGAGAATGGTTGGTGTGGGACTTTGCACTTACCCTGATTAAATTTCATCTTCTCCATCTGCAGGCTGGGGAGACAGTCTCAAACCTTGGTTCTCCCTCACGCTTTGTGGTTACGACTACAACCCTTGGGTCTCTTGCAAATGTGATAATTATGCCTTTTATGTCTTCAGCGCAATTCTTTATGGCTTGCCTTTTCTCATTCACTATCATTTGTAAAAATGATGAACTTGCTGGAGCCAAGAGGGCCATGAGAGAGGACTCCTCCCCTGCCCAAGGCCATTAATCACAGTTTTGAAGCAATCTGTCAACCAGCTGCTAACACACCAGCTGTACTCCATCCAAGACCCCTTCTGTCTACCTCATAGTCCTTAATCACTGCCCTGGAAATCCTATCACAAACCAGGAAATGAAGGACCAGGGCAAAAGATGCCCTCCACGAACCTAAAATCCATCATGGGTCAGGGGGTCACAGGTTGGGGACCACACAACACCTATATGTCCTCCCCTCTCTGGCCTGATAACGGTTGACTCCTTAGATGGTCGGGAAGTGAGCAGACCAGCTGCCAGTCTCTCCCCCAACATTGGGTCTGTAAATATTCAATGATATCAGACCTGTCTCTAAATCCCTGGCTTTGAGCACACTTCTTAACCCCCAGCACCTCCACCTCCTGAACTATGAAATGGCCCTGTCACCAAGCTAGTCAGATTTCTGCAAGGAGTAATTCACATAAAATTTGGAGACAGCCGTTTGTAACATGAAAATGGCTCTGTCCGTGGTGTTGGCGATCTTTTGCCCAAATGATCGCAATAAATGAAGTCTTCGGATACGTTTTTAGTCTTTTTCTAACGGCAGCCTGAGAAGGCTCTCCATCCCCAAAAGCCCTCTCCTGGGCATTTGTTTTTGGATGCCCTCATTGTTCTATCAGTGGGCAGGGCCTGCAAGTCATCGAGGGAGAGGAAGCAGGCTCAGGTGGGTGTGAGTGCGGGCCAGGGTCCTGCATAAAGGAAAGGAGGCGCTGGGCACGGCGCGGGGGACCGAGCACATGGCAAAGACAGCACAAAGAGATGGGGAGCATGTGAGGCAGACATCATGAAGATGCTTCAACCAGAACCTGGATACTGTCCCAAGGTAAGAGAAATAAAAATAAACAAATGGGACCTAATCAAACTTACAAGCTTTTGCACAGCAAAGGAAACAATAAACAAAATGAAAAGACAACCTACAGAATGGGAGAAAATTTTGCAAACGATGCAACTGACAAGGGCTTAGTTTCCAAAATATACGAACAGCTCATATAGCTCGACAGCAAAAAAAACAAACAAACAACCCAATCGAAAAATGAGCTGAAGACCTAAAGAGATATTTCTCCAAAGAAGAAATACAGATGGCCAGCAGGCACATGAAAAGATGATCAACATCACTAATTATTAGAGAAATGCAAATCAAAACTACAATGAATTATCACCTCACACCTGTCAGAATGGCCATCATGAAAAAATCTACAAATAAGGGAATGCTCTTGCACTGTTGGTGGGAATGTAAATTGATACAGCCACTATGGAGAACAGTATGGAGGTTCCTTCAAAAACTAAAAATAGAACTACCATATGACCCAGCAATCCCACTACTGGGCATATACCCTGAGAAAACCATAATTCAAAAAGAGTCATGTACCACAATGTTCATTGCAGCACTATTTACAATAGCCAGGGCATGGAAGCAACCTAAGTGTCCATCGACAGATGAATGGATAAAGAAGATATGACACATATATACAATGGAATATTAGTCATAAAAAGAAATGAAACTGAGTTATTTGTAGTGAGGTGGATGGACCTAGAGTCTGTCATAGAGAGTGAAGTAAGTCAGAAAGAGAAAAACCGTATGCTAACACATATATATGGAATCTAGAAAAAAAATGGTTCTGAAGAACCTAAGGGCAGGACAGGAATAAAGATGCAGACGGAGAGAATGGACTTGAGGACACGGGGAGTGGGAAGGGTAAGCTGGGACGAAGTGAGAGAGTGGCACAGACATATACACAGTACCAAATGTAAAATAGGTATCTAGTGGGAAGCAGCCGCATAGCACAGGGAGATCAGCTCGGTGCTTTGTGTCCACCTAGAGGGGTGGGATAGGGAGGGTGGGAGGGAGGGAGACGCAAGAGGGAGGAGATATGGAGATATATGTATATGTACAACTGATGTCACTTTGTTATAAAGCAGAAACTAACACACCACTGTAAAGCAATTATACCCCAATAAAGATATTTTTTTTAAAAATCTACAAATAACATGCTGGAGAGGGTGTGGAGAAAAGGGACCCCTCTTACACTGTTGGTGGGAATGTAAGTTGGTACAGCCACTATGGAGCACAGTATGGAGGTTCCTTAAAAAACTAAAAATAGAATTACAATATGATCCAGAAATTCCACTCCTGGGCATATATCCATTCAAAACTATAATTCAGAAAGACACATGCACCCCAATGTTCATTGCAGCACTATTCAGATTAGCTAAGACATGGAAACAACCTGTAAATGTCCATAGACAGATGAGTGGATAAAGAAGACGTGGTACATACATACAATGGAATACTACTCAGCCATAAAAAAGAATGAAATAATGCCATTTGCAGCAACATGGATGGACCTAGAGATTATCACACTAAGTGAAGTAAGTCAGACAGAGAAAGACAAATACCATATGATATCACTTACATGTGGAATCTAAAATACGGCACAAATTAACTTATCTACGAAACAGAAACAGACTCACTGACATAGAGAACAGACTTGTGGTTGCCAAGGGGGAGGGGCGCGGGGGAGGGAAGGATTGGAATTTGGGATTAGTAGATGTAAACTATTATATATAGAATGGATAAACAAGAAGTTCATACTGTATAGCACAGGGAATTATATTTAATATCCTGGGATAAAGCATAATGGAAAAGAATATTAAAACAGATGTTATCTTTGTGTATAACTGAATCATTTTGCTGTACAGCAGTATTTAACACAACATTGTAAATCAGCTATATTTCAATTAAGAAAAGAACCTCAACACTCACCACCTCCGTCCCCAGGCTCCTCCCCTCCAGCGTTAACCACCCCCAACCACTCTTCACATCTCCTTGGAATCTTTTCCTTTGAGACTAGAAGCCAAGGCCCTCCAGAATTTGCTCAGGCTCCTTAAGGACACCGGTGGTTGACAGTGTGCTCTTGTGTCCATCAATACACTCTCCTCTCCAAAGGGTGGGATCAGGGTTGGGATCAAACAGACGCCCCACAGCCCCTCAAGGATGCCCTGCGGAAGGGCGGAGCCTAACACTCCCGGCAGGAGGGTTGGCTGCTGTCCTCTGGGCGTTTCCCAGCCAAGCACCTCAGTCATCCCCAGTGCGCATCCCAGACTGTGCCATCGCTCTCCACACCCTCCTTTCCTCCCTAATAATCCTTCTCCCCACCGCCTCCCCCTCCCCCACCCACGCACCCTCAGGCCCCATTAGCCACCTGCTTTCCATTTTTTTAAGCTTTGCCACTGATGAGTTCTGACAATTAGAACAGAAATTCTGCTGGGAGCCTGATGGCCCGATAGTAGGTCTTTGATAAACTGTAACCCCACCCTTGGAGAATTCTAACCCTGTTCTTTAAAAAGTACTCCATCTCTTCCCCTTGGCATCTCAAACGTTGGTCTGCGGCTGAAATAGAACTACTGCACATGTGGGATAAGCCCCAAGTGCCTTATCTCTCACCCACAATGCTTCCCTGGAGTGGAGCTGGGCTCCTCTGAATTATGTCCTTGTGCTGGGAAGGGATGTGGCGTGGGCTCCTGAAAATAGCCTCCGAGACAATCCTGTCTCGTGGGGACAGACAGGGGCGTGTCAGGAAAAGCAGAAAAGGCTGGGGAAGTAGGCTTTTGGTAAATTTTTCCTTCTCTCCCTTTATTGGGGCTGAAAGCCCATTCTAGCAATGCTAGGAAGAAAAAAGAAACAGAGGAAAAGTTTGATTTTCCTCTGACAGCCTGAGATCTGAGAATCCAGTGGCTTGTGGTCCCCTCCAGAGGCAGGGAAGAGGGAAACAGCACCATAAAGGGATGGAGTCATTAAGAAAGCAGTGGAAAGTTATTTAGCGACAGCTGAACATGTAAGCTCCTGATGACCTTGAGAACCTCCCGGCCCCACGTGCACTTGCAGCCATCACTCACAGCGTCTTTCCCGCAGGGGCTGCCGGCCAGCCTTTCATCTGCTCTTACAAAGGCAGGGGATTAGCTCGAGCGTCAAAACTCTCAAGTTTGCACAAGAGACCTCTCCACTGAGCCTGCCACACAGCTGAGTTGTCATCAGCAATGCAGGGGACAAAGAGCTGGCTCTGCTCATAGGGCTGGAGAGACCCAACACGATTGATGAATAGACCAAGTGGACGCCCATGGACAAGATGACCTGCCAGGGGCCAGGCACAGTTACAGGAAGCCCCCCAGAGACACGACCTTGAGTAAGGTCAGGGTGGTCATGCACAGTTGTGCAGGATGTGCAGTGCACAAGGGCCCCTGGCTGAAGAGGCCACTGGGTGCCTTGGCCAAGCTAAGCTGGAGGAAGTGGTATTTTTTAAAATATATTTTCTAATTCCTTTAATATGTTTTGGTAAATGTCATTGAAGTATTACATATATATAAGAATAGTGCATAAATTGAATGTTCCAGGTTTGACTGATTTTCACAAATTTTCACCCAGTTCATCATCATCCAGGTCCAGGAACAGAACATTAGAAGGACCCCAGAAGTACGCCACCAAAGGGCACCTTTAAAAAATGTGAACCAAGGTGCCCCCTGTTCACTAAGCCAGTGCTCCCAAGGCTGTGACCAGGCAAGGGACACTTTGCCCAAGTGCTCACAAAAGCCTTCTATAGGCCAGTGGTGTCCCGAGAAAAGTGGCCACTACCCTCAAGACCATACCACAAGCTGAAGGGGACAGGCAGGTACCACGATGACACCCATGGGCTGCAGGCCATGGCCAGGGACGCCGCACAGAGGGCACGGCTGGTGGAGGACTCTCCCTGCCGTACTCTCTGCAAGACAGCTTCCAGGAGTGGTGTATGCAGCTCTAATGCCACGGAGCCTCTTCTGCTCCCTCCTTCCCACCTCCCACACCCGGTCCCCAATTCTATTTCCTGCCATCGTTCCCCCAGTGAACTACTCCAGCCCTTGTCTCGACTCTGCTGCTTCAGCGGGTCCTGAACCACACAGGCAGGGTCCCTGAAGGTACCCACCCCAGGGCTGTGCACACAGGGGCTGCCGAGGGACTGCCTCCAGCTTCTCTCTCCCCGCCCAGGATGTGAGGTTCCCCCCAACCCCCATTTAAAAGGAAGAGGAGAAATGCTCTGCGGGCCTCTGCTCTCCCTCTAATACTAGTACTTCACAGAGCGCTTACTAGGTGTCAGGACCGTGCTAATTTGCTTTGCAGGTTTATCTCACTGAATCATGGACAACATCCGGTGAGATTGGCTCAAGTGTCACCTACCCTGTACTAAGGCTTCAGGATGATGCGCTACCAAATGGTGGGGCCCAGATTGGACCTGAAGGTGGTGTGAGGTCCAACCTCACATCCCTGACCGTGGCCGGGGGGGCCTCATCCAATTAACCATTGGCACAAACATGGGGATACAACATGGACGTGCGGAACCATTCAAGGCTTCTTCTGGGGAGAAAGGACGAATCATCCCCTGTCTGGTGCCATGATTTCAGGGTTCACAGAGGTCGTGCGCCATCCACATGACACTGCTGTAAGGCAGGAGTAGGCTTGCATCGAGCGTCAGCCACGTACCTTCTCTGAAACCCAAGATTTTGTTTTCACTTTGGAAAATGTGGATTACAAAGACAATTTTACACGTATTCCCGAGATTAAAAGATTATGCAAAGTAAGCATCAGTGACTTGTACCTAACAAGCCCCCATTTATGGCAGCCATCAGGACCAATGTGGTGATTAGTGATGCTAAGATAAGCTCAGAGCACTGCATCTGGTGGTGTGCCTGCCGCTGAGCTGGGGCTGGGCGTTTGGAGACCAGGTCTGGCCCTCCTGGCCTGGGCAGGACTGCTGGTGACCCTGGATTCTGCATTTTGGAAGGAGGGCGCGGCTGCTACCGTGGGCCTCCCCTAGGACTCAGAACGAGCTAGGTCAGGAGGAGCTGGACGCAAGGGCTCCTGGGTCCTGAGTCACTGTATGGAAGGTGCCTGCTGAGTACTGCATCAGACCTTGCAAGAGTGAGAAGTAACCTTCTATGGTTTTAAGCCACTGGAATTTGGGGTCTTATCTATGTCAGCAGCTACAGCCACCTTAAGTAATTCAACAATGTGCTTTCTGCTCATCTTTCCAGCATTATGAGATCCATAAGGTGGGTGTGGATGCTTTCAGGGCCCTCATCCAAGTCACCGGAGAGATGTTGAACAATGGCGCCCTGCAGTAAACCGCCAGGCTTGGCCTGGGGGATGCCACTTAACGACAGAGGTGGCATGAGCTAGTGGCAGATGCTGGCAGCAGACCCTGAGCCCTGTGGGTGCAGGGTGGGCCTCAGGACACAGGCTCTGTTGTCCATGCGTTTGCCTGTCTGCTGTATGCACTTAAGAGAGCTCAACAGGACCTGACAGAAAATCACTAAATCCAGAGAGTTCTATGGATTTGTCCAAAGCCCAACAGCCTGTTGGTGGCAAAGCTGAAGTCTCTTTGTTTGTTGCCCAAAGATCCCCAACGGAGGCAGACATGCTGAGAGAATGCGTCAAGGTCACATGAAGGGCACTCTCCCTTTCTGACGTTCACTGCTCAAAGGGCTCGTCCAAGTCACCTGAAGGCAGAGGATAAAAGTAACTCCATCCTTCCCACAGCAATTCCCTGGGACACGAGCCTCCAATCAAACACCAGAAGACACGTCCCTTGGCAACAGTCTTCAGCCAGTGACCAAATCCAGGGCAAACTGTGGACCCAGAATTAACATCTTTGTCCTTATTGCTAGGAAACAGAAACTCGGTAATTATACCGCACCTAATGAGAGACCTGGATCTCCAGACTTTTATACTTTTTTTATCTGTAAATATTAGCTTTCCCATTGAAGCAGCTTACTTTCAATCTCCTGTGCTTTCCAATGTTTAATTAAAAGGCTCCCAGCACTCTCTGTAGCTCCCTCCAAAAGTTGGCTCAGAATAAGCTTTCTTTGCCCCCACAGCCTTTTCCTTCCGGAATGTTCTCCAGGGTCACTGAGCCACACTCTCTGAGAGGCAGCTTGGGGTCCCGGACTGGTGAGTCAGTTCTAGTGCTGAAGCCCCACCAGCCTCACTTCCCACATCTGGAGAGTGGGGATAAAGGTCACAACAGCTCCTCACAGGGTTCTTACATGGACAGAACGAGATCCCAGTACCTGGTACACAGCAGGTGCTCTATTTTTTTTCCTTTTTACATACTTACTAAATAAGTTAAGCCTCAGAAAAGGCATTTTTATAAGAGGTTTTAGCAGATGCTGTTGGTGGGCCGCTCACACCCCCTCACCTTGACCAATGCAGCACACACCTGCCTGACTTCCACCTACTGACACCTGCACCTCTGCCCGAGGGCTCCTTCTGACTGGCAAAGCCAACTTTGTCCTCGGCCAGAAACTCCAGGGGCTCAATGTCCCCCAGAGCCCCTCTCAGCCAATAGCTGATGGGAGTTGTGGATAAACGTCCACTTCCTCATTTCTTGTGTGTGCTCTACACCCCACCTCCCATGTCCCCCACAGGGACCAAGCTGCAGTCACCCACAGGATTCAAGGACAAGCCACTTGTTTGGCAGTGAAGTCCAGGAAGTGGGAAAGTGAGACAAGGAAGGGAAGAGTGCCAAGAGAGGCTGCATCGTCTGGAAGTTATAACTGTGGTTACAACTGTGGGTCACAACTTCCCTGGTGATGCACCTATCTCGGTGCTCTTGCCTTCCTTGTCTCACTTTCCCATTCCCTGAACTGCACTGCCAAACAAACAACTTGCCCTTGAGTCCTTGACCCTGGGATCTGTAGCCAGAGAAAGCCCTCAGACAAGGAGGAGTGAGTGCCAAGGGAATATGAATAGAGTACCCACAACACCATGTCATATGAAGGACATAGTAAAAGTAATGATGAGAAGCTAGATACTTTTCCCCTAAGATCAGGAACAAGGCAAGGTATCCCCTCGCACCATTCCTGTTCAACATCCTGCTGGAAGTCCAAGCCAATGCAGTAAGACAAGAAAAATAAATAAAAGGCATACAAATTGGGAAGGAAGAAATAAAACTGTCCTTTCCCTCCCCACAGATTAGATGATTGCCAATGTAGAAAATCCCAAAGAATCAACAAAAAACTCGAGGAACTAATAAGTGATTACAGGCATACCTCATTTAATTGTACTTTGCTTCATTGTGCTTTGCAGATCTTGCATTTTTTACAAATTGAAGATCTGTGGCAACGCTGAATCAAGCAAGTCTATCAACACCATTTTTCCAATGGCACTATTTCTTAATTAAGGTATGTACGTTGTGTTTTTTTAGACATGATGCTATTGTACACTTAAAAGACTACGGTATAGTATAAACATAACTTTTGTATATATTGAGAAACCAAAAAGTTCATGTGACTTGCTTTTTTTGCAAAATTCACTTTACTGTGGTGGTCTGGAACTGAACCCACAATATCTCTGAGGGATGCCTGTACAGCAAGGTTGCAGGATACAAGATTAATATACAAAAGTCAATTGTTCTCCCACATACCAGCAATGAACATTGGAATTTCAAATGAAAAACACAATACATTTATATTAGCATCAAAAAGAAGAAATACGTAAGTATAAATCTAATAAAATATGTGCAGGGTCTACACGAGGAAAACTAGAAAACTCTGATGAAAGTAATCAAAGAGCTAAATAAGTAGAAAGATATTCCATGTTCATGGATAGGCAGACAGACTCAATATTGTTAAGATATCAGTTCATTCCAACTTGATCTATAGATTCAATACAACCCCAATCAAAGTCCCAGAAAATACTTTTGTGCATATCAACAAACTGATTCCAAAGTTCATATGGAGAAGCAAAAGATGCAGAATAGCCAACATAATATTGGAGAAGAAGAACAAAGAGAGAGGATTGATATACCGCCTGACTTTAACACTTACTATAAAGCTACAGTTATTAAGAAAGTGTGATTTTGGTGGAAGAATAGACACATGGGCTAATGGAACAGAATAGAGGATGCATAAATAGATGCACACAAATATAGCTGACTGATATCTGACAAGATAAACAAAGGCAATTCATGGAGAAAAGAGAGTCTTTTCCACAAATGCTGCTGGGACTAGACATCCACACACAAAAAGTAAAAATAGGCACTGACATTACAACTTTCACAAAAATTAACTCCAAATGGATAAAACACCTAAATGTAAAATGCAAAACTATAAAACTTCTAGAAGATAACATCACATATGAGAAAGCCTAGGTGACCTTGGGTTTGGTGATAACTTTTTAGATATAACACCAAAGGCATGATCCATGAAAGAAATAATTAACTGATAAGCTAGATTTCATTAAAATTAAGAACTTCTGCCCAGCAAAAGACACCATCAAGAGAATGAGAAGATAGACACAGACTGGGAGAAAATATTTGCAAAAGACATGTCTGATAAAGGACCGTTAATGCAAAATATATAAAGAACTCTTAAAACATGACAATAAGAAAATGAACAACCCAATTTAAAAATGGGCAAAACTCCCAAAAGAAGATATACAAATGGCATATAAGCATATGAAAAGATGCACAACACACTGTCATTAGGGAATTGAAAACAGTGAGATATCACTCCACGCCTATCAGAATGGCCAAAATCCAAAACACTGACAACACCAAATGCTGGTGAGGATGTGGAGCAACAGGAACTCTCATTCACTGCTGGTGGAAATGCAAAGTGGTTCAGACAGTTTGGAAGACAGTTCGGCAGTTCCTTACAAAGCTGAGCATATTTTTACCATATGATCCAGCAGTTGCACTCCTTGCTATTTACCTAAATGAGTTGAAAACCTACCTCCACACAAATATCTGTACGTGAATGTCTACAGCAGCTTTAATCCTAATTGCCAAAACTTGGAGGCAACTAAGATGTCTTTCAGTAGGTGAGTGGATACACAAATATCCGGACAGTGAAATATTATTTAGTGATAAAAAGAAATAAGCTATCAAGCTATGAAAAGACACCGAGGAACCTGAAATGCTTATTGCTAAGTGAAAGAAACCAGTCTGAAAAGCCTGTATGATTCCAACTGTATGACATTCTGGAAGAGGTAAAACTATAGACACAGCAAAAAGATCAGTGGTTTCCAGGTGCCGGGGAGGAGGGAGGGATGCACAGGGAGAATACAGAGGATTTTCTGTAGTCTCAGTCGTGGTGGATACATGGTGCTGCACATTTGGTGAAACCCACAAAACTGTACAACACAAAGAGTGACCCCTAATGTAAACTATGGGGGTTAGTTAATAATAATGTATCATTATTTGGTCATCAGTGGTAACAAATGCCCCACACCAATGCAAGATGTTAATAATGGGGGAACTGGGAGGTGGAGGTGACAGGGTATACGGGCACTTTCCACTCATTTTCTGTCAACCTAAAGCTGCTCTAAAATGTAAGATATCTTAAACAAACACCAAACATACATACGTACATATCCATACATATTATTTTTAGTTTGTAAATGCATTTCTCTTTCCTGGGGCTCTAAGCAGAATGATCCGGTTGGCAGGGCAGGGACTGTGAACAGTGAGACAACACTCCCTCGGCCCTCTGCCCCCCGGCCTTTGCTCCTTCGCTCTTGATGCGCAGGGTCCCTCTCCTGGAGACAAGAGCAGTGTGTCCAGAGCAGGCCGCACGGGTCCTGCATTTGGCACTGAGATGCCGGCTGTCATTACTTCCAGCACCCAGGTGGGGATACCAGGGGCCCAGGAAGATAGATAACTTCACCAAAGTCACAGAGTTTGTCAGCATCAGAGGTGGGATTAGAAAGGGACAGCCCAGGAGGAGGTCAGCCAGTCCCTGGCCCGCTGGGGCCGCAGAAAGGCTAATCGCAGAGGCGATTTCCAAAGTGGCCTGACCAGGCCTCATTACCCAGTCCCGTCTGGAACACTGCAGGGGTGCAGCATGAAATTCCTAAGATGAGAGTCTCGGAATCCAACCAAACTCCGAGAGCTTGGCTTCTGATGCATCCAAGTCACACGGCCCGCGGGCCACATCTGAGGCAAGTCCTGTCTGAGTCCAACCACAGCCCGGCTGCCACCTCCCCAGGGCTGTGCCTGCCCCGGCAGCCCCCCCACCCCACCTGGCCTCACCTTCCACGCATCCTCCTCTGACACCCGCCAAAGCCCTGGTCACCATCACCATTGCCTCCTTCCTCCCTTCTGACCCGGTTTCTCGAACCTGGACTTGCCCCCGTTACTGAATGGTACTCATTCTGTAAAGAGTAAGTCAGCCAGCCTCTCCTCCAGGAACTGTTTCTGGATGTTTCCAAGTAAATCAACCTCTCCTGGTTAAAGCAGTAAGGGGATGGCGGTGTGGTCAGCATCTCTCTCCGACTTCATGGTTTGGGAGCCAAGCGAGTGATGCCAAACACAGCTTGCCCTTCATTAGGGGGGACCACAAGGGGCTGGGTCATTATTTTCCTCACGGCTCTGCAGCACATGACTTTGAAGGAACTTGCCACAATCAGACATACCAGCTCTGTGGACATGTGGGTATCCCTTTTTCTCTGTCCTTGCCCCCTTCCTTACCAGCTCCTCCCTAGACTACAGACAAAAGCCTTCACCTCTGAAGGCCACGCAGCACCAAACTGACGAATAGGTGTTTGGCAGGTACAGTGGATGGTCAGATGGCTCTAGGATGATAAAAGTATAGCATAGAGTATGGTTTTGCTCTTCAATTCACATTTGGTATCTCTGAGCTCTGTAATAAGTTAAATTTACCCACATGGGAAGAAACTATGAATGCTAGAGTAATGTCTGATTTCAATGCCCAAGGATTCTCAGAACACTGTATTTCAGCAAAGAAAACTCTCAAGGTTAGGTCTGATTCTTTTCCCCATATTTGAAAGAGTGAAATATAATAAATCTAAAGGAACATGTACTTCCTCTTAGGTAGGAGTAAAATGCCAGTATCCAATCAGAAATCCAGCCACTAACATCACCCTCACCCCTCCACCACCCACCCAAAGCTGGCTAAATGTGGAACCAATGATGGCTCAACCTTTCTCTCCCTTTCTGATGCCCAGGAGGATGGAAAGACTGAGTCCTTTGCCCAGTCAGACACTCTGATCCATGAGGCATTCCCTTTAGGAAGTTCGTATTCATTCAGAGACCTCTGAACTGCCCACCACAAAGACCAAATCCACCAGATGTTCTGACCCTACGTAGACATAATTTATGAACAAAAGAAAAGGAAAAGGCAAGAGATCTGGAAGGAAATCAGTTTGGTTTGCTTTTGGTGAATTCAGGCTATTACTAATAACTCTATTTTTGTGAGGTCCTGAGGAGTCACATGTGCCCACAAAATTTGTACAAAATTACATAAATGACAGGAGATATAAGTCACTCACAAATGTCCCACAAGTACACCTCTGAGTTCGAGAAATCCAGTCAAATCGACAGGGAGAGGCCACCCTATTCTCCCAGTATATGATTTTGTTTGTGTGTTTGTTTTCTACGGGAGAAAAAGATGATATAAAACCAAGGAAAAATACAAAGATAAAAATGTGCTGCCATGTCCCTACAAGGCCTTAAACTTACAAGAACATTGCTGGGGATGAGGGAGGCTTGGCCCTCGAGGCAGGGATGGCTGCCCTGTGACATCAGTGCAACGACGGGGTCACGGTCCAGACAGGCGCCTCCGTGTGCTCGGGGCCCTCAGGTCTGCCGGCGACCGTGGACACCAGGGAGGAGATGGAAACAGCAGCAGAGGGACCGTCTGTACAGGGGAGAGAGGGCCAACGAGGGGGCAAGAAGTCTTATTTTCAAGGAAGCTACTTCAGATTCCAGAAAGCCAGGACCAAAGGGAATCTTCGCCCTGGCTGTGCTCTGGGCGTGATCAAAGGACTTTGGTCAGCCACGGGTGAGGTCTGAAAATCACTCCGTGGGGCACAGAGGCCAAGGAAGGGCTTGCTGTCTACACTGCCTACTGCCCCCCAAACAGGCAATGGGTCGGGGGAACCAACTTTAAGGGTCTCCAAGGTCACCTTGCTATATCACTCAGAAACAGTCACTGTATAAACCAGGCCTCCTTGAAAGGTTTAATTTATCCTCCTGAAAGTGACGAAAAGCCACTTCATTCTGTCAGACGCCTTTTGTACGCTCAAAGGCCAGCACTGTCCTTTCACAGCTGAGAGCACGGTGCCCAGACGGTGGGGACCCGCCAAGCTCAATCGACTTCCTTTTCTCAATGATCAGTTCACGTTTTGAAAACACAGGGCCACTCGGTTCAACCTGGAAGCGAGGAGAGTGCTCGGGGCACGGACGCCAGAGCTGGTCAGGGATACCACTGTGCTCTCCACGGGCTCGGGTTCGTCGGGGAGTGAGGCTTGCGGACAGAACACTGTTCTGAAAATACAGCACTGACCTCCATAAGGTGGCTTCACCGACGTGGGGGGAAGCGGCAGTGGGGAATTTTCTGGAACCGTGGTGTGAGAGGCAGGCATGGTCTGCAGCTGGGCCCCAACAGCAGCGGGGGTGCGGGGAGGGCGGCGGGCAGGGGCAGGAGGACGGAGATGGGGAACAGAACCCCGAGCACACAGAGCACGAGGGCTCACCAGCGCCTGTGTTTGAAACCCGCCTCCCCTCGGACACGTGCATCTGCTATAGAGCACACAGAGCAGGTCGAGCCGTGACAACCCAGATTCCCACCGCCCATCACCGCCTTGGATGTTCGCCTTGCCGACGTAAACTCTCCCCCCACACGAAAGGGGGGCCCGGGGCCCTTCCCACCACCTCCTGGGGGTCTCGGGGGCACCCTGTTGCCCTGATCACTTTTCGCTCTTTCCTCTGACTCCAGGGTTCTTCCTCTTCCATGTCTTCCCTCTGCCCTCTCCTCCCCACACTGGCACAGCCCATCTGCTTTTGATCTCCCCATAAAACCATCACTCATACAGGGACATTATTCCTCCAGTATTTATTGAGCGCCTACTGATTGACAAGCATTGCAGAGGCACTGACAATATACAGGGCAGCCAACAACCAGAGACCAGAGGCAAGGAACAAATAAACAAACACTTCAATGAACGACTAAGGTTTATCGTGAGTGCTCTGAAGGAAAAAGGGGTCTCTAAAGGAGAAAAATAAAGCGGGACCTGACTTAGATCAGGAGCTTGGGAACGGCTTCTCTGAAGAGGTGTTTTTCCCCTGGGATCTGAAGGATGAAAAAGAGGCAGGGCTTCCCTGGTGGCGCAGTGGTTGAGAGTCCGCCTGCCGATGCAGGGGACACGGGTTTGTGCCCCAGTCCAGGAGGATCCCACATGCCGCGGAGCGGCTGGGCCCGTGGGCCAGGGCCGCTGAGCCTGCGCGTCCCGAGCCTGTGCTCCGCAATGGGAGAGGCCACAACAGTGAGAGGCCCGCGTACCACACAAAAAAAAAGAAAAGAGGCAGCTCCACTCAGCGTGAAAGCGTGAGCATCACGAAAGAAGAGCCACCACAAGCAAAGGCACCAGACCGCTCGGGCCTCAGCTTCCTCCCCGGGGCGAATACAAATGTGGTGTGTCCGTACACGCCCCCATAATAATGGTCCACACCTCACACAGGGGATGAGGACTCAGCTGACTGTGTCGTATTCTCAGGACGATATCTGGCACATGGTAAATACTCTATAAATGTCAGCTCTTGTTATCACTCTATTAGTACTGGGAGGAAGACCTCAAGCCAGTCTCCTCACCGAGCCCGGGTCAGCACTGATAGCAAGGAGATGGCAGCAGGTCACTCGGGACAAGGAGCTTCAGGTGGTCAAGCTGCAGACCCGAGACACAGGGCAACAAGCGTCTGGGTCACCACTGCCCTCGTCCTTGGAACCAGTATGGGTGACCACTACGATGTACGAGGATAAACCTCTCTTTGTTCTTCTTCTCCTACAAGCACTGACTGTCCCAGCTGGAGGGGACCCTACGATGAAGAAAGGTGTCACCGACTCTCACTGGACACACGAGAAAACTACCATCACCTTCGGATTCTGAGTCCACACGTTGGCACCTGGCAGGAGGGGGATCCTACAGGGTCACCCTGTGCCTGGGGAAACAGCTCTCTAACGCTGACCATGACCCCTTTCCTCACATAACCACTGCCCTGAAACACCCCCAAAAGGCCCAGCGCCCGGCTGTGAACACAACCTCTGGGCAAGTAGATCCTTCCGTACTCCTAACGTTTTCAGTGGGCAGGTGGAGCTCCTTCTAAAATATTTCTGCTTGAAACTGTACTCACTGTTAGAGTATAGAAAATAAATGGTGACAAGTGCCTTTCTTTTTTTTTCTTTTTTTTTTTTTTGCAGTACACGGGCCTCCCAATGCCGTGGCCTCTCCCGTCGCGGAGCACAGGCTGCGGACGCGCAGGCTCAGCGGCCATGGCTCAGGGGCCCAGCCGCTCCGCGGCATGTGGGATCTTCCCGGACCGGGACACGAACCCGTGTCCCCTGCACCGGCAGGCAGACTCTCAACCACTGTGCCACCAGGGAAGCCCACAAGTGCCTTTCTTAATCAAAATACTTTTGTGTTGTTTGATGTAGAAATATTAAAAAGACATAAAAAACAAAATGAACTTACTTACAAAACAGAAACAGAGTCACAGATGGAGAAAACAAACTTATGGTTACCAAGGGGGAAAATGGGGGGGAGGGATAAATTGGGAGATTGGGATTGACATTTACACACTACTATATATAAAACAGATAACTAATAAGGACCTACTGTATAGCACAGGGAACTCTACTCAATACTCTGTAATGACTTATATGGGAAAAGAATCTAAAAAAGAGGGGATATATGTATATGTATAACTGATTCACTTTGCTGTACACCTGAAACTAACACAACATTGTAAATCAACTATACTCCAATAAAAATTAATTTAAAATTAAAATAAATAAAGTGAATGGTAAAAGAAAAGAAAGAAAGAAAAACAAGTCTGCCCCCTCGAGGGCTTTCACAAACAGCACCATCTGACCCTCCTGTTGCAGGCAGGTGGTGCTGGCGGGCCCATGTTACAGAGGAGGAAACTCTGGTATTGGGAAGGTGAGGAAGTGGCCCAAACGTGTCCAGCTGGTACGTGGCTCAGCCAGAATCTGCACTTGGACTTGCATGGTGTGGAATTCTGTTCTCTCTCCATTACAGACTGTCCCCAAATACAGAGGGACGGTCATTTTGGCAGAATCCAACGCGAGAGTAATTGGATCAGTTGATCAAAAAGTACCTGTTGAAAGATGCGCTGAGTACCCCAGAGTGAGCGGCAACGCAAAGGAAAGGGGACTCTTGGCTGCGGCCAAGGGAACTCTGGGTTCTTATGTAGCTTCTAAAACAAAAAATGAAATCACTGCATGCTGTCGGCCCAAAGGGAAGGGGTTCCTTCCCTCCACGTGGGCATCAGTGTTTTCGATTCCCTGCCTACAGGACTCTCTAATTAGGCATGAGCTCCATTTTTTCTAAGAAAAGAGGGGAAAGGTGGGTTCTTAGCTGTAAAGACTGTAAAATCCCTTCATTCTGTAATTAGCCAAGAACAAATAACCACCAAGGCAGCTGTGCCACTCGTGCAAGGTGTGCGGAGGGAGAGGCAGCAGGGTGGGCAGGAAGCCACGTGGTAGGAACCATGGACAGCCGCCTTCCCTCTTCCTAAGTAAACGGCAAGTTCTCCCAAAAAAGGTCATTCATCCCCAAAGCCAACAGTACAGGCTGCAGCTCTACGATACTCTCCATCTCATCCAGCAATTGAAGTGTTATTCCTGCGGCGTAAACCTTCTTGGGCTGAGGCCACCTGGAAAATGTTTACTCATTTGTTTCCCCCGCTCCACCCTGTGCACTGGAGCTCAACCCTGTACCCCCTTCTCTCAAAGCTGGCGGAGCCACCCAGGCCTCTCGACTGAGTGACCAGCAGAGGCTGATGAACACCAGGTTTGCCGGCTTCCATGGGAGAATAAAGTTCTGTGATTTCTTTGTTTTAATGCCCATGAAAATTTCCCTTATATGGGGGTTTCTGTGAACACAAATGTAGCTCTAAATCCTCACTCTTCTTGTTTGATAAACCACTGGAATTTCAGCTTGGAGACGTGTACGAATCGTGTCTTTTACTTTCTGAATGCTAATGGGCTGCCATCTAGGGCCTTGCCGGCCCAGGAGGTAGGGTCTCTCGCAGGGTCAGCCAACTCCTAGAGCAAACGTGTGGGTAATAAATAGTAAAAATGAGCACAATATTCAAATGCGAGCCAATCGATCCAGAGCTCACAGCCGACCCCCTCCTTTGTGGAGCTCTTACCCTCCAGGCCACTATCCACCTGCCCTAATCTGGAACCCAGGGCCAGGTACCAGACACCCAGGAGAGTCACTACACCCCAGAGCCTGCTGAGACTAACCAAACAGGCCAAGCCCGAGGCTGCCCACTCTGCCTCTTCTGTTCCTTCCTGTGGAGACCACAATAAAGGCTTTGTCCACAGACACCCCTCACCCTCTGACTCCTGACCCACCCTGGTGCTTCCCCACGTGGCCTTGCGAGCCTGGCATGCCGCCTTCTCCGGGGAACTGGGAGAACCAAACTGTGTTTTCAATAGCAGTCATCTCCTGATCTGTTGGTTTTATCACACCTCAAATTTTCTATAAATATACCTTTTAGTTTAAAGCAAGATAGAAGTCTCTACTAAGTCACTCTCAGCAAACTCCACATCCACCTCCCACAAGATGGCAGAAAAATTTGAGGGCTTCATCTTTACTGTGCTTTTCAAAGAAGAAAACCAACAGTTGTGATTGAAAAAAGAATCAAAGATATGCAGATGCAAGTTTAATACTCTGGCATATTGGAGAAAATTTACCTAAAGTGGCCTAACTTTGCCACTGCCTGATTCGAAGGAAAACTCTTGGCGCATTCCCTCTGGAAAATTCATTAAAATCACTGCAAAAGCATGATTTCTGAGGAGCTGGATTTTGTAACCTCATTAGTTTGTGTAAGAGCTCTCTGGGATTTGACCCACTTTCAACTCCCAAAGTCTAAAAATAAAATATAAATGTTTTCTGTATCAGGATTTGGTCATGTGTCATTAATCTACTAATAAAATCTGGGGGCCATACTGCCCCACACATAACTTAAAATACCTCCAGGTGATACACCATGGAGAAAGCCCATATGCCATTAAATCCTGGGTGGGAGGACTTCCGATTAGAATCCTGAGATTCTTGCACTGGATAAAATATCTACATCTTAACTGGAGCTACCTGAAGAATGGAACTATAGTCTTAAGGTTAGTTAAGATACAGAGAATTACAACCACCACCATTTAAAGAAAATTCACTGAAAGCTTGAAACATTCACAGGGATTTATACTTCTTGCAATTTACAGCACGAAATCAGTGTTTTACGATGCTTTGGTGAACACAGGCTCAATAGTGCATCTGGCTGCTAAGAACTGGCAAATCATTCCCCCTATTACGGGGGTCAGCAGAGCCGAACGGGTCTTTGCAGTAACATTTACCCAGTCGGATGAGAGACCCCGTTCCTGACCGAAGACTTCCTTTCACTTTTGTTGCTCCCACTTTTCCTTCACTTATGAATGTCTTGGGGCCTGAGATATGCATGCAGTGGTGGAAGCAGATTTCAGCCTGGAATTCTCCATGGGGTCATCTGCCTCTACCTGAATTACTGTGGGCAGCAGAGAAAGCTAGATGGGCAAACTTAAAGATGGTCCTGGGAAAAGAGCAACCACAGACTAAAAATAGTCAGGCACCGCCTTGCCTTCTGTGATTGACGGGGCGCTTTTTTTAACTCTGAAATTTTCCATTGTTTATCAGGATGGTCCTTAAGATTACATAGACACCTGTTTGATTTCGTGAGAATGATGTCAGGTGACCACAACTCTTCTCACACTACCTGCTTTGGGGGTTGGCGTTTGCTAAGTGCTGTGTTTCTATGGATGTTTCCTTGGCCTCAGTGGGAAGACCTTGACCTCCCATCATCCCATCAAGGCCTTTTGCTGACCCCAGCCCAAGGCCAGGGGAGAGGGGCATTTAGGTCGTCAGGGAAGTTAGGATGACAAAGCCTCTCCCCTCAGACACGGTCATTCAACTGATCTGAAACCGACAGGATTCGAACCTGATTTTTAAAGACCCTAAAACAACATGATTCTACAACGTCGTGCAATGTTTAGAGCCCCCCTCGCCACCCAGCAAGTCCTCCATACCTCCAGGTCAACCGCCCCCTGACTCAGCTTGCCATCCTGGCGTTTCTCGGTGCTGGGAACAGGGGGCCTGCACGTTGCCCAGCTGGCCGTGCAGAGACCGCCCCCCGCCCCGAATTGAGATGGAGAAAACACCTTGTTAGCAAATGATTATTTGACTAAAATTATTTTTTTACGTGAACATCTTTCTTGAATTGTTGATTTTCTGTTTCAAGTCAGTATGAAAGAGAGCAGGTGACTGCTTCCTCCTTGGGGCTCAGTTTCAGTCGACTTGTTTGCTTTGGGGTAGCTCCCGACCTACCTCGCCCGCTGACGACAGGGCGGGGGGCGGGATGCACGGCCACATCAGCGGGGTCACTAAGGCAGGCCTGTCCCTGGGAGACGTGGGGTGCCCCTGAGGGCCAGCTTTGGCTCGGTAATTCCCTGATGGCCCCGAGGAACCTTTCCTAGGCCGCAACCCTCCCGGAGGAGGTTCCCGCAAGCCTTCCTCCCCCACCTCCTTCACGCTGCCTCCCTGCCTCCCCAGTTCCCCTCCTTACAGGCTTTGCCCTAACAAAGTCCCTGCACGTTCCGTCCCTCCTTGGAGGTTCCCACGATGACCTTGGGATGCCCCATGGGAGCTGAGCCAAGGGCAAAACCCAAGGTCTCACCAGACTCGTGTCAACACTCCCTTTTTGTCGGCTGACCAGCCAGTGAAACCTTCACGGGTGTATAAAGGCTGCTCTGTCCTGACCCTAAAGCCCATGGTGTGCTCCGTATCCTGGCAGAGGTAGCTGACAAGCGGGGTCCTAAGGGCAGGCAGCGGGTAAGGGCCAGGACCTTGTGGAGACCCCACCTCTGGACCAGGGTCAGAGTCAAGGGCAGAGGCCAAGACTCAAAACAGGAGGGATGGGGCAGGGCGTGATCACGCCTGCGTGTGTGCGTGTGTGAGCCTGTGCACGCGTGTCCCCGTGTGAGTGCGCATCCACGCCTGTGCACGTGTGCAGGCGTATGTGTGTACGGTCACAGGCTGGGGTAGGGGGCTCTCAAGGGAGCAGGGCTGCCTACCATGGATCAGCTGCGTTTTTCTGCCCTATTTTCCCCATTAACGCTCTCCATGAAGGCTGCGGAAACCCTACAGGCCAGGGCCTGTTTTTAATTTCCACACAAATCACCTGGGAGAGCGGCCTTCCCCTCTCCTTCCCCTCCAGCCTCCACATCCCTGTCCCCTCACCCCCCTGTCCTTCCTGCCCCCTCTCCTTTTCCTCCTTCTCTCCCCATTCCCCTCCTTCCTCTGGTTTCTTTCTTTGGGCATCGGGCCCCCTTGTCTGGTTGGAGACAGGACCTCCTGAGCGGGGAGCCGAGGGAGGACTGTCTTTAGACATTCTGTCCCCTCTGCTTTCAGCCTCTGTCCTCTCTTCTTCGATGAGCCCAGAGAGCCCACGATGTCTTTGCCACATCCGGAGAAAACCCATGCCCCAGAGCTGAGAGCCCCAGGACCCCAACCAGGGACAGGCTTTACCCCAGCAAGAGCCTAACTGAAGCTTAGAGCAAAGGACACGGCAGGGTGGGTGGGGTGGGGAGGAAGAGACCAAGCACAGCCCCTCTCCCTGGGCCTCGGACCCCAGGGCCCCCAGGGAATGCTTTCATCCCCCATCTGTTTAATCACAGGACCAGGTTTCTTTCTCTAAGCTGTGCACACAGGCTTCCCCACTGCAGCTCTGGATTAAACATGAGAGATGGGCTGTGAGGCGATTCTCCCTGCTTTAGGGGGACCTAACTTCAAATCAGATGACAAGGCGGTCACCAGCCACACAGGCGATGCCTTTTAGGGGTCAGTGAGAAATAAAGACGGAGTGACTGCTGGGCAGCGCTCCTGGGAGGGCACATATATGAGCCTCCGCGAGGCACTGTCTATAGGTTCCGCCAGCCCAGGGCAGTATTTATTTAGCAGATCAGCGGTACATCGAAGACGGTGCTCATCGAAACTCACAGTCAAGTAAAGGGAACAGCATATTAAAATGACAAAATAAAGCCAAGTTCAATTCCCAACTTCCACATGGATGTGTGTCTCCATCCCGGACTGTTCAAGAAAGAACAGTATCTCCTGGATATGGGGGAAAACAGAGTAGTGGAGACGCTGTGTGTACTTATTACCTTTGCATTCATTTACACAGCCCTCCCTACGTTTATTTCCTAGATTTTTTTCACCATAAAAATGAGAGGTGCAGCATTATCTTGCAATACTGCTTGAATAACCCTGAACAAGGATGATTCTCTTCTCCTGGAAATCACTAGGTGAAACCACTGGAAACTGGCATTTTTGTGTGTGTTAAAAGTGATCAAATGTTGGCAGCTTCCCACGGGTCAGCCTCACACCCCAGCCCCTGGATTCCTTTCTCGGTGATTATAGAGGTAAAGGTGAGATTAGCGGGGATGACCGACGTGTTTGCTTTTGTCCACATGCTTCACACCTCTTCCTACATCGGGTGACCTTCAGAGAGCTGACACTCTGGCTGCTGGTAATTACAGCCCTCCAGGGGGGACCCTATTTCAGATTTTTTCAAACAGCATTATATTTCCGTCTAAAATTCTTTGCGGGTAGAAGTGGGTAAAAGAAGCCCTGGAGAGGGGAGGGGGAACTCGAAGATGGAAAGAAAACATCGCACACTTGCTGTAGCTGAGAAAAATCACAATTGGAAAACCATACCTCATCTTTCATACGTTTAAATTAGCCCCAAAGTGTAGATAAGGGTATTTTGTGTTAGTAGCCGTGCGGCTCCGGTAAAACCCTTTCACGCTCACCATCTGGGCAAAGCAGGTAACAGCTCCATTCGTAGATGCGAACTCAGAAGGCATTCTCTTCTCTTCTGCCTCCCAGAGACAGACTGAGGGCTGCCCGTACTGCCCCCATCCCCTCAAAGGAAAGAATTCACAGCCTTGATTAAACTGGAAGCTTCTTTGGGGTCAGCAGTATTGGAGGTTTTATCACTTCGAGGAAAAGTAACATCTGTAGGCCAGCGCAGAGGTAGGACTCCACCATCCAGACATAGAACTTCCTGCCCTTCCTCACTCTCAGGGAGAAGTCCTCAGTCCTTGCTAGTGGTGCCAGGAAGCTTGGTCAGGCACTCATTTTGGAGAAGTCTCTCAGGGCCTCAGGACTCCTCTTCAACACAGAGTATTAACACTACAGAGAATGGGTCACTGTGTCCAAGTCCACTGCATGTTCAAGTCAGCAAACAGAAAGGAGGGTGACTAGGTTATACAGGTGTGAAAAGAGCTGTCAGCAGCAGAGGTAGCAGCTGGCAGCCAACCCTGAAGACAGCAGACAGAACCTGCAATCGTCACAACCAGGCCAGGCGAATTCTCTCTTAATTCTACTGAGTTATTAAGAAATGACTACACCACGTGCACTAGGCAGGGTGAGGAGCTGAGAAAGATTTCAGAAAGATTGCACTCGAATCAATGAAAACCAAAGTAAACGATAAACCAAGTTATCGTTGTTGAATTGGTGCTTGAAGGAATTTCTCAATTATTTGAGCAATTCAAATAGGAGGAGGACGGCAATGCGGATCCCTGATGTGTCCCTGCAAATACGCTAGCTGACGTGTGTGCGGAAAGCAGAATTGTTGGCAAGCTTCTAAAAGTGGGATTCATCCACTGTGAAGTTGTGCGTGAACACAGGGGGCCCCACCTTTAGCCAAACATAAACTACGCTGGACGTGAAGACACACTTCTAGGTGGAAGATAAGGGCTCCTTTCCAGGGAGACTGTGTAGGTCCCCAAGGAGCACATCCCTGAAATGACCCCCACCGCCTCTGAGTACTCCCAGCCTCCGGCAAACACTTTACCACCCTTGGGTCAGCCCAGGACAGGCCAGTCAGGGGACAAGGACAAGGACAGGTCTCTGCCGGACAGAAGCACCACAGGAACTGCCCACGAGGCCCTCTGCCAGCAGCTTGTTTCATAACCAGAGTCATCATGCTTCATACTGGGACCAGTGGGCATCCTCCTGCCCACAAGGGGGCTATGAAACCACGTGTGGTCTGGGAAACATCAAGTCCCTTTACTTCTTTTTTTTTTTTTGGCGGCATGCGGGCCTCTCACTGTTGTGGCCTCTCCCGTTGAGGAGCACAGGCTCCGGACACACAGGCTCAGCTGCCATGGCTCACGGGCCCAGCTGCTCCGCGGCATGTGGGATCTTCCCGGACTGGGGCACGAACCCACATCTCCTGCATCGGCAGGCGGACTCTCAACCACTGCGCCACCAGGGAAGCCCTCCCTTTACTTTTTAACAGCAGTTAGTTACATTTTTACATAATGTGCTCACTATATTTTTCCTCAACCTCCAGACGCCCTTCTGGGTGAAGGACCTGCCAATTTAAAGCAGTGGGTCAATGTGTGCATCTGAGGAAGGTAAAACAAATGTACCATTTTCCCTGCGCGTCCAGAGGTTGGGGACACTAGGTGGTACATGGACTGGTCTCAACCATAATCGTGGTTTTCAGGGTCCTCTTCGTGCCAGGGGCTTATTGCTGCCGGCTGTACCGTGCATGCTCCAGGCTCTGCACATCTCTACCCCAAACTCATGTGCACATGTGTGCATGCACACACACAGACAGACAGGCTCACACACACACATGCACAGATGCACACACACGCATACACGTACAGACACACATACAGGTCCACACAGATGCACACATCTTCTTCCTCCTCCTGTTTCCTGTCTCAGTGTGGACCTCAGCCCAAACACCTGGGAGTCTTCATTCCCTTGTCCTTCTGTTCTCTTTATTCCCTTGCCACCCGCAACCAATCAAGAGCTAAAGCCCTCAGTCGGCCCCCATCCCCACCCCAGTCCCACTGTCACAGTTCAGACCCTGAACCATCACTTGCCCGGACGGCCATGGGGACCTCCTATGTCTGACCTCGCTTCCTCTCAAACCCACTGTCCAACAGAACCTCCTGAAAACTCAAATGGTGCAACCGGACGGAAGGGAACGTGGCAACATCTCACAAAATCACACGTGCCTCTGCCCATCAGCACGCAACTCCATTTTTAGGAGTTTACCTGGACGACGCACGTTCGTGAACTGAAGTAATTCTCCGTGGCATTATTTGCAAGAGCAAAATATTGGAACCAACCAAATGCCCATCCCTCGGAGACTGGCTATATAAACCATTTCCTAAGTACTGACTTCTGAAATGTAAGTTTCTTACATTTCCAAAAGGTAAAACTGAAGATGAAAAAGTGAACTCTAATTATATAGAGATGAATCTATTTGTACACATTTATAAATTGCACACACAAATAATAAATTCAGGTACTCGGACTGTACACCCTTGGTGGAATATATTCTAAAGAGGAAAATAACTGCAAAGAAATCTTACCTCTCACTGAGTAAATCTGGTGGTGGTGGTGTTATTGGTATAGTAATCTGTGAATGACTTTGTGGATATTGTAGAATGCAGCAAATAAATGAATGTGTTAATATATTTGGGAACCAAAGTGAGGAAACGGAAGTGGGGGGAAGAACCTTGTGATGAATTGGTATTACTGGCATAAACTTGGAAGTTTTAGAACATATACATTTCCTCACACTCTCTACCCAAAGACCTGGAAGCAATGACATTTCTGTAGTCATGGAGCACAGTTGGTGCCCAAACCATGGTTTCTAATGATTCCTCACGAAAAGGAACAAGGGCTCCTCAGAGAAGAGGTTAATTCCAAGTCTGGGCCATGAAAGTACCAACCTAGGAGGAAATCCCGGAAGTGCTCAATCAAACGGGGATCCATGAGGACCCAGGAGGTGGCTTGAAGGGTCTCCCAGGGGCCCAGTTTGCAACAATCTGGGCATCCACGAGCATAAGAGTGTTACTGAATTAACAATGGCACTGAGACACTGAATATAAAATGAATCCCTTGTCTAAAGTGATGATTTTTAAAAAGTGGGGTGTGTGGGGTTTTCCTGGGAGGATGCCAATCTGCAAATGGAGAAGGAAGGACAGATCTGCAGACCCACCCTTAGATGTAAAGGGTACGACGTGTCTGCACAATGGAGGGGCCTGGTGACACCAAGGGAAGGACTCAGCCGGGCAATGTGGGGACACGCTGGTACCACGAGCCTCCTGCGGTGAGGCAACGGGAAGGCCATGCCTCTCCACGCGGTGCTTTGGCCAAAAATGTCTAACCCTTGTCTAATCATGAGTGAACGATCACACAGGTCCAGACTGGGGGGCAGTCTATACACAAGTGGCCTGCACGCTCCTCTCAACAAACGTTAACCAGGGAAAGCCAAACACAAGAAGAAGTTGGGGGCCGTTCCACGTTGAAGGAGACTTGAGAGCCACATCCCCAGATGCATCATGGCTCCCTGATCAGACTCTACTTAAAGAACAGAAGAGCTGTCAGGTTCATTTTAGGGGAAATGGAGGAAAGTTAACTATGGACCGGATGTCAGATAACACATCCAACGTACCATCAACGTTCAGTCCTTGGGTGCGTAATGGCATCGGGGTCGTGTAGGAAAACGAACGTGCGTTCCTCCCAGAGACCCACGCTCAAGTATTTAGTCATGACGTTTCTAATCTGCTTTCAAAGAATCTGAGAAAAATAATACAGAGCGAAGGAGAGAAGGCCAATGGGCAGATGTTAACAATTTGGGAATCCCTGTGTAGGGTGTCCAGATATTTATTGTACTACTCTTTCAACGCTTCTGCAGGTTTGGAAGTTTCACAATAAAAAGTTGGAGAGCAAGAAAGTCTTTCCTCGCCTCCATCGCTCACAGAGTGAAGTCTAGACTCTGACCCAGTAAAAGGTCTTGGGCGTCTGGTCTCCACCTGCTCTCCCCGCTTTATCTCTTGTCACCCCGCCACCTCCCAAACCCTTGCACCTGTCGCCCCATCCACGCCCGTCTGTGTGCACTTCCTCTGTCACATTGCACTTTTCCTCCCCACTCTGCCAGGGTTGATGTGGTCCCCCCCACCATTAAGGATTTCTTCCTGCCTCTTCATTATAACTTCTGCTCCTTTAAACTCATCTCAGACAAGACTCCTTGTTGGACAAACGCCTTTTCTGCACATCCCCCCACCCCGCTCCAGGCTCCGGTGTTACCTCTAACACCTCCTGCATCACGGTGCAAAGAAATGAACCCTTGGACATGTGTCCTGCACTAAACAGTAGGCTCCCCAGGGGGAAGTGGCTTCAAATCCTGATGGTACCATCAGGACCCGGCGCCCCCAACGTCTACAGAACTGACCGAGCGTGGGAGCCGGACAGGGATGTCTCTGAATACACTGCCCTCTGCACATAGCAGGATGCCTGCTTCCCTGACTGTCCGCCTCTGCTCAAGCTCTGGATAATCCTGGGTTGTGAATAACAGCACACGGGGCTCTGGAAGGCCAAGACCGTGCAGTGCCCACAGCACGTCAGAAAGCGAACCCTGGGAGCAGAGGTAACAATTCTGCAAACCCTCCTGCTACTGACACCCAGGAAATCCCTCCCACCTCTGGGGGCTCCTGCTTCACTGCTCTTGGGGAGGGAAAGCACCCCAAAAGTGTGTAAGTGCCTCTGTCCAACCGACCACAGCCAGCACCTCCTTCAGGCTGACTGGAGGTCTTTTATCACATCGCACTCGAACTCCTGTTGGCTCCCAGCTTCTGCAGCTGGGGCTGAGTGGGTGGAGCAGGAAAAGCTGGAGGAAGGGCGATCTTCCCTCCCGACTTTGGTTCCTCAAATGTCTCCTTGGCATGGCGTCCAGCTGCCCGGCCCCACACAGAGGAATGAACATCCCCTGCGCCACTCACGCCACTTCACTGTGGCCCAGAACACAGCACCACCCTCGGTCCGTCCAGCTGCACGTGGGGCGGGGGCTGCCCGCGTCTGCCCTGCGCGTGCTCGGCACACAGTTTATGTGCGTTTTCTCGGGCAGCGTGCACATCCTCATTTTAGAGATGTGTAAACCAAGCTTGGGGGTTGAAGAGGCACAGCAGAAAGTAAACAGGCTTTTACAGACAGGTGACAGAGGTAGGGGCTTCTGAATGGTGAACCTCTCCAAATCACTTATCAATCACTAATCAATTTCATGTAGGAACTCCCAGATTCTACCAGTGGCCTGCAGGAAAAAGGGACTTGCTCACACATGCCTCTGCTGAGTCTCCTTCCCAACCCCGCCCCCCCACCGCCACCCCACTTAGTGGGTGGGGTTTCATAAAGAAGTGAGAAATTCCTTCCTGATTGCTAAAATAATACTTGCTTGCAAAAGGGACTTCCTGCTTAAGCTTTTAGAACTTTCTCATAAGCTGTGGCTGTTCATTAGAAACACCTGGGGCGGGGGGGCATTAAAAGCTCCCCACGCCAGCACTCACTCACCAATTACTTCCTTCTGTCACTCTGGGGACGGGACAGCGGCATCTGTCTTTTGAAAGGCCCCCAGGTGATCATAATGTGTTGCCAAGGCTGAGAACGGCCAGAAGCGTTTCACCAACGCTGCCAGGCAAGGGGCAGAATTTCCCCATCTAAGAGATGGCTGCCAAAGATGCCAAACTTGGGAGGACTGCCCAGGTCAGAAGCCAGGTCCTGGACATGGAGCAGAAGAGTATCCCTGATTCTTTCTGGGGTGCACCATGCCAGAGGCACCCACGCACAGCCCTAGCTACCTAAGCGCCTGCTCCCCTGACGTGTGACACCTGCACGTCATCACCTACTGGCCTTAAGCAAGTTCAGCCACGTCAGCCTGTCCTCTCTCCCCGAGCTCCAGGTCCGCACCTTATAAAAGACCCCAAGACCAATTCAGTGCAGTGCTTACAAGCACAGCACGGGAGCCAGGAAGTTTGGCTCTGCTGACCTTGACTCACCATGGAGGTCACCTGCAGGCAGTTCCCTCCAGGTAGGCAGTGTCCCATGTCCCCCCGTCTGCAAGAGGTCTCTGGCCAGAGAGTGGGCTCAGCGGGACCAACCAGAGGGTCAGAGAGTGAGCATCCCAAAGACTCTCAGCCAATGGAGGAAGTGATGGGTGGATGACCCTCTCCCTTGGAGGGTCATCCCAGAGGTCCCCAGTGGGGCCAAGCCCCCGCTGCCCACAGTGACTGGACCCCTGATGCATCCTGCACTGATGCTCCTGTTTCCCTTCCTCCCTCTGTCACCCTGCTTCCTGGGCTCAGCTCCTACACCCAAGCCCTGGTTTACACTCAGCCGTTGGAGGAACCCAAGCTAAGACAACAGGAGGACTTGAGGTCACTTCTCTGAGCCCAGGCTTCTCTAAAAGCCGCAGAAGTGGACAGAGGCACTGCATAAGGAGCTTGGCTCGCTGCTTCCTGGGGGGGTGGGGGGCGTGGACAGGTAGGAAAGGTGAGCGGCTTTGACTATGCCACCCCGAGCGAGGCTCCTTCACACCCCTCCCCATGGGGTCCTGAGGGGCTGCAGCGCTGTCCCACCTGATGGATGGACAGCTGGGTTAAACCTCCAATATCCCTTCTAGGCAGAGGTTCAGGGACTTTTGCTTGGAGGCACCAGAGTACTCATTTAAATGATTAAGTCAATCACCTGCAAAAGCCTTTACGCCAGATCCCCAGTCCCTGTGCAAACTGGGTAATAAACTCAGCCTCGGCCTCAAGTTTTCTCTTCTGTCTTAGGGAGCCGGGAAAAGGAGAGACTGGCCTTTTACTGTCTGGTTGGTGCCAACAGGCGGTGGTGTGTACTTCTATTGGGAGGCACACGTCACTCTTTGTGTCACTCTTTTTGTGTTGTCAGTGACAACTACTGATCTTACCTGGATCCTGAATTTCACTAGGAAATGCAACGGTGAAGTTCTCATTCTTTCCCTCCCTTTTTCTGTTCATTAGCTGAAATAGTTTTATAGAGAACCCTTCTCTCATCAATTGTTTGGTTACCTGAGGTACAGTTTTACAAGGAAGACAAGATAAACGCTTGATTCTTTCTTGTTATTTACCAGCTTTCAAAATAAGGAGTTGGCTCCCTAGCATCTTCCAGAAGTGACCCGATGAATTCTCCTTTTAAGTGTCATGATGGACTTGTGGTTTGATGTGTGCAGTCCTTATTCTAAGTGCGGCTCAAGTCATCACATCCTTGGCCAGTGGAAACCTCTCCAAGTGGCTCCTGACTCCTACAGACGTGACCCGGATTTCAATGTCTGCTTTGCTGTCTGGTTTGACCCAAGTTCCATCTTGTATATTTCCTACCCCAGATCTACAATCAACCACTTCCTCAAGGATCTCTGGTTCTTTTAAAGGGGGATGGTATTTAGAGATGAGGATCTTTTGAAATCCACTGTAATGGGCACTCAGTGGGTCCTTTCAAAGTGGGCAACTCCCACCTGTGAGTTGGACATTTTCTTGTATTTTTTATTTGATAATTTCTTCTCCTTTTCCATATTCTCTGTTTTTTGTTTGTTTTGTTTCTATAACTCATGTTGATCTGGGTTTTAGATGTCATAGACCCATTCCCTGATTTAAAAAATATTTCCCCTCTACTTTATTCCATTCCACTTTTGTTTTATTCTACTTTATGGGAGATTTCCTCAACCCTATGTTACTACTCTTTTGTTGAACTTTTTGCTTTTGCTATTAGATGTTTTATTTCCAGGATTTCTTTCATGTTCTCTGAATGTCCCTTTTTATAGCCTGCTGTTCTTGTTCTATGGGTGCAATAAATTCTCTTCCATGCAAGGCTATCACTCACCATTTTCTGGATATTTCGTGTGTGTTCCACACTCTCTCTGTCCATCCAATTCCTTTCTGTCCTGCTTTCTCACTTTGGTTTCTGACTTTCCCCTTTGAATGCCTGATGACCCCTTGTTGTTCATTCATATCTGAGTAAGGCGCTGAAGTGCTGATGGAAAGCCCTGTTTCTGGGGAGGAAGAGGCTGTCTCCTTCTGGGCTTCAGTGCAGACTGACCAGGCAGGGATCTAGCAAATTCTCAGGGGACCTCCAATGTCCACATTATACTGTAGGTCTTTTAGCTGATGAGTTTCCCCAAAGGCTCCCCCACTCCAACTTCCTGTCTGGAGCGTATAGGTCTGGCTCCCATTGCTGAGTGCAAGCAGGGATGTGGCCATTCAGTATGCAGATTTTCACTTACCCCCCGTTGCTGCAATACGGGGCCACATCCAGCACCCTCAGCTCAGCTGATACCTGAGTCAGAACGTCTCAGGGTCATCTCATCACCTCTGTTCTCTGCTGGGGCTGGCGTGGGGCTGGTTTCCTGACTGTGTGGTGTGGGAGGTGAGGATATTTACAAGGTTACATCATTGTTCTGACAAAGAACCAGCCGAGTCTTCTGTTTCCAGCCCTTCCTCAAGTCTGCGCCTTCATAGGTACTCGGCACCTTGACACCTGAGCCTTTCAAAGGTTCTTCAAAGTGAACCAGCTGCTTTCTGGTTGGCTCCCCCTGGTTCCCATCCTGCAGGGGTAGGGGGTCCAGCTTTGTCTGCTAAGTCAGGTATCGCTCGTCCCTCCACTTGACAGGTGGCAGAACCATGTTGACCCGTCTTATCTGCTTCCGCCGTCTTAGGACTTGTGGATTGATGCCTTTCTTTTTTATTGAGGTATGTTTCACATATAACATTATATTAGTTTCCATTGATGCCTTTTTAATTTATGTTATTATCACATCCACGGGTTTTGTGGAGGAATATATAATGTGCCATATTTAGTCAAATGTCATCTCTGATCTACTTTCTATGCTTCTGCCACAGGAATTCTTTACAGCAAGCAAATCTGACCATCTTACTTCCTTTTGGACATTCCTTACTGTCTTCAGGATAAAATCTGATTTGTTAATATTTAAGGTCCTTCACGTATTTTTCCCCATCTACCTCTCCAGTCTAATACACATGAATTTCCTTGTAGTTCCCTGGACACCTAACATTCTCTCCAGCCTTAGGCCTTTGTGCATGCTGCCCTCCAGACTGTGCTCTTTCCCATCTCCCCTCACTTGTCTAATTCCTATTCATCCTAAAAAATTAAGCTTCAATGTCACCTGCTCCAAGAAGTCCTCCAAGATTACTCCTGTGGATTCTGGGTTGATGGCACCTATGCAAAGCTTTGCTACATCACTTGTTGCACTGTGCAGTATCTGTATGTCCCTCCCATTAGTCTGGAAGCTCCTTGCAAGACTCCTTGTGTCTGTTTCTCAAAAACTTAGTGCAGAGCCCAGGAACCAGTAAATGCTCAATATTAATAGAATCACCACGCAGGGGAATGAGTGAATGTTCTTATTTCCAAACCTAAAATTCCTATTCTCCTCTCCTCCTATTTAAGTCTAGGCTCTCATCAGTGAACTGTTCAAATCCCATCTTTTGCTTAAGTCTCTCTTGCACTATCAATTTACTCTAATCAAGGAGGCATCATGGCACCAAGCAAAGAGCCATGATTAGGAATCACTGGGACAGGATGCCAACTTCCAGGTGTCCATGGCCAAGTCCACTCTCCAGACCTCCGTTTCCTCACCTGTGAAATGGGGAGGGGGGGCTTTTATCAGCAAAAGTCTTTTCAGTCAAAGGGAGGGAGTGTTAATTTCCCTCCCAAGGTGTGACTTCCCCCGATATCACTGTCTGGAATTGGGGGTGAGTGGGGAATGGGTCACATGACCTTCCACCTAATCCTCAGGGGATCCTTTGAGGTAGATGCTACCAGCCAGGCCACGGCGGTTAAGAACACAGGCTCTTTGGGACTTCCCTGGCGGTCCGGTGGTTAAGACTTCGCCTTCCAGTGCAGGGGGTGAGGGTTCGATCCCTGGTATGGGAGCTAAGATCCCGTGTGCCTTGGGGCCCAAAACCCAAAACATAAAACAGAAGCAATATTGTAACAGACTCAATAAAGACTTTAAAAATGGTCCACATCAAAAAATCTTTAAAAAAAAAGAACACAGGCTCTGGGGCCTCATTTCCTAAACAAGAATCCAGGCTCTGCCGCTTAACAAGCTGTGTGAACCACAGCACACTATTCTGCTCATCTGCGCCTGTTTCCTCATTTGCCACCGGGCTCCACACACAGCCCACCTCGGGGCGGCGGTGAGAGGTGAGGTGAGTGAATACATGTGAGACGTTCAGCCCAGGGCTGATACACAGAACGTTAGCTATTGTGTTTGTCTGTCTTTACGAATGGGAAAACGGAGGCTCAGAAGAATTAAGCGTCACCTCCAAGCTCACAGAGCCGTGAGTGAGAGAGTCGCAGTTCCAAGGGTCCAGAGCTCAGTCAGGCAGGATGAATAAGCTCTGGAGATGTCAAGCCCGGCGTGGTGACTGTGGTTAAGAACGCTGTAGCGCACCCCGAAAATCTGTTAGGAGAGGAGATCTCAGGTGCTCTGACCCCCCGCAAAAGGCGACTCTGGGAGGAGAATGAATATGTTAATTCACTCGACTGCAGTAACCATTTCACTGTGTATATGTGTCAAAACATCATGCTGTAGACCCTAAATATATACAACTTTTTATTCAAAAAAAAACCCAAAAAAACAAGCCAGGTCTGTCTGACCCCACAAACCCTGGTATACCACCTTTCACACCCAGAAGGAAAGATACCATTTCTTTTAATTTAATACATTAACTTGTGGCTGAAATGATATATCCTAGGTTTCCCCTCCTGGAAACAGAATCTGATACCAACTGAGAGCATATTCTCTGAAACGTGTGCAGGGTTACAACACCCCATGCCAGGAGAAAGCAGAAGACCCTGGACAGGGCCCCAGAGTTAGTTTTGAAAGGTCGTTTTGATCCTAAGCGTTTCTGGTTTTGTTTTTTTAAGTGGAATTTCAAATACCTATTTACATTTTTTTTATAAGGGGAAATGGATAATATGGCTAAAATATTTGTTTCCGTCTCTACTTTGAGGTAGAGCTCCATGGGACTGGGCCCTGGGGTCTGTCATAAGATTTTGCCCACACTATGTGAACAGAGCTGGAATTCCTGAGAAGAAAGAAAAGGGCTGACAGCAGCCTCCCTGGGGGGGTCGTGGGGTGGGGGGCGCCATTCACAGCATCCAGGAACTGGCTGCATGACCCAGGCTCAGAGTCTCGACGGTTCTGAAAAAGCACCTCACGGCAGGAGAGGATGTGGCCTGAGGTTTCTGTTCTATGTGGAACATTTGAAAAGTATAGGTGAAATCATATGTGGTGATAGTTTCCTATTTTTTTCTATTCATGTTCTATCCTGAGTTTTTCCACGCCATGAAAAACTTTTCACGCACATCGTTTTTAAGGCTCTACATTTCATGGAACAGAAAAGCCATATTTATTGAGCCGTTCTCATAATTTGGTGCATTTCAGGTCTTTTGTAATCAGTGTTTTAATAAACCACGTGTCTGTTACAAATGTCTTTGCACACCAACGAGGGCTCACATTTCCGAGGACCTCTTCAAGATACATTTCTAGAAGCTGACTTTTAGGGTCAAATGACATCCACATATTTTAAGGTTCTTGATGTGTACGAGCCAATTGTTTTCCAGAAAGTCTGTTCTTTGCCTGAGTGGCACAAAACATTCTACCTGACTGCGCCTTTTTCTGGACCATCGTCTTAGCATCTCTGTTAATTTGATGGGGGAGATGATGTGCCCTGGCTATTTCAATTTGCATTTTGTTGAAAACCAGTGAGCCTGGACGTTTTGTTGTATGTTGATTTGCCATTTGCATTTCCTCTTTGAAGATGTGTTTGTCCTTTACTCTGGTATCTGTTTTGGGTCTTAATGTTTTTCTTACTGATTTGTATGAATTCCTTATATATTAGGAATATTAATCTTCTTGTTCTGTCCTATTTGTTTCAAACATTTCCCAGCTTGATATCTGCTGGTTCATTTTGTTAATAGCGTTACGAAGAGAAATTTTAAAATGTTATGAAGTCACACCTATGGATTGCCTCCACCTTGCTTTCTTTTAAAGCATTTACATTAAACAATTCCAGCAGGGAACCTGACTAAACTATTCCTGTTCTAGGGAGCTACAGGAGAATGTCACAGAGACTTTGGTTTTTCGTTCTGTTCACTTGCTTCAGAAAAGGAAGTTGCAAATCAAAACGTAGTCGTTAGTCTGTACTGCGAAGGAAGGGTTGAGGGAAAAGTAAAAGGTGATTATTGGGTGTCCGAATCCTTGATAGAAACCAAAGCCAGGAACTAGAGGAGGCAATCAGTGTGGCTGGAACCTGCACCTTCAGGAATCTTCCTGGACAGGACTCTGTTAAAATACTGGACACACGGCCGGGCCACTCAAAGGGCCCACCTGGAACTTGGCAATCCTCTCTTTGAAGAGGAGTTGGGAAATTTTTCTAAACTTTCAGTATTTTCTCCAGTTCTTCTGTACTGTCCTGTTGTCATAAAGACCAGGGAATCTCAGTGTCTGGTGCCATTTATTTATTTATACAACAAATATTCACTGCATCTTAGCTTTCCCCAAGACACCCCATGAGGCATCACAAACCCGTGTTTGCATTTTTCCATTTTCTTCTTGTGTTTTTAGAAAAGGGTCTGACTTAAAACATCACTACCTACAGGTCCAGGCCAATTCCCCCAGCCTCAGAACCCTGGGTTGGGCTGCTCTCAATGACTAAGGAGGTGGCCAAAATGCAACAGGGTTGAACACTGCTTCAGGCGCTAACAGACTGTGGAAGGTCCCAGCTGGCCATCTGCTGACCTCCCTAAATCGAGCGCTCATACCAAGATGGCGCATGCCCACAGCATGCGTCAAGTTAGAAAGTGCCTTCCCATATCAGCTACTGTGCTCAATCCTGCTTATCACTTATTTTTATCCTGAAAACACTGCAGTATCTTCAACAGAGGCTAGTTGAAGAGAAGGACACCTACAGAATAATGAACTGGCCAGTTACTGGGAGAGTTGAGTGGCTAGAAGCCAATCAGGTAATGTTTTGCAAGCTGTCCAGCTGTTACTCCACACCCAGGGAAGTGCAGGGGACTCAGGCTGTGAGTCAGTGGACCATTTTTGCAAGATATTAAGCCAATAGAGTATCCAAAGTGAGCTCCCTGTACTGTGCCATGAGCGATCTTGAAATAATTTCCTCTGGTCAGGATGGCCAAGCTGTCGCCTTTGGGTGGCTCTCCCTGCCTCTTTCTCCCCCCACCCCCTTATATTTTCCAACTTGGCATTTCACCCACGAGGGAAACGCGATGGTCGCAATCTTCTTCATTATTTTCCCCATCTCTGTCCTATAGGAAGGTCTTGTCTGTGAGCTTTCGGCTCTGTCTTGCCATCCCAACGAGCGCATTTTTCTTTGTCTGGGTCACTCCCTCTGCCTGAATCATTTCATTAGGCGTGAAACAAAGATGCCTTGGATGAGTCTGAACAAAAATAGCATGAGATAAATTCACAGGCCAAATACTTTAAATTCCTACTTTCTGGGGGATGAAGTCTGCCTAGTGCTATACTCAACAATACTGTCATTTAACATCTTCAAAAGTGTCCCCCACTGTTGCAGAAGAAGGAGAGGTTATGACCCTATGCACGCCCACAGCTAAAAACACGACAAGAACAGGTATGGGGAGTGAGGGGCCATAAGGCAACCCTGCTGTAGCCCACATTGTGCATTTCTTACACCCTGTGAGATCCTGAGATGAACAAAAAGGAAGTTCACCAAATACATTTTGGAAGTGTCAAGGGAACGTCAGCGCCCCCAAGCCCAAAGCCACAGTGCGCAGCTGCCAGAGAGAGACTGTATCAGAGGCCACTGAAGCAGAACATTTGGGTTTGCACTTCTTAAAACCATAAGCCACAATCATCCAAGCTGATGGGAAGATGACCGAAGCTTTGAGGGTGAAGCAAATGCGATGTTCCCCAGTGACTCCTCCATTGCTCCCTATTTATTTTCCTTAAGTCCCCTCTACTTCAAGCTCACCTGACTCACTCCTGCCTTGAAATGAGGCCGTTCCAATGGCCAGAGCCTTCCCCTCCCTGCGAAATCCAACTCACGTCTCGCCACTTACGCCCTTGAAAGATCCAGACCCCAAAACAGGGCCGAAGCCATCATCGAGCTGCTTGGTGATGGCCAAGGCCGCCAGGTCCAACGATATCTTGACGTTTCCCAAACAACCAACTTCATTTTCTTGCCAACGAACATGGCACCAGGGGATGCTGAAGACTCCTGCTACCGAGTGATGTCTGTTCCCCTAAAAACACCACACTCTCTGTTGAAGAGGAATTCGAAGAAGGACCATTTCCAGGCCCTGGCTGGGGACACAGGGGTGATTCACCACATCTGGGAGAAGAGGGATTTGGGAGCACCCTGATGCAAGAATGTGCTTGAGGGTCACGTCACTCACACCATGATGACCCCGGGGCCAAACAGGCTACCCAACACCAGCCAGCAGAGAAGCCACCTTTGCTCGGTCCAGGACACGCCCTCCCCCCAAGAGTCGACCCAACTGGAAGGGATTCAGAAGCAAGTCAGTCAATGCGCGGCCACCGTGAGGGACCAAGGAACCAGGAAGGAACCACGTGGCTTCTCCCAGACTCCACCTCAAAAGGGCAGAGATGTGTCCAGAAACACCACCCACCTCCGCTCCCTTTCACATTCCAATGTCAAATTTGTAATGAACTCATATCGGTTTTGAAGATGGTGTCTTGCACAGGAAAACACTCAATACATATTTGTAGAAAGAATAAGTGAATTTGTTCATAGCGTCACCTCTTAAGGTACCTTCAACTCATGGTTCCCTGGATGCTTTTATCCCTTTATTTTCAGTGTTTCCGGAGCACCTATTATGTGACAGACAAGATCCTTGGTGCTGAGGCTCCAATGGAGAGCAAGGCGGGATGTGGTTCTGCCTTCATGGAAGCCACAGACCTGATGGCAACGCTGACGTATAATATTCTGCCTCGTAGGGGAGGAAGTGGCGTATTCCCGCTGTCCCACCTTTTCATCATTTCACGATCTGATACATTCTTCTAGTCTTTCCAGATCCAACGTTGTTCCTCTTTTAAGTCTGTCTTCAAATGACCATCACTCTTCCTACAACACAATCTCTGCATCCCTGATCCACGGGGGGGCGCCAGGCGGGAGGGGGACTGACTCAGGCTTGAAATCAGACCACTCACCTGTTAAAGATGGAGAGCGCGTGCACCTGGCAGGGAGGGGGCGCTAAATATTAAAGTACCCGCCCCCCAGCTGCCTCCTTCCCACTCCCCTGCCTGCGTTTTCTCCTCCGCGGACTGTCCTTGCAGTGAAATGGCCTGAGTCTCACACAGCATCTCAGGACAGAGCACAGCACTTTCTGTTCTGAGACGCACAGCAAAGCAATGCCTTCCTTTTTTCCTTCCATCTTTTTTTATCTTTTGGGGTCACAACTGCACAGCGGATCAGTTTCTTCAAGGACGTTGTCTAATGCCTTTTGGCAAATGCGTGGTTTAATCTTTCCCCCTCGGGGGACCACATCGCTTTGCTTCTTTGTAAGTATTTTTTCTGGGCCTTAACAAGCTTTCTGACAAAGTCTCCTGGCTCCTTGTAAGGAACTTGCTTTGTTCCCCGGCCCCTTTCAACATTCTTCTAAAGAATGTCCCTGTTCTCACCACTTTGTCTTGTTCTATAATTGAGCATCTGCGCAATGAATTTCATCTTAATTCCAGCATTCAAAAAAGGGTCCATATATTTTATTTTTCAGATTGGAGATGTAATGCACGTACATGCAAAAATTGGAAGACGCAGAAAAGTATAAAAATGAAACATAACCATAATCTTACTTTCCAGAGACACCCCCATCAACATTCGAGACCACTCTCTTCTGTATATATTGTGTGCATGTATATATATTTTTACATCATTGTACCACTATTAAAAAAAAGTTTTAGCTCTTTTTAGAAAAACTTAATATAGTATCATTAACATTTTCCTATGTTATTAAAATTCTTCACAGCCATGATTTAGTGGCCTAATATTTTATACTATGGATCTAATTTATTGCATCATTTCCTAACTTGACACTTGGGTTGTTTTCCCTCTGGGGCTGTAGTTGTGTAAGGAATGTCTCTCCCTCAACCTCTTCTCCAAGCAGACATTTGGATTTAATTGAGCTGCATCCTTCTGACTCAGTGGCTCAACCACAGACATGCCCTGAACTTTCTCCGGTTTACTGGTCAGAGCAGGTACCGGACGTTCTCCTCCTTAGGGCACCTGTCCTGTCCAAGAGCCGCACAGCCCTGTCTGCACCTGATGGTTTCACCCTGCCCCCAGATCCCTCAATGTCAACATGTACACTCACATTTTCGCTCCCTTCAGCCCACTGAGCCTGGCCCGGCTGCCCCCGCAGGCCTGCCCCGATCGTCTCCTCATTCTTCACACCTGGAAGGCCTGGGCCCGTCCTGGCACCTGGCTTTACAGGTTTAATCCTGTAAAACCTGCAAGGTTCCCTTGGAAGCATCAGCAGTCCTCAGCCTTGCTGTGCCCTAACCCCACGAAAGTGGAAAGAGGCACTAGGACTTACTCTATCTCACTGACACCCTCTGCCGAGTTAGTCAGGGTGTAGACACCACAACAGAAACACAGCATTGTCAACATTTCCTTGCTAAACTATAGAAGGTTCAGTATATATCCATATATATATGGTTCAACATGGTGGAGAAAGGGAACCACAGCGGGAACTGACATATCTAAATGATTACTCTCATTATTACTGGTGCTGTTGTAGGTTAGATTTCTCCTTTTTTTTTCTCCCCATGCCTGAGATAATTACCAGTAACTAGACTCCTAAAACAGACACTTTTGCGATTCATTTATTCTCCTGGAAGACCTTTTTCTGCTGCATCTTTCCTGCAGTTTTCTTCTGAAGCCAGGACAACTTTGTTGTGTTTTCCCTTCTTTGTTTCTGACATGAAAGGCAGCCCCCCTTTGCCAAGTGGCCTCCCTGGATGCCTGAAGCAGCTGGAGTGGGCACCGTCAGAGCACAGCCGGCCCCTTCTTCACTCCCACGAGGAAGATGGACAGTGGGGCGCAGAGAAACTAAAGAATGACAAATGCTTGCCGTCTGAAGGGCACGTCCCACCTCTCCCCAAATCTCCCGCCTCCATCACCTCATGGAATGACCACAGGGACCCGTCACTGCTTCTTGGCCTTCGACCTTCTTTAGCAGTTTCTCGGCACCATTGCCCAAGGCTCTCCCAGGACGACCAAGCTGCTCTACCCAGGGAGTCGCTGACAGGAACCAGCCCTGGTCCCTGGGAGCCTCCACTGTCCCTGGATCAACAAACCAAATAAACGCCCACTTTTCTACTGTTTTCAGAAACAGACCCTCTGTAAGAGTCAACAGGTATCTTCCTGGTACCAACCTCACCGGCTGGTAGAAAGTGCCCGGTTCACCATCTTGTCAGAGATGAGCAGGAAAGAGTGCCATGATTGATTAGTGGTGTCTGTCTGTGACGGCCGTGGAGGGGATCTGGGACTATTTCACATCCGCCGGCTGCCATCTCTTACTAGATCCAAGCCCCTTCTTCCCCAAGGCTTGTGCTTGTATCTTTGCTACTTCATACCTTAGAAGTGGGGTGGGAGGTTCTTCTCACATACAGTATATAAAGCAACTAAATAACCTCACCCATGCACTGGGAGGCATGGCACTGCCTCACTCCAGCCAGGGGGACTGCACTGGCCGCGGAGAACATGGGGAATGCCATGGACCCTGCTGTAGCCCTAGGCCCTGAAATTTAATCATGTCCCTTTCGTGCTGCCTTTCGCTCTTTCTGCCACACTCCTGGACCTCGACCCTCCTCTGCTCACCGCAGCCATCACTCCATTCTAGTAAATCTGTCACATGTCTTTCTCCCCTGCGAGACGGAAGATTCCTTTAAGGTAGGAATCACATCACATCCTGATTTTGCAGAGTGGACAGGCAGAGAATGGCTTCTCAGTAAACATTTCTGAATGGAATTCAACTGGGTCTCCGGATGAAGATCTAAAAGTGGATGGACATATACACACTACTATATATAAAATAGATAACTAATAAGGACCTACTGTATAGCACAGGGAACTCTACTCAGTACTCTGTAATGATCTATATGGGAAAAGAATCTAAAAAAGAATGGATATATGTGTATGTATAACTGATTCACTTTGCTGAACACCTGAAACTAACACAACATTGTAAATCAACTATACTCCAATAAAAATTAATTTAAAAAGTCAATTCTGGGCTTCCCTGGTGGCGCAGCAGTTGAGAGTCCGCCTGCCGATGCAGGGGACGCGGGTTCGTGCCCAGGTCTGGGAGGATCCCACATGCCGCGGAGCGTGCGCGTCCGGAGCCTGTGCTCCGCAACGGGAGAGGCCACTACAGTGAGAGGCCCGCGTATCGCCAAAAAAAAAAAAAGTCAATTCTCTCAGTCTTTGTATGGACATGAAAGGAAGAGGCAGAAAAGCTCTAAAATTGAACTCCAAGTCCTTCAGTTTCTAAATCAAATTTGCCAGTCCTCTATCATTTCACCATTGTTCTCACATGTAAGCAAATACAAGAATACTCAGGTGGAATTTCAAAGAGAATGGAATCTTCCGGATGGGGTGTGATTTGGTACCAACATTCAAATACTCTCTCTCTCATACACACACACACACACACACACACACACACACACACACACACACGAATCATATATATTTAAGAACACTGACATTCTGCTAAAATACTGAGTGCTTTGGGTGATGTCACCCCAATATCGTGGAAGGCCAGTAAGCCTCTCAGTCTGAACTGTTAAGTTTTCCAAAGCAATGAAACAAAGAAGGAAGGGCAGGTACAAGATTTCAGCAAGTTCCATGAGGCAACTCAAAATCAGGTTTTCAGAGGTTCTTTTTTGAAATTGCATTTGCTGTCGTTGTATTTATTAATACACACCTTCAGCACAGGAAATCATTCGCTGAACAAACATGAATATATTTGCAAATCCATGTGTTAAAACGATTTCATTATTTCACCCGAAGTTCTCTCTACAAAAAGAAAAATCACCTAAATTTTATGTACTGTCTGGTGTGCACACTCCTAATTTTCCTTAGTAGAAATAAAATTTAAATACTTCAAGGTTTGGGATTTTGTTTTAAACCAGTTGGAAACAGTGCTGATGCCAAACGTACTACTAGAAATTAGGTAATTTATGTCAGGATGATTTTTTGATGAAAATGTAGAGAAAACAACAATTGTGAAGTGATATGCCGCTGAAATTCTGCTTCCACCATTATGGTCAAACCCAAGGTGCCACTCTGCCTTTTATGTTTCAATTATGTTTTCCATCGATGTGGCCAGGGTACCAATGGCATTTTGGTTACATGTGTCTGGCCCACCTCAAATTGCAAAGGAATTTGAGGTAGCTAGGACAGAAGGTCTGAGAGAAGGCTCACCAAAATTTTGTGTTCTCAAACATGAACTGATTTTCCTAGCTGTAAACTTTACAGAAGAAATGGAAAGATGGATTAGAGATTGATGTTCTGGTAGTACTGGTGGGTCCTGGTTTCCTGAAGAGCTTGATGGAAGAAGCATTGAACTGGGAGCCTGGTTTAAGTTATATCCACACTAGCTCCCTACTCCTGCCCCCATGCTGGAGAGGATGCCAGGAGTGGGCCTCTGGGCGACACAGTGACCAAGGTGATGGAGAAATACACCAGACCTTGGAATTAAGACTCCAGACACGCTGGGGGCAGAGGCGATTCCTGACTCCCAGAGGGAGTCACGTACAGCCAAGAGTGCACCCCACAGGCAGACACTGCATGATGACTGCCTCATACCTGGAAGAGATAACCCCTGACTGTCCATGGGTTGTCTAACCCGACCCCTGGGCCCCATCATACCATGCGGCAATGCATCAAAGCCTGCCTGGAACTGGATTAAAACTCATGCCTGAGTCTTCACCCTGGGCTGACGCAAATGAACAAATGCATGGGGAGGGGCCAGTGGAAGGGCAGGGGAAGCCTGGGACCCCATAGGCTCCTGTTTCCTGGTAACGCCCATCCAAAGTCTACTCAATCCCTGGACTCAGTACCACTCGGTGACCACTGACTTCTCCACTTTTACCCTCACCAGGGCAAGTGGATAAGGGCATCTTTCTCTGCCCACAGTGCTGTGTCACAAGAACCTAAGGATTGCTACCACTAGAATGGCCAGGGGCTTATCCAGCCCAGGATTTCACTGTCTGAACACAAGCTCAGGAAATTTAGCTCCACAAAGGACCGTGGCCTGTTTTGCTAACTGATACAGGCACATCTAACAGGTCCTCAAAACTAGTTGCTGAATAGAACTGAATTCTGAAAGGGGTTCCAAGGAATCCCCGGTGACAGGCTCAGAATGTGTTCCTTTGCAGTAAAGCAAAAAGAACACACAGCAGCGGTGGGGGGGCGGGGGGAGGGCTGGCGCGGGAGGCAGACGACCACGGTGCTGGTTTCCTCTGCCCTCCTCAAGCTGCCGGGCCTTAATCAAGTTACACACTTGCCTTGAGCCTCGGTCTCCTCACCTGTGAAAAGACAGGAGCTGACTCTGCAGTGTTTCTAACTCTGTTACGTCGAGCCCCAAAGCTCTGCAGAGATGCTTCTGTGTAGGAGATGTACAGGAACCCTGCCTTCATTTTCATCTGTTTGATTAGGAGACTTCCCACAATTTTTCATTTGACTAGAGAATTCCACTGCTAATGATAAAAGGCAGTAAAAACCACTTGGTCTTTTTGTCGGTAAGACACTACCACCTGACAATATTCATAATTCCTTAAATCTGGCTACACTGGCATCTCATGGTTCCTAGAACACCCCAAAGTTCTTCACTCCCCAGGACCCATCTGCATGCTGTTCCCTCCACCTGGAATGCCCTTCCCTAGCCCCCCACGGCGTCATCTTTGCTGGACTAATTCCTACTTAAAGGTCACTTCCTCAACAAAGCCCCCTGCTGTTCTCAGATGAGTCTGAGACTCTATTCTCTATTCTCACAGCATCTGTCCTATGTACTAAGAGTACTTCTCACAGTTAAAATGAACTGAATGGTACCATCCTTGGTCTAATGTCTGTTCCTCTTGCTAAATTATCATTTCCACGAGGACAGATACTGGGTCTATTTTGTTCACAACTTTGTCCTCATACAGAGCTGAATTCATGTCTTACCCAATAACTGCTTATTGAAGCAATGAATGACAAATTTAACAGGCAGTAAGATGTTGCATAAGATGCTGAGTAGGTTCATTACCGTGGGGGTACCATCGCAAGTACTTGAAAAACACTGGACAAGCCAGGGCCAAGGTCATACTTCTCATGTAAAAGTAGAGAAACCACACCAGGCCTTCCCCAGTCCTCTGGTCCATCCTCTGTCTTGTGTGATGTCTCAAAGCTCAAATTACCCTGGGTGCACCTCCCACATCTGGGCTGTCTAATACGGAAGCCACTAGCTGCATGTTCTTAAGAGCACAGTGATGAAATGAAACGAGAAATTCAGTTCCTCAGTCACACTGGTCACCTTTCAAGGGCTCAATAGCCATATGTGGCCAATGGCTACTGTCCCAGAGGGTGCAGATACGGACCGTTTTACACCATTGCAGAACTTTTTTTGGGGGGGGTTGTATTTTTATTAATTTTTATTGGGGTATAGTTGATTTAGAATGTGTGTTAGCTTCTGCAGTACAGCAAAGTGAATCAGTTTTATATATATACACACACACACACGCATACACACACACATTCATTCATTTTTACATTCTTTTCCCATATAGGTCATTACAGAGTATTGAGTAGACTTCCCTGTGCTATACAGTAGGTCCTTATTAGTTATCTCTTTTATATATAGTAGTGTGTACATGTCAATCCCATTGGTACAGCCACTATAGAGAGCAGTATGGAGGTTCCTTAAAAAACTAAAAATAGAATTACCATATGATCCCGCAATCCCACTCCTGGGCATATATCCAGAGAAAACCATAATTCGAGAAGACACATGCACCCCAATGTTCACTGCAGCACTGTTTACAATAGCCAGGACATGGAAGCAACCTAAATGTCCATTGACAGATGAAGAGATAAAGAAGATGTGGAACATTTTTTGGCCAGCACTGTTCTAGTTTCTGCTTAGCCCGACACACGCCATATTTCTGGGTCATCCTGGACCACATGGTCCCCTATCTGGGCTTTACCTTCCTTCCTAACACTGGAACTGGAACTAGTTCACCGCTGGTCTTCTCTGAAAGGACACAGTGAGATTTTAAAAGCTTTCATCTGTTAAAGAATCTAGCTTCTCTGATCCTTTCCTTCTACCCCATAGATTTTCAATGTTCTAGGTCTTTTCTTTTGTTTTTTGTTTTTTTTTTCCTTATTTTCACACCCTTTGCTAACAACTTCCTTTGGATGTTGGCCCTCTCAGTGCTGCCCCTGGTGTCGCTGGGCCACTCCTGGAGGATCTGGCCTCATTCCCTATGAGGCCTAACTCTGGAGTCTGGTCTCTCATCATTTCTGTCCTTCTGGTACTCTGGCTCATTTGTTTCTAAAGAAAAGTTTAGGTTGTTGAATAACAGCTCCGATATCTGGATTCATCTCTCACTTTTCATATAATGTTCGGGAAAAAAATACCTGGAGAGAAAACCTAAGCAAATCTGTTTTCCTGAAATGGACTCTTCATTTTGGCTTTATTCCTATTGAGTTCATCATGGATTTGATTATTTCGTGATCATTTCCTTCAAGGCTTCCGTCTAATCTTTTTTTTTTTTCTGTACGCGGGCCTCTCACTGTTGTGGCCTCTCCCGTTGCGGAGCACAGGCTCCGGACACGCAGGCTCAGTGGCCATGGCTCACGGGCCCAGCCGCTCCGTGGCATGCGGGATCCTCCCGGACCGGGGCACGAACCCGTGTCCCCTGCATCGGCAGGCGGACTCTCAACCACTGCGCCACCAGGGAAGCCCTGTCTAATCTTTAGATTAGAGATTTAGAGCAGTAATTCTTTCTTTCCTCTTTCATAACATCACATTAAAAATGGATTTCTAGGGGCTTCCCTGGTGGTGCAGTAGTTAAGAGCCCGCCTGCCAAGGCAGGGGACACGGGTTCGAGCCCTGGTCCAGGAAAATCCCACATGCTGCAGAGCAACTAAGCCCGTGCGCCACAACTACTGAGCCTGCGCTCTAGAGCCCACGAGCCACAACTACTGAGCCTGCGCTCTAGGGCCCGTGCTCTACAACAAGAGAAGCCACTGCAATGAGAAGCCTGCGCACCGCAACGAAGAGTAGCCCCTGCTCGCAGCAACTAGAGAAAGCCTGCACACAGCAACGAAGACCCAACGCAGCCCAAAATAAATAAAAATAAAATAAATAAATTAAAAAAAGGGGGGGGGATTTCTGTCTTAGTTGATTCTGCCCTTCCTGATGCTTATAAATGATCTCATGCAGCTGCTGGCCTTCATCTGGGTTCCTCCAGAAGCCAATACTGAGACAAAGATTCAAGTTTCCAAGTAACACCACTGGATCCCAGAACAAAACTCAAGAATATTTGCAGGAATACGAAAATACCCAGCACCAAGCAAGGTAAAATTTACAATGTCTGAATAACCAGTGAAAGATTACCACTCATGCAAAAGAGCAGGAAGATAGGACTCGTACTGAAGAGATAAAGCGATCAGTCAAAACCAACCCCAAACTGATACAGATGTTAGAACTGGAAGGCAAGGACATTAAAACCGCTTTCCATAGTTCAGAAAGTTATGGAGAGATATGGAAGATATTAACAAGAGTCAAACTGAGCTTCTCTAGATGAAAACTACAATGTCTGAGGTGAAAAGGCACTGGGCAGGATTAATGGCAGACTGGACATTTCAGAAGTAAAGATGAGTGACCTTAAAGATACAGTAATAGAAACGATCTAAAATAAAACAGAGAACAAAGATATTTCAACACCCCTCTCTCAATAATTAATATAATAAGCAGACAGAAAGTAAGTCAGGAGATAGGAGACGTAATCTTACCCACCAACTTGGCCTAATTGACATTTACAGAACATGCCATACAACACCAGCAGAAAGCACGTTCTTTGCAAGAGCACACGGAACGTTTATCAAAATAAACCCTATTCTGGGCCATAAAACTAGTCTCAGTTAATGTAAAAGGAATCAAGTTATACAAAGTTTGTTGTCCATCCACAATGGAATTAAATTAGAAATCCATCACAGAAAGATATCTGAAAAATGTCCCAAATATTTGGAAGCAAAATAATACATTTCTAAATAAGCCACATGTTAAAGAAGAATACAGAGAAATAGGAGACATTTTGAACTTCATGAAAATAAAAACATGTCAAACTTTGTGGAATGTCACAAAGAGGAGATCGTAGCACTATATATCTATACTGAAAAAGAAAAAAGTTTCAAATCAACCACCTTGGCATCCACCTTTAAAAAATTAGGCGAAGAACAACCTACATATTATTTTCCACAGTGGTGACATCATGTAGCATTCCCACCAACAGTGCACAAAGCTTCCCTTCTCCTGACATCCTCGCCAACACTTTGCTTGTTTGTTTATTTTTATCGTAGCCATCCTAACAAGCGTGAGCTGATGTCTCATTGTGGTTTTGACTTGCATTTCCCTGATGATTAGTGATGCTTTTCACGTGCCTGCTGGCCATCTGTATGTCTTCTTTGGAGAAATGTGTATTCAGTTCCCTCACCTATTTTCTTAACCATGTTATTTGTGTAGTTTGTTTTTTGTTCTGTTTTGTTCTTTGTTTGCTGTTGAGTTGTAGGAGTTCCCTTTATATTGGGATAAAATTTGGATATTAATCTTTTCTCAGATATATGGTTAGCAAATATTCTCTCCCATTCCATAGACTGTCTTTCCATTTTGTTCATTGTTTCCTTTGCTTTGCAGCAGCTTTTTAGTTTGTTGTGGTCCCCCAAAAGAACGACCGTATGATCCAGCAATCCCACTTCTAAGGATATATTCAAAGGAACTCAAATCAGTATCTTGAAGAGATAGCTGCACCTCCATGTCTGCTGCAACATTATTCACAATAGTTAGGACAAGGAAGCAACCTAAACATCCACTGAAAGATGAATGGATAAACAAAATGTGGTATCTGCATACAATGGAATATTATTCAGCCTTAAAAAATAAGGAAATCCCACCATTTGTGGAAACTGAATGAACGTGGAGGAGAAGATGCTAAGTGGAATAAGCCAACTACAGGACAAGTACTACGTAATACCACTTATATCAAACTCACAGAAGCAGAGAGTAGAAGAGTGGTTGCCTGCAGCTGGGGGGAGAAGGAAACAGGGAGGTATGAGTCAAAGGGTACAAAGTTTCAGCTACATAACACGAGTATGTCTTAGAGATCTACTGTACAGCATAGAGTTTATAGTTAACAATACTGTACTGTACACTAAAAATTTTTCTAAGAGGATAAATCTTATGTTAAGTATTTTTATCACACAAAAAATAAGAACAAATAAATAAAGAGGGCAGGAGGAAACTTTTGGAGGTGATGGATGACGTAGACTGCAGTGACTGTTTCACAGATGTTAACTATCTCCAAACTCATCAAGCTGTGTACATCTGATATTTCTGTATGTCAATCATTCCTCAATAAAGTGATTAAAAAAGAACAATTAAATTCAAAGTAAGTAGAAGTTAGACAATAATAAATATCAGAGTGGTCATTAATGAAATAGAAAAGAAACACACAAAAGAGCAATAGAGAAAATTGGTGAAACCCAAAGTTGGTTCTAGAGATTATCAATAAAATTTACAAATCAGGAATGAGATAAGTGTCATCGGAACAGATTCTATATACATATTAATAGGATATTAAGTAAATATTCTGAACTACTTTATGCCAATATATTTGACAACTTAGATGAAATGAAAAATTCTTTGACAAACAAGGTACTAAAGCTCATTCAAGAAGAAATAGGTAATTAGAAACAGCTCTCTAATAAATGAATTGAATTTACAGTTAAAAACCTTAATATAAATAAAACTCTAAACCCAGATGGCTTCACTGGTAAGTTCTACCAAACACTTAGGAAAGAAGTAATACCAATCCTACATAAACTCCTCCAGCTCCCATACAACTTAATTTATGAGGCCAGTATTAATCTGTTACCTATCAAAACCAGACACAGACATTATAAGAAAAGATAACTATACATTAATATCCCTCATAAACATAAATGCAAAATTATAAATAAAATTTTAGCACATTGAACCAAACAATATTTAAAAAGGATAAAATACCATGACCAAGTGAGATGTATCTTAGGAGTCAAGATTGGTTTGACATTCAAGAATCAATTGATGCAATTCACTATATTAATAAATTAAAACAAGAAATCTTATGATCATCTCAATAGATGCATAAAAAGCACTTGACAAAATCCAATATCCTTCTTGATTAAAAAAAAAAACTGTCAGCAAACTAGGAATACAGGGGAACTTCTTCAATTGATAAGCAATAGCTAGAAAAATCCTGGAGATCACATTTAGTAAATGGTGAAAGATTGGAATGCTTTCCCCCTAATATAGAACAAGACAAGGATGTCCACTCTCCCCACTTCTGTTCAATGTTACAGAAGCTCTAGCCACTGCAATAAGGCAAGAAAAAGAAATAAAAGGCACTCATTGTAAAGACAGAAGTAAATCTGTATTTACTTGCAGACACCACAATCCGCTATATAGAAGAACTAACACAAACAGCTGTAATACATAAACAGCTACTAAAATTTATATTTAATTTAGCAGGCTGCAGAATACAAGATCAATGCAAACATCTGTACACTGAAAATTACAAAATATTGCTGAAAGAAATTAAGCTACTAAATAAATAGAGAGATATACCACGTTCATGTGTTGCAGGACTGATTATTGTTAAGATGTCAATCCTCTTCAACTTTATCTACAGATTCAACAAAATCCCAACAGGCTCTTTGAAGAAGAAGAAAAAAATTATGGCATTTTAAAGTTAAATTCAATAATGAAGCCATGTTAGTTAGGAGTCTTAGAAGTTAAATCATAAGCCCAAAGGAAATGATTACCAATGGGAGAAGAGAAAAGGCTCCAATTCTTGAAATAAGCATAAAGGAAAGATCTAAGAGAAAGAATAAAGAAGTATAAAATGCCTGTAAGGTAGGTTACATTCTTCTAAAGCAATATTTTAAGAAAATGGTGTTGATTTCCTCTGTAGGTGAGGGAAAATGAGCCACGTTTCTCACTTCCTACTAGCGTCTTACTTCCTACTGGAATCTCACCTCCTGTGGATCGAGGTCCTCAGACAGCAAAGCCTGTGCTGCAATACTCCTCCTTCTTCAAGCTCTCATAAGATTGCATCAAGAACGAACAGCCTTTTCAGCATCACAAAGATAGTTCCAAATTATGCTCTTTACCTGAAGCTTCCAACTTACATAACAGATGCAACAGCCTCACTGTTTTCTCCAGCCTCAAACTTGACAGTCTTCACCTTGTTTCCCTTATCTATTTAACTACCACTTTTTTAAAAAGCACCATCTTTCCCTTTATAACCACGACATTTTGAAAAAGGCACATATTTTCAAGGTAAAATGAAATAAGAGATAAAGATAAAGCCAGTCAGTCAGTCCTTCTTTGGAAGACAATAAATGTTTGTTGTCTAATAAGCTGTTTTCAGGATTTTGTTTTTGTTCAAAGTTTGAAAATACTGCTAAACTCCTGGGCTTAGGTCTCATTTTCTTTCCAAATGCTGTGGTTTCCAACTAGTTTGTTATCTTGATTGGAAGGCTGAGCATCAAGATTTGCATCTCAAATGATTATTTCATACCTTTGGCAAGAACCTAACTGGTTATGATGAAAAACAACTCATTTGTATTTTGCGGGGAGAAAAACATACGGCTTGCAGAAGAAACTTTGCTAATGAGAAAAGGATAATGTATGATTTAAGAGTTCCAAATCTGTATGTTAAAAATATGCAAGAAATGGAACAAGGGAAGTTTTGAAGAGTGGGGATAATGTGCTTACATTGTGACTGAAAAGCACTGATTCTATTGAGTTGGGGTGAAATGCACACATGACATACAGTACATACCGAAGTGTCTCGTGTTTGTTACCTCCAACAGTGACAGTAATGATCACTTTCTCATTTACCCTTCAGGCCAAGTTCCCTGCTAAATTCAATCCCACCCTTACTCACACAGGCCAACGTGGATGTATCCTGAAGCAGAATTCAGTTCTGTTGACTGGGATGAAAATGCAAAAGAACATCCATATGCAAGGTTGCCAAGGGGAAGTGATGGAGTCTGCATGCCTACCCCTGGCAAGTTTTTTCTGGCACTAATTACCATGATTTGACATGACTGCCTATTTTTTAGACACCATATGATCCTGGCAAACGGAAGTGTCAGTGAAAATTATACTCCATCAGCTTAAACCTTCCTAAATGCCAGGGAAGTAATTTGATCTGCGCTGTGAGCAAAGTCTCTAAAATGGATGCCGCTACTGATCATGTTTTATTCCAATCAAAGGGTTAGAGAATGCACAGCACTGATTTCTTTCTCTTAAACCACTGCGTGTTCTAGACCTACTCTGTCCAACGGCAATGCTCCTGAGTGCCGGCACTGTGGCTGGTAAGTGCTGTTAAGTGTAGGAGATTTTGAATAAAAAAGAGATTGTAAATCCCTCATTAGTGACTTTACATTGATGACGTGTTGAAATAATACTATTTCAACAAGTAATAAACTGGGTTAAATATTAAAGTTGATTTCACCTGTTTCTTTTACTTTATTTAAGGTAACTATTAGAAATTTAAAATTACACCTGTATCTTGCATTATGTCTCTATCAGGTAGCACCATTCTAGACAATAAAGGTTAATATATCCTATAGACTCACTTCTTGGTCTACTTTAAAGTATGTAGATTTGAAAAGCAACCAAAAAGGGGAGACTATCCTTTCGGTGAATACCACACCCATTAAAGTTTAATCCTCTGGGAGCAACAGGTGATGGGTAATTTCCTCTTTCAGAGCAGTAAATGGTCACCATCACAGACTATTACGCAGCTTATGCGGTGACAACTGGTTCCTGGGGATCCTTTCAATGTCATGTCACAGCCAAAACATCATTCTCATTATTAAAAAAAAAAAAGAAAAAAAGAAACCACCTCTGGGGCAGAGATGGCAGGGATACCACCCTGGCTGACAGCTAGAAGATGGGAGCCCCCAAACTGGGCCCAGCCCCACTGCTGCCCATCTCATCCCAATACTTCAGCACATCCACAGACCTTTTCACTGTTTCCCAAACTCTTCGCAGCCTTTCCGTCTTTCTGGAATGCTCTGATCCTCATTCTCTGCCTGTAAAACTCCTACTCATACTTTAAAACCCAACTCAGATGCCTCCTCCTTTGCAAACCCTTCCTGCTCTGCTCCTGCAGAACATTCTCAGCATTTAGTTACTAGAGCACAGCCGGGTTTCCCTGTAATGATTCAATTACTTCTCTGTCTGCTCTCCTTCCATCTGTCCCTTTCCAAGTGCCTACAACATTGTCGGGCCAACACAGTGAATGGTGTGTGTGTGTGCATGCGCACTTGCGTAGGAAAGAAAAATCTATAAACAAACACACTTGCATAGGAAAGAAAAATCTATAAACCTAATGTAGTTACTCACCAAAATGTTGAGTGGTCAACTCTGGTGGTGGAATTATGGGTGATTTTTTTTTAATTGCGGTAAAATGCACATAACATAAAATGTAGCATCTTAACCATTTTTAAGCGTACAGTTCAGAAGCATGAAGTTTATTCCCATTGTTACGCAACAGATCTCCAGGACTTTTTTATCTTGCAAAACTGAAACCCTGTCTCTACTAAACACCCCCTTCCCCAGCCTCTGGCAACCACTATTCTACTTTGTTTCTATGAGTGTGACTATTCTAGAATACCTTCATACAGTCTTTTTCTCTTTATGACTGGCTTACTTCTCTTAGCATTATGTCCTCAAAGTTCATCCATGCTGTAGCAGGTGTCAGAACTTCCTTCCTTTTTAAGGCTGAAAAATATTCCACTATGTGGATACACACATTTTGTTTATCCATTCATTCACAGTTGGCCATTTCGTTTGCTTCTACCTTTTGGCTACTGTGAATGACGTTGCTATGAACATGAGTGTACAAATATCTCTCTGAGGGCCTACATTCAATTCTTTCAAATATGTGCCCAGAAGTGGGATTGCTAGATCATATCGTAGTTCTATTTTTAATCTGTGAGGAACCTCCATACTGCTTTCCACATTGGCTGCACCAATTTACATTCCCACCAACAGTGCACAAGGGCTCTAATTATTCCACATCCTCACCAACGCTTGTTATGCTCTGCTTTTTTTAACTGCGGTCATCCTAATGGGTATGAGGTGGTATCTCATTGTGGTTTTGACTTGTATTCCCCTCATGATCTGTGATATTGAGCATCTTTTCATATGCTTGTTGGCCATTTGTATATCATCTCTGGAGGAAGGTCTGTTCAAGTCCTTTGCTCATTTTTTAATTGGGTTGTTTGGGGGTTTTGTTGTTGCTGACTTGTAGGTGCTCTTCATATATTCTGGATAGTAACCCTCTATCAGATATATGATTCGCAAATATTTTATTCCATTCTGTAGGTTGCCTTTTCACTTAATTGTGTCCTTAGCTGCACAGGTCCAGTCCAGTGTATCTACTTTTACTCTTGTTGCCTCTGCTTTCGGTGTCATATCCAAGAAACCATTGCCAAATCCAATGCTGTGAAGCTTTTGCCCTCCCTGTTTTCTTCGAAGGGTTTTATAGTTTTAGGTCTTACATCATTTAGGTTTTTGATCCATTTTGAGTTCATTTTTGTATATGGTATAAGGTACAGGTTCAACTGCATTCTTTTGCATGTGGATATTCACTTTTCCCATCACCATTTTTGAAAAGATTTTCCTTTCCCCATTGTATGATCTTGGCACCCTTGTCAAAATCATTTAACTGTAAGTACAAAGGTTGATTTCTGGGCTCTCTATTCTATTCCAGTGCTCTATATGCCTGTCTTTATGCCAGTACCACACTGTTTCAATTAATGTAGCTTTGTAATAAGTTCTGAAATCAGGCAGTGTGAGATCTCCAACTTTGTTCTTATTTTTCAAGATATTTTGGCTCTTCAGGGTCCCTTGAGATTCCATATGAATTTTAGGAAGTATTTTTCTATTTCTGCAAAAAAAACTGTGGGGATTTTGAAAGAGGTTGCATTAAGTCTGTAGATTACTTTGAGTAGTGTTAACATCCTGCAATTTTGCTGAATTCCTTTTTTTTGGTAAAATCTCTAGGGTTTTCTAGATGAAGATTACATCACTTGCAAAGAGAAAATTTTACTTCCTCCTTTCCACTTCGGATGGCCTTTATTTCTTTTTCTTGCTTAACTACTCTGGCTAGGACTTCCAGTGTCATGTGCAATTGAAGTAGTAAAAGAAGGCATCCTTGTCTTTTTCCTGATCTTAGAGGAAAAGCTTTCAATCTTTCACCACTGAGTATGATGTTAGCTGTGCATACGGTAAGTTTTATGTTTTCTTTTCCATAAGTTAAGCTATTATATACATTTTTTTTTACTCTAGTAGTGTCTGGTACTGTCCTTCACTTTCTTTTTATTGGAGTATAGTTACTTTACAATGCTGTGTTAGTTTCAAGTGTACAGCCAAGTGATTCAGTTATATATAACTGAATATATATATGTATGTATATATACACACTCTTTTTCAGATTCTTTTCCATTGTAGGTTATTACAAGATATCGAGTATAGTTCGCTATGCTATACAGTAGATCCTTGCTGTTTACCTATTTTATATATAGTAGTGTATATCTGTTAATCCCAAATTCCTAATTTATCCCCCCACCCCGCTATCCCCTTTGGAAACCATAAGTTTGTTATCTATGTCTGTGAGTAGTTAAGCTATTATATTTTCATTGAATAAAATGTATTGGGTATCTGCTATGTTAGCCACTGTCCTAAGCTGGAAATTCAGCAATACACAAACCAAATCCCTACTCTCATCAAGCTTCTGCTGGGGACGGGGAAAAATTAACAAGTAAATACCTGATATCAGAGCTTGCAACACATCTCATGAGGCAATACAAAGCAGAAGGTGCCTGTGATGGTGAGGGCTGCAGTCTTGGATCAGGACGGCCCCCTGATAAGGTTAACAGAACCACCGGGCCATTTGGAGGAAGGACAAAGGTTTGACTTAATGACTGTGTATTAAGCATGCTGTGGGGAGGGGGCAAAGTACAGAGACCATCCCAAACCGAGTGAAACCTTGAGGTCTGACCAATCGCGAAGGAAAGGGAAGACAAAGCACTGAACAGTTGAAAGTACTGAGGTCATAAGAAATTAATAAGCAACACCTGCAGAAAGCTGTCAGCTTCCGGGTGGAAGCGGTTGGTGGGTAAAATAGGTCAAGAGGGAAATGGTTCTCAAGGTTTCTACGCAGGAGTCAGCAGGGGTAATGAGGAGGTCATGCAAATACACCAGGTTTCGCCTGAATGAAGCCCCTAACCCAGCGGATCAGACGAAACAGATAAAATGCAACTGGAAGCCCCGCAGATCCAACACATAAACACAGAACGTCGGTATCGGTACATGCACGGGAACTGATTATTATGGGTATGTTAAGCCCTCATATGAATTGATTATTATGTGTATGCTATGTACATGCTTATGTCATTTCACAGGATAAACGATCATTCTATTTTTGTCCAGGTGGAAGTAAAAAAAAAAAAAAATGCTCAACTTCCATAGAAAAATGTTACAGGAGAGTGGGCTCCTCCTGTATCTTTTCTGAATTCAACTGCCTTCAAAATACCACCAGATTTCTCTTCCTGAAGGACAGGGTTAAACAAAGAGCTCAAGACCAGCAATGGAATAGCAGCTGCCTGAAGTGATAATATCTACGAAAAATGAACCGGATTAGCCAAGCAGCATCCAGAGAAATATGTATATCATTATGATTACCTCCCATTTATAGACCAGCCTCTTGGGAGGGTGCTGATCAGGGCTGCCAAAGAAGATAAATCAATTCATTCCAACTGGACTTGGTGACTTTACCACTTGCACTCAGAGAATCGGGCTGGAATCACTTTGAAAAGACATCATCTCTCTTCCCCTCTCTATTTAAACAGAAGCCTCTGTCAGAAATGGATGGAAAATATGTTTTGGCAGCCGAGTCAGTGGTAATTGTAAGAGCTGAATGCTCACAGTTTTGCAGGCTTTGCCACAGAGACATGGGGCAGCTGCTCGACTGAGAGCATCGGAGCCCCGAGCAAACGGCAGCTCCACTGCCTGGACCGGCTGCAGCCAAAGAGGCTCCGGCTTGGTCCTCTTCGGCCCGATATGCCGTGTTTGTTCACCGCTTGATTTCTGGGTGGGAAAAGACAGAACAGGTGACGGAGGGGGGCTGTAATTAAACCCTCTTTCCCCCTCCGCATTTGTGCACTTTAGTTGTCTTAGTATGTTCCAGAGATTTCTACGTTGCCTGGAAAGGTCAGAGGGAAAGGCACTGCACAGAGAGACTCTGGTCACACCAAGGCCCTGGGCAGTCCCCATCAGGAAAGACACGTGAGTCCACATCACGTGTCCACCAGCCACCAGGCCCCCAGGGCACAGGTAACAGCCTCTCCAGGTTCTCCGCTAAAAAAGATGAGGAAGCTGCTTAATTTTAATCACTATGACTCTCAGGGGTAAAAAACAAAACCCAAACAAAACAAAACCAAAAAACTCACTTTCTTTTCCTTTTAAACCAATTTTTTTTCCTCCTCCCACTGCGGTAAATTAGACTAATCTCTACGTGGCTTTAATTAATCATATTATCATCATCAACAGTAATCGAGTTTCTGGAACTTTTCACGGACTCCAATCGTTCATTGTGTAACAACCATCCTGGGGAGAGCTTCTGGTTTTCACATTTCCACCCACAGATAAGAAGTGGCATTTTCTCCCACATTTGCGGGCCCTGGTATCCCGATCGATCAGCCGGAATCACAGCCTTTATGCACGTGGAGTGAATCACACAAATCGTTGACATGTTTACAGAGATGCTGACACACTGAAGAATGCTTCCGGGCCCCCAGGAGAGACCCAGCTCGTGGCAGGAACATCATCTACTGAAGGCAGAGCAGACAACTCAAATGTCACTTGGGTGGTTCCATTTCCTCCAAAGATGTCTTTCCTTGCATTTCTAGTTCAGCACGTCAAATCCCATTGCTTCTTTCTGTGTTCCGTGTTCAACAGGACGCCTGCCCCTCCTGTCACCATGTCGCTAGACAAATGGGGACTTCCGTCAATCTTGAAAATTGTCGAAAAGGAGACACAATAATTTTTTGACTTGCTAGAACTCTCAAGACATTTCTCCCGGAACCTTCACCTCGTACAGGAATGGCTGCTGACCTAAGCCGCGTGAAAACAGTGGAAGGGAGGTGGAATCAGAGCCCCAAGGAACAAAGAAAGAAAACTGAAAGTGGATGCCAATCACTCCTAGCAGAGCTGCCCACCTCCTCCACCCAGAAGAGGGGGCCACGCCTGTTATTAAGGATTTGTGCTTATACAATAACAGAAGCTCGGCACTCACAGGACAGAGCACTCCCCAAGCCGTGCTAGCTTCCTCCCTCCTTCTCAAGTCCTGAAAGCACCCCCTGCCACAGGGTCTTTGCACCTGCTGCTCCAGCTTCCTGGTTATCTGCATAGTCCATGCCCTCTACTCCCATCTTTGCTCAACAGTGTCTCCTCAGAGAGGCCTTCCTGGACCATCTTATCCATCATTCTCCATTCCCTTTTCTTGCTTTATTTTTCTAATCAGCTCTTATTCCCATTGGCCAGATAATGCATTTATTTATTTGGTGTTTATTTACTTATTCACCTCCCCAACCAGAACATAAGCTTTATGGCACCTAGAAGGTAGTTTTGCTCCGTGTTACTTCTCCAACACCTGTAATAACACCTGGTACAGTAGGTGCTCAATAAACATTTGGTGAAAGGATGAATTGAATGAATGAATAAGTAAATACAATAGGTGGGAGAGCGATGCAGCACATTCCTGTTGGTAATAGTGGTACTAATGTTAATAATAGCCAACATCTATGCAGGACACTGATGAGTTAAGTACTTCTATCCTCCCCTCCCCCAACCCCCTCCCCCCACACCTTGGTCTTTTCATCACCTGGGTGTCTTAACCTATTTTGATCTTAGCCTGGCTCATAATTACAAAGAGTTGGAAATCCTTCCCCAGCGCTCTGTCATTTAAGATCTGCTGCCAAGTAAAACCTCTTATACTTGATTCTGGACGTCAAAGGAAAAACCGGTTTAAAATAGGAACTTAACCTTCACAGCCAAGGTTTGGTGAATGGAATCATTTCAGACATCAGTTTACCTGTCAGCACCATAATTACTCTGTTTCACCCATTAATGCTGTATATGATATTGCTACTCATTCCGGATCCCAAGGAATACTATTCCAGAATATTCCATCCACCCTTCCTTTAATAAATACCCATGACCCGTCCTTCTCCTCAGAGACCACCAGGGACTAAGTCAGCCCAAAGCCCACCATCCAGAGGAAAAGCGAGAGAAGAAAAATAGACGGGCAGAAAGTCATCACTGTCACTGCAGGCTAAGCCTTCCCTTCTAGTCCACACCAGACGGCGGCTAGAGCAATCCTTCCAAATGTGGCTCCAAATGCACCTTGTCCAGACGTGAATCCACACTGTGAAAGTACTTCTGCGGCTCCCACTGTTCTCAGAATCCAGTTTGCTTCCCGAACACGACCCCCAGAGACCCGCACTGTCGCATCACGGCCGAGCCTCCAGCTTCACCTGGAACCCGTGTCCTTCCTCCCCACCCTGCAGCCCTCTTTCAGTTCCTCCAATGTGCCGCACTCCTGACCACAGGGCCTTTGCACAACCTCCCTCAACCTTCACCTGGTCAGTTTTCTTCCGGTAGGTTCCAGCCCCAGGGTCACTTTCTTCTCTATGAACCCTCCTGACCCCAAACCACTGTGTGATCTCACGGTACTGTGTCACAATACTATACAATAGTAAACGGGTAAAGAGACATTTGAATATTATTTGATGACCACCTATCTCCCCTATGACAATGCTGTGAGCCCCCTGTGGGCAAGAACCAGGTTTGGTTTTGCTCATTAACTACTCCCTGGCCCCAAGGATGGCACCTGGCAAAGGGCAACCTGTCCCACCAAGATGAGTTAATGAATGGACGGATGAAAATGCATATTCAATGCTACCCAGCCAGCATCTGGATCACAGGATCACAGGGTTACTGTTAGCAATTCTATAATAACACTAACAAATACTAACAAAAGAAATACTTTATAAAAATCTGAAATATCGTATTCTCCCCCAATCCCAAATCCATACCTGAAGCCATAAGGAAAAAACCATCAGATTATGATGTGTGTGTGTGTGTGTCTGTGTGTGTGTGTGTGTGTGTGTGTGTGTGTGTAGTGGCCGTTGATACTATTGTTGTTGTCAGGTGCAGTGGCCCCGGGGGGAGAAGGGAGGCTTTTGTATAGACTTAAAAATTATTTTAGACACTACCACGCAGTAGAAGCAGTGCTGGCTGAGTTCTGTTGAGCACCTGATAATCCTTGATTATGCTCCAGTTAATAAAGGTAAGTGAGAGGTGTGTGAGTATGAGCACATGCCCTGGGACCCCTCATTTCTAAAGAAGTAAAAAATGACACCGCACAGCACCCGACACACAGGAGGCTCTATGTATACGCGACTGACGAAAAGAATGGGTCCCACTTAAGAGGCACAGGACACATGATCAAATCAGTACCACTCCACTCTGTGGAGCACATCTCCACCACGCATGACTCATCTGCTTGTTTCTGAAAGTCTCTCGGTTAGACAGCAATTTTCCAGTTCCAACAATTATGCCTCACCTGCTTGTAGCCATTGTAACCCGGAGCCATTAAGGAACAGGCTAATGTACCACTAAAACACTGCCTTGATTTTTTAAGTCCCCAATTAGGTGGACTCTTGGGGTCTATAATTAGCTCCCGGCATACATACATACACACACATATATATATATATATATATATATACACATACACACACACACACATACACACATATATATACACACACACGCATATATACATTTTTTTTTCTGTCTTTCTTCCTTCCTTTCTTAAGGAGAACAGAGATCTGAATCTCAAACTTAGGTGATACTGATCACATTTAGTTCTTTTCATTAAAAAAACTACTGATGCCTCTTCCCCAAGACCTAACACCTTATTTCTGGTAACTACAGAATAAGGAAATAGGCAGATGAAGGAAATACAGAATAACTGCCAAATGAAGAAAGACTCAGCCTGGGGGCCCGTGTGCCACGTTACCAAGCCCGCCAGAGAGTTCCCGCCTGGGCACGAGCATTCATCTTGGCGAGAAGGTAAAGCAGAAAAGGAAGTTTAAACCTTTGTAAACAATCAACAACAATAAAGAGCATCTTCAACAAAGTGACTCATGGGGCCCCAAATTCAAACCTAAACTTTGACATTAGGTCATCTGTTCAACGTGTTACTTCATTTGCTGAATAAACCTCGCCAACCACGTTGATCAGGTCTCACCCAGACCACAGGTACTTTTCTCAAAAGCAGTTGGCTGAGCTCTATTTTCCCTGCAGGGATCATTTACAGGCAAAGGCTGAGGGTTTAAAATGGGAGTCTTGCCCTGGCCATGGACAGCTTCCAGGCCTTATTTATCTCTCCCTCCTTAACAAAAGCAACACAGACAACTTTTTTTTTTTAACTTTATATAGGCCAAGCTGTACTCCACTACCGGTCCCCGGCACCCAGCATGCCCAGCAAACTCCAGGGGGTGAGAAGCCACTGATCTAAACTGTGGCATCTGTACCTGACTCTTCCCCAGTGTTCTCGGTCCCGAACCTCTGCCCACACAGGGCTGAAGTGAGAAGTTCCAAAAAGAAACCATCCTTTAGACCAAGCTGCTGCAAACCTCTTCTGGAAAGGGACAGACAGTCAATATTTCAGGCTCATGGGCCAGGGATCTCTGCAGCATACACGAATGGGCGTGTTCCCATACAACTGTATTTACACAAATGGGAGGTGAATGGATTTGGCCCGAAGGCTGCAGTTTGGCATCAGGCATTAGACTCTGCTTCCATCTAATGAAAGGCTTTTCTGAACAACTCAGTGAACAGGGAAAGGCTGCGTGGTGAGGACGGAGCACAAACATGAAATCTGAGAAAGAGGGATCAGGGTTCAAAACCCACGTCAGGGCAAAGCACTGGAAGGTGTTTTCACATTTCTGTCAGTGACGAATAGCTTACATGCAATGAAATGCACAGATTTTAAGTGCACATCCAATGTATTCTGAAACATGTTTACATCCACGTAACTAACCCTCAGTCCAAGAAAGAAACAGAGCAATACAGTCACCCTGTAAAGTTCCCTGGTGCAGCCACAGACCTGACGTCCAGCACCAGAGCTCAGTTTAACCGATCTAGAACGGCACCAAAATGGAATCAGGCAGAATGGACCGTAAGGTCTGGCTTCTTTTGCTCAATATTCGGTGTCTGACATGGCCGTGCTTCTGCGGCCGCTTCACTGTCCACACCCCTTGATGGGTGTGTCGCAGGCCACGGTGAGATCTATCGCTTCGTCTACGATGGGGACACATTGCCCCAGATCCCTATGATCAAACTCATTTCAAATCAGAGAGAATAAATACTTCCAGAAGTGCCTAAATCAGAAACAACCTACTCCACCATTCTCCCTGCTACACTCAAATTTCTATGTAGATCAAAGCCCCCCTTCCCACGTCCCACACCAAAGGACCACCTTGGTTCAGTGTGAAATAGAAAAAAACACACACATTCCCACTCATACATAATCCCCGCTTCACCAGAATCCCAAGTAGGCAGCCCTGGCAAATTCTCTAGAAACCATGAATGTTTCTCCCCCAAAGCCTTTCAAACTGCCACGTGACAGAGAGGCCCATGGCATTTCCTCCGCTAGACACTGGCCTATGAAACCGGGCTGCATAATTAACACTCATGGTTATCTTTCAATGCCTGCACCTGGCGCTCTTAATTTAATTATCTCTCTGCTTCTACAATCCTCTGCACACTGAGGCCTGCCCCACCTAGACAGCCTGGCCCTGAATCGCCACTGGCCTGCGGGACTTCTCATCCAGCAATAATGAGGAACACAGGGTCCTCTGTCTCGTGGCCAAGTCAGCCGTGAATGCTACTGGACCAGGAGGGAAGTTTTATCTCAAAGAAACGGAGTCAGCTAGAAGCCCCGGTGACAGGGACAGGGTGGACGTCCAAGCATTTCTGCTGAACTGGGTGCGACCGGGAAAAAAAAGCAGCCGTGACCTTTCAGAAAAGCTGGAACACTCTGGTTCTGGGCACAGTCTTTCCCTTGGCTTGCTCCTGGAGGAGAGTGAAATAATGAATTGGGAACAGGCTCCCAGCAAGGCTAGAATGACAGCCTGCTCACAATTATCCACGCTAAGGACCCACAGATAGAACAGGGTCACAGGCAAGCCGGGCAGGATGCTGGCCCCTTGTTGTGTATGATGGTTCCAATTTATTCTCCTTCCTAATTTTTCTATGACTTATCATTCACCAGAAAACCAGCGAGCAGCAATCTCGAACGCAGAGAGGCCTCCATTTTTCCTTTCCCTTTTTGGCTTCTTGTTGGAAACTGCGCTTAGCACCCAAAACACTGTTCCTATGCTGGTAGTTCATGAACAACAAATAAGATTACAAACAAAATGACAGGAAATATAAATTGGGTTCCACAATGTATTCCATGAGATCTCCTTATCTGCCCACTTTCGCTCACCCTCATATATTTTCTTCCAACGTTTGCTTTCACACATGTGCACACACATACGCTTCTTGTATTGGGTTAGAAGGATCCCACTTTAATAATCAGTTTTAACTAAGAAAGCCAGGCTGTCCTCAACACCTTCTCTTTGTTTCAGCCTCTTTCAAGACACACAAGAGAAGCTTCTAAACAGGCCTAAGAATTTTGGAGACCTTGCTTTACTTAAAAAGGTCCTCCCCCCTCGCATGGCAAATCCTAGTTCATCTCCGCCAAACGTGGAAAACATTTCTCAGGAGACTTTGACGCGTTCTTCTCAACTTCTCTGATTCTCAGGAGCGTTTCAAGGTGGTGCAGAACCCGCCACCAGCCCCTGTCTCAGTAGTGCCCTCTCTCCTAGCCAAGGCCCAGCCCAGAGGAGTAAGGCCTGTGGCCTGGCCTCCTGGCTTGACAGATGGCTTCATTTCCAAGCCACAGCACAGAGGTGGCCTCAGCACACTTGCCACGCTCTGCGACATCTGCAGCTGAGTTTGATACAGCCCTTCCTGACAGAATGTGACACCACATGCAGAGTAACCGCAGTAACCTGGTGAACTCCGTCACCTCTCTGGGCCCGGTCTTCCGAGGCCAGAAGCTCTGACAGCGGGGTTTCCTCCTGGGTCTCTGCCCTCCCCAGCTTCCCTTTATGGATAAGGAGCAGGGCTGATCTGGGAGGCGGATGGGGTGTGTGCCAGGGAGTACAGTCACTTTCCTTTCTGTTCAGAATAAAAGAAAGAAAGGAAATCCCCCGACCTTAGCTACATGCTCTGCACCACAGTATTATTAAGACTGGTGGGCCCTAGCCTTGGAAGACAGCTTGGCTTCTCTCTAAGGAGCTCGGTGAGACTTTGCATGCAGAAGGTAGTGGGGGAAACATTGCTGCCCAGATGGGAGAAGCCAGGATTTGGTGCCCAAGAATCTGGGTCTCAGTTCAGGTTCTCACAGAGGCAGACTCTGAGACAAGGATGCCGATGCAAGTGACTAACCTGTGGAGGAGGGCCAGCAGGAGTTGGGGACGTGACCCCAGGCAGGGAAGGTGGCCAGTAAGGCATGTGCCGGGAAGCCAGTTATCACTGTGGGTAAGTGGGGCCTAACCCCAGTTCCCGGGGAATTCTCGGGAAAATGCATAGACCACACACCTCAGCGTTATTCTCGCCCCAGGGGTGAGGGAGCTGGGGTATTTATACACCAACTAATGTTCACCCAGGTGCCCCAACCAGAGGGATGAAGAACGGGTACACCAGTGGCCAGGCTCCTGTCACAAGGGGTTTAAGGCAGGCATGGAATCCATTTACAGGCATTCTTCTCAAAGTATCATCTTTAAGACTCAAACACAGTTTAGATGAAGAGCATAATCTACTCCTGTTTGTTTTAGCCTCAGAAGTGATGCTCCTCCCTCAAACCTTCCAATAAATCAGATCGCTCAGAAGGCTGTCTGAGTTTACTGGCTACACGTACCCAATGAGGGACGGGCAGAGAACCCTGGAGGCAAGGGGGTTGAGACACCCTCGTGGCCTCAGTGGTGGTTTTCCGAGGGTCCCCCAAGATGCGTCTGCCACTCAGGGAAGATGCAAGGGGGACCAACGGGGTTCTGCGCGGTTAAGTGACTTGCCCTAGGCTGGCAGCACATCCAGCCCAGGCCCTCTGCCCGGGGCCCCTGGCTTTGTCTTCCCCCGGTTCTGCTTTCGGGGTTTAGAGGTCACAACGCACCATGCTCTTCTTCCAATGAGGAAACAAGGTCCAGATTTTCCAAAGGCACGTGGTGAGCTGGAGATGAGGGTCAGAGAGTCATGAGTCCCCTCCAGGGCTGGCCCCCTTCTCTGAGGAGCCAAAGTCCATCCTCTCTGTGTCTCTCTCTGAGTCCCAGTCCTTTCTGGTTTCCAGAACTTCTGATGCCATAAACCAATATGGTGCACTGCTCCATCCAGACCCCCCGCTCCCCATCCAACCGCCCGGCTCAGGCCCTGCCTTTTCAGAGGAGGTGACAGTGGGGCTGATGCCGGCGAGACCCAGAGGGGCCCCCGCAAGAGGCCTCTGCTCTGGCTGGCTTCCCTTTGGCCTTCGCGGAGGGAAAAATTAGCTTGTATAAGTCAGATCCTCTCTCAGGAACTAAACACCAGCAGCAAACAAAAACCAGACCGAAAAGCATCCATTTGAAAAGACAAAGTGGGACAAGGGCAGGAAGCCAATCTGTAGGCCCCCGACCAGAGCCGGGTGCCAGGATCTCCCTTTAATGAAAAGGGACAAAAAGTCACAAAGCTAAAGGATTTCTCTCTCATTCTCATTCCCTCTCTCTCTCTCTCTCTTTCTTTCTTGGGAACTAAGTCAGGCATGTGCCCTCTCTATGTAATTCATTTCCCTTGTGGTCCCAACCAGCCCTGGGCCACCACAGGAAATGGTGCAGCACAAGAACTTTCCATAGACAGGTCCAAATATTTGCCTTCTGATGCCACCTGATTAAATCTGTGATTCTGGCTGCCAAGGAGAAAGGTGGAAATTTGCTGGTTGTTCCCAAGTCCCCTGCTCGGTGGTGGTGAGCGCGTGGAGTGAAAGCCCCACGTTCGCTGATTCTCCCTGGGGGCCCATCCTTCCTGGTCTAAGTGTCGCAGGGGCCAGTGGGACTCAGAGGAGGGAATGCCCATTTTCTCCAGGAGATTCCACTGCTGGGAAACAGACAGGAAGCTTCTCTGAGGTGGGAGGTTGGGTATGTCTGCCTGTTGTTTTGTTCCTTGTTTCGTTTCACCATTTTCTTAATAAACATACACATGACATAATTGGGTGGGGACCGCAATGAGGCCAAGGTCACGACATTTATTCACACATGAGCCTTTTTTTGTTTGTTCTCAATCTGCTCTTCTTCCTCCAAAAGCATCCCTCACCCTCAGAGGGCCGCCTTGGCTGGGTGCAATGTGGCAATGACTAAGAATGCTAGGGGGTCATGCGCCCGCCTCCTCCAGGGCCTCTTCTGTGCTCTCTCCTGCCTGCCCTCAGTCTCTGGCTCTTCAAGGAGGTAGAAGGTGCCGAGCAAATACAACCGCAGCACAGGAGGGATCTGAGATGCAGAGCCGCAGACTTCACTCAGTGTCATGCGCCTGGGCTTCCAGACATGGGCTTAGAACGGGGTCCTGGGTCCCACCCTCAAGGGTAAGGAAATCCAGGACCTTCAAAAGCAGGGGCAGCCTGAGGCTTTCCCCCCAGGGGAAGGAGTGTTGTCAGGGAGCCAGCCCCACACTGGGGGGTGGGGGGTGGTTATTACCCACCGCAGGCACCTGGGAAGCCTAGGCCCCTTTTAAGGAATTAATCAGAGAATTCCGTCCCTTTCCCCTCCCACTGCCTTTCTGAGCCATGGCTCAGTCACTGGCTGCCAGGCAGAGGGATCCGATGCCAAGATCTGGCTCAGAGTCCAGGCCGTGATGCTCTTGCCCCCTCAAAGCTCTCAGAGCCTATTCCATGTGGTCTGGCCCTTGACAGACAGCCTGGGGTGCCCCCCCAACCTCCTCAGTCCCTGCCCCTTTGAATTTACTATCAACATCAACATCTCTTTGCCCAACTGTGTGATGGATGGAATGATGTACACTCCCCTCCCCACAGCCCTCAACCAATGACTAAGGGAGAGGGTGTATATGTACCTCTGCTCCCTCCCCCTCCAGGGCCTCCCTGCCTTCCCTGGCTCACCTCCCAAATTAAGGACCACATTTAAGTCCTTGCTCAGGGCTGCTCCTGGGAACCCAAGCTAAGACAGGCTGTGTGACGTACCGGGAAGAACCTCAGAAAAGAGGGAAGAAAGCCCAGACTCTAGTGATTAGGTCTCTCTGAGCCTCTGAAACAAGTGTCACCATCTGTCACGAGGGTCAAATGCTGCTGGGAACCCAAGCGTGTTCTAAAGGACAGGGACCACCACAGTGAGCTGTCAGGCTCCCGACAGCCGAGTGCTGGCTGGACGTGGGAGTCGGGTTCCCTTTCTGAGCAGCCAGAGCACAGGGAGGTGAGGCGCGGTCCAGGTGAGATCCCGACTCTGCTTCCTCTGCTCCTGATTCAGAGTCCTGACTTCACGCCCGCCCTCCCGGTCCTCTCGTTGGGCGAGGCTGGCACGAAATTTTTATTCCATCTGACTCGGAGGTGGAGAGATGACACCATCCTGAAGCTTCCTGGCACAGGAGGGTGATTTGAAAAGCAACAAATACATTCTCCAACCTTTGTAATCAAAGCGGGGAGCTGGCTGGGGTCCCTTAAAAGGAAAGTCCAATAAGCAGACCGTCAGGCTCCAAACCACAGGCCCCGCAGCTGGCCTGGCAGATGGAGGAGCGTTTCCTAGGGTGGGAAGTGTTTCCATCAAGGTTGGGAGCACCTGGAAAGTTCTGACCTGGGATGGCTTTCTGTCCCTCCCCTAGTATCACAAATGTCTTTCCTGTCTTCCGGGTCTCAAATAGGATGAAGTGTCAAGATGGCAATCATCACAATTGGCTAATATCCACTGTGCTCAATGCTAGGAGGCGAAATCATACACGACCATGAAGTAGTGAATTATTTTTAAAAATCAACATGCTTGGATCAGGGACAACTCTAGAATTTTAACGTAGCAATTTTGGAAGGATTTTCACCCACCTCAATGGCTTTACGTACTAAAAAATTTTGGAATTGTCTCTTTTAAAAAGTGTTCAATTTTTTCTGATTTCATTTTTCAGTGAAGCATACCTTGCACATGGGAAAATGCACAGAAGTTCGGTGTAGAGTTAGTACGTTTCGACAAATGCAGACACCCTGGTGACCCACAACCCAACGAAGGGACAGAGCATCCCATCACCCCCAGCAGGTCCCCTGTGCCCCTTCCAGTCAAATGCAGGTCTCATGCCCTTTACACCTACACCGCTCAGTGTACTTCCCAAGAACACAGACATTCCCTTACACAAGCACCGCAAAACTGTCACAATATGGACGTAAACAATGATACCAATGCTATGATCGAACCTACAGACCTGATTCATCTTGCTCATTATCTCACTCGCGTCTTACAGGAAAAGGAAAAATTTCTGCACGGGATTCAGTCAAGAATCACACACAGCACTCACCTGGACTGTCCCCTTAGCCTCCTCCGAACTGGGACGGCTGCTCTGTCTTGCTGGGCTTTCGTGCCCTTGCACGCCAGACTTTGTAGACTACCCCTCAGTTTGGGTTTGCCTGATGAGTTCTTGTGACAAGACAACCCCGGAAGTGATGCGTATCCCATCAGGGCATCCCATCAGGAGGCACGATGCCAACCTGTCCCTACATTCGGTTAGGATAGGGTCAGCCAGCTTCCTCACTATCAAGTTCCCTTTTTCTCCTTTGTAATTAGTAAGTACCCCGTGGGAATAGACTTTAAGACTATGTAAATATCCTGTTTAACAAGCATTTAGTCACTAGTTGTAGTACTATTTATGGTTCTTGCTTGAAACAATTATGATGCTTGCCATATGGTGATTTTTCTAATTCCACCATCTCTCCTACACAAAGGAAGGGTTATTTCCATCTCATTCACTCATTCATCCATTCACTTATTCAAATGTGAACTCACAGACTCCTATCTTACTCTATGGATTGTAACCTGTTACTGTCATGATTTATTTTGATTTCAAATTGTCCCAGCTTTGGCCAGCGAGAGCTCCTTCCAAAGCTGGCTGCTGTGTCCTTCTGCCACGTCAGGACTGAGAAATTTCTGGACACAGAGAGACCACAGGCCCCATTTTTATTTCGGAAGAGAGTTAACTTTTACTGAGTGCTCTTCTTTCAATAAAGCATCCTTCGGCTACACGGTTGGGTCCCGGGGCCAACGGTTGTCATGGCTGCTTGTCCGGGGAGACAGGTATAGCGGGGGGCCTGGGACTGCGGAGGGCGTGGGTGGGACCCACTTAGCACGCAGGAGGAGGGCCGAGGCCCGGCTTCGGCTGAAGGCAGTGGCCCGCGGTGTGTACACAGGGCACACACCAGCCCCGCAGCCAGAGCGAAGCTGGAGAGGCTGCCGGTGCAGACACTGGCCACAGGGGTGTGCCAGGAAGGCTGGTGACGCGAGCCAACGTCAGAGGGAGGGACAGGCAAGCAGGGTGCCAGGTTCCCAGCACAGTCTCTGGACCCCAGCTGGCTACTTTTAACTCTGTCTACCCCGTTTTCTCTCTGGCTGGACCTTGCCTATCAGCTTTCATGATCACCACTTAGAAGACTGTTCTCAGTAGAGATACCAGCCAAGATGGTTCTCAGTTTAAAAGGAATCTGACTTCCCTCCAATAACATTTTTGTCCCACTGACTGCCACCAATGTGTTAGTTAAATGTATGTACACACACACACACACACACACACACACACACGCATTCACATTCCTATTCTTTACTGAAAAACTAACACCTGGACAGCTACCTCTCCCGCCATGTATCCCAAGAGTGTGCATTTCACCTTTCCTACTCTATGGTGCCACGTGCCGTGGTAATAACTAATTCTTCTTCTGAACCTCAAAGCATGAAACACGGAGCCTGTTACTCAGCAGATGTCCAGTGATGGATGCTGGTTAATCATGATGAAGAACATTCCAAAACAGAGCAGTTTTCTTAGACAAACATGCTGAACTCACCAATGCCAAGTGGTATGGGCACAGGGCTACCTCGATCTTCCAGATTTGGGGATGTTTCACACCTCTCCCCACCAGACCCTCTCCCAAACACAGCCAACAAGGGCAAAACCAACTGGTGCTCATTCCCTCCCTTCCCAGGTAAGGTGCAGCTCAGCAGATGGGAAAACGGAAGGTAGGTAGACCACAGACACTCCGAGAACCTGGGTGTCTAATCAGACGACTATTTGCCCCATCCTTTCCCTAGTCCAAAAAAAAAAAAAGAAAAAGCTCCTGGACACTCCCGGAGTTTTCTCCAATTTGTCCCTAGTGGATGAAGAAGGGTTAAAAAAAGAAAAAAAAAGCAGGCCTTTCTGTTGAGTCCCCTGCTTTCATTCCAAGACTATTTGTTAATAATGAAGGAAAGCTCTGTTTCACCTCAGTGAAAATTTCAAGCCTCAATTATCTCAATTTCTTTGCAAAAGCATGGCATTTTCCCTTCTCAGCTTCCAGGTTTCATAAGTGGAGGAGAGTCTCCTCTGTGGGGAGCCTGCTCTGGTACCACCGTCCCGAGGAGTTATCCAGGGGCTGAGGAAGAGCTGGCACCGCTCTGGCCACTCTGCTTCCTTCCCTCAGGCTCTGTGCCGCTCAGAGTGGCAACCACTAGCCACCTGGGGCCACTTCAATGTAAATTAAATAGAATTAAATAAAAGTCAAAATTTAGCTCGTCCGTTGCACTAGCCACAGGTCAAGTGCTCATGGGACGCGTATGGCAAGTACCTTCTGTGCGATGAACAGTGCAGAGAACATTCTGTTCTGCAGAGAGTTCTCCTGGATGGGGGCTGGCCGACGCCCACCCCCCATGTCAAAGGAGAGGGAGCTGGGTCAGAGCCACGCCGGGACCTCACAGAGCATCCTCTCCATTCACACCCATGGACGGTGGTGGGTGCAGGGTGTACACCTGGGGGGGGGGGCAGGTAAGAAGGGGAGGCATTTGACCTTTATCTTTCTTCTACTGACCTTTCACCTTCCAAATTCTTCCCACTTCATTTCTCACCAAGTTGAAACATTTGCCTCAATACGGAACCCGATCGTTGGTTCCTGTTGTTTTCCTTAACTTTTGATAAAGTAAGTCTGATGTTACCAAAGGTCTCTCTGTGACCAATGATTCCATCATTATTACTCAGGGTTTCATGAAGAGAGGGGCATATGTAATTTGGGGTCCGCTCCAGGACTGGAGAGTTGCTGAATACCATGGTTTTTGAAGGACAGAAAAAGTCTAGTCATGAGGGATGTGTGGGGAGGCAGCAGAGGGGAAGAGAATCTGAATCCACGATCCACAATCACACTCAACAGCCCATTAAAGGAACTACAGGAAAAGAAAAATCTCCAGAGGTGGTCTTTCTGTATGAAAGTAATTCACGTTGGAGATAATTATTGGCTTAAACGTATGCCATGGCCTGCGGTAGTTAAATGTTGTCCTTTAAAACAGTCACAGTAACTTTCACTTCTGGAAGGTTGGGATAACTTTTAGGAACAATTAGATGAAGAACAGAAGACACAACTAATCACAAGGGGCCGCCATGACTGCTTTGCCTTAAAGAAGTTAACCTTCCACACTGAACATCAGGACCCTTGGCAATGGAAGGGGAAAAGTGGACACCCTCTCCCACCCTTGCCCCGCAGCCCTGCCCCGCTATAAATACACACACACACACACACACACACACACACACACACACACACACACACACACACACACACACACACACGCACGATGACCCTGTCAATTTGTAGTTTGAAAAAGTAAGAACAGATCCTGGGGTGAGTTAAGCAGGAGGCCTGGGAAGGTAGAAAGAGATGGATTTCCTGTTCGAAAGAAGCCCCTGTCAAACCTCGAAGGGGTGAGCAAAGAGACAGTGATTCTTAAGACTTGCAACGTTTGAATTGGCTTAAATGTAGTCCTTGCCTGGAGGCAGGGAGCAAAACCAGATAATAAATAATACCTGGACCCATGTGTCAGGGAAAAATCATAAAGAAAAAAAAAAGGATCTTCATTTTCACAAGGTAGGCCCTGAATCAGGAAACAGGCAACCTTTGCTATGGACGTGACGTGACGGAGCCTCGAGGAGGGGCTGGGGGCGGGGCCCTAGCACTACCCCTCACAGGCCAGGGTTACTGAGACTAGCCTTGGAAACGAACCACTGAATTCTTCTCATTCTTATGTAAAGTGTGAACAAAAACATCATTAGAAAGACATCACTGCTTGTCTTGACCTATAACCTATCATCTAGGAAGCAACCTTGTGCTTTTCTGTATATCAGCTCAAAAGAAATCCCCCAGTGCCCCCAATTCCAGCCAGATTCTGCCCCAACTCTTCCTAAAGGCCCTCTCGTACCTGTTCCTCTCCATCCGTGGATCCCGAACTAGGAAGTGCAACCAGGCTCACCCAGAGAGCATGGGAAAACTCAGATTCCTGGGCCCGCCCCGCCCCAGAGCTCCTGACTCAGGAGGGGTGGGGCGGGGCCTGAGAACATGCATTTCTCCCACACTCCCAGGGAACTGTTGGTCCTAAAACTGCATTTTGAGAAACTCTCGCTGCTTGAGTGATTGCCGTGGTTCCCACAAGTCTGCGGGAAGGAAAGTCGGGCTGAAGAGGCCAGTGGGGGAGCAGCCTTCTCGTCTGCTGCCGGTGTCAAGTGCAAGGCCTCCCAGGAGAGCATGTGTCAGCAGCAGCCCTGCCGCGTGCCGTGTGGGCGTGCCCTTCTCAGGAGACCATGAGCACCCGCCCAAGGGCCCCTCCGTGGTCTCTGGGGAGCCCCGGGCAGATGGCAAGGCGGGCTGCTCCTCCGTTCTCCTTCCACTGGCTGCTCCCTGTGCCATGCCCCCAACAGCCCGCCACTTGGCCCGTTCTCAGCCCCGCAGATGGCAGCACTGCCCAGAGAACACCTGGGGTCTGGGGCCTGGGGTCTGGAGTCTGGGTGGGTCGCTGAGGCAACGTGTGCTTTACACGTTAACTGCTCCTGAGACGCGGACACCAGGCCCGCCTGAGAGCGTGGCTCTGACTAGTCCTGTTGCCCGTTAGGTTTTGGACCCCGACTACTCTGCAGCCCATGCCCCTCCGGGCCAGGCGTGAGGTTATGACCGCACCCGCAGCACCCACCCTGAAGACGGGAGACCTTCCCACGTCAGCCCATCCTCCTGGCCGCATCTGTGCTCCCCCCGGATATGCATCACTCAGGAGAAAATGGCATCTTGGCCACAGGGCCCAACGGCCCCTCTCAAGTTGCAAACTGACCCTCGAGGTGTTTTCATTCTCCAGGAACTATTTTTCCTGGCATACGTGTAATATACAAGGACAAAAAATCCTTTGCTTTTTTAAAACATCCAATACAAAATAAGCGATTGTTCAGGCTCCAGACAGTCTGTCATAACTCCCCAGCACGCTCTAAGAACAATAAGCCCCTTGAGGGTGTGTGTTCTTTGGCCATCGCTCCTCTCCCGGGGTTGGTTTCACTTTGTTCCTTCCATGGTCTCTGTGATGCCACAGAGCACCCTGAATGGGCATCCCCACCAGACACACACGCTGGGATCCAGGCTCTCCTTTAAGCACTGGTGGGGCACTCAAACAGTTGACGTCGTTCTCAAGTAGACACTTTTTTCTTCCTTTACGCGGCAAACAAAGCCAGTAGCCAATGCTGGGTGATGAACTTAAGAAGATAGGCAAACCTCCATTGAAACTGAGATGTCTGGGATGGACTGGGAGGTTGGGATTAGCAGATGCAAACTATTATGTATAGGATGGATAAACAACAAGGTCGTACTGTAGAGCACAGGGAACTGTATTCAATACCCTGTGATAAACCATAATGGAAAAGAATATGAAAAGGAATATATATATATATATATATATATATATATATGTATAACAAAGTCACTTTGCTGTGCAGCAGAAATTAAGACAACATCATAAATCAACTATACTTCAATTAAAAAAATTTACATTCTAAAAAAAAAAAAAAACCTGAAATGTCTGGCATAAAGCTGTCTAAGACGACCAGGTCTAAGGCAGATGCGATGTCCCAGGGGAATGGTCTGGTATGTAATACAATTGTTCTTCAGTCGCTGTGTGTGGAAACTCAACAGCTTTGGCCAAGGGAAAGGAAGAAAAGAAGAGGGCGTCTGGAAAGGACCCAGGGCCCTTTGGAAGGCCATCATGGTGCCATTGACCCACTGCCAGTGGCTAAAGCAGAAACAGTGGTGGACTCAGAGGTGAGAGTTCAAATCCTCCGTCTCCTTTGGAAGGTCTACGTCCACAGGGTCGGGGTCTGCAGGTCACTGAACGTCTCCAAACACCAGTGCCCTCAGCTGTGCCCCCGGCTTCCTCACCACTGCCTGGTCCCAGGTGGGAAGTGCAGGGCGTGGAGGACAGTGAAGGTCCCGGGGGACGGAGTGAAGAGCAGCCGGATGTGACAATGTGGGAGCTGTCCTCACACCCAGGACACTCCCGACGATGGGAAGACAGTGGCTGGTGCGAACAGTGTGACTTCAAATGATCGGTAGTCGTCCCAGACCAAGCTACCTGGGTGACACGTGTGAGGCTCAAATGTTTAAACATTTTGGAAAAGTCTGCACAAGTCTGCTGTGTAATTTCAGCCTCTGCCTTTTTACCGTTCCCCCATGGATGTTAATAACTTTCAACAAAATTCTTTTCGACCGTCAGCAGTATGAGCAACATCCTCTGTGTCCTGAGACCACAGGAGATTCCAGTTCACTTCATCCTCACACCCTCCCTCTGCTTCCTTTATCATCTCACTAGATTTGGGGGAAGACTGGCTGAAGTAGAAACAGCAGTGGACTAACAGACACAAGTTCGAGTCCTCCCTCTACTCTGGGATCCCATATGGCTGGGGGTCTGCAGGTAACTGAATGTCTCCAAATGCTAGCCGTCTTCTCTGGGAAACGCGTAAGACAGTGTTCGTTCTGCTTCACAGAAATGTCATGGGGACTTCGGGAACGGAACTGAGGCAGACAGCTCCACCCGATGAAGAGCCTACTACGTGCCAGGCTCCTTAATGGGCTTTGCCTGCATTATGTGACTTATGTCTTAGGAGAAACCTGTATTTTAGGTCTCATCGTGTGCTTGTCACGTAAAAGCATCACGATCGGGCTTCCCTGCTGGCGCAGTGGTTGAGAGCCCGCCTGCCGATGCAGGGGACACGGGTTCGTGCCCCGGTCCGGGAGGATCCCACATGCCGCGGAGCGGCTGGGCCAGTGAGCCATGGCCGCTGGGCCTGCGCATCCGGAGCCTGTGCTCCACAACGGGAGAGGCCACAACAGCGAGAGGCCCGCATACCGCAAAAAAAAAAAAAAAAAAAAGCAGCACGATCAAACAGATCAAGAAATGCCTCCATGGCCACACACATAGCAAGTGGACAACCTAGATAGAATCCAAACTCGGGCGACTCTAGCCCCAAAGCCCTTTCCATAAAACCCTGAAACTGTACATGTAAAAATGCCCTGAAAACGCTGAAGCCAAGTCAAAGATAAGACGATGTGATCCTCCATGAAGCAGAAATGCTAATTAAAATGGCATCTCATGCGTCCCGTACTGTCAGGGAATGAGCAATTTCACTTAAGTGGAACGTTCCAGGTATCTAAAGGTTACCCCTAATGATGAATCGACCTTGCAGAGATTTTTAATGGAAAATTTCCAATAGTAATTACATTCTCTTTTGCTATCTTAAATACACATGGATCCGAATTTTAAGATTTCTAAAAATAATTCAGGACATTAATGAGTAAGAGGCATAAAAATGAGATACAATCGAGCAACGTTCTCGAAGTCTGTGATGTGACTAAAGCAGCCCCAAACGGCTGGACTTGTTCATGTAACAAGCCTACTTTCTGCCAGAATATTCTACTATGAAAATATTCAAATATTCCAGGAAGTTGAAAGAAACGTTACCCACCACCTAGCCTGTAACATAACCTTGTAAACGGCTTGTTTTATCACACAGGTACCCATCTATCCATTCCTCTAGCCATCTACCAATCTGTCTTTTAAAAGATGCATTTAAAATTATATTGCAGAGATTAGCACACATCTCCCTGAATTCTGCAGCATGCATATCAAATCAATATTTGTTTATGGTACTTTTCTATCAAGATGCACTTCACATACAACGAAATGCACAAATCTTAAGTGAACATTCGCTGAGTTCTGACAAATGAATACACCTTTGTAGCCCAAAGCTCTATCAAGATGACGACCATTATGACTGCCCCGGAAGGTTCCCTGGCCCCCATCCTAGTCAATTCCACTCTCCCTCCCGAGGGAGTCTACTTTCTACAGGACTTCCTTCTCCTCCCCCTGAGGTCAGCTTTACAAGTGTCAGAGGTTCTGCTTCTAATCTGTGACCTCATTTTATCTGCACTTATCTGGGTGGGATCGTGAGAGTAATTCACAGCCACTTTCAGGAAAGTGCGTGGGTCTTTGGGTTGTCTCTTCCACGAGGCTGAAAGGCATTTCCCCCAGGAAGGATTTGGGAGTACGTGATTTTGCCGGCAGCCTGATTTCTGTATAAATGGAGAGCTACCGGACTGTCACAAAGCTTGACCAAGTATCTTTCCACCTGTAAAATCTAGTGCTGGTTTGTACAAGAAGAGAACTTCCATAAGGGTTAAGATTTCCATGTGCTAGTATTCACCAGGGTTCTGAGGGACTGGGTTTTGAAGGAAGACAATGGCTCACTCAACTCTTTGGAGCCGAGGTGCTGTGACATTCACGTGTTGTTATGTTGACAATCACACGTTGAGATGGCAAGACATTTGCATGTTGAGACATACACAGGTTCACATGTCAACATCACACACTGATCTGTTGTGACATTTGCATGGTGAGATGTTGAGACATGGGTACATTAAGACTGTTGAAACGTTCACAGGTTGCCATCCACATGTCAAGACGTTGAGACGTTCACATGTTGAAATGTTGAGACATTCGCACACTGACATGCCAAGATATTCAACGTTGAGACATTCTCAGGTTGACACACTGACACGTTCCCAGATCCAGATGTTGAGATTCTCACATGTTGATACGTACAGACATTTACAGGACCTGGCGAGACAGTCCCACGTTGAGATGTTGAAACAGCCACAGGTTGAGATGTAAAGACCTTCTCATTCATCTGACTTTAAACATGATGACCTGAGCCAGTCCCAACACGCAGGTATGGACTCCCTCTCGGCACTATCTTCAACATCCCTTCCCCGCAGCAGTGCCAGCACCACCCAGGAGGTCTCCATGGACAGTTTCCATCCATGCCCATGGCGTCCCGCGTCTCCCTGGCGGAGGATGTTATCTGGGCCCAGGTGGGTGTGCAGCCTCTACACGGGCAGACAAGAAATGCTGGGGTGACCCTCAACCTATGTGGACAAGATTTGAGGGATAAACACCCCAGTTTCCTCACTTGTCAGTGGCTCGACACCATCTCCCAGAGGGTCCTCACTGGAACTAAGCCCAGCTTCCTCAATGGTAACATCCCCGACTGGTGTTTCTTGAGATCACCTCCTAAACAATCTATTTGTACCCAAATCCTTGATTTTGGTGGGAACCCTAACTAAGCCATCTCCAAAGCACCAGTCCTGTCTCCAAGCAGACAGTCGGAGAGCAGAATCAGGACCTCATCGGAGGGGACACATCCTCATCCACAGGTGACCAGGTCACCACCTCCTCACTGCATATTTGCTGAAGCCTGTGCCTGGGACCTGCTCCTTGAGGACGAGGGGCACCAATGACGGAAATCCATGGAGGTGCCTCACATCCATGACATCCCTCCTGGGTGGAGGACAAGCTCACCTCCCACCACATCACAGGGAAGGGCAGGTTCTCTCCCCCGCCCCCCAGATGCCCATGTGAGGCAGTGGCAACAGGAATTGACAGCTTTCTTTGGGGTAGGGGGTGGGGAGGGGGGCTCTCACGATGGGTCCCTCCATGGGGAGAGGAGGTGCTGGAGCTCCATGTAGACTGTTCACAGCAGATGTCTCCTAGAGTCTCTGGGTGAGCAGGCATGAAGGATGCTTACAGAGACTGAGGAATCTTAGAACAGGGGCAACTTGACTGAATCTCTTACTGGGGGAGAAAGGATCAAAAAGAGATACAAATGGTGAAACTTCTGTGGAAAATAGTTTGGTGGTTCTTCAATAAGTGGGCCATAGGGATGTTCAAATAAAACCTTGTACACTAATGATGTTCAGAGCAGCACCACTGACAAGTAGGCTTAAGGTGGAAACACCCAAATGTCTATCAACAGATGAGCAGATACACAAAATGTGCTACAGCCTCACAGCAGAATATTGTTCAGTTTAGCCAAAACAAAAAAAATGAAGTATTGGTACATGCCAATACTGATATTTATATGTGATAATATATTGATACGTGATAATATATATACCTATATTGATACATGATTATATATACATATATTGATACATGATTATAGATGGATTATATCTTGTAAACATTATGCTAAGTGAAATAAGACAGACACAAAAGGCCACATATTTATATAAATGATCCCATTTATATAAAATATGCAAAATTGGCACATCCACAGAGACAGATTGGTGTTTTCCAGAGGCTGGGGGCAGAGAAGGGTAGGGAGTGATTGCGAATGGGTACGGGTCACCCTTCAGGTTGATGAAAATGTTTCAGAACTAGAAAGAGGTGATGGTCGCACAACACTGTACATGGAATAAATGCCACTAAACTGTATACATTAAGTGGTTAAAGTGGTAAATTTTATGTTATACATATTTTACCACCCTTTTTAAAAAAGTAAGATAGAAGTCTGCGAACGTGAACACCGTTGGATTTCTTAAGGGTCATCAGACACTTTTAGGAGCTGAAAGGGGCCTCAGAAGCAAGCTAGTCTCTAATCCCATTTAAAGCTCACAAAGGATGCAGAGTAGTTAATGACTTGGTTAAGGCTACAAAGGGAACCGAGAGGAGTCACCTTATTTGCTAGAGGTTGTACTTCTCTTTTTTTCCCAAATGAGGTCACAGTTTACATGGTGGCGATCTGTAACAGGTCATCAAGCACGGAGCCAGAGCTCAGGTGTGATGGGCAGGTGGCATGGGCCCAGGTGTGGTGGGTGGGTGGGATGTGCCCAGGTGAGGTGGGTAGGTGGAATGTGTGTGGCCAATATCAGATTTCAGATGGGACTCATCCCCAGGCAGCCACCCCTGAGCTCACACACCCACCTTCTTCCTCTTACACCACATGCCTCACCTTGAAGGCATTTGAGGTCATGGCACTTGGTCTGGATTACCAACAGGAAAAAACTAAATAAAACTGTCATTACTGGAATTTTAGAAATGACAAATAATAAACAAAAATGATGATACAGTTGGAGCGAGGGGGAGAACAATACTGGCGACTCACAGCTGAGAAGAAGGGGCAAATCTGCCTTAGTTGGACCTACGGTGGTGGTAACTGAAAAGTGGCAAATGACAAGTGACGGTTAAAAAGTACAAAAGTAGATATAGCTTTGAAAGCTAAACATCAAACTAATTTGCATGGGCATTCGTCAAAATCAAGGTGTGAAAAAGGCAAGCTACACCAGTTTCCAGGCCAGTGCTCCATGGGCTGAGGGAATGTCGGGCGGCTTTGCTTCCCCTGCTGGTGTCTCTCACCCAAAAGGCAGGGGCCATCCAGGTTCCTAAATAGCAGGAGACATTGAGAAGATAATAGCAGGATATTTGTATCTCTGATCTCAGGGTAGTAAAGGACTTCCTAAACAAGATGCAACATATCAGACAAGAAAAAGAAATAAAAAGAATCCAAATTGGAAAGGAAGAAGTAAAACTGTCACTGTTTGCAGATGACATGATACCATCCATAGAAAATCCTAAACACGCCACCAAAAAAACTACTAGAACTCATCAATGAATTCAGTGAAGTTTCAGGATACAAAATTAATATGCAGAAATCTGTTGGATGTCTATATACTAACCATGAACTATGAGAAAGAGAAATTAAGAAAATAATCCCACTTACAATCAATTCAAAAGCCATAAAATACTTAGGAATAAATCTAACTAAAGAGGTAAAAGACCTGTATCAGAAAACGATAAGAAAAAATTTTTTAAAGAAACTGAAGATGACACAAACAGATAGAAATACATACCATGCTCATGGATTGGAAGAATTAATATTGTTAAAATGACCATATTACCCAAGGCCATCTACAGATTCAACGCAATACCTATCAAAATACCAGTGGCATTTTTCACAGAACTAAAAGCAAATAATTCTAAAATTTGTATGGAAACACAAAAGACCCTGAATAACCAAAACAGTCTTGAGAGAGAAGAACAAAGCTGGAGGTATCACGCTCCCTGATTTCAAACTATAGTACAAAGCTACAGTCATCAAAACAGTATGGTACTGGCAACAAAATAGACCGTAAGTCAATGGAAGAGAATACAGAGCCCAGAAATAAACCCACATTTATATGGGCAATTAATCTAAGATAAAGGAGGCAATAACATACAATAGGGAAAAGACAGCCTCATCAATAAATGGTGTTGCACTAACTGGGCAGTTACATGCAAGAGAATCAAAGTGGACTACTTTCTCACACCAGACATAAAAAAAACTCGAAATGGATTAAAGACTTAAATATAATGCCTGAAACTATAAAAATTCTAGAAGAAAACATAGGCAATACTTTCTTTGACATTTCTCTTAGCAATATTTTCCTGGATATGTCTCCTCAGGCAAGGGAAACAAAAGCAAAAATAAACAAATGAGACTACATCAAACTAAAAAGCTTTCGCACAGTAAAGGAAACTATCAACAAAATGAAAAGGTCACATACTGAATGGGAGAAGCTACGTGCAAATGATACATCCAATAAGGGGTTATTATCCAAAATATGCAAAGAACTCATACAACTCAACATCAAAAAACAAACAAACAACTGGATTAAAAAGTGGGCAGAGGACCTAAATAGACATTTTTCCAAAGAAGACATACAGCTGGCCAACAGGCACATGAAAAGATGCTCAACATCACTAATAATCAGAGAAATGCAAATCAAAACTACAGTGAGATATCACCTCACACCTTCCAGAATGGCTATTATCAAAAAGACAACAAATAACAAGTATTGGTAGGGATGTGGAGAAGAGGGAACCCTTGTGCACTGTTGGTGGGAATGTAAATTGATGCAGACACTACAGAAAACAGTATGGCGATGCCTCAAAAAATTGAAAAATAGAACTACCATGTGATCCAGCAATTTCACTCCTGGGTATTTATCCAAAGAAAATGAAAATACTAATTTGAAAAGATATATATACCCCTATACTCACTGCAGCATTATCTACAACAGCCAAGATATGGAAGCAGCCTAAGTGCCCACAAATAGATAAGTGGATAAAGAGGATGTGATACACACACACACACACACACACACACACACAAATACTACTCAGCCATAAAAAAGAATGAAATCTTGCCGTTTGCAACAACATGGTTGGACCTAGAGTGTATTATGCTAAGTGAAATAAATCAGAGAAAGACAAATACTGTATGATTTCACTTATATGCGTAATCTAAAAAACAAAACAAATGAACAAATATAACCAAACAGAAACAGAGTCATTTATAAGATAAATAAGTACTAGGGATGTAATGTACATGATAAATAAAAAGAACACTGCTGTATGTTATATATGAAAGCTGTTAAGAGAGGAAATCCTAAGAGCTCTCATCATAAGGAAAAACATTTTTTTCTATTTGTTTAATTTTGTATCTATATGAGATGATGAATATTCACTAAACTTACTGTGATAATTATTTCATGATGTATATAAGTCAAATCAGTATGTTGTATAGTTTAAACTTACATTGTGCTGCATGTCAATTATATCTCAATAAAACTGGAAGAAAAACATTTAAAAAAGAAAAACATTTTTAGAAAGACAACACAAAGGAAAAAAAATGATGCATCTGACTACATTAAGGTTTAAAACTTCTGTGTTATCAAAACCACCATCAAACAGAGAGAAGACAAGCCGTGGACAAAATATAACACTAACAAAGAATTTATATCCAGACTACATAAAGTTCTCTTACGGTTCATAAGAAACAAACAGGCAAAATTTATGAGTAAGCAATTCACAGAAGAGACCACACAAATGTGGAATAAACTTTTAAGCAGAAGCTGAACTTGATCAGCTGCCATAACAAATTACCACAAATCAGGTGCCTTAAAGCAGCAGAAATTTGTCCTCTCACAGTTCTGGGGACCAGAAGTCCAAAGTCAAGGAGTCAGCAGGGCCTCACTCTAGAGAATCTGTTTCTTGCTTCTCCCAGCTTCTGGAGGCTGCTGGTGCTCCTTGGCTTGTGGCCACATCACTCCAAACTCTCTCCATCTTTGCATCACCTTCTACCCTCTGGGTGTCTAATCTCCCTCTGCCTCTCTCTGATAAGGACACTTGTGATTGCGTTTAGGGTCCATGTGGATAATCCAAGGTAACCTCCTCATCTTGAGATCTTTAATTTAATCACATCTGTAAAAACTTTTCCCTATAAGGTAATAGTCACAGGTTCCAGGAGTTGGAACCTCATGTCTTTGGGGGACACCATTCATGTCACTCCAGCCAGTAACCAGGGCAATGCAAATTAAAGCCACACTTAGACACTTCATCAGACTGGCAGATATTAAAAAGTCTGACAATACCAAGCATTTATGACAATGGAGAACAATGGGAACCAACATCTCCTGCTGGTGACAGTGTATATCTATCAATACAACCATGCCAGAGACCAGTTTGGTGGAATCTATAAAAACTAAGGAGGCACATACCCTACCATCCAGCCATTCCACTGCTCGAGAAATTGATCCTACCAGGAGACACCCACAAGAGTGTTCGGTGTGGCCCTGTCATGTCAAAAAGCTGGACACAATCCAAATGTCCATCCACAGGAGAACAGCTAACTAAACCATGATGCAGTCGTCCCCACGGGTACCATGCAGCTTTGAAAGTCGGTGACTTAGAGCCTCAGACACTGACATGGACAAATCTCATGCATGTACCATCGAGGGAGAAATGCATGTTGCAGAAGGCCACACAGGGTGTGAAATGACTTATATACCAAGTTCAAACACATGCCGCTGATACTTGATGCTGTTTCTGGACATGTACGCTTGTGGTAAAAGCCTGGAGGTACATGTGGAGGTTCACAAACACCCATTTCTAGACACGATGTGGCCCCTGGGAGGCAGGGAACTGAATGCAAACGTGAGCAGTGAGAAATACAAAGGGGATTTCAAAATGTATCTGCAATAGTTTACTTCTCAGGTGAGTGATGGCTCCGTGGATATTCAGTATATTATTCCCTATACATCTTTATGTCTGAGATATTTTCTCACAATGTTTTTTTTTAACTTAGGAGGTGAGGTATGGCTGGCAGGAGTGGTGGCAGACCAGTGGGAAGGCCTGGCAGGTAGGAGAGTTTGGTCCTAGTCCCAGGGGTTCTTAACCAAGGGGTCTATGGAGGGAATGTCGGGGACCCTGAACAGGAATGAGGAATACATCTTTTTAACTAACTTCTACCTGAAATGCAGCATTTCCTTCTACTTATGAATGTGGGCAGCAAACCACATGGTATATTAGCAATCTCTTTGCCTTTACCACCAATAGCTGTCACGTATTTTTCGGCCCATGACAGTGTGCAGATATCTCAAGATAGCATTTATGCTCGTCAGCAATTCAAAATGACAGTAGTTATCAGACCCTCCACCAGATCTTGCTATTGAACGTGGGAATAAAGAAGCACATAGATTATTACTCCATCACCAGGTTGTTTATTCACTACGCCCATAACTGTATTTCAACATAGGTAAAATATTGATACTTTCTGTTGCCCTAGGTATTTTATCCTGTGTATTCAAAACGAGATCCTTCACCAGACTGCCAACGGGGTTAAGCACCCCTGGAGGAGGAGAGGGGCTGGGGGTCCCCGAGGAGTTGGGTCAGTGGCTACAGACGGTCCCTGGGGGTCCCCACCGCTTCAGGACAGAGAGGTCAGATCCCATTATAAGGACGAAAGGCAAGTTGCACTTGTTTATCTCAGCAGGTAAAGAAAACAGAGCCCAGATGAGCTATTTTCAAACGTGCCATCACCCTTATTCCGTCTCCTCTCAGTCTCCTTCTATTGGATTCTACCCAGGGCCTAGCTTGTGAATTGTTCTGAACTCAGACTGAAATGCAACTAGTGGATAAGTCTCTGAGGGAGCCTCCAAAATGAACTGCAACCCAAGTGAAGGCTGTAATCTGGTGATTAGAACCATATGCAGCTTCCTCCCTTCAGGCCGGAAGGATGCCCGGGTGGGGCAGAGGCTCGGGGGGGCTGGCTGGTTTCCCTACTCAGCCTGGCTGGGGGTGTGGCCAGGCCTTGGGAAGTCTGACTCCAAGTCACAGGATGCCAAAATGGAAGAGAACACTCTTGCTTCTGGGAGGAAGCAGCCTTGTCCGCCACTCAGAGCCGCGGAAAAGGGGAGTTGGGTCAGTGTTTCTGCCCCACCGGGAAGACGGTGGGGGGTTTCTGTATCCCACTGCTGCCCACAGAAGGAGAAGTGGCATATCTTAGGAGTGAGGCTGGCGAGAACCTGGCAGGTGGTGGGCCACATATATATTTTTTTCCCTTAAATCTACCATTTATTGAGCATTTGCTATGAGCTAGGCATGCTGCTAGGTGCTTTTTAAAAATCAACTTTACTGAAGTATAATTTATGTGCAATAAACTGCAGCCATTTAAAGTGGACGATTCCATCAGCCCCAAAGTTCCCTTGTGTCCCTTTTGGTGCCTCCATCATGGGCCCTCTTGGCACCTACGTAATCACTGATCTCCTTCCTGCCTCTGAGTTTGCATTTTCTAGAATGTTATACAAATGGAATTACACGGTATGTACCCCTTGGTGTCTGGCTCCTTTCATTCAGCATGATGTTTTTGAGATCCATTCACGTTGTTGTGTGTTTCGGTGGTTCATTCCTTTAAGAGCTGAGTAGTAGTCTATTACACGTATGTACCCCTATTTGTTTATCCATTTACCAGTGGATGCATATCTGGGTTTTTCCAGTTTGGGGCTATTATGAATAAAACTGCTATGAATATTCATGTGCATATCTTTTCATGACCATATGTTTTCATTTCTTTGGGTAAACTACCTAAGAGTACAATGGCTGGGTCATAAGGCAAGTGTATGTTTAACTTATAAGAAACTCAAAACTGTTTTCCAGTGTGGCTGCACCATTTTACATTTCCGTCAACCACAGATTAGAGTTCCAGTTACTCCACATCCTTGTCAACAATTGGCACTATCAGCTTTTAAATCTGAGCCATTCTAGTGAGTGTGCAGTGGTACCTCACTGGAGATTTAATTTGCATTTCCCTGATGACTAACGATGCTATGCATCTTTTCATGAGCTTACCAGCTTATATATATTTATTAGTCAGGTTAATGTAATAAAGGACCCTGCTCAGGGGAGACACTTGCTTCCTCTTTAAGCAGTTTTTACAATGTAAGTTCTTTATGGACAAGGACCATGTGTCAGTAATCCTTGTGTCTCTCTAGCACAGTACCTGACACCTGGTAGGTACTCAATAAATTAAGTCTGTTGAGAAACTGAGCAAATGAATTCCAGTTAATTCTGGGATGTAATATAATGACATTCTCAGGGCCTAACAGAGTGTTAAACTGTAGGGTTTTCTACACTGAATGGCCCAAGACTTAATAATTTTTTTTGATTGCTGTGATTAAACCATCTCTCCCCACCTGTAGCTAACCCACCTCCCAAACTGGTGATTTGAATATACTGTGGGCTTGTTTGGGAAGCAGACAAAGAAGTTTGCTTTGACTTCTACATGGATGACCATATAAATAAAAGCAAATAGGTCTGAAGGAGAGCCTTAAAGACTTTTAAAAGATGACTTTTGGGAAAAGTGTCCAGGAGATTCCTATGTAATGATTTTCCTCATCAAGGGCTGAGAATCCACATGTTGAAATTGGGGTCCCTGGTGCAGCATTAATTCAGCAGTGAGGTCCAGCATAGACAACTGGGGGCTTTGGGGAAAGAAACCAAGAAAGAGGGATCTAGGTTCAAATCCCGACTCCTCCACTCCTGATTTCTCAGACCTTAGAAAGCTCCTGAATCCCACCAAGGGGAAGACAATGTTGTGTTTGGAGGGCGTTTTAAGAATGAAATGACGGGACGGATGTGGAATTTCCCCACACACCCGCTCACAGCAGCCTCGCGATAATTGCTAGCTTCCTTCCTCCTGAGCTGCCGTGGCCGTGGTGGCTAGTACCACAGCCCCCAGCTCCCAGGGCTAAAGCTGGGACTCTGTCCTCAGAACTGCCCCCTGGAAGGCTGGGTTCCCCAGCCCCGGGGATGTCCAAGGACTGACTGATACAAGTACCCTCAGACCCCTAACTCAAGCAGGGACGATCCTGGGTGTGATTTGAGCTACCGGATTCCCCCCCTGCCCCCGCATCAGGTCAAGGTTGAGCCTGGCCTGAGAAAGCATCCCTCTTGGCCTCTTCCCCTGCCCTGTCCTGCCGAGAGCTCTCCCTCAATAAAACATGTGCTCGTCAATCCCCATCTTCCTGCCCTCCAGGAACCCGAGACATCCAGGAACTTGCGGGGCACCATCTCCTCCCGATGCACTGATGCCAAGGGTACGACTTTCTGAAGCCACGCTCTCTGGCCAGCGGAGCGTGAAGGGTCTGAAGAAGTCTTCCATACACTCTGTGCCTGTTAAAACCCACAGAATCTCTGGGTATTACAGTGGTCAACCAATCACCCAGGGGAAATCACGGCCACGGAGCAACTGAACAAGAGGCACTTCCCGGAGCCTCGGGAGAGGTACAGAAGAGGGCTGCACAAAGACAAACCTCTGGTCAGTGTCAGTGGCATAAAAGACCCTGACAAATACCCCAGGAGAGGAATCTGGGGGGCGCTGCGAGCGACCAGCGCTGATGCCCGGACGAGGGCTGATGAGAAGCTTAATCAGTTAACTCAGGGACACAGCAAACACTGGAGAAGTTCTCCAAGCTGATTCCCAGGCTGGGACACAAGGACAAGTTGGGAGAAGAAGCAGGAAGGGACGGGGGTGGCCAGAAAGTCAGAGGCCCAGGATCCCGTTGAGTCATGTCTGGACTCAGGTAGAGAACAAGCAGCTGAGCCCCGTGGGTCAGCCCAGATGCTGCTTAACCCGCGATGCAGAGATGAGATAGACAGGGAAGAGCAGGCGTGAGCTGCGACTTCTGAAAAGCAGGCCACGATCCCCCCAAATCTACAGGCGTCAGCCCACATCTGCAGTGGGGCTGGCAGAGCAGCACTGGGAGGTGCTCCTGACGCCAAGGCCCGGTTTCTGGGGAAGACCGATGAGGCATGGACGCAGGGAAAATGTCTCAAAACACGCTATGGAGGCCAGCCCCGGCCTTAGCCCTTGGGGACCATCGCAGAGAGCCCAGCGTGAAAGCATCCAAGGGAGGTGATGACAGTGATCAAGGGACCTGGGATGACCTGATCAAGGGGAAAGCCGGGGGCATTAGTATGTATAAAACCCATGGGAGGAGAGAAAGGGCAAGAATCCCATCTGTACTTATTGTTAAACATCTTCAATAAGCTGCCACTGGGGCTGGGACAGAGGAGAGTGGAAAACTCAGCTCACAGTTCTCCTCTTTCTTGGATTTCTCTCCAGGTGATGAACAGGTTAGTGCAGTGCGGCACCCAAGACTGACTCACAACCCACAGAACTCAAGGAGAAGCTGTCCTGGAACCCTCCTTTTTTCTGACAATTTCTGATCAAAGGATACATGAAAGGAACAGGCATATCAAGTATCTGCCTGAATTGGTCTCCCTATTCTAATCATTTATACGAAATCATGAAAATTTCATCTCCTATGCAAATGTCAATCAATCGGCAATGGCTTCTTTAAGCTCTGGGTTGAGAAGGGTATGGTGATCGATTATTGATGTCTGGCAATAGCCGTGGAGGTCAGAGAGCAGCACGTGTGCCACAGATAGGGCCTTGTCTTGTTTAGAAAGTTCTAATTAGTTCAAATGCTCAACAGTTAGATCAAGTTACTTGTATATGTATTTTAAAAAAGAAAACATTTTAACATCATCTAAATACAGTAGCACAAATAATAGTGGTAAAAGGAGAGGCAGAGAAAAAGGAAGGAAAAGAATGAAAAGAGAGGACAGAAGGGCATGAATTCAGGAAAGAGCAAATTCAGATAAAAATAAGTCTGTCAAAGAAATTCTGCAAAGTAACTTCGATCTCTTCCACCAAGTTCTATTTCAATTAACTGTTCTTTTTGTGAACTACAGGAAAAAAGATATTTAACATTAAAAAAGCATTTCACATTTTTCATATATCAATTCCCCAGCTATAAATTCATTCCCTAGAAACAGCAGAGCTGGTCACTCTCAATAATCCGTGGCTTAAGGTAGAGCTAGGGCCACCAAGAACGTCACCGCACCCTTTTCTCTGGAATTCCTGGAGACCTCCAATTGTGCTCACTGCCTCAAGGCATGTTCCTCATCCGGCTGGGTCCCCAGTTGAACATGTCACTCCCAAGGATTAGCCCTATGACATGAATGAAGCAATCATTCCAGCTAAGAGCTTAGGGACGTATGCCTCACAGGAAGCAAACAGTAAAGACAAAATACCAACCAGAGCCCATTGAAGGACGACAAAACCAACGAAGCCAGAATGTCAGAAATGAAGGTGACTTTGCAGTCATTCAATCTGATATTGGGTTCCCCGGAAGCAGAACCTGAGACAAAGATTCAAGGCAGCTAGTTTACTGGGAGGGAAAGGGAACCCTGATAGTGGGGAAGCAGGATGGGGGAGGAAGGCAGCCAACAAAGGGTCAAGTTATCAAGCCAGCTGGGCTGTGGGGATGGAAGCTCAATCCTCCTGGAAACCACATACAGCACTAGCTCAGAGCCGTCCACACAACAGAAGATGGAGCTGGGGTATCTACACACCACCTCTCATCAGTTCTTGGTTGAGCACTGTTCCCAAGGATGTTCATTCCCTGGAGCTTCCGGTCTGCTTTGTGGGGCAGGTAGAGTGGTCTTCTCGGGCTCTGGAGAACATCCAAAAACCCTCAGGCAAAGAGATTCAGGTTCAGGCAATGAGACGCATGGGCGGTACACATGTAAGGAATAAGGCCTGAGAGACATAATCTGGGCATCAACAGTGTCTGGTACACAAGCCAATCCTCTTAGTGTGCAGAAGGGGACACATGACCAGTGTGGCTAAATATTGGTCTAGGGGCAGAGAGACAGGGTGAGACAGGAGTCCTGCAGGGTCTCCCTACGTGGGGTCCGCGGAAGTGTGCTGGCTTGTTCCTAAGGTGGTTTAGGAAACAGCTTCTTGGAGAAGTAACTCTGGAGATTGTTTCTTGGCCAAAGGGTCTTTTAATTCACCAAATATGTATTGCTCGGCAAAGCGTAGGGCTAGTCTGCACAGATGAAGGAGACAGAGCACTTGTCCTCAAAGGGATGTATATTCCAGGAGGAAGTGAGGATGGGTAATGAAACAGATAAATTTCCTAAAGCAAGATGTGCTCAGTATCTCAAGGGAGGGAAAATAAATTGTCAGAGAATTTCCCGGAGAAAGGAACTATCTTGTTGGGTGGCCATGAAGGCCTTCTTTGAGGAGGTGATATTTAAGAAGTGTGCCACAGAACGGAAGAGACTTTCACAGGACAGGTGGAGAGAAGGGAGACCACTCCAAGAGCGGAGGGTGACATGCGGCCTTGCACAGGGGCATGGAGGGGAAGGACGAGCTCACAGGACAGCAGGAAGCCTGGCGTGCACGTGCCATGCGCTCAGGCACATGCTGGGGAATGGGAGGAGACAGGGCACTTGATAAGGGCTCAAGTGCCCAGCAGAGAAGCCAGAGGTATAGCATTTTGCCAGCCTTGCTAAGGGACAGCTCTGTCAATCCATCAATCAGCACGTTAATGGGCACTGAGGGCCAGAACTGGAGTGGTGACCACACACACAGCAAGAAGCAGATGCAAGCAGGAGATTAAAAGGCCGTTACTGAGTGAGACGGAATATTCCTTATCTGTATTGACCGACAGAACTTTCTGAGATGATGGAAGTCATCCATATCTGCACCATCGAACCCAGTGACAGCTCAGCCCCGACCCCAGACTGATTGCTCGTCCACATATGGCTGCATTTGCACATACGGGAGACTCTACCTCAAGTGCTAAAATGAGAGTGAACAGAACCTTCCAATCAGCTGGGAATTCCCAATTCTCCTTGTAGAAAGCAAATCATCCTCAAGAGGTCGGTCTGAAGTGTGAAACGCCTTTGCCACCCGTAAAGAAAGTCCGGAGTGCTAGTGTGAAACTGAAGCCCCACATGGGGAGAACCTGGCTTCTAGCAGAGCCTAACAGATGTCCTTGAGGAGCCAGATCCATTTCCACCTTGTTGTGACCTGTCAGAGTCGCTGTCTGTCATCAATTGGCAGCCCAGCTGCCAAAGATGGACAGCCCTTGACTGGATCAAAGAGAAGCAAGTGTACAGCACCCTGAGAGGTCTGGAGGCAAGGCGAGGGGTGAGGGAGCCGAGTGCCAATGGCTGTCGTCTAACCTCTTTACAGACAGCATCTCCCTTCCCCTTCACAGCCCCACCCTTACTTGGCATATGAGAAGTCTGAAGCTGACTTTTTTCTTAATAGATCTTTACTGGAGTATAATTGCTTCACAATACCATGTTAGTTTCTGTTGCACAACAAAGGGAATCAGCCATATGCGTACGCATGTCCCCATATCCCCTCCCTCTTGAGAAAGAAAAATGGAGCTGGAGGAATCAGGCACCTGGACTTCAGACTCTACTATAAAGCTACAGTAATCAAGACAGTATGGTACTGGCACAAAAACAGAAATATAGATCAATGGTACAGGACAGAATGCCCAGAGATAAACCCACACACATATGGGCACCTAATTTATGACGAAGGAGGCAAGAACATACAATGGAGAAAAGACAGTCTCTTCAATAAGTGGTGCTGGGAAAACTGGAGAGCTACATGTCAAAGAATGAAATTAGAACACTACCTAACACCATACACAAAAATAAACTCCAAATGGATTAAAGACTTAAATGTAAGACCAGACACTATAAAACTTTCAGAGGAAAATGTAGGAAAAACACTCTTTGACATAAACCACAGCAAGATCTTTTTTGACCCACCTCCTAGAGTAACAGAAATAAAAATAAAAATAAACAAATGGGACTTAATTAAACTTAAAAGCTTTTGCACAGCAAAGGAAACCATAAACAAGACAAAAAGACAACCCGCAGAATGGGAGAAAATATTTGCAAATGAAACAACAGACAAAGGACTAATCTCCAAAGTATACAAACAGCTCGTGGAGCTCAATATCAAAAAACCAAACAATCCAGTTAAAAAATGGGCGGAAGACCTAAATAGACATTTCACCAAGGAAGACATACAGATGGCCAAGAGACACATGAAAAGATGCTCAACATCACTAATTATTAGAGAAATGCAAATCAAAACTACAATGAGGTATCACCTCACACCGGTCAGAATGGCCATTATCAAAAAAGCTAGAAACAATAAATGCCGGAAAGGGTGTGGTGAAAAGGGAACCCTCCTACACTGTTGGTGGGAATGTAAATTGATACAGCCACTATGGAAACCAGTATGGAGGTTCCTGAAAAAACTAAAAATAGCACTACCATATGAAGCCAATTTCTAACTCATCTAAAGTCTGCTTCTAAGGCACAGGCTGCGACGGGGCTCAGCATAAGTCACTCCTGAGCCCAGGGTCTTCGCCTGCACCATATACGTGCCCACAATATTTTTTATTTTGATAACGCCACCCTTGCATCTTCACCCTGGAATCACTTTTTATGGGCAAGATCAGGACTGTTCTAACTTATTTTATAAGTTAATCACTCACAAATATTAATACTTTTAAAACTCCAGACTATAAAATGTTTGCTTTATTTTTTCATTTATTAATAGACTTTGTTTTAAGAGAAGCTTTAGGTTTATAGAAAAGTTGAGTGGAATGTACAATTGAGAGTTCCTATGTGCCCCCCCATTCCCTCCTCAGCCCAGTTTCCTCTATTATGAATATCCTGCATTAGTATGATGCGTTTATAACAACTGATGAACCAATATTGATATATTATTATTATCTAAAGCCCAGAATCTACACCAGGGGTCACTCTTTGTATTGTACAGTTCTATGTGTTTTAACAAATGATGTCATGTATCCACCATTATAGTATCATACAAAAGAGTTCCACCACTCTAAATATCTTATATATGGGGTTAAATGGTCCACCTATTTATTCCTCCCTTCCTCCATCCCCTGGAACCCCAAGCAATCACTGATCTTTTACTCTCTTTAATTTTGCCTTTTTCAGAATACTATATACTTGGAGTCATACAGTCTGTAACCCTTTCAGATTGGCTTCTTTCACTTAGCAATAGGCTTTTAAATTCCTCCATGTTCTTTTGTGGCTTGACAGCTCATTTCTTCTTATTGATGAATAATATTCCACCCTGTGAATGGACCACAGTTTGCTTACTAATACACATACTGAAGGACATCTCGTTTGCTTCCAATTTGGGGGCTCTCTATTCTGTTCCATTAACCTATTTGCCTATTCTTTCACCAATATCACAGTGTATTTTTTAATAAACAACAGAAATTTACTTAAATCTTCTTTATTGAGGTATAACTTATGTACAACATTAAATCAGTTTCAGGTGAATATCACACTACCTTGATTACTGTAGCTGTATAGTAAGGGCTGAAGTCAGTGTCAGTCTGACTCTGTTGTTCTCCTTCAATATTGAGTTGGCTATCCTGGGTCTGCTGCCTCTCTGAATAAACTTTAGAATCACTTTGTTGATATCCACAAAATAACTTGCTGGGATTTTGACTGGAATTGCTTTGAATCTAGTAAAGATCAAGTTCGGAAGAACTGACATCTTAACGCTATTGCATCATCCTATCCATAAACATGGAATATCTCTCCATTTAGTTAGTTCTTTGATTTCTTTCATCACAGTCTTCTAGTTTTCCTCATATAGATCTTGTACATGTTTTGTTAGATTTATACCTAAGTATTTCATTATTTTGCTGTTAATGTAAATAGTGTTGTGTTTTTAATTTCAAATTCCAATTATTTGTTATTTGTATATAGAAAAGCAATTGGCTTTTGAATCCCTGTATCCTGAAACTAACCATAATCACTTATTAGTTCTATGAGGTTTTTTGTTGATTCTTTGGGATTTTCTCATAGGCAATCATGACTTCTGTGAACAAAGGCAGTTTTATTTCTTCCTTCTCAATGCGTATGCATTTTATTTCTTTTTCTTGTCTTACTGCATTGGCTAAGACTTCCAGTATGATATTGAATAAGAGTGGTGAGAGCAGACATCCTTACCTTGTACCCAATCTTAGGGGAAAAGCACCTAGTTCCTGGCCATTACTTTTATTGTTAAGCCTTCCACGTGACATGGAGTAGTAGATACTCCACCCGTATTCCCCTGGCACCCACTTGTCCTTGTCTGAGGGCTTTCTCTGGCCACAGAGCAGGCTCAACCCATTACATGCAGAAGGCCAAGAGTGCTGGGGAGTTAATTCCCCAGAAGTAACCCTCAACCAATGGTGGACATGGGTTAGCTGATAAATGTTCCCCAGTGTCCTCACCCCTTGAGGGGGACAACCTTGCATGTACCTCTGCAGGCTCCCAGTGGTCCCCAGGGGGGTTGAACCCTGTTGCCCAAAGAAGTGACCTACACATTATTTTATTGCTTGTTGGCTTCCTTGCCTTGTCTGTTTCACTTCCCATTCCCCTACCAGTGCTTCTTGGGATCACCTCCCAAATAAACTAGTTAAATTCAAATCCTACTATTAGAGTCTGATTCTCGGAAAACCCAACCAAAGCCCAAACCTTGTGCATACGCAAAGCTATAACTGGTAACACTGGTTTCACTCTATCCACAGGTGTAGAAATTAGGATTCAGAATGCTTGCACATACTGTTCAGAGATGGAATGGCAGTTCTGCTAGAAACTCAGCCAGATATATAATTCAACCTTATTACTAAATTTCAAAAATAATGAGGGAGCAAAACATTAAATTTAAAACAATAAAACGGCACACAAAAACTTTTTCAATAATGTAGCAATACCCTTTATTGTGGCCTGAACATGTTTACTGCTCTCCCTACCATCGACCAATGTCCTGTTTATTCACCGAAGGAGGCAGTGCCCACAGATACTCAGCTGATTTCCCCAACCCAGAAACCAATGCTCAGAAGAGAAGTCCACCATGATTCCTTCCAGGCTCAGAAACCAGGGCTTATTTCCATGACTGTGGACTGAGGTCCAAAATACTTCAAGATCAGTATTGGTTCCAGGTGAGGTCCATGACCCAGTGATTTAGGAAACATGGCAGGGCCAAGGCCCCTTATGCTCTAACATTCGTAACAAGCATACAACACATACTAATCCCCTGTCCCTTTATGGGTGATAAATCTACCACCAGGCCTGGAAGGCCCTCCATCATCTGGCTTCACTGGACTTATCCAACACTGCTTCCCAATGCACCTTAGTCCTTCTCTGTTCCAGCCAGACCTTGCTGCAAACCCTAACTGGCTGAGCATCTGCATGTGGCCCAGCCATTTCCAGAACAGGCCATAGGCTTTCATTCCTCTATGCCTCCACAAACGCTACTCCCATTCCTCAGGATGGTCCTCCTGCCTTTTCAACTCCTATGCATCCATCAAGACTCAATTCAATAACAACAAAAAAAATAAACAAACAAAACAAAACAAACAAAACCCAAAAAAAAAAAGACCCAATTCAAGAGAAGCCACCACCATGAGGCAGAATTAGTATTTCCCTGAAAAATGCCAACAGATACAAAGATGAAAACAGAAATACCTTCTTTCTGCCACCAGAAACCCATTCTTAATATTTGGTACCTATAGTTCCATATTGTAACTTGCTTTTTTGCACCTAAAACATTTATCGTAAATATGTTCCCATGTCACTCAACATTCAACAACCTAATTTTTAATAATTGACCAATACTCCAATGTATGTTTCTTCTACAGTTGAATATGATCTTATCTGATACGTCCAAAGATGAACACTGCCAACTCAGCAGAAATTTATCTTGATGGGTACACCTAGAGCAGGGTATAGGTGCCATGGCTCCGTCCCAGCTTCCCAGAGTACTTGAGCAAGATATAAAGGCAGATTAATTAATGAACCAGCTCTGGCCAATGGCCCAATCACCTTTGTCACTGCCAATATTTTCTGCCTTAGATTTTAAGCATCAGGAGAACAGAGAGCTAATCAGCTTAACTTACTGTATAGGGCATTATATTTCTAAATTATCTGAAACCTGGCCAAAGAAAACCAAACCCACAAAGAGAAATTGGTACTTAACTCTTCTTGAAGGTTCAAAGTAAAGTTGGTGCCCCATCTTGAGTTTCCATAGCGACCTGATGTAGACCAATAATCCAATAATAATAACAACAGTAATAACTAATATAAAGCTTTACAGTGCTTTTCGACACTTACTATCTTGTGTACTCTTCACAAACACCCCAAAGGTAGATATTATTAGAGATGAGAAAATGAGAGTCCAGAGAGCCCATAAGTTAGATGAATTTATCTAATGCAGTTAAGGATGGAGCTGAGACTTAGACCTCAGGAGTCCAAGCCCAGATGTTGTGCTCATTTCCACTACATCACACTCCTTCTCCAAGGTCTCTTTTCCACACAGCATGATGAGCACCCCCCAGAACAGAGGGTCCCCGATGTGTGCAAGATGACATGCACAGGTCTACAGGATGCGGAATTAGGGTGGTGTGGACAACCTTCCAGAGAAGGCCGTGTCATTCATTCCGCAGAGCATCCTGAGCAGAAGCCCTGACCCCCTTTGCTCTGAGCCATGCAGCGTGGAGGGTGCTCTGGCTCTCGCTGGGCAGACTCCCTGGGTTCTAGCCTAGGTTCTAGCCAAGAACAGCCTTGCTGGTCACCACATCATAGTGACTCTTGCAGGAAGGGCCCCATCCAGAGCACAGATCTCACAGTGGTCAGTGAGCTGTGTCCGTGAGCTGCAGCCGATGGCTGCAGGGTCAGAAACAGAGACAACGAGAAGAACATCAAAGTTGGTATCTGGAGGTGTCACAGTTCTAGAGGCTAGAAGTCAAAGATCAAGGCATCAGGGGGATTGATTCCATCTGAGGCTGTGGGGAGACGCTGTCCCAGATCTCTCTGCCGGCTTCTGGCTGTTTGCTGCCCATCTTTGGCATCCTTGGCTTGCAGAAGCATCACTGCATCCCTGCCTTCACCTTCACGTGGGTCTCCTTGGGTCTGTGTCCAAATGCCTCCTTCTTTTTTAAAATTTGTTAATTTTTTTTTTATTTATCTGTTTATTTTTATTGAAGTATAGTTGATTTCCAATAGTGTGTTAGTTTCAGGTGTATAGCAGTAATTCAGTTACATATACATATATACATATATTCTTTTTCAGATTCTTTCCCCTTATAGGTTATGACAAAATATTGCCTATAGTTCCCAGTGCTACACTGTAGATCCTTGCTGGTTGTACAGAATTTTTTCTTTAATTTGTATTGGAGTCTAATTGATGTACAATGTTGTGTTAGTTTCTGCTGTGTGGCAAAGCGAATCGTCTCCAAATGGCCCCTTCTTCAAGGGCACAGGCTATACTGGATTAGGGTGCACCCCCATGACCTCATCTTAACCTGATTACGTCTGCAAAGACCCCATCTCCTAATAAGGTCACATTCTGAGGCGCTGGGGATTAGGACACCAACATAGCTTTTTGGGGGACACAATTCAATCCATAACAGACACCATCCTAACCCTAAAGATCTGAGATCACCCCCTGGGTCCTGCCCGTGCCCCATGTCCCAGTGACAAGAGATGGCTGCAGAGTACGTGCAGGGGTGGGGGCCCTGGTTAGAAGGTGGCTTCATCAAACATCCGTTGCTTCATGCACCGTCATAAGTACTGCATTTGGGAATTATTCACAACTCACTTTATTTCTGTGTGGAATCCTTCTGTCTCCCTCTATCCAACCTACCACGGGTAACACATGATGGATGGAACACTTAAGGTGTTACTAACTCAGAGCTTTGTCCAAGCGACTCAGCTCGAGGTCAGGACCCGACAAAGTCTGTCTCCAGCCCAGCCCTGTCCCCACTCCCTATGGTTTCTGATCCTCAGCCCGCAGGGCCTGGCAAACCTCACAGCCCTGGGTTAAGAACACAGCTCTACCCAGCAGGTAGGTCAGGGCGGGGTCTCTCTGAAACACCACGTGGAAGCCAAGTGCAACGTGAACACCAATGTTTATTAAGCCATTTCTGTTTTTTCTAACATGGCCACCCCTTCCCATAGCTTCCGTGTTCCTAGCCTGCTTTTAGTTTTCCTTAGAAAACAGGAAATATCAGAATTTCTGAACAGCTAACTAAGTGAACTGACATTGTGTTCTCCTATAAATTGTTACACGGTTTCAGAGACAGCGTAGGAATAAATATCCCCATGGATTTTCACCAAGTATATTGAGTTACGAGCTCCCTTCTGCAATGCAAACACCCACACAGATGCTGAGCAGGGAGAAAAATAAATGAAACAGCTACCTGGAGACAAAAAATAACTGCCCTACCCGCAGCGTGGCCCACACGATAAGAATGAGGACTGCAGAGGGTTTTCCAAACCGTAGCCGCTGCCCGATGAGCGCCCCACGGGAATACACCAGGGCGGGTTTGATACGACGCTCTGGAAGCATTCAAATTAATGACAAACAGGGTCTGGTTTGTTGGGAGCGTCAGGTCCAAGGATGCCTTTCCACGATTCAGCAAGCTTGGCAGCCGTCCCTTTGCTGAAGAGAAGCCACCCCCTTCCCAAAAGTCCCTGTGCGAATCAAAAATGACATTTTCATGGCAATCCACGGATGTTTCCACTCAAATGGGGCCTCCCAGACCCGGCTTAAGAAAGGAGGTGGAGACCCCTTCAAAGAGGCAAAACTGGGCATATAACACAGACTTAAAAATCGCCTAGGGGCTCACTACACTGGAGTCAGACCCATAAAAATAATCTCGATAATAAGAGCTGTCATCAAGTGAGTGCTTACCCCACACACTGAAGTCAGATGCATCCCAAGCACTAACTCGTGGCATCTCTGCAGCCCCAGATCAGAAGCCCTGTTGTTGCTCCCAGCTTACTAATGTAAAACCCGAAGCTCTCGAGGTCAGCATCTTCCCCAAGGTCACACCTGCAGGTGGCGGAGCCGGGTTACCTTGTTCTACTGGCTCCAGAGCCCAAGGTCTTGACCCCCAGCCTCTCAAGGTCAACATCTTCCCCAAGGTCACACCTGCAGGTGGTGGAGCCAGGTTTCCTTGTTCTGTTGACTCCAGAGTCCAAGCTCTTGAGCCCCTCATGCTTTCAAGAGTTAGTCCAACTCCGAACAACTGGCTGAAACTGAAGAGTCAGTAAGATCAAACCAGCACGTCACCCAGGACTGGCTGGTCCCAGAGGTCAAGACAGTGCCCCATCCAGCCACGATTTTCACTTCTCAAGTGGCCTCGGCGGCAGTGAGCAGACACAGCCTCAGGGAGCTGCACAAGGCTGAGCCATGGGGGCTTGAGGGCTCCTCTGCACACGAATCCAAGGGCTGGGGTGCTTGTAAAAATGTCAGGGAAACCCGCTGTGCAACCAGCCAATGGGTCCTGAGGTTTGCCGGCCCTAGGACATGACAGACTGCGGGAGGCAGACCCCAAGTTAACGTCCCATCAAAGGCTCTGCTGGCCCAAGTCTGAGGGAGGACAGGGCAAGGGAGAACTGGGGTTTGCCATGCAGAACTTCCTCATCAAAAGCTTCCCTTCATAGCTTCTTTCTATTAAAGGCAGAGACTGTATACTCATTGTCTTAAGATAAAGCTAAACAGTAGTAGCTGAACTATCTGGATGCTTGACAAAACGATTCGTTTGGATGAGAGGCATAATGTCTGCCATTTCTTGACGTTTTATCATCTTGGTGAAGGAGCCAATATGATCCATTACAAAAAATGTTCCCAGTTCCTCATTCATCCCTGTCCATGCCCCTCCCAATAGGATTCTTCAGCTCATTCCATCTTTGGGGGGAGCTATCCTTTGACTTTGGGCTGTCCTTGGGGCTTGATTTGGCCAAGAGAATGCGGTGGGAATGATGCTTCAAGACACATGAGACCACCCTATCCATCCAGGCCCTAGCTGACCACCAGCTGACCACAGGCCCAGGAACCAACTCAGCTGACATCAGTCGAGCCTGACCCAGATCAGTGTCACCACCCAGCTGATCCACAGACTCAGGAGCCACAGTAAATGCTTATTATTTTAAACACTTGAGCTTTAGGGTGGCTTGTTACACAGCTATAGCTAACAGATACAATAGGGTTCCCAAAGTATGAAGGGAGACTATTTCCCCAAGACACTCACATGGCAGATATGAGCTTGTTCTGAGCAAGCCATTTCTCCTAGGCCATCATCTTATTTACTAAAATATGCTGCTTCGAGAAGAACTCCCATTTATGGACTTTTACTATGTGTGAGGCCCTTGGATAGTACTTGTAGTCCATTTTCTTATTTAATCCTTCCTGCAAAGTTCTCTCGACAGTTCTCTCTCATAAGGACTGTGATGTAACGTTCTCCTATTCATGAAAAACAGAGACTCAGAGGGGCCAACTGGCCCATGGCCACACACTGAGTGGCAGATCCAACATGTGACCCCAAGGCCAACTTCTCCCAAGCTCACAAGCTTCCAGAGTGTGCCTCAGAAATTCTGTCTCTGTAATTCATTAACAGCAATGTGTTGGGGTTAAAAAGTTTGCACTGGGGCCATTGTATCAAGTTATATATATTCTGCAGACTGGAAGTTTCACCAGCTTCACCCAGTCCAGGAGGGAATAAGCACAGGCTCCTCGAACTGCTCCCCGTGCCAACAGGAAGCAGAGATTTTTTCTCCCCGTAAAAAATTCAAAAGAAGAATCTAAGTCAGGGTCCAGAAAACTTTTCTGTAAAGGGATGGGCAGTAAATATTTTAAGCTTTCAGGCCATGTGGTCTTGAATGTGTCCTTGTACCAAAAGAGCAGCCATGGACAACACATACACAACTGGGCGTGGCTACGTCCAGTAAAATTTCACTTAGAAAAACAGGGGTAGTTTGCTGAGCTCTAGCCTAGGGGGTAGGGCCAGGGCAGGGGAAATAGGCTATTTAGTGCCCTCCATCCCCCAAGTCAAGAAAAAAAAAAGTAAAAGTGTATTAAAAATCTCTTACATATAAGTGACCTCTGAATCACCCACTCTTTTCCGTCAGGTATGAGACTCATTGATTCTTAACTGAAGATACTAACCTTGATTGACTTGCAGTGTCTGCCAGGAGTGTTGTGTTAAGAAAGACCCAGAGGTTCTATCTTGGATCCACAAGAAAGAGCACTGACTAGCAATCTCTGCCTTGGGCAAGGGAGGGGAGAAAGATGGCATGAAGTTAGGTATCCCTCACCTTTGTCATTTGTGGTCTATATTGTTGCTGCCTGTTTCCAATAAAAACTAATTGTTGACCATTCAGTCTGCCCTTCAGACAGGTGTGAACAGTCTTCTGAATGCCCTTAACCCAGGGATCTGATTAACATATTCAATCACACCATCCCCAAAGTCAAGAGCTGCTCAATATAATGAAGCTAAAAAGGACTGAACAAAATTGCCAAACCACTACTGTTTTCCATTATAGGCGTCAAACCGAATGAAGAATTCCAGTAACCCCCTCGCAACAATATCTACCTGGGCAGCCTTGACCTGGGCGGAGTCAAGCACCAGGCAGTCCGACAGGCATCAGCAGAGGCTCTCAAGTGTGACCCTTCTCTGTGTTCGGAGCTGGGATGCAGAGACATAGGACCTTCCTAGAGCAGTCATTGAAAGACCTGAATTGCATTAATTAGCAATTCTCTTCAGCTGAGCACACAAAGTACCACCTGTGTCAGCTAACAGATGCTGAAAACCTATCCAGCTAAAGTGCAAAAGACCGAAGATTTAAGAGGCATTGAAAATACATCTTTAGGAACCACTCATTATATTCTAGTCATCTTAATGGCTAATTCTGAGACTTTGAGACCATGATGGATTTGTTTCCTACAATTCTATTTAGACCTGCACTGTCCACGATGGTAGCCACTAGCGATATGTAGCAATTTAAATGTGTTTTTAATTAAAATTAAAAGTTCAGTTCTTTAGTCACATTAGTCTTATTTCAAAGTGTTTCGTGGCTATCTTACCATGCAATGCAGGTTATAGAACATGTCGCTCATCAAAGTTCGTTCTATTGGACAGCGCTGATTGAGACTAAAATAAACTAGTAACTGCTACTACCACTTCTCACTCTGCCTGAAGGCTCTGTTTCTGGCTGGGAGAGCACCTCGGCTCACGTGCAGGGCAGTCTGGCAGCGCTCAACAAACGACACATGGAAATCAGTGGATTCCTCACTCCCTGGCTCGGGTGACTTGGGGATGTTCCCCAGGGGCTTCCAGACATGCCCGGTGACAGTGAGCCCCAGCTGCCCACCTGCTGCTGCTCACTTGCTGGGAACACCCCCCGCACTGGCTCGACTGGGTGGGCTTCCAGAGGAACCCAACTAAGACAACTGCCTGGGTCGTTCACAAATCATAAGATGGTCCTATTTATCTTGACATCCGATCTCAGTGTTTGGAAACCGGCTAATTTCACTGGAGAAAAAGATGCTCATTTATGGAGTCAGTATATGTGATCTCCCAAAAGAAGATACCTGCTTCTACTCTATAGCACTTTTTAATTTTTTAATTTTACTGTGTTGAAATTTCTCAGCTTGATTATTTGCTTAATTGCCAAACCTACCTTTGAATCATTTTAACTGTTTCCAAAAATCAAACCACCCTCAAAAGACATTTGACCCCATTGAGAACACCGAAGACATTAAGTCCCTGATTCTGAAAGCTATTCCCAGAGTCCAGCTTAAGGACCTTTCAGCCAATATCAAATCTTTACAATAAGCAGACTGTATCACATGGAAGACTACACGCACCCATGTGTGTGTGTGTTGTCCCCAGTGTGACTTTTTTTTTTTTTTTTTTTTCCGGTACGCGGGTCTCTCACTGTTGTGGCCTCTCCCGCTGCGAAGTGCAGGCTCCGGACGCGCAGGCTCAGCGGCCATGGCTCACGGGCCCAGCTGCTCCGCGGCATGTGGGACCTTCCCGGACCGGGGCACGAACCCGCATCCCCTAGCATCAGCAGGCGGACTCTCAACCACTGCACCACCAGGGAAGCCCCCCAGTGTGACCTTTAAAAATTTGATATCTTCACGTCAAACCTATTTCTCTTTCGCTGCCTTTTTTCCTAACAGCTTTATTCAAACACAGTTCACATATCACAGAATCCACCCATTTAAAATGTGCAAGTCAACCTTTTTAATATAGTTCCGCACCCACAGAGTCAACCAACCATAGATAGAAAATTTTTTTTTAAAACTCCAGAAAGTTCCAAAGAGCAAAACTTGAATTTGCCTCGCTCTGGCGACTGTTTACATAGCATTTACATTACATTAGGTATTATAAGTAATCTAGAGATGATTTAAAGTATAAGGAGGATGGGGAATTCCCTGGCAGTCCAGTGGTTAGAACTCAGCACTCTCACTGCCGAGGATCCGGGTTCAATCCCTGGTCGGGGAACAAAGATCTCAGAAGCTGTGCAGTGCAGCAAAAAAAAAATAAAATAAATAAAAGTTTAAAAATAAAAAAATAAAGTATAGGGAGGATGAGCACAGTTTACATGCAAACACTACACTGTTTTATATGAGGGACTTGACATCTGCAGATTTTGGTACCCAAGGCAGGTCCTGGAACCGATCCCCTTCGGCCACCAGTACATTCACAGGGTTGTGCAACCATCTCTTTTGTTGTCTTCTTTCACCATAGATGGTAACAGGCAGTGAGATCACACATTATTCCTTCTCGACGGCCTTATGACTACATTCAAAACTCAAAGTCATGTTCCCTGGAGGATCACTTACTACCACTGAAGGGTTACAAAAGAGTAAGCAGTAGTCATGCTAACGTTGCTTTCTTCCCCCCCATCCTTCTGAAATTACCACGTTCAGTTATCGATTCACCTATTCATACTGCTAAAAATAAAAATTAGCAAGACTGGACTCAGTTATACTTTGCTCAACAAAATGCAAATTCACACACACACAATTTCTTCTTTTTTAAAAATTCCATTCCTTCCGAGTTCTCTGATTCTTACTGATGCCACAAACCGTGTTGGTGAAATGTCTAATTCTCTCTTCTTCCCACACTGCCCTACAACAGGCCAAGTCCCCACCTCCCCCCAGACACACATACAGCATCCATTTGGGGCCCTTTAAGCCCCCACCAGAACCTGCTTCACACACCCAGATTTGGGCACCCTGGTTGTAGTGGGGGACTGAGTGCTGTAGAACAAGAAAACCAATGCAGAGGGAAGATAAAAGGGTACCACTCTTCATGACCATCAAAGTATCTGACTAGGACTGTTGACGTCCCAGGAAAATGTCTTCCCAGAGACATCCACCGTCCCGGTGTGTATCTGCCTGCCCCCTAGACATGCACACGCACACACACACGCTCACCACAAACACACGGCCTGACATTTAAAGGTCAAGAGGTGCGCGTGCTGAAGAATTACCCTTGCCCTGGAGGACCCCTTCTCCAGGCCTCCCACTTCTACCTGCTGACAGGATCGCATCTCAACAAAACAGCCATCCACCAGCCATAGGAACTCAGTCCCCCAGGCACCTGCGGCTGCTAAAGAAAAAACCCGGTATATCTGACGCCGGGAGCAAAAACAAGGGCTGTTTAGAGTGTCCTCCCTAAACTGTCCCAGCTCCCAGACTTCGGGATTCCAGATTCTAGAAAAGTGTTGCTGATGGTACAAAGTAGAAGCAGGTTAAAAGCCTTTATTTCTTTTAAAATATTCCAAGAGGCCTCAGAGTGCCCACGGGACTTATGTCACCTTGTCACCCCTCCTATTTTAGGGGCTCCCGTGATCCCTCACATACTTCTCTGGAATCTTGGGTGGTTTTCTCCCTGTGGAACGGGGCCTCTTTAGTCATGTTCTGGGTTTCTATTTATTCTTCCCCAACACTCTGGCCTGAAAGTAGCTCAAGAGAAAAAAAAAAAAAAAAATTGGAGAGAGATGCATTCTTGTCATTCTTGGCATTGCCAAAGTCATGTTGGAAAAAGAAGTCTGGTCAATTTTTAGAGTTGCTGAGAGGCACTGAGTGACTGCACTAAAGACATGTTTTGGTATAAAAGACACCGTGTGAGTACACAGTCACCCTGTATTCCAACAGACAGTCACATCAGTCGGGGTGGGGAGGACAGACAAGGGAAGGGACGCCTGGGCTGCCTCTCCTGGTCCTGGTGGGGGCCGCAGATGTGGCCCCCGGGCTTCCTCTCCTGCTCAATGTTTCCCTACAATTCATACTCCAGGAGGTAACCAGAGTGATGTTTGCAAACATGAATTCATTAATGTCACCTCCATTCTTCCAACTTGCCATCAGCGTCCACTCTATTTAGAATAAAGTCCCAACTCCTTTCTATGGCTGGTGAGGCCTCAGATGGTCAGCCCTCCAAGGCTTTGACTCCTGCCTGTCCCTAATCCCCAGTCCCAATGTCCTTCTCTGTCCCACAGGCATCTCTGTCCTACAGGTGGGTCTTCGCAGTGCCCGGTCCCTCTACCTAGAAAGTTCTTCCCTGGGTGGATACAGCATCAACTCCTTCCCATAGCAGGTTTACATTCCCCTTGCAGTCCCGACCTAAACGAGACCCCTCCCATCAACCCCATCACCACCTCATGACCCTGTTCCCCTTCCCCGTAGCACCAATTACCACCTGACACTTTCTGGTGTTCTTTGTATATTCCTTTACTCTGTCACCTCCCCCAGAACAGAAGCTTCATGAGAACCAGGGGCTTGTCTGCGTGTGTGGCTCACTGCACGGGAAATGGGACCTGACTGATGCTCCGTAAATCCTGTGTGAATGGGTGACTCAATCAACGCATCAACAAAGGGGCACTTTTTTAAACTTCTTTTTTCCGGAAGCAATTTCAAACTTATAGAAAAATTGCAAGAATAGTACCTTGAACTCCCATAAACCCTTTATCCAAATTCACCTATTAATATGCTCCCTATTTGCATTATCACGTTATCTATATAATTTTTATCGATATCCATCTATTTCCTTCCATCCATCCATCCATCCATCCGTCCATCCATCCATCAGTATTGCTGAACTGTTCCAGAGTAAGTTGCACACATCACGGCCCTGTACCCTTAAATACTTCAACGCTTCTTTCCCAACAGTAAGGACATTCTTTGACATGACCAAGGTACACTTAATTTCGGTAAGTTTACCACTGATATGATTCTTTTACCCAATCTACTGTCCATACTCAAACTTTGGCAATTTTTCCTCCAGTATAGAATCTGGTCAAGATCTGTACGTAGCTGCCCCATCTGCCCTGTCTCCTCTCACGGGGGACAGCCTTTCTGTCTTCCGTAACACTGACCTTTGTGAAGGACACAATTCCTCATTTAAAGGGGATGTTTCTTGTTCAGGGCTTTCTGGCGCTTCCTCATACTTAGGTTCAGGTTGTGGACTCCTGGCCAGAATACGATGGAGGCAAAAGTCACCCTTCCTTCTGGAGCATCACCTCTGGACCACCTGGTCTCATTGGTGACATTGACTTTGATCCAGTCAATTCCAGTCATCCAGTCAAACATTCTACTGGATTTATTCACTGCAGAGTTACTATATTTTCTCTTGCTATTTATAAGCAATCTGGCGGCGGGGGGGGTACATTTTAAGACCGTGTAAATAGCCTCTTCCTCATCAAAACTTTCCCCCAGCTTCTGCATCCCAGATTTGATGACGTTACCTGATCCAATTCTTACTGTGATGATTGCAAAATTATGATTTTCCCAGCCCAGCACCTTCTCTACATTTACCAGTCAGTGTTTAGCATCTACCTCTCCATCTGTTTCTCTATTTGCTTACCTATTTATTGTAAGTATGGAATCATGGATTCTTATTGTTTATACTTCATTCCTGTCCTTATATATTTTGGTGTTCAAACTGTCCCAGATTTGTCCCACTGGAGCCCCTTCAAGCTGAGTCCTATTTAAAGGGAGCTAATTTTTTTTTTAATTTAAGTATAGTTGATTTACAATGTTGTGTTCATTTCTGGTGTACATCAAAGTGATTCAGTTATACATACATATACACATTCTATTTCATATTCTTTTCCATTAAGGTTTATCACAGGATATTGAATATAGCTCCCTGTTTTATACGGTAGGACCTTGCTGTTTATCCATTCTATATGTAACAGTTTGCATCTACTAACCCCAAACTCCCACTCCATCCCTCCACCCCGACCCCCGGCAACCACAAGTCTGCTCTCTATGTCTGTGAGTCTGTTTCTGTTTCACAGATAAATTAATTCGTGCTGTATTTTAGATTCCACACATAAGTGATATCATACGGTAATTTGTCTTTCTCTGTCTGACTTATTTCACTTAGTATGATAATCTCTAGGTCCACCCATGTTGCTGCAAATGGCATTATTTCATGCTTTTTTATGGCTGAGTGATATTCCATTGTATATATGTATTCCATTGTATATATGTACCATATATATGTATATATATGTACCACATATATACATATATATGTATATATGTGGTACATATATATACAATCCATTAATCTGTCGCTGGACATTTAGGTTGTTTCCATGTCTTGACTAATTAATGCTGTGATTAATGCTGCTATGAACACAGGGGTGCATGTATCTCATTGAATTAGAGTTTCCTCTGGATATATGCCCAGGAGTGGGATTGCTGGATCGTATGACAACTTTATGTTTAGTTTTTTGAGGAACCTCCATACTGTTCTCCATAGTGGCTTTACCAATTTACATTCCCACCAACACTGTAGGAGAGTTCCCTTTTCTCCACACCCTCTCCAGTATTTATCGTTTGTAGATTTTTTAATGATGGCCATTCTGACCAGTGTGAGATGTTACCTGTGTGAGTTTTGATTTGCATTTCTCTAATAATTAGCAATGTTGAGCATATTTTCATGTGACTGTTGGCCATCTGTATGTCTTCTTTGGAGAAATGTCTATTTAGTTCTTCTGCCCATTTTTCGGTTGGGTTGTTTGTTTTTAAAGAGAGCTAATTTTTAAGTACATTCATAAGATTCTGGTTGCCCTTTTTCCCTAAAGTGTGACTTTGGGGAAAATGAGCATTCCCCCATGTCATAGTCAGTTTGGTATAACAAACTGCTGTAACAAAATACCATAGCCTGGGTGACTTAAACAACAGATATTTATTTCTCACAGTTCTGGAGGCTGGAGGTCCAAAGTCAAGGTGCCATGCACTTAGAATCTGCAACCTCTGAACCTCTTCCTGGTTTGTAGACAGTCACCCTCTCAGTGTGAGGGAGGGCTCTGATCTCTTCCTCTTATTATAAGGGCACTAATCCTATGACGGGGGCTTCAACCTCATGACCTCATCTAAACCTAATTAGGGTTTCAACATATAAATGTTGGGGACACAGCACTACAGTCTATAGCAACCCACTCTGAGGCTCTGGACCATAGGGGGCCATCTAACTGGCCAAGCCACAGCTCTGCGAAGTTCCTTCACTCCTCTGGGGTGAAGAGAAACCAGCCCCGCAAAGTCTTAGCATGTCCAAACCCAGAGCCCAACAGACCCTCCTCAGCCAGCCCTGCCCACGGGAATCTTTGGCTGAGAGACACCAGCACGTTGTCCCTGCAAACAGCTAAGACGGTTCCGCACGAAGGCATAATTATGTTTCAAAATACGAGCGTGTGATCTGGTTAGCCCAAGAATCATGCTACAACAAACGCAGGATAAAATGGTTTCTGATGTGTGTTAAGGAGCCCTTTTCAATTAAAATCATGTTTAGAGACTCCAGATTACTAAAGCACAGATCTCAACCAGCTCAAGGGATGTCCAGCCACGTGACAGGCCTCCAAGCTACAGCAAGCAAGATTTCACATATGTCAGATCACAGAAGTCCCTGCAAGCTGCCAAGGTCAAAATCTTGACCTTGAAATGCCACAGGTAAAAGGACAGCACGTACTGTGTATGGAGTGGACAGGATGGGCCAAACAACAGACTCAGGACTCATGAACATGGTTTCAACCACAAACTAACAGATCTAGATAAATCAGCTGTGTCCAAGAACCATTTCTGGAGTAGAAAATCTAGAAAAAGGGATCTCATCTGTTCCTCAAACAATGACTCTATAGCTCCCGTTGCCTTGTATACTAAAAAACAAATTTAATAACAGTACATACAAAATAGCTCTGTGAGGGACTTCCCTGGTGGCGCAGTGGTTAAGAATACGCCTGCCAATGCAGGGGACACGGGTTCAAGCCCTGGTCCGGGAAGATCCCACATGCCGCGGTGCAACTGAGCCCATGAGCCACAACTACTGAAGCCTGCGCGCCTAGAGCCCAAGCTCTGCAATGAAGCCACCGCAATGAGAAGCCTGCGCACTGCAACAAAGAGTAGCTCCTGCTCGCCGCAACTAGAGAAAGCCTGCGCGCAGCAACGAAGACCCAATGTAGCCAAATATAAATAATTTTTTAAAAAATAGCTTCGTGGCTATATAATAGAATACAACCAATCAAATATTACAATGATCAAAGTAATAGAACAGGCTTATCTGCTGAGCACTGTCAGATGGTTTATATATACCCGATGAACATCTGGAAAACTGGAACTCAAGGATGTCTTACTGTGCATTTCCTGGAGGAATGGTGACAGTTTGGATCTGCTGAGGAGAGGGAAGGCACACTTGTGGAAGGACGTAGAGAGGAATAAATGTATTAAGTGAAAAAGAAAAAGATTCTGTAAAGTCAACACATTTACATCCAGGTGAGCAGGGACTATTCTACCAGCAGACAAGGATATTGGGTTTTTTCTAACAAGTAAGAATTCTTCTCATTCCCGTTCTTCCTATGAGATACTAGACTCTTTCCCTTCACCCTTTTGTAGTAAACCTTCTCAGAAGAGTGACTTATGTGATCTGCCTCCAATTCTCCCCACGCCCGTCCACTTCTGAACACACTGACTCGGGAACTCGGACCCACCAGTAGCGAGACTGCTCTCGTGCACATCACCGATGGCCCTGGTGTCACCTGATGGATCAGCCATGATCAACTCCCCTGCTCACGCCTACCTCCCAGGTGCTGGGCTGCCAGGACTGACCACATCCTCTGGGCCTCCTGCCCTGTTGCTGGCTCCCAGTCTCCTTTTCAGGCTCCCCAAGGGGCCCCCTCTGTCCATGGTCGCTCCGCGGGGGGAACCTCCTCCATCCCATGGCTTGGAGACGCTGCAGAGTTCCTATAGTTCTTACCTCCAGCCTGGCCCTGCCCAGGTGCACACCGCAGCCTCCTCCTCATTCCTGTTACCTGAACACCTAGTGCACGCCTCAAAATTAACATCTCCCCACAGAGCCTGCTCCCCAATGCTCCCCGACTCCTGCAACAGCTTACGTCAAGAATCCCCAGATTCTCTATTTCGCCCCCACACACATCTCTCCCTTCAGGACATCCTGTTGCCTTCAAGCTGGAGCCAAAGCCCAATGTCTCCTGACACCCTCCCTGGTCACCACCCTGCTCAGAGCCAAAACCATTTTAATCATCTCCCAGGTCTGCCCCTCTCCACCCTTGCCCCCTACACTATATGATCAACCCACATTCCGGTCGATCCTTTCAAAACATAAGCCTGGTCCTGTCACTTCTTGGAGTAAGAGGCGGCTTTCCATCCACAGTAAAAGCCAAAGACCTCACTGGCCTCCAAGGCACTAAGTGATGAGGTTCTGTCAGGACCTCTGACCTCCCGCCTCCCTCCCACCTCGTCCCGCTCCTGTCACACTGACTCCGCCCCGTCCCCGCCCGTCTCCTGGACGCATGAAGCATGCTGGGCTCTCCCCTCTGCCTGGAATGCTCATCCTCAGACACATCATGTCTCCAAGGCTCCCTCCTGCCCCTTCTTCAGAGACCGATCGAAAGTCACCTTCTCGAAGACGCACAGAAACCTCTTACCTGGTTCGCTTTTTTTCACAGCACCTACCATTTTCTAGCATCCTTTACATTTACTTGTATCTGTTTTTTGTTTGTCCCCACGGCTCCTCCCACACCCTGGATGGACACTCCAGGAAAGTAGGAATTTTTCTTCCTTGTCCATAGGTCCCAGAACACATAACGGTGACACATGGTGGACGCCCAATAGATACAGATGGAATGAATGAACGTGTCTCTACACAACCTTGTAGAAAAGCGGACAGAATAATGATACACAAGGAGACCATTAAAGTATGGCGAGCCAAGAATGCGCAGAGGGTCCCGAGGCTAGATGCAGACAGGTGCAAATCAGTACCATCCTCAGGACAGGATGATGACGAAGCCCACAGAACAACAAGGACCTACGGTATAGCACAGGGAACTACAGTCAGCATCTTATAATGACCTAGAAAAGAATCTGAAGAAGAGTAAATGTATATGCATATGTATACCTGAATCCCTTTGCTGTACTCCTGAAACTAACACAACATTGTAAATCAACTCTACTTCAGTTTAAAAAAAACCCACATATAAATGGAATAAACAGTCATGGAGACAGAACAACATGTTCTGTGCAGGTAACAAATCTTGTGACCTCCACGCCATCTCGTGCCTTCCACCCGTGGCATCTCTACCTGGGGGGACTCTTGCACAGGGAAATAAAAGTAGGTCTTTCTCTTGGTGACCCGTGTGCCCTGACTTTGGGGACAAAGCCATTGTAGCCACCTGCCTCTGCAGCCTCTCCAGCCCAGCCACAGAGTGGGAGGACGCAGGGAGGCAACCAGGACCCTCTCAGAAGCTGGAGAAGCTGACGGTATCCGCTCAAGGTATCTCCAAGGATCCCGGACTCCAGCCACCATGAGCGGGCAGGGCTTCAGAAGTTCTCTTCCCATCGCGTGAATCAGAACAGAACAAAATGATCTGATACTTGGTATACTGAAATATTAATAGGATATTTAAAAAATAAAATTAAAGAAATAAAGAAATGTTAATCAAAATAAATGGAGGGAACAGTAAACCTTCACGAAACGGTTAGGCCACCGCTCTCTCCTGGTGCAAAGTCCAGTTCTAGTGAATCTCTAAACAGAAACCTAATTATTGGCATGATTTATTTTTCCTGGCTTCCCACAGAATCCATTTCTATAAAACAAAGGAAACAAGCTTTGTTCTGTGTTTTTTGTTTGTTTGTTTGTTTTTTGCGGTACGCGGGCCTCTCACTGTTGTGGCCTCTCCCGTTGCGGAGCACAGGCTCCAGACGCGCAGGCTCAACGGCCATGGCTCACGGGCCCAGCCGCTCCACGGCATGTGGGATCTTCCCGGACTGGGGCATGAACCCACGTCCCCTGCATCGGCAGGTGGCCTCCCAACCACTGCGCCACCAGGGAAGCCCCTGTGTTCCTTTTTTTAAAAAAAAAAAAAAAGGAAAACTGAATGTGGTGGAGATTCTCCCTCTGCCCCTCCCGACCCACTGTCCCTAGGCCCCCATCCCTGCTCTGAGCCCCAGAAGGTCAGACCCCGCTCCCAGGGCCTCTGGCTCCTAGGTGGATTTGGCCACTGGCAGGGGCTTAAAGTGGAAGGAGAGCATCCAGGGCACTTAATCCCTGTTGCCCTCCCAGCCCAGATCTCCCGTCAAGCAGCCCCTCCACAGCTCCCAGTGCTGGGGGGCCCTGCCCTCCTCTGCTCCTCAGGCCCAGGCAGTGATGGCCCCTCATTATGGCAACTCTGGGGGCTGCACCATCTCTTGGTCCTCTCGTCCTGCCCATTTCTTGGTAAGTGGATCTTTCCTGAAACTATCCCCGTCGCCTCTCTGGAGCATCCCATCTGTTGTTTCCCAGGCTGAAGGGAGAGCTCATGTTCCAAGGGAGGGGCACCACATTCAGAGGGAAAGACACCCCCAACCCCCGCAGTCCTGGCAGCTGCACATCCTCGGCCACGGAGGCGGTCGGGGGGAGCAGGGCTTAGAGACTGGCTGTGGACTCTGAAAACGGGCTGAGGCTGCTGTCTGGGCGCCTCTCTTGATGGGGTGGACCCCACTTTGACCTCAAGGCCACCTAAGTTATTTTAGGAATGCAAGAGGATGACACCCAGGGCTAAGAATGAGACAGTGTCATCTCAAAAAAAAAAAGCCCCACCTTCCATTCACCTCCACTAGCTGTCAAAACCAAAAAGTGTGCTCCTGGGCTGTCAACTGCCGGGGCAAAGACTGAAACGTGAACATACAGGGAGGATGAGCTCACTGAACCAAAGTCTGAGATGTTCCCTGGGACAGCATGTGTCACAATATTAATGCAAATATCTGACTGTGTTCAAATCCTCGGGAGAATAAGATCATTGACTTTCCCCCATGTCCAGCTGCATAACGGGCCTTCTATAGACATAGCCTAAGGGCATCCCTTTAGTGAATCCACAACTTGGTTTTCTTTGATTAAATGGATGAGTGGAGATGTCAAATCAGCACAGTGTGGAGTCTGGAAAGGAAGATGACCAGGGCAGCCGGGGCCACAGAGCTCTGCGACTGTGAACTCGGTTTGTGGGTCTGTAACACCTCTTGTTGTGAATCAGAGAAAACTTTTCTCAAAAGCAGAATTTCCCATCCACCAACTGGAGCAATGAACGTGCCCCATGGTTTTGTAGCAACATGGATGGACCTAGAGATTATCATACTCTAATGCTCTAAGTGAAGTAAGTCAGAAAGAGAAAGACAAATACCATATGATATCACTTATATGTAGAATCTAAAATATTGACACAAATGAACTTATCTACAAAAGAGAAACAGACTCACAGACACAGAGAACAGACTCGTGGCTGCCAAGGGGGCAGGGAATGGGAGAGGGATGAATTGGGAGTTTGGCATTAGCAGATGCAAACTATTATATATAGGATGGATAAACAATAACATCCTACTGTAGAGCACAGGGAACTGTATTCAATATCCTGTAATAAACCATAATGTAAAAGAATATGAAAAAGAATGTATATATATGTATAACTGAATCACTCTGCTATACAGCAGAAACTAACACAACATTGTAAATCAACTATACTTGAATAAAATAAATTTTTTTCAAAAGTGCCCCATGGTAGCTTCCCTGGTGGCACAGTGGTTAAGAGTTCGCCTGCCAATGCAGGGGACACGGGTTCGAGCCCTGGTCCGGGAAGATCCCACATGCCCCAGAGCAGCTAAGCCCGTGTGCCACAACTACTGAGCCTGCGCTCTAGAGCCCACACACCACAACTACTGAGCCCACATGTCACAACTACTGAGCCCGTGAGCCACAACTACTGAAGCCCGCGCACCTGGAGCCCATGCTCTGCAACGAGAGAAGCCACCGCAATGAGAAGCCTGTGCACCGCAAGGAAGAGTAGTCCCCGCTCGCTGCAACTGGAGGAAGCCCATGCACAGTAACGAAGACACAGTGCAGTCAAAAATAAATAAATAAAATAAACTTATTAAAAAATTAGTTAATTAAAAAAATATTTTTAAAGTGTCCCATGGTAAACGTCAAAAGGTTTATAACTTGGATTTGATGATACGTTTGCTGCCCAGTCTCAATGTGGATCTTATCAGTCCTCAAGGAAAACATTAAAGCTAAAAATGGTTTCAAATGGATCTGAGTGGAGTCTTAACACCAAGAAAAGCAGCATTCCAGCTGATTTCCCTCCTCTAACGAGGAGGAGGGGCAGTCAAATTAGCCCTCTGACATCAATTTGTAAGTTATCAGCCACCAGGGCAGACAGCCAGATTTCAAATGACTGAAAAAAGAGGAACCACTGAGTGACCTGGGAAGAGCATTTTTTATTATTCTGAAGTGTTCCAAAGCCAGACTGTCACAGCAACCAAATATGTTCAATAAACATAACTGATGTTTTCTGAGCTCCGATCCTGCACCAGGCATCCTGTGGGGAACCCGCTGTGCCTGGTCTCATCTGGCGCTGAGAGATCTTGGGAGCAAGGTGGTCTTGCCTCCGACATACTAGAAAGCAAATGGTCCTCATTTAGTAGACTTGTTTGAATGCTAATGATGGTGTTGATGATAATAACATCAATTAAATGGCTGGCTGAGCTGTAAAAAATAATTCTTAGAACAGAGCAGGAGAAAGGAGTCATTTTCCAGCTAAAGCCAACTCTTCGGCCCTCTTGGCAAATGAGGCCCCGGTTCTAGCTCCTCCCGTGGTAAGTGTGGTTTCCACGACCCCTCTGATGGAAGGTTCCATAACACGTGTAAGTGGTTGCAAAAGTCCCCCCTTAGGCCTCAGCCTTCATGTTACCCTCCTGGTAAAGCCGCGGGGTGGGGGATGCAGAGTGAGAGCACCGACAGAGGCCTAAAGATGCTGCTGGCATCGTGGCATGTTGTCACATGAATATGCACGTCTAGTCCTGTTGGCTTTACAGGACCTGATCCCGTTGCTTCTTGAGGTGTCCTGACCAGAGAAAGTCTTCGATATAAAAGAAATGAACAACCCTGGCAAAAACCCCCAACCTGGGTGAAACCCCCTAAAACATCTCCAGGCTGGGCCATCCAAAGGCTTCTGTGTCATCGACCTGCTCACCCTCTACCCACCAGTTAGCAATTTACAGTCAAACTTCGCTCCAGGTCATTCTTTTTACAACACTCTTCTCAATGCTTCATAGGCTGGAAGAATAAAGATGATCTTTCTCCTCCAAGGAACATGTCACTCATCCAAAGAGGGGTCTTTGTGCCCCCGTGTTTTGGCCTCACTGTCATTTCATCAGCTCTAGCTGACAAGGAGGATTCATCCCGACAAGCTCAGAGAAGGGCTCTGCTTGCCTTTGTGACTTCCACGAGCTCATGGCCGCTGGCTCAGGTCTGCCCTGGGGATGGTGTCAGATTTTTAAGACCAATGCTCAGTTATCACAGAAAAAGAGCAGGGTGAGGGGACTCTGGAAAGTTATCAGCGGACGTGTCAGCTTGAATGGGCTCTGTGGCCCAAACTGGGGCAGTTTGCTCGCCAAAAAAAAAAAAAAAAAAAAGATGGATCATATGGTAGCTCTATGGTTAGTTTTCTAAGGAACCTCCATACTGTTCTCCATAGTGGCTGCACAAATTTACATTCCCAGCAGTGTAGGAGAGGGTTCCCTTTTCTCCACACTCTCTCCAGCATTTATTGTTTGTAGATTTTTTGTTGATGGCCATTCTCACCAGTGTGAGGTGACAGATACTTCATTGTAGTTTTGATTTGCATTTCTCTAATAATCAGTGATGGTAAGCATCTTCTCATGTGCTTTTTGGCCATCTGTATGTCTTCTTTGGAGAAATGTCTATTTAGGTCTTCCACTCATTTTTTGATTGGGTTGTTTTTTGTTGTTATTGAGCTGCATGAGCTATTTGTATATTTTGGAGATTAATCCCTTGTCGAACGTTTTGTTTGCAAATATTTTCTCCCATTCTGTGGGTTGTCTTTTCGTTTTATTTATGGTTTCCTTTCCTGTGCAAAAGCTTTTGTGTTTAATTACATCCCATTTGTTTATTTTTGTTTTTATTTTCATTACTCTAGGAGATGGGTCAAAAAACATCTTGCTGTGGTTTATGTCAGAGAGTGTTCTGCCTATGTGATATGTGGAATCTAAAAAAAAAAATGGTACAAATGAACTATTTACAAAACAGAAAAAGAGTCACAGGTGTAGAAAACAATCTTATGGTTACGGGGCAGGGTGGGGGGAAGAGGGGGAGGGATAAATTGGTAGATTGGGATTGACATATACACACTACTCTATATAAAACAGGTAACTAATAAGGACCTACTGTATAGCACAGGTCAATACTCAATACTCTGTAATGACCTATACGGGAAAAAAATCTTAAAAAGAGTAGATATAGGTATACGTATAACTCATTCACTTTGCTATCCAGCAGAAACTAACATTGCAAATCAACTATACTCCAATAAAAATATTTAAAAAATAACTATGATAATGAATGTTTTAAAAAAGGGGGTAAAAAAGACTCCATGGTGATGCTAAAGGGGGAAGGGCTCATTTTGGGGCAGAAGGCCAGCTCATGTAGAAGAAGTGACTGAATAGGAAAATTACCGTTTTGCAGACCCTAATATAATAACTAATCCAGGTGAGGATGATCCGCGGATGCTAAAACCACAGGGATATAAGGCTACTGGGAAGCAGGGCAGTGACACAAATGCCACATGTCAGTCCAGGGGATGCACCATCACCACCAACCGATCAGAATTAATTACGGGACACCTTGGCATCATGCCTCCAATGAGATGCGCTGGGAAGGGCACTTATGCAGAATTCTTGTCAGAAACGTCCACCCTGTGTCATATCAGGGCCCATCAGGCAAATCCAGAGCATGGGGCACCCTATGAGGTAACAGGCCCGGAATCGTCAAAATGTCAACAGCAGGAAAGAAAAAGGCAAGAAACTGTTCCAAAATAAGGTAGATTAGGGCTTCCCTGGTGGCGCAGTGGTTGAGAGTCCGCCTGCTGATGCAGGGGACACGGGTTCGTGCCCCGGTCCGGGAAGATCCCACATGCCGCGGAGTGGCTGGGCCCGTGAGCCACGGCCGCTGAGCCTGCGCGTCCAGAGCCTGTGCTCCACAACGGGAGAGGCCACAACAGTGAGAGGCCCGCGTACCACAAAAAAAAAAAAAGTAAGGTAGATTAAAGAGACTCAACCACACACAATATGTGAAGCTTGACTAGATCCCTGATTTTAAAAATGAAACAATAAAAGGCTTCTGGGGACAACTGTGAAAAATATCAATATGGGTAAATATTAGATATTATTGACATGATTTCTTTGACCAGAAAATGGAACTGTGTGTGTTTCACATATTGGAAGGGAGCCACACGAAACTCTACAGCATCTTTTCTCTGCGGTCCTCTGACACACTTTTAGTTATTCTAAACACATTTAAATGTAACAAATGTCTTAGAGACCCAAGGAATAAGATAATCTTACCCCTTAAGATGATATGTATTGATTCCTGGATGATCTGACGGCCTGGAAATAGACATGGCTTTCAGTTTTCCAAGACTGAAGTCATTTAGCATGACCCTCAAAATTTTGTTCCCCCTCACATATTTTCAGGATCTATCAATTCAGTCTTTCCTCTGCCCTCTGCTTCGTTAGTTCCAAGCCTAGTGTAGCGACCTGCGCATACCAATGACTTGGTAAATGTCTGCTCAATACATTACTAATAATGTTGCATGCTTCTGAGACTCAGGTCTTAATTTGATCAAAACTTTATTTGTATTGTTTTAAAAGGTTCTGAGGTGGCTCTTCCATTTCTCGAGTGGCGTTGTGTTCGTGGATGGGGATGTACATTCTTAGAAGATCAGCCCCCACTATTTAGAGACAAAGAGTCGTGATGTTTGTCTGCAATTTACTTTCAAATGATTTTGCCAAACAAATAAGTTTTATATGTATATATACATATGTATATAGACACACACACATATGCGTAGACAATAATAATAATAATACATGTTCAATGTAATACATTTGGTCTTGGTCCCTGTACTGGCAAAAAGCTCCTGAACTCTTGGAATTTCCTGAGTGATGGGGGTGGTTTTCTTACTCTTAAGGAGCCCCTTTGGGGCTAATGAGGTGAGTCAGGTGGGGCCCCTGGAGAATCTCAGGATGGAGCTGCTCACAAGAAAGACCAAGTGATTAGAGGGTTGGAACTTTTAACCCCACCCACCAACCTCTGGGAAAGAGAAGGCGGGGTCTGCAGATTCAGCTCTATCAAAACTCCAACAACAAGAGTTGATGAGCTTCCAGGTTGGTGAAAACATTCGTGTATGGCAGGGTGGTACCACCCCAGTCCCATGGGGATGGAGCTTCTGTGCAGGACCTCACCTGTGTACCTCTTCATCTGGCTGTATCTGTATCCTTTTATAATAGCCTTCTCCCACTTTTTGTTGAGATATAATTGATGCATACAATATCCTTTAAAATAAACTGGTAAACATAAGTAAATGTTTCTCCAAGAAGGGGGTGGTAGGAACCTCCAATTTATAGCCAGTGGGTCAGAAGCACAGGTGACACCCCTGACTTGTGACCTGTGTCTGAAGCGGGGCAGCCTTGTGGACTGAGCCCTTAACCTGTGGGATCTGACGGTCTCCAGGTGGATAGTGTCAGGATTTGGATCAAATCTGCAGGACACCCAGTCAGTATCCATTTGGAATTAGAGAACTGCTTCATGGTGCCGGAAAACACACAGAGGAAATATACACACTTACGTATAGACACACAGAGAGAGATCATGTGCGTGTGATACCCCCGACACAGGATGTGGACACAGAGCCAGAAATGCTCAGCATCCGTAAGAGTAGCACATTCGAGGTGGAAGGACCACAGTACGGACTAAATGAGGGGCAATATGCCTCCCAGAAAGACAAACAGATGTCCAGACCCAGGAGCTCCACAATAGCGATTCTGCAACCATCTCCCAAATGAGGTGGAAATCATCTTTGAAGCTCCACGTGGGCACCCCACATTAATTTCATAACTCGGCCTCTATGATGTTAGTAAATCACCATATTTTAACTGGAACACAAAACACACGCGTGCACCACCTCTCCAATCGACAGCCTGACTTCTCTGCACCCGACAAACTCAACAAAGCCACGAACCGGCTGCAGCACAGGACAGCGTGTCGGCACTTCCCCGGGCCAGCTTTCCTTTAGACACGTTGGGTTCCAGGAGCAGCCTTGACACGCCGGCAGATTCAAGTGAACGTAATTACAGGCGAGCAAGCTGGGTGGACCCTGCTTTTCCAGTCCGTCCCTGCTGCTGCCCTGGAGCCAGGCAGGCCCAGGAGAAGCAGCACCCCCGGGAGTTGGTGGGCTGAAGCTCTGGGAGTCCCCACTGATGCAACCCCCCACCCACGGGCTGCTGCTGCCCTTGGCGAGCCCCGTGCACCAATTCCTTAGGTGTCAGGGACCCATGCCCCACTGTCAAATGGGCACAGGTGGCTGTGCACACCGTATGGATTGATGTACCTGTTGTGAAAATATCAAAACACTCTGTGCCACGTGGTGCATAACTGCTCCCCCAAACCCCGCCAGCACCCCCAGCACCACATCCCCATGATCCAAATGATAAGAAGAGGGCTCTCGCTCCATCCGACACAGCAGCCAGTTCTGATCTGTCAGGGCCGCACTTTGTCACTGCTGAGTATTTTAAACCCCTCTCGCCTTCCAGATATCAGTGCTTCCAGGATAAGGAGTCTACTTTGTTCGTTTCCGCAAAGCATCCCAGCACTTTGAACAGCGAGTGCAGCACATCCGCAGATACAGCGGAGCACCTGCAACGGGGCAGGTTTGCAGGAGGGGGCGGGGGTGGGGCTGGGGGGAGCGCACCTGCTGAGGCTGAACCTGCCTTAGAGCCACACCCGCATTTCAGGAGCGGGTCCCAGGAGGCGCTGCGCCTGAAGCCCTGATTGTTCTCTAAGGCGGTTCTGCTGGAAAGCGCTGACTTGAGAGAAATGTTAACAATACCACACACACACACACACACACACACACACACACACACACGCGCACACACACACACACACACACACACACAGAATGAGGAACTAAGCCTCTTCGGTCCCTCCCAGTATCTCCCACTCCCCAAAAGGAAGCTGAAACCGCCTGGCAAGTCTAGGGCAGGAAGAGGCCAAGAAGAACCCTGGGGTGAACTCCTCGACAGCAAACGAGGGGGGCCCCTGGAACAGCTGTGAGGACACTCATGTCCCCAGACCAGGACCCTTTACAGCTGCGCCCTGAGGTCCAGACAAGGCTGGAAACAAAGGGAAGGTCAATATGTAAGCACAGGGGCTGCCCCAAAAGGAGAAAAGAAACTACCTTGGAGACGGGGTATCTCTCTCCCCTCGAGGTGGCTTGTAACTCTGTGAGTGGCTGTGGCATGACCGCCCCTCACCCCTGGTTCTCACCGCCGTCCTGCCCTCACTAAGGCCCCTGACCTTCTGGCCTGTCACCAGGGGAGCGAAGTGGGCTCTGACTCCAGGGAAAGTGGGCAGGAGTGAGCGCGAGGCGCGGGGCCCAGTGCTTGGAGTAGATGGAGTGGACGGGGGAAGGAACCCGGAGTGGGGCGGGCAGCCTCTGCTCCCTGAGACCCAGAGCAGCTCTGACCACCCTGCCAGGCTGCCTGAGGTCACGGGAACGTAAAGGAAGAAAGGAGTCCTGGAAACACCGGCCGGGACCACACACCCAGAAAAGCAATCCTATTTCCCCGACAAGAAGGGAAGGGCAAGAAGGACCCCGAAAGGGGTGTGAGCCCATCACAGCGCCTCAGGGAGGAGAGGCAGCCCCGGTGGCTCTTCCCGGTCTGCTTTCTATGGACAGGTGCTCCCGGCAGGTCGCAGGTGTGAGTCGGGACCCAGGTCTCTCCTACCACTCAGCTGACAGCAGTGAGGGTGGTGGCCTTGCGGGGCTGATTGGCCCCAAAGAGCCCTTTTCCCTTGTGCTTCTTTTCTGTAAACATGGCAGGTCAGGGAGGAGTCACCGTGGGAGCAGAGGAGAAACGCAAGCATCACTGACACAGAAACAAGGTGGCTCTGATCCCGTGAAGGAGGCGTCTGCCCAGCCTCACTCGCTCCCCAGAAGATCCAGGGAAGTCCGCATTTCAGAATGTCGCTAAGAGAGCTGGGGGCCCTAAAAGGCTTAAGTCCTCCTCACCTTCTCCTCTGCAACCTCCTCTGACCTCAGGTTGGGTCATAACCCCCTCCCGGCAGTCGGGATAACTTAGCTTCCCGCTGCTTTACGGCTCCCGTCGGGGTGACTTAATCTCAGAGTTTCTGAACTACTGAACATTTTCAAGATTGGATTTTTTTTATTTGACTGATATATGAACCGTAGCTCAGATTACACAGGGAAGCCCTGTCCTGCAAACAGACCACGTCCTCGCTCGCGGGAGGCCAGACTCTGATGTCCTCTGCGCTCCACCCCCCACCCCCAAGGCAGCTCCAGGCAGGCTCCCTTTCTTTTTTTTTTTTTGCAGTACGCGGGCCTCTCACTGTTGTGGTCTCTCCCGTTGCAGAGCACAGGCTCCGGACGCGCAGGCTCAGCGGCCATGGCTCACGGGCCCAGCCGCTCCACGGCATGTGGGATCTTCCCGGACCGGGGCACGAACTCGTATCCCCTGCATTGGCAGGCAGACTCCCAACCACTGCGCCACCAGGGAAGCCCAGCAGGCTCCCTTTCTTGATTCACATAAACCCTGGGGACCTGCTTACCTCCTCTGGCTGCTTCTGAGCCTCCATCTCACCTCTCTCCCCAGCTACCTAGGTAGCGTGCAGCGGTAGGACCCCTTACACCCACACTTCCAAATATTTGTGTGCACACGTGAACAAGAGGACTGGGGATTCTGGCTGCGGTGCGACCCAGCAGAGTAGCAACCCTCCTACCAGCAGAGCCACTGGATCCACACAGACAAAAAAATCACCAGCACATGTGATCATGGTAAAACTATGAGCACAGAGCCCCTCCCGTGAGATCACCATGACTACAGCAGGAGAGAGGGGAGGCCTCAGCCCTGCAAGGTCAAGGAGCCGCCCCCAGCCATTGAACCTACTTGGGGTGGGACCGTGACCCCACCTCTCTCCAGAGCGTACCACTTATTCCTATTTGGTGCTACATGGAAAATCCCTCCCATGCACGCCTCCTACTTTGTACCTGAGTGGGAGTCTCTGATGCTCACCACACCCTCCGCCCTGAAAACTGGTCCTAAGAGCATCACGCTCTGGAAAACCAGCCCTGGGGCCGCTGCCAGGCTGCTGCCCAGGGCCTACTTTCTATTTCTCATTTGAAACATTCCTAGTCTGGTGGAAAAGGGGGAAAAACAGGTCTACTGGGCACAGAGGGAACCAACCAATCATGTGTAAAACTGCAGGAAACAGATACAGGCGTGAGGTGAGCAGGTGTGAGTGCAGTGACACAAAGGCCCTTTTCTTTGCAAAAAGGCAAAAACGAAACAGACGATCTCCTCCAGCTGGGACACAATGTAGGTGCCCCAAAAGCAGGTGACTTGACTGCCAGCCTGCTTGGCCCCATAACCCATAAAATCAAAGCAAGTTTCTCCTTCAGCATTTTATCCTGTGCGGCCTTTGACCGAAGGCCGAAACATGTAGTTAGTGTTTTCAGATGACGCGTGATTCTGCACAGGGAAGATACCACGTGTAAATCACACATCTGATGTAGCCTCCTGCCTGTGTCCAGACACACCGACAGGCCACAGCTTGGCAAACGCCAAACTGTGTCAGGACAAGCCTTCACTGGCACTCCTCCTGGGAGACCGTGGGATGGGCAGTGTGCCTGGCAGTGCGAGGACGAGGCTCCCTGCTCAGTCAAAAACCTTCCACAGCAACACCCTTCAACCAGCAGACAGGGAAAACCCTCACTCAAGCGAGGAAACTCAAGTGTCCAGAACACCAGTGAAGATGCTTAGAACAGCATCAGGCAACAGCTGCTCCCTTACTCCAGCCTTCCTCAGAAAATACTGGCCCTGGAAGCACACCTGCCTGTCTGCAGCCCTGTGACCCTTGATCCTGCAACAAAACCAGAGGAAAACTCAGGGCAAAGAGTTTTCAGGTCAAAATCTTCTGTCGTCCTTCAACAGCGCCTGGTTTTATAAAGGGGAGCTGGATACCTGCACAGGTGACTGGTCCATGCACACCATCAGGAAATGCTCACAGAAAGAGGTTTCCTCCCTGTGCCCCGATACCTGAACTTGTATCACGCGGCCCACCTGTGCAGCATCGCCCACCCTCCACCCACCCTCTGCAAAATAGAATCTCCCAGTGAGGGGTAGGGAGGTCGCCCAGCAAGTTTCTAAAGCCCCAGAGGGATTAAACTTGTCAGCGAGGCACCTCCCTGTCGCCAGCTGGAAAAGGGCAGAAGAAGAAGTTCAAGCACAAAAGCGACTCGCCCCACGTCTCGTAACCCCAGGACCGACTCTGAGGGCAGAAGCTGCCACGTGTCCACCGGGACCCAGCAGCCGGAACACCGCAGCCACAGGAGACTTCACGCCCCAGATTCTCAGTTCAATCTCAAAATTGGACTTGTCAAGTTAACTAAGAAAAGGCCTCCAAGAGGCAAGTCCAGGCCTCACCTCAGAGTTGAGATGGGCCCTGGTCCAGAACGGGGCTGGGTTCCAGACTCACCCAGGCTCCTGGGGCCTATTCAGTGCCAGGCAGGTGCAGTGCCCGGGATGGGGGAAACCAGCCTCCCCCCAGCTCTTCCTGGGGAGGCTCTGACTGCCTTCCACCTCGGAGGGTGGCCCGCGGGGCGCTGAGATGCTGAGCGATGGTATAAGTATGTGGCATCTCCTAGTTCACGCAAGGGCTGAAATAAAGCTCACCAGCACCCCAGGCCCTTCCCCATCACATGTGTCACATGCGGTCTGGACAAAAAGGCGAGCAGAAAACAAAAGAAAACAAACCCATCAGGGGTAGCAGTTCAGCAAACAGCAAAATAAAGTGTAAAACGTGTCCCGCCTATGTTTTAATAATCTCTCTCTCTGCACTTGTGAATTAACAAAAAGAGGTCCTGAAGGATCCTGCCCTCCCGGCCGCCCTGTTCGCAACGACTGTCTCCCTGGAGCTCAGGTGGAGGAGATGACACGTGCACGAAGAGGAATTTAACTTTTACTCTACAGGGTCCGATACTGTGTGGATTTTCTAGGCTAAGTGTGTGTTCTTAAATGACTCTTACAATTTAAAAAAGCCAAAGAAAAATAAATAAAAAAGCCAAAGATATAAAAGCTATATATACTTAAGCTGTTCTAAGCGTCCATATTACTGGACCGTTGGATGGATTCCTGGAACGCCTTCCCCTCCACCTGTCCACATGCCGGGCAGCTGGCCGGCGTCCCGCACATACATCAGGAGTAGGAAAGGAGCCCTTTGCTTAAAGGGAAAACGGAGCCCTGGGTCTTAGCCTCCGGAGCACTCTTCCAATACTGTGACTTAATGGAAGGACAGACATCCATTGCCACTTAAAAATAACCTCATCACCTTCATCAAGTAATCGAGTGCCCTGGTTCACAGGGTAATTTTCCATCCTGACAGTAGGCTACCTTGAATTTACTGTTCTTAGATTATCACGTCCATTTGCTATTCCAGTGTTTGGAATGTGCATTAGAACACGAGCAGGAAATGGGTGCAAAATTACTCAGTACTCAAGACAGAGGAAAGAGAGAGAATCAGAGAAAAAAGTCCACATGCCACAAACGGAGCCCGGGCAGCCACGTTCTCAGATGGGCCAAGGTTACCCCAGGCGACTGTAACCGCCTTTCTTCGGTGTCATCCTTTTGAAAGACGATGCTGCAGAATGAGCTCTGTGCTGACCAGGGCAGCGAGAAGGGAAATGCGTGCTGATGCTAATGTGAAACAGGCCGCGCTCATCCCACCGCCCACCTCCTTGCACGCGCCATCGTCTTCCCAGGGGTGACAGAATGTAACCGTCGTTCTCCTCTGGAGATGCTTGTCAACTCAAAGACGCCTCCTCCTGGAAGCCTTTCTTCCCCTGCCCCTGCCGTGGTCCTCACCCTCTTCTGGGCCGCTAGGTGCATACACACACCTTCAGCAGAGTGATCATCACCCTGCAGGGAAGCAGCCAGATGTCCCCCATCCTTCAGACCAAGCCCCCCACCCTCAGGAGACAGCCCTCCAGCCCCAAAGTCAGGAGGGGGTGGGTCTGTCTGTAAGTCAGCACCTCGTCCTGATCACCTGTGTGTGGCCCTGGAGTGATGCATCGCATGGGGAGAAACCACTGGTGGACCCGGTAGCCCAGAGCTGCCCACTGTGCAGCCAGTTCTCCTCTGGCCCTGAGCCCTTGAACATGGGTCAGGATCACGTCCAAAGTCCTCCGAGATCTGAACTCAAGTTCACAGGAGCATACGTGAACAACCAAAACCGAGGCTCCAATGGCCCCAAACTGTGGACTTGAGGAAGGAAGGCAGGAATGGGAGGGAGGGAGGGAGGGAGGGAAGAAAGATTACAGAGAGAGGAAAAAAAAAAATTCAGAGAGAGTCCAGGAAAGCAAATAAACACAGCTTAGAATGAACTCAAAAAAGGCATTTTCCCGGAAGATTTAAAGCCCCCAGCTGTCCTTGGAGCTTGCCTTGGACCTTTCCCTGGAGAAGCTGAACACGGCTATAGAAACAGGTAAGTGTAAGTGGCAGACAGTGGGTCCATCTACAACATCTGGAGAGCAGGACTGCAGGGCAGTTATGTAAGAGTGGACGGCGGCATCACGCTCTGTTTATACTCCTGCGGCCCCAAGACTGTGACACGGGTGACGGCGGTCTCCAGCCAGGGTTCCGAGGGCGGCAGCCGTGCACGAGGAACAAGTGGCCAGAGCAGCATGGTTCCTTCCCAGGTAACCACGGGTCGGTCCTGGAGCAGCCTGGCCTGGACCAGACACAGAGGAGACGGCATCCACGAAATCCCTTCCCCGAAATCTTGCACTTCGTTCCTCAAGCTCTCAAGCAGAGCCTCCTCGCTCATTTTTATTTGAAACACAATGTTTGGGTTTTTTTTTTTTAATATATATACTTTTAACATCGTTATTGGCGTATAATTGCTTTACAGTGGTGTGTTAGTTTCTGCTTTATAACAAAATGAATCAGCTATACATATACATATATTCCCGTAATCTCCTACCTCTTGCATCTCCCTCCCACCCTCCCTATCCCACCCCTCTAGGTGATCACAAAGTACCGAGCTGATCTCCCTGTGCTATGCGGCTGCTTCCCACTAGCTATCTGTTTTACATTTGGTAGTGTATATATGTCCATGCCACTCTCTCACTTCGTCCCAGCTTACCCTTCCCCCTCCCCATGTCCTCAAGTCCATTCTCTACTTCTGAGTCTTTATTCCTGTTGAAACACAATGTTTAACAAAGGGAGAGAGAATTAGTAACGGCTAAGCACACACTAGCCCAGTGCTTAAACTCTCCTGTGCACGTGAACCGTCAGGAACGAGTGAGATTCACGTTCAGGTTCAGTGGGTCCAGGTGGACCTGAGCTTCTGGTGGCCGACAAGCCCCCAGCCATGCCGACACCTCTGTCCTCAGACCACACTGAGTAGCGTGAGCTTAGAACGAGGTGGACCAATGTTAGAAGGGGCAGCGTGAAAGCAAGGGCCCATCTGCTCAAGAAACAGAAAATCGGCGATTAGATGCCAAGTCTCCTGGGTAAGGTGGCCGGGAGGTGGAACCAGCTCCCCCAGGACCAAGCAGGCCAGACCCATCCCCCGGGGCTGCCTCTGGCATTGAACCTGGCTCTGCTTCAGGCCCTCAGGACCTGCTGGGCTCTCCCGCTGTGCAGGGTCAGGACTTGGGCAGGTTGGATGCTGTAGCGGAGAGAGGGTGATGCTCTGCCCCACCCCCTGACCTGGCGGATGACCCGGGATCTTCCCGGAGCACAGGGTGCACGGGGCACAGGCGGGAAGCCCAGCTCTCCTGGGGGGAGGGGCGTCCCTGTCCCTACACCCCCCAAACGATGAGCCTACATCTGCCTGTGGACAGCTGAGAAATGAACAAGAAAGGGCCGTCTCAGTTTAGCCCACCTACACGGAGAAGAATCCAGAACCCACTTTCCACTCTCCTTTCGCAGGCCACTTCTCAGGAGGCTCAGGACCCTGCCCCCTTCCAGAAAGCCCCTTGACTCCCCGAAGCTGGCTCAGTGCTTTCTCTCCCAAATAGGAGAGGAAAGGGCAGCTCTAGGCCTGTGCTTCTCAAACTCTGATGTGCACAGAATCACCTAGGGAAATATAACGGAGTCTGAGTCAGCGGGCCTGGGTGGGTGTGAGATTCCACATTTCTAACCAGCTCCCAAAAGATGACGCTGTTCCATTGGTCCCTGGGCTTCACTTTGAGAAGCAAAAGACTAGAAAACGTTCCAGCCACCTGGTGAGGCCCTTCATTTACATTAGTTAATTTAATCTACTAGCACCACCATGGGGTCAGGCACCGACACTCCCCTGACAGATGAAGACGTCAACAGTCATTGAGATTAGGAAATCTGATTGAGTTTTGCAGCTAGAATATGGGGGTGTCTGGATTTCAAGTCTTCACCAATGCTTACGTTCTTTTCTCAACAAAACGAGGGCCCCAGTTTATCCCGAGGAAGTCCAATCTACGTTCAGTGCCTTGGGTCTCACAGGCAAGAATGTCTGGAATTTACTTTAGAAAGAGACCAATCAAATGCCTATCACGTTTTTAAATGGTCTGACATTTGATGGGATGTTTCATTTAGTTCATTCAACAGTATTCAACAAACACCTGTTGAGTTCCTAGATGTGCAAGGCTCGAAAAGATGCCTTGATGATATCAGATAAATGAGGTAGTCAGGTCACGATACAGGCTCCTTGACAATGAAATCAAGTCCCTACTGCAGCCCAGTTCCGTATTTTTGCACCCCACCCCACGTTCCAAATGACACAGCTGATTTCAGACATTTTAATGAAAAACGAGCTCAACGAAGGTCTGCAGGGTGCATCAAGTAAAAAAATCTATCCCAACAAGCCCTCAGCCAATGGGGGCTCCAACATCTGCTTTTGGAAGAAACCAGACGCCACCCCTCCCAGCTAGTGGTCTGGAGAATGCAAAGCTGAACTCCAAGGTTGATTTCTGGACTCTCAAAATGCATATGGAAATAAAAGTGTCTTTAGCCTTCTGCAATTTCAAGATGAAACCACGCCCGGTCTAAACAGGAGCTTTCTTTTTGTAAGGGCGATTGTGGCAACACTTACAGCCGTGGAGCTGAAGAAACAAAAAGTCAAGGAGTTGGTAACATCGGGTTGGCCAACACGCCTCGAAAAGACCTTCCCCTTTCAGAGCGTTTATTTGTCCATCAGAAAACCTCATAGCGTGGAAGTGAAATCTGCTTAACATGATCCATCCACACTTTAAACCACCGTCTGCCCGTTTGAGGGGAAGAGAACTAACCAGGCCCTCATCCACCTGGGAAACACTCGTCTGCTTCCCAAGGTCCCTCTTTATACCCCTTGGAGGGAACTCTGTGTCACACAGCTATCATGACGAACAAAGATGACGACATTTCACTTTCAAAATTTCTTGGTTTCCATTAAAACCAGGCACAACAAAAATGCAAATATTCCTGTGCTGAGTTAGGGTAAGTAAACCAGCATCTGCTTGGTCACCACAGATATGTGATTAGTTCAGAGGGTTCCCGGGCACCAAAGACATGCACCTCTATAATTTTAACCAGTTGCCCAGAATGAGACATCCCAGAGGAACACAATCTGATTTTGGAAACAGTTGGAACTGTATGTCTTGGATAGAAAAGCACAATTGGCAACGTAATTCACATTCACCTGGATGGGCATCTCCCCGAGTGTTTTTTATGGAATCCTGGACTCCAAGGAAGCTAACAAGAATTACCAGAAAGGGGTTCTGTTACCCAACTGGTTTGGAAAATGTGGGCTTAAACTCAAACAGGTTTCTTCCTGAAGTTCTCAGAGGCTTCGACATGAAAGTCTCTGAGAACAGGCGGCCCATTTCCTCAGCTTAGCAGCTCGTGGGAGCCCCTCCCCCTAGGTTTGTTTTCCAAGTCAGGCCAGATTGCTGGAAAACGGAACACGTTTTCAGTATGTACCAGGCTGCACCTACTTCTCAGGCAAGTGTTACTATTTGTTTTATTTAAATTAGCCCTATGAGTCTTCGAGCAGGAAGACAGACAACTAAAGGCAATTCCTCATCCACGGAGCTGCCCTCCTCTGACCCATCCAATCTGGGGACCACAGGTGACGCTGGGCTCTCATGGCCTCCAAAGACAGGCATGCTGTCCATTCATTCATCTCCCACACATCTAAGACGAGCCTACTCTGTCCAAGGCCTGGTGCGGGCTCTGGGAAAAGAGCAGGAACTGCCAGACCAAGACCTGCCCTCAGGACGTTTCCTGGGGTGAATATTCCTCTGCAAAGTGCTTGACAAACAAGACACCCTGTTCACTGAGGTTCCATCTTTTCTCATCATTGCGGAATTACACAGAAAGAACAACCAACCTTCACATTTCCTCATGAAAGAGGCAGTGTCCAGGACACGCTAAGAAAAACGGGTGCACTGGGGAGCCTGAGGAACTAACCCCGGGGTGGGGGGGGGGAATATATATATCATTGTAAAGAAAGAAAGTTGACATCCAAGAGGTACTAATCCCCAGGCCCTTGGGACCATCCCTCCCCAGGCTTCTTTCCCCCGGGATGTGACAGCCGCTGGCAGTGTTGATCCTACGTGGAGAGCTGCTCTCATCCCACACAGGTCTTCTGTGAACAAATATTGCAAGCAACCAAAACAGGAAGAGTTAAATTTAGAAACACAACTGTCACACTGCATTCAAGAAGTAAAGAGAAAACTAACTCATCAGGTCTTAAAATCCAGTCGGGGCCCAAAGATCCTGGTCCAAGTTTGCAGGGTGTGGATTAGTTAAGAAGCCAAGGCACTGAGGATGCCCAAGCATAAACTTTTCATCACTACTGCACCCTCCTTGACAATCCCATCCTCTCCAAAAACGCTCTTTTGTTGGGTAATCGGCACTCTCTCATAATTTTTTTTTTTTCCTGTAAAATGTTTTGCCGTTAGCTTTTAGATGAGGCATTGCCCTACTCATGTTCTTTTAAGAAGAGAGAAGAGCACGGAAGAAGATGACACTCAGCCTCTTGGTGTTCCTGTCTAGCTGTCTGCTTGCCTCCCCGTGGGGCGCAGGGTCAACTGGACCCCACAGGTGAGCCGGAGGATGGAGAAAAGAAGAGAGAAAACAGGCGGGAAGCTCTTAAGGAATGAAAGGATGTTCATCTATTCTATCACGGAGAATCTGTGGCAGAGGCCTGAGAAAGTAACTCTGGTCCTTCTCACATACTTCTCAAAGATGGAGACCCTAGGAAAGCTGAACTCGGCAGAACTTGAGAACAGACGAACCAAAGCTGCCACTAACTGAGCCCCGACCCAGTTCCGGGAATGGGGTTACCCTCACGGCACACACTATTCATTAAATAATTATCCCAACAACGGCTCACAATTCCTGTGCACTAATTATGCAACAGGCGTCTTGACAGCAACCTATATGCAAGGAGGCGGGTCCAGGGCTTCTGGGGCCGAAGCTTACACAATTTGGGGGACCCTCTTTATAAAAAAAGCGTATCAAATTATGAATAAAAATTAAGATAGAAGATCTTGGCAGGGCCCCAGCGAGTGAGGAACCCTGAGGCTCACATTCCTGGTCCATTTGGTCTGGCAGGGAGGTGGTTATCAACAGCATCTGCGCTGAAAGACAAGGAGACTGAAATTCCAGGAAGTTACGAAAATGGCCCCGGGACCTCTCCAAAGCCAGTAACCGAGCCAGGTGGCTTCAAGGCCGTGATGCCATCCTCGAGGAAGGAAAAGAAGGTCATTACTGTCTCAGAAACTCGACCGTCTTCTGGTAAATTTGTAAAACTTCAGGAGTGTTTTCAAAGCCCTCATTTTTAACGGGCAACGAGGAGAGACATGGTTAGTCTCTTTTTAAGTTAACTGGTTCCAAAACCTACTCTACGGTGACACTATAGTCAGTTAAAATGGAGAAAAGGATGGGGCCCCTCAAAACAGAAGGGGTCTCTCAGGGACCCTCTGAGCTGGAAGATAAAAGTCACCAGGGCCTCTTGCTGTTTTTGTGAAATGTGGGCCGGCTTCAAGGTGGTGGTAACACTCATCCTGTCTTGTTTGCCCAGGAAGCCACCCTGGAGGGTACAGACAAGATCCCGAGTCCAGGGCAACCCTCCTACCACACAAAGGTCAGTTCTCTGCCTTGAAATACGTGGGTGACATCATTTGGCGTCAAACATTTACACTATTCTCTAAAAATGGTCGTTTCCTCTCTGGAGCTTTTCTTTCACTTCCTTCAACTTTATCATCTCCTTTCCTGAAGGGACACAGCTGTGGAACCGTGAGAGAGACCACTGCCTGAGACGGAAGACAAGTCTGGTTCATTCTCTGCCTCTAGTGCCTGTTAAAACCGTGACGCCTTAGACGGGTCACTTAACTGCTGGCTCTAAGGTCCCTTTTCTGAAACTTAGGGTGAGGAAAATATTAATTACCGCCAGCAGGGACCTGAAAACAACGCACATCTGTAATACCGGGGAATGGACAAATAAATGGCAACAGAGTCATATGATGGAAAACAAGACAGCAGTTCAAATGAATGAACTAGTGCATACACAGAGATCCCAAAAATAGATTTATGGAAGAAAGATCGCAGACTATTAGTCTAGTAAAATAACATTTATGTAAATGTGAAAGCACACCAAACAATATTATTTATTGCTCATATGTACTAATCCACGACGCAAAAAATTAAACGTTGGTCAACCAAAAGAAGGTTGATGACTGCTTCTGAAGGTGCAAGTCTGGAGGAGGTGAATAAAGAGAACGTCCACCTGGTCTGCAATGTTGTATTTCTTATAAGTGGAAAAAGACTGAAAGCAAATAATGTTAACATTTATTCATTCCCAGAACAAATACATTGAAATTTGTTATATTTTCCTTTAGAGTTTTAAAATTTTTGTTCTTTCAAAATAAAATGTAAAAAAAAACCAACAACCATCACAAAGGAGTTCCAAGGATCCGTTCATTCATTCAATCATTTGTTCAACTAAGAATTAACATCAGCAAATATTTGAGACATTCAGGGAATACTCTAGACGCTGGGGATGTAACAGTGAACAAGACAGCCCGGCTACCTGCCCACACAGTGTTTACCTCTCTCAGGCAAGGACCGTCACGTGTGGAAATGATGCAGCAACAGGACATTCCCAGCTGGAGGTCAGCACAGTGAAGAGCCGAGGTGCTTGGAAGGGGCACCTGGGCGTGGTGGGTTTCACTCCAGCTCCGCCACCCTCTCCCCGCTGCCCAAGGGATACCTGGCTCACGGGCATGGTAGGAACATTACAGAGACACTGCAGGTAGAACACTTAGCCCAGCCCTGACTCCAAGGAGGTGCCTGACCATTGCCCGGTCCCTTTCCCTTGTCCCTGGAAAGAACCTATGGCTTTAAACCCTAGCTCAGGGATGCTGGGTTTGCATCTGAAATAATTATATCCAACACCTGAGCGTGACTGAATCAGGTTCAACTTCTTCACGTGTTGTTCAAACATAACTTTTAAGAGTTGAAGAGGAGGTTAATGTTTGGCCCGGAAGGTAACCAGGATAGTGAAGGGGGGGGGGGGTGTCCTGTCACACAGGGGCTGGAGGCAGGATGCGGGCAGCTGAAGAACTGAAGGGAGGGAAACCCAAACAAGGAAAACCTGAAGCTGACCTTACAGGTATGCCATGCGGAACAGGAATATGATTTATTTTTTAGAACTCAGAATGACTAAAAGGAAGAGGGCTCTGGTTCAGCACAAGGAAGACAACTGTAATAATCACTGTTGCCCAGGGAATAAAAGGCATCTCACAGGAGGAGGGGAGTGAGCTCCCCGTCACTGGGGACATCCGAGGATATGACAGAGGACCACTTTCCAGTGATGCTGCAAAGGGAACTCAGGCCTTATATGGGCTGCTGGGCCATGCGATTTTTCAAAGTCTCTGAGCGTTGAGAGTTTGTGACTCTAACTTAACGGTTTTCAGAGCAGATAAAGCAGCCGCGTAGGTGTGCCGCTCCTGCCTGACCCAGGACCTGCATATTAATCCCTCAGTAGTACCTTCTGTTTGTGGCAACACCTCTGCGAGACTGTCAACGTTCTCTCCCATGCATTTTCACATTTCTCCCCAAGACACTGAAGAAATGGGGGAGCCACTCCTGGGCTGAACCAGGAGAGGTACACGGCAGGGGGCACATGAGAGAGAAGCCCCCTGGCTGGGTGCATGGGGACCCGCACTCCACAGGCCTGAAGCACTAGATGGGGCCGTGGAGCCACACTGCTGCACACCCTCCAGCCGGATGTTCCCCAGGCAGAGGCCAGATCATGGAGGTCACCACACAAAAGCCAGTTAGGTGTGCAGAGCCAACCCAGGAGCCCAGAGCTCTGGGACGACGCGGAGGGGTGCTTCCCCACGGCAGCTGCCACTGCTGTGATCTCGAGTGATGGAGACAGACAGCAGCTGCTGCACCCCCTGCAACCAGACTCAAACCAGGCCCTGACCCCCAACCTGCTGAGGTCGGAACAGCTGGAAACTTCATGCCGCCTCCACGTCGCCAGGCTGGTGGCCGGCTGGTGACTCGGGGAATCCGAGAAACACGCCCGTCCTTGTCTCTTTCCCCCCAGACGCCAAGACACGATCCTGGGGAGCAAGAAGTGAGTCACTGCCCCAGACAAAAGAAGTAGGTGATCAACAGTGGAGAAGTTCTTTAGCAGGAGTTCTTTCGCATGATGACCAAGAGTGACGCGGGTACCAGTCACTATGACTACATAAGAAACCAGCCCAAATTGGCAGGTTAAAAGAGCAACAACCATTTATTATTATGTTTCCTGGTGCTGGGGTGACTGGGCTCAGTTAGGCAGTTCTCCCTCAGCGGGGGTCTCGTGGGTCTGCATCTGATGGAGGCTGGGGTCATCTAGAGGGTGTCTCCATTCACGTCTTGGTGTCGACACTGGCTGTCCAGTATCAGCAAGGCCCTCGACGGGGCCGGAAGCTGGAGCACCTGCCCGTGGCCTCGGTGATGCCTGCACTCCTCCCAGCATGGCGGCCAGGTTCTAAGAGCCACGAGCCCAAGACAATGAGCTGGGTGGAAACTCCATTGCCTTTGATGGTCCAGCTTTGGAGATCACAGAGCTTCTGCCACAGTCCATCTGTTAGAAGTGAATCACAGAGGCCAGTCGTATTCAAGAGGAGGAGAATAAGGCCCATTTCATGTCGAAAGACACATCAGAGCACCTGTGGGCACGTTTCGAAACACCATACGGTACAGTCCTTCCTCCTCGGGGGCTACAAGCAATATTTCTCAGCCTTCGAGGGACCTAGACACCTCAAATTCCAGGTGGGAATTACCTCTCATTGTGCCAGGCTTTGGGCTGAAGAACATCACTCAGTTGGATGTATTTCTTTGGAAGTCCCACCTTTGGGGGGCTCTAGGAATACGAAAGCACGTAGGACCCAAATACCAGGGCTACAGGGTTTCCCACTTTAAATATATCAAGTCACGTTGAAAGATGATTTTATGCAAAGTATGGATTCCATTTCACACAAGATAGAGCCCAGTGAGGGATTAAATGGTTACCTGGGGATACGGATACATTGGCTTCTGACTCTGAAGCCAGAAAAGCCAGTGAATGCCCCTAAAAGAACACATATGCCAGAGATCGGAGGACAGGCCACACGTGCACAGTGACACCACATTTCCCCATTTCCATTCAGGGTTCACATTCAGTCTCAACCCTGAGTTTACATACGTTCCAGCACTCAGGCCCCAGCAACACTTCTAGCAAGAATTCTTTTATTTTAGTTGATTGCAAAAGGAAAAGGTCTGCCTGGTGGGCAAAGGCTCTGTTTTCTTGCAGAAGGAGCCTAAGTAGGATTTCTTGGCTTCCCCTTTTCTCAATTTTGACATGTCCTGAGCTTCCCTGAGGTCCCCCAAAGGCCAACGCAGGCACGGAGGCAGTCAGATGAATGATGAAGGGAAGGATGTCTCCTGGTTTTCTCGAAAGCCCTCTGCTCTCGGCGAGGCCTGAAAGGCTCCCTATTGGGTCCACCTAAGCTGTTGCTTGTGGCAGTAGGGCCTGGCAAGCAGTCAGCACTTGTACAAGCACATTAAGATACAGTAAAAATGAAAGGGATGAATCCAAGGGCTTCTCCTAGCAAGACAAAGCCATGCACACACAGAGGAAGTGCAAAGGGCCGCTACTTGCCCTTGCTGGGTTAGGACGAGCTTTCCAACCTGTTCAACAACGTGAAACCATGCCCTTGGAAACAGGGAAGTAGGAGTTTAGCAATTGCTGTTGCTGCCCTGCTCACCTTCCATCTCGTTAGCTCTTGGGTGCTCACTGGCCCAACTTCTAAGTGCCAGCACCTGCCCTCCTTCCCCTGGGGCTGTCTCTGCTCCTGGGCGCTGCTCCGCCTGTGCAAGGGGCAGGTCGGGTGTACCAGGGCTTCACTGCACCTGGGAACAGCCCTCAACCAGTGACTGAAAGGAGCCGGTGTATCAATACCCCCGGGCGGGAGAACATCGAGGTGTCTTCTACACTCTATCCCAGGTCATTAACCCCGTTGGCCACGGTGGTAACTTGGCTGACGACTTGCCAGGCACTGGCCACCCTGCCCTCCCTCCCCTGTCTCACTTCCCCACTCCCTGCTCCCAGGTGTTTCCTGGGCTCATCTCCCAAATAAACTACACGCACCCAAAACCCTTGCCTCAGCATCTGCTTCTAAGAGAAGCAGGACTGAGTCAAGGTACTTGACGGTTACAGCAAGAAATGAACGATTGCCCAGAGTAGGCCAGCACTGGATAGTCGTGTGTGCATCTCAGAGGACCTACTCCAAGTCAACTTGTGTGTCAGGAAATGACAAGTAAACAAGGAACACCAAGAGATAAATGAAGATCCAGGCCAACAAAGGGTTCTGCTGGGACAGAGCTTGTCTGGGGAAACAAGGCTCTCGGCCTTTCCAAAGACCCTGACACCCACACAGTTCCCACCTGAGTGCGGGGCTGGTCCCCTTCCCTAACCAGGCATCTAGTTCCCCGTGCAGGTGCTTAGAGAGAGAACCCTTTCTCCCTCTGATGCTGTTTGTGATGAGAAGCATGCCCAGCTCCAGCAAGGAAGGATGCCACGCTGGCCCCCGGGAAGCAGCTTCCACAGCAGAACACGCATGGCTGTTGACTCAGTGAATCAGACCGTTCTGTGGACCTTCATGGCCCTTCTTCGCCCACCTCCTATTAGCACTGAATAACTGATGTGCAGTGTTGCCTGTGGAGAGGTTAGAAGGCCTTAAGGATGAGGGAGACGGTCCCTCCCCTCCCCCCCTCCACTTCCCTTCTTACAACCACAAGGTTGCAGAGTCCAGTTCATGGTTCTGCTCCAGAGGGAAGTGAGAGGGGACATTAGGGACGACTGGCCCTGTCGATAACTAACCTCCCCTGGCCAACCGAAGCTCTTACTAATTTGCCAGACATCACAAAAGTCTCTTTGACAGTGGAACTAAAATAAGTATCTAAGAAAAGTGACCAAAATCCTACGAGGCAGTTCCTGGGGAGAAATGTACCCAACATATTAACATTTGTGTGGAAAGTGTGTCACACGTGTATGTGCGATCTATATGCATACATGTCTATCTGCATGGTGTGTACGTGTGTGTGCATGTATAGTCAAGGACGTAGCTACACACAGAAACACGGACGCATCTCAAAAACCGCGTGCTGCTCACGAAGCCTTACATCAAAGAGCACATAGTGTATGACTCGTGTATAGGAAGTTGTAGAACAGGCACAAACTCATCTATGGTAATAGAACTCAGAAGAGTGGTTGTGTTGGGGTGGGCTGGGCTGGGGATTTCCTGAAAAGGGACATGAGGAAACTTCCTGGAATGATGGTATGCCTTATATCTTGGTGGAAGCTGGGCACGGGAGTTTGCATATGTCATCACTCACTGGTGGTACACTTAAGACTTGTAAACTTCACTGTGTATAAATGTTACCCAAAAAGAGGGGTAAATAAATCATAAACTCTACTTAATGACACACAGGCTAAACCTATGTGAGACGGCGTGTATCTATTTCTGCAAATTACTTCAAAATTCACTAAAATAGGATGGCTTCATGGATGGATACAGGGGTGGAGAAATGAATAAACATGATAAAGCCAGTAGAGTGAAATGCAAATTACAGAACTTAGGTGCTGAGTCTGTGGGTGTTCGCTGTAAAATTCTTTCAATTTCTCTGTATGTTTGCAAATTTTCATAATAAAATGCTGGAGTGAGGGAAAAAACTACCTAAAGGCAAGATTCTTGAGACTGGATGGGGAGAGAGAGGATGCAAAATTTTAACAACAGATGACACTGTGGCGTTGAAAAGACAATAATTCTAGATTCGTAACAGCTACTGCTGAGAGACTGTATACACTTGGGAACCGCTAAGCAGATCCACCAGGCACCACATTATTTGTCCTGGGCCCCATAAAAGGAAACATCCTTCTGTGAGCCACAAACACACAATGATTCCTGCAAAGAGGCCAAGGTTCTGCGTGAAACTAGTGTCAATGATAAAAAACACCTGGCAGAAGGATGGATCCTGCTGTGTGACATCTTTCCTTCCTTTAAATTCAGTATTAAATTATAATTTAACTTAATGAATTGGTCTAGTATTTGTGGTTAAATGGTGCAGGCAGTAGGGAAACTTTATGTTTGTGGAATATGGAAGGACAGTTGCCCATGGGACACAGATCACCTTGTTTTGGATGAGCTGACTTAAGGCTTGTCCAAAGGGCAAACCCACCATGGTGAAAGGGGAGAGAAATGAACACAGAAGAAGCCCAGCTGATTTCCCACCTTCTCACCACCCTTTATTTCTTCTTCCTCTATCCGCTGATATCACTCTGCACACCCAACCTTGCATACTCAGTCTTAAGACCCAAATTCCTATCACTGGTGACTTTTCTATGGATTTTCCCAGGGCAGTCAACAAGATTACAGAATAAGTGGAGTTCCCATTCCCCAAGAAAAGTGCCCTGGGAGGCAGAGGCTGACGCTAACAGGCTGTTCATGTGCCCAACATGTATGCTTTAAAAATTAAGAATATTTTTACTTCCCACCTAGGTATTACAATATTAGTACAGGCCAGGTTGACTTTACTCTCCTCCTGGAGGAGAAGTGTCCATGCCCTGATCAGTGCCTGAGTAATAATCACATCCTCCTATGCATGACTAACTGAGTCCCTGTGTGTGGGACCCCTGAGCCCATGGTGGGTGCTCCATAAATGGGCATCCGTTCACAGTTGGGTATTTGCTTTGTGCTAAGTTCTTCACACACTCTATTCCATTGACTCTCCATGGCATCCCTTTCTGTTTGTGCCATGAATTATCCCCACTTCGCAGGGGAGGAAACCCAGGCTTGGAGAAGTTAAATGACTGGTCCAGGGCCCCACAGCCCATGGATGTCAAAGCAGGACTCCTCTCCGAGTCTGTAGGACCCTGGACCACATCCCTAACTCCACCCAGAGGTACTTGATGCTTACAGAACATGGGTATCCCTTACATTCTGGGTCTCACAGTGACGCTGAGGCAGGGTGGGTACTCTGAGTGCCTATTTAGTGACCTTAGACCCCCTTCCCATGCTCCTGCCAGCGTGGCCTGACCCACTGGTCTGCAGCCTGTTCTCCTCCCTTCCTCAGCCCAGCGTCCCCGACCCCAGTGGCATGAGCCCTGAGATCCCGCTGCAGGCTCAGGGCTGAGGTGCAAGGTCTTGGCTGGGATGGACAAGCCACTGGGCTGGGCTCACATCCACTTCGTTCTGAGTAAGCTTCTAAAAAAGGCTGCTAATCTTTAATTCAGGGATTTTATTGTTCTGTGATAGAAATTTCAGCCACACTAATGGTTTCACACTATATCAGGAACCTCAGAAGCGCCAGTATGATAACCCAGACATGGACTCATTTAACCTTCCTCTCCAAGGTGGGAAGGGAACCTTGTCATCCCAGGCCAGTCCCGGGGGATGCAAACTGGTGGGTGGCCATGGGAGCCCCCGGTGGAGGAAGAAACAGGCTACTGCCTGATGCCCAAGTGTGCAGTCAGTGGGAACCATACTCAGCAGGTTAACTCGGACACTCCCTCCCCCATCCCTTGGCCACACTGCCGGTTGTTCCTGGGAGCTTGTTTAAAAAGTCTGAGGCCTGGGAGGCTGCTGGGAGCCTCTGGGGAGAGAGGCTGGGCCCTCCGCGGGCCACCTCCTACCCCAAAGCTCCCAGAGGCCATCCCAGGCCTGAGGGTACCCAGATCTGGATGGGAGGGCCGCAGGGAGAGGCAGTCTGTGCCCCGAGGCCCTGCCCTCAGGCCCATGGTTGCCTGTGGGTCAGCCCTACCCCTGGGTCAGCCCCTGCTAAGGAGGGAGGGAGCTGGGGAGGCTCCGGGTGAGGAAGGCAAGGTCAGAGCCACTTAAGGACCAGGCAGAGACATTCCCTCCTGACGCTCATAGACACACATTTTATTTTATTTTATTTCTTTTGAATTTTATTTTATTTATTTTTTATACAGCAGGTTCTTATTAGTTATCTATTTTATACATATTAGTGTATATATGTCAATCCCAATCTCCCACTTCATCACACCACCACCACCACCCCTCCACCTTCCCCCCTTGGTGTCCATACATTCGTTCTCTACATCCGTCTAGTTCTGCCTTGCAAACCGGTTCATCTGTACCATTTTTCTAGATTCCACATATATGCATTTATATACAATATTTGTTTTTCTCTTTCTGACTTACTTCACTCTGTATGACAGTCTCTAGGTCCATCCACATCTCTACAAATGACCCAGTTTCATTCCTTTTTATGGCAGAGTAATATTTCATTGTATATATGTACCACATCTTCTTTATCCATTCATCTGTTGATGGGCATTTAGGTTGCTTCCATGACCTGGCTATTGTAAATAGTACTGCGATGAACATTGGGGTGCATGTGTCTTTTTGAATTATGGTTTTCTCTGGGTATATGCCCAGTGGTGGGATTGCTGGGTCATATGGTAATTCTATTTTTAGTTTTTTAAGGAACCTCCATACTGTTTTCCATAGTGGTTGTATCAATTTACATTCCCACCAACAGTGCAAGAGGGTTCCCTTTTCTCCACACTCTCTCCAGCATTTGTTGTTTGTAGATTTTCTGATGATGCCCATTCTAGCTGGTGTGAGGTGATACCTCATTGTAGTTTTGATTTGCATTTCTCTAATAATTAGTGATGTTGAGCAGCTTTTCATGTGCCTCTTGCCCATCTGTATGTCTTCTTCAGAAAAATGTCTATTTAGGTGTTCTGCCCATTTTTGGAATGGGTTGTTTGCTTTCTTAATATTGAGCTGCATGAGCTGTTTATATATTTTGGAGATTAATCCTTTGTCCGTTAATTCATTTGCAAACATATTCTCCCATTCTGAGGGTTGTCTTTTCATCTTGTTTATAGTTCCTTTGCTTTCCAATGCTTTTAAGTTTCATTAGGTCCCATTTAGTTATTTTTGTTTTTATTTCCATTACTCTAGGAGGTGGGTCAAAGAGTGATTTATGTCAAAGAGCGTTCTCCCTATGTTTTCCTCTAAGAGTTTTATAGTGTCTGGTCTTACATTTATGTCTTTAATCCATTTGGAGTTTATGTATAGTGTTAGGGAGTTCTCTAATTTCATTCTTTTACATGTAGCTGTCCAGTTTTCCCAGAACCACTTATTGAAGAGACTGTCTTTTCTCCATTGTATATCCTTGCCTCCTTTGTCATATATTAGTTGACCATAGGTGCGTGGATTTATCTCTGGCCATTCTATCCTGTTCCATTGATCTATATTTCTGTTTTTGTGCCAGTACCATATTGTCTTGATTACTGTAGTTTTATAGTATAGTCTGAAGTCAGGGTGTGACTCCTCCAGCTCCACTGTTTTCCCTCAAGGTTGCTTTGGCTATTCTTTTGTGTCTCCATACAAATTTTAAGATCTTTTCTTATAGTTCTGTAAAAAATGTCATTGGTAATTTGAAAGGGATTGCACTGAATCTGTAGATTGCTTTGGGTAGTATAGTCATTTTCACAATATTGATTCTTCCAATCCAAGAACATGGTATATCTCTCCATCTGTTTGTGTCATCTTTGATTTCTTTCAACAGTGTCTTAAAGTTTTCTGAGTACAGGTCTTTTACCTCCTTAGGTAGGTTTATTCCTAGGTATTTTATTCTTTTTTTTGCAATGGTGAATGGGATTATTTCCTTAATTTCTCTTTCTGATCTTTCATCGTTAGTGTATAGGAATGCAAGAGATTTCTGTGCATTAATTTTGTATCCTGAAACTTTACCAAATTCACTGATTAGCTCTAGTAGTTTTCTGGTGACATCTTTAGGATTCTCTATATATAGTATCATATCATCTGCAAACAGTGACAGTTTTACTTCTTCTTTTCCAATTTGTATTCCTTCTATTTTTCTTCTCTGATTGCCGTGGCTAGGACTTCCAAAACTATGTTGAATAATAGTGGTAGGAGTGGACATCCTTGTCTTGCTCTGGATCTTAGAGGAAATGCTTTCTGTTTTCACCATTGAGAATGATGTTTGCTGTGGGTTTGTTGTATATGGCCTTTATTCTGTTGAGGTAGGTTCCCCCTGTGCCCACTTTCTGGAGAGTTTTTATCATAAACGGGTGTTGAATTTTGTCAAAAGCTTTTTCTGCACCTATCGAAATGATCATATGGCTTTTATTCTTCAATTTGTTAATATGGTGTATCACACTGATTGATTTGCGCATACTGAAGAATCCTTGCTTCCCTGGATGTATGATCCTTTTACTGTGCTGTTGGATTGTTTGCTAGTATTTTGTTGTGGATTTTTGCATCTATATTCATCAGTGATATAGGTCTGTAATTTTCTTTTTTTATAGTGTCTCTGTCTGGTTTTGGTATCAGGGTGATGGTGGCCTCGTAGAATGAGTTTGGGAGTGTTCCTTCCTCTGCAATTTTTTGGAAGAGTTTGAGAAGGACGGGTGTTAGCTCTTCTGTAAATGTTTGACAGAATTCACCTGTGAAGCCATCTGGTCCTGGACTTCTGTTTGTTGGAAGATTTTTAATCACAGTTTCAATTTCATTACTTGCGATGGTCTGTTCATATTTTCTATTTCTTCCTGGTTCAGTCTTGGAAGGTTCTACCTTTCTAAGAATTTGTCAGTTTCTTCCAGGTTGTCCATTTTATTGGCATACAGTTGCTTCTAGTAGTCTCTTAGGATGCTTTGTATTTCTGCAGTGTCCGTTGTAACTTCTCCTTTTTCATTTCTAATTTTATGGATTTGAGTCCTCTCCCTCTTTTTCTTGATGAGCCTGGCTAAAGGTTTATCAATTTTGTTTATCTTCTCAAAGAACCAGCTTTTAGTTTTACTGATCTGTGCTATTGTTTTCTTTGTTTCTATTTCATTTATTTCTGCTCTGATCTTTATGATTTCTTTCCTTCTACTAACTTTGGGTTTTGTTTGTTCTTCTTTCTCTAGTGCCTTTAGGTGTAAGGTTAGATTGTTTATTTGAGATTTTTCTTGTTTCTTGAGGTAGGATTGTGTTGCTGTAAACTTCTCTCTTAGAACACACATTTTAAAACACTGCCAAGTAAACCTCCACCCTGGTGTTTCTCAGGGGAAGATCTCTTAGAAAACCCAGGGACCCCCGAGATGGAGTCTCCTAATGAATGACTACCCGTGTGACTCACGAGAAATGCTGAACGGATGAGGAGCCCCCACAAGACAGGCCTGGCGCCTTAAATGTGGCAGACACCCTCCGTCTGTTTGTTCGTTTGTTAGTCAGTTTGTTTGTTGAGGGGCAGGAGGAGATGAGGCCCAGCTACCCTCCCCTCAGCCAGACTCCCAGGGCCGGCTGACCAGAGCTGTCCGGGGCACGCAGGGGGCCTTAGGCCGTGCTCTCAGCCTCAGCTGCACCCTGGCATCCCTGGCAGCTTTCCAACCACCGGTGCCTGGCTCCCAGTCCCAGAGACTCGGGTTTCCTTGGCCTGGGGTGGGGCCTGGACTGAAGTCTCCTCAGGGTCCCTCACGACGCAGTACACACGCCACGCCACAGGAGCCTAGGAAATCCGGATGGCCGGGCCCCCTCCCCAGAGGTTCTGACCTGCAGGGCTCAGGTGGCGCCCGGGAAGGGGCATTTCTGACAAGCTCCCAGGGCTGCTGCTGGCACTGGTCTGCCCCACCGTGAGAACCACTGCCCTCAGGCAGTTGTCCTCAGGTGAGGACAGAGTGGTGCCCTCCTGGGGACCCCCATACGCAGATGTGACTTCAGGCTGACTCCGCTCACAAAAAGGCGAGGGGACACAGCCCAGCCTTGGGGCAAGAGGTCAGAAAAGGCAGGAAATGCAAATGCTGGTCCTCGCTCTGCTGCCAGCCAGAGGTGGACCCTAGAGACGCCCCTTCACGCCTCTAGACCTCGGTCCTGGCATCATCAGTGAAACGAGATTACCTGTGGAACAAGATAGATTCCAAATGAATAATTCAAGGAAAGAGCCCCCAGTCACCCCAGGCATGGTGCTGCTGCAGAAGCAGTTCAGGAGTGGGGACCAGGCAAGAATGAACCCCAGAGGGCTGGAGACGCACCCAGGGCCACATTTGCTCCTTGGCCACAGAGGAAGAAGTGGCCATTGCTGCCACAGACCACAAGGGTGCAGCCGAGGAGAGCTGTGGGGCCAGGAGCTGGCTGGTGCTTGAGCTGACCCCACGGTGGGTGTCCCCAGCACCCCCCATTCCATTGCCTGTGGCCTCCACACACAGGTGTGCTGTCACCACGTGCTCACCTGCGGCCGACCCTGCACGAATGCGTCACCCTCTGACCCAAAGGGAAGCAATTCCAAGGTGCAAGGAAGATTGGACAGGTGGTCTGGACACCCCCGACACTCTGGAACAAGGGGTTACTCCAGACCAGGGGTTTTCAAGCATTTTTAGAGGATGAACATCTATTCTTCTCTTAAACAAGACCCCCAAGGATCCTTCTGGTAACAAAGATGACGGAGCCACGATTTATTAAGCACCTACTAGGACCGAGGTTTTGCTGTTTTACGAAACTTACGTCACTTCATGCGCGGGCATCTTAATCTGCATTTTACAGATGGCGGAAATGAGGTTCAAAGAATTTAGGAAACTCACCTGGCATCACATAGGTCGAAAGTGACAAAACTGAGATTTAGGATTTACTCTGGAACCCAAGCTCTTTCCACATTACCGCCAATGACTTCACGCATTCTCAAACACTCACTGTTTTTCCTAGGCTCCTTGCGTTTACAAAGAAAAGATGCAATTTGTAAACAGACACAACTGGGACAATTTCTACCTGACTTGTGATCCTCTCAAGGTGAAAAGAGAATCGAATTGTGTCACCTGACCAGGTGAGAATCATGAAGCTTAAACCAAGAGCTAGGCCAGCCTCAGAAGATGGAAGTTTGGGTTACGATTTCTCTATACAGGGGGTATACTGCTTTTGAAATAAGATAGGCATAAAGGAGAATTGAGACGTTTGTTTTTTCAATAAGAAACAAGTCTGGGGGAAAAAACTGCTTTCTCTTCTTCCAGGGCACTGGGCTAAAATCCATGTCCCAGGCTCCCTTACAGTTAGAAGTGGTCATGGACTGAGTCCTGACCAATGGAATGTGAGCGGGAGGGAGGGTCTGGTCCATAAAACTCAGCTATGCACAGCCCTCCTGGTTCTTTCCCCTTAAAGCAGAGAAGTGTGAGGACAGGGAGCCTCAAAATGGAAGGTTCCAGAGTCCGTGGACCACCTCTAGCAACAAGGCCACCCACAGACCAGAACTTCACATGAGAAAGAAAGAAACTTCTTTTATATTACCCCAAGGTCTACAGGACTTATTTGTTACAGCAGCTACAATAACCCTAATCCAGTAAAGAATCTGACATAGACTAAAAAGCAGATCTCAATGAGTTTCTAAGATGTTCCACTTAAGAATGTCAACAGCAATTATTTGAATCATTATTACAACTGCAGAGAGAAGTTAGTGAAAGTTATATGAGCTAGTACAATAAAGTAAACACTTTAAAACTTAAAAAAAAAACCTTCGTTGTTTCCTGGGTTCAAACCCAGGGATAAAACACGGAGGTGACTGAAAATTGTCATTCCTAATATTCTGGAAATATTTGGTTAAATCAAATATAGTATTAAAATTAACTTCACCTATTTCTTTTCAAGCATTTAATGTAGCTACTAGTAATTTTAAAATTACATCTGTAGCTTGCATTATATTTCTACAGGACCGTGTTCCTCTAGATCATGCAAAGGTCATATTTTCTAGATGATTATTTTGACATGCATTGATTATCCACGGGGGACAGTTGGGGGTCATTTATGCACTCTGGATCTCATTTTTTTCATGCAAAAGGTGAGCGATTTGGACCTTTAGTGCTCTGTAGATTGGTCATGCCCAGCCCCGTGGTATTAAACCAGCTGACCCTGATGTTATGGTTTAAACTCAAGAACAGCAGGATCCCAACCCTGCCTTTGTTCACAACCTGGACCTGGACCAGCCTGCACGTGCTTGCCACTCCGAGCCTGGCCTCCAGGCTCTGTTCATGGTCCACACTTACCCTTGGACTCACCCCGTATTGCTTCTCTCATCCCCACCTCTGACTTTCCTCCTCTAGGACGCTCACATGTGACTCTTAGATTGTGTGGTTTCTGGCCACTCCGGTAAACAAGCACCTGATCCAGTAAACATTCCTGCACAGCCCCGTGGGGCGAGTGCCCACCAGCCTCTCTGTCCTGCAGCAAAGGCTCAGGGTGGCTTCCCCACCCCCAGAGACCTCAGACCCTACGAGCCAGGCAGAGGGAGGGAGCCGAGCACTTTATCAGAAGAAAACGAAAACAGAAACAGACTTACAGATCTCGAAAACAAACTTACGGTTACCAAAGGGGAAACATGGGGGAGGGATAAATCAGGGGTATGGGGTTAACATACACACACTACTAAATATAAAATAGACAACCAAAAAGGATCTACTCTATAGCACAGGGAACTATACTCAATATTCTGTGATAACCTATATGAGAAAAGAATCTGAAAAAGAATGAATATATGTATATGTATAAGTGAATCACTTTGCTGTACACCTGAAACTAACACAATGTTGTAAATCAACTATACTCGAATAAAATTTTAAAAAAAAGAAAGAAAGAAAGAAAGAAAATACAGTGATCTCAGAGCGAAGCCCACGCCAAAGGCTATCATTTTAAATAGCTTCCTTCTTCCCAAGTTTCTTTGAAAGAGGCACTCTGAGGAAAAGATCATTTCCTTAAAATATCAAAGAACTAAGAACCAAAAGATGATAGATTTTTTTTCTGAACACAGACTGAAAAGTGTAGAAAGAAAATTCCGCAAAGTGTACCAATAAATATTCCCAAGAATCCATCTCTGCTACAGTTGTGTACCACCCTCAATATTACATTTAGCTAACTTAATTTTCCATGGATCGAATTTATTCAAAGTTGAGTTTCTCATAATAGGTCATCTGAGTAAACAGTTTCAAATGTTATTTGCCAAAAGACAATGTTTCCAGGCTTGAGATGAAATCGCAGTGTCAGGCTAAGAAAACAACCTTAAAAATTCACAGAGGGCTGGAACGATGGCAGAAAAATTAGAGCCTGGAACTCAGTCTTTTTCATACGGATCTAGAGGAAAAACTTACAAAGTTTCACCAAAACCATGTCTTGGAAGAGGCAAGGGAAGAATGCCATTTAAAAAAAAAAATCCAAAAAAACCCAACATGTCTTTTTTTTTTTTTAAACATCTTTATTGGAGTATAATTGCTTTACAATGGTGTGTTAGCTTATGCTTTATAAACAAAGTGAATCAGTTATACATATACGTATGTCCCCATATCTCCTCCCTCTTGCATCTCCCTCCCTCCCATCCTCCCTATGCCACCCCTCTAGGTGGTCACAAAGCACCGAGCTGATCTCCCTGTGCTATGCGGCTGCTTCCCACTAGCTATCTATTTTACATTTGGTAGTGTATACATGTCCATGCCACTCTCTCACTTTGTCACAGCTTACCCTTCCCCCTCCCCGTGTCCTCAAGTCCATTCTCTACGTCTGTGTCTTTATTCCTGTCCTGCCCCTAGGTTCTTCAGAACCATCTATTTATTTTTATTCCATAGATATGTGTTAGCATACGGTATTTGTTTTTCTCTTTCTGACTTACTTCATTCTGTATGACAGACTCTAGGTCCATCCACCTCACTACAAATTTCCTTTCTTTTTATGGTTGAGTAATGGAACCCTCTTGCACTGTTGGTGGGAATGTAAATTGATACAGCCACTATGGAGAACAGTACGGAGGTTCCTTCAAAAACTGGAAATAGAACTACCATACCACCCAGCAATCCCACTACTGGGCATATACCCTGAGAAAACCATAATTCAAAAAGAGTCATGTACCAGAGTGTTCATCGCAGCTCTATTTACAACAGTCAGGACATGGAAGCAACCTAAGTGTCCATCAACAGATGAACGGATAGAGAAGCTGTGGCACATATATACAACGGAATATCATTCAGCCAACACGTCTTTAAAGTGGCAGCTGTCATATGAAGAGTGAGCCATCTCAAGGTTGCCACACCCACCAAAGACAGAACTGGCTCCTGGTTATCAAAGAGAGGGAGAGGGAGATGGGGAGGGGGAGGGGAGAAGGAGATGGAGGGGAAGGGGGAGGGGGAGGGAGATGGACAGCGAGAGGAAAATGGATGGGGGAGAAGGATAAAACGAGGCTGACAGTAGGACATGGGATTCTGGGAACGCAAAGAAGTAATTTACCAAGGGAAGTGCAGCTGGGCATCTCGGGGGTGGAAGATTTTGTGAATTCCTATTCTTGAAATCGCCTGAAACGATTGCAGTTGTGCAACGGAAGGGACAGATGGGATAAAACAGTCCCAGGTCTGTTTCCCAGGTGAGGAAATGAACGTCTGCGAAGCAAGCCAGCCCCATCCCCCAACCGTTCTCAGGACCAGAACACAGGCCACCCCATCGCCAGCCTCCGAATCAACCTCACTCACACCCACGGCCTCTCCAGCCAGGGGTTCCGAGAACACAGCCTGAGAAGCCCTGTGACGTCAGAACAGCACTAGGCACGCTTTACAATCGGAGCCAAAGTAACTCCCATCTGTGACCCGGACACTGTTGCCCCCACGGCCAGCCTGGCCCCCAAACGCTCGGGTCCCCGTGTAAACGCTCAGCCTTCGGCACAGACAGAGCCCTGACACCATCCCCGTGAGCGCGCCCCGCTAGGCGACACCGTCACCAAGAGGAAAGAGGCTGTCCCGGTGGTTCGCCTCCCAGCCCCACACCGGAGCCTCTGGGAGCAGAAGCCCACGCCGTCCCAGCACGGGTAACGCCCACCACGGACGGGGCGCTCCGGCCTCTTCAGGGCAGCTGGGCAACGTTTTGTGGCTTGGCTCCCACCAGCTTGGCTTTGTGGGGCCTTGGCTCCCACCAGCTTGGTCCCCTCATCCTCCAGTGGGTTAGGGGTAGAGAAGATGAATCCCATTCCGTTTCAACTCAAAATCAGGATCTTCTGAGTGCGTTCAACTTTCTTCATAAAAGATCTGTTCAGTCAAGGGTAAGAAGCAGACTTCTGACAGCTTTCTGGAAAGAGCACCGAGGCAACTGGGTGACAATGTTTTGATGACGTTCTCTTTTTTTTTGGCCTCACTGCGAGGCATGTGGGATCTTAGCTCCCCCAACCAGGGATCGAACCCACACCCTCTGCACTGGAAGGCGGAGTCTTAACCACTGGACCACCGGGGACGTCCCGATGACCTGATGACGTTCTTATAGAAACAGAGGGCTCCTCAGAGGCACTGAGCTCAACAACACGGGGAGATCTTCTGTTACAAGACGGTGCTTGAGCCGCTCTACCCAGCGGGCCACTGCTCGGGCCTGGGCCGCCTGAGGACTGACCCAGGCAGGCCACATCTGCCCATCCCCGAGAGGAGGGGCTGGAGAATGTATTTAGTTCCTTGATGCTCATGTGATGGAGGGACGGGTGCCCCCAGCAGACAGTGGGAAATTCGGGAGTGAGGTCCCACTGTGGACCCTCCATCCGCAGCACCAAGCTGGGTACACACCCCTGATGACGTCACTCCCAACCCTCACAGCAGCTGCGAAAGGTCAGAATGATCATCTCCATCTCACAGAGAAGCACACAAAGGCTCAGAGAGTCTGACTATCTCGCCCTCAGCTTCTCAGCCAAGATTCAAACCCAGGTGAGTGCGACCCCAAGACCCAGGGAAGAGACGGGCTCTCGGATTTACATTTCCACTGTATGTCCTCAAGATGTTTGCAACTGAGCTGGAAAGACAGGAGATACGTTCAAAGACAAATGGACATTCTAGACCAGGCTGTCCAATGGACCCTTCTGCGATGGCGGGAATGTTCTTTGTCCTGTGCTGTCCAGGAACCACACACAGCCACCGGCTAATTTGATGTGTGGCTAGGGCAACGGAGAATCTGAATTTTTAATTGTATTTCATTTAAATTAATTTGAACTTAAGGGGCCGCTGAATGTCCATATCGGACAGCGTAGTTAGAGATACTTTCTACCAAAAACATTCAGAAAACAGAACGGTCATAGCAGGCTTCATGCAGGACAGAGGCTCCAGGCAGGCCCTTGATGTGCTAGGATTTGAACAGGACCCTTGTCTCAGGCATGATCATCTTCCCTGTAGAATCTGGTTTGGAGTCAAGGACCCCAGAAATCAAGCCCAGTGCCCGTGGTGGTGGTCCACAGATGAGGAAAGCAAGGACGCTCCTCCCGCGTCCTTGTTCTTCTTGGAACTGCCTTACGCGGCAGCACGAGGAACTCTCGTTCGCCCCCCGCCACTGTCCTCCTGGAGGCTTTCCTCTCCTCCTTGCCCTGTGCCCTCCCTGCCAACACCAGCAGGTGCTGGGCTCGAGCTCTCTTTAGAAACCTGGACATCTTCTGTTCTACTTGTGGGCTGAGTCATTGCTCTCCTGCGATGGCTTTCACGTGCTTTATTCTCTTACACCTGTCACTCTGAGAATGGCATGTCTTGAAACAGTAAACAGCACCACTCACAGAGAGACAGCTCCACCACCCCAACACACAGTCCCAACTACAGGAAGCAGAAGCCCTCCATCACCACTGGCCCTGCGCAGTGCTGGACCCAATCCCGAGAGCGGGGCACTGTATCTGTCTGACTCCATTCTTTCCCATACGAAGGTACACCCAAGGAGACGGCTGGGCCCCCTAGTACTGAATCTCCTGTCTCTGACATCCCAGTCACCGCCTGCCTACTAGTTGCAGAGATGTTGACAACTCTTCGGCTGTAAGACCAGATCAGCAAACAGGGTTCCCGGCACAGCAATGACCTGCCCTTCAGGCCAGGCCCCTGCAAGCCCAGCTCTCAGAAGACAGGTGGCTCTGTCTGCACAGTGGGACACTTGAAACCTCTGTCCCCAGTTTTCATTTCTAGCTCACGCAGCTGCCACACGCTTCACTCACTTCCAAGAGTATTCCTCCCAAGCATTAATAACAGCCGCAGGAACCTTGCATTCTCTAGCTTAAGGGACAGAGATCATGTAGGGCTGTAGGTTGTTTTTTGGCCGGGAGGGGGTCATCTCTTTTCAGTTCTTCCAGCTGTGGGAAAGGGAACCTCTATCTACCTTCCTAAAAAAGTGCAGACACACAATTTCACCTTCTGTCCTCCGAGGACTAAGGTTCTTTGGGCTGCAATGAAGACGGTGTATGTCCTTCTAAGATGACACTCAAAACGAGGCCGGCCTTTGCATGTGGGATCACTGTGTGGTCGAGCTCACCACACACTTGAGACCCAAGACCCCACCAGCCAGGGAAGGAAGACCCCCCCCCCCCCAAGATCTGAGAACTCCATGTCAGGGTTGACAAAGTGGCCACAGGCCTGGTACATCCCACAGCTCGCGAGCTAAGAATGGTTTTTAAATTTTTAAAGGATTATAAAAATCTTTTAAAATATACTATAGACGCAGTAACGAGTCTGTAAAGCCTAAAATATTGCTGTCTGGCCCTTCCCGGGACAAGGTTGCTGACCCCTGGTCTAAATGAGCAGGACCTCAGCCGTCCAGAGGGTACCTGCCGTTTCCTGAGCTGAGTCCTCAACATTCCAGGTCCTCTTCATCCCCCTATGTTAGTTTTCCCTTTAAGTTCAGAAACAGATATCAAATGTTCTGAGGAAAGGCACAATAGCTATCAAACATAATAGCTGATAAACAAACGTTCACTTCTTCCAAGGAGCTCAACATCACAGGTGAGGATCTGGTTCAACACCTGTGCCTTGACTGTGACAGAAACAAGGCTCCGATTAACAACCAGCCAGAGACGATTCCAGGCATCAAAGCGAAGACGCCACAGAACGTCCTCACCCATCCTGCTGCTGACTCAGGGATCCTCTGGGCAGCCCCAGCATCCACATTTGATAACGGCATTTTGACTCACCTTCTCCCCCACTGTCCGAGGGAGAGAAACCAGAGGCAGAAACACACTTGAATTGTCCCCTGGGATCTTGCCTTTGAGTTTCTTAGACACCTGCCCCTAAATATCCTCAGAGTCTCTCTGGATTAGAACTCAAAGGAGAAACACAGCATCCAGCTCTTCCTGGGCTTCCACCAGAGAGAACGGCGGCCCGGCCCGCAGCACAAAGCCCCCAGCGCAGCCACCGTCTTACCTGGTTCAGTGCAGTTCTTGCTGCTCCGCGGCCCTGCATCTTCTGAAGTCAGCGAGTCATTCACCTGCATTAACTTCCTGCCCACGGTCCACTGTCTGTCTTGCCCGATGAGGTCCATGAAGTCAAGGTCTGGGGAGAAAAAGGTCACAGCCACGCATCACTAACAGCTGGGTGTCACCTGTCCCCAGGCTGGGTGCCCAGCGCCTTCAGCCATCGGCACTCAGTCCGGCCAACACCCCTTAGACCTCTCACCACCGTCGCTCACCATCCTGCCCCCACCTCCCAAGGGCTTCCTCGGCTCCTGGATCCTACTGGCTCCCACAGCGGCAGCCCTCAGCCAACGGCTGGGAGGGGACGGTGCATAAACACCTCACGCTCCAGTGGGATGACTCTGAAGTGTGTGTTCTACCCTGGAATCCAGTTTTCTCCACTGGGATGACTCTCCAGGTGTCTACAAGGTGACTCTCCTGATAAAACACACTTTATTGGCCGCTGTCCTTTCCTGTCTTAATTCCCTGCACCCAATAACATGCAGAGAAATGTTGAACAACCAACTCTCCAGGGGAAAAAGTCCTGGTCTTGTATCCACTGGACAACTTCCATGGTGTGAATATTCCCATCATGGCCAATTTCGAGCTACCAACGTGATCTCACTGAACGTGGACTTGGGAAAAAAGGGCACGGTTGGGTCCACTAAGTCAGGGTGACTGGCACCTACACACCAGCATCTACTCCTTGACCAGTACTTCCCTGAACCGCCTCCCAAATACACCACCTGCCACTGAACACCTGCTCAGGATCTGCTTCTCGGGGTCACCCAGGCTAAGACACCACAACAATACTCCCAGAGCCTGGGCCAGTGAATCCCACATAACAAGATTTCAGTAAACACGAGATGAGAGCGTGAACAAGGGGAAAGTCGATCACTGAATGCGTGACTAGGGCTGAGGTCTCCGGCTGAGATGCCCATGGGGATGGATGTGCCAGGAGAAAGAACAGAGACGGAAGGGCCTGTCGGGGGAGAATATGGTGGCTTCTGCTTAGGACGTGTTGGATCTGAAGTGTCTGTGGACCATCCACAGGGCAGCGTGCTGCCCGGGTAATGTGGGTGCAGACACCGCAGGGCGGACAGCTAAGCTACACGGAACATCAGGAGAATCATAAGCAAACAGGGAAGAGTACGGCATGCGTACGGATGCAGTTTCCTAAAGAGAAGGGAATGGAAGAAGAAACCATGGGAAACTCAGCATTCCTTCAGAGCAGGTAGAGTCAAAGCATTCAGCAAAAGATCATGAAAGGAAGGAAAAGAGCAAGGGAAGTGGTGTCACAGAAGGTAAGCAGAAAGAGAATTTCAAAAAGGAAAAAGTGGCCGATGGCCTTGACTGCCATGGACCAATCACGTAAGACAAATGCAAAGACACAACAGAGCGGGACCTCAGAGGGTCACTGGGATGTGGAAACACCAAGCACAGATGGCTCTTTCTAGTGGCTTGGAACTCAAGAAAGAGGTGACATGAGGCTTTGGCTACCTCTCGAGTGTCCAGAGTCGCTGTGGTCAGAAAATGGATCTAAGAACAAGACAAGGTTCTAATTCATGGGCCCAGAGGCCTTCGCAAAAGGCCAGAGGGTGCGCCCCACCGAGCCACACCAGCACAGTGTTCTGAATTGGTCAGTGAAGAGCTGAAGGTCATCATACCCCTTCCTCCATTTCCATGGGGATTTTAGTTTCCTAAATGATACCACTTTCATTTTATAACTGGAACCTCATGACAATGCTCAGGAAAGAAAGAGGGAGCCTGGGCACTGTCTCTCTGTCCACTGCTGTCTCTCTGACACCTAATCACTGCTGGCTCAGAGGAGGTACTCAGTAAGTATGTGTCAGAGTAACCATTCCCACTTTGTGGATGGATAAAGTAAAACTCATGGAAGTTTCTGGAAATCACGGTGCTTGTAGGCATCTCACCTAAAGCCAACAGGACACACAGTAACATCCGTAGCTCACAAACTGAGGTCTTCCTCAGTCAAATGGAACCTGCTCCACATGTAAAATCATCAAGTAGCTAATTACAACTTTTACACATTAGCTAGGACAGCCCCTAGGTTTATTCTCAAAAAAATGTAGAACGTGGGGCCCAACTAGAATAAGCAATAACTTAAGACTCTGAAATACAGAAACCTACATGATGGCCAGATATAGCCATAATTGTGAGGACAATCCCAAAGGTATTTCAAGGTCAAAGCAAGGCATCTGTGTACTCCTGTTCACCTGAATGGTTAATTCTTAGGATTAAGAACAGCGACAAGCAGAGGAAAAAAATTGCAAAAAACTCATAAACAAGGAATAAGGTCAGTTGCCTTAAAATTCAACAGGCAGACCTAAAATGTGAATATTACACCATATTATCATAAAGCATCTAAGAGTGTGGAGAAGGACACCCCGTTTGTCTCAGGTTGGGTTTCCGCAGAAGCAGCCCCTGAGGACAAGGATTTGAGCACAGGTGGTTTACATGGGGGGGTGATCTCGGGAAGCACCCGTGGTGGGACAGGGCCAGGGAGCTAGCCAGTGGAGGTGTGTTTCAAGTTTCAAGTTGCTAAAATGGGTGAACTAGGACTTGAGCCCTCTGGAAATCTCTGTGGGGCCAGTGTAGACATGCAACTCAGACACCCAAGGGGTGAGGGAGCTGGGGTATTTATCCACCTGCTCTTGGTCTGCCATGGGTGGAATGTAGGCTGTCCCCAGGGGACATTAATTCCCTGGCACTTCCAACCAAAGTGGGCTCTGGTACCCAGCAAAAGGCCTTAGATAATGAGACGCAGGTGCTGAAAGTTGGACAGTGCCCATGTGTACTGAAGACATGAGGACAAAGTGATGCGGGCAGGATGCCGATGGCATCTTCCAGCCTACACGAGACCAACAGATTGGCCGTTCTGCTCTTCTTGTAATCTGGGGTAAAGAAAAGTGCTCTGTGGTTCTGCAATCCTAACATTCAGGAAGATCCCAATGTGCATTGTTTGTATAGTGGTGAGCATAGCTGCCTTCCAGGAAGATTCCAAAAATCTGCAAAGAAGCAAAAGCATCCCTTCCAGTGACTTGCAAAGTTTCTGCTTAGGCCAAATTTCCATGGTTCTGTAATTCTGAGAGAAAAGCTGATACCAATTAAGAGATATAAAAATAAAGCCAGCTATTGTAGCAGAAAATTAGAGGATTTTTTTTACATGATGATTCAATAGCTTCAGGAATCAGAGACTATTAAGGCAGCGCCTCTGGATTCCAAAACCTACAAACTTTTATCTCAAAAAAATATATATGACCACTGACCACTGATACACAGATGTGGAGACCAGAGTCTGAGAAAATGAGAATGATGAAAGCAAAGCACTGCGTTCACTTACTTCCCACTGAGAACCGTGTGACGATATTACGCCCCATTCTCTTTGTCCTCACAAAACTGCTGGTGAGGGACTTCCCTGGTGGCGCAGTGGTTAAGAATCCACCTGCCAATGCAGGGGACACAGGTTCGAGCCCTGGTCCAGGAAGCTCCCACATGCTGCAGAGCAACTAAGCCCGTGTGCCACAACTACTGAGCCTGTGCTCTAAAGACCGTGAGCCACAACTACTGAGCCTGCATGCCACAACTACTGAGACCCATGCGCCTAAAGCCGGTGCTCCGTAATAGAAGCCACAGCAATGAGAAGCCCGAGCACTGCAACAAAGAGTAGCCCCCACTCGCCGCAACTAGAGAAAGCCCGTGCAAAGCAATGAAGACCCAACACAGACCAAAAAAAAAAAAAAAAAGTCAAAAGAAAAAAACAAAACTGCTGGTAAGGTAGGAAAGGGCAGTTGGTTCTTGGGTCAACTTACCTTTGGAGTAAATAAGTCAGAGTAGAAGTGATCTGCCTAAACTCGGAACCCACCCATGGCCACAGCCACTGCCAGTTAATAATCATCATGACAGCCATTTATTGAGTGTCTATTATGTGCGAAGAACTTGCCACTCTTCGCCATGTTTCATCTTAACATCTTATTCTGGAACTATTAACTCCACTTGCAAATAAGGAAACCGAAGCACAAAAGAGGTTAAAAGACTTGCCCAAGGTCACGCAAGGTCAAGCAAAGAGGCGCAGAATGGGGATCTGACCAGGTTTAGTGACCCCAAAACCCACATTCTTGGTAGATCCCTGCAGAGGATGAAATCCATCTGGCCATATTACTCAGCTATAGCAAGACAGATCCACTATGCAGCCTGCACCTTATACGAGGTGAGGGGTGGAGACAGTCTCACTGGACCTACTTCCCCCAGAAACTACTAGGAACAGTGGCACGTCAGGAGCATCACCCCGTGAAAGCATCACACACACAAAAGAAAACGGTCCTGAAACCCCACTGGATGCAGGACGCTCAGCTGAGTGTGGGTTTCTCAGAGACTCAGCTGGCCCCTTGGTCCCAACATGGAGGCTTACAGTCTTGGATTTAGGGAGGAGTGGGTGGGCAGTGGGGAAGGCAGAGGGGAGTGGGGGAGGCGCCCGCTGCTCTCCCCTCATCACCCCCGGCTTCCCTGGACCTCTTGGCTCGGCAGGGGATGCTCCTCGAAGCTACACTTGAGCAATGTCAACAAAAGCCCTTGGCCCCCATCCACCGCGTGCCTGGCTCCGCCTGCCGGGCCCTGGAAGTGGCGAGCTGGCCTAATTAGTCAGGGAGCGGGTGGGGGCGGTGAAGAGGGAGGCAGCGGGCTCACATGTCACATGTCACCAGCTCCGAGCAGGGCGGCAGGGGTGGGCCGTGGAGACAGCGCGGGGTGCCTGCTGGAGGGGAAGAGGTTCTCAACTTGAGACTCAAGCACACGCGCTAAGGAAGGAGAGAGTGTGAGGCTGGGAGCCAAGTTTCCATTACAGAGCTGTGCCCTCGTCCTCTCCTGCTCTCTCCCTCCCTCCCTCTCTCTCTCTCTCTCTCTCTCTGTCTCCCTGTCCCCTTCCGCCACTCCATGACCAGGGCTTGGAAAGCCCAAGGCTTTCTGACCCCAAGAATGGATTTCCTTCGGTGCCCCACGTCCCAGCTTCACCCTAAGACTAACATGCTTTCTCCCATGTGCACCCTCGTCCCACACAGGGTCCCAGGCCCAGCGGAGAGGTGGAGCTGCCACCCTCTGAGGAGGGAAGGACCCCGTTCAGATGAGGGTCTGCAGACAGGCAGGTTTGCTGCAGCAGCATCAGAACTGTGCCCCTGCCCGTGTGCCCGCAGCCGTCCTGCACCTTCTCACTCCGCGCTCCCCCCCCGAGTTTCGTCCATTTCACCGATGGGGTAAAGCAGCGAGCTGGGACTCAAGCCCAGATCTGACTCCAAAGCCCAGCTGTGCGTGTCCCACCTCGTCCCAGAGCTCAGGAGCCCAGGGGAAGTGGCCTCCTGGGGTCAGCACGCCCCCTTGAAGGGTCGTGTTAGCTCCCCCCTCCCCCAGATCTGGAACACAGCATTTCTTCTTGAAAACTGGGATGGAGAGAACCACCCAGAGGATCAGGGAAGCAGGTGAGGAAACTGAGTCTTGCAGAGCCTAATGCAACCCTGAGGACAGAAGGTCCAGAAAACTCAGTGAACAGAACACGTGACAGAGCCCATGGCGGCAGGACCGGCTGCAGCCCTCAGGCCGGCGCAGGCTCAGAGTGCGCAGCAGGGCTATAAATACCCCACCCGGCAGTTTACACAGCTGTCCCCACTCTGGGCGCCCCGGGTCTTCACCCCGGGGTCAGAGGGCGGGTTTGCATCAGCCTGCAGCCCTGAGACCGCCTTCTGCAGACTCTCCAGCAAACGTGTGGGGCGCAGCTGCCCCTCCAGCGCCCTCTCCCTACGGCCACCATCCTGACCCCCCGCCCGCCGAGGTTCTCACCCTCTGTGGGTGAGCGGAGGAGGAGGGCAGGGCTGGCTCTTGCCTGTGCATCTTCACACGGATTCTCCAGCTGGAGGAAAAGTGTGGCTCTGAGTGGTTCTGGGTCCTTGGAAAGGAGCACAGGCTGTGGAGAGGCTGCGAGCTCTCCAAACCCGCCAGGAGAGGAAGAAGCCAGAGGCTGAACGTCCTGGGCACTGGGTCCCTCCACAGCCTCAAAGCTTCCAGAAAGACAGAGGAGGGCAGATCCAGAGAACTCGAAGCTGCGGGGAGGCCACAGACTCCAGGTAAACCTCTCCTCTCTCTGCATCTTCACGCCCTGCCCAGCGGGTCCCCCATCTCCTGCCCTCCGGCTGCGCCATGGCAATCACAAGCTGCAGCTCTCAGGCTGCACTTAAACCGCATCCCAGTATCAAGGCGCCGCACCTCCACTCGAGGAAAACCCTCTGGAAGGCTGAGGTTTCTCGGTCCCTCTAATGGGAAGAGGGAACAGTAACCCCTGGCCACCTGCACACAGATATGGGCCCTTCCACCCATGTCTGCCCTCTGCAGGGCTCCTGCACAGAGCGCAAGGTCAGCAGCAGCAAAAGCATCTCCTGGGGGCTGGTGAGAAATGCAGCGCCCAGCCGCGGAGCAGGACTCTGCACAGAGCACAGTGGGGTCTGAGCTGCTGCTCCCAGGCCCCAGGAAACAGCTTCAAGTGTTATTTGCCAAAAGACGATGTTTCTAAGCACAAGAGGCAGAGAGAGGCTGCAGGGCGTAGGCAGAAGGTCCCTGCCCAGCACTGCTGGGGTCCTGATGGCGAACGGGAGCAGGCTGCCGGGGCTCTGGGTCACGCTGTGGACCAAGTGCTGTCCAGTCGTGTCCTGCATCCGAGGGGGCCGGTCCCATGACCCGTCCCCCGACGGGAGGGAACGGGCAGCCCAAGAAGTCCTGACTGCTGCTGTGCCTCCCCTTCCCTCCTGACACCAACCCTCACAGCCCAGGCCACACACCCTCCCCAGGACACAGAGGCCGGCAGAGCCCATGACAGAGTAGCCTTGGGAACAAGGGCAGCCCAAAGCACCCAGCCCAAAGGCGAGAGTCCGAACTGGCCCCGGATGCAGGTTCTGCCATGGCTGTCGGGCAAAACAAGGCAGGTCTGGTTGTGAGACTTGGAGGCCAAGGTAGGGGAGCCCAGAGAGACCCCGGCCGCTCCCAGGGAGAACCCCTCCCTCCACTCAGCCTTCCTGACCTTCCAGGATGTCCCCTCAGCACAAGGCCCCAGAGCTACTTCTCCTTCAGAGCTTGCATCACAGATGGACGCATCACTGACTGTCTCCGCTGCTCCCCCCGCCCTGCGACCCCGACCTGTCCCAGGCTCCAGGAGACTCAGGCTGTCTGGGCTTTTCTCCTCCCTGTGCCCCTCCCCCCCGACCCCTGCCTGAAACCCGGTGGGTGTCCAACAGCCACAATGTCACAGCGCTTGCCTCAAGGTGGGGCTGGGGAGTCATTGCCCAATTCCCAGGAAAGACCCCTACGTCTTCCCTCAGGGGTCATGCCCCTTGATTTGAGGCTAAGTTTAAATGACAGGCCTGGGAATTTTAGTGGCAAACCTAAAACAGAACCCAAGTGCTTGGGGTTCCCGGACAAAACTGTTTGCGTTATATAGTCTTGCTATTCAAAGTGTGGCCCCTGGACCAGCCACATCAGCCTTCCCTGGGAGCTTGTTAGAAATGTGGCATCAGACCCCCCGCGTGAGACTCTGCATTTAAACAGATGACTTGTGTGCACAGTAGGGTCCAGGCAGCTCTGCAGCCCATTGCTGGGCTGGGTGTTTCTTTTCCCATTTGTTCAGACATCGGTCGCTGAGCACCTTCAAGTTCCCAGGACAGCGCTCTGCTTGATCTCTCCACCTCTAAGTTCCGTCCTCAGGGAGCGGGAAGGCCCCTTGCTGAGCACAAGCCCCTGCAGGAGGCGTGCTCCGGCATCCACGGAGCTGGCTGGCCGCCCTGAGACGCTTCCTCCTGCGTCTGCCTCGAAAAGCGAGAGAAGACCAGGTCCCAGCAGCCAGGTTTCAGAGCTTCCTCTTTTCCAAACAGCTCCATCTTTCTTCACTGCTCTACTAACTAAAGCAAATGGGTGTGTTCCAAGGACCCTGGGGACTGGGCTTCTGGTCTCAGGACTTTGTCATCTTGGGCATCTGGTGACTTGGGATTCTAGGGCCAGATCTGTCCCTAGCTGTGGGCTATTGGGAAGTTGAATCACTTTAACTCAGTTGCTGCATCTGAAAACTGAAGGGCTTGAATAATCTGACCACTAAAGTCCTTGAGCTTGGATTTTTAAAAAAATCTCCGGGAGAGTTGTGTACCCCAGGAGGCTGGGCTATATGACTTACTGAAGAGTGGGGAAGAAAATGAGAAGCCCCACGTCTGTATCACGTACCAATCTTATTACATATTTAATATTTATAATGCAGGCTGACAGTAGCACCACCGCTGAGCCCATGTGCCAGCAGGTCCCATAATTAATGTAATAGAAGGGCACTGTCACCCAGGGTAGGCGAGGGGCGTGAAGGCACAGCGCAGGGTGGACGTGGGGCCCTCCGGGCTCACTTGCTCTCAGAGTGTCCGGCACAGGGCCCTTTACGTGTACTCAGGGGAGCAGATTCACAGATATTATTTGAGACAGTAAAATCTTTACAACACAATTTTGAAATGAGATGGGGGCACGATCATGCAATCTTTTTCTACCATACGGATGTTCACCGACTATCTTTTGGCAAAGAATTCTTTTAAACTGTTTGAACTTAAAGTTTTAAGTTCAAAAAAATTCTTTGAACTTAAAGATGAATTACACATTTCTCTCTTACAATAAGACAACTGCTACAAGTATGCCCACCTTTTCTGAGAAGACATTGTGGCCACCAGCTAAGGATACACGTAGCAGGTATATTCAGAACACACACACACACCCTTCAAGGTGACATTTTCACAACCAGGTGAAAAAGCACCTACTTTCCTAAAGAAATTTGTTTTATGGAGAGAACATTTTGAAAAGAAATATCAAGAAATTGTGTTACCCTCCAAAATTGACAGAAATCAGCGTCTAAAGCAATCATAGTTTCCACCTTAAAACGTGGAAGCAGAATTACGTCACCTGATGAAAAACATTCCACACACAAAGAGTTTCAATGAGTTCTGAATCCATTTGTTAAAAATATGTAAATTCAACACCTTCTGAAAAGTAGCATGATTAATGGATTGAAACCGGGAAAAATGCGAAGACATGAACGAAAGTTTTTGCATAATTGGTGGGTGAAACTGAAAAATTAACGTCTTGATTTAGCAGGTACGTCTATGATGCTTTTCTTCCATTTGGATCTATGTATCTTGGTGAATTACCTATTTCAGTTAGGACAGCCATTAAATGTCAATATTGAACTGAACCTTAAATGAAAATAAACAGACTTCCAACTGGCTGTTCCTCAAAATATGGAACTAATATTTTCAAAAATGATCTAAATATATTCAATCATGTTGTCCTCAATAAAACAGTACTCACAGACCGTAACAATATTAATAATTATAATACTCCAGTAAAATTGAAATGTTTTGCTCTATTAATAAAACCTTTATTTTCTTCCTCTTAACTTTATGTTTCTTGATATATAAAAACCAGGGGTGGGCCTGTGAGCCATGACCGCTGAGCCTGCGCGTCTGGAGCCTGTGCTCCACAACGGGAGAGGCCCCAACGGTGAGAGGCCCCGCGTATCGCAAATAAAAAAAAAAGTCAGGGGTAGATCCAGGTTTTGTAGGGCCTGAAGCTTATGTAATGTTGAGGTCCCTCTTTTCTTTTATTATTTTTTTAATTTTTTTTAAATTTTTTGTCTGGCCACACACCTTGTGGGATCTTAGTTCCCCGACCAGGAATTGAACCTGGGCCCTGGGCAGTGAGAGCACGGATCCCTAACCATTGGACCACCAGGGAATTCCCTCTTTTAAACAGAAAAATACAAAGTTAGATACAAGGCTTAAGTATATGTATACATAATATATATTACAGTATTATTTATGCACAATTTCTAAATCGATATCCATTCTCCAATAGTTGGAGATAGCAGCTTCAGATGACACATTGCTGCTCCAACACCTGTACACGTTTCTTATTTCTTCCATTAGACTGTAAGCTGCCTAATGACACCCATTTTTTTTATTGGCCCCCAGTACTTGCATAGAGGAGGGATTCAATATCTCCATCACGGAATTAATTTTTTAAGCTAAACTGGAGTGTGGTGCCTGCACCCCTCCCTGCCGACACCCCTTCTCCCCTAATTTGAATCAACCTCGGAATTTCCTTGGGGAACGACCCCTCCCCCATACCCTGTCTTCCTGGTCTGAGTGGAGCATCTCTCACTCATTCACTAAGGGCCTGGCCAATCAAAGCCCCACATCCTGCAGGTCATGATGACTGGTTCCCAGGTGTGCCTGTAACCGAGAAAAGCCAATCAAAACAGAGCTCCCAGGAGAGAGCCTAGCCCACTCTCTCCCAGTGAGCTTGAAACTGGAAGGAGGGCATGGACGCTGGGAGTCCAGGAATGCAGCCAGCACGCAAAGGTGAACAGAGCCAAACCCAGAGCTTTCTTTTCTCTGCAAGGGGTTCAAGTACAGGCTGCAAGGAGTGAAGGTTGGCCCCTGATGGTAGAGATACAGAGTCTGTGCAACACCCCCCCCAAATACCCAGAGGCCGGCCCAGTCAAACAAGGGAAACCCTCAAATGTCACTGTGAAATTGTAGTAATGATTTAGATTGCAATGCAGCATTTGCCACGTTGGGAGGCGTCCTGGTTTGTGTTTCCTGAAAGCCAAGTCCAAAACAAAGACTTGAGCGCAAGTAGTTTATTCTGAAGGGGATCCCAGGAGGAAGGAGTGAGGGCACGTGGAAAGCAAGATGGGGAAAGGGAAACAGGAGCTATAAGGGAAGTTATAAATGGAGGATGTATAGGATGGCTGCTGCCATGGCAACTGGGGCACGATCCCACTGGAAGCTCGGAGGCGCACCCAAGATTCCTCCCAAAATTGTCCTCCAGCAGGATGAGGGCTGTGGCTCTCATCACGCCCTGACTGAGGGTAGCCCCAGGAGCATGAACTCTCCCAAACTCCAGGCTGCACTTCTGGGTGGGCCACATCAGCTCCCACCTACCGGGAACACCCCGAGCCGGAGAGACACGTGGCCCATGCTTGAGGTGGCACCATCACTGCAGCAGAGTCTGAACCCACACTGCCCTGCCTGCTGCAGCTGCGGCTTGAACCCGAAGGAGGATGGAGGGGGTGTCTCGAGGGACACCCAGTGATGCCAGCTACCGAAGGTAACCTTGGCCTCATCTTGGAAACAGTCTCTCTTGAAGCAAGTGGGAAGATGTGGTTGGTCCAGGGCCACGCGTAGATTTCCTAATGATGTTTTCCTTTTCTCCCTCTTCTCTCACCACGGAACTTGACGCCAGAACTAAAATATTCTCTGGACGCTTCCCAATGAGAGCACAGGACTAGAGAGGGGACAGGCAGCGTGGGTTTCTTTTAGGTGGAGAGTCACTTGGTTCTCACATTTTCCTACTCTTCAGCCCACTGCTTGCAGCTTTCCAAGTTGGAAACTGACGCCCACCTCAGGAGCGCAACAAGGCTGAGCAGAGAAAGCAGCATCCACGCCCCCCGGCCCCGGGTTTCCAGCACGAGTCAGAGGCCCACCAACAGGAAGGGGAAGGCAGGGAACGACCCCACGAATGGCCAGACGGGGATGGGCTGACGCATACCACCTTCCAGGCCACCGCCTGCCACCTAAGCGAGGGCCGGTTTGCTTCTGTCATTTCAGCCCGATGGCAGCACCTCCCCTGCTCTCATCCCGTGACTCCCTCCCAGTGAATTTCTGTTGATTCAGGATTTGCCTAAGGAATCAGGCTTTATTTTCTAGAGCCCTAAGAAGAGCAGAAAATGATCATCAACATTCAGTATTTGGGGCCCACCCGCTACGTGCCTCCAGCCGAGGGTTCCCCCATCCCACTCTGTGCGGTTGGCACCACGCACGCCTGTCTCCCCCTCCGGCCCACTCTCTGTCCCAAAGCCTGAGAGATCCCGTCCATCTCAGCCACCACCAGCCAAGGCCAGTAAGTCCTCTGTCAGGGAGCCAGAGAGAAAACGGGAAAGTGAAAGTCCTCTTCCACTATTTCTAAAAGTGAAGGCAGCAGAGAACAAGGGAGAGGCGGTCAATAAAAAGACACACACACACACACACACACACACACACACACACACACACACACACACACACACACACACACACACACACACACACACACCGGCTGAGAAGGGGTGATGCAACAAGGGATTCTGGGACCAAGGGCCATATCCATCTCTTCCGGAATCGTGTACTCACATAAGGGAGAAAGGGGAGGGAAGGAAACTGGACCCCTGGTGACACTGCTGGTCCGTTGATGACACCAGCCTACCTGCAGAAACAGCCTCCAATAAATCCCCGAATGCCTTAGGCATTTTGAATTGTCTTCCGCTTTTGACAGCAAGAAGTGTCATGACTGATGTACCAGATGAAACCTTGTGTTAAGATCTAAGTATTGTCCTGAGAAACATCGGACTTCGGTTCAAATTCTGGCTCTGCAGCTTTCCAACCTTATACTGCATGAACCGCTTCCTAGAAGCTGGCCTTACACACATGAGACCTGTCCCAAATACCAGCCTACCTGGACCAAAGCTTTTTAGTAAAGGTGGTGAGCCTACCTTACACCCAACAGTTTGTGCCTCCAAAAGTACAAACCACTGGGTGTAAGACAGGCTCCATGATGTATTGTACAACACGGGGAAGAGAGCCAATCTTTTATAATAACTATAAATGGAAAGTAACCTTTAATAATCGTAAAAAACCAAAAACTTTTAAAAATAATAAAGGCAGTGAGCGCTCTTCACTGTCCCCCTCTTCAGGGATCCACTACTCGTCAGGTCACCTCAGCATCACCCTGCGGCGTGAGTGACGGCACCTGTTCTCACACATCCCCTTGTCCCCCCCGCCACGGCAGGCTGACAGCCCACCCGAGCAGCCCTCAGCTCAAAACTGCAATAGAGAAGGATGGAAAAGGATGAGGATCCCAAAATAAATCCCCATCTCTCCAAGAGGATTCTCCTCCTCAGAAGAGTTCCTCGAAGCCACAAAAGGCACCATGAACGGTGTCATTTGACTTACAAGGCGCCTGAAGCCTGGGACGAGCCCCGGGAGGGGACAGAGCCTCCCAGGTGCTCGGGAAGCCTATTCTCGCGGGGCCACCCTGCTGGGATTTTCAATTAGAAACACTGCATCTGTGACTTGAGCTCATCCCATCCTTTCTTTTTTTTTTTTTAATAACAAAGTGAATCAGTTATACATATACAATATGTTCCCATATCTCTTCCCTCTTGCGTCTCCCTCCCTCCCACCCTCCCCTTTCTGATGACAGGTGTGAGCTGTCACCACTGCCAGACGATCAGCGGGAAGTCACCGAGTAAGAGGAGTGTGTCCGTCCGGGCTGGGGAGGTCACCTAACTCAGGAGGACAGAGCTCCTGGCCCCGTGTCCTCCACAGTCAGGAAGCCCGGGGCCTTGGGGCCCACAGAGTCTCCAAAGGGCTGCAGAGGGCAGCGCTCTCGTAGCTTCCATGCTTCCATCTTTTATGAGAAGCAATAAACCAGAAAATTCTCTTCTCCGGAGTCAGATGTAACAGCTCTTTCCACAAATGTCTACAGAGAAAGCCCGAGCTATAAACTGGGACATTTAAAATCTCTGGTTGTTTTTGTCTTTGCTTCAGGTTTCCTTAACCTTAAAATCACTACTGCTCTTGCTACTATCATTATCTCTAGACACAATACAGCTGTAAGTTCCGCAGCATAACGAATGGACCCTCCGTGAGCAAAGCACGCGGGGTGCCACACAGAGGTGCGCGTGAACCCGGACTCGGGATGTCTGACTTCCTGCACGGGCCCACCTCCTGCCAGGTGCCAGCGGGGCCCTTGTCTTGCTTCTCGACGCCTCACTCATCTTACAACAGTCTTGGGAGGTGGGTGTTCTTACTCCCACTTCCCCTGTGAGAAACCAATCTCTTGGACCCTAGGCCAGCGACTTGCCCAAGGTCCCAGTCCTGAAGTAGATCGCAGGCAGCACCCAGTCCAAGGTCGGCCTGGGGACGTTCCAGGCAGGACACAGATCTTAGATGCCCTCTGGTTTTTTAGCAGCAAAGCCTGGCCTGGCACCTCGCCTGGTAGCTCCCACGCTGGGAATCCTTCCTTTCCCTTTACCCCCCTAAGCTCAGGATGCCTGGATTCCTGCCTCAGCCTCACTAAGATGCTGCTTTGTACAATCTTCCCCTTGACGTTTCCATCGGAGACATGGGAGGGACAGGGCTGGTTTTATAAAAGTAAAACATGGTAGGAGAATCATGGTTTTACTGTGGCAAAGAAAAAGTAGCAAATACTGTGTAGCAGAACGTTAATGGGGAAATCTCGGTGGTGGGTATGCGAGTGTTCACTGCACAGTTCCTTCCATGTGTCTGTATGGACGGATATTTTCATTTAAAATGCTGAGGGGAAAGTAATGTTGCAGAAGGTCCCGGAGGTACGTGAATATTCATGGCATCCCCTACATAGTATCTGAGAGTGATAAAAAGAAAGATTATGGCAACGCGGCCAAGATCCATGTGTACAGGGAACCCCTCCAGAGGGGGCCGGCCAGGGGCCACTGTGTGGTCCAACATCTCGGCTGGGGTCCTGCGGCTCTGCCGTGCTCTGCTTCCAAGACCGTATCTACTACGCCTAAAAGGCCCTGGGTGGCATGGTACCCACACCGTGGCCGAGTGCATCACAAACACCCATCGTTGAGAAGAGAGTCTCAAGGCAGCATCCCTTCCGGAACCAGCACACGTGGATGCCTGAGCCTCCGCGCCTGCCACACGAGGCAAGACATCCCAGCTCTTCGTCATCTCCCAAGCCCCACACTTGTTTCACTTCCTCTTCCAGAACCTCGGCCGGACCTATCTTCTCATCGGAGGGGTCTGGAGGGCTTCCCCTCAGTAGCAAAGCTGTATCAGCAGAGTGTCGTGTCTTGGGAGAGCCAGGAAATGACTCGGCTCAGAGCCCAACTGTCTTTGAACAGCTCTATTTCCAAGCCCTCCTCTGGATATCACCCTGACAGGAGAACGTACCTGACTCTAATTCAGTTGTGAAACAGGCCCTATCCCTGTGCGGATGTTAAAATGGAAATCTAGAGGAACGGCATGTTCCTTTGGTGAATTACTGCCAGGACGAGATAGGACCTCAACGTTAGTCACTCAGCATCCCACAGACCACCCTAGCCTTTGGAGAATTTTCTGCTCCTGTGCTTTACCCCCCTGTGCAAGCTCCAGGCCTGCTTATTCTTTTCTGGAGGTCTCTGGAAAGCTCAGACTTAGTGGAAAAGCTACAGGAAACCGTTCACCCTCCTATCTTCCTCATCATGACTGTTTCAATGACTCTTTCTCTGTCATTGAATTCCATTAATTCAAAAGAAGCCCAGGAACTAAAGAAGTTTCCTCTTGCCTTGTTCCCTAAAGAAATGTTAAAAGTGGTTTTTACAGAAGGACTTCACTTCCCCACGCCCCTGCCCAAACTTTGAAAGGGGCGAGAACAGATCACGGTGCAGGAAGCAGCCCATCAAAGGACACAGGGTGACAGCTGGTGGGAGCAGGTGGCACAGGGGTGCCAGTCTCCAGGAGCTCAAAACTGTGAACACTGGCATCCCTTGTTTAAATGAAAACAGGTACAAAGAGGGTAAAGGAGTTTCAACACTCCCAACAGGGACCTACCCTTGTGCAGAGGCTGCAGAAGGCAGAGCTGACAGGGCCTGTGGCCGCAGGGCTCAGAGACTCTTCCAGTCTTAAAGAGGTCATTGAATGAGCAAAGGGGCAAGGCCTAGCTCACAGGGGAAAATACAGGCCGTGTACAAGGGCTTTTTTGCACTGATACTTCCCAGGTCTCGCAGGAGCCAGGTCTTTCCACGAAGCGCTATAACTCTGACTTCTGAATTTCCCAGCACCCAGCAAAAGGCGGGAGAGAGAATGGGCCTTCAACAAATCATTCCCAGAGGACACAACTAAAGGAAAAAGACACTTCCCGAGATCATCTTCAGCCCTCCTTGGAGGTGAGACTGGAGGTCAAGTTTCGGGCTTTGACAATGAGCCTTTTAGGGGATAGAGAACACTCTGGTGGTCTCCGGCTGGGCCATAAGGACGTGAGGAAACCAGGCACACGGGCTCAGCCAGGCAACTGTTTAAGCCCTTTTGCCAACCAGAGATTTACTGCCTGTTCCTCTGGGCAGTGGCGGTCCCAGAGTCAATTTTCCAAGAGGAGGATCGATTGAGGAAACCATTGTTGAGGCTCAGACTGTAAATTTTTTTCAACAGCCCTGTCCACAGTCACAGATGGCTCTGGAAGGCTCACGGGGGGCAGGAGAAAGTGACAGCCCGGCTCGCTGGCTCTCCTTACGTGACTCTGCGTCTCCTTCCAGGATTTCTCTCTAAAAACCTATTTTTGCAAATGGTTTAAAAAAAAAGACCCAAATGAACTTTTTTTTCAAGTTGGGTCTTAGCCATGGTACTAGATGAGTCATCAGAAGTCCAAACCTGGGAGGGTTTCGTGGAAGAAAATAATTTTGGAACCAGGAAGGTCCTTTGAGAATGTGAGTGCTGTGCAGTCCAACAGAAATACATTGCAGGCCACGTATGCAATCGCACGTTTTCTCACAGACACATTATAAAAGTAAAGCGCAACAGGTGAAATTAATTTTAATCGTATGTTTCACTTAACCTGATATATCCAAAATACCATTTCGCCACGCAGTAAGTATAAAAACTATTTCATCACCTTAATTGAGATATAACTTACATACCATAAAATTCACCCACTTAAAGTGTACAGTGAAACGGTTTTCCATATGTTTACAGAGTTGTGCAACCATCAATATAATCTAATTCTTGAATATTTTCATCACCCCGAAAACACACACTAGCAGTCACTCTCCACTGCCCCCTTGCCCACTAGGCAACCACTAATCTACATTCTGTCTCTATGGATTTGCCCCTTCTGGACATTTCATATCATTGGGATAACACACTGTGCGGTCTTTGGGGACTGGCTTTTTTTTTTTTTAATTTATTTTTGGCTGCGTTGGGTCTTCGCTGCTGTGCGTGGGCTTTCTCTAGCTGCGGTGAGTGGAGGCTACTCTTCGTTGCAGCGCGCGGGCTTCTCTTTGCGGTGGCTACTCTTGTCGCGGAGCATGGGCTCTAGGCGCGCGGGCTCAGTAGCTGTGGCTCGCGGGCTCTAGAGTGCAGCCTCAGTAACTGAGGTGCATGGGCTTAGCTGCTCAGTGGCATGTGGGATCCTCCCGGACCAGGTCTCGAACCCGTGACCCCTGCATTGGCAGGCAGATTCCTAACCACTGCGCCACCAGGGAAGTCCAGGGACTGGCTTTTTTGATTTAATGTACTCAAGGTTCATCCATGTTGAAGCAGTATCAGTGCTTCATTCCTTTTAATGCCTGAATAATAGCCCATTGTGAGGATAAAAATAATCAATTAATCGTTTTACACTCTCTTTTTGTACCAAACCTTCAAAAGCCACTGTGTCTTGTACACGTGGCACACAGCTCAACTGCTCAGTGGCCACATGTAGCTCACGGCTCCAATATTATTGCAGATCCTGTCATCTTTCTTCAGAAAATTAAATAAAACCCTGGAAGGACAATTACTTGTCCAAGGCCACATGCTGGTCAGTGGCTACATCTCAGCGCGAACCCCAGTGCTGGCCCCATCCGACAGCACCATGCTTTTTCTCCTCACCTACACGCTGGGCCATGTAGCGAGGATAAAGATGAAAAGGAACAGGCTAGACAGACGTCCACGGAGGTCCACTCTCCCTCCTCAACAACACTCCCTACCTGGTTGGCCATCATTCTGTTTCAACCAGTGGACAGGCCCAGTGGGGCAAGGGTGGGGTACCACCCACAGTCACCCTAAAGAAAGCACCTCTCCACCATCTGGACCAGCTGACTCCCAGCAGAAGTAGCTGCTGAAAGGCAACAAAGGTTGAAGTGATGGGTCACCATGAATAAACCACTCACTTTCCCTGAGACCCTATGACAGAGGGACAATACATACATCCCCTACTTTATGGGGTGCTCATGAGAGGAGATACATACACACCAGGAGGAGAGTCTGCTGGGTTAAGGAGAGTGGGTGAACTTCCACCCCTTAGAAATAATGTTGCCTGTGGATCCCCACCCAGTGAATCAAAGGCATTTACCACTGATGGGAAAGAGCAGATGCATTCTTTCTTCTGTAGATGCACACTAATAATAATTAATAGCAAATACTTCTGTGGCAGTTATTATGCATGAGGTAGTCTTCTAAGCAGTTTTCATTCTCACAACCCTTTGTGGGAGGTATTTTTTTTTTAAGTAGAGTTGATTTACAATATTACATTAGTGTCAGGTGTACAACACAGTGATTCAATATTTTTATAGATTATACTCCAATTAAAGTTACTACAAAATATTGGCTATCTTCCCTGTGCTGTACAATATAACCTTGTAGCTTATTTTAGACATAGTAGCCTGTACCTCTTAATCCCCTACCCCTATATTGCCCCTCCCCACTTCCCTCTCCTCATTAGTAACCAATAGTTTGTTCTCTATATCTGTGAATCTATTTGTTTTGTTATAGTCATGCATTTGTTTTATTTTTTAGATTCTACGTATAAGTGATAACATATAGTATTTGTCTTTCTCTGTATGACTCATTTCACTGAGCATAATACCCTCCAAGTCCATCCACATTGCTACAAATGGCAGAATTTCATCCTTTTTTATGGCTGAATAATATTCCATTGTATATATATACACCACATCATTTTGTCCATTCATCTGTTGATGGACAACTTAGGTTGCTTCCATATTTTGGCTACTGTAAATAGGGCTGCTATGAACATTGGGGTGTGTGTATCTTTTTGAATTAGTGTTTTCATTTTCTTTGGATAAATACCCAGGAGTGGAATTGTTGGTATCACACTCCTTGACTTCAGACTATACTACAAAGCTACAGTCATCAAAACAATATGGTACTGGCACAAAAAGAGACACATAGATCAATGGAACAGAACAGAGAACCCAGAAATAAACCCATGCACCTATGGTCAATTAATCTACAGTAAAGGAAGCAAGAATATACAATGGAGAAAAGATAGTCTCTTCAATCAGTGGTGCTGGGAAAACTGGACAGCTACATGTAAAAGAATGAAATTAGAACATTCTCTAACAGCATACACAAAAACAAACTCAAAATGGATTAAAGACCTAAATATAAGACCAGAAACTATAAAACTCCTAAAAGAAAACATAGGCAGAACACTCTTTGACATAAATTGTAGCAATATTTTTTGGATCTGTCTTCTAAGGCAAAAGGAACAAAAGCAAAAATAAACAAATGGGACCTATTTAAACTTTATAGCTTTTGCACAGCAAAGGAAACCACCCACAAACCAGACAACCTACTGAATAAGAGAAAATATTTGCAAATGATATGACTGATAAGGGGTTAATATCCAAAATATATAAACAGCCCATACAACTCAGTATCAAAAAAAAAAATCTGAGTTTTAAAATGCGCAGAAGACCTGAATAATTTGTTTCCACAGAAGACACACAGTTGGCCAACAGGCACATAAAAAGATGCGTAACATCGCTAATAATCAGAGAAATGCGAATCAAAACCACAATGAGCTATCACCTCACACCTGTCAAGATGGCCATCATCAAAAAGACCACAAATAAAAATTGTTGGCGAGGGTTTGGAGAACAGGGAACCATCGTACACTGTTCGTGGTAATGTAAATTGATGCAGCCACTATGGAAAACAATATGGAGGTTCCTCAAAAAACTTAAAAAAGAGAGAGATTTTTAAAATTATTATCTGCATTTGAAGATGAAAAGAGTATGGCACAGAGAGGTTAAGTAAGTTGCTCAAGGTCACAGAGCTAGTAAGCAGCATGGCAGGCATCTGAACCCAGGCAGTGGGCTCCAGAATCCAGCCTCCTGACACCACGCTTCCCTGGAGAAACCTGGCACATCCAGGGAGCCCAGGTCTCTCCCCACGACTTCTCCTCCTCTTTGTTGGACCCCTGAGGATCTCCCCGCCCATGCAGCACGGTCTCCGGAATCACGCCTTCCAGCTCCAGAGAACATTCGCTTGTGGCCACTCCTGCCTAGATTTCCCGTACTAAAGGCATGAGTCAGGAAGACAAAAAAAATGTTCCTTATGAGTTATTATTACTTGTCATCATGCTTGTTGTATGAGCCACAAGGGTCTAGATTTATTAAATTGGAAGGAGAGCTGCTGAGTTTGTTGCTGAGGAATGACAGACTCCACAACACTTGGATTCACTGCTTTTGTCCCCAAAACCATGCTCCCCACCCCCCCACCCAACTGCCTGAAATCCTAGCCCAAGACAGCAAGCAGCCCAGTGCGGGCGGGAAAGGCAGCTTCCCCACAGGTGAACCATCTCTCCCCAACCTTTACTCACTGAGGATGGAGTGGGGTCCCCATGACCTAACCTCCCCCTGTGATCCCCCGGGGCATCTGGGGTGACCGTACAAAGGCAGGCTGGTTGGTGTCCAGTTAAAGACGCAGACGTAGAGAATGGACTTGAGGACACGGGGAGGAGGAAGGGGAAGCTGGGACGGAGTGAGAGAGTAGCATTGACATGTATACACTACCCAATGTAAAATAGATAGCTAGTGGGAAGCAGCTGCATAGCACAGGGAGATCAGCTTGGTGCTGTGTGACCACCTAGAGGGGTGGGATAGGGAGGGTGGGAGGGAGACGCAAGGGGGAAGAGATATGGGGATATATGTATACATATAGCTGATTCACTTTGTTGTATAGCAGAAACTAACACAACATTGTAAAGCAATTATACTCCAATAAAGATGTTTAAAAAAAAAAGAGCAGATGGATATCAGGCTGCCCCGGCGATGTCACCCTGTAAGAGGACACGCTGGGACAGCAAAGGCCAAAGGTCACAATCCTGCTGAAGATTAGCAGATACGTTTAGTTTGGTTCATACAGTGTCGCAAGAGCTCCCCGATTTCATACAAAAAGCCAGATTTCCAGCTTCTTTGGAAAAACCAGAAGACCTGGCAAGGCAGGCCTGAGTCCCTGCCACATAGGCACTTAGCGGGGCACCTCTGCCCCTCTGGACGAGGAAAGCCCTCTTGCCCTCACCCCATTCCCCACCGCTCCATACTGTCCCTCCAGGCCCTTGGGCACAGACGTAGACCACGTGCACTGGAGGGAGGATGACGGTGAAGCTCGGCTTCTCCAGCAGCCCTGGCTTATCTTTCCCCTTAAGCCAAGCCCACAGCACACCTGGAGCTGGGGCAGCCTGCATCCCTCCAAGCCCACAGCACACCTGGAGCTGGGGCAGCCTGCATCCCTCCAAGCCCACAGCACACCTGGAGCTGGGGCAGCCTGCATCGCTCCTGCTGCACTCGAGGCCTTTCCTTCTCCGCCCTCCCACTTCCGGGCTGCTCTTGCTATGTTATTCTGGAGAGTCAGAGCCTGTGTTTCTCTCACATGTGAATACCTCATTTCTCCATCCATTCCAGCAGCCTGGAGGAAAAGAACATTTCATATACTTCTCTCGGCTCCTTTTCCTGCCACACTGGGTTGGGCCCACGGTACGCACGTGACAAGGTGATGTGCCTGAGGAGAAGAGTCTGATGGGGAAACTGAGGAGGACCGGGGCAGAGACGCAGGACGTCACACAGCTTCTTGCTGGTGGAACCTGAACCAAGACCTTGGAAGGCCACGGAGCATGAATAGACACGGTTCCTATCAGCAAAGATGCCGATGACTCAAAATTATCAACCATGAGACAATGGAGGAAGTGGATGCCAGGTGGTGCGCCTCAAGGGTCTGAGAAGTGCAGAGGATTCCGACCCAGCTGCTCAGAGAGCTCAGGCCCCAGGGGTAGCGCTGGGGCTGTGCCAGGGAGACGCTTGACACGGGATTCGCCATGCACGCCTTCATCAGACCCTGCAGTCTGAAACCATTTCATGCCTCTCCCGCGGTGAGAAGGCCTTAAAAACGACCAAGTCCTCAAACGAACGAAGGCAGATCACTTACGCTCAACACGTGGGGTCGCTGATTGAACTTCCCAGGACATGACCTGGACCCTGGGACACCTGGACGGACACCCAGGGGAGGGGAAGCTTCAGGTCTGTCCCACTCCTCCACCCACTCTTATAGGAAAGGGCGGATGAGCCCGTGGACCGCAGGGGCAAATGCTGGGATGCCGTCCATAAATGATACCATTCTGTCCACTGCTGGGGTGCCTATTGGACCAGCACTATTGCCTAATCCCGTGGGGAGACCAAGCATCCAGGCATTGCTCCAGATGTTTCCACATGGCCTTGCTTCACTCCGAGAGGCAAAGGACCCATTGCCTAATTCTATAAATCTAAATGCACACACAGCTCCCATGAGATTGTGAAATCAAGTACCACCTCTTCATGCATCTCCTTAGCATGTAACACAGAGCTATCAACACAGCAATGCTGAGTGTATGTTGACCCTGCCCCCATGCCTGAAGCTCTATTAGAAGATCGGGAGAAGTTTATCATGGCAGCCATGAAAAAAACTGTCGACTAAGAAATGTGGACTTGCTCTCTGTCTAGTTCGCCCAATGCAGTGAGCAAAGCCACACACAGAAGAATGTACCAAGACAACTCAAGGGAAACTGTAAGGGGATTCTGGGAAAAAATGTGTCCCTATTCTAATTTTAGGCTCTTTTTAATCTAAGAGGAGAGGTAGAAAGGAAAAATAGAGCAGTTTTTGAGTATCTGCCTATTGGAAAAGATGAATCTGTACCACTCCGTCAGCTAGCTGATTTCAACAGATGACAGCAATGATTAAAATCAGCCCTCTGGGTTAATTAGCGCCTATTACCACAAATACTTCGTTACCCTGTCACCACCACTGCTTTTTCTTCTCCCTCCAAGCTCTGGTGGCTAAGATTTTGTGTTACCCACAATTTCAGGGACTTCCCGAAGCTAAGGGACTCTTCAAGGCAAAGGTCATCTGAGTTCACCCTGCCTCAGATCTGCCCCTTCCACTGGTGAAAGACTCTTTGGCTCCATTTCAAAGCTAGTTACGTTGGCCCCAAAACTCTTTAGCCTTCAATTCATGGTTGTCTGGGGTAACACTCACTCTGGCTGACATGGTGTTGGGAGGAACAATGCTTGCCCGAGATAGTTGTAAAAGATAACAAGGAATTTATTAGGAGCGCTCTGTGTTGTCTTTGATGGAATCAACCACCACCATAAATTTCAAATCCACTCTGCTGGGCTGCAACCACTAAGAATGTAGCCTGGCCACACAGAAAGGCCATTTGGGGTCTGTACGTCCCATGGCATTAAGGGTTCAAAATATAAAGAATCTGGGTGACTTTCTAAAGCAAGGGAAATGGGATCAGCTTAACTTTCTGTCCACTCTCTGGGAAAATCGCCCAACAGAAGCCAGTTAGGGCAGACTGGGAAAGCCCACCCCTCCAGGCCCCCGGGTGAGTATCCCTGATGCAATGGCCCCCGGCTTCCCCGCCCACTGCCTGCAGCTGCCGCTTCTCTGCCTGAGGGCCCTCTCCAGCGCCAGGGGAGGTTAATCAACACAGAAGCAGCTGAGAAGTACAGTCAGCCCTCCGTATATAGCCACAGGTCCCCACATCCGCGGATTCACCAACTGTGGATTCCAAAGTTGGCTGAATCTGCGGGTTCTGCATCCATGGACACGGAGGACTGACTGTGCTCCACCATTTTAGATAAGGAACTTGAGCGTCCGCGGATGTTGGTATCAGGGGTGTCCTGGAATGACTCCCCCGCTGATGCTGAGGGACAAGTGTTAGAAGATTTAATTCTGGGGGAGGGGAGGAATGTGAGCAACCCTCCCCCAGTAGGAGATTGGATATGGTGGCTAAACACCCCTGCTTCCTGTCCCTGAGGCATATTTCACACAGCCTACCAGACGTCCAGGGTTGACCAGTTGTCCACGGCAGCATTCTGCTTAAGACAGCATCTCTTATCAGTGTGCCCTCCCACTCTGTCTCACTTTCCTCTTTCCCTCTCTTGGAGGACGTCCTGGCTCGCCTCCTGTGCCCAAGTCCTTGTCTGAGGGTCTGCTTTTAGGGAAACCCAAATCAAGACACAGGCTCAACAGACAGGATTTAAATTCATAATTGTTTTTCTTCCTGTCTGTGGCTTATTCCACCAGGAGCACTTTAGCTCTCCCTTAGTTTTCCAAATATAGAAATAGTGAGCAAAGGGAAAATACTAGAAGGAGGGAGGGACACCTTTGTCTCAATAGTAGTGAGAGACCAAATTGGCCTGAAAGCTGCCCACCAGCAGCTATGCTAGTGCCTCCCTAGTCTGGACATCCCTAAAATCTCTCTGCTCACATGACCCTTCAGTTAGGGGCCGAGATGGATTTTCCATTCTAAGAACCATTCAGCATCTTCATGGGCAGCAGCATGGCATAAGGCAGGGAGAATATATCGGTTCTCAATTAGTGATGTCTGTAATGTGACTAGGATGAGAGAATGGTGGCTAGTATGCTAGACATTTACAATCCTTTCTATACGGAAAAGTATAAATAAAGACTCTGGAATCAGACAAACTCAAAACTGAAAATTCAGCTCTACCACTGAAGATCTTGGGCATCTTAATCCACCTGTCCAGGTCTCAAAGATTCCCCAACTGTATAAATGCAGATCGTGGTTCCTATGTTACAGAACTCTTACGGGGATTGCACGTGATGATACATAAAAGCTCCTGGCACCCTTCTAACTCAATAAGCATTTGGTTCTCTGCACCACTGGGAGCCAGTGGTGCAGGGAACCAAATTATTTTATGTTTAATAAAACGTATTTTCGATTTCTTAAGCAAATACATTATTTGTCAAAACTACTTAATGTATTTAATGGCAAAGGATTGAAACATTTTTTTTAAAGCTCTAAGATCATAAACCTCTCCCTCTGGCCACACCTTTGCTCTGGCTGAAGTAGTTTTTCCATGGAATTTAACTCTCCAGACAAAGACATTTGATTCTGAATAAACCATAACACACCCTTTAGAGTGTGGTAGCCATAATTCCCAGCTCCATTAAAAACACAAGAAAGAAGATGCTGAGAACTGTGATTGGCTTGGATGACACATACTTTGAATAATTAACCATCAACTATGCAAGTTGAGACTGTGTCCAGTAGTTGATTGTTGGATTTAGAAAGGGGACCATCCCATCTGGCATGCCGAGACCATACCCCCATCTCAGGAACGCGATGCTCCTACAGTGTGTGCATCCCGGCATCAAGACGGTGGGCACCTGTGCCAGTGAGAAGTCACTTTAAAACCTAGTGCCAATGGTGTAAGTGTTGCTCGGAAAATATGCTGGAAAGTTAGCTGCCAAAGACCAAAAATGAAGAGCAATTTAAGGTACTTTCAGTTGCCAGAAAACACGCCAGCGCCTAACAGCACCCAGCACAGATGGACACGGAGCACACAGTTGTCAAAAGACTTAATGATCACCAACCCCCACACATCCCCCCTGCACACACGGCATGTCCACAAGATAAGGTCTGAGAACTATACATAGGAAGGATGGCCTTCCAGATGAGACGAGACAAGAGGCAAAGATCAAGGGCACGGTGTGTCTCTCCCCCCAGGAATAACCTTCTGAGCATGCCAGCAACAGGTAGTCCTCATTCTGCATGGTTCTCAGAGGCACTAATTTCAGGTGCCACAGTTTAGCTGAATGACACCTGTGACCCAACAACACAGTTCGAGTTTCCGTTACCACGATGTATTAGCCATGAGGAATTGCTGAAAGCACAAACTCACTGCTAGCTCTTGGGTCCACTGTCAGTATGTAACTAACAGGCATGCCATGCTCAGCGGCCAGCACGTCACTGTTTTCAGAGCCCACCACGATCAGCCACTGCATCAGTGACTCGGGCCACCAACAGACCGCACATCGCGTGGTGGTGTTGCCCCTTGTCTCACAGTGATAAACCCATGCGATGTTTTACAAGATGCGTCATCAAAAGAAGGACCCGAAGGAGACATGCTGAGCGAGGGGATGCTGACACTCATGGGGCTGGAGAAGCTCGAGAGGTGCAGCCAGAGGAACGCAGAGAAGACAAACTCAGCAGCACAAAGGAAGAGAGTGGCTGGGACAAAAAGGATGAAGGTGTCCTGGAGGCAGCGAGGCCAGCGAAAAGCTTCACGTTAAAGGAACTCTTGGAGATGCTTCATGACACGGAACATGCAGAAGATAAAATACTGGGGGCTGATCCAAACCCAGAAAGTGGTGGAACAGCTCACCAAGGCGTAGAAGAGATGCTCAGCCCATACTGTCAGCGGTATTTCAACTACTCTTATGCTTCTTTACAAAGAAATGAAACACTTTAATTCTTGATATTTCTAATATTTTTAGTTCAGTGTACTAAATACTAGTTTTACTATTCATTTCACTATACATCTATAACCAACAGTAAGACAGTTTTTCACGATGTGACAAAAAACGTCAAAGTTCACAAAACCACCATCATTTTTCTCACTGAGTTTTAAGATTGCTATGGATAGTTCCAGCTTGCACGGTCATTGTTACCATTCTGTACAACCCTGGCAGGATTAAAAGGATGTCAGGCACACAGAATTCTCTCTAAAAGTAGCTCATAAAGAAGACAAATAGCAAAACTTTGCCTAGAGGGTTGGTCCTGATCTCTGCCTCTGATAAATAAGCAAGATGCCAGCAATGTGGTCAATTTTCTCCAGGACCTTTTTTGCCCCCTCATTCTGGGACTATGCTGTGCTCTGGAACAAAAAGGAACAAACAAGAAACAAAACCATTCGGTGCAGGTATAAACCTTTACCATTTATCAAGTACGCATTTGGGGAATGGGCTTCTCCCACTGAATATTCTCAACTATCTATGGTACAATGAGACACTCATCACCCCTATTTATAAAAGAGAAAAAAAGCCTGAGAGAAAATGAAGCACTAACTCCAAACCACACAAGCAGGAATCAGAAACCTAGAACAACAAAAAACAAATGCAAGCCACACAGGTAACAAATTTTCTAGTATTCACATTAAGAAAGTAAAAGAGAAAACAGAATTAGTTTTACTAATTCATTTTAACTAACCCAGTATATCAAAAGTATTATCATTACATTAATCAATACAAAATTATTAAGGAGATATTCTCATTCTTTTGAACCAAGTCTTCAAAACCTGGTGGCCGTTTTCCACTTACAGATCCCTCAATCCACATTCAAGTGCTTGACTAGTTGCCTGTGGCCCTTGGCTACCGTGCTGGACAGGACAGGGAATCATCTTCTGCCTCCAGGAATGAACATTTCTGTGGCTATGGGCCTGTTTTCATCCACAAAATTACTGCCTTGGCAATTATACCCTTGCCTCCTAAAGAGTGTACTGGGAAAGTCATAGATCTCTAGAAAGAGCTGAAGACATTGCAGAAATTGGATTTACTTTTTTTTTTTTTTTAATTTTCTTTTAGTCAGAAAACTATGAAGCCAAGTAACTGAGGAAGGAACTCTGGTGAGGATGGGCATCAAGATGTACAAGGAACAGTTTCTGCACCTAAGCAGGAAGGTGGCCTGGTCAGGGAAACTTCACAGAGGGAGACAGTACCTGAGTGTGGGCATCGGCTTTGCTTTTTAAGTGGTGTATGTTGTTCTATTTATATGTGGATGATGAATAGATAGGAAATTGATTTTTGTATATTGAGCTTCTATCCAACAATCTGGAAGTCCTTTCTCATTAATTCTAATCATCTGAAAATCACAATATTTGTAACTAAGTTTCTTTCTTTTTTTGAAGTGATTTCCAAGTTGATCTCAATCTTCTTTTTTTATTGAAGTTGAGTTAATTTACAATGTTTCAGGTGTACAGCATAGTGATTCACTTATACATACACAGATACATATATATGTGTGTGTGTGTGTATATACACACACACACATATATAGTCTTTTTCAGATTCTTTTCCCTTATAGGTTATTACAAGATATTGAATATAGTTCCCTGTGCTATATAGTCGGTCCTTGTTTGTTTTCTGTTTTCTATATACTAGTGTGTATCTGTTAATACCAAATTCCCAATTTAACCCCCCGACCCTTTCCCCTTTGGTAACCATAAGTTTTGTAACTAAGTTTATTTCTTGCATTGGAATGCCTTCACCTATGGCTGTTTTCCTGACATCACATTGGCTATAACCTCAGATAAAAAGTTGATCACAAGAGATAAAGAAAACTCTTGCTTATTCCTAATTTTAAAGGAAGAGCTTTTAATGTTTCTTAATGATTACATACTTATTTTAAGGTTTTGATACTTTTTACCTGCCTGTTAATCCTGGTGTGCAGAGCTAGAAACAGAAATCAAGATAGAAACAGGCAATAGGTTTGAAGTTTTTAATATTTTCCTGTATCTGTGGAGATGATCACGTTTCTCTTATCTGTTTGTGAGGAAAATCACATTAATGCATTTAAACACATGAATAAATATATTTTAAACTACTGATTACATTTTTAATATTACACAGCTCTTGAGGTTTTCAGTTTCTTCTTCAGTCAAGTTGTTAAGTTACATCTTTCTTGAAAAATGCTAATTTCATCTGAGTTTCCTAACATCTTGAGAGTCACTCTTTTTAATCTCTGCTATAGCTGTATCTATGCACCCCTTTTCATGCCTAATATTATTCATTTGTGCTGGCCAGGCTTGTCAATAAGTCTGTGTATTTTATTGTTCTTTATGAAGAACCAAATTTTGGCTTTGGTAATTCTATTGATTATAGCTCAGTTTTCTATTTCATTAATTCTACTCTTATTTTTATTATTTCCTTCCTTATAATGCTTTGGGTTTATTTATTGTTCTTTCCTCTAACTTCCTAAACTGAAAATTAACTCATTTATTTTTACTCTCCCTTTTTTCTGATATAATAAAATACAATGTAATACAATATAATGTAACATACTATATGTAACAAGGTTATACATGTCTCCCTGATCAAAGAATTTAATCTACATGATGTCAATTCTGTGACCTTTTTTGAGACCTTTATTATGGCCTGATACAAGGTAAATTCTTACATATGTTCTATTTTATATATGCTGAAAATAATGTGTATTATATATTTTGAGAATAGTGCTCTATATATGTCCATCAGATAAAACCTTTGTTCAAATCCTCCCTATCCTTAATGACTTTTTTATTATTTGATCAATAAGTCACATTAAGTCCCCTACACACGAACCTTTAAGTTGCGAACTTTCAAAGATGCGAACGTGCGTTCACATGTCCCATAAGTTAGTTCACGTGTCTGGCGTACACTGTCACATGCATGCATCCTCTACAAGTGGTTGTGCTTTTGTGTACTTTACTGTGCAGAACTGTATAGAGTACAGTAGTATAGTATCTTTATTTCAAGCCCAGGATATCCAGACGCAAGCATAAAAGCAGTGGTGATGTAGTTGGTCCTGCTAAGAAGCTCAGTACTATTGTACTTTTCAAGGTACTGTACTGTAAGATTAAAAATGTTTTATTTTTTGTGGTTTTTTAATGTATTATTTGTGTGAAAAGTATTATAAATATATCACAGTACAGTACTATATAGCCCATCGTGTTAGTTGGGTACCTAGGCTAACTTTGTTGGACTTACGAACAAATTGGACTTAAGGATGCACTCTTGGAATGGAACTCGTTTGTATGCTGGGGACTTCCTGTACTTAGAAAATTGTATTAATATCTCTCAATATGATTCTAAATTCATCAGATTCTTCAGTTTCTTCTTGAAAACCATCAGTTTTTGCTTTGTTACTTTGAGACTATTAAGTGCTTAGAAGTTTAGAATTATTACATCTTCTCAGTTAACCATATCACCAGTAAACACTGACTCTTTATCCCAAAGAATAATTTTTGCCTTAAAATCTATTTTAATGAATAATAATACCCAATCTTATCCAACCCAATGGTGTCTTTCGGGTAGTGTGTGCCTACGTCTATTGGTTTGGAAATCATATATCCTACTCTTATCATTTTAGTAATCCCCATAACTTTTAACATGCACATTTAACTTAATAAACTAATAACATTGTAAACAATCAACATAGTCACTCTTTCTGGCAAAAGTACCAAGACTTAAAATGTTTTTCTGATTACCTGCCCAAATTGATCTACTTACAGGGTCAATATTGCTTTATACAATCTAAAACATTTTCAAATTCTTTATACACACACATACACACACACACACACACACACACACGTTCTGTCATATGACATTCTTTAGGGTTTAATTCTACTTCGAATTTCAGAGAAAACTGTGATGCGTCTTCTAGAAATCCCAGGGTGATTACCAGTGTGAGACTCATTATTTTGCTAATTTCTTGGCATGGGGTTCCAGGTCATGTAAAGAGTCCCAAACCAATCTGGGGTATTTCCATGGTAAGATGTTCTTGGAGAAGACTTGTCCCAGCCCCATCCAAAGCCCAGGTCAGAAGAGACAAACTTCCTAGCATTTTCTTTCGTGGGGAGACGTATCATGGTCCCTTTTGTACTAATCACAGGGTTCCTCTTTCATGTCAGGGTCTCAGAAAACTTCCCCAATCCACTTACACCCCCAGCCTTGCCTTCTCCCTTGTTTACTGAGATAGGTCAACACCAGCAGAGAAGATGAAGCCGTCAGGGCCAGGATGCTCCCTGAGTATTCCACCGTCTCTCTATGGACAGTTCCAATGACATCTCTTACTTCCTAGTAAGTTCAGCTCGGCTATAATATTATCCAGCATTCCCTATTGTTTTGGATCAGGAGGGTTTTCAGGTTTTCGTGTCTTCTGGACACCACACAGCAGTCACAATGAAGGGCTTCTCTGGGCGTGTCATTTCCTTCCTGCTTTAAACCGTTCGAAGACTCCCTTTTGCTCTGACAACAGACACCTGAATTCTTTTTTTGTTTTCCCGCTCTACTGAGATATAATTGACACATAACACTGTACGTTTAAGGTGCACAAGAGGATGGTTTGATACACATATATGCTGCAAAATGGTTATCACAATAAGGCTAGTGAACACCTTCATTACCTAACATAGGTGTGTGTGTGTGGTATGTGTATGGTGAGAACTCTCCCAGCAACTTTCAAGCATGTAATATGGTATTGTTAACTACAGTCACCATGCTGTACATTAGCTCTCTGCAACTTATCCATCGTACAGCTGGAAGTTTGTACCCTCTGATCGACATCCCCCCATATCCTCCTCCCCCTGGCCCCCGGCAACCACCATTCTATTCTCTATTTCTATGAGTTTGGCTTTTATAGATTCCACATGTAAGTGAGATCATAGAGTATTCGTCTTCCTCTGTCTCATTTCACTTAGCATAATGCCCTCAAGGTCCATCCATGTAGACACCTGAATTCTTGCTGCATCGTAGCACCAGCCCGCCCTGCCTTCCCCCACATCCCTCTGCCCCACTCGCTTCAATGCAGCACGTGGGTCTTTCATGCTCAGTCTCCAACCACCCCAAGGACGTGGGAAACGCTGGGCTCCTCGCCTTCATGAACTCAGTGCCGACCCGTTTCTTAGATGCTCTCGGTGATCACTTCCTCAGAGAAGCCTTATCTGACCCTCCAGGCTAATTCAGGGTTTCCCACTACATGCTCTTGCAGCAACTTCCGTTGTGAAATAAAGTTCATATTTTATGGTAAGACGAGAAAAATCTACACGTAAAAATTCTTCTCTGCCCTTTGGCCTCTTCTCTCCCCCACTGTCACTGTGGATCTGCATTTTGCATCGACCAGACTTCCACCATCAGCAGACATACCTGCTCAACCATAAAGCGCAACATTCTCCCAGCACCCACAAGACCACTCCCTCCTTAAAAGATAACGTTCCTCCTTGATCTTGTACAGGGTCACATGACCCACCACGATGATGCTTAAACCTGGATTATGTAAACTGTCAATAACACGTCATTGATGCCCTCTGTCTCAAAAAAACTTCTATAACTGCACCTTGACTTCTAACAGGCAGAACGGTTCTCAGAGCTTTCTAAGATGCTGTTCCCAGGCTATAATCCTCAAATTTGGCTCAAAAAATTTTTTCCATTTCTTTCTTAGATGGACTGATTCATTTTTCGTCGACACCTCCTAGCTCTTATCTCCGCTTATGATGACACACTTAACAGTGTATCTCTCTGGTGTCTGTCTCCTCAGTGGACCCTGAGCATTGGAGCCCTCACAGCTGGGTCAGGGTCTGGCTCATGGTGTCCACTCACGGCACTAAAGGAAGACTGACTGAATGATGATCAACGCAGAAGTCATGGCAATGACTCACCGGGGAAGGGAGGGCCTAGAGTAGGGCTCAACAAGGTAATGAAAGGAAAAGTCAGGTAGGAGAGACACTGGGAAGAAAGAATTGACAGCGTTTGGTAAGTGGGTGGAAGAATACTTTCAAAGAAGAGCAACATTTCATTAGAACAAATTGGATTATCTGCATTTTAGACATACTGAGTATGAAGTGTAAGAATATTCAGGTGCAAATGTCCAGTGGCAGCTGGAAATGTTGGCGTGGGGTTCCTAAGCAGATTGAAGATTGTGATCATGTCAACTGGGGTGGGGAGGTGTTCTCTGGAGGAGGATGCAGCGTCAGGGGGAGGTGGCTGGGAGAGACGGACACAGCACCTGGGGTGGCATCTTAGGAGCAAATGGAAAGAGGGTGGAAGAGAGGCCAATGAAAGACACAGAGAATAGCCCCCAAGATGAAAAACAGGGACCGTGAAGGGTCAAGAAAAGAAGGGCTGGGTTTCTCACAGCGATGTCAAGGGCTGCAGTAGAGGGTCAAGAAGAAATGCTTTCACAATAAGCCAAAAGAGGCCGTGCAAGCGAAATCCTGCCTGAAATGCCCCAGTACTCCCATTTCTCATAACAATACACAGCTTTTCAGGATAAACTCCATAAAGGCAGACAAGATAGAAGCATATAGGATCCCGGGTCCTTTTGAACTGTGAAAAATGTTGGTTTCAATTAAATTATGCTTACAGTTTTCAGAGACTAAAAATTAATGGATGAAGAAATTCGCAATTATTTTGGGGAGAACTGTGTTCTGGAATTATATACATGTTTCCCAACTCCCACCTCCGACCCCCCAACAGCTATGATTCGAAACCTTCTATGTTATTTGAGCCAATTCATTTCTGTTTCACAGATTCACCATTCCAACGTTATTAATATACCCAGTATCTTATAGATCATATATGTAAAATTATAAATCACACTTTCTACTCATTAATTTAGATCCTAGGAAACCACACAGGGTAAGTTCAGTAATTCTCTTCCAAGATAACTCTTCAAGTTATTTGGAGAGTAATAACCTTGCTTTAGTATCACAAAAACAGACATTAAGCATCCCCAGATGAAAAACAAAAAATTTTTATTATTGCTACTGATACATTAAAAAGGAACAATAAAGGCACTTTTTGAGTAAGTCTAATGCTTAAAAATTGCACTTTACTAAGAATAGTATAGGGGAAAATTTGCACTTCAACAGAAAACTAAACATTGTCTAGTACACACCTTTCCTGGATGTTTGATCCTACCTTTTCTTTGCCCTTGAGTTCTTTTACAGCTCTGTAAATTGATAGTGATGCGAAATAATTATTGCCTACACATGCAAATTTGTTCAGTAGGTTCACCTGACTTCTCTCCCCGACTGAGGAAGGGTCCAGTTTTGCACATTCATTCCAATCTTCCTGATCTATCCCTGCGTCTGCTCTGTGGATTCTCCTTTGAAATGTCTGTAACATCTTACCAGATTCCTCATTCCTAAGGAATGGAATCAAATCTTTAACATGTGTTCATTTTATACCTGTATGAGAGGTCTACCATCTCTGAAAATTATTATTTAACAAGGAGTGATGGAACTTACCCCATGAGTTTAGAAAGAAAATTAAAAACCGACCCATCCTTTCTGAACACTGGACTGTGCAGAAAATGTCAGCTGCAATCCCAGCTGCTGGCAACAAAGTCTTGGGAAAGAACGGCTCCTCCCCACAGCCCAGGCCTCTGTCGTCCAAACCCCCATCTGTTGGGACACCCTGAACACAACGCTAGCAAAACTGACCTCATCCCACACCTGTCTGTTGACTCAACAGGTGAGTACATGGATGAATGAAGCTGAACACCTACAAAAACTGGGGTTTTTATTTACTCCATCAGGGCCCATGCAGACTGGCTCCTAGACTAAGCTGTCCCCCGCTCCCTCTGAGATGTAAACTAACCTTCCTCTCAGATCTGGGACTCCAGGACACCCACTCCCAATCCCACAGGTCACCTCCCTTCCTCCTCCTTTTCCAGGAAATCCTTTGAGTTTTAATTCTCAAAACCTAAAACTCCCAGTTGAGATGAAAGTCTGCAGAGGAGATCTGATAGCATCATGGCACGCAGGGAGATGCTGGAGCCAATCACTTTTCCCAAAGCACCGGTCTCAGGACCTTGATGGTATAACTGGGTCAATCAAAGGGAGCCTTTCAGACCTTGCTGCCTGGTGGGATCAAGTTCACTTATTATTCAGCATTTCTACAGCCCTTAACATTCATTTCTCAGCACCCTTTTGCCAGAGAGACAAAGGGCAGCCATTCTGCAGTAAGATGACCCCCACCGTCCAGGATGCTGATTCACTATTCATCCCGATTGCACTCAATGAGAGCTAAGTGCGCCAAAAGCCCTGAATTCAGAGCCACCAGGTGAGTCTGGAAGGAGCATCTTAGCCAAGAAGGGATGCAGCTGTTACCCGCTCATCAGTGTGGCCCCGGGAACCCCAGGCAGGCTCAGCAAACCCACCTGCGAACACTTTCTCAGCTTTTGGAATTCGGACCTGCCCGGACCTGAGTGAGACCTGGGAGAGATTTTCCTCACCACCAGCCCCACCCTCACGATCGCAACAACGGTGGAACGGCCTGAAGGGGAGCCAGGCCCTCCTGAGACAGGGTCCCCAGCCTGAGATGGGGCGACACGGGGGCAGTGGGGGCCGGCAGCAGAGCTGTGGTCCTGGTGGTACCTGATGGAGTCTCCAAGGCCCGCTGGATGTCTGCACAGATCCCTGTGCCTCGTGCCTCAGAGCCCACGGACTAAGCAGAATGCAGGGCTGTCAGCTGTGACAGGCCCGCGTACTTCATCCGCTCCTTTGCCCCCGTGCATGGGCTTCTTGGATCCACGTGGTTTGCTTTCCGGAAACGTACTGCGAGGTCCTAGCAGGCTCACAGAGACATGTTCAAGTGGCATGACCCAGGCTGGCGGGTCCAGGAGGCCCGGTTCCCATCGCCGGCCAGGTCATGGGGGGTGAAGGCTCACTGCTGCTACCTGCCCAGCCCCCCTGCACCTCATGGACACCACCCCAGCTGCGGTGAATGGCTCTCACCCGCCCCTTCTCCAGAGCAGCTGCCTCACCTGACAGGTAAGCCCGCGCCCCATGCCAGGGGCCACCAGGGGCCAGTGAGTGGCTGATGGGAGCTGTAAAGGCAGCCCCTGTGCCCCCCGACAGGACCGACTCTGGATGTAGCTGCTCTGGAGCTCCCTGTGGGATCAGCTGACCCCAGCTCAGCCTGCCTCCCCCCTCACTCCACTTTACCTACTTCCCTCCTTCACAACTCACTCGCCCGGGAATCGGGCCCTGACGACCAGAGCGAGCGGACACCCTGTAACTCCTCCACTCCGCGCCGAGCAGGATGTTACTGCAGGCGGCACCCGGGCGGGCTTCCCTGGTGTCCTGGAGCCTGCCTGCAGGCCTTCACACACGTGTTCAGGCCACCATCGTCCCTGGAGCTCCCAGCACCCGAGAACCAGGAGAGCCCTGGAAGCGTCTGCTCACCGAGGGGTTGGTCGACGCAGTTCTGAGGATCTGCATGCTGCTTCCAAGTTCCAGAAGCCTCAGATCCACTCCAGTTAGGGCCGCGGTGACCAATGGAAATGCCACCAGCCTCTGCGTTCAGCTGCAGTTATATAAAACTCAGGTGGCAGCAGCAGTCATCATGGGGTGACCCAAAGCCCCGAAAAGCAGCCGTGTGGGCCTCTGGTGATTTTCCGGGGAAAACGAACAGATTCGTGCTTTATTAACACGAGTCAACAGAATCTTCTCAGACATCGGATGGGTGGAAGAACGTAAAACGGGCACTTAAAACCACCATCTTCACGCCTCATTAAACTGTCTCTCAGGTCCTGGGAGGGGCAGAAAGGAGACGGAGGAGGTGGACGAGGACCCCCCACCCCAGGGACTGAGGTGCCTCCCAGCGTCCAAGGGGCAGCTTCCAGTCCTGGGTTCTGCAGAGGTCAAGGGCAGAGGTCAAGGGCCTGCTTACCCAGCCGGGCCACCCCCCAGAACAGCTCTGTGTCCAGCCCTGGGCCAGGGCCACATGGCCTATGGGCCCCCAGGACACACAGCACTGTGACCGAGATCCCTAGGGTCTGAGCTGGCCTCTGCAGATGTCCCCGGGGAAGCAGCCCATGCGTGGGGACAGTCACCCGCCTGAGGTGCAGCCTCCAGTCCCAGAGAAACGCCCCCAAACAGGTGTCCCGGGGGAGCACCCTGGGACCCTGAGCAGGGACATAGGGTGGGGGGAACAGGGGAGGAGGAGGCGTCCCTGTCAACTCCCCTGAGGGTGCTCAGGCAGTTCCCATCTCAGACACCATGACCTTGGGAAGACTCTACTGTTTCTCTCCTTAAATAAGCTTTTCCCTGAAGCGCTCCGGTGATTTCAATCACACCGGCGCCCGTGTAATTAACACTCCACTCCACACTGTGACTGCCAGGCTGCATCCCGACCTCAGGAGCTGTCCTCCCACACGGGTGTGTGGAGTGTGTGTGTGTGTGTGTGTGTGTGTGTGTGTGTGTGTGTGTGTGTGTGTGTGTGTGTGTGTGTGTGTGTGTGTGAGAGAGAGAGAGAGAGACAGGAACACAACTCTCAGAACTGAGAAGTTCTGAGACTCCTCCATCCCAAAGTTCCAACCCCTCCTGGCTCTGCTTTGCCCACAAAGCCTTTCAATCCAACAGACAGGACCACAGAGTTCAAGCTCAATTGTCCACTTTGCTTTAAAATCCAAGGTACACGTTACAAAGGCACATCCACTGTGGAAACCTGCTTATTAGGATCTACAAAAGCCAAACACAGGCACGTCCCAAGACCCCATGATTCCATGCTGGGGGGGCACAGACTTCATCAAAATGCACACGGTGACCACAGAAAGGCAGAAAGGCACATACGAGAATGTTCTGAACAGCGCGACTTACAAGAGACAAACGCTGGAAATGACTCAAATGCCCACCAGTTCTCACCATCGACTACGAAGTGGCCATGATAATGGATAATCTACAACCAGTCACAGTGATGTAGATGGATCTCACAAGCATAATGTTCAGCAAAGGAATATATACACAGGCTACAGTGAAATAACACAGAAACACGCAAAACTATGCTGTTAGAAGTTGGCTCAGCCGTGACTCTTGGGGTGACCAGAAAGGTCCACAAGGAGGGCTTCAGGGGTGCAGTTCCTGCTCTGTTTCTTGGTCTAGCAGCTGCTGTTTAGTTTGTGAAAATTCATCAAGCTATACACTTACGTAGATACACTTTTCTGTGTGTCCGTACGTATTTTGAAGTTTAATATACTTTTTAAAGTTTTTAATAGTAACAAAATGAATCACACTCTCTCTGCACTGAAACCATCCTTGTCATTTCTGACGGGTTGAACACAGAAGGCAGTGAAGGAAATGTGGGAGGGGCTTAGACCCTGGAAGTGAAATCAAGGAAAGCAAGACTCAGGCCTGGGCTTAATTCAGGCGCAGTGAGGCTGGGAGGGAAAGCAGGGGTGGCGGTGGGAAACGGGTGAGAAGGAGTCGAAATCAGAGCCCCACGTGAGAACTGGGTGACTCACATCTCTCCACCCTGCCCAGTCTTCCTCTCACGTGGGCAGACCTCAACCCAACTGAATTTGGCCACACACTGAGGCTCCGCCATCAATTTCTCGTGCAAATTACCCTGCGTGTGTATTGAGGTGACACAGAACCAGAGGTGGAGGTACCACAAGAGGAGAATGTGTGAGGGGTCAAAGGTGCTCCCCAAATTCCAGCCTGGCCCCGCCAATTTCCAGATGCCTCATAGAGACTGGAAAAGCTGAGCTCGCAAGTGACCTGAGCAGATGCTGAACCCGGAGAACACAGACTCCCATGCCAGGCCTTCTCCGAAGGTAATTCTCATGAAATCCCTTTGCAGGATGACTTACAGATGACCAGGCGGGTGAAGGCAAGTGGCCGAGCTGTTAGAGGAGCAGACGGTATCACCGGCTGACCAAACCAATACCCCAACCGCCACCAAGCCAGAACTCACCGCTGCCGGGCCAGCAACACTGGACACCACGATTCCTAACCCCGCACCCTCCCCTTCTACCACAGAAAGAACTCTGCTTTACAAGAAAAAGGAATGAACACCTGCAGCTCTGGAAACCTGGAGGGCTCTAAACTCAAAGTTTAAAGAATCCTCCCCAAAAGGGGACCCCGCGTGATCACTGCCCTGGGTGGGTATGAGGGCTGAGCTCATCCAGTGTTTGTCGTGTTGCCATAATTTCTTAACTATCATCATTTCAGGCCAAGCATCACATAATATCCGTTTTTAAAGTTAATCGCAGGATTTGGAACTGTCTGGGGAGCTCCCTGGGGAATAACAGCCTAAGGACGAACAAGGGAAAACTCTACTGGCTCAACTATGTTTAAAAAGTAAGATTTACTGGGTTTCTCTGGTGGCGCAGTGGTTGAGAGTCCGCCTGCCGATGCAGGGGACACGGGTCCGTGCCCCGGTCCGGAAAGATCCCACATGCCACGGAGCGGCTGGGCCCGTGAGCCACGGCCGCTGAGCCTGTGCGTCCGGAGCCTGTGCTCTGCAACGGGAGAGGCCACAACAGGGAGAGGCCCGCGTACCGCAAAAAAAAAAAAAAAAAAACAGTAAGATTTACTAACCTGCAGACACTGAGCTACAGCACCTACCATCCCCAAGGGACTCTCCCTCTCTCCTCCTCACCTGCTTTCCTGGCTATGGGCCTTTTGTCACATAGGTTGGCCTTTCAATATGCCCTAGATGCTCATTGTAAGTTTTTTTCTTATCAATAAAAATATCGTGGGGGTGGAGTAGAGAAGCTTACCATGAAATACGGGCCAGCCTACTGCCTCTCTAGGGAGGGACGGAGACCCAAAGCTTCTAGAGGCATGAGCTGGTTGCTGCCCCCGTGAGTTATTTTTTGGTCTTAACCCACATCGCTCACTATTAACACCCACACCCGCCCTCAGAGTCACAACATTCTCCCAAATCACGGTAGACACCTGGTTTCCTAAGCCCTGTTGTAGAGAAATGGAGGCGTTTTCTCTGTAGCTCTCTTTTTACGCCAGCCACACCACTGTCCCTAGACACAGTATTGGATGCTGAACAAAGCAACAGACCCTGGGTCCTGGATCAGCTTCTCTAGGGCAAGGGGCCCTTGGACTCCATTCAAGGTGACCAGGCCATGGAACAGAGCCAAAGGCCTGGGGGTGTTTCATCTGAGGTCAATTAGGCAATGCTTGCTCCATCTGCAAATGGAAATTCGTTCCTTCTTTCAACAGCTACTTCGTCAACTCTTCTCTCTGCAGAGTAACTCACTATGTACTGCAGGGACGTGGAGGCGTTTGAGATCCAGGACCTACCTGAATAGACTTCCCTGTGAAAAGGTGAATAACTGAGCTGGCGACCCCACTGCTTGCTGTCACCTAGTTCACCTCCAGCACTGTGATGGGAAAAAACAATGGAAACAACTCAAATGTCCAACACGATGGGAAGAGCTAAAAGGCAAAATCATCTCTGTGATATCCGGATGAATGAGTCAGAACAGACAGGAAAACAAGCCACACCAGGTGTTTCAAGGGGAGGGAATTTAATACAGAGAATTGGCCGTACAAGGCTGAAGGGGCTGGTGGGGCACCCAGAGATTAGCAACAGCAGGGGGCTGAAGCATCTGTAGGGTGGGAGGGGCAGAGGGAGAAGCAGGTGTTATCAGAGCTCAGGAGCCCCGCCAGGAAGGGAGGAGCTTCCAGCAGGAAGAAAGTCACAGCCAGGGAGGCTGCCTGAGTGGGGGAGGGGAAGGGGAGGCGAGCGGGGAGGGGGAGGAGATTCTCTCTTTTTTCCGCCCGCTCCTGCACTTTCTCCTGCCCAACCTGCCTGGAAGTCAGAGGGCCAGGGAGCTGGGGAGTGCAGCTCCCTGAGATGAGAGCAGAGCAGGGAGGGGTGAGGAAGGCGTCCCAGCCTGCACAGGATACCCTGCCATGCTATTCTGCCACGGAAAAGGAGGTAGACCAATCTCTAACATTGTTGAATGAGAATAAGCCAGGCACAGAATGAAATACAGACTGAGGTCACTGAACTACAACGAAATACCACCCATTTACTACAGAGAAAGAAAAAGGTACATAAATGGAGACATGCCCAACCAATTACGGTGTGGCTTCTGGACACGGCTGCAGATATTGGGGACAGACCCAGGGGGCTCAAGACAACACCAGCATTGCCTGTGATGTCTTAAATTTTCACAAGCAGGAAGTAACCCATGAATTTCTTCAGTAATAACAATTCACTTAAAAAGGTGAATGCACGGGCTTCCCTGGTGGCGCAGTGGTTGAGAGTCCGCCTGCCGATGCAGGGGACACGGGTTCGTGCCCCGGTCTGGGAAGATCCCACATGCTGCAGAGCGGCTGGGCCCATGAGCCATGGCCACTGAGCCTGCGCGTCCGGAGCCTGTGCTCCGCAACGGGAGAGGCCACAACAGTGAGAGGCCCGCGTACCACACACACACACACAAAAAAAGATTTCATTCCTGCTGTCTCCTAAAATAAACCTTCATTCTGTGCTGACACTCAGAAGGTTCATCAGAAGAGTGCTCCCAGGCAAGCACACCTCTCACCTCCTTTTCCTCCTTCTTTCCTTCCCACCCTACCTCCCGATGGACTCAAAAACGTTTATAAACCAAACACCAAAGTAAAAGAGCCATGAAGAGACACTGTGGGACCCCAGAAGCCTTTAGGAGCATCCCTTCCCAGGCAGGACAAGATGTGCCCATTTACGGCTTTCTTGGCTCGAGATTGAAAGATGATGTTCTTGCCATCTTAGGCGAAACAACTGTCCAGATCTGCCTCGGAGGAGACATCCTTCTCCTCACAGGCTTAGAGCTGTTGTTTGTAATTCAGTGCACACTGCTGGCGTGTACAACCAGAGGGAGCCTGGAGAGATGTCCTCCCCCACTCCCGGACTGTTCACTGCTCTTGCGAAATTGAGTCAACAGTTAAAATTTTGTTTTTCCTTCTTATTTTGTTATCAGAGGAGCAGTCGGCATGTAGGAAAACCAAAGCAACTGTCAAGAAGAGAAGATAAGGGAAACAAAACGTCTGTTTAAAAAAGTGAAGGTCATCATGTGACATATTTTAAGGCGATGCCTTCATCTGATACTCATAACCCTCTCGATGTGCGTTCCAAGTGGGTATTTCTTCTTTGTCATCACTGTCCCATTAACAGTCTGCTTTTGCCTCCAGTTCCTGTAGAGGTTCTGGGGATTTCTGATGAGGAAAAATTTTCGGTAGAAGGTCAATCTGAGGTTGAGACAGGTGGGGATGCTTGATGCCAGGCAGAGAATGCCTTATGAATAAATTAAACAAAAATTTAAGAGCCATTCAAAGCACTCTAAGACAGGGACCCTTGTGGACAGAGCTCTATACAGAAACATGTGGAAGGCCTATAACTCCACAGGCATTGTCCGCAGGTCTACCAGTTAGCCCAGGCCTACCGGACGACTACAACCACAGTAATAACTAGAGAGTCACAGTGACTTGACACAGACTCATGCACAACGGTGTTTAATTACTAGTTATCAAATATTTTCAATAAACTATAATATTTTCAATAACCAACAATTAATTATATATGTATATATTCAGTGGACTATTCTACACACTCAATGGAATGTCAACCAGTCTGTGAAACGGTAATTACAAAAAATTGACAGTTCTCTTTATTTAAAGTATGTTAAGTTCCAAAAATGCAACATGAAGCATCATATCTGTAAGTCAAAAATGCAAAGTACAGCACTGTATTTATTTTACGATGACCACCTATCTTACTGTATGGGAGGATCATTCAGCGTGTGAGGAATATATAAAAATATTTATGCATGTGACTGAATACTAGAAAGAGCATGGAAATTAACATTTGATCCTGGATAATTTTAACTCAATTTCTTTTTTCTTTTTATTTGTTACTTATATAGTTGGCCATATTCCATCCGGGATGCAAATCAGGTCTCATTTAGTTGGTACAATATCATTTGGGCAAAAAGAAATAATCCAACAAATATTTATGGAGCTTCTCCTCCATACCAGGCTCCTCCTGCTCCCAGAAAGCTGACGGTCCCATTGTAGGGGGAGAGGTGGCCACAACATAATGAGAAAACACCTACACAGAACATCAAATGAGGACACAGCACCTGCTCAGGTAAATGCCTGCGTGAGGTGCATATGGAGTCGACCACTCCGGGACTTCCTGTTCGCTTTTCAGAAAGTCAGATCATGGCCATTATTTGATATGCTGAGTGTATTAGTTTCCTGTCGCTGCAGTAATAAATTCCCACAAACTTAGTGGCTTGAAACAGACCCAAATCTTGCATCTCTGGAGGTAAGAAGTCCAACAGGAGTCTCACTGGGCTAAGTTCAAAGTGTCGGCAGGGCCGTGCTCCTTCTGGAGGCTCTAGGGGAGAAATCCTTTCTTTGCCTTCTCCAGATCCCAGGCTGCCCATATTCCTTGGCTCCTGGCACCCTTCCACCTTCAAGTCGGTAATGGTATCGCCATCCTAGCACGTTCCCTGACTTCTCCTGCCTCCTCTTTTCATGGATTAGGACCCCTGTGATGACAATGGGTCCACCTGGATAACCCAGGATCATCTCCCAGCTCAAAGTCAGTTGATGAGCAACACTAACCCCAGCTGCAACCTTAATTCCCCCTTGCCACGGGACGGAACACATTAGCAGGCTCTGGGGATTGGGTCACGGACACCTCTGAGAGGGAGGGGGAATTATTCTGACCACCACACTGGGACAGCTTCTGGTTGAACTCCCCAACAGGAAATCTTCAATAACCTCTTTCTTCAGCGATGTTTAGCACAGTGGAAACTACCTCTGCCTGTGTGTTAGACTTTGGGCGTGTCACTTTGACTCAAGCGAGGGTACTAGTACCTAACCCAGCATTCTGTGGAAATAATTAAGTGAGGTAAAATATGTGAAAGAGGTGTGAACCTGGAGAACACAATGACCAGTTGGTTAATATATCAAGCTACCTGTTGCTGCAGCCCTCTATCCATGAATTAAACTTCTTTGTAATAAACTAGAAATTTTAAGCTAAAATCCGAAAGGCATTCTGGGATATTATGGTAATTAGTCAATGTCATGTGATTCACCCTTTCCTGAGCTCCCACTGAAAAAAAATACAGTGATACATAAAGCACGCTGAGTGCGGATGAGCCCCTGAAACACAAGAATGGGACGTGACAGGTGGACCTGGAGAAGCACAGGGACCGCCAGGTGTGAGCCTCTCTCTCAGAAACAAGCTGCTGAAAGGAACTGCTTTCAAGGGCACCCCCATCCCAAGAATACATGTTTCTGTATCTACTCACAGACCCCCAATTCCTGGAAATGCAACTCAACCAGGGAAGAAGGGAGGGATGAAGGTATACTGCCTCCTGGAGAACAAGAGAAAAGAAGAGAGACGGGAAGAATCATGGGAAGGATACAAACTGGGGTTGTAGGTTTTACTGCCCCTGGGAAGAACTATCAGCTGATCAAAATTATATGAATAAACATCCACCTAAACACTTAAACTACCAGGTAGCAGAAGGTCATGGTCCAATCAAAGGTCCTATTCTCTCGACAAAATGAAGGAGAATTAGAAATTGGTATTTAAAAATAGATACATAAAAGCACCCTGACAACTTAGAAATTAAAAAGCACTCCCCCAAATAATTAATTATGGAAAAAATAAAATTACAAGGCTATTTGAAAAGTACAGGAATGACTGCATAACATTTTAAAACTTTTAAGGTGAGTCTAAAGCTGCTCTTAGAGGCAAATACATCATTAGCAGCAAAAAATAAAAACATATAAATAAAACACGTTAAGTCGAGATATTAGAAAACAAACCAAAGGAATGAACAGAAGATTTTAAAGAACTATTAAAGCCGTAATTGATGATTCATAAAATAAGAGAAAAAGCAATACTCATAAAGATACACAAAGATGGATCTTCCAAAAATAATAAAATAAACCAAATACAGTCAGATTTGATCAAGGAAAAAGGAGAAACATATAAGTTAGCAATGAGAAAATGTTACATAATCACCAACAGAGCAAGTTAAAATTTTAAATGCAATGCATAATTCTGTTCATTTAAAAAATCTTTATGAAACGGACATTTCTCTGGGAAAACAAATTACCTACACAGAAAAGTAGCAATGGAAGAAATTGAAAAGTCTATACAAAAATTATCTTCAAGAAACTACAGGCCAGACAGTACTACAAAGTGTTCTTTCAAATTTTAAAGTTACAGATCATTCCCTGCTTCATAAAATATTCTAGAATGTAGAAAAACATGGAAATCATTCATTTGGTCTGTAAAGCAAGTGTAATGATAACACCAAATCATGACAAAGAAGCTATATGTCACTATGTCATGAATATAAGAGCAAAAAATCTATAGAAAATATGAACAAATCAAATCTAACATCATTTTAAAAGAAAAAATATATTATGGCTATCTAGGATTTATTTCAGGAGCAGCTTAATATGGATATTTACTTACATCATGTTACGTTAAACACTTCAATAAATGTTAACACGGCATTTGACTACCTGCAACATTCACGGATGATTTTTTTGAAAATCCTTAGAAAACTAGAAATAAAAGGAAACTTCCATAGCATAATGAAAAATAACTAGATTAACCAACAGCCAACACTAAAAAACTATTCAACTACAGCATGAATCTTAAAAATTCCCTATAAGAGCAAATTATAAGTTTTATTATTACTTGCATAGCTTAACATTTAAGAATAAAATATAAAGAAGAAAATTAAGAAGAAATTATAAAGAAAAAATATTTCCAAAAAACATATAAAAATAAAACAATAGCAACAGTAAGTAATTAATACCAGAATAACTTGCAGAAATAAATGTAAGAGATAGGGAAATAATCATGAATCTTGACAGGTATTTTTTAAAGCCTTGATTGAATAAAGAAGCACACTATGAATGAGATGAATCAATGCCGTAAAATGCCATATTTCCACAATTTTTTTATAGATTTGTCAAAACCTAGAGGCATTTGGACAAAATTTAACAGAGATTCTAAAGTTCACCCAGAAGGATAAACGAGAGATGATAGCAAATGATTTTTTACCCCCAAACAAGAGGCAAGGAGTCCTGCCCTATCAGATAATTAACATGTGAATAAACTACAACAATTAATGGGAAAATAGAACCAAACAGACATCACAAAAACTGCTTCTGGTACATAAGAGAATAAGCATGGAATAAAGGGGGCACCACAGACGTGTGGGTAAAGGAAGTATTATTCAATAAACAATTTGACTGTTAAAACTGTTAATATGTTTAAATCTCCATCTTCTGCTAAGATAAATTTCAAATGAAGTAAAGGGTTAATTTTTTTTAAATTAAACCATAAAAATAGGGGGGAAGACATAAAGGATTATGTGATATAAATATATAATTGAGGGAATTCCCTGGTGGTGCAGTGGTTAAGAATCCGCCTGCCAATGCAGGGGACACGGGTTCGAGCCCTGGTGCAGGAAGATGCCACATGTCACAGAGCAACTAAGCCCGTGCACCACAACTACTGAGCCTGTGCTCTACAACCTGTGAGCCACAACTACTGAGCCCACGTGCCACAACTACTGAAGCCCGCGTGCCTAAAGCCGGTGTTCCGCAACACGAGAAGCCATCGCAGTGAGAAGCCCGCGCACCATAACAAAGAGTAGCCCCCTCTCGCCGCAACTAGAGAAAGCCCGCGCACGGCAATGAAGACCCAACACAGCCAAAAATAAAAATAAGTAAAATAAATAAATTTATTTTTTTTAATATATATATAATTGAGATCCTGGATCTGAGAATAAAACAATGAAAATAATACAAGGGAAAAGAGAGAGCATTTTGACTAGATAAAAATAATTTCTTCTGTATGCCAAAAATCCAGGCAAAACTTATCAGATAGGATAAAAGATTTATATACAGAATATATAAAGAACTCAAACAAATCACTAAGAAAAACACAGTTATCCCACTAGGAAAAAAAAAATGGAGAACTGACAGGAACAAATTTTTCTCACAAGGAAAAAAATATAAATGACCAATAATGATCTTTAAAAATATTCAGTTTTACTAGTAAAGAAGGCAAACTAGAGCAATGAGATACTGTCTCTCTGCAATCAAACTGAATTTAAAATACATAAAATAACAATAATAATTCTGGCAGAGAACATTAAATTGAGCACTCTCAAACAGGGCTGTTGGAACTTCTAACTCGTTCAAATTCCTGGAAAGTTATACAGCGGTGTGTGTTAGCCTTTACAACAGGCACGCACTTTGACACTGAAACAGCACTTCTAGGAATCCCACCTAAAGAGTCTGTCAGAGATTATCAAAGACTTCAGGACAAGAAGATTCATCACAGTGAGGACATGGAAAATACCTAAATATCTCAAAGGGAGGCCTAAAAAACAAATTCTGATATAATCAGAGGGTACAATGTCATAGTCAAAACCATGAGATGGGGAATCAAACAGCCTGAGTTCATATCCTACTTGGCCACATAGAAATTTTGTGAGCTTGAGCAACTGACTTAAACTCTTTGTGCCTTACTTTTCTTTGAATGTAAAATGGAGATAATAATTGTACCAACTCCATTGGTACAGGTAAAGCACTTAGAACAGTGCCCCAAACACTGAACAGTGTTCAATAAATGTCACTTAATATGTAATAAGTATTATATATATACACATATATTTATATGTAATAAATATATAATAAATGTCACATAATACTAAGAAATATTGTGATTTTTAATAATATGCAGACATTAAAAATTAATTTTAAAGTTTGATGCCATAGAGAAATGTTTATGATAAGTTAAAAAGCAGACTCCACCAACACTACACAACCTTTTCCAGAAAATAAAAGAGAAGGAAATACCTCCTATTTCATTGTATGGGCCCAGCAAAACCAGATAAAGATAGTACAAGAAAAGAAAACCAGGACTAATATCCTGGGTGATCACAGATGCAAAAGTCCTCAAAAAAATATGATCAATTCAAATCCAGGAAGATATACCATGAAAAACACACCCTTGTCACCATATTAACCGTCTGAAGAAGAAAAACCATGGGATCAAACCATTTAATGCAGAAAAAGCATGTGATGAACTTCAATACCCACCTCTGATAAAAATTCTCAACAAACTAGGACTCCAGTGTCAAAACATTACATACTGTAGAATTCCATTTGTATGACATTCTAAAAACTATTGTGAACAGAAAACAAGGGGTTTAGGGATGGGGGAGGGTGTGATTACAAAGGGATAGTCTGAGGGAGTTTTGAGGGGTGATATTTCTGTTCTGCATCCTGTCAGTCAGTTCCACTATATGTTAGTTGCTTTTAATTTTAAAAGCAGGATTCAAGACACTATGTACAGTATTACATCAATTTTAAAATATGTAAGAGAGGAAGTATACCACAATGTTGGAAAGCACTGAAACTGACCTGTCCTCATGCCCAGATTTATCAAAAGTAGGTTCAATGAGTTTTCTTTCTGCACATACGCCAACAAACATTTGTGATTTCAAACGATCAAACCATAAAATCCCACACAGCAGGTCATTACTATCAGATTTTCAAAGCCAGGGTTGTTAAGGTCCTAGGAAACTTTGCTTTCTTTGGAACTCATGTTCAGATCACAGACTAGAATTACAACATCAGGGATGAAAATAGTGGAAATCTTGTAAACTCAAAGACCCCTAACAAGAAAAATCAAGGGATACTAATTTCCAAAACGACCAATCATTCTCACGGCTATATGAGGTGACTATCCAGGTAGAAGGTAAGCCAAAATGTTAACTTCCTCCTAAAGCAAGCTAAGAGTGCCCCGAGAACCAATATTTCTGAGTAAACAAGTCTCCTATTTGCTACAGGAAGCAGCTCACTCAAAAATTCCCTCATTTTCCCCATTTAGTGACCACACTGCATGCCATATAATTCCCAGCAAAATGCCAGCAATTCAAAAACATTTCTGAATTTGAAATAATTTCACCCAGGCAATCTGCATTAAATATATTTCTGATGTGACCTTTCTGCTATTTTTTTCCTAAGTATTTACTAAGCAACGAGTCAGAAAACCAGGGTTCTGGCCCCAATTTACATTCTCCTTCACATGAGTTTCCTCAAACATAAAATCAGATGTGAAAATACAAGGTCCCAAAGATTTCCATCTCCAATATTCTACAACAGCCAACAAATAATGGTGAAAGCAGTGTTTCAAAGAGCATCTAAACTACTTGGAGGAACAAAGTACTTGAGTGAACTATTTTCACAGAGCATTCATTCGGAAATATTGTGCAAATGACAGAAAAAATTATTCATCAAGGAAACTGTTAGCTAGCCGTGCATGGCCTTTATCCGGCAGTTAGCTCAGGTTACTGTACCTGAAAGTAATCGAACTGCAGGGATTGAGAACCACCCACCAATGTCCGACCTAACTTCACTAATGCAAACTGACCTTCTTTACACTTGTCTCCCCTCCCAAAACTTATAAGCAGTCTTTGGAGTAGAACAACATTACTGGTGGTGGAATTTCCCTTAATTCTTTTTTTTTTTCTTTTTTTTTAACATCTTTATTGGAGTATAATTGCTTTACAATGGTATGCTAGGTTCTGCTGTATAACAAGGTGAGTCAGCTATATATAAATATATATCGCCGTATCTCCTCCCTCTTGCATCTCCCTCCCCCCCTCTCTATACCACCCCTCTAGGTGGTCACAAAACACCGAGCTGATCTCCCTGTGCTATGCAGCTGCTTCCCACTAGCTATCTATTTCACATTTGGTAGTGTACATATGTCGATGCCACTCTCTCACTTCGTCTCAGCTTACCCCTCCCCCTCCCCGTGTCCTCAAGCCCATTCTCTACATCTGCATCTTTATTCCTGTCCTGCCCCTACGTTCTTCATAACCATTTTTTTTTTAGATTCCATATACATGTGTTAGCATACGGTATTTGTTTTTCTCTTTCTAACTTACTTCACTCTGTATGACACACTCTAGGTCCATCCACCTCACTACAAATAACTCAACTTTGTTTCTTTTTATGGCTGAGTAATACTCCATTGTATATATGTGCCACAGATTCTTTATCCATTCATCTGTCGATGGACACTTAGGTTGCTTCCACGTCCTGGCTATTGTAAACAGTGCTGCAATGAACATTGTGGTACATGACTCTTTTTGAATTATGGTTTTCTCAGGGTATACGCCCAGTAGTGGGATTGCTGGGTCGTATGGTAGTTCTATTTGTAGTTTTTTAAGGAACCTCCATACTGTTCTCCATAGTGGCTGTATCAATTTACATTCCTACCAACAGTGCAAGAGGGTTCCCTTTTCTCCACACCCTCTCCAGCATCTATTGTTTGTAGATTTTTTAATGATGGCCATTCTGACTGGTGTGAGGTGATACCTCACCGTATATTTGATTTGCATTTCTCTAATGATTAGTGATGCTGAGCATCCTTTCATGTGTTTGTTGGCAGTCTGTATATCTTCTTTGGAGAAATGTCTATTTAGATCTTCTCCCCATTTTTGGATTCGGTTGTTTGTTTTTTTGATATTGAGCTGTATGAGCTGCCTGTATATTTTGTAGATTAATCCTTTGTCAGTTGCTTCATTTGCAAATATTTTCTCCCATTCTGAGGGTTGTCTTTTCGGCATGTTTATGGTTTCCTTTGCTGTGCAAAAGCTTTTAAGTTTCATTAGGTCCCAATTTTTATTGTTGTTTTTATTTCCATTTCTCTAGGAGGTGGGTCAAAAAGGATCTTGCTGTGATGTATGCCATAGAGTGTTCTGCCTATGTTTTCCTCTAAGAGTATTATAGTGTCTGACCTTATATTTAGTTCTTTAATCCATTCTGAGCTTATTTTTGTGCTTAGTGTTAGGAAGTGTTCTAATTTCATTCTTTTACATGTAGCTGTCCAGTTATCCCAGCACCACGTAATGAAGAGGCTGTCTTTTCTCCATTGTATATTTTTGCCTCCTTTATCAAAGATAAGGTGGCCATATGCATGTGGGTTTATCTCTGGTCTTTCTATCCTGTTCCATTGATCTATATTTCTGTTTTAGTGCCAGTACCATATTGTCTTGATTACTGCAGCTTTGTAGTATAGTCTGAAGTCAGGGAGTCTGATTCCCCCAGCTCCGTTTTTCTTTCTCAAGATTGCTTTGGCTATTCGGGGTCTTTTGTGTTTCCATACAAATTGTGAAATTTTTTATTCTAGTTCTGTGAAAAATGCCATTAGTAGTTTGATAGGGATTGCATTGAATCTGTAGATTGCTTTGAGTAGTATAGTCATTTTCACAATGTTGATTCTTCCAATCCAAGAACATGGTATATCTCTCCAACTGTTTGTATCACTTTATTTTCTTTCATCAGTGTCTTACAGTTTTCTGCATACAGGTCTTTTGTCTCCATAGGTAGCTTTATTCCTAGGTATTTTATTCTTTATGTTGCAATGATAAATGGGAGTGTTTCCTTAATTGCTCTTTCATATTTTTCATCATTAGTGTATAGGGATGCAAGAGATTTCTGTGCATTAATTTTGTATCCTGCTACTTTACCAAATTCTTTGATTAGCTCTAGTAGTTTTCTGGTAGCATATTTGGGATTCTCTATGTATAGTACCATGTCATCTGCAAACAGTGGCAGTTTTACTTCTTCTTTTCTGAGTTGAATTCCTTTTATTGCTTTTTCTTCTCTGATTGCTGTGGCTAAAACTTCTAAAACTATGTCGAATAATAGTGGTGATAGTGGGAAACCTTGTCTTGTTCCTGATCTTACTGGAAATGGTTTCAGTTTTTCACCATTGAGAATGATGTTGGCTGTGGGTTTGTTCATATACGGCCTTTATTATGTTGAGGTAAGTTCCCTCTATACCTACTTTCTGGAGAGTTTTTTTGTTTTTTTGTTTGTTTTATTTGTGGTACACGGGCCTCTCACTGTTGTGGCCCCCCCTTGTTACGGAGCACAGGCTCCAGACGCGCAGGCCCAGCGGCCATGGCTCACGGGCCCAGCCGCTCCGCAGCATGTGGGATCCTCCTGGACCGGGGTACAAACCCGTGTCCCCTGCATTGGCAGGTGGACTCTCAACCACTGTGCCACCAGGGAAGCCCACCTGGAGAGTTTTTATCATAAATGGGTGTTGAATTTTGCCAAAAGCTTTTTCTGCATCTACTGAGACGATCATATCGTTTTTATCCTTCATTTTGGTAAGATGGTTTATCACATTGATTGATTTGCATATATTGAAGAATCCTTGCATTCCTGGGATAAACCCCACTTAATCATGGTGTATGATCCTTTTAATGTGCTGTTGGATCCTGCCTGCTAGTATTTTGTTGAGGATTTTTGCATCTTTGTTCATCAGTGATATTGGCCTGTAGTTTTCTTTCTTTGTGACAACTTTGGTTTTGGTATCAGGGTGATGGTGGCCTCGTAGAATGAGTTTGGGAGTGTTCCTCCCTCTGCTATATTTTGGAAGAGTTTGAGAAGGATAGGTGTTACCTCTTCTCTAAATGTTTGACAGAATTCGCCTGTGAATCCATCTGGTCCTGGACTTTTGTTTGTTGGAAGATTTTTAATCACAGTTTCAATTTCAGTGCTTGTGACTGGTCTGTTTATATTTTCTATTTCTTCCTGGTTCAGCCTCAGGAGGTTGTGTTCATCTAAGAATTTGTCCATTTCGTCCAGGTTGTCCATTTTATTGGCATAGAGTTGCTTGTAGTAATCTCTCTGATCCTTTGTATTTCTGCACTGTCAGTTGTTACTTTTTCATTTCTAATTCTTTGAGTTTTCTCCCTTTTTTTCTTGATGAGTCTCACTAATGGTTTATCAATTTTGTTTATCTTCTCAAAGAACCAGCTTTTAGTTTTACTGATCTTAGCTATTGTTTCCTTCATTTCTTTTTCATTTATTTCTGATCTGATCTTTATGATTTCTTCTGCTAACTTTGGGGGGTTTTTGTTCTTAGTTCTATAATTGTTTTAGGTGTCAGTTAGGTTGTTGGAGATGTTTCTTGTTTCTTGAGGTAAGATTGTATTGCTATAAACTTGCCTCTTAGAACTGCTTTTGCTGCAACCCATAGATTTTGGGTCGTCATGTTCTCATTGTCATTTGTTTCTAGGTATTTTTTGATTTCTTCAGTGATCTCTTCGTTATTTAGTAGTGTATTGTTTAGCCTCCATGTGTTTGTATTTTTTACAGATTATTTCCTGTAATCTCATAGTGTTATGGTCAGAAAAGATACTTCATACGATTTCAATTTTCCTAAATTTACCAAGGCTTGATTTGTGACCCAAGATGTGATCTATCCTGGAGAATGTTCCATGAGCACTTAAGAAGAAAGTGTATTCTGTTGTTTTTGGATGGAATGTCCTATAAATATCAATTAAGTCCATCTTGTTTAATGTATCATTTAAAGCTTGTGTTTCCTTATTTATTTTCATTTTGGATGATCTGTCCATTGGTGAAAGTGGGGTGTTAAAGTCCCCTACTATGATTGTGTTACTGTCGATTTCCCCTCTTATGGCTGTTAGCATTTGCCTTAAGTATTGAGGTGCTCCTATGCTGGGTGCATAAATATTTACAACTGTTATATCTTCTTCTTAGAAAGACCCCTTGATCATTATGTAGTGTCCTTCTTTGTCTCTTGTAATAGTCTTTATTTTAATAAAGTCTATTTTGTCTGATATGAGAATTGCTACTCCAGCTTTCTTTTGATTTCTATTTGCATGGAATATCTTTTTCCATCCCCTCACTTTCAGTCTGTATGTGTCCCTAGGTCGAAGCGGGTCTCCTGTAGACAGCATATATACGGGTCTTGTTTCTGTATCCATTCAGCCAGTCTATGTCTTTTGGTTGGAGCATTTAATCCATTTACATTTAAGGCAGTTATCGATATGTATGTTCCTATTACCATTTTCTTAATTGTTTTGTGTTTGTTATTATAGGTCTTTTCCTTCTTTTGTGCTTCCTGCCTAGAGAAGTTCCTTTAGGATTTGTTGTAAAGCTGGTTTCATGGTGCTGAATTCTCTTAGCTTTTCCTTGCTTGTAAAGCTTTTGATTTCTCCGTTGAATCTGAACAAGATCCTTGTGGGGTAGAGTAATCTTGGTTGTAGGTTTTTCTCTTTCGTCACTTTAAATATGTCCTGCCACTCCCTTCTGGCCTGCAGAGTTTCTGCTGAAAGATCAGCTGTTAACCTTATGGGGATTCCCTTGTATGTTATTTGTTGCTTTTCCCTTGCTGCTTTTAATATTTTTTCTTTGTATTTAGTTTTTGGTAGCTTGATTTATATGTGTCTTGGCATGCTTTTCCTTGGATTTATCCTGTATGGGACTCTCAGTGCTTCCTGGACTTGATTGACTATTTCCTTTCCTATATAAGGGAAGTTTTCAACTATAATCTCTTCAAATATTTTCTCAGTCCCTTTCTTTTCCTCTTCTTCTTCTGGGACCCCTATAATTCGAATGTTGGTCCATTTAATGTTGTCCCAGAGGTCTCTGAGACTGTCCTCAATCCTTTTCATTCTTTTTTCTTTATTCTGCTCTGCAGTAGTTATTTCCACTATTTTATCTTCCAGGTCACTTATCCGTTCTTCTGCCTCAGTTATTCTGCTATTGATTCCGTCTAGAGAATTTTAAATTTCATTTATTGTGTTGTTCATCATTGTTTGCTCTTTAGTTCTTCTAGGTCCTTGTTAAACGTTTCTTGTATTTTCTCCATTCTATTTCCAAGATTTGGGATCATCTTTAGTATCATTACTCTGAATTCTTTTTCAGGTAGACTGCCTATTTCCTCTTCATTTGTTTGGTCTGCTGGGTTTTTACCTTGCTCCTTCATCTGCTGTATATTTTTCTGCCTTCTCATTTTGCTTAACTTATTGTGTTTGGGGTTTCCTTTTTGCAGGCTGCAGGTTCGTAGTTCCCATTGTTTTTGGTGTCTGCCCCCAGTGGGTGAGGTTGGTTCAGTGGGTTGTGTAGGCTTCCTGGTGGAGGAGACTGGTGCCTGTGTTCTGGTGGATAAGGCTGGATCTTTTCTTTCTGATGGGCAGGACCACGTCCGGTGGCATGTTTTGGGGTGTCTGTGAACTTATTATTATTTTAGGCAGCCTCTCTGCTAATAGGTGGGGTGTGTTCCTGTCTTGCTAGTTGTTTGGCATAGGATGTCCAGCACTGTAGCTTGCTGGTCGTTGAGTGCAGCTGAGTCTTAGTGTTGAGATGGAGATCTCTGAGAGAGCTTTCGTCGTTTGCTATTACGTGGGGTAGGGAGGTCTCTGGTGAACCAATGTCCTGAATTTGGCTCTCCCACCTCAGGGGCTCAGGCCTGACACCAGGCTGGAGCTCCAAGACTCTGTCAGCCACACGGCCAGGTATGTGGGGAGTTTCTTGCCTTTTGCGAAGTCTGAGGTCTTCTGCCAGCGTTCAGTAGGTGTTCTGTAGGAACTATTCCACATGTAGGTGTATTTCTGATGTATTTGTGGGGAGAAAGGTGATCTCCACATCTTACTCCTCTGCCATCTTCAATCTCTCCCTTAATTATTAAAGTTATAATTTTCTAATTAGCTTTATTTTGGGAGTAGGTGATAGGAGTTACTTAACATGACTGTTCCTTTTGTACAAAAAGGTACATGAAGTGTGTGTGGTTATAAAAGGGCAACACAAGTTATCCTTGTGATGTTGAATCAGTCCAATATTTTGACTGGGTTGGTTACAGGAACCTACACAGGTGATAAAACTGGATAGAATGTAATACACACATGCACGTGGGCGCACATGCACTGGAAAAAGAAACGGGAAATCTGAATAAAGTTCGTGGGTTGCATCACTGTTGCTACTCTGGTTATGACATTATACTCAAGTTTTGCAAGAATGTTACCATCGGAGGAAACATACAAGGGATCTCTTTGTATTCTCTTACAACTGCAGTGAGTCTACAATTATCCCTACACAGAAAATTCAATTAATAAAAAAGGGTATGGTAAAAAACTATGCCTTCCCCCTACCCTGACCATTAGCCATCCCAGGAGGCAACAATTCTTACCAGTTTCATGTGCATAAGAGTTAAAAGAAAGAAAAGGAGGAGGGCAGGAAGGGAGGAGAGGAGGGAGGGAGGGAGACTTCAAGCAGCTTGGGATGGTCCTGCAATGTATCAAAATAAATTGTCAGCTCCTTCATACTCACAACTGCCCTTGAGTATAGAAGTGTTTCTGCTGAACGACCCCCTACATACACACAACCCCCACTTCATCTCCACTGGATTCGCGGAAGTAACCAGGTCTTGGCCCACAGGACAGGGCACTGGGTGACCCTCCTCTGGGAAATCTCACCACCCCATGATAAAGATCTAAAACTAGAGAAAGGAGCATTGCCCAGTGACATGGCCCAGTCAGATCACCTTAGAGAGGCACCATGAGCAGACCCTCCTATGTGCATAGTTCCCAATCCTCTTGTTAATGGCCTCACTTAAATATGAGTAGAGGCCAAAGATCCCTTGACATAAGAAGAAAGCACATAATATGAAAAATAACAACAAACAGACAACAGCAACTTGGAGAGAGTCCATACAAAGAAAAGAAAACCTCGAAGACTACTATTAATATACTTTGGGGGGCTTCCCTGGTGGCGCAGTGGTTGAGAGTCTGCCTGCCAATGCAGGGGACACGGGTTCGTGCCCCGGTCCGGGAGGATCCCACATGCTGCGGAGCGGCTGGGCCTGTGAGCCATGGCTCCTGAGCCTGCACACCCAGAGCCTGTGCTCCGCAATGGGAGAGGCCACAACAGTGAGAGGTCCGTGTACTGCAAAAAATAAATAAATAAATATATATATAATAATAATATATAATATATAATAATAAATAAATATATATATATTTATATATTTTATATATATATATATGTGTGTGTATATATATATACACATACATACACACACACACTTTGGGATATAAGAAATTATACTGTATTGATGAGGCAGAACAGGATGGTACTAAAAATAATTTTCAGAGGAAAAAGGAGCTCTTGGAAGTTAAAAATATGACAGCAGAAATCAAAAGCTCAGCATAAGAATTAGAAGGTATGGCTAAGAAAACCTAAAGAAATTAGAGTAAAAGGATGAGAAAGAAACAGGAGAGAAGAGATAAGAAAATCAGAAGATCAATGCAGGAAGTCAAACACCCAAATAACAGGTAATCCAGAAAGAGTAAAGAGAGAATTTCGGATGGAGGAAATAACAAAAGACAAGTTCTCAGACCTGAAGGACTACGTTTCCAGATTAAAAGAACCAGGCAAGTGTACCCAGGAAAATGCGTGAAAACAGAACCTCAACAGTCATCTAATTGTGATATGACTGAACATCAGGAACAAAGCAAAGAGCACACATGCTTTTAGAGGGGAAAAAATAGGTTTCATACAAAACAATTAAAAACTAGGACAGCGTCAGACTTCTCAGAGGCAACACCAGAGGCTGGAAGAGCCATGCCTTCAAAATTCTAAAGCAAATGTGCTCCAACCCAAACCCTTGATGCAACCTAAAGATCTTCTAAGTGTGGGGATAGAATTAATATATTTTCAAGTCCACAATGTCTCAAACCTTTGTTTTGTTATTTCCACACCCCCTGTCTTAGGAGGCACCATGAGTGCGTGATCCCAAAACTGCATACCAAAAATAAAGGAATAAACCAAGAAAGACACATGTGTGAGTTCCAGGAAAATCCCAATGCCCAGGCTACACCCTGGAGCATAACATCACAATCCCTGGGGGGGCAGGACCCAGACGTGAGGTTTACAGTTCCCCGGTGATTACAACAGGCACAGAAGATTGAGACCCACAGAACTAACCAAAGGTACGATTTTCACCCCCATGCATAACCTCACAGACCTTTATCTGTAGCAACTACTTATCATCTTGACTTTCAATCATCAGCTATATTCCACCTAGATGTCCTACCAGTAATCGAAGTCAAAATGCCCAAAAATGTCTATTTCATGTTCTTTCTTAAAAATGGCACTAATAAAAAAAAAACTAAAAACAGAGTTACCCTATGATCCAGCAATCCCACTCTTGGGCATATAACTGGAGAAAGTGCTAATTTGAAAAGATACATGCACCCCAGTGTTCACTGCAGCACTATTTGCAACAGCCAAGACTTGGAAACAACCTAAATGTCCAGTAGAGCAGTGGATAAAGAGGTCAATATATACAATGGAATACTACTCAGCCATTAAAAAGAATGAAATAATGCCATTTGCAGCAACATGGATAGACGTAGAGGTTATCATACTAAGTGAAGTAAGCCAAACAGAGAAAGACAAATATCATTTAATATCACTTATATGTGAAATCTAAAAAAAAGATACAAATGAACTTATTTACAAAACAGAGACAGGCTCACAAACACAGAAAACAAACTTATGGTTATCAAAGGGGCAACGGGCTGGGGGAGAGATAAATTAGGAGTATGGGATTAACAGATACAGACTACTATTTATAAAATAAACAACAAGGTCCTACTGTAATGCACAGGGAATTATATTCAATATCTTGGAATAAACTATAATGGAAAAGAATCTGAAAAAGAATATATAAAAAAATGGTGCTTGTGAGTTCTTGATGTCCACTGTGACGCCCCCTTTCTACTGGTCGCCCATGCCCTTTGTTCTTAGGTCAAAATTCTGCACAAGAAACCTGTTTGTTACTTCCTGTCCTTCACAAGTTCAGTTTCATGTCACCAAAGTGAAAATGACTTCTGCTCAGGCCAAACAATGCAGAAAGCACAAAGAGAAAAATGAAAAGAAAAATACAAAGTTGCAATGCGAAATTCCCCTGAACTAGGTCACTGATGAGCTGACTTTATCTGTTCCCCCTCTCCCAGAAATGAAGAGTGACTGACAAGCGAGAATAATGGCTGGATCTCACCATTTGAATAAGCAACTTGTATGGGTCTGGACAGCTCCAGAAATGACAAGGGCCCTTCCCCTGCTCCCTGGAACACTCAGCTAAACTCTACGCTCTAGATTCACAGGGTCAGGACCAACCTGCTCCATGGTCACGGACGGGTCCAGGCAAGCTGCATTTCTATCCAAGTCTCAAATACCCCTGCACTAGCATTCTCATCCCACCTCTCCCCTTTCTACACATGGATCTCGTTAAAAGGTTGAGGCTTCATGGAGGGTCTGTGCCTAACACCTGATCAACCTGCTGCAGTCTCCCACCATGCTGGGTACCAATGTATTTACATCTTCACCTGCAGTAAATGAGAGAAGTGGTCTCCCTTGCACCTTTGCCAACACTTCATTTTCATTTTTGCTAGTCTGATATTGAAAAATGATAACCCATAATTTTAAAATTTAGATATCTCTGGTTACTATCAAGGCTGAGGATTTTTACTTGTGTCTCTTGGCCATTTGCAATTTGTTTGGTTGGTTTTGCAAATTCCCTTCCCATTTCTTTTACCTATTTTTCTATAAGTTTGTTTTTGTTTCCCATTCTTCACCAACCTAATTCCTTTAGTTTCCAGGTTCCAGCTTCTCCTGATCACCAGCATCTCCTCCACGCCATGTTGTATTTCTCATTTGTATTTCTCATAATTCTTGAAAATTAGTCGTTCAATGCCTCTCTTCCCACTAAAGTCTGAGCACCATGAGGATACTCTGGGTATCCGTCTCAGACACAGCTGTCACCCCAGCCACATGTTTACTGAATGAAGGAGAGAAGGTCCCTGTATCTTACACCAGTTGGGTCTGGGAAGAAACTGCTGCTGTTAAGGGAATTTCATAAGGGACCGTTTACAAAGGTGGGGGCAGGGTTGGGAAGACCAGTGAGGGAGGGTGAAGCCCCCAGGACGCACAACAGTGAAGAGCATCACCAGCCCAGGGATGAGGATGAAGAGAGAACAGCAGGTAGACTGAGACCTAACAGGAGGAGGAAGTCTGGAAGATGCCATCCAAGTCTGGGAAATCATGACTCCATGGTTTAAACTGCCCAAAGATACCCATCACCGCTTCACTCATAGAAAACCTTCTTCCACTGAATCCTCAATCCTTGAAATTCTCAAATCCCACACGAGGACACCATGTTTGAGACCACTGCAAACGAGAAACAAAACCACTGCCAAATAAGCTCTACAGAAACCGAAGGCAGGAAGAGGCGAGAAAACTCGAATTCCCTTCTTGGCAGGACTACCCATTGGCTCCGCGACTTCAGGGACATTTTCTGAACTCCCCGGACCTTAGTTCCCTCATTATAAAAGTCTACATACTGTTATTTCCCCCTCTGAAATTGTTTTGCTCAAGGAAGAGAAATCTCCTTAAGGAAAAAGAGCGTTGCCAAAATCCTATCCTATCAGCCAACTTCCACCAGGCCTTGGAATCCTTAGCAAATGGCTGGTTTTGCAATTCTTTTGGCTTTGCCAACCCTCCAGGGTAAAAAAAAAAATCTTCCCACAAGGATTTAAGGCTCACAAGGGGAGGAAATCTTTGAGAAAAATCTGGGTTGATGAGCAGCTAAGAAAAGCCAGGAGGAAGGAGACACATCTATATATGTTTAGGCAGAAAATAGAAAAGGTTGAAAAGGAATGTTTTTCTAAAATACTGCTTCTATGAAAGCAACCTTCTGTTACTCCTTTACTCCCGAGTCAACTGAAAAAGGCAGTGTGATTCCCATTTTCTATTCGAGTCCTCCTAGGCTGGGGCTAGGGACGCAGAGGCACGCAGCTCTGATGCAGGCAGGCTTGAATTCAAACCCTGCCACTTAATGAAGTGGCTCTGATGGAGGCTCTCACCTTTCTCAGCTCAGGGTCAGTCCATGAAAAATGGGTAACAACACTGAATTTGCTGGATTGGAGGCAGAATTAGAAGTCATGAAAATACAGTGTGCCTGTAAGTGGGCCTCTGATATGCAGTCGCTAGGTTTTATCACAGGCACTGTCGCTCAGACATCAAAGCAGCTTCCGTGCTTAACAAATGCCTTTTGAGCATCTACTCTGGGTGGGGTGATGGGGTGACAAAGGTGAGGAAAGGTCACAGGATCCCTGACCTCCTGGAGCTTAGACTCTGGTGAAGAGGAGATGGTACTCAAATCATAACCAAAGAAACACATAATTGCCAACAAAATGCTACAAAGGTAAAACAGAGTGTGTTCAGAGAGCAAACGGACCAGTGGGGGACCAGGTCTAGTCCGGAGGCTCTTGGGCCTGGAAGTGAAGGATGCAGGCTGAACTAGCTGGGGTGGTAACAGTGGGACCAGCAGGCGCTAGAGGTCTAGGGCCAGAAGCATCCCCCTTCTGAGGAGCAGAAGAAAGGCCTTAGTGGTGATGCATGGACAGGGGAGGGCAGGGAGGGAAGAAAGAGCTGGAGAGTCCAGCCAGGCCTCCCAGGAAGCCACAGGAGGGACCGAAAGGTCATGGTCAGGGTCTTCTGAGGGGCGGGGAGCCACAAAGCTAAATGCGAGCTCTCAGCTCTGCAACTGAAATGTGCAGTTCAAACCCCCACTGCAGCCGCTCTTCAAATATCATCTCTGGACCCAACCAGGTAAGGCGAGCAGCATGATTGGATGGTATTTCAATAGAAATTGTATACACACATACACACACACACACACACACACACACACATATACATATACACACACACATATACATATATACACACATGTACATATATGCACATACACACATGCGCATATACATATACACACATGTATGTGCACATATATGCATACGTGCACATGTGCACAGATGAGCATACGTAATGCACATACACGCATATACATACACACACGTATATATGTGTGTGTGTATGTATGTATGTATTATTTGCCTCTTACCATCTTGGGGAATGTCTACAATCACTCCTAAGTTATCATCCTTTTAAGATCCTGGTTTTCCAAAGATGGCCACAACAGCATCTCCCATCACATGTGCTCACCTTACCCTGTATCCTGACAATCCTCCATGGAGTAAGTGGTGGCATCAACGTCCCCTCTCCTCGAACTCGGGTTGACATGTCACCGCCCTAACCAACAGAAAATAGTGGCAGTGGCACTATGCAACACCTGAGGCTGACACATAAAAATGCCAGGCACGTCCACCTTGTTCTCCTGGACCCCAGCTGCCACGCTCCCGGGAAGTTCAACCAAGGCACGTGGAGAGGCCACACGTAGGTGTCCGGTTGACAGCCCAGCTGAGGGTCCAGCCAACAACCCTCATCAACCCAGACACGGTAGCGATGTTGCCTCCAAACGACTGCAGACCCAGCCGCCAAGTCCCCCAGGCCCTCAGTGTCTCCAGCTGAGGCCCCAGACATCACTGGAACAGAGGCATCCCCACCAGGCCCTGACCAAGTCCCTGACACAAAGTATCCTTGAGTAAAAACATGAAAGAGTCGTTTTACACCACTATTTGGGGGTGATCTGTTATGTAGCAACAGCAGCTGAGCCAAAGAGTATCTCAAAATTTATACGTATGTACCTGTGTATGACTGTCCTTCTTCACTATTCACCACCCTAGGGACCTTTAGGAGGGGATGTCTCTAATTACTCCCAAGTTAGGACCTCTGGGCTTTGTCCACACCACTTACGGAAAAAGAGGACCAGGTTTCTTACTGCAAAGAAAAATTAAACACTTTTATTAAACTACTCAAAACATACAAAGTGATCCATTCACACTGCAAAAAAATAAAAGAAAATCGCGTTAGCAAATCTGACACCTTATTTCAACTGGCTCTGAAAACAGATCAAAACCGAGATCTTCATCAACAACAACTAAATAGGGCACCGAGGGCTCTTCTTTCCTTGTCCACCACTGGAAGCTCAAGTGTCTGCAGCTTCAAGGAGGCAACGCATAGAAAGGGGACTTAGCCCAGGGCCTGGCACTTAAGAGCCTGCCAAATTCCGGTTAATATTATTATTGCTTTTGTTGTTGTGAGAATTAACATTTTTCTTGATTCCAGCGCTAATTCTTCCTGACTTAAGCTTAACAATGCTCCTGTCCCATCTGAGCAGGAAAGAATCTATACTGAGTTTGGTTAGATGTCCTGAAAGGGATCTCCGATTCCATACAATTAGAAATGTTATACAAGATTATATAACATAACATCCACACATCTCTATTCTGGTTTGGTATAAGAACTGTCCTTTTTATTTAAAAAAAAAGAAAACTCAATATATGTTAGAAAAGAGGCTTCTGAGAAATAACACTTAATCACTGCATGGTTTTCAAGGTGAATAAATAAAAATATCACCTTTGATAATTATGAACGTACCCCCCCATGTGGTTATATAAATATTACAAAGCTGCACCCAGATGGTGGCATGAATACCAGGGGACACAGGTGGGATCAAAGAGCTAGGTCACCTCACGTTGGTTTCTTCCTCTGCTCCCCAACTGCTGTGTGACCTTAAGCGAATCACTTGGCCTCTCCAAGTCACGGTGCCTTTAATACAAGGCTAAATTCCAAACACTTTAGCCATACTGAAGGACCCTCAAGTACAGCATCCCCCACGTTTCTGGGGTAAAAGTCATTATTCACATGGTTAAGTATGCTGAATGGCAACCCCTCAAGCAAAATAATCACTTGCAGATTCACACACATTAATCAGTATCTTAAAAAATTATCTCGAAAAACCTGGGCCTTGCGAAATCTTGCTGTGCATCGTGTAATGAAATTATCAATATCTAGCGGAAGAAAAGGTGATCTGAGACAGAATTACAACTAGTATGCCATCCGCCGGCCCAATGGTACACACTCCCCCCACTGACGTTCACTGTTATCTTCAGTTACTGGGCTGGGGGTCTTCTCACGCGCCACATTTATGGGAGCGGGTGGAGAGGCAGAAGGAGAATGTGGATGGGGACTCCCTGGCAGTTCACTGGTTAGAACTCTGTGCTTCCACTGCAGGGGGCACGGGTTCGATCCCTGGTCAGGGAACTAAGATCCCGTATGCTGAGCACATGGTGCGGCCAAGAAAAATTTTAAAAAATTTAAAAAAAAAGAATGTGGATGGAAGGAAGGAGAAGACAGATCAAGGGAAGGTATGGAGGAAAGGGCTGTGATGAGTCCCTAACAGGACCATTTCTGTCCATCTCCAAATGACATCTAGTCACCAAGTTTCAAGCTTGCTGAGTGTCTGACACCCCCTCCCTCCGAACATCCCAGCTTTCCCAGGGCCCAGGCAGCCCCCTGCCACTGACGGACTTAACCATCTGGGTCACATCCTCTATCCAGAAAAATGTCTTTTGTAGCCTTGAAAGTGGTGAATTCGATGGCTCAGAGAACCCCAACCTGCAGGAAAATGGCTGGCATGTAAGTGACTTGGAACTCCCCTTTCCAAAGGTGGCATGAAGTACGGATTGGCTTTGCACTTATCAAAACTGAGAAGATGAAAAGGGGGTTAATGAAAAGCCTCTTTCTGAGAATCGGCCAGGAACTGCTTTCGACAGGTCAGACTCTGCCCTTGGAGAGGTCGAGCCTCCCTCACCCGGCACGGTCACCTTCCTGATGGCAGTCCTCATGGCCAGAGAGTCTGGGATCCAGGAGAAGTGGAGAGAACCCGGGAGTCTCAAGGGCTCCACTGAAGACCAGGACAGGCTCTCTCCTTTTACCATATATGCTGAAGTCGGCTAAGACCTGGACCAAGACCGACCATCTGCTTTCCCCACCAGGCACGAGACACTCAACTGGGGGAGGTCCCTATTTTAACTGATAGCACCCTTAAAAATATTTGACCATCACTGTCCAAATGCCTTCATTCTGCACTTCATAACACCTTGTATTGGAGCTCCGTCTATCTTAACACCAAAGCCTGTATCTGGGACTGCTTTTCCTCACGACCATTTCCATGGCTGTTTTCCCAGGAACCGTGCCACTTGAATGGCCGGGACATAAAACCGTTTTACAACAGTTATTCTTCCAAGACTTTCCTCCGTTTCTTTGACAGCTGCACACCCAGGGTCCAAACTCTTTACCGTGGACAACTGTTCTGAGCACATTCCTCCACCAGGTCTATTTCAGCTTAAGAAAGGCCAAGGACAAAAATAAGACAAAGTTGTGGGTAAAGGGGGCTCCCACCGCAGGGCACCCTGAGAGCAGTGAACAGAATGAGGGACAATTCAGCCTAATGGCTTCTTCCCCGGCTGTAAGTCCACAAAAGGGATCCGTCTTCCCAGCGAGTGGTCAATGGAAGAGAACCAGTCCCAATCCCTAGCCGGGGGCCAGCACTTTGTTCCTATCAGGAGTTCCCCGCACCTGTTCTGGAAAGGCGGGGATGGAGTTTCCTACCCGGTCCATCCCGCCTGAGAGGTTTCGAGAACTGTATGCTCACCAGTCAACCAGCCCTCCCTCCACAAGCCAAGGAGTACACAGGTGGTCACGGCGCACAGGGGCCCAAAGCTCACCAGAACAACTTTATTACTGGCCACGGGGCACTCGTTTAGGGGAACCGTCCCCGCCGCCGCCCCCAGTCCCTCCAGCTCGTGGCAGGAAGGGCAGAGCCGGGAGGCACAGGTGAGGGTTCCCAGGGCAGCTAGGCGCCCAGCGTGCCTGCCGCGGCCTCACCGCGTGGTCCTCGCCTCCGGGGCCCCTCCGAGGGGCAGGGGGCGTCCTCGGCCCGGCACCCCCGCCCGCCGGCCCGGCCGGGGAGCCCGGCACCGCCGGAGCCGCAGCGCCCACTCGGGGCGGGCGGCGAGCACTCACCGTCGTGGTCCTGCATGCTCGACAGCGACCAGAGCAGCAGCGCCACCAGGGCCAGGAAGCCTATCTGGCTCAGCAGAAGGTCCCTCCGGCGGCTCCGGCGACGCTCGCGCTCCTCCTCGTCGGGCGACGGCATCCTCTTCGGGCGGCAGGGCAGCGGCCCCGGCTGGGGCCCCGGCGGGCGGCGGCCGCTCCGGTCGCGGGCGGCCGCGGCGGGCACGGCGGCTGGAGGCAGCTCCGCGCTCGGCGGCGGCGGCGGCGGCGGCGGCGCGTCCTCGCTGCGCTCCCGCCCGGCGGCCGCCGCCTCCTCTTCTTCCTCCTCGCGGCCGCCGCGGGTCTCCCGGTCTTCGTCCTCGTCGTCGCTGTCGCTCAGTCCCTCCTCTTCCTCCTCCTCCTCCTTGTCGCCGCCGGCCCGCGCCGCAGCCTCCCGGCGCTCGGGGTCCCCGTCCTCCTCGCGCTCCATGGCTCCCACGCTCGGCGTCCGCGCTCGGCCTCGGGCGGCGGCGCGGCGGGGGCGGCGGGGGCGGCCGGGAGGCGGGGGCGGCGGCAGCCGAGGAGGAGGAGCGGGGAGGACCGGCGGGAGGAGGACCCGCGGGAGGAGGACCCGCCGCGGGCCAACGCGGCCGGCGGGCGAGGCCACCGGAGCTGCTCCGGCCTCGCGGGCTGCGGGAGCGCGTCGCGGGGCCGTCCGCCTACTCCATGGTCCGCGCGCGGGGCCGGGGCCGAGCGGGGCCGAGCGCGCCGGGAGCTCGGGGCAAGGCGGCAGCCTGCGGCGACGCGGCGGCTCGGGCTCGGGCGCGGGCGCGGGCGGGGGGCAGCGGCGGGGACGCGGCGGCGCTGGCCAGCCCGGCGGAGAGGGGGCGCGTGGGGAGGAGACTGAGCCGGGGAGGGAGCCCCGCGCGCGGTCCTGCTCTCGTGCCGGCGCGGGAGGCCCCCTCTCGGGACACACGCGCAGCCGAGAGGCAGCTCTCTGGGAAAAAGGGTTCGCCCGAAACTTTCAGAGGAGCCGAGGGTCTCTCCGGCCCCCTCCCCACCCTGTGCCCGGAGAGGGGCGCCGCGAGTGCGCTTGGGTGCGCGCGCCCGGCCGCCGGGCTCGCTTCCTCCCGCGGGCCTCCTGGATTTCCCTCCGCCCCCTTGCGGGGATCCCCCTGCGCGCCCGGCTCGGGATCTGGAACAGGACTCCCCGGAGGCTCTTGGCTCACTGAGGATGTCCTGGCTCCCCCCTCTGGCCCGGGCTCACACTTCACTCGCGATCGTCCTGGACCAAGCCCAGGGCTGTGGCTGAGGGAAGGTGGGCAGCTGGCCGTGTCCCCGGTCAAGGCGGCCCTAGGGTCCCCAGCCAACCTCGGGAGGAGGCCCCTGCCTGCCCCCACCCCTGAGGTCAGAGCCCTAATCCCCCCACTCCTCTACCCCCAGTTCTGCTCCAGCCGTCACCTGCAGCCCTGCAAAAGGTGCCCCGTGCAGAGAGGACACCTAGTGGTCTCAGGCACACCCACCCTCCTTCCTGGGGTTTCCGGCTTCCTCCCTGGTACCTGGCTTGGGCTGCTGGTTGGGATGGTGGATCTAGCCCCAAGGAGGAGGTAGGGCTGAAAACAGAAGGGCTTGTTCAAAAGAGGATCACTGAAATCCAGGTGACTTTCTCCATGGAGTCCGGTCATATCAGGAAATCTAGCTGCATGCAGATGGTCAGGGAGGTGAGGAGGAAGGAGGGAAGCTCTGTACAGGTTTCTCCACTCCTAGGTCTTGGGAGGACCCACAGAGTCCAAGTGTGTTCCCACCTGTGGGTGACCTCCTGGCCCACGCCTCCCAGATGACACCCAACAGCATCTGGGGACAGCAGGTGATGGCAAAGCACAAAACAGTCCTTCCTGGGTGGCTTCCTTACCAGAGGGGTCATTTCACCCAACAAGCCTGGAAGATCTCGCTTCCTGGGCGCATCATTCCTTTACTCCTTTCTCGGCCTGGTGTCTTCCGGGATGCACCTTCCTACGACCCCCTTGTGGTTGACCCTTCACTCCCACTCTGGTTGGTTACCAGGTACCGAGGAGGATTTAAACCGTGGAAGTTTGCCCAGGCTGAAGGTGGGGGAGGGTGGTTCTCCGTCAACATTCAGAGACATAGACAGGAAAGTTTAGGAGTTTGGAATACCATCCTTTATTCAACTAACCGGGAAAGACACTCAAATCGCTTTTTCTCGTGTAAATAGGAAAACTAAAAGTGAGAGAGGGAATCTGGAACTAATTGGGTTAGGGAATGAGCCAGAGGCACAAGGAATTGTGTAATCTGGGGGTGGGAGAGGTGTCGGGGGAGGGAGCAGGAGGGAGGAGGGGAGAAACCAGGAGTTGGCAATTCCCTGGAAATGCTCTCCGCACCTGCACTGATGGGAAGAAAGGGAGGAAGGTTGGGGGAGGGGAGGGAGACAGAGAGATGAGAGATCACTCCCGGGCTGCCTAGTAATGATTTTTAGTTCATATTCATTTTGACAGGTTTCAGAGCAAAGTGGGGTGTAGCAGCAGAGACAAAGACCCCTGAGAAGCCAACCACCCAGAGAAGAAAAATAGGCACTTCCGGTCCCCAGCCTGACAGCACCTTCGGCCGGTGGGTCCCTCACCCGGCACAGGGATGGCTCCCCACGCAGGAGGGAAGCACCCCCTCCCTCCAGCAGGCATGCTTGGGGGGCGGGGGTAGGGTTGGGGGCAGCAGGCTGTCAAGTCCTCTGGCAGCACTGGAGGAGGGAGACAGAACCCCCCGTGGGCTCCTCATCCCAGGAAAACAGTTATTTTTGTCCTCCCTGCCCTCTCCCAGTCTCTGGAAGCTCCCCCAGGAAACGGAATTTTGGAAGGAACGGGAGCTGAAATAACTCATGTGCTATTTATCTTTCACCATCAGGAGCCTCATCAATCCCGAGGCAGCTTTTGCCTTTTCTTTCTTAATCTGTTTGCATTTGATCTCACATTTTGTGCAAAGAGCCTCAGGGAGAAAATTCCAGGCCCTGATACATTAGTCTGAGAATTCGCTTGCTTGGAAAGAGAAGCAACACCCCAAGATGTGCCAGGGCCTGCACCCTTCCAAGAGCCATGCACGGCGCCTCCTCGGCCTGGCACCCTGGGCTGGATGCTGGGGTCACCGTCCATGCCCCCGGTTGTTACCTCCTAAAATCATTCCAATTTTAGTTCCATGCAGAGACTTTGGACTGGTTATGAGGGCACAGAAGTGGTTTGTCTTTCTCATCGCTCTGCCTCCGTCACCAAGGACCACATGCACATGCTGATGTCAGCCCAGTGAGTGAGGCCCAGACCACCAGGGTCTTCTGTGCCCTCCGGCCTCATCCCCAGGCTCCAGCCTCCCCTGCCAAGAGCGCCCAGACCTGACAGAGCAGTTTCCACAACAAGGCAGGGTTGTGCCTCTATAACACCAGACAATGCCAGTTGTTAGACAAGCCACCAATGGAGAGGGAAGAGGGGACGGAGGAGAGGAGAAAATCAGGGGAACCACTTGCTTGGTGAGGCAACAAGTCAGCCTCCTGGCTGTGGCCGCCTCTCACACAGGGAGACAAAACCCGAGCAAAGAGGACAGACGCTAAGTGTTCATAGAACACCTCCAAACACAATAAGGCCGAGTGTCGGTGGATGGGAGAACAGGGAGAGACTCTTGCATGGGTGACCCTGGGACAGCCCTCGGGTGTGGCACCCCCTTCATGTCTGCCTAGACACAAACTCCCAGGCCTCCCATCCCAGGCCTGGTCTGGTCAACATCAGTCACTCAGATGCCAACAAAACCCCAGCTTCACCAAGGGGCGCCTGGCCACTTATCCCTTCCCCATCCTTGTTTGATGCCCTCATCAAAAAGCTGGTAAAACTGCTCCTTTAGCCGCTTCCTGAGCTGTCGGCATTTCAAAGAGCACAAAACGTTCACTCCTAGTTGTGGGTGCATGTGTCCACACTCCAGGTCAGGAGGTGTGTGAGAGCACCCTCTCAGCAAGGTGGGGCTCACGGGATTTTTAATAGTTCAGTTAGACACGGACTTAAAAGAAACTGCTTGTTTTATTTTTTTTAATTTTTACTGGAGTATAGTTGATTTACAATGTTGTGTTAGTTTCACGTGTACAGTAAAGTGAATCAGTTACTTTATAATTGTTTCCAATTTTTATTTTTTTTCCCAATGATTGGCATTTGTTGAGTGATTATGACTCACTACATGTATGTGACTGTAGATATTTTTTTCCTAGTGGACCACTGTCATAGTCAGAGCTGCCCATCATCTTTTTTTTGATTTATTGAAGTATATTTATGTATAATAACCTGCACACAGCTTTAACATTTAGCTCAATGACTTTATCTATGCATGGACAATGTACTTAGGTTCCAGATCATGACTTAGGACGTTCTCTGCCCCCCTGAAGTCCCCCTCGTGCCAACCCCCCACCAGGCGATAACCCTCTGAAGGTAACCCCTCTTCCCGCCTCTCTCTCACCCTGGGTCGTGGGTGCCTGTCCTTGAACTTCAGGTGAACGGAGGCAGCTTTTGCTCAACCTTGTTTCTGTGGGATCTTTCCACACGGTGTGTAGAGCTGTGATCGTTTCTTTCTCGTGCTGCGTAGGTGGAGGTTGTTTTTTACCTGATGCTTCAGCTCCTTTCCAAGTTTAGCGCAAGCCAAGAATAACCAAACCATTGCCTCTGGATCAGAGACAAGTGACCTCCCAGATTGGCTCATTTTAGAAGGAACTTCAGCTGAAACTGAAACAGTCATGGGCTGCTTCTCAAACCGGTTACACCACCCAGGGGTAACTGCAGGACAGCTGGTCACCTGGCAAACTTAGGGGGTTAGGCTTTTCAAGACAAGCCTAGAAGAATTCCTAAGGTGAGCATAAAATTTGGAGGCAGCTTTTAATGGAAAAAGCACAACCCAGTTCATGTACATTCTTTCCATCCCCTGTTTCTTCTAAATGGGAGGAAAGTAGAGTTAAGGTACCGTCAGGAAAGATTCCCTCCCCTGCCCCCCGCTCCCCCCCCCGCCCCCCGCTGGGGCAGAGCCATGGAGGATCCTTTCAATCCAATGTCGGTAGACATAAAAAGTACAAGGGATCTTGTTAATAACATCCATTCCCAGCCCATCCTGAGGAAATGGGATTCAGGAGGCCTGGAAACCTCCATCATTCAGAAGCTTCCAGGGATTCTTCTGTGTTCAAGTTTGAGCTCTGTTGTTCAAAAGAAAGGGACAGCTTGGCATGTCTTTTTGGTGGATCCTGGAGAGAAAATCTAAAAAGGAAAAATATATTACCTTCCCCCTTTTTGTCAATGTTTTTAATTGACTTATTTTGGTTATTTGGAAGAAACAGAGAGTAAACAAGCATATCCTATAGCTATGGCTACATCTGTCTCCTGTTTCACACAAGTGCTATTAAAAAAAAAAGTCCTATTTAAAAAAAAATCCAAAGCCAGGGAAAATAGTAAAGAGATTAAAATTTTAAATCCTCAGAGGACAAAAATTAAGCATTCACAATTTGAGCAATTTGCTCATTCTATCAGAAATTCGGAAAGAAAACATGTATGTAAACCCCACTCATTTTATTTTGTCACTGTAAACTAGGGCAGACAGGATGCTGAGCGTGGCAGGGGGAGCTAAGAAGCGCCCTGGGGGCATATTTTTGTTAACATATAAACATTAGGCTTAGGAATCCTGTTTTCAATCAGAAAGACAGATCTGTAAAACGTTTTATCATTTTTAAGTTTCAAAACTCATCCTGATAGACTACAATATGCATCTTACGTGGCAAAAGCAAGCTGCACTGTGAATTGTATAATGTCATTTTTGCCAAGTTCAGCAAAATCACTTGAGTGTATGTCTGCAGCAATGGTTACTTCTGGAGGTGGGCTTTCAGGATTTGGGGTGGAGGTTAGTGAATGAGGAGGGACTTTCACTTTTATACTGTTTTTTATTTTTAGAATTATTTTTCTGGCATCAGCAGGTCCTATTTTTCTAATTTAAAAAATAAGGAACAATTAAAAGAATCTGTTCATGTGTAAGTAGTTAAGACAAGTTGATTTAAATTAAGGGAACTGACAGTCTGATACTGGCCCCGCCTGCCTGCGTGAGCCATGCTCTCAGCGCTTCTCTGGCTGCCCTATGCCCCAGCTGGTTTCTGAGGGGCCGGAAGATGGCCAAGGAGAGCCCACCCTGGGGGGTCGGCCTTTTCAGGAAGCCGGACTTGTGCATCGAATTGGTCCACAGATCTATGTGCAGGCCGTTTCTTCCCTCGATGATAACTAGAAAGATGATGGCAGCCCTTCCTCGGCAGGATGTTTGCAGCCAGGAGGCCTTCTGAAGACACACAACGTTCAAAAGAAAAAGATGCCGAAGTCAGTCGCTCTTTTCATTTTAACAGCCCTGTGTTATCCGCGTGAGGGTCCCCACCGCAAACCCCGCCTCCCTTACACCTGGAATCTAACCGCAGATTGGAATTGGATTCAATTCATGCCCAGCTCAAACGCCAGTGTAACATCCTAAGAGTTGTTGACACATTACCCATCACCAAGTCCCTGTCACCGGAGAAACCCGGAGTCAGGTTCTGAGACAGTGGGATGGCCCCACCACCACCGTAAGGTGCTGTATCCGTTTCCTTATCTTGGTTCGTTCCCGCGCCGCCCAAGGTGAGGTTAACGGTCCACACCGCCGGCTTGGAAAAGCTGTGGCGGCGCGCCCCCTGGTGGCGGTGGTAGACATGCTCCTGGGGATGTGTTTGCTTCCACCCTACGGGTAGGGCGTGGACTGGTTCAGCTTCATCTCAGACTGAATCCAGTCTCTTTCCTTCCGAGTTTCTGCTCAGGCAACGCCTGACATTGGGGTGACCGGGGCGTCACACGCAGCACTCCCTTCCTCCAGACTTTGTTTCATTGGAGAGAGTTCCTCAAAATTTTGCTATCGCTTGCACTGCCTGAAGGTACTTAAACGTTTCACTTGTTTAAAACTAAATCCACTTTGAAAATGTACACCTGCAGTAGACAGAACTCATACATAGCGTGTCCTTTCCAGCCATTTAGGTTCTTGCCACTCACAATGTCGTCCATGGCAGGATCATCTCCTGGGAACTGGTTGGAAATTCAGAATCCCGGAGCCCACTGGGCGCCTGCTGCGTCAGAATCTGCATTTTAACAAAATCCACGGAAGATTTCTGTACACGTTAAGATGGAGAAGCATGGACTCGGTTGGTACTTCCTCTTAGATGAGATGACTGGGACTTCATAACTTCCCCTAGTTATGGCTAACTACAAATTATAACCCTCAAGGTGGCATGTACCATTTTATTTTGTTCAACTTTCCGTGTCTCATTTGCTTTTGAACACTTCTTAACTATACAAAACCAACAAAACCAAATTCCTAATGTTTGAGCATTTAAATTAGTCTACAAGCAATAGATTCTGAAGTCCCTAAGGAATAAAAATTCCAGCTACACCATTAAACGTTCAGCTGTGAATAGCGAGTCCCTCCAATCTGGAAAGTATTCCAAAGAAGAATTTCTAAGTTAAATCCCACGCCTGTCGTAAACTATGTGAGTTCACAACACCACCAGTGTACAATGCATTTTAAACACAAAACAGGGTGTAAATTAAACTGAAAAAGCAGCATAAGAATTTGAGAATACAACCTTACGTTGGTATAATACTTCTTAGTTTCTTTCAAAATGTTTCCACCCATCGTCTGCATTAGTTATATTCTCATTAGATTATTATATCCAAAAATATCAAGTTTTTGAGTAGAATGACAAAAAATGATCAAAGGAATGGAAAAAATAGTCCTTTGACATGCTAAAAATTGTGTGCAATGTTTTTTCTAACTTTTTATTTTGAACAAATTTTAAACTTACAGAAAGTTGCAAAAATGGTACGGTGTTCTTGTAGACCCCTCTGAACTTCCCCTAAGGTTATTACATTGGGTATCTATAGTACAATAATCAAATCTATAAAATTAACACAGGTATAACACTACTAACTAAAATACAGACCTTATTCAAATGTTATCTACTCTTTCTTCTAATATCCTTTTTCTGTTCCAGATAGAATTATCCAGTCTCCCAAATTCCACTCAGTTATTTTTTTCTCCTTAGTCTCCTCCAATCTCTGACAGTTCTTCAGTTTTTCCTTATCTTTCATGATCTTGACACTTTTAAGGAGTACTGATGGTTTATTTTGTAGACTGTTTCCCAATTTAGGTTTGTCTAATGTCTTCTCGTGATTTGCATGAGGTCAAACATTTTTGGCAATGAAATGATGGTGAATTCTCAGTGCATTATATCAAGGGAGGTAAGACTTTGAAACTATGTGAACTTGTTTCTCCTCAAAATTTCACCCATTAATTTTAGCATCCATTGGTGGATCTTGTCCCTATCAATGATTATTGTGGTATTCAACCATTTTATAAAAAGTTACTTACCATTTCCCTGAGGTATTTAATAAATACTGGAGGAGACTTAAGTGTGCATGAGCAGGCTGGGAATTTGAGAAGGGAGGGGAGCTATGTTCAAATAATAAATGAGGGGCAGGGACAGAAAAACAAAAGGGCCCCGCTACATGCTGTAGTTCTATCCTATCTTGGAATCCCAGGGAGCTGCAAGTGCAACACTCAACTTCAAGATCTCCTAGATAAGATTTCACAACCTCTCCATAGATATGAATCTACCAGTTAAGGAATCAAGGATTATAAGACTTAGAATTGTGCCTTTAAAGGACAAGAATGTTGTTCAGAGTGGGAAAATCTAATAACTAACTGCCTACATGATCCCAAACCTAGTGTTAGTAAAGTGCGTAAGTCAAGCTGAGGTAATTATTTACAATGAAATAGATGGCATTTTTTATTTTTAAGTCATCCATTTTTTTGTTTAGTATTAACAAATTCTTTTGATAGACACCTTTTTTTCTTTGATCACTTGAAATAGTTTTCCTGGAGAAGTCTTTGGTCAGACTTACTGGGTATTATGCTATTGGTGACCAATTTGAAAACTTCATGCTTCAAAGGTGTTTGGTTTTGTTCTTAAAACATGCATTCTTCTCTCTTTGTATTTAAGAGAAACCTCAGAGGCACTGAAGTTACAACAAGGGCTCCTTGCTCCACATGTCAATCATGCTTATTCCTTGCTAAGCAACAATCTCTGGTTCCAAAACTATGAGTGAATATTTTGCTAGAAACAGGGCTGAAAGGAACCAGGAGATATTTCTGGGTTTTCCAATGATATGTAGGATTAGGAGAATGTCAAAACCCCCAGGAGCCTTTTTCCTTAATCATAAAAATTTCAGTTTCTTCTCTCTAACATAGAGAGCTATTATATCATCACTCATAGTGGTATACAGTTAACAGGAAATTCAACTTTCTGGTAGGAGGAACTGCTAACCTCTCCCATGGTGGTCACAGCATAAAGGCTTTTGATCTTTGTGAGTTCCTCATTATAGTAATCATCACATGTAATACGATTACTGAGATGTTCTACTGTGCTGCAAAATCTCACCTGGGCAGTGTTTCACTGGCTCTTTAAAGTTCCATGAGCAGAAGAATTGTAAAGGGAATATGTCCAAAAATCTTTCCCTCCATAACAGTAATGCCAACACTGGGAAAATAATTAAAATCAACTTTTTCAGGACTCTGAAAATTAACCAGCAATCTTGGGGGAGGGGCATTTAGTCAAGAAAAAATGACTGAAGCTAAATAAGAAGAGCAAGTTTCGTAGCATTTTAACTTGCCCTGTTCCCACCCCCATGTCTCAGCTCCACTGTAGCCTTAAAACAAAGCCCACAGTCACAGTGAGAACAAGCAGCCTAGCAGCCAGTGGAAGGGGCAGTTGTCATTACTGGACATGCCTGGTGGTTCAGAGAAGACCTCTCTTTATTTGACCTGACTTAGAGTTCATTGAAGACAAACAGCTTCCTACCTGTGGAAATTTGTTGAAAACAATCAGTGACAATTGTTTAACATCATAGCTGCCTATGGCAGTGACTAACAGAAGGGACAAACATTAGGTTAACCAAAAGCTTAGAAACAAAAACTACAGAATGAGATGTTCATAGAGGGCTTTGAAAACTACCAGTATTCCTGGGACTATGGAAAGCCACACACATGTGTAGGACAGTGTGCATGCCCAGGGCTGTACCCATGCTGTGGAATGACCCAAGAAGGCCCTGAGTTCTCACTTCTGGCTGACTTGAGGCTCTGAGCAAGTAGGAGGAGAAGGATAAGTCAGAGCTGTAAACTTCCTAGTGTTGAAAGACAAAGAGGATACTGAAAGCAGTAAGAAAGCAGTGACTCATTACATGCAAGGGCAGCTCAATAAGATTAACAACTGATTTCTCATCATAAATCATGGAAGTCAGCAGGCAGTGGGATGACAAACTCAAAGTGCTAAAAGAAAAGCACTGTCCACCAAGAATTCTATAACCAGCAAAACTATCCTTCAAATATAAAGAAGAAATTAAGGCATTACCAGATTTTTACAAAACAGGAAACTCTTCATTAGCAGACTTGCTCTACAGGAAATACTGACGGGATTCCTTTAGGCTAAAATAAAAGGACACATGAGAGTAACTCAAATTCACATGAAAAAATAACAAGCATGATAAAGATAACTACATAGGTATATATATAAGACACTATAAATGTATGTTTGTAACCTTTTTATATTAAATGTTTTAAGAGACAGCTGTATAAAGCTATAGCTATCTGTGTCGAAGGTAACACAACGTATAAAGATGTAATAACAGCACTGGGGGAAGGAATGGAGTTATATAAGAGCAAAATTTTTATATACAACTGAATTTAAGGTGGTATGAATCTGAGATATTGTTAAGATGTTAATTATAGTCCCCAAAACAATCACTGAGAAAATAACTTTTTCTAAAAGTAGAATAAATGACAAGAAAATGAAACCCTAGAAAATATCTATTTAACACAAAATACTCCAATAATGAAAATATAGAGAAACAAAAACAGACATATAGAAAACAAAAAGTATAAAAAATAGAAAAATGGGAGAAAAAATTGCAAAATGACATATAAATCCTACCTAATTACATTAAATGGAAATAGATTAAACTCTCCAGTTCAAAGGCAGAGATGGGCAGAATGGATGAAATAAAAAGTATCCTTCAATTATATGTTCTCTATAAGGGACACACCTTAGATTCAGAGGCACAAACAGGTTGAGACTGAAAGGGTGGGAAAAAGATTACCATGCAAAAGTAAGAAAAAGAGAGCTCAGTGGCTGTATTAATATCAAATAAAATAGACTTTAAGGCAAAAAAAATTATTACTAGAGACAAAGGACATATTATAATAATAAAAAGTGTCAATCCTTCAAGAAGATATAATGATTGTAAATGTATACGCACTTAACAGCAGTACCCAAAATACATGAAGCAAAATACGGCATAAGAGAATAGAGAAGTAGACAAATCAAAAATAATAGTTGAAGACTTGTGTAGCCCACTTTCAATAATGGATAGAACAACTATAGTGGAGATAAACAAGGAAATAAAAGATGTGAACACTATAAGCTAACTACACCTAACAGACATCTATAGAACACTCCGCCCAACAACAGCAGGAAATATATTTTTCACAATTATGCGTCGAACAGTCTCCAGAATAGACCATATGTTAGGATAAAAACCAAGTTTAAACAAATTTAAAAGAATTAAAATCATGAAAAGTATGTTCTCTAACCAGAATAGAATGAGATTAGAAATCAATAACAGAAGGAAAATTGGGCAATTCACAAATAGATGAAAATTAAACAAGGCACTGCTAAATAACCAACTGGTCAAAGAAGAAATCACACACGCACACACAAAATAGAAAACACACTTGGATGAAAACACACACACACATACACACACACACACAAAAGCATACCTAAACTTATGAGATGTGACTAAAGCAGTCTTAGAGGGAAATTTACAGCGGTAAATGCCTATATTTTTTAAAAACAAATAAAGAAATCAGATAAATAATCTAATGTCTTACCTTAAGAAACTACAAAAAGCAAGAAGAGCAAACTAAACTCAAAGCCAGAAGAAGGAAGGAAATAATAAAGATTAGAGTGGAAATAAGTAAAATTATGAAAATAGAGAAAAATCAATAAAACTAAAAGATTCTTTTAGTTCTTTGAGAAGATCAACAAAACTGATGGACCTTTAAGCTGACCAGAAAACTCAAAAAGGGAGGACTCACATTACTAATATAAGGAACGAAAGAGGTGATACTGCTACAAGCACCACAGAAATACAAATCATAAGGAAATACTGTGAACAATTGTATACCAAGAAATCAGATAATCCATGTGAAATACACAAATTCTTAGAAAGGCACAAACTACCAAAACTGACTCAAGAATCAATAAAATATCTGAATAGACCTATAACAAGAGGTAAAATTAGTAATGAAGAAACTTCTCACAAAGAAAAGCTCAGGACCAGATGGCTTCACAGATGAATTTTGCCAAATGTTTAAGGAAGAATTTTAATGAATGCTTTACAAACTCTTACAGAAATAGAAGAGGAGGGAAAATTTTACAACTCATTCTCTGAGGCCAGTATTTTTCTTTCTTTCTTTCTTTCTTTTTTTTTTCCGGTACGCAGGCCTCTCACTGTTGTGGCCTCTCCCATTGCGGAGCACAGGCTCCGGACACGCAGGCTCAGAGGGCATGGCTCACGGGCCCAGCCGCTCCACGGCTTCCCAGACCGGGGCACAAACCCGCGTCCCCTGAATCGGCAGGCGGACTCTCAACCACTGTGCCACCAGGGAAGTCCCTGGGCCAGTATTGTTCTGATACCAAAACCAGACAATGACATCACCGGGGGGGGAAAAAAAAAAATCTATGAATATAGATGAAAAAATCCTCAACAAAATACTAACTACCTGAATCTATTGACATACAAAGTGGATTATACACCATGAGCAAGTGTAAATTATCCCAGGAATACAAGATTGGTTTGACATTCAAAAATCCATTTGACAAAATCCAACATTCCTTCATGATAAAAATACTCAACAGACTACAAATAGAAGAGAACTTCCTCAAAACAACAAAGGGCATCTATGAAGAACCCTATGAAACATCATAATAGTAAAATACAGAAGCTTTCCTTTTAAGACTGGGAAAAAAGAAAAGGATATCTTCCCTCAAAACTTCTATTCAGCATGATACTGGAGGTCCTAGCCAGGGCATTCAGGCAAGAAAAAGTAATAAAAGGCACCAGATTGAAAAGGGCAAAGTATCTCTATTGGCAGGAATCTGCACAAAAAGTATTAAAGCTAGTGAATGAGTTTAGCAAGGATGCAGGATACAAAATCAACATACAAAAATCAATTGAATTTCCATCATCATAATAAACAATTTGAGAATAAAATTTTAAAACAATTCCATTTACAATAGTTTCAAAAAGAATAAAACACTAGGAATAAATTTAGCAAAACAAGTCCTTGGAAACCCACAAATCATCACTGAAAGAAACTAAAGAGACCTAAAGAAATGGAAAGACAGCCTGTGTTCATGGATTGGAAAACTTAGTATTGTTAAGATGGCAGTATTCTTTAAATTGATCTACAGATTTAAAGCCATACTTGTTAAAATTTCAGCTGCCCTTTTGCAGAAATTAACAAGTTGATTCTGGACTTCCCTGGTGGTGCAGAGGTTAAGAAGCTGCCTGCCAATGCAGGGGACACATGTTCAATCCCTGGTCTGGGAAGATCCCACATGCCGTGGAGCAACTAAGCCCATGTGCCACAACTACTGAGCCTGTGCTTTAGAGCCCGCGAGCCACAACTACTGAAGCTCGCGTGCCTAGAGCCCGTGCTCCGCAACAAGAGAAGCCACCACAATGAGAAGGCCGCACACCACAATGAAGAGTAGCCCCCTCTCGCCGCAAGTAGAGAAAGTCCACGTGCAGCAACGAAGACCCAACACAGACAAAGATGGAAAATAAATAAATAAATCTATTTTTAAAAAAAGGAAAAACAAGTTGATCCTGAAATCTACGTGGATATGGGTTTCCAGTTTTCAGTTCAGCATGTAAGGAGATTGGAAGTTGTCACTCTTTCCTAACAATTTGACTTATGTCTTTTAACATAACATAACTGGAAAATCGACAACTCTTTTAAGAACCATTAAGAGAAGTGAGGTCACAGGGCAAACTGTTGGCCTCAAAATTAAAGAAACAGACAGGCAAATATAGAAAATCACAACTTACCAGAGCAGAAATCCCTGAGCACAAACCTCGAAGGGACCCAGTACCGAGGTAGAAAATACGAACTGTAATTGATGAACCACTGGAGGCTCAGGGTGGACACGCCTGAGAGTTAAAAAGTCCAGGGGGTGGGGTAGTCACAGGAGGGATCTTACACTTTCGTGATTTTTACCTCCTGGGGCTTGACTAGATCTTCACAGTGATACTGAATGAAAATCTCCTCATGCTTCTAGCATGGGGAGGGGAAAAGGAGCCCTTTGAAATATGACAGCATTCTGTTCTTCTTAATCAGGCTTGTCCTCAAGAGAAACGATTTTATCAGAGCCTAAACTATTGGGGATTTATCAGAGCCTAGACAACTCAGGGAATACCCAACTCCACCCCACTCTAGCCATCTGTCCCACCTAAGAGAGTGGGGGGCGGGAACTGAGGAGCACTTACAAAGGTCACAGGTCAGAGACACAGGACACTGAAAGACTGAAGCCTAAACACAGGACTGTAGAATGCTTCCCCTCCCCTTACACCTCACCACCACTTTACTAAAGGCCTATTTATGGCAGTTCTATTTACCCAGGATATTGTGCCTATCCAGAAAAAATTACAAGACATACTAAAGCACAAAAAATGCAGTTTGAAGAGACAGAATGAACATCAAAATCAAACTGAGTATGACAAAAGATGTTGGAATTTTCAGACCAAGTTAAAACAATCATGATTAATACAGAAAACGCTCTAATGTATAAAGTAGAAACCATGTAAGAACAGATGGGCAACGGAGCAGAGAGATGGAAATTCTAAGGAAGGATCTAAAAGAAATGCAAGGGATTGAAAACACAATAAAAGAAATGAAGAATGCTTTTGATGAGCTCACTAGTATACCAGATGCAGCTGAGGAAAGAATCTCTGAATTTGAGAAGGTGCCAGTAGAAGCTTCCAAAATGGAAAAACAAATAGAAAAAAGACTGGAAAAAGTCACAAAACCAAATATCCAAGAATCGTGGGATTACTACAAAAGGTGTAACATACACATAATGGGAATACCAGAAAGAGAAGAGAGAGCGAAAAGAAAAGAAATATTTGAAACAATGGTGACTGATAATTTCCTCCAAATTAATGCTGGACACCAAATCACAGATCCAGGAAGCTCAGAGAACACCATGCAGGAAAAATGCCAAAAAAACATCTAAGACATACCATATTTAAATGTCAGAAAATCAAAAAGAAAGAAAAAATTTGAAAGTCAGATGAAAAAACACCTTACCTATAGAAGAGCACAGATAAGAATTACATTTGATTTCTCTTCAGAAACCACGGAAGCAAGACAAGAGTGGTGTGATATATTTAAATTGTTGAAAGAAAAATACTCCAACCTGGGACTTTGAACACTGGAGAATTATCCTTCAGCAGTATAGGAGAAAGACTTTTTCAGACAAATAGAAATTGAGGGTATTTGTTCCCAGTCAATGAGCCCTGCAAGAAGTGTTAAAAGAAGTTCTTCAGGGAGAAGGAAAATGATATAGTTCAGAAACTTGGGTTTACATAAAGAAAGGAAGAGCACCAGAGAAAGGATAAGTGAAGGTAAAATAAAACCTTTTCTTTTTCTTATTCTTAATTGAGCTAACAGACAACAGTTCATTAAAATAATAACAGCGACAATGTACTTGATTGTGAGATATATTAATATATATGTGAATTACGGTCATAATGAGCAATGATACAGGAATGAACAGGAAGATTAGGATCATCTTGTTACTGTAAGATATCTTCACTAACTGTGAAGGAGGGTAGCATTATTTGAAAGTGAATTTGGATTAGTTGTACATGTATATTACAAACCCTAGAGCAACCACCAAAAGGAGTATAACTGATATGCCAAGAAAGGGAAAAAATTGTCATATAAAATGCTAACTAAACCCCACAAACATCAGAAACAGAGAGGAAAACAAAAATAGGAACAAAATAACAGAGCAACGAATAGAAAACTATAACGAATATGGTAGATCTTAACCCAACTGTATCAATAATCACTCTAAAAGCCAATGGTTTAAATACAACAAATAAAAGAGATCGTCAGGGTGGATCCTCAACTATATGTTGTCTCCAAGAAACACACTTAAAATATGAAGATATGCATAGATTAACAATAAAGAGATGGAGAAAGATATACCATGATTACACTAATAAGGAGAAAGAGGAGTAGCTGTATTAATTTCAGACGAGTCACACTTCAGATCAAGGAATGTTATCACGGATAAGGAGGGCTATTACATAATGATTAAGGGGTCAGTTCTCCAAGAATATGTAACAAGCCTTAATGTGTTTGTGCCTGACAACAGAGTGTCAAAATAGACAAGTCAAAAACTGATGGAGGTGTAAGGAGAAAGAGATGAATCCATTATTACGGTTGGAGATATCAACACCCTTCTCACAGAAATGGACAGATCAGCAGGCAGAAAATCAGTAAGGACATAGTTGAGCTCAACAGCACCATCAGTCAACTGGGTATAATTGACATCTATTGATTACTTCATCCAACAAGAGGAGAATACACATTCTTCTCAAGCTCACATGGACATTCACCAAGATAGATCACATTCTGGGCCATAAAAAACACCTTAATGAATTTAAAAGAACAGAAATCACACAAAGTAAGCTCTCAGACCACAGCTGGATTAAAATAGAAATTGGTAACAGAAAGATAGCTGGAAAGTCCCCCAAATATCTGGAGATTAAACAACACATTTCCAAATAATACATGAGTCAAGAAGAAATCTCAAGAAAAAAATCTTTTTCAATGCTTTGAACGAAATGAATATTAAAATGCAACTTATTAAAAGCTGTGGGATACAGTGAAAGCAGTGCTTACAGGGAAATTTATAGCACTGAATGTTTACATTTAAAAAATAAGAAAAATCTAAAAGTCTTCCACGTTAGGAAATTAGGAAAAGAAAATGAACTTAATCCAAAGGAAGCAGAAGGAAAGAAAGAAAAAAAATGACAGCAGAAATCAATGAAATAGAAAGCATGAAATCAATAGAGAAAATCAACAAAATCAAATGAGCTCTTCAGAAAGATCAATAAAATCAATAAGCCTCTAGCCAGGTTGATTAAGAAAAAATAGAAGAAGAAAAATGATTAATATCAGAAATGAAAGAAGGGCCATCACTACTGATCCCAGGATATTAAAGGGTAATAAAGGAACATCATGAACAGCTCTATCCCCACAAATCTGATAACCTAGATGAAATGGACCAATTCCTTGAAATGTGCCAAAGTTCACACAAGAAGAAACAGACCATCTGAATATGATTATATCTATTAAAGAAACTGAATCAATAATTAAAAACCTGGGATTTCCCTGGTGGCACAGTTGTCAACAATCCACCTGCCAACGCAGGGGATATGGGTTTGATCCCTGTCTGGGAAGATCCCACATGCTGCGGAGCAACTAAGCCCATGCGCCACAACTACTGAGCCTGCGCTCTAGAGCCCACAAGCCACAACTACTGAGCCTGTGTGCTGCAAGTACTGAGCCCACATGCCTAGAGCCCATGCTCCACAGCAAGAGAAGTCACCACAGTGAGAAGCCCGTGCAGCGCAATGAAGAGTAGCCCCCACTCGCTGCAACTAGAGAAAGCCCGCACACAGCAACGAAGACCCAATGCAGCCAAAAATAAAATAAATTTATTTTTTAAATGTTTAAATAATAATAATTAATAACCTTCCAAAACAGAAAATATCAGACCTGGATGGATTCACTGGTGAATTCTATGAAACATTTAAGGAAGAAATTATACCAATTCTCTACAATCTCTTCTAGAAGATAGAAACAGAGGGATGACTTTCTAACTCATTCCACAAGGCCAGCATTACCATGATACCAAAACCAGACAACTACTTTACAAGAAAGGAAAACTACAAGCTGATATCTCTCATGAATACAGATATAAAAATCCTCAAAAAAATTAGCAAATCAAATCCAAGAATGTATAAAAAGAATTATACACCATCACCAAGTGGGATTTATTCCAGGTATCCAAGGCTGGTTCAACATTCAAAATTAAATAAATATAATCTTTCACATCAACAAGCTAAAGAAGAAAACTCACATGATCATATCAATAGATGCAGAAAAATACTGAACAAAATCTAACACCGAATCATGATAAAAAAAAATATCAGCCATCTAGGAATAGATGGAACTTCCTCAACTTGATAAAGAATATCTACAAAAAACCCAGAAGCTGACATCATACTTCATGGTGACAAACGATAAGCTTTCCCACAATGATCACGAAAAGGGCAAGGATGTCCACTTTCACCACTCTCACCACTTTTCAGCATAGTAGAAATCCTAGCAAATGCAATAAAAAAGAGAAAAGGAAATAAAAGGTAAACATACTGGGAAGGAAGAAATAAAACTGTCTTTTCCGGCAGATGTTATGATGGTCTCTGTAGAAAATCTGAAGGGATATACAACAAAAATCTCCTGGAAAAAATGATTATAGTAAGGTTGCAGGATACAAGGTTAATATACAAAAGTCAATCACTTTCCTATATACCGGCAATGAACAAGTAGAATATGAAATTCAAAATACAATAGCATTTATAGCACTCAAAAAATTAAAAACTTAGGCATGAATCTAACAGAAATGCATAAGAACTATGTGAGAAAACCACACAACTCTGGTGAAAGCAAAGAACTATATAAATAAAGAGATATTCCAATATTCTTGGATAGGAAGCTCAGTATTGTCAAAATGTCAGTTCTTCCCAACTTCATCTATGGATTCAATACAATTCCAATCAAAAATCTCAGCAGGTTATTTTTTGGATATTGAAAAACTGATTTCAAAATTTATATGGAGAGGGGCTTCCCTGGTGGCGCAGTGGTTGAGAGTCCGCCCGCCGATGCAGGGGACACGGGTTTGTGCCCCGGTCCGGGAAGATCCCACATGCCGCAGAGTGGCTAGGCCCGTGAGCCATGGACGCTGACCCTGCGCATCCGGAGCCTGTGCTCCGTAAATGGGAGAGGTCACAACAGTGAGAGGCCCGCATACTGCAAAAAAAAAAAAAAAAAGAGAAGAATAAACTCACAGGACTGATCCCACTCAACTTCAAATGCCTGATGCAAGATATAGAAGTGGCACATTAAATAATTTTTGATCTTTTTGAGTATAGCATTTTTTAATTCAGTAAAAGGTTTTTATAATATTCTTGAAGGAACTTTGCACATAGGATCCATGGCTTCATCTATAGTTACTGAGAATGACTGCAATCTAAAACAATTATCTTAACATATTTTGTTTACAACTTAAGCTCCTATTAACTCAAAAATTTAAAGAATTTTCTTCTTAAGGCACTTGGGATTCTGTTGATTTGAATTTTTATAAGTAACAACAATGTGTCTCACAATCTTCAAAGTATTTCTTCTTTCTTTTCTTTTTTATTACAGTTGGATTGAAGATGTTTTATCACAGTTTTTGAATCTTTTTCTTCCCTGTGAATCTTGAGGTGGCGAAGTTAAAGTTCTACTTTTAATCTGTCATCATAAGAAATAGAGAAGTCCCATAAAAGACTTTTTCTTGTAGTTTATATGGCATTAAGTAACTAAAAATGAATACAGTTCATAAAGTTAATTTCATTTAATGCTATGGATGCTGGTACAACATTTTATTATTATTATTTCCCTTACATTATATTATTATTATTGACTGAATTGTGTCCCTCCAAATACACATGTTGAAGCGCTAACCCCCAGTATGGCTGTATATGGAGACACGATCTTTAAGGAATAACTGAGGTTAAATGAGGTCGTAAGAGTGGGACCCTAATCCAATAGGGTCCTTATAAGAAGAGGAAGAGGTACTTTCCTGGTGGTCCAGTGGTTAAAACTCCGAGTTTCCACTGCAGGGGCACGGGGTCGGGGAACCAAGATCCCACATGCCACATGGTGCCGCCAGAAAAAAAAAAGAGGAAGAGACACCAGGAGCACATGTACAGAGGAAAGGCCATGTGAGGACACAGCAAGGAAGTGGCCACCTACAAGCCAGGAAGAGAGCTCTGACCAGAAACCAACCCTCTGGCACCTTGACCTTGGACTTTCAGCTTCCAGAACTATGAGAAAATAAATTCCTGTTTAAGCCACCCAGTCTTTAGTATCCTGTTATGGCAGCTCAAACATACTAATACAATTATTATTCAAATTGTTATAAACATTTGCTCAGAAAGGATAAAAAGGTTGGCCATATTACAGTTATTTAGCTAAAACCCTCTCTTTTAAAAATTCAAATAATTACCAATCTCTTTTCTTGTTAAAATGTCTGAAAATACTAATTACTTTTATACATAAGTTTAATGACTCTCAGTGATCGTTAATCACTACAACACTTTACCCTTATAACAATAAATATACATTTGTGGACTAAAAAAATTTACAACCTAAAATCTGAGAGTTATGTTTTATTCGGCGGATGTATGTTTTATTCGGTGGACATTCTTAGGACTTCAAGCCCAGGAGGCAACTTCTCAAGTAACCCTGAGAAAACTGCTTTGAGGAGGGGAATGGGGGAGCCAGGATACATGGGAGTTTTGCAACAAAGGGCAGGTAGTCTGAACATCAAAAGATGATCGTTAATTAAAGAAAACAAGACATCTCAAGTTAAGGAATTGAGCACTTTTCTATATATGGGAAGATGCGACAGCCTGGGTTCACTGAAATCTTTCTTTTGATATGCATCTCAGCTATCTATGTTTTTACATCCTGAGTTTCCTCAAGCTGCACCCTTGGAGTGTGGCTGCAGTCTGATGGCTGCTAGATGGCAGGTATTCTTTGTTTCCTTCCTGAGTTCCCTCAGGGCTCACCCTGGGGTGTGGTGGGAGGGTGGCTGCAATGGCTAGTGATGACATCTTTAGTTTACTGATAAGGCAGGCAGTATTTTATTTCTCTTATTAATACCTTCTTATAAGTAAAGTATTTATACTTCAACAGAATTTCAAAATTTGGAGACTTTTCGCTCTAAGCTACAGCTACATCTGAAATGCTTGTCTATATCTGGAAATAAATATTCAAATATGAAAGATAAATCTAAAAGATGTGTCTTATTCCAATCAGCATTGGAAAAGTGGCATCATTCCTGATTAGATATGTGGTCTCTATACAATCACATGATCATCGATCAAACACAAGATAGGGTTACAAAATAGAGTGGCGAAATGGATGAATTAGACTACTTAGACCTCCGAAGATTACGACCTGGAAAAGCCAAAAAGCAAAGCAGAGCCTAGTATTGAGGTCAAAGCTAAACTTTGATGTATCCTTACACTTTGTGCCCACATTTCCTGTGAAACCCAAATGAACTCAAAATGCCTAAGAAAGCACTAGCAGACTAGAGGCTCAGACCTTTGGGGGATGCAAAGTCACTTTTAGAATATTTTAAATTTACGATCTGAAAAGTTTTAGAGCTTTGTTAGGGTGTCTATTAAAACAAACAAACAAAAAAAACGGGACAGCATTTGAACATTCTGTATGGAACAAGCTCTCCAAAAGCTTATTCTCTGAAGTTTTCAACCACAGTGTGCCTGACCCTCAGATCTACCAAGGACCGTCTGTGTGCCCTAGCCACCTCAGAAGGGAACGTATCATTTCTGTGACTGAGTCAGATCCTTACATGGGGATTAGATGACAGCTTCACTGAAGAAGTACCCTTATTCTTGGAAGAGCACAGGCTACTCTCTGGGAGTCTAGCATGATGGCTGTGACAGTGAGGAATGTGTATTTTTGACAAGTTGTATTTTCTTTTTCATTTAGTTCAAAATAGTTGTAAATTTCTCTTGAGATTTCTTCTTTGACCTGTGTGTTATTCAGAAGTGTGTTTGTTTTTTTTTTTTAAATTTCCAACTGCTATAGGATTTGGGGGCTATCTTTCTGTTACTGACTTCCAGTTTAATTCCATTGTGGTCTGAACATACTTTGTATGATTTATATTCTTTTAAACGTGTTAAGGTGTGATTTAGGACATAGGACATGGTCAGTCGGCGTAAGGGCCACGTAGGCTTCAGAAGGTTGTGTATTCTGCTGTTATTGGAAAGAGTATTCTATAAATGTCAAGGTGACTGATGGTGGTGTTCAGATCAACTATGTCCTTACTGCTTTTCTACTTGCTTTGTCTATCAATTACAGAAAGAGGGGTGCTGAAGTCATCAACTGTAATAGTGGATTTTTCTATTCTCCTTGAAATTCTATTAATTTTTGCCTCACATATTTTGATGTTAGATGCATACACACTCAGGATTACTATGCTTTCTTGGGAAATTTACCCCTTTATTGTTTTGTAATGCCCTTATTTATAGCTGACATTTTTTTCTTGAACTGACGTCAGTTTTATCTGAAATTAATGTAGTTAACTCCAGTTTTCTTTTGATTCATGTTAATGTGATATATCTTTCTCTATCCCTTTATTTTTGACTTTTATGAGCCTTTGTATTTAAAGAGAATTTCTGGTGGACAAGGTATATTTGAATCTTGTTTATTCATCCACTCTGACAATCTTTCTCTTTTAGATTTGGTATTTAGAACATTCACATTTACTGACTACTGATATAGTTAGATTAATACCTACCATGCTTATAACTGTTTTCTACTCAACACATTTGTTTTTGTTTCTTTTCTTTCTTCCCCTCTCTTTCCTGCCTTCTCTGGTTTTAATTAAGCATTTTATACTATTCCATTTTCTCTCCTCTCTTAGCATACAGATTATGTTATTTAAAAAATTTTAGTGGTTGCCCTAGAGTTTGCAATAAACATTTGCAATTAATCTAAGTTCACTTTCAAATAATGCTACCATCACTTCACATGTAGTGCTGCTACTTTATAACAGAATATTCCCAATTCCTCCCTCTCATCCTTATAACATTGCTGTCCTTCATTTCATGTATCCATATACTATAATCACCCAATACTTTGTTACTATTATTTAAACAGTTATACTTTAATAGCAATTAAGAATAAGACAAATAGGTACTACATAAAACTAAAAAGCCTCTGCATGGCAAAAGAAAACATCAACAAAATGAAAAAGCAAATTACAGAATGGGAGAAAATGTTTGCAAATCATGTATCTGATAAGGCATTAATATCCAAAATATATAAAGAACTCACAACTCAATAGGAAAAAAACCCCTAATGATCTGATTTAAAAATGGGCAGAGGAACTGAATAAACATTTTCCCAAAGAAGTCATACAGAAGGCCAACAAGTATTTGAAAAGGTACTCAACATTGCTAATCATCAGGGAAATGCAAATCAAAATCACAATGCAATGGCTATCATCAAAAACACAAGAAACGTGGGAATTCCCTGGCGGTCCAGTGGTTAGGACTTGGAACTTCCACTGCTGGGGCCCAGGTTCAATCCCTGGTCCGGGAACTAAGATCCTACAAGCCACAGGTTACAGGTGGAGGGGTGGGGAACCACAAGAAAAAACAAGTGTTGGCAAGGGTGTGGAGGAAAGGGTACCCTTGTGCAGTGTTGGTGAAAATGTAAATTGATGCAGCCACTATGGAAAATAGTCTGACAGTTCCTCAAAAAAATAAAAATAGAACTACCATATAATCTAGTATTGGCACTCCCGGTTATTTATCTGAAGGAAACAAAATCAGTCCCTTGAAAAGATATATGGACTCCCATGTTCATGCAGTATTATTTACAATAGTCAAGACATGGAAATAAACTAAGTGACAAGTGGATAAAACAGAAGGAAAAGGCAGCCATAAAAAGAGAAAGAAATTCTGCCATTTAAGAAAACATAGATGGACCTTGAGGACATTATGTGAAGTGAAATAAGTCAGATAAAGAAAGACAAATACTGTTTTATTTCACTTATATGTGGACTCTAAAATAAATCCAACTTACAGACACGGGAAACAGATTGGTGATCGCCAGTCTGGGGGTTGGGGGTCTGCAGAATGGATGAAGGTGGAAAAAAAGAGCAAGAAAAATGAAAGTTTTTATTTTACCTTCTTAAAAATTCCTTCTCGGATGCTTTTCCTTTTTTAATGTAGATCCAAGTTTCTGACTTATATAATTTTCTTCTTCATGAAGAACTTCCTAAACATTTCTGTCTGGACAGGTTCACTGGCAATGAATTCCCTCCGTTTTTGCTTTACTGAGAAAATCTTTATTTCTCCTTCACTTTTGAAGGATAATTTTGCTTGATATAGAATTCTATTTTTTTTTTCTTTCAACACTTTAAATATTTCACAACACTGTCTGCTTGCTTGCATGGTTTCTGAAGTCCCCTGTAATTCCTATCCTGTTTCTCTATAGGTAAGACCCCTCCACCGCCACCCTGTCTTCTTTCAAGGCTTTATCATTGGTTTTCTGTAATTTAAATATGGTCTATCTAAGTGTAGATTTTTTTTGGTATTTATCTTGGTGTTCTCTGAGCATCCTAGGTCTGTGGTTTTGTGTCTTTCATTAATTTTGGAAACTTGTCTGTCATTATTACTTCAAATATTTCATCTTCATCTTATTCTTTGTCTTTCTTCTCCTTTTGGTACTCCAAGTGTGCATATGCTATAACTTTTGGAACTTCCCCACAGTTCTAGAATATTTTGTTCTGCCTTTTTTTTGTTGTTATTGTTCTTTTTTCTCATGTTAGTTTGGGAACTTTCTACTGGCACATTTTTAACCTGATTCTTTCCTTGGCTGTGCTGAGTATACCGATGAGCCCATTAAATGCTTTCTTCATTTCTATTACAGTGCTTTTGATTTGTAGGATTTCCTTTTGATTATTTGTTATAGTTTCCATCTCTCTGCTTACATTATCCATCTGTTCTTGAGTGTTGTCTAGTTTTTCCATTACAGCCTGTAACATATTAATCATAGTTATTTTTAATTCCAGGGAATTAAAAAGCATCTGGTTCTAATGCTTCCTTTTTCTCTACAGGCTGTGTTTTTTCTTGCCTTTTAGCATACCTTGTAATATTTTATTAAATGCTGAACATGATGTATTGGGTAATAAGAACTGAGGTAAAAGCCTTTAGTGTAAGGTTCTGTGTTAATCTGTCTAAGAGTTGGGCTGTGTTTAATGTTTGCTGTAACTGTAGACGTCAGAGGCTTCATATTTGTCTGGCATCTTTGTTTTTATCTCTCCTGTGGCCTTTGGGCTCCTTGAATAGAGTCTGTGCCTTGCAGCTCTATCAGCTGTAATCCAGTGTTATACTGGAGCCCTACTGATGTGGTGCTAAGGTGCTGGGGAGAGGAAGCATGCTGTAATCATTTGATTAAATCTCAGTCTTTTCAGAGGCCTATGTCCCTGGGCTGTGACCTTCACAAGGGTTCCTTAGCTTTTTTCCCCTTCCCTTAGGTTCTGGTAAAATCTTTCCCCCTCAAGAGTAAGCATTTGCTTTGGAGAACTCTCTGGGCGTATTTCACAATGCTTTCCCCTCCTCCTGTCATAGCCATGAAGGGATCTTTCTTGGCTTCATGCTAAGAACCTGGTAGGGTTCCTGAAAGTAGGTCCTCAAAAGCATGGGCCCCCCACCAAGACTTCAGACTCCAGAAGTTTCTCACTCTCAAGCTAGTCCATGCTCACCTCCAGCAATTCATCAAAATCATCATGTAAGTGTTTCTACCCATTTATGTCTCCAGCACCTTCTGCTTCAGGGAAGCAGAGTCTCTGTGTTCACTCACCATCTCTCCAAATTCGGGGGTGGTAGTTTACCCTCTGATTTCAAATCCTTGATGGGTCTGAGAAAATCTGTTTATTTCCAGTTTACTCAGAATGTTTCTGTTGTAAGAACAGGAGTGATGACTTCCAAGCTCTTTACATGTTGGAGCTGAAACCAGAAGTTCTGAGTCTATATTTTTGAAGTAATGGAAAACCTAAACCACCTGGGCTTAAACAACAAGGGAATTTCTTTGCTCGTGTAACTGGGTATTTTAGAGGTAGTTCAAGACTTATGTTTCATTTGATCTCGTGGCTCAACAACGCTGGTAAGAACACAGATTCCTTTCATTCTTCTGTTCTAGCTCCTCAGTATCATCTGCAAGCTGGGTACAAGGTGGCTGTCAAAGATTTCCAGGCTATGTGCTCCCTCTGAGAAAGAACAACTCTTCCCAATGCTGAAAAAAATACCTTTGGTTTCTATCTTGATTGAACAATCCCAGGTCACGTGTTCATCGTATACGTTAGCTATTGCCATGAAATGCTGTGTAATAACCACACCGTCTTGGTGCCATTTAACAACGAGTGTTACTCATGTGGCTGGCAGTCGTCTGAAAGAAGATCTGCTAATGTCATCTGGGCTCACTCCTGCGTCTGCAGGTTGGTGGGGGTGTGCTGATGTAGGCTGGGTTGACCAGATGGCTCTACTTTAAGCCAGGAAGGCTCTGTTCTACCTCCCTCACTCTCATAGGCTCTGAGGCTGAGTCATGTTATTGTCATAGAAATGGCAGGGGTGCAAGAGGAGAAATGGAAACAGAAAGCTTCTTATGGTCTATGTGTGAAACTGGCACTGGGTCCATTCTGCCCACATGTTGCCAGTCAAAGCAAGTACCATGGCCAAGGCCAAAATCAAGGGGCAGGAAACTACACACTGCTCAGGATGAAGCCATGATGAGGGTGTAAATAGAGGTGAAGATTGAGGTTAAATACTCAATCTATTGCTCTCACAAGTAAACCAGCCACTGTTTTCACAGGAATTCCAATGCCTCAATTGACAAGGACCAGTCAAAACCCAGGCCTCGGAGCTGCTGATTGATTTGCACTGTATTTGTTTGCTAGGGCTACCGGAACAAAGTACCGCAGACTGGCTGACTTAAACAACAGAAGTTAATCTTTTTACCTTGGCCTGCAGATGGTCATTTCTCCTCCCTGTGTCTTTACATGGTCTTCCCTCTGTGCATGTCCTTGCCCTAATTTCCTCTTCTTATAAGGACTCCAGTCATATTGGATAAAGGCCCACCCCCTGAAAAGTAACCCAAAATGCCCATTGCATGGAAGGGACTGAGGAAGCAGCACTGTGGGTAGGCACACCCCAGACCACAGCATATACAGCCAGGAACATGGCTGGGTCAGCCCTTAACACAAGGCGTGAAAGCAGGATACTTCTTCCACGCCAGGGGGATGTTGAGGGCTGTATTCTGCTGTGATAGGAAACACAAGCCTTTTACTCTCTGATGACTGCTGGAAGTCCCTCTCTAGCGCAAAGAATTCTTTTGTCATGTATTTATGTAAGAAGATAGAAAAGGACTACTTTGACTATTACATCAAAATCAAACAGAGTGGGCAATAACCCCCCCCCCAAGGAATCTGGTGACCTCTCAGCCAATTTCTTGGACAGGCTCCACATCAAGCATGACTGGATGGCGGGCCCCCATTGGCATCTCTAAAACAACACAAACTTTACAGGTGAGTGACGCTTTTCTTGGCACACCTGAGCCATTCCTTCCTAGTGGTGAGCAGCAGTAATGCACTATTAAGTACCATCATGGGTGTTTTTAAGGTAAGCTCAAGGTGAACAGGTCATGAAAAGTCATCGTTGTGAGCACTTGTGACTGGGGGCAGGGGGTCAGTGCATTCATCCCTCTGTATCCGCAGGGGATTGGTTCCAGGACCCACCCAGCCCCATGGATACCAAAATCCACAGATGCTCAAGTCCCTTCCATAAAATGGCATCATACCATCAGCCCTCTGTTTCTGCAGGCTCCACATCTGTAGCTACTGAGGGCCAGCTGCATTCATGTGCTAGTCTATCCTGGGGACCACCCTTAGCCATCCCTGTGGAAGAGCCAATGTTGATGGACTCACAGGATTAGTTTGCTGGGGCTGCAGTACCTAAGCACCACATGCTGGGGGTCTTAAACAACGGAGGTACATTGTGTCACAGTTCTGGAGGCTAGAAGTTCGAAATCGAGGTATTGGCAGGGTTGCTTCCTTCTTATGACTATGAGGAAGACTCTGTCCTGTGCCTCTTTCCTGGCTTCGGGTAGTTTGCTGGCAATCTTTGGTGTTCCTGGCCTTGTGGATGGATAACCCCAATCTCAGTCTCCATCTTTAAGTGGCATTCTGCGTGTGTGTCTCTGTGTCCAGATTTCCCTTTCTTATAAGGACACCAGTCATATTGGATTAGGGCACACCTAATGACCTCATATTACTTTAACTAATTACATCTGCAACTACCCTATTTCCAAATAAGGTCACATCCTAAGGTACTGAGACTTAGGACTTCAACACATGAATTGGGGTGGGGGGGTTACGATTGATCCTATAAAAATATGCAAGGTACTCATTAACCATGTAGACTCTGTTTCTTATAATTAACACCAATATAGATTAGTAGCATCAAATCAAAAGGATATGTAGTAGTTGGGCTTCCCTGGTGGCGCAGTGGTTGAGAGTCCGCCTGCCGATGCAGGGGACACGGGTTCGTGCCCCGGTCCAGGAAGATCCCACATGCCGCGGAGCGGCTGGGCCCGTGAGCCATGGCCGCTGGGCCTGCGTGTCTGGAGCCTGTGCTCCGCAACGGGAGAGGCCACAGCAGCGAGAGGCCCACGGACCGCAAAAACAAAACAAAACAAAACAAAAACCAAGAGTAGATACCCTTGACTTGCTCCTGATCTTAGCAGGAAAATATCCAGTTTTTCACTATTAAGTATGATTTTAGCTGTTTTGTTTGTTTGATTGGTTGGTTGGTTGATTTTTGTTGGGTTTTTTTGGTGGGGGGCACACTGTGGGGCTTGTGGGATCTTAGTTCCCCAACCACAGATAGAACCTAGGCGCTCAGTAGTGAAAGCTCAGAGTCCTAACCACTGGACCACCAGGAAATTCCCTAGCTGTTTTTCTAAATATTCTTTTTCAAATTGAGGAAATTTTCCTCTATTCCTAGTTTTCTAGGCATTTTTATCATGGGTACTGGATATACCCATGTCAAATGCTTTTTCTACATTTAACACGATCAGATTTTTTTCTTTAGCTTGTCAATGTGGTGAATTGATTTAATCAATTTTCAGATGCTGAACCAGCCTTGCATATTTGGAATAAATCTCACTGGTCATGGCGAAAGAATTGTACGAAAGAACTGTACAAAAGAATTGTAATTCTTTTTTATGTATTGGATTCAATTTGCTAATATTTTATTGAGGATTTTTGCATCTATGTTCACAAGAGATATTGGTCTATAGTTTTTCATTCTTGTAATGTCCTGTGTGATTTTGGTATTAGGGTAATGCTAGCCTCATAGAGTCAGTTAGAAAGTATGCACTCTGCTTCTACTTCCTTTAAGAAATTGTAGGAAATTGGTGCAATTTTTTCCTTAATTATTTGGTAGAATTCACCAGCAAGGCCATATGGGCCTGGTGTTTTCTGCTTTGGAACATTATTAACTATTGATTCAATTTTTTTAGCAGGCCTTTTCAGATTATCTCTTGTTCTTTGTGTGAGTTGTGGTAGACTGATAGATATGATAGATGTGGTTGACTTATTTTTAGACTCATGAAATAAACTCAAGAAATTGGTCTATTTCATCTAGTTTATCAAATGTGCCAGTATAGAGTTATTCATAATATTCCTTTATTATCTTTTTAATTTCCATAGGATTAGTGATAGCTCCTCTTTCATTTCTGATATTAGTAATTTTTATTTTTTTTTCTTAGTAAACCCAGCTAAAGGTTTATCAATTTTATGGACCTCTGCAAAGAACCAATGTTGGGTTTTGTTGACTTCCTCTGTTGAATTCCTATTTTCAACTTCATTGATTTCTCTTCTAATTTTTATTATTTCTTTTCTTTTGTTTATTTTGGATTTAACTTGGTCTTCTTTTCTAGTTTCCTAAGGTAAAAGATTAAATTAGAGATTTTGGATTCTTCTTTTCTAATACGAGCATTCAATGCTTTAAATTTCCCTGTAAGCACTGCTTTCACTACACCCCATAAGTTTTGATAAGTTACAATCTCTTTTTCATTTATTTCAAAATATTTTAAAATTTCTCTTGAGATTTCTTCTTTGACCAATGAGTTAGTTAGAAGTATGGTGTTTAACCTCCAAGTTTTTGGGGTTTTCCAAGTACTCTGTTCCAGCTATGTCTGTTATTGAATTCCAGTTTAATTTCATTACGGTCTGAAAGCATACTTTGTATGATTTTTATTCTTTTAGATTTGTTGAGGTGTGTTTATGTCCCAGAATGTGGTCTACTTTGGTGGATGTTCCATGTGAGCTTGAGAAGAACGTGTATTTTGTTCTTCACCCACACCAAAAGCATGAGGGTATTTTTCTCTGATCTTCATAGTGAGAATCTGGTAGGGCTCCTGGAAGCAAAACTCACTCAAGTCTGAGGACCCCTGCCAAAGACCCAGAGTTTTTATTAACTCTCAGACCTGCCCACACTGAGCCCCAAAGAAATTTGTCAATTACAGTTCCGGTTTTCCTACTTCAGTACTGGTTCCTGTGGAGTTTTCTGCTCCTGGGATTCTGCCCAGTAAGTTGTGATTCTCTGTGTCTGGCAGTCCCTTCAGTTTTGGGGGAGAGTGGTTTGCCCTGTGACCTGGATCTAAGAAGAGTTGTTGATTTTCAGCTAGTTCAGCTTTTTCCTTGCTGTGAAGACAGGAGGGATGTCTGCCAAGCTCCTTACATGCTAGACCAGAAAGTGGAAGTCTCACTCTGAGGCTTTTAAAATCTCTGCGTGTCAGTCTTATATCTTATCTGGATTGATGTTTCATAATGGCAGTGACCACATCTTATTAATAATACCATATAATAGTTTTCAGTGCTCAGTATATGCCAGACATCATATTAATAAGTACTTTACATATATTACATTTTGTACTACTACTACTAATAGCTAACATTTTTTTCTTTTTGCGGTACGCGGGCCTCTCACTGTTGTGGCCTCTCCCGTTGCGGAGCACAAGCTCCGGATGCGCAGGCTAAGTGGCCATGGCTCATGGGCCCAGCTGCTCTGCGGCATGTGGGATCTTCCCAGACCGGGGCACGAACCCGTATCCCCTGCATCGGCAGGCGGACTCTCAACCACTGCGCCACCAGGGAAGCCCCAAATAGCTAACATTTAATAAGTGTTTTCTATGTCCCAGGATCCATGCTAATAGCATCTCATTTATTTCTCTTAATCCTTACACCCCCCAAAAACAAGAACAAATCAAAATAAAGTGAAACCAAACAAAACCTGGGAAATAAGAACTAGTGTTAGCTGTGACAAAGCAAGAGAGAGGCATGGACATATATACACTACCAAACGTAAGGTAGATAGCTAGTGGGAAGCAGCCACATAGCACAGGGATATCAGCTCGGTGCTTTGTGACCACCTGGAGGGGTGGGATAGGGAGGGTGGGAGGGAGGGAGACGCAAGAGGGAAGAGATATGGGAACATATGTATAACTGATTCACTTTGTTATAAAGCAGAAACTAACACATTGTAAAGCAATTATACCCCAATAAAGATGTTAAAAAAAAGAAAGAACTAGTGTTAGAGATGGGGAACCGAGGTTCAGAGGGCTGGGATAACTTGCCAAAGTCCCACAGCTAGCGAGTGATGTGGTCCAGGGATCCAAAGCCAGACATGTCCGACTTTAGAACCCAGGCATCAACAACCAGGGCGTACTGCCTCCAGGTGGATTTGGTTCTATCCTCCATATGGTGTGTCTTGTATGACAAGCATCCCAAAAATGTCTTGACTGAGTGGCTCTTTAGAACAAAATACTTCCAGCTGTTCTAAAGTTTTGAAGCAGCTCTAATTAGTATAAGCATACCTCTGAGATCTGTGTTAAACTCAGGAAGTCTGCTGCCGGGTGTGTATGTGATGTGCCACTTGAAATGAGCTGCCACTCGGAATAAAACGAAAGGAGTAGACATGCTTCCTGCCTTCGAAAGATCACGGTCACAGTGAACAGTTAGAACATTCAAAGAGAACGTTCAAAGATTCTGCTTTCATAGGGCAACTCATGAACATGTGCAAACGAAAATAAATACTACATGCACAGTGTGAGGCAGTGGGAAAAACATTGACTTGGCAAAAACCTAACAGACTTGGGTTTTGAAATCGTTTCTGCCACAACTATGACTCTTAAAACTTGGAGAACATTTCTTAACCTCTCTGAGTTTTGATTTTCTCACCCATCCAATGAATACAATTAATGTCTGCCTCCTAAGACCCAAATGAAAAAAATTCATCAAAAGAACCTGTGACGGGGGAATTGAATAAATATATGTTCTCTGGCTTTTGTATTCAAGGACTATAATTTGGGGGTTTACACCTTGTGATGGGAAATGTATGACTTTCATTTGGATGGACAGATCAGATCCCATGATCCTGAGAAAGTTATGTAACCTTTCTAAACATCAATGTCCTTCCTTTTTTTTTGTTTAATTTGACAAATCTCTATTGAACATCTACTATGTTTTAGGCACTGGACTAGGCCAGCAGAGGCATGACCAACACAATCCCTACCCTCTAGGGGCCCAGAGTACTTGTCTGTAGGTACACTCATAGGGCCCCGTAGGTGCTGAAGGACAAGAGGTGCTGTGTGTAGCATACTGCTGGGCACATGGCCATTTAGTCTGCATCACAAACCTAGTCCATGAAAGATGGAAGGATGCCAATGAGAGGGGGTCTGTACTGGTTTTCTGTTGCTATAACGAATGACCACAAACTTAGTGGCTAAACAACACAGTTTTACTATATTACAGTTCTGTGGGTCAGAAACATAACATGGATCTCACTGGGCTAAAATCTAGGCATCAGTAGCACTGCACTCCTCTCTGGAGACTCTAAGGGGAGAGTAAGGGGAGAGCTGAATTATGTTCACCCCAAATTTATATGTTGAAGCCCTAACCTCCGATGTGACTCTACTTGGAGCTAGAGCTTCTAGGAGGTAATTAAGGTTAAATGAAGTCACAAGGGTGGGGTCCTAATCCAATAGGATTAGTGGCCTTGTAAGAAGAGGAAGAGAGAGAGAAATCTCTCACACTGTGTGCACATACCAAGAAAAGGCACCCCCTACAAGCCAGGAAGAGGACTTGGTCTTGACTTCCAGCTTCCACAACTGTGAGAAATAAATTTCTGTTGTTTAAGCCACTAGGCTATTTTGTTAGGGCAGCCTGAGCAGACTAATATAAGGAGAATGTTTTTTTTTTCTTTTTCTGGATTCTGGAGGCTCTTCCATTCCCTGGCTCATGGCTCTCCTCCCCCAGCCTCAAAGCCAGCAATGTCACATCTCTCTGACCACAGCTGGAAAGGTGCCCTGCTTTGAAGTGATCATGTGACTAGATTGGACCCACCTGGGTGATCCAGGAAACTACCCCCCCATGCCAAAGTCCTCAACCCTAATCACATCTACAAAATTCCTTCTGCCTTTGAAGGCGATACCCACAGTTTCCAGGCACTAGGACGTCTTTGGGAAGCCATTGCTCTGCCTACCACAGGGTCCAAGGGGGTCTGTTTGGAGTTGGGGCACAGATTCTGGAGCAACATCTTAGAAGTGCACAGAAAGAGAGATGAGAAAGTCATGCCTTGTATTTCCAGGGCACCTGTATAGCTGCTTCTCTCCCACAGAGAACATACTCAGCCAAACAGGAAGTCGTCTGGCCAGACGTTTTCCCCCCAGACATGGTTATAGTGCATGTTCCCCAAATACTGAGAGCTACCAGCTCTGGTTTGCTGGTGACTTTTCTATAGCATATACTTGTTTCTGATCATTGGTAAAAGATACCATAATTTTCAAAACTCTTGTAATGGTGTCCTAATGTCATGGGGTGTTCCAGGACAAAGTGAACCCTAAGATTTTCTCCTGGTATTGATCTTCCTGTGGTCACCTTTCCTGCCACATTCTATGCCTGAATTCTGTCCCACCTTCCTCATCGAAGCACCTGCCAATGAAAGCTTCAAAATTTCTATTCTTTATTATACAAAGCTCTAATTTTTTTTTACTTTAAACTTAAAAAAATAACTTTCAAACTTCTTTTAAACTTTCAACTATTCTCAAAGGGACATCACCTTTCAAAATCAAATACACAGTATTAGTTTCCTAGGGTTGCTGAAAATAATTATCATGAACTGGGTGGCTTAAAACAACAAAAATATATTCTCTCACAGCTCTGGAGGGTAGAAGTCTGAACTCAGGTGTGGGCAGGGCTATACTCCCTCCCAGCTCTAGGGGAGGACCCCTCCTTGCCCGTTCCACCTTCTGGGTTACCAGCAATTCTTGGCATTCTTTAGTTTGTAGACACATCCCTGCCCCATTGTCACATGGCATTTTCCCTGTGTGTCTGTGTTTTCTTTCCTTATAAAGACTCCAGTCATTGGATTAGGATGCGCCCTAATCCAGTAGGACCTCATTTTAGCTAGTTACATCTGCAAAACCCTATTTCCAATTAAAGTCACATTCTGAGGCTCCAGGTAGACATGAATTTGGGGGACCTTACTTAACCCCATATATACACTCATTATAATTATTTAACTAAATTACAGAATGGCTCTCCCTTACAAGAAATTCTGCCTTTATCCTAAGCTAAGTGGCTCAAACTGTAGCCAGTCTTGAAAAAAACACTTTTATTCTCCCCATAATCCTAAAAAAAAAACTGATTTAAAAGTCTCTGTCACTCTCTGACCTAGAAGTATTAGAATGTGATTTTTACTCTCAGGGGGAACTCAACACCATGGCCCTTTAAATTGGGCTTGAATAAATCAAGTGCCCACGCAGTGTTCTCGGGGGGTTTCACTGTTAACCTAATGCTGATGTTGGGAGTGAGAGGTTAAATATTCTTTGGGGGAATGTGAAGTTGTGTTCTAGCAGAGCTGTGCCTGTAGGATTTGTTACTTAATTGGGAGAAACAAACATGTTCCCAGTATGGATCTCAACTGCCCATATCATTGCTGTGCTTCTGAAGGTAGGTGTCGTTTTCTATGAACAGGTCAGTAGGAGTTAATGTGAGCAAGGAAAACTGTGTTTACTTCATACTAGGTGAACACTGACGACTAACTGAACTGGGCTAGGAGAACCCAACATGTTTCGGGGGGTCCATCCATCCCCTGGTATCCCAAAGCCTGGATAACAGTGTGTCTGGATGCTGGCCTGCCGTGTTCTGTAACAATGATGTCATGAGAGGCACGCAGCAAACTCACACTCCTGCAAGTGTTTCTCTGCAGGTTGTTCACACTCTAAACCACTGGGAAGAGGTCTACACTGGATGGAGCACATCACCTGGGAAGATAGGACTTACGCTGGGATGAGAAGCCAAATGTCATCCCCCTCTGGGCCATGTGGTTGCTGGTGCCCATGTGCTGAGCAGGTGAGAGGGCGTCCCCATCAGGGGAAGGTGAACTGGCCCCTTAGGGCTGACAGCTGATGAGAGTAAGGTGGGGGGAACATCCATTAGTTACCCCCTAGTGGTTTGTGTTTTTTTTTTTTTTAATGAATCTGAATATTGTTGGACAGGACATGGGGTCTTTTTGCCACAGTCACCACAAGTCCCTAATGCTTCACTCTGGCCATAAACACTACCTCTTTGTTACTGGCAAGCTGACTTTTCAGCTTACAGTAGCTAAACTAATATTGATGGTCACATTTTTAAAAAGGCACCCTGTGTTACCCACCATAGACCGATTAAACTAGAAGACATCTTGCCCACACTCCTGCTTCCAGACAGACCTCAAGCTATGATTCTTGTAAAGCTCAGGTCAAGGGGGGTCCTGTCCCCAGAAGTCCCACATCAGAGTTCCAGGAAGAGTCTTAAAGGAGAGCAACCCAGTGGGCACATACCTTAGGCCAGTCAAGAAGACAGACAAGGGGACTTCCCTGGTGGTCCAGTGGTTGGGACCTCGCCTTTCAATTGAGGGTGGTGCAGGTTCGATCCCTGGTCGCAGAGCTCAGATCCCCCACGCCTCGCTGCCAAAGAGCCAAAACATAAAACAGAAGCAATATTGTAACAAATTCAACAAAGACTTTAAAAATCGTCCACATCAAAAAAATCATTAATATCAAAAAAGAGAACATGCAAAACTCATTTCTTGGTGTGGATTTTGAGCTCAGCTAAATAAAACACTGTGCAAGGCCACACATGAACACGCTCCATACTCAGGTGGGGAAAGAAAGTGTGGCTTCCTTATTAACAATAGGAGAATGAATCTCCCTAGGGAGCCTCCCTGCCCGCACCCCTCAGGGTAACCGGGAACCAACCTTGACAATGAACAATAATTCTGTCTTTGGGCTTTAGCCGTCTCCTTCAGTTCATAATAGTCTCCTTCAGGTAAATGCTCGGGTCTTTCAAATTCTGCCTCTCCTCCTTCTATTCCCTGAGATGGCACCTGGGAATGAGGAAGTACGTATCTTCTCTTGGGAACACTGCGGTGGGGGGAGTCCCTGTGCAGTTGTTCATGGAGTCCCCATGCTGGCGGGGGTGGGGAGGGGACAGTGTCCCTGGTAGTATCCCTTCTGAGGTCTCCAGTTGTGAATCTGTCAGGGTTCAGCAAGCTTCCATACTTAACCTTGGCCGTCTCAGCTCTTGCTGGCACGGCGTGTGCACCTGTGGTCTGTCCTGCAGCCAAAACAGTGCTGTGTTCACTAAACATCTCCTTTACCTCCCGGGCACACAGAAGACTGCATGTCCCAGCCTCCCTTGCATCTGGGTCTGGTCCTATGACTAGTTCTGGCCAATGGGATGTGGACGGAGTGACAGATGGCCCTCGTGAGACTGGTCCTCAGCTAAGGAGACCAATCAGTTATTTTACTCCAGTCACCATGTCCCCCATGGTAAGCTGGCTGCAGCACCATCGAATCCTTTCCACATCCCTCCATGCAGTGTAGAACTTAACGCATCACTTCCTTGCTGCAGGGAAGACGAGGAGAGCCTGGAAGCTAAACTCAAGCTCGCTGTCTAATCAAAGCCTCTGAGTTTTCTCTGTGTGGGTCCAGAGGGCCCTGTGAAGCAGCTCCTTCCACGTTTCTAAAGGGACAAGTCAAATGCCCTCAGCTTTCAGTTTTGCCCTCAACCTATCCAAGAATTCAACCTAGAGAGCCGAGGTCAGGACACTTGTATCTCACCCCTGCTTTCCCATGTATCAAGTCTACAAATTCACATTCAAAGAAAGCAGCTCGTCCACAGGATCCCAACACTCATCCTACCAGGTCTAAGCTGGTCATTTCTAACTTGAACCAAAATACTGAAGAATCCCCTTAACTCGGCATGTTTTGAATTAATGGCTAGCCTTCTCAATCTCTGTTCCTTCTCAGGTGTTATGTGGTGTTTGAGGAGGGGGCTTCTTGCTGATGGAGGGAGGGAGCTCACGTCCATGCGCACAGGTCCAGGTCCAGCTGTGGCTCCTCCGCCTCCTTGGAGAGGCCCCTAGTCCACTGTTTGCAGTGGAAGCTGGAATTGTGGCTGGTGAGTGCGTGGTCCAGCTCTGGACCCCGTCAGAGCCTGGGATCTCCTCTGTTGACTTAGCCTCCCAACCCAGCCCTCTCTGTTGCTAAAATCTGTTTGGGACTCACATTCAGTCCCCAGCCTGGGTGACTTTCCCTGCAGCTCTTGGCTACGAGTCACTTTGCCCCAACACAGCAACCCCTCTGTCAGTTTCCCAAGGCTTCACCACTATTCCCCACCCTCGGAGCCCAGGGGTCTCCCTGGATCCTTACGTGGCGCCTGGGTATCAAGGGCTCAGGGAAGTGCTAACTTGAATTCTCTTCTCCCTCTTGGCCTGATCAGAGGAGCTCTCACTCCATGTGGGAAACATGGCCAATGTTCTCTGCTTCTAAGTCTCCCCCAATCTAAGGCGGAGGAGTCAGGACGTGCATCTCGCCATCTTCCCCATCACCATCCCTTCTCCTTCCCACAATTCCCTGGGGGCTCTCATTTCTACTTCCCATCAGCCGGGATGTCAAAGCCTCCTTCCCAAGGGGGGTCTCCACCTCCCCCTCACTTGGCTATTTTTGCAAAATTGTTGCTGTGTAATATACAGGGAACAGAAATAAAAATCTTACTGGTTTTTCTTACTTTCAAAACATTACTCTCCCACAAGCCTATCAATGACACTGAAGCTTGAACCAAAGATCCTGATTATTTTACTATGGAAAGAATGATTTATTTCCCTCAATGTTTCTGTTCTGATAAATATAACATTTCTTAGCATGCCCCACAAACTCACACTTACCTCCAACATATTCAGCGACCCCTCACCCGTGCAGGGAGCTGTGAGTGTGCAGCTGATCCAGGTGGTCTGCCATCCCCCTGCTGGACTGTCTTCATCTGCTCACACCTTCTCAGGGACCTCCTGCTTTGCCCACCCTCAGAACATTGGCACAAAGCCTGGTGGTACGCAGGGAGTCAGTGTTCCCAGCATGATGGCTAATCCCCACATTGGGGGACCAGTAACCAAGAGCCTGCAGGAAAGTATATTTCAAAGTTTAAGTACAATTTCCAGGTGTTTCTAAAGCCCAGAGCTTCCAAAGTTTTGAAAAATTAGCATTCTGTGAATGCAATTAAATCAGTCGGATGATCACCTGCACCTTTTTGCTTTGTTCTGTTTTGTACTTGGTGGCACAGAAAAGGATTGCCACCCCGCAGTGATTCTGAACTTCCAGCTTTCTCTGTTTGATCCATGTTCCATTTTCCCAGGCTACACATTTTAGCAAGATATTTTTCACAAGAGTAGAGCTGAATAATCTCCCTGCCTTTTTCTCCTAATCACTTCCTGTGCCTGTAGGCACTCATGAGTCACTGCTCTGCATGGGTGCCCTCACGTTGCTCATTCATCTTGAGAAGCATCTCCCTGCAGCTCCAGGTTCATTTGTTTGTATTTTATTTCACAAAGGCCACTTGTGCCCTGGGCCTACCTTTTATTTTAATTATAGTAATAAAAAAAAAACTAAGTCAAAGACTGGACTTGCATCCCTTTTTCCTTCTTAATTACAGGTGCCCATAGCTTATTACCTAAGATGCAAGGCGACAGGGGGAAGAGTGTGGACTTTGGGAAGACACAGACCTGAGTTTAAATTCTGGCTTTGCTATTTATCAGCTGTGTGACCTTGGACATGTCATTAAACCTCTCTCGGTCTTAGATTTTGCAGGTGTAAAACAGCAGTATGATGCTATAGGCAGAACGCTTCTCTTTCTGCCAGGTGGAAAGAAGCTCACCGAGGTTGGGACTGCAGATCCCACGTGGATAAGAGAGGACCACTGTGGCTGTCCATCGGACTTGTGTACAATGTAAGCCGGGGGGCCAAACGAGCCTTAGCCCAGTGACTCTGGGGATATTGGTAAGGAGGGAGGTGGTCCTTTCTTTGGATGAGACTAGATCTTGTTGTCTCTAGGTGTGAAAGAGTGCCCATCCTGGTGAGTGTGCTTGCTTGGATGTAAGCAATGACCACTGATGGCTGCCAGCATCACAAAAACAGAGGCCCCCAAGGGAGAGCACACCACCATGTATGAAGTACAGGAATCTGGTGAGCCTCTGGACCCAGAAGCCAATTTACAAGAAATACAGGGGACAGAGGAACATGTTAACACACACCACGGGGAGACAGTTAGTGAAATCCAGACTGTGGTCGGTTCTACAGAATAAAAGATCAATTTCTTCAACAAATAAATTGCAAGGAAAAAGTATGGAGGGGGTACCTACAAAATAAGAGAATTTAAATAGTTGTCAACCAGCACGTAGCCCTTACTTGGATCCTAATTCAAACAAACGAAAAACTGTTAAAAAACTATGATATGTAAACTAAGTGGAAGTTTGATCAATGACTAGCTATGTGATGACATTAAGGAATTATTGCACATTTTTGAGGTGTGATAATTGTATAGTGGTTATTTTTTTTAAGTTGCGTTTATTTAGAGATACTGTGTAGTAAAGAATTTAACCCTTCCCTAAGAGAGATCTGGCTTTCGTCCTCTGCTTCTAGGAGGTAACCTCTCTACACTTGGAATGTCATGCCTGAAAGGAGGGTCTTCATTTAGGGTGGGACTGGCCACACCAGAAAGTCTAATAATGTGATTGTGAGGGGCTTTGGGTCATGTGGTAGCAATTCAGCCTCCTGAGGCAAAGGGCTTGAGACTGAGCTCAGCCACACGGGCAGCAGACCGTGGAGCCCAGTAAAGCCCCTGGACCCCGAGGCCCAGGCAAGCTTCCCATGCACTCCGTGCATGTTGTCACACGCCAGTACCAGGAAAGGGAGGCTGTCCATGACTCATAGGGAGGGGGCAACTGGCAGCGCCATGTTCAGAACTTTCCTGGACCCTGGACCTTCTTCTTCCCTTGGCTGAATTTAACCCTTTGCCTGAAATAGACCATAACCATGAGTATAACAGCTTTCTGTGAGCTCTGTGAGTCCTTCTAATGAATGATCACACCCGAGGATCATTTGGGGAACACGCCTCTCTAGTTTTGCAGGGGAGGTCAGAGTGGTCCCATGAATATTGCCTGCCCTTAAATGATGCAGATACAGACTGCACTATCTTGAAGTGAAAAGTAATAATATGATGGCTGAGGTATACGGAGCAGAGTGCAGAACTATCCATGGATTGCAGGCCATTGTACGTCCTGTAGTTCCTACAATAAACAGCGAGTCTGTTTGGGGAAACCTCCGCAGTTCATGTGATAGAGCTCCTTCCTCCCGTAACCAGTGCCCCATTAGGACTCCGGGATCCACTGGCTTCTCTTGATTCCCAGGTGGAAAGGGGTCCATGGGGGTGGCCTCAGTGCGTGGGCACCAAGCTAAGGCTCCAGCACAAGCAGCCATTGGTCCCAATTAGCCAGGACTTGGTGACCAGCCGGCTGCTGTTGAGGAAAGGTCCTCTCTGGACATCCAAGGACAGCTGACAAAAGCCCTGCTGCAGGTCACAGACGGTGCCTGTTGGATGGAGTAGGGTGTGTGGTGTCTCAACAAGTGGCTCCCGGTGCTTGAAGGAGGCCCTTGGGGAGACTGTGCTGAATGTTGGGGTGCTTTGCTCTGACCAGCATCTGCGCCCCTTGTTCTGTCTGGAAATCCCCATTGTGACAGCACTTGTCTCCCATTAGAGAGATGATAAAAGACCAGGTACTCCCCCCCTCCCCAGTGAGGGGTGTGTGGGCATGACCTCAGAAAAACCAGTCCTTGAGCCTGGAGCCAGTGACTCAAGGAGGCAGGAATTATTTAGATGCCATTCCGGCAGCCAGGGTGGGGATGTTCAGTGTTATTGCAGTGCCAGTGGCAATTCCAGATGAGAAAGCTCTAGCCTCCAGGCAGCAGTGGTGGGGCCCAGGCCCAGCACCCAGGTCTCAGGGTGGCTGTAAGATGCAACCTGGCAGTGGGGGTCCAGCCTCAGTATTCAGGGCTTGGAGATGGCCGTGGCCTCAGCATCTGCATCCAGGGGCCACACAGATGACAAAGGCGTCAGCTGGTGCATTCCAGTCTCCAAGGTGGCAGCAGTGGTGGAGTCAGCTCATGCACTCAAGCTCTAGCATGTCAGCTCATGCACTCAAGGTCTAGGGTGTCAGCTCATGCATTCGGGATCCACATCTCATCCCAACCAGGCCACTCCTTTGACATGACCTTGGCTAAAAGTCCAGCCTCCTAAATCCCTTTAGCTTCTTCCCATTTTCTGATCATGGTTCCATGCTTTTCTCTTGATTTGATCAGTCAATAAATTCCTCTACTCCTTAATTTAACTGAGCTTTCTGTTTGTAACCAAGACTCTGGACCAGTTGCATAGCCCTTTGCTCACATTTTTCTCATTTCTGGCCCTGTGGCCCCATTGAATCCTGTCTGCCTCCTCTGGGGTCCACTGGCCCCTACGTGTCTCCTTCTCCCTGCATCTCTCCTGACCACTCCCACCCGAGCAAATCTTCCAGGGTCTGTGCAGAGGAAGTCCTGTCTCCTCCAGACCTCAGATGTTTCACGATGCTACTTTGTAAGGACACACACTTTTAAAATTAAAGCAAGAAAACTCCCTTTCTCTGCTTTAGAATGATCAAACTACACCCCCAAGCACATAAGGGAGTAGATACTTCAATGAGGGGAAGCAGGACAGAGGAAAAACTACCTGGAAGAAACTAACTGGTCTATAGAAAGACCTGTGTGTGAATGTTCATAGTAGCTTTAGCCCAATAGCCCAATACTGGAAACAACTCAAATTTCCGTTAACAAAAGACTAGATAAACAAACTGCAGTCTATTCATACAATGGAATACGACACAGCAACTAGAATGATAGAATTATTGCTACACACAATGAGATGGATGGATCTTATAAACATAATGTTGAAGGAAAGAAGACAGACAAAAGAGTACATAATGACAACTAACTGCTGAACAATCATCGACAGGAAGACACTGGAACTCATCAAAAAAGATACCCAGGAGAAGCCACGATTAGATGGTAGGAGAGACGCAATCACAATAAAATCAAATCCCATAACTGCTGGGTGGGTGACTCACAGACTGGAGAACACGTATACCACAGAAGTCCACCCACAGATTGAAGGTTCTGAGCCCCATGTCAGGCTTCCCAACCTGGAGGTCCGGCAACAGGAGGAGGAATTCCAAGAGAATTAGACTTTGAAGGCTAGTGGGATTTGATTGCAGAACTTCAACAGGACTGGGAGAAACAGAGACTCCACTCTTGGAGGGCACACACAAAGTAGTATGTGCATCAGGACCCAGGGGAAGGAGCAGTGACCCCCATAGGAGACAGAACCAGACCTACCTGCTAGTGTTGGAGGGTCTCCTGTAGAGGCAGGGGGTGGCTGTGGCTCACCATGGGGACAAGGAGCCATTAGCCTCACCGAAGAGCTGGGTAGGCTCCAGTACTGGTTGCCTCAGGCCAAACAACCAACAGGGAGGGACCCCAGCCCCACCCATTAACAGACAAGTGGATTAAAGTTTTACGGAGCTCTGCCCACCAGAGCAACAGACAGCTCTACCCACCACCAGTCCCTCCCATCAGGAAGCTTGCTCAAGTCTCTCAGATAGCCTCATCCACCTGAGGGCAGACAGCAAAAGCAAGAACTACCATTCTGCAGCCTGTGGAAGGAAAACCACATTCACAGAAAGATAAGACAAAATGAAAAGGCAGAGGACTATATACCAGATGAAGGAACAAGACAAAACCCCAGAAAAACAACTAAATGAAGTGGAGATAAGCAGCCTTCCAGAAAAAGAATTCAGAATAATGAGAGTGAAGATGGTCCAGGACCTTGGAAAAAGAATGGAGGCAAAGGTCAAGAAGATGCAAAAAATGTTTAAAAAAGACCCAGAAGAATTAAAGAACAAACAAACAGAGGTGAACAGTACAATAACTGAAATGAAAAATACACTAGAAGGAATTAATAGCAGAATAACTGAGGCAGAAAAACAGATAAGTGACCTGGAAGACAGAATGGTGGAATTCACTGCCGTGGAACAGAATAAAGAAAAAAGAATGAAAAGAAATGAAGACAGCCTAAGAGACCTCTGGGACAACATTAAACACACCAACATTCACATTATAGGGGTCCCAGAAGGAGAAGAGAGAGAGAAAGAAATACATGAAGATATTATGGTCAAAAACTTCCCTAACGTGGGAAAGGAAATAGCCACCCAAGACCAGGAAGTACAGGGAGTCACAGAAAGGATAAACCCAAGAAGAAACACGCCAAGTCACATAGTAATCAAATTGACAAAAATTAAAGGCAAAGAAAAAATTTTAAAAGCAACAAGGGAAAAATGACAACATACAAAGGAACTTCCATAAGGTTAACAGCTGATTTCTCAGCAGAAACTCTACAATCCAAAAGGGAGTGACACAATATACTTAAAATGATGAAGGGGAAGAACCTACAACCAAGTTTACTCTACCTGGCAAGGATCTCATTCAGATTAGATGGAGAAATCAAAAGCTTTACAGACAAGCAGAAGCTAAGAGAATTCAGCACCACCAAACCAGCTCTACAACAAATGCTAAAGGAACTTCTCTAAGTGGGAAACACAAGAAAAGAAAAGGACCTATAAAAACAAGCTCATAACAATTAAGAAAATGGTAACAGGAACATACATATCGATAATTACCTTAAACATGAATGGATTAAATGCTCCAACCAAAAGACACAGGCTCGCTGAATGGATACAAAAACAAGACCCATATATATGCTGTCTACAAGAGATCCACTTCAGACATAGGGACACATATAGACTGAAAGTGAGGGGATGGAAAAAGATATTCTATGCAAATGGAAATCAAAAGAAAGCTGGAGTAGCAATACACATATCAGATAAAATAGACTTTAAAATAAAGACAACAAGAGACAAAGAAGGACACTACATAATGATCAAGGGATCAATCCAAGAAGAAGATATAACAATTATAAATATATATGCACCCAACATAGGAGCATCTCAATACATAAGGCAACTGCTAACAGCTATAATAAAGGAAATCGACAGTAACACAGTAATAGTGGGGGACTTTAACACCTCACTTACACCAATGGACAGATCATCCAGACAGAAAATTAATAAGGAAACACAGCTTTAAATGACACAATAGACCAGGTGGATTTAATTGATATTTATAGGATATTCCACCCAGAAACAGCAGATTACACTTTCTTCTCAAGTGCACATAGAACATTCTCCAGGATAGATCACATCTTAGGTCACAAATCAAGCCTTGGTAAATTTAAGAAAATTGAAATCATATCAAGCATCTTTTCTGACAACAGTGTGATATTAGAAATCGATTACAGGGAAGAAAACGTAAAAAACACAAACACATGGAGGCTAAACGATATGTTACTAAATAACCAAGAGATCACTGAAAAAATCAAAAAGGAAGTCAAAAAATACCTAGGGACAAATGACAACAAAAACACGATGATCCAACACCTATGGGATTCAGCAAAAGCAGTTCTAAGAGGGAAGTATATAGTAATATAAGCCTACCTCAAGAAACAAGAAAAATCTCAAATAAACAATCTAATCTTACACCTAAAGGAACTAGATAAAGAAGAACAAACAAAACCCAACGTTAGCAGAAGGAAAAAAATCATAAAGATCAGAGCAGAAATAAATGAAATAGAAACAAAGAAAACAGTAGCAAAGATCAATATACCTAAAGCTAGTACTCTGAGAAGATAAACAAAATTGATAAACCACTAGCCAGACTCATCAAGAAAAAGAGGGAGAGGACTCGAATCAATAAAATTAGAAATGAAAAAGGAGAAGTTACAACAGACACCACAGAAATACAAAGCATCCTAAGAGACTACTACAAGCAACTGTATGCCAATAACATGGACAACCTGGAAGAAACTGACAAATTCTTAGAAAGGTATAACTTTCCAAGACTGAACCAGGAAGAAATAGAAAATATGAACAGACCAATGACAAGTAATGAAATTGAAACTGTGATTAAAAATGTTCCAACAGGGCTTCCCTGGTGGTGCAGTGGTTGAGAGTCGGCCTGCCAATGCAGGGGACACGGGTTCATGCCCCGATCCGGGAAGATCCCACATGCCGCGGAGCGGCTGGGCCCGTGAGCCATGGCCACTGAGCCTGCGCGTCTGGAGCCTGTGCTCCGCAATGGGAGAGGCCACAACAGTGAGAGGCCTGCATACCGAAAAACAAAAAAAAAAATCTTCCAACAAAAATCCAGGACCAGATGGCTTCACAGGTGAATTCTATCAAACATTTACAGAAGAGCTAACCCCCATCCTTCTCAAACTTCCAAAAAATTGCAGAGTAAGGAACACTACCAAACTCATTCTATGAGGCCACCATCACCCTGATACCAAAACCAGACAAAGATACTACAAAAAAAGAAAATTACAGACCAATATCACTGATGAATATAGATGCAAAACTCCTCAACAAAATACTAGCAAACAGAATCCAACAATGCATTAAAAGGACCATACACCATGATCAAGTGGGATTTATCCCAGGGATGCAAGGATTCTTCAGTATATGCGTATCAATCAATGTGATACACCATACTAACAAATTGAAGAATAAAAACCATATGATCATCTCAATAGATGCAGAAAAAGCTTTTGACAAAATTCAACACCCATTTATGATAAAAACTCTCCAGAAAGTGGGCACAGAGGGAACCTACTTCAACATAATAAAGGCCATATATGACAAACCCACAGCAAACATCATTCTCAATGGTGAAAACTGAAAGCATTTCCTCTAAGATCTGGAACAAGACAAGGATGTCCACTCTCACCATTATTATTCAACATAGTTTTGGAAGTCCCAGCCATGGCAATCAGAGAAGAAAAAGAAATAAAAGGAATACAAATTGGAAAAGAAGTAAAACTATCACTGTTTGCAGATGACATGATACTATACATAGAGAATCCTAAAGATGCCACCAGAAAACTACTAGAGCTAATCAATGAATTTGGTAAAGTTGCAGGATACATAATTAATGCACAGAAATCTCTTGCATTCCTATACACTAATGATGAAAAATCAGAAAGAGAAATTAAGGAAACAATCCCATTCACCATTGCAACAAAAAGAATAAAATACCAAGGAATAAACCTACCTAAGGAGGTAAAAGACATATGCTCAGAAAACTATAAGACACTGATGAAATAAATCAAAGATGACACAAACAGATGGAGAGATATACCATATTCTTGGATTGGAAGAATCAATATTGTGAAAATGACTATACTACCCAAAGCAATCTACAGATTCAATGCAATCCCTATCAAATTACCAATGACATATTTTACAGAACTAGAACAAATCATCTTAAAATTTGTATGGAGACACAAAAGACCCCGAATAGCAAAAGCAATGTTGAGAAAGAAAAACGGAGCTGGAGGAATCAGACTCCCTGACTTCAGACTATACTACAAAGCTACAGTAATCAAGACAATATGGTACTCTCACAAAAACAGAAATATAGATCAATGGAACAGGATAGAAAGCCCAGAGATAAACCCACACACCTATGGTCAACTAATCTATGACAAAGGAGGCAAGGATACACAATGGAGAAAAGACAGTCTCTTCAATAAGTGGTGCTGGGAACACTGGACAGCTACATGTAAAAGAATGAAATTAGAACACTCCCTAACACCGTACATAAAAATAAACTCAAAATGGATTAGAGACCTAAATGTAAGACTGGACACTATAAAACTCTTAGAGGAAAACATAGGAAGAACACTCTTTGACATAAATCACAGCAAGATCTTTTTTGATCCACCTCCTAGAGTAATGGAAATAAAACCAAAAATAGACAAATGGGACCTAATGAAACTTAAAAGCTTTTGTGAAGCAAAGGACACTACAAACAAGACGAAAAGGCAACCCTCAGAATGGGAGAAAATATTTGCAAACGAATCGACTGACAAAGGATTACTCTCCAAGATATATAAACAACTCAATATTAAAAAAATCAAACCACCTGATCAAAAAATGGGCAGAAGACCTAAATAGACATTTCTCCGAAGAAGACATACAGATGGCCAAGAAGCACATGAAAAGCTGCTCAACATCACTAATTATTAGAGAAATGAAAATCAAAACTACAGTGAGGTATCACCTCACACCAGTTAGAATGGGCATCATCAGAAATCTACAAACAACAAATGCTGGAGAGGGTGTGGAGAAAAAGGAACCCTCTTGCACTATTGATTGGAATGTAAATTGATACAGCCACTATGGAAAACAGTACGGAGGTTCCTTAAAAAACTAAAAATAGAATTACCATATGCCCCAGCAATCCCACTACTGGGCATATACTCAGAGGAAACCATAATTCAAAAAGGCACGTGCACCCCAATATTCATTGCAGCACTATTTACAACACCCAGGTCATGGAAGCAACCTAAATGCCCATTGACAGAGGAATGGATAAAGAAGATATGGTACATATATACAATGGAATATTACTCAGCCATAAAAAGGAACGAAACTGGGTCATTTGTAGAAACGTGGATGGATCTAGAGACTGTCATACAGAGTGAAGTAAGTCAGAAAGAGAAAAACAAATATTGTAGGTTAATGCATATATGTGAAACCTAGAAAAATGGTACAGATGAACAGGTTTGCAAGGCAGAAATAGAGACACAGATGTAGAGAACAAATGTATGGACACCAAGGGGGGAAAGCGGCCGGGGGGGAGGGGGAGGGGGGGAGATTGGGATTGACATGTATACACTGATGTGTATAAAATGGATGACCTATAAGAACCTGCTGTATAAAAAATAAAATAAAACTCAAAAAAAAAAAGAAAAAAGAGTACATAATGTATGCTTCCAGTTACGTGAAGTTTTAGAACAGGCAAAGTTAAATGATGTTAATATAAATTAGAAAGTGGTTGTCTGTGGTCTTGGAGAGGTGGGAATTGATTGGGAAGGGTGCAAAGAAACACTGATGGTGAGGAAAACGTTCGTTATCTTGAAGGGGGTGTGAGCTACACAGGCGTATTATACGATTGTCAAAACCCAAGATCTGCAGGTTGCGATGAATATAAATTATGATTCAAGGTCTTAAAAGACAAAGCGGGGAGAGGCAGAGGCCTGGGGTGAACTTGCCGTCTCACTGTGTTGGCTTCCTGTCCAATCTGCCCACTTATTGGTAGATTACAAAATAGAACACTTCCCAAGGACTTCAAGGTCTCCCGGTGCAGCAGAGCCCATCCCAGCGGCCAGAGGGCTGTCTTCTGACAGAGTGGGGGAGCTGGCTGTCAGACGTGAACGCGCCCTGGGCATGCAGCAAATTGGTGAAGAGCCCCTCGGGGTTGTGGGTGAGGCAATGACGGTAGCATCTGCTGCAGTTAATCCCTCCTATGTCACCTGCCGCCATCGCCCACCCCGAAGGCTATGACGATCCCAGGCAGTGATGGAAAATGTCTGAGGGCGAAGGTCACGCGCTCCATGAGCGCAGTTGCTTTTCAGAGTCAGGTTATCAGAAGCCCGCCTGAAACCTTTAGGGAGTAACAGAGAGGGAGAAGGTGGAGAGAGGAGGGGAAAGGGGGACAGAAACCAAACAAGAGGTCCCCAAACCTGAAAGACAAAGCAACAACAACCAGACGCTAATGCTGAGCGCAGACAGTCCCGGGCCGGGGTTCTCGTTGCCTCTGCACAAGCCTCCACTGAAACACAAACACCCTGTGGAGACAAGTGGCACATGCATGGGCACACGTGTGCATGCACACACGCATACTCTCTCATTCATCCAGCAGCCTGGCTGAGTCTTCCCCGGTGACCGTCCCGTAAGCTCATCTCCAGGTGACACCTGGCTGGCTCTTCGTGCACACACAGCACAGTGGGACCGGGCGGAAAGAGGACTCCCTGGGGTGGGTAGCATCACATTTTAAGTGGACAAGTTCTATTTTCGGAAGGAGGTGGAAGTAGCCAGTGGAAGGCTTTTACATATTGCAAATCACGAGGGTTTCCCTGTGCACCCACGGGGGCTGAGCTCTGGCGTTCGCCCGATGTAAGCTTTTAGTCATTCTTGCTTTGGCCGACTCTTAGTGAATTACTACTAACAACCGCCAAGTCGGGTGGGAGGGGAGAACTCCCTTGTTGGCTGAACTTTAAGAAAATAGGCCTTCTTACTGCCTCTGGCAGAGATGAAAGAGTTTCAATGTGATCAGGGACGGGAGAATGTGTTGGACAACCTCCTGAATCTTCTTACTGTTCCTAAATGAAAACCCTAAGCAGGTCCAGTCCCATAAAGCCTTACAGATAAGCCTAAGGTTGTGTGTGTGTGTGTGTGTGTGTGTGTGTGTGTGTGTGTGTGTGTGTGTGTGTGTGTGTGTGTGTGTGTGTGTGTGTGTGTGTGTGTGTGTGTGTGAAGGTGTTTTCATGCCTTAAATTCACACATTTTTAAGAATCTCCTATTTTGCATGCCCTACCCTCACCCGCTTCCATGGGGATCTCTGCTCCTAGTCCCTGGTGTAGGGCAGCAGACCCCTGTCCCCACCCCAACTGAGTCGGGACACACACACAAGGGTGTGGGCACGGGCCATGTGATGGGAAAAGCCTGGGTACCAGGCTAAGGCGTGAGGATACGGATTGCATGGCTGGCAACAGGATTCATTCAATGTGCACCTGACCCACTCCTCCTGCTGGGGCCCACCATCCCATCTGTGATTGCGTGAGATCGCAGCCTGGGAAACAGCAGGGCTCTGAATGGGGACTAACTGATACGAGGCTCCGGGTTGGGGGTGGAGAAAATGACATACACAATGCGATAAGCCACTGGCCTCTCTCACTCCAGCTGCTCCCAGGTTGATGTTGCAGGTCTGGTTTTCTACCTTCTTACTGGGTTCGTTGAACAAAGTGTTGGGCTGCCTGCCGGGCTGACAACATGCAGGAGACCAGGGGTCCCCCTGCCCTTAAGGAGCTTCGCCATCTTAAATAAGCAATGCAAGAACAGAGCGGTGTGCTGGAGCGTTCATGAACACGTCTTTGTCTTCTGCTGAAAAGCTGGTACAAATAGCCTAAAGCAAACAGGATTGTTCAAGAAAAGCAGCTCTTGTTGGCTTTCTCACTGGAAAACTCCCCACGGGTCCTCCCAGTGGCCAGGCCTCCGTGGGCTCGGCTGCTGCTAGCACAGCCCACGGGAGGTTGGTTGTCTGGTTTCTTGGGCATCTCATTGCCCTTCTCTCTCCCAGGCCAGAGCATTCACCTCTCTGAGAGGTCAGTTCTCCACAGTTCTAGGTCGGCTTCCCCTTCAAAAGAAGGCATCAGGCAGGCCAAGGTGAAAGAAAGCAGGGAAAGAGACAATTTTTCATAGTCCAAAGGTGAAGCTTAGGATTCAAGAGGGAAAGAAAGAAAATAAAACGGAAGCAAAGGCAATGTCAGTTGTTCACAATGGAGCGGCACATGGGAACGTGTCTCCCACACTTTCCTGCACATTTAAAATTATTCTCAGGGACTTCCCTGGTGGTCCAGTGGTTAGGACTCCGCGCTTTCACTGCCGAGGGCCTGGGTTCGATCCCTGGTCAGGGAACTAAGATCCCACAAGCCACGTGGTGTGGACAAAAAAAAACCCAGTTTTTCCTTAATGGTGAAACCTTTTTTCTTAGAATGAAGCTAGACTAACACAACATTGTAAATCAACTATACTCCAATAAAATTTTTAAATAAATAAATTAATTAAAATATTAAAAATTATTAAAATTTTAATTTTATTAGAATTTTAAATTATTAAAAATTAAAATTATTCTCAAATGAGAAGTTTGCCCAAAAGTAAACTACAAGAGAAACAGATCATCGCACCATGGCGATTAAGAGGCTCTGGAGTCTAATACAGGCGGGTTTGGGTCTCTTGGCACGTGACCTGGACTGGTCAGCTGTCCCCTCTGGGATCCAGTCGGCCCAGTGCCAGCAGTGCTCTCTGCGGGGGGCTTAGGGCAGAGTTACTAAGATCGCAGTGCCTGGCCCAGAGGAGGGGCTCAGGAAAAGCCCACTCTTACCCTTCTGAATACTAATGAACAGGTGCTTGGAGAGAGCTAGGACCCCACCCGTGAATCCCTCTAATGGGGGTCGGGGGGGGTGAGGCCTCTAGGACCCGCACCTGTGCCCAGAAATCAGATGATTTTCTGTGTGTGTGTGTGACGTGTGAAACCAAGAGAAGCAGACATATAATCTACCATGAGCTTGGGAAACTGGAAATCTTTGTTCTAAAAGAATTCCGTTTATGAATAACTATACTTCCTAACTGTATGCAAAGTTAAGCTGAGCCCAGCACTGTCTAGAGAAGGCCAGACCCTTAATGTGTGTCTCTGTTTTCCAACACAGCTATTGTCCAGCTCCGTTGAAGGAAAGAGTGGCTTTTCTTTTCCTTTTAAGAAAACCCCTTTAATTCCCTGGGCTGTTTATCAGAGCCAGAATTAAAAAGCTTCCTTAGTCCTTTTCTTTGAATCTGAATCCTCTTTCCCCCTATACACACTGACTGTCCAATCATGAAGCAAGTTTATTTAAGAATTTAAAATGAGCATGCAATGAATGATCTTACTCTATAAAATGCTTATAAATGTATATAATATAGAATAATACCAGCTTTAACCAATTCTCTCTCCCAAGGTAAACAGGCTTCCTAATTCATGTCAGTAGCGCTCCTTTCCTTGACAGTCTTATGAATCTTTAAGGAAGTGAAGGAACTGGGAAATAAAGATGTAAAAAGCACTGGATTTCTCTGGATAACAAAGTGTGAGGAAATTTTGGAGTTGCTGATCAGGATGGGGCTGAGAATAGAAGGTGGGATAATAGCTGGAAGCTGGACCCCACACTGGGAGAAAAAGCTGGAGACCTGTGTAATAAAACAGGAAACGCAGTCTTCAGTTTAGGCTGGCGTTTCTCTTCACGTTAAGGTAGCATTTGACTCAGGCCTAAACAAATGGAACTTTTTTTTGTTTTGTTTTTTTACATGACAGTAAGTCCAAATTTGATGTTCAGGGATGGTCTAGCTGCTCTGTAATGTCCTCAAGAGCAAAAATTCTTTCTGTCTTCCTTGGCATATGCTTTTTTTCCCCATTATGGTCACAAAGAGGCTGCTGTACCTCCAGGCATCCCAATCACCTCCCAGGCAGAAAGAAGATAAAAGAACAAAGGAGTCAGGATATGGTGTCTCTATTAGGAAAGCAAAGGCTCACCCTGTTAGACAGAGTGTGTCACACTCTTAGCTACAAGGGAGTCTGAGGAAGTGACTATTTTCAGTTGAGCATGTCACCACCACAAACAAAATTGGGGTTCTGTAATTAACAAAGAAGGAGGAATGGCTATTAGTTAGGGACAAAGCAGGTCTGCCACAGTGCTGCTGCCCCATGGGCCCCCCAAGCCCCCGAGGGCCTGCAGTGAGTGCCTGCAGAGACCTTGCGTGGGTGGTTGGGTGGTGGGGACAGAGGGATTGAGCCCCGTGTCTGTACAGGTGCAGAGCAGGTGAAGGCAGCGGCCAAGGGAAGTGAGCTACAGCTCTGCTCAAAATTCCCTTGGAAGCAAGAGCACAGAGCTAGACATGAGCATGAAAACACAAAGCCTCTGGGAGGAGATGAAAGAGGAAGCTGTGTCTGTTGGTCATTACTTTGTCATTATTGTTGATGGTGTTAATGATGCTGATGATAGATAGATAGATAACAGACAGAAAGATGATAGATAAATAGATAATAGATAACATCTACTGAATGCTACTACATTCTTTGCACTGTTCTATGTGCTTGTTCTATTTTATCTTAATTAATCGACCCAAGAAATAAAAGAAAATTATCCCAGTTTTACCAATGAATGCCTGGAGGCTGAAAAGGTTATTTTCTTAGCTTAGTAACCTAAAGTTCTCAGCCCCTTTTGTACATGCACTGCCAAGGCTTGGGCTCCAGAATCTGCCCACCTTATCCTTGCCTGGCGCTAAGCCCCTGCCTTCCTACAGCAGCCGGCATGTAGCTCTGACACATGGTACCTCGACCTTAATTGATGTTCTGCTTGAATCCTGGAGGAGACCCACTTCCTTTTCTCCCTCTGAACATTTAACCTCTGATGAACTCAATCTCACAACAGAGTGGTTTCCTTGCACACATTAATTAATTTATCCTCAAAACTGCCTCCACAGGGATGGGAAGTAGACCAGCCTGAACGCAAGTGTACAGGCTCCCAGCCATCTCTTCTCTTTATCTCATCCCTAACACTCCAAAATATTATAGAAGGAACACAGGATGACTTGTTCTAGTCGATTGGCAATGCCCTTAAGTAATCAGCCTGTTTTTCCTGAAGGAGAGGAAGAAGGAGAATCTAAGAAAGGAAAAGACTCAGGAAAGCTTCAGAGGGTGACATCACTGCCAGAGCACTCAGTGGCCGAGGAGAGGGAGACTCCACCAAAGTCCACACCGGGGCCTGACTGGACAATTTACATGAATCACAGAGTTACAAAATCAGCATCGTTTACCAGCCAACTAATCAAACCCTCATGCGTGGGCTACTTCCCAGGAAGAGACAGTGGAGTTTCACTCCAGTGCCCCCTCACATCTGGGGTTACTTTGGGCCTCAGTTTCCTCGACCATAAAATGAAAAATGTGTGATTCTAGGGCTTCCCTGGTGGCGCAGTGGTTGAGAATCTGCCTGCTGATGCAGGGAACACGGGTTCGAGCCCTGGTCTGGGAGGATCCCACATGCCACGGAGCAACTAGGCCCATGAGCCACAACTACTGAGCCTGCGTATCTGGAGCCTGTGCTCCGCAACAAGAGAGGCCGCGATAGTGAGAGGCCCGCGCACCGCGATGAAGAGTGGCCCCCGCTTGCCGCAACTAGAGAAAGCCCTCGCACAGAAACGAAGACAACACAGCCAAAAAATAAATTAATTAATTAAAAAAACGAATGTGTGATTCTAGTCTAGTTCTACAAGTCTATGTTCTTCCTAGAGCTTCTAAGTTCCAGAAATCTGTTGCTACCCACTTGGCCCAATAAATAAATATTTGTTTGTCCTGGTGCACAGATGTAGCCAGCAATCATGGTCACGGGTCTCCAAGAAGTTAGCAAGCCTATTTTTGGAAGGATAATCCCCAGCTGGGGTGTCAAAAAAAAAGGACAAATCATCAACTAATAATTCAGCCTTCGGTATTTCAAACACATCATAAAATGAACGGCGAGGGATTTTATAGACTTGGGTTGATGGAATCTGCCTTATATGCAGAAGAGTCCAAACACATCATAAAAAATAAAAAAGACCTTCCAAACTCATAAGTAAACATCTCCAAGTGCATCTTGTTTTCCTGGTGCATTCTTCAATTTCGCTGGCCAAAGTGGGTTCGTGATGAAACCTGGATTTCACAACTTTTGTTTCAAATATTCCCGGCACCACCAGGGAAGGTTGGCTTTCAAAATGAACACTCAGGCGTTTGGTGGGTGACAGGGTAGCAACAAGCACAGGCATAGCATTTCCCTTGTAGGCCTTCTACATCTCCACCTTCTTTCTCCCTCCTGCCACAGTGCCAGGCCCACCAGGCCAGAAATTCAAGAAAAACCCGGCGGGGTAGTGCTGGTAAGAAAAGCAGAACGCCATTGCCGAGGATGCTGTTAGTACCCAGCTCACATTCCCTCGAGACTTACCATTCTCGTGTGTGTCAACTCAACACCTTCCAACTGTAAGAGGCTTTCCCAGACCAAGAGCCTTTTCTGGTCCCTGGAGCCCTGTCTGCCTGGGCCCTGGAGGCTGGAAGCGCCAGAGGAAACGCTCTCTGGAAGCAGTCTTAAACCGTTAGCAGATAGGAGCAGTGGACAAATGTCCCAGCTTCCCCGCACCTTGGAGGAGTCAACTCTGAGGCAAGTTTCTCACTGTCTCCGAGTTCTCCAGTGGGATGGCCCCCCAGGTGCTCAATAACACACAGGCTGTGTTTTTTTTCCATTCTCTGTCTCACTTCCCTGCTCTCCTGTCAGTACTTCCTGGGATCACCTCTCAAGTAAACTACTGACTCCTTGGAAGCTCAACCTAAGAAAGCCATTCAGTGTAGTTTGAAAGGTAATCACATTTTTACATGCATACACATTCAGGCATAGACATGTATATATATATACGACTTTTCCAGGTAAGATTTAAGGGAGCCCCACCTTATTGATTGCAGTGAGACCTAAAAAAGAAAAAAATAGCTTATCCTTCAGGAAGTTACATCCTTGCATTACACAGTAGTTCCTTTCATTTCTTTTTCTTATTGCAAAAGCGATAAATGCTTATCACAGAAAAAATTAAAATATAGCTAAGCAAATAGGATAAAATTTAGATCATCAGTAATCTTAACACCCAGGTTGGATCACTGTTGATATTTTGGTGAGCATCTTTCCACATACAAGGATGAATGTGTGTGTGTGTGTGTGTGTGTGTGTGTGTGTGTACACATACTCACAAACAAAATCATCATGTTTACACTGTTTAGAATTCATTTTCTTCCATTTAACAATGTCTTAAGCATCTTCCACATAAATATTCTGCAGCTACTTCATTTTAATAGTAGAATAGTTTTCTATTGTACAGGACTGCCTTAATTCATTTAATCAATTGCCCTTCATTGGACACTCAGGCTGGCATTTCATGTTTAAAACAGACATCAGTTCTGTCGATCCTCTCCACAACACTGTGGAAAGTTCGGGTCAAGCAGAACAGGGACTGTTTGACAGATGAGCCAGCCGGGGCCCATCTCATAAAGGAGGCAAGAGTAAGACGTATGAAGCATTACAAGGACCATTAAGTACTAAACTCTGTGGAACTGAAGATGCCAAGTTACCCCCTACCCCGCACACACCCCTTTAATGAGGCCTCCATTCATGCACCCCCAGATCAATGGGTGTCATGCCATGTCACCCTAATCTTCTGGGTCACCATTGATTGAGTGAGGATGGACCCCTGACCCAGGGTGAAGTGGTCCATTGGCTGGCCAGACTTACGGTTTGTGTGCCCTGGTTCAAAAGGGTAAACTGGGTCAACCAAAGTCTTCTCGTCCCAAGAATTGGAACCAAGAGATTAAGAGGAAGGTTTCTGGTCAGTTGTGGGTGCAGTGAGCATCACGAGTTGAGGACAGGGGAGCCATGGGGAAGTAAAGATTGGGTAAAAATAACAGAGAGAAACAAATAAGGAGGGAGCAGTGGGGTGGAGCTGGAGATGCAGGAAAGGCCAGCTCCCTTCTCAGAATTGACCCATTCACACGCATCCTGAAGCCTAGTCATTCAACCCATGCCTATTCCTTCCTGAATTCTTGAATACATTTCCCATAGACTACCTTTATTTTGTTATTTCTTAACTTGAGCTCATCTGAGTGTGAATCTATTCTTCATCAATGAAAGATTTCTGACTTGGATGTAAAGACTACAGACCTATATAGACAGGGGAGTCAGCAAGTGTTGGAATCACTGGAGATATTCATGGCGGAAGCAAGATGTACCCAGGCCTTAGGAATGTGAGGGGTTTGGATGGTGGCGATGAGCCAGAAGACGGGCAGGGATGATGGGGCAAGCTCGGCTGGTCTGAGGGAAGGTCCTTGCGAGTTCCCACACCAGGTCCTTTTGGAAGAAGGAGGGGTACGGGCAGTTGGGGAGGAAGAGCCTCAGTGAAGACCAAGAGAGACCTCCGGTTCACGGCAGAATCCCTAAACAGTGTGAAGAAACTAAATGCCCAGGGAAGAGCCCACCAGCATCACCTGATGGCTAAAACCTGGAGGGCGCTGGTCCCTCTGTCTGGGTGAGGAGTAGCTTAGGAAGTGAGGTGGTGGGAGAGAGGAATAGAGTCATGCATCCTGGACACCTGAGACCTGCTGTGCTGTAGGTTATCCTCCCCCGCTGCCTCGGTTTCCCCACCCACAGGATAGAGCCACTGTAATTCTCTTCTGCCACTCACAGCTCACCTGGAATTCCTCCACTAATTACATATCAACCCTGCTATATCCCCATCCTGGTGCCGGAAAAAGACTTCCCAGAATTAAGGCACCCCAATCACAGGGAGATCAAAGAGAGTAGCACAGCTTTGTCCTTGAGAGCATTAGAAAGTCAAGGACGCCAACATTTCTGAATGGGAATAATGTCGCTAATGAAAAATTTCTAAGGTAGCCAAGGAAGTTCATAATGCTTATGGGCAGATATTGGTGGCAAGAAACACAATTTCTTCAAATCCCTTCAATGTGGGTATTATTAACAACGTAGGAATGTAAGGCACTGCTCCCCCGGGAAAGTGAAAACCTGTGCCTTCACCCACTGCCAATCAATCAATCAGTCATCAATGAATCAATTAAGACTTAGACTTGGTTTCCAGTCCCAGGTTTGCCATCATGAACGTAAGTAAATCATTCCCCTCTTGGAGTGGAGGTGGGACCAGGTAATGGTGAAGATGTCACCCAGGGGGAATGCCCCACTTCTCCTAGTCACCCCTGAGCACTGGGCTGTGCGCTGGTGCAAAGCAAAAAGAAAGTGAATTGAAGTTGTTGGGGGAAACCCATTACCCCACCCACCCACCCCCCACCCCCGCTGGTGCTTCCTTGAGAGACCTTGCACACACCTGCCCACAGGGGGCAGCACACTGCTGACCCCCTCTCCTCCCCTCCCCCTCCCCTGTGCCCCTTGGTCCAGCTCCACCAGTGATGAGGCTGATGGTATATTTGATCCCTCCACTGTGCCGCATCCAAACTCCTCACTATGGACTAGAAGGCCCCAAATGACCCAGCCCCCCCGCCCCCCGGTTGTCCCCTCTTTATCTTTTCTTGTCGCCCTCTGCCCTGTCAGGCAGTCACCCTGCTCGTCAGGCACACGAAGCCCGCTCCTGCCTCTGGGACAGTGGCCTTGTCGCTCCAAGACTCCCAGGATCTCCAACATCCTTCTTGTACAGCCAGTCCTGCTACAACATGGCCTACGTCTTCCTGAAAGTCACCGAGCTGTGCAGAATCATGCCAACCAAACCACAGGGTTTACAGGGCCATGGGCCTGGGGCACAGCATTCAAAACTGTCAGTGACGCATTAAAAAAGATTGGAACCTGGGCTTCCCTGGTGGCGCAGTGGTTGAGAGTCCGCCTGCCGATGCAGGGGACACAGGTTCGTGCCCTGGTCCGGGAAGATCCCATATGCCGCGGAGCAGCTGGGCCCGTGAGCCATGGCCGCTGAGCCTGCGCGTCCGGAGCCTGTGCTCCGCAACGGGAGAAGCCACAACAGTGAGAGGCCCGTCTACCACAAAAAAAATAAATAAAAAAAGATTGGAACCTAATAAGAATGGTGGCCCAGTTTTACACATGTAAGTGGTTGAGAAATACATAAATATGACCATAACTGTGTCCCTTAACCTAGAAAAAGGCCTGAAGTTTGCTTGTGGAAGTGGACGTCGGCAGGGTGGTAGCTTGGGATTACTGTGAATGGGGTGGGGGGAGGTTTTCTGGAATCGGACAGAGGCTGATCAGGAGCCATGCACGGGCACGGCGGGTCACGAACGCCCTGAGCCCAGGGAGCCGGCAGGTGCTGGAGGCCCACGCGTGTGCCTCGACTGTATTCCTTCGCAGCTCAGTTCAGCTGGGTGCAGTTTTCTGTGTTTCCCCAGTGTTTTTGCAAATGAAATCACACATCAGCAAATGCAAAACTTGTTTCCTAATATAGCAATCCCACTGGACGCAGTCACATTCCAAAACAAGCATGATAGCAGAATATCCCAGGTTCAGCGGCTACCCCTTCCGGCAGCCTTCACCCGCTGCCCAGTCAGAAGGGCCTCTCCCCCCGCCCCACCCCGACACGGGGCTCCACTCCCTCCTCTGTACGAGTATCAACATCTGAAAGCATCTTGGATTTTAGTTTTTGGTTCTTCCTCACTAGCCTCTAAGCTTCATGGGGGGAGGGATGCTCCCCCAACCCCATCCAGCACCTGTGTCCCAGCACCCCGATCAGTGTCCTGCACAGGGTAAATGTAAATAATAAATATTTACTTATTTATTAATTTGGCCACGCCTCTCGGCTTGCAGGATCTTAGTTCCCCAGCCAGGGATCGAACCCATGCCCCCCTGCAGTGGAAGTGCAGAGTCGTAACCACTGGACCACCAGGGGATTCTCAACAAATATTTAAATAATACTTAAATTTGTGTTTCTCATCACATATGAGAAGCCCCCGGGGAAAGGGTGTATGCTGAGCAGTGCCACCCCCCTCCCACCCCAGCCCTTCAATAAAAGTCAGTGAGAAAATCTGATTTTTTTTTTCTACCTTCAGATTTGTCCCAGTTACCATCGCTGCATAAGAGGTTACACCCAAAGGAGAGAATAAGACAACCATTTCGTTAGACTCTTGAATTCGCGGGTCAGGAATCTGAACAGAGCCCAGGGGGCTGGCTCGTTTCTGCTCTGCTATGTCTGGACCTCGGCTGGGGGGACTTGAAGACTGGGAGCGACTCCACAGCGGGGGCTGGCCCCTCATGGTTCTGGGGCCGCACCTGGGATGCCTCAGGACAGGGGGCTGCCTGCTGGAGGGCCCCCCATGACCCCTGTGTGTGGTGTGGCTTCCTCACAGCATGGTGGACTCCGGGAAGTTGACTTCCTAGCGTGCCAGTGCACAAAGAGGGAGCCTGGGTCACCTCTCACGACCCAGCTTCACGAGTCACGTAGAGGCATTTCTGCCAACCCTGTTAGTCAGACACCGTCACAGCTGCGGAACAATTTCTAACGTGATGCCACAAAGATGTTTGGCCCTGATCCATGGAACCTATGAGGATGACAGGTATCACACCCATGGTTAGGTCATATTAGACAGAACAGGTGACCTTAAGATAGGGAATTATGCAGATGGGCCCAATCCAATCACAGGAACCCTTAAAAGCAGAGACTGCTTTGGCTGATGGAAAAAGAGGGAGCCGGCAAGATTAAACATGGAGTGCAAAATTTCCAAACCAATTGAAGGAGCTTAAAAAAAAAAAAGAAAAGGAAAAGAAAACAATCCAGAAAAATGGAGGCATAGAGAAAAAAGAAAAACTGGACAAGTAGAAACCGTGAAATTAGATGGTATACGGTCTAGTCATTTAATAGACAGCCACAGAATAATGCAAACGAATGAACTCAAAATCAAAATGCAAGGATCTCAAAAACATAATCTTAAGGGAAAAAGCAAGTCCCAGAAGAACAGGTAGGTACGCATCAAATTTTAAAGTGAAAAATCATGCAGAATTAAACATCTTGATTACGGATATTCACATGTGTAATAAAACTATAAATAAAAGCAAGGTTGGGATAAACAGAAAACTCAAGGTGGTGATGACCCCTAGGAGGGGCCGGAGGCCGGGAGGGTATGGGAGGGCCGCATGAGCTTCAAAGAAATTGTTAATATTTCAACACTTAAGCTGGGTGGTGAGTATAGGATCTCACGCATTTGTGACTCTTCTTATTACAAAACTTATTTTGCATGTATTTAATTTTAAAATTTAAAAATGAAGAGAGAAATGGAAATTGAACAGATGATCCTAAACCCACTTTTAAATAAATTCAGAGGGTATGAATCATCACTACAACCAGAACCGAGGTACCCTAATTCCCAGGTACCCTAATGACATGGTGACGCCTCAGCCTCCCGGACAGGTCCTAAGTGTCTGTGATGTGTTTGCATAGGGGCATGGACCAATTAAAGTGGGAAGTGTTTCAACTGTATTCTTTAAACCTAAAGCTTTATTACTTTTGAGTCAAAATAGTCGGGATTCCCTATTCAGATTTTTCAACATCTCAGAGATGCAAAATTCTCCAAATACATTTTAACTGAGTTATTTCATTTCTTAAAATAATGAAGGGGGGATTCCCTGGTGGCGCAGTGGTTGAGAGTCCGCCTGCCGATGCAGGGGACACGGGTTCGTGCCCCGGTCCGGGAGGATCCCACATGCTGCGGAGCAGCTGGGTCCGTGAGCCACGGCTGCTGAGCCTGCGCGTCCGGAGCCTGTGCTCCACAACAGGAGAGGCCACAATAGTGAGAGGCCCGCGTACCGCAATAAATAAATAAATAAATAAATAAATAATGAAGGGCCTTGTGTGATGTTGAGAAAGCAGAGGGTAAAATGGAGTCTAGATGTTTAACGGTGTTTGGTGGGAAAGTTCGTCGCATTACATCGACTGAGAAAGGGGCGAGCTCCAAGCACAGTGTAACAACGCCACTGGGGTGTGGTCCTGCAGGCTCAGCCCTCCAGGAGGAACACGCTGACGCTGACCACCGCCCCCCCGGATGCCCCCACTCCCACACCTGCCAGCTTTGCAGAAGTCTAGTCTTTTCCCAGGACTCCACACCCCTGAGCACAGGCCCCCACCATCCACATCAGCCAGGAAGGGTACATGAGGCTGTAGAGGATGCTACTTACTGCTGATGTCCGGCCACACCCCTCTGCCTCTGCCATGCACCAGACAGCAGATGACCCTGCCTGCAGGTGCTCTCTGGCCCCCTGAGCCTGCTCAGCCTGAATGCTTTATCTCAGGGATCAGCTCACAATAACCGTGGGAGGCAAGGTTATTCCCAATTGGCAGACAGGAAAACTGAGGCTCAGAGAGGCTAAGTAAATTGCTTCAAGTCAGCCAGCCCATAGGGGTGTGCCAGAAATGTAACCCAAGAGGCCAAAGAAAACCTTCCAGACCTGAGTATGTGTGTCCTTTTTTCCCCCTCTTTTTGTTTTTGTTTGGTTTGTTTTTTTCATTCTGATATTGTCCTAAAAAGTCAAGTGGTTTTGTGTTTTTTTTTCCCACTTAACATGATTTTTTTAAATTTTTCGTTGAAATGTAGTTGATTTACAATGTTGTGTTAGTTTCAGGTGTACCGCAAAGTGATTCAGTTATATACATATATATAAATACAGATATTCTTTTTTTACATTCTCTTCCATTATAGGTTATTATAAGATATTGAGTATAGTTCCCTGTGTTATACAGTAGGTCCTTGTTATTGATAGCTATCTATTTTATATACTGTAGTGTGTATATTTTAATCCCAAACTCCTAATTTGTTTCTTTTTTATTAAAAAATTTTATTGTAAGAACACTTAGCATGAGATCTGTCCTCTTATGTTTTGTGCACAGTACATTATTGTTGACTGTAGTACAAGGTTGTAGAACAGGTCTCTAGAGTTTATTCATCTTCCTTACCTGAAACTTCAGGCCTGCTGATTAATATCAATAACTCTTCACTTCCCCCTCCCCCAGCTCCTGGGAACCAACACTCCAGTCTTCAGTTTTATGGATTTGACTATTTTCACTACCTCATATATATAGAATCATATATTTGTCCTTCTGTGACTGGTTTATTTCACTGAGTACAATGACCTGTTGCATATCGAAGGATTTTCTTCTTTTTTAAGGTTGAATAATATTCCATTGTATTTATAGGACACATTTTCTTTGTCCATTTATCTTTCTACGGACATTTAGGTTGTCTCCACATCTCTCCTATCGTGAAAAGTGCTGCAATGAACATGACAGTGCTAGTATGGGCAGACCTCAGAGATACTGCAGGTTCAGTTTCAGACCACCGCAATAAAGGGGATATCACAGTAAGGGGATCTCACAGTAAAGGGATATCACTGTACAGGGGATATCACAGTAAAGGGGATATCACAATACAGGCAGTCACATGAATTTTTTGGTTTCCCAGTGCATATAAAAATTATGCTTAGGGAGGCTTCCGGGAAGATGGCGGAACAGTAAGATGGGGAGATCACCTTCCTCCCCACAGATAGATCAGAAATACATCTACACGTGGAACAACTCCTACAGAACACCTACTGAACGCTGGCAGAAGACCTCAGACCTCCCAAAAGGCAAGAAACCCCCCAAGTACCTGGGTAGGGCAAGAGAAAAAAGAATAAACAGAGACAAAAGAATAGGGGCGGGACCTGCACCAGTGGGAGGGAGCTGTGAAGGAGGAAAGGTTTCTACACACTAGGAAGCCCCTTCGCGGGCGGAGACTGCGGGTGGCGCGGAGGAGAGCACAGCCACAGGGGTGCGGAGGGCAAAGCGAGGAGATTCCCGCACAGAGGATCGGTGCCGACCGGCACTCACCAGCCCGAGAAGCATGTCTGCTCACCCGCCGGGGAGGGCGGGGCTGGGAGCTGAGGCTCGGGCTTCCGTCGGAGCGGAGGGAGAGGACTGGCGAAGTGAACACAGCCTGAAGGGGTTAGTGCGCCACAGCTAGCCGGGAGGGAGTCTGGGGAAAAGTCTGGAATGCCGAAGAGCCAAGAGACTTTTTCTTACCTCTTTGTTTCCTGGTGCGCAAGGAGAGGGGATTAAGAGCGCTGCTTAAAGGAGCTCCAGAGACGGGCACGAGCCGCGGCTAAAAGCGCGCACCCCAGAGACGGGCAGGAGACGCTAACGCTGCTGCTGCCGCCACCAAGAAGCCTGGGTGCGAGCACAGGTCACTATCCACACCCCCCCTTCCGGGGAGCCTGTGCAGCCCGCCACTGCCAGGGTCCCGGAATCCAGGGACAACTCCCCCGGGAGAACGCACGACGCGCCTCACGCTGGTGCAACGTCACGCCGGCGTCTGCCGCCGCAGGCCCGCCCCGCACTCCGTGCCCCTCCCTCCGCCCCGCCTGAGCGCGCCAGAGCCCCCGAATCAGCGGCTCCTTTAACCCCGTCCTGTCTGAGCGAAGAACAGACGCCCTCCGGCGACCTACACGCAGAGGCGGGGCCAAATCCAAAGCTGAGCCCCGGGAGCTGTGCGAACAAAGAAGAGAAAGGGAAATCTCTCCCAGCAGCCTCAGAAGCAGCGGATTAAAGCTCCACAATCAACTTTACGTCTGTAGAATATATAAATAGACAACGAATCATCCCAAATTAAGGAGGTGGACTTTTAGAGCAAGATTTATGATTTTTTCCCCTTTTCCTTTTTTTGTGAGGGTGTATGTGTATGCTTCTGTGTGAGATTTTGTGTGTATAGCTTTGCTTCCACCATTTGTCCTAGGGCTCTATCCGTCCGTTTTGTTTTTCTCTTAATAATTATTTTTTTATTTTAATAATTTTATCTTTATATTATTTTACTTCCTTCCCTCCTTCCTTCTCCCTCCTTCCTTCCTCCCTCCTTCCTTCCTCCCTCCCTCCCTCCCTCCTTTCTTTCTTTCTTCTACTAATTCTTTCCTTCTACTTTTTCTCCCTTTTATTCAGAGCCGAGTGGATGAAAGCCTCTTGATGCTGCAGCCAGGAGTCAGTGCTCTGCCTCTGAGGAGGGAGAGCCAACTTCAGGATACTGGTCCACAAGAGACCTCCCAGCTCCATATAATATCAAACGGCGAAAATCTCCCAGAGATCTCCATCTCAACACCAGCACCCAGCTTCACTCAACGACCAGCAAGCTACAGTGCTGAACATTCTATGTCAAACAACTATCAAGACAGGAACACAACCCCATCCATTAGCAGAGAGGCTGCCTAAAATCATAGTAAGTCCACAGACACCCCAAAACACACCACCAGACGTAGACCTGCCCACCAGAAAGACAAGATCCAGCCTCATCCACCAGAACACAGGCACTAGTCTCCTCCACCAGGAAGCCTACACAACCCACTGAACCAACCTTAGCCACTGGGGACAGACACCAAAAACAATGGGAACTACGAACCTGCAGCCTGCAAAAAGGAGACCCCAAACACAGTAAGATAAGCAAAATGAGAAGACAGAAAAACACACTGCAGATGAAGGAGCAAGAAAAAAATCCACCAGACCTAACAAATGAAAAGGAAATAGGCAGTCTACCTGAAAAAGAATTCAGAATAATGATAGTAAGGATGATCCGAAATCTTGGAAATAGAATGGACAAAATGCAAGAAACAGTTAACAAGGACCTAGAAGAAATAAAGATGAAACAAGCAACGATGAACAACACAATAAATGAAATTAAAAGTACTCTAGATGGGATCAATAGCAGAATAACTGAGGCAGAAGAACGGATATGTGACCTGGAAGATAAAATAGTGGAAATAACTACTGCAGAGAAGAATAAAGAAAAAAGAATGAAAAGAGCTGAGGACAGTCTCAGAGACCTCTGGGACAACATTAAACGCACCAACATTCGAATTATAGGGGTTCCAGAAGAAGAAGAGAAAAAGAAAGGGACTGAGAAAATATTTGAAGAGATTATAGTTGAAAACTTCCCTAATATGGGAAAGGAAATAGTTAATCAAGTCCAGGAAGCACAGAGAGTCCCATACAGGATAAATCCAAGGAGAAATACGCCAAGACACATATTAATCAAACTGTCAAAAATTAAATACAAAGAAAGCATATTAAAAGCAGCAAGGGAAAAACAACAAATAACACATAAGGGAATCCCCATAAGGTTAACAGCTGATCTCTCAGCAGAAACCCTACAAGCCAGAAGGGAGTGGCAGGACATACTGGAAGTGATGAAGGAGAAAAACCTGCAGCCAAGATTACTCTACCCAGCAAGGATCTCATTCAGATTTGATGGAGAAATTAAAACCTTTACAGACAAGCAAAAGCTGAGAGAGTTCAGCACCAACAAACCAGCTCTACAACAACTGCTAAGGGAACTTCTCTAGGCAAGAAACACAAGAGAAGGAAAAGACCTACAATAACGAACCCAAAACAATTAGAAAATGGGAATAGGAACATACATATCGATAATTACCTTAAATGTAAATGGACTAAATGCTCCCACCAGAAGACACAGATTGGCTGAATGGATACAAAAACAAGACCCATATATTTGCTGTCTACAAGAGACACACTTCAGACCTAGAGACACATACAGACTGAAAATGAGGGGATGGAAAAAGATATTTCATGCAAATGGAAACCAAAAGAAAGCTGGAGTAGCAATTCTCATATCAGACAAAATAGACTTTAAAATAAAGACTAGTAGAAGAGACAAAGAAGGACACTACATAATGATCAAGGGATCATTCCAAGAAGAAGATATAACAATTGTAAATATTTATGTACCCAACATAGGAGCACCTCAATACATAAGGCAAATACTAACAGCCATAAAAGGGGAAATCGACAATAACACATTCATAGTAGGGGACTTTAACACCCCACTTTCACCAATGGACAGATCATCCAAAATGAAAATAAATAAGGAGACACAAGCTTTAAATGATACATTAAACAAGATGGACTTAATTGATATTTATAGGACATTCCATCCAAAAACAACAGAATACACATTTTTCTCTAGTGCTCATGGAACATTCTCCAGGATAGATCATATCTTGGGTCACAAATCAAGCCTTGGGAAATTTCAGAAAATTGAAATTGTATCAAGTATCTTTTCTGACCACAACGCTATGAGACTACATATCAATTACAGGAAGAGATCTGTAAAAAATACAAACACATGGAGGCTAAACAATACACTACTTAATAACGAAGTGATCACTGAAGAAATCAAAGAGGAAATTAAAAAATACCTAGAAACAAATGACAATGGAGACAGGACGACCCAAAACCTATGGGATGCAGCAAAAGCAGTTCTAAGAGGGAAGTTTATAGCAATAAAATCCTACCTTAAGAAACAGGAAACATCTCGAATAAACAACCTAACCTTGCACCTAAAGCAATTAGAGGAAGAAGAACCAAAAACCCCAAAGTTAGCAGAAGGAAAGAAATCATAAAAATCAGATCAGAAATAATTGAAAAATAAATGAAGGAAACGATAGCAAAGATCAATAAAACTAAAAGCTGGTTCTTTGAGAAGATAAACAAATTGATAAACCATTAGCCAGACTCATCAAGAAAAAAAGGGAGAAGACTCAAATCAATAGAATTAGAAATGAAAAAGGAGAAGTAACAACTGACACTGCAGAAATACAAAAGATCATGAGAGATTACTACAAGCAACTCTATGCCAATAAAATGGACAACCTGGAAGAAATGGACAAATTCTTAGAAATGCACAACCTGCCAAGACTGAATCAGGAAGAAACAGAAAATATGAACAGACCAATCACAAGCACTGAAATTGAAACTGTGATTAAAAAACTTCCAACAAACAAAAGCCCAGGACCAGATGGCTTCACAGGCGAATTCTATCAAACATTTAGAGAAGAGCTAACACCTGTCCTTCTCAAACTCTTCCAAAATATAGCAGAGGGAGGAACACTCCCAAACTCATTCTACGAGGCCACCATCACCCTGATACCAAAACCAGACAAGGATGTCACAAAGATAGAAAACTACAGGCCAATATCACTGATGAACATAGATGCAAAAAGCCTCAACAAAATACTAGCAAACAGAATCCAACAGCACATTAAACGGACCATACACCATGATCAAGTGGGGTTTATTCCAGGAATGCAAGGATTCTTCAATATTCGCAAATCAATCAACGTGATACACCATATTAACAAAATGAAGGAGAAAAACCATATGATAATTTCAAAAGATGCAGAAAAAGCTTTTGACAAGATTCAACACCCATTTATGATAAAAACCCTCCAGAAAGTAGGCATAGAGGGAACTTACCTCACATAATAAAGGCCATATATGACAAACCCACAGCCAACATCATCCTCAATGGTGAAAAACTGAAAGCATTTCCACTAAAATCAGGAACAAGACAAGGTCGCCCACTCTCACCACTCTTATTCAACATAGTTTTGGAAGTTTTAGCCACGGCAATCAGAGAAGAAAAGGAAATAAAAGGAATCCAAATCAGAAAAGAAGAAGTAAAGCTGTCACTGTTTGCAGATGACATGATACTATACATAGAGAATCCTAAAGATGCTACCAGAAAACTACTAGAGCTAATCAATGAATTTGGTAAAGTAGCAGGATACAAAATTAATGCACAGAAATCTCTTGCATTCCTATATACTAATGATGAAAAATCTGAAAGTGAAATCAAGGAAACACTCCCATTTACCATTGCAACAAAAAGAACAAAATATCTAGGAATAAACCTACCTAAGGAGACAAAAGACCTGTATGCAGAAAATTATAAGACACTGATGAAAGAAATTAAAGATGATACAAATAGATGGAGAGATATACCATGTTCTTGGATTGGAAGAATCAACATTGTGAAAATGACTCTACTACCCAAAGCAATCTACAGATTCAATGCAATCCCTATCAAACTACCACTGGCATTTTTCACAGAACTAGAACAAAAACTTTCACAATTTGTATGGAAACACAAAAGACCCTGAATAGCCAAAGCAATCTTGAGAACGAAAAACGGAGCTGGAGGAATCAGGCTCCCTGACTTCAGACTATACTACAAAGCTACAGTAATCAAGACACTATGGTACTGGCACAAAAACAGAAAGATAGATCAATGGAACAGGATAGAAAGCCCAGAGATAAACCCCCACACATATGGTCACCTTATCTTTGATAAAGGAGGCAGGAATGTACAGTGGAGAAAGGACAGCCTCTTCAATAAGTGGTGCTGGGAAAACTGGACAGGTACATGTAAAAGTATGAGATTAGATCACTCCCTAACACCATACACAAAAATAAGCTCAAAATGGATTAAAGACCTAAATATAAGGCCAGACACTATCAAACGCTTAGAGGAAAACATAGGCAGAACACTCTATGACATAAATCACAGCAAGATCCTTTTTGACCCACCTCCTAGAGAAACGTAAATAAAAACAAAAATAAACAGATGGGACCTAATGAAACTTCAAAGCTTTTGCACAGCAAACGAAACCATAAGCAAGATGAAAAGACAACCCTCAGAATGGGAGAAAATATTTGCAAATGAAGCAACTGACAAAGGATTAATCTCCACAATTTACAAGCAGCTCATGCAGCTCAATAACAAAAAACCAAACAACCCAATCCAAAAATGGGCAGAAGACCGAAATAGACATTTCTCCAAAGAAGATATACAGGCTGCCAACAAACACATGAAGAATGCTCAACATCATTAATCATTAGAGAAATGCAAATCAAAACTACAATGAGATATCAGCTCACACCTGTCAGAATGGCCATCATCAAAAAATCTGGAAACAATAAATGCTGGAGAGGGTGTGGAGAAAAGGGAACCCTCTTGCACTGCTGGTGGGAATGTAAATTGATACAGCCACTGTGGGGAACAGTATGGAGGTTCCTTAAAATCTACAAATAGAACTACCATATGACCCAGCAGTCCCACTACTGGGCATATAACCTGAGAAAACCATAATTCAAAAGAGTCATGTACCAAAATGTTCATTGCAGCTCTATTTGCAATAGCCCGGAGATGGAAACAACCAAAGTGTCCATCATCAGATGAATGGATAAAGAAGATGTGGCACATATATACAATGGAATATTACTCAGCCATAAAAAGAAACGAAATTGAGCTATTTGTAATGAGGTGGATAGACCTAGAGTCTGTCATACAGAGTGAAGTAAGTCAGAAAGAGAGAGACAAATACCGTATGCTAACATATATATATGGAATTTAAGGGAAAAAAATGTCATGAAGAACCTAGGGGTAAGACAGGAATAAAGATACAGACCTACTAGAGAATGGACTTGAGGATATGGGGAGGGGGAAGGGTAAGCTGTGACAAAGCGAGAGAGAGGCATGGACATATATACACTACCAAACGTAAGGTAGATAGCTAGTGGGAAGCAGCCGCATAGCACAGGGAGATCAGCTCAGTGCTTTGTGACCGCCTGGAGGCATGGGATAGGGAGGGAGGGAGGGAGGGAGACGCAAGAGGGAAGAGATATGGGAACATATGTATATGTATAACTGATTCACTTTGTTATATAGCAGAAACTAACACACCGTTGTAAAGCAATTATACTCCAATAAAGATGTAAAAAAAAAATTACGCTTACACTACACTGTAGTCTATCAAGTGCAATAGCATTATGTGTAAAGACACAATGTACATACCTTAATTTAAAAATAATGCTATTGGGAAAATTATGCAGATAGACTTGCTTGAAGCAAGGTTTCCACAAACCATCAATTTGTAAAAAAAAATGCAATATCTCCAAAACTCAATAAAATAAAGAATGCCTGAATCTCTTTAAGATCCTCATTTCAATTCTTATGGGTAAGTTCTCAGAAGTGCGATTACTGAATCATATGGAGTTCTATTTTTGATTGTCTGAGCAACATCCATACTGTTTCCATAGTACTTGCACCATTTTGCATCCTTACCAATGGTGTTCAAGAGTTACAGTTTCTCCACACCTTCACCAGCATTTGTTGTCTTCTGGTTTTTTGATAGTAGCCATCCTGAGAGGTGTGAGATGATCTCTCATTGGAGGTTTTCATTTTCATTTCTCTGAGGATTCGTGGTGTTGAGCATCTTTGCCTATACTTGTTGGCCATTTGTATGTCCTCTTTGGAGAAACGTCTATTAAAGCCCTTACCCAGATTTTAATCAGGTTATTAGGTTTTTTTGTTATTGAGTTGTATAAGTTTTTAAATATATTTTGGATATAACCCATTATGAGATATATAGTTTGCAAATATTTTCTCCCATATTGTAGGCTGCCTTTTCACCCTTGATTATTTCCTTTGCTGTACAGAAGCTTTTTAGTTTGATGTAGTCCCACTTGTTTATTTTTGTTTTTGTTGTCAGTGCTTTTGGTGTCATATTCATGAAATCATTGCCAAGACCAGTGTCACGAAGTTTTTCCCCTATGGTTTCTTCTAGGAGTATTACAGTTTTAGGACTTACATTTAAGTCTTTAAATCCATTTTGAGTTGATTTTTGTGTATGGTGTAAGATCAGGGTCCTTTTTAAATGACTCATTGAAGTGGCAACAGTACTGCACATGTTGCAAAAAGTTTGAAATAACCTCTTCCCATTGGCTTCCAAGAACAATTTTGTATTCTAATATTCTGAATAAACCACACCAAACTCAGTCTGCTCTTTCATAGAAGAACAGTCTCGTCTTCTCGTGGTAGAGTGGGAAGATAATAGGATTTAGTGCAGAAACACCAGAGTTTTGATTCCCGCTCTGCCACATCCTGCAAGCCCCCAAATGGACAAAACACACAACCTGCCTGAAGCTCAGTTTCCTCACCTCTACAATGGGGTTAAAGATACCCATGCGACGGGATGGTTTTGAGTGTGCACATGGTTAAATCAAATGATGTAAATGTTAAAACAGTAAAACAATATACAAATAATAATGGTTTATACTATTGTTCCTTAAGAACCGTCATGTAACATGAGGGTTTAAAAATGCAAGTTTTGGAGTAAGGCATCACTGAGAGATTTGGGGAGATCTTGGGAAATGCCTTTACCTCTGAGCCTGCATTTTCATCTGAAGTAACCCCCAGCCCCTATTAAGTGAGATATGTCTGGAAAGGCAGGTTGACCAACAGTCCAGAAAAAAGATGGTTTCAGTAGCAGTAGGATTTACAGTCTCTGTGTGTCTCTGTGGCTTTACACACAAATTTGATGACTGGAATTTAAAGGCATGATATAACCATAATTTCTAGCAGCCAAGAACCCAGGGTGACACTCCAGGGAAAAAACAAAAGCCAGCTTTCCCCCCTCCCATGCTCAGAGGCTTCAGCACTGGGGCTCTGAGCTCCCAACCTGAGTGGACATGTCCGCATCTGTCATACCACCCTGCCGTCTAGCATGATGGTTAGAGCACTAACTTCATCACTGAACGTCTCAACAAATGCTTTTAAGTAAGTACCACGGAGACATAATGATGCTGACAGCTTGTCCACGACTCTGAATCCAGAGGCATAGCAACCTCGGCTCCAGCTCCCTGACCCAGGCTGACATCCACGTCTGTTTGTGACACCCACATCTGCATCTTGGATGTTTAGGTGAAAGATTTCGGCTAGCTGATGACACATTGTGAAGTACTGCATGCCCTTCTACCTCTCTCCTTTAATGATACTGCATCCCAGGTGTGCTGTAGATAAATCAAGTCTGGCTTTTTCATTGTCCAGCTGAATTACTCTAAAGGGTGTCTACTGATACATAAATCTAATCTACCATTTTTTCGGCAGTGTGTAAGGAGGCATCCAATCTCAAACTACACTTGTCTATTTTTGCCCATTATTCCATTGTAGAGAGAGTCTGTAACGACTATTTATGCATAACCCTGCAGGCTTTAACCTGAGGCAGGTAACATCAGGTAATGCACAGCTATCGTGCTGATCACTAGTCCCCTGAATACTGGAAGGACACGCTCTGAACATACCTGGAGTGTTCCCGCTGAGCCGCTCTCTCTTCTCTTGGCCATCATGGCATTTCCAGACTTCCGGCTCCATCTCCCCAACTCAGAGAGCCCACCAGGTTCTGTCTGCCCCCTACCCCTCCGATGGACCCCTCCTCTGTTTAGCTGCTGTGATATTCTCTCCAGACTGTAAGCTGGGGTAACCATGGATCTCACCTGGTTTCCTATCTCTGACTATCCTTCATTTCTTGGTGACAGATGTCTTGACACCACTTTTCATATATTCTGTCCATTTTAAAAAAATGTTTCAGGCGGGAGGGTAAACCTGCTCCCTGTTCCTCCATCTTGGCAAAAAATGAAAGTTTCTTTCATTGATTTTTGTCTAATTCTTGTATCTGTGGACGTGTGGTTGCAATTGACAAGTGAGTATGGTTCTATTACGAATGCTGGGGGATATTTCTGTTCACATTAATAATAAGACAGAACTACATGTTGGAACGCCACTTGCTCATCAGTGATGTGAGCAACTTCTTTGCTGGAATGAATAATAGTTTTCAAATATTGGAAAAAATGGCTTTTGAAGTTTTGTGCTGTTCACAGTGTAGCAATTACAGACATGGTATACCTTTAAGTGTAATCTGCCTTATTAATCTTTTCTCCATCACTTTCTTAAGTCTAGTCAATCCCTAACAGCAAACCAAACCTTGTTTTGCTTATTTCCATGGTGTAAATATTCTCACCATGAATGACTTCAAGATACCAGTGTCACGTCACCGAATGTGGTGTTGAGAAAAGGTGACAGTAGCCACACAAAATGGGTATTTCCACCGTATGGGTCAACAGACGTAAATAACCCCAAGAGTATTGATAATAGCAAAATAATTGGGAAGTAATGAGTAGAAACATAGTATATTTAATTGTAAGTTCACACTTTTTAATAATGGCTTAGTGAGCTAATACAAGCCCTGTTTGCCCATCACTGGATGTAGCCTATGATAAAGCCACAGACATGAGTCACAGCTCAGGCAGACAGACACACACTCATCCTTGGAGAAGGCAGTTCTTATTCCTGCATCTTGCAGGGGAAGTGTTCATTTGCCTAATGAAGAAGGTGGACCAGGGCAACTGGCTGGAGGGAGCCATGCAAGCAGAGCTATGGGTCGCAGCGTTCACCTCCCCAGCTTCTGAGAAAACTTCATGACTCATTCAGGCACTCTGGGCTCTAATCTCAGTCTCGACTTAATGAGTGTGGCCTGAGGCATACAATTTCACTCTTTGTGTCTCAGATTCTCCAGTAGAACCTGTCTCACAGAGTTGTGGTTCTGAGTTATTGTGTCAATGCACGCTAAGTCTTGAAAAAAGTGCCCGGCATGTAGGCACCAGGAAAGAAGTAGCCAATGTTATTATCACTTTTATATAGCCCCATCCCAGAGAAAGCCCTTTCTGTCAGCATTCTAGATTCATCCTGATCCATTTAGTCCTGACTTTCACTTCGAAGCCACGTCCTCTTTCCCTAAGAACACCCAGGAAATGAACCCATTTTTCCACCTCAACAGCACAGCAGGTGGCAGAGCGGACCCATTCAGGCGTAGCTCCTCCCAAGGCTGTGTTCAGAGACATCACCACGTTGGCAGCTTGAAATCAGCCATAGTGGGAATGTTCATACCCAAGAAATTGCAAACACTGCAAGTCGGGGCATTTTCTTCCAGAGAGCTGGCTGTTAAACGTTGATCGACACACCACTGCTCCTTCTTGTAGCCTACCTAACCTAAGCAGTTTCGTTTGTTTAATGGAAGGGCTGCCTCATACTTCACTTGAAGAAAATCAATCTCTCTCTAGCAAAGCAGAAAAGGAAATAATGTAGCCTGTCCAATCCTATTACCAGAACACAGTCCTACCAAAGGAATGGGCAAAATTAGTCTGATGCAAACATTTCTCAGGGTGCTTTTGGAAGCAAGTACACAAATTCAAGATAACCTCCTATCTAACGCATTGCCATTAATGTTGCCTTCTCTGGAATTAGCGATTTGCAGAGTGCAACTTGGAGAGCACTGCCTCAAGAGAGGTCATGATGAGAGCACATCACGAAGGTACCAGTGACAGTTTTCTGGGCCCTTTCACAGCCAGATAGCTTCTGCCAGTCTCCCCATTTGAAGAAAGTGAGACCCAGAAAGGAGAGAGCCATACAAGATCTCCAAGTTCATCTGAGGAACAACCCCAAAGCAGCAGAAGAAGCCACCTTTAAACAATTCTCTCTCATAAGTTCGAGTGGATTTCTAGAAGGCAGATCTAAGACCAATGAATGGGTGTAGTAGATTGCATTATTGGCTCCAATTCTACCCCCTCTCTATGTTCATGTCCTTTGCTGTATGCCTTGGCAATCTCTCCCACTAACGAGGAAGATTATTTCCCTGCCACCTTGACTTTGGGCTTGTCCGTGTGACTTGCTATGACCACCAGAAAAGGCAGAAGTGGGCCTGTGCCTTAGGAGGCTTCAGCTATCACCATGAGAAGAACATGCCTGGCTAGCCCACTGGTCTAAGGAGTATGAAAAAGATGTAGAACAGAGACCCCAGCCGTTGCAGCTCGATGCTGAGCCATCCCAGCCCACCGGTAAGAAGCAGAGCTGCCCAGCCAAGTCCAGTCTAGATCAGCCAAACCCCAGTCGACACCAGACTTGAAAGTGAGCCCAGCTGGGATCCTCAGAGCCACCCCAACTCATGTGCACGTCGCTGTTATATGTCTCCAAGACGCTGTGGTTGTTTCTTTGTTTGTTTTATTTTTTTATTGAAGTATAGTTGGTCTTCAATGTTGTGTTAGTTTCAGGTGTACAGCAAAGCAATTCAGTTATACATACATATGTATCTATTTTTTTCAGATTCTTTTCCCTTCTAGGTTATCACAAAATATTGAGTATAGTTTCCTGTGCTATACAGTAGGTCCTTGTTGGTTATCTATTTTATATATAGTAGTGTATATATGTTAATCCCAAACTCCTAATTTATCCCCCTCTTTCCCCTTTGGTAACCTCTCTATGGTTGTTTTTTTATGCAGAGCTATTATAATAATAGCTAAGTAAAACAAGCAGCGAGAAGAAAATTATTTTTCCCTTGTACATTATCAGAAACAATGTCTTAGAAGTTGAAAGAAGTTGAAATCATGAAATCTTTGAAGGTTGAAGATGATGTATTCATTTTGTCATCTCCAAAGCCTACTCCGCTGCCTGATACACACCTGGAGCTCAGTATGTGTTTCTGTATGCCTGTTTGCATAAGAGCAATCTTTGTAAGATGCCTCATCAGGCAGAGAGTTTCCTGTCATTACAGAAAAGCAATATTGCTTGTATTTCATTTTTAGAGTACAGTAAGAGGCATTTTTTATTAAGTGGATAAATTAATCAGGACTTGTTTACATGGAAGTGACTAAACATTGAGTCAAACCAACTTAGCTGCTGGCTCACAAAGTTCTAGTGATAGACCAAGTTTGGACCACCTTGTCAGCACCCAGACTGCCCACCCCGGGTTCTGGATTGTTCTGTGGGAACCCAGCCCTATACTTCCTCCAGGAGCAATGGCTTAGCATTGGCTAATTCAGTGTTCATGGCAACTCTGTAGAACACAACAACCACAGATAACAAGAATTGATTCTGTGTGTGCGCATGCGTGTGTGTGCTCACTCACTCAGTTTTGGTGTTTGATTTCTTGCCTTTGGCAATTTTGAAGCCACAAATTAGAAGACACCCAGACCAAAAAGTGACCAAAAAACTTACAGTCACACAATAGGGGAAGCCACCCAAAGCCCTATAAACCAACTCAAAGACCCAGAGCCTACAGTGTTGGAGGGAACACACATTGTGGACTTCTTACCATGTGCAGGGCTCTCAGCTGGGCTCCCCAAGTGGGGCAGAGGGGGATACGGCAAATGCCTGCCCTGGAGGAGCTTATGTCCAACCAGAAAGACAAGGCGTCTGCACAGACACTTACTATGCAAGGAAGAGAGAGGTCAGCACCATGAGAATGATATCCTCAAAATAAGTACCTCCAGGGGACAGAGAGAGGAGGAAGGGACAACTTGGCTAATTCACTGTGTGACCCTGGGCAAATTGCTTTGTATCTCTTTGATCATTCGTTCATTCAACAAGTATTTTTTGAGCACCTGCTGTCACCCAGGCTATGTGCTTGGCACTGTAATTTTTTTTTTAAGATGTTTTATTATTTATTTATTTATTTTATTTATTTTTGGCTGCGTTGGGTCTTAGTTGCGGCATGCCAGATCTTTTGTTGTGGCACACAGGCTTCTTTCTAGTTGTGGCCTGCGGGTTCCAGGGTGCATGGGCTCTGTAGCTTGTGGCACTCAGGCTCTCTAGTTGAGGTGCACAAGCTCAGTAGTTGTGGCATGCAGGCTTAGCTGCCCCACGGCATGTGAGATCTTAGTTCCCTGACCAGGGATTAAACTGTGTCCCCTTAATTGTAAGGCAGATTCTTTACCACTGGACCACCAGGAAAGTCCCGGCACTGTGATTTTTAAAATCTGGATTTGTGATTCAAATTTGAATTAGAGTTGCATGGCAAGTTCACCAAACCCCAGATTTAGGGGCCAAGTTTGCAGATGGTGACCTGAGATTTGAGCTCCTCAAGGTCCAAGGTGTCCCCTAGAGCTGTCCAGTGGAGGGGTACCGACCAGTCCCCACACTCAAGGTCAACAGTGACCTCTGTGACAGGAAGCATCACACACAGAATTTTACTCAGAGACGTTTGAAATAGATCCAGGTCTTTCTTCTGGTTTCACTGAAGAGACTGAAGTGCCTCTTATTGGGAATGGATAGAGTTGGGGGCGGGGGTTGAGCTCTAAGTGATTTTTGTACTCCTGAAAAGAAAGTGTGCTCCTCGTGAACAATGCAGCTGCCACCTGCCCACCGGGGTAATTCAGAAGTCGTAGTTTGGCCTCAAACTACCATTAATAAAGTGGTCACTGGATTCCACCATGTCTACTTCCCTTGATATACAGTCAACCCTCCCTATCCATGATTCAACAACCTGCAGATGAAAACTATTTGGGAAAATAAATCCAGAAATTTCCAAAAGCAAAACTTGAATTTGTCAGATTCCAGCAACTATTTACATAGTATTTCCACTGTATTAGGTCTTACAAGTAATCTAGAGATGATTTAAAGTGTACAGGAAGGTGTGCATTGGTTATATGCAGATACCATGCCATTTTATATAAGGGACTTGAGCACCTGTGGATTTTGGTGCCCACAGCGGTCCTAGAGCCAATCTCCCTTGGGTCCCAAGGGACAGCTGTAGTTTTCTCAGTAGCCTTGTGGGCTTGTAGAGGAGCCTGGTAGAAGGATGCAGTAATTCTGTGCTCTTAGTCATGTCAGGTCTCAGAGACTTCAGCCTTAACTCCTGACATAAGACAGCAGGGAGCTAGTGGATCAAGTTTAGGGGAAAACGGTACAGAAAAGCACTGGATTTCGGCCTCACTTGATTTTTGGGTAAGGTCACTCTTGCTTTCTGCTTTCCTACGACCACTCTCTGAGGGAATGTGTATGTGATAGAATTTGCTGGACAAACGAAGGCTAGGTGAGTAGGAAAAGAGAGAGGAAAGGAGAAAGACATGAATGCTATCACCTTCTCCTGACGCCTCTAACAGCCCCACCCAACCCCACGGAGTTGCTGTGGTGAGTCCTCTCCAAAGATGGCTCCCCAGTGACCCCCATTCTGTGGCATTCATATGCTTGTGTATCCCCACCCTTAAATCTGGAATGGCCCTGAGACTCACTTTTTGACCAGTAGAATGTGGTGGGAGTGAGACTCTGTGAATTCCACAGTTTGGTCATAAAAAGCCTCACAGCTTCTACCCAGGTTTCTTAGAACACATGCTCTGGGGGAAGCCAGCCAAGATGGTAAATTCTAAGTACCCTGAGACCACCATGCTGTGAGGAAGCCCAAGCTAGCTATGGAGAGACAGACAGACAGACAGACAGACGGCCAGCCTGTCCCCAGCTTCTCCAGGCATCTACCTGAGGCACCAGACCTGAGAGTGAAGAGGCAGGTTGACTGCAGGTGTTCAGACACTCCCCCTTAGCTACCTCAGCATGAGAGTCGGACACAAGGTTTAAAATCGATGGGAAAGCTCGGGACATGGGGAGAGTGTAACAGAACATCCAGGCCGTAATGTCATTCCCGTTCCTCCTGGGCAGCTGGAGGGACTGGGTATCAGCCAAGGGGGCCACAGCCAGTTCCAAGAGGCAAGTGCTCAAGCAGCCTCCTGCCGTCCCTCATACAGTCTCTGTGAAGCAAGATCAACATCTGCTGCATGGCCATTGGCACGGCAGGACCACGGGTAGCCCCTGACTTGCAGGGAGGCTGGCATAACAGAGGGATGAGATCAGGTAAGGGGATGCTGTGAGGGGCAGAGGAAGGCAACATCTGATGCTCCCTGGCCTCTGGTGCCATAGAGTCAGCCACCAGCCTCGGCCAAGAGCGCTGGGTCTGAAACAAAGGAGACGCCCCCAGGCTTGGTGTCTCCTTCCCCCGACACAGCAGGTCTCCTATGAGCAAAGTCTCTCCTCACCAAAGCTAAACAGCCTTCAAAACTAGGTAGCACAGTGAGTCCCACCTATAATAGTACCAGCTGAGACTCTCCTTAAAAATCACAAAACGCCAAGCCCTGACCACCCCCCAGACCACTCAAGTCACCATCTCTGCAGGAGGCCCGGTCTTGGCACTTTCTGAAGGTCCCCAGGGGCCCCCAGCAAGCAACCCAATGTGGGAACCACGGACTCAGCCATATGAGGTCTTGCAGGACAGGCGCGCCTCCTGAGCAAGTAATTTTACCGTTCAGAGTTGGACATTAAGATTTATGTATAAGGATGGACATCACCACAATTCCTATATTCTAGGTCATGAGAAAATGCTCATGTTATGTGATATACAGCCCTAACTTTGTAAACTATATACACTTAGGTATATAAGTTTTAAAAAAGCTTAATAGGGACTGTAGTACTATTTCTGATTCCTAGAATGATGAATGGGTTTTTTTTTCCCCTATTCTTTTTTTATTTTTTATTTATTTTTTTGCGGTATGCGGGCCTCAAACCTGTGTCCCCGGCATCGGCAGGCGGACTCTCAACCACTGCGTCACCAGGGAAGCCCCTCCCCTATTCTTCTTTGTACTTGTTAAGCTTTTTCAGTTTGCAAGGGACATGGTCGTGTTAGTCAGGGGGAGGGGGTGGAGAAGAGGATTATATACAAGGAAGAAAAAAGCACAGACTTTTATTTCTGTGCTTCTGTGCTGTGGGGAGTAATTTCAGACTCCCCACAGCCAGCCCTCAGCAGACTGGAGGACACGCAGGAACGAGGCCATTCAGGGTAAAACGAGCTCAAACACTGGGAGGTGGTCCCATGGCCCCACTGACCAGTAGCCACTGGTCTAAGGTTTCGCCATTTTGGTGAGACACTGCTCTCCGTTGCTGCTTCTGCTCTTCCTGGGGTTAACAACCCGTTGTGTTGTCTCCAGTGTGAACTGAGCAACGGCAGGTGACAATGAGGGGGGTGACCAGCTGACATCCAGGACCAGTCCTGTTAGGCAGGCTCCCTGGGTCAGCTATTCTACTGACCGGCTGCTCTGGGTCAGACCCTCATCCTTGCTCCAATCAGCCGAGGCTCCTGTTCGGAGACGCGTGGGAATGCTTCCCAAGCCCATCATCCATGGCCCAGGGGTTCATGTGAACCGTTTCCTAGGAAACGTTCCGGGAAAACCTAGCAGGGGAATGGAAAGGTGGGACCAGTGTGCAGCATCAGCTGAGTCCCATGAAAGGGCTCTGACTCCCTCCATGGGGGGTCAGGGGAGGCAGCAGAGTTGCCCGAATCATGGGGGTGGAGGCAGAGAGGGCAAGACAGGAGAGCTAGAGTGTCTAGACTTCCACACCCATCAATCATTGGTCAACGACTTCTGGGTCTCCGTGTGCCCTTGACATGAGGGTAGGGCGGTCGGTCTACCACGAGAGAGGCATCAGTGCCGGATGCCAAGGGATGTGAGCAGACCACCACATCATGTGTGCAGTCGGTCCAACTGGAGCCGGTCATAAAGGCCACAATGGGGTCTTCCTTCTTCCTTTACTGGGGGACTCTAGGTGCTCCCAGAGCTTGCCTTGCTGCCTTGGAGCTGTTATATCGTGATCTTTGGTAGAGCAGCACTCAGGATACTGTTGGTGGTTCATGGGGTGGGGGAGAAACAATGACACGACTGCTCAAGGATGTCCCACCCCTGGTGGGACGGAAAGAGATTCTTCAGCTCCAGGCAACTCTCCTCATTCCTCGCCTGAGGATGTTCAAGACCACGCTTCCTTCCTTCCCCCTACAGCCTCCTCCTCAACTTTTACCTCTGTTGGAACATTATTCACCACAGCCAGGTGGCTGTTCATTGAAGCTTTTCTTCCATTTTCTTTTCTAAGCACAGATAATTTTGCACGTCAAGTTACGATGTGGGGGTAAATATTGTAATTTGGCTCCAGGGATGTTACACATAATGTGGTTTTTGTTTCCTCTGCCTCACCAGCTAAACAGAGAGCGTTGTGTCTCCTCCTGGAGGGGCTTGTAATATTCTGGAGGAAACATAAATAAGGTTTTTAATTTTTAAAAAATCACTTCTGAGCCCTGCTGGTAGCATCCCTCGTCTTCTGAATAGCAACATTATTTGTGACATCCATTGGCAGGCAATTCAGCCTGTTAGTCACGCGCCAGCAAGGCATATGCTCCAATACCGTCATGAAATGATGAGCAACCCACGATCGAACAATCAAACGTGGAACTTTGGGCTTCCCTGGTGGCGCAGTGGCTGAGAGTCCGCCTGCTGATGCAGGGCACATGGGTTCGTGCCCCAGTATGGGAAGATTCCACGTGCCGCGGAGCCGCTGGCCCCGTGAGCCATGGCCGCTGAGCCTGTGTGTCCGGAGCCTGTGCTCCACAACGTGAGAGGTCACAGCAGTGAGAGGCCCGCGTAACGCAAAAAAAAAAAAAAAAAAAAAAAAAGTGGAACTTTTATTAGCAGATTAAACAGGAAGCATTCTCCAGAGGTTTCTCAATCAACAGAGCCAATGGTTATTGCCCATTCACCTTTATGCTCGAAAAATGATCATCTACATGTGAATTCTCACCTTGCTCCTGGAGGGGAGAAAGCAAGTCACAGCAGGCTGACTTCTCCCCCCCCACCCCGCTCCCACCCCCACCCCCCGCCCCCACCCCCGCCACCCGCTGGAGGAAAACATTCCAACAGAGCAAATGAATGAGGTTGCCTAATGTAAAAAGGCCACCGAGTGGGACAGACGGAATTCCAGTTTGGGGCTGACCCTGTGCTTCATGAATACCTTGTGGTGGTGATCTATACTGAGATCTATATTAAGTAGGTGGAGTTTGGGTACCAAAAAAGCTCCTGGGGAGAAGCAAGGGCTTCTCCACAACTGATGCTCTAAAGGTCACCTCTAACAGAACCCAGAACATCCAATGAATAATTCAAAAATGGGCTCCCATTCCCTGCAAACCTGCCAGAGAACTGGGGCAAGGGTGACTGAGCAGCCCGGGGCCATGAATGGATTTTATGATAAATAAATATTCACTCGAGAGAGCATGTATGGGGTGTCCGGGATCTGTGCACGCACAGGTGGCTGAAAACAGGAAACAAGAATTGTGTCCCTTCCTCTCTACATTGAAAGTTAGCTCCTGGCAGGAGGTGGTGAGGGGATCCCAGCTGGTGACCTGGGTTCAAGTGTGTCTTTCCTGTTGCCCGGCTGTGTGCCTGGACAAATGACCTCCCGTTCAGTTGCCCAAGTCCTGCCCTTCGCCATGAAGCTGAGTGTGCCTTTCTCTAGGAACTGGCTTGCAGAGAGCAGAGAGTGTTTACACTAAGGTTTAAGGGATGCTGTGATTTAAAAAGAAAAATTAAGGCACCTGGGAGGAGAAGTAAATACATTATTCTAAAGTTAATTAAATAGGCCTTATTTAGTACCTGCCAGGTGCAATGTATCGAAGGGAATATAAAGTTTAATAAATCTCCGATTTCAGGGGGTTTATGATCCCGGCGGGTAAAGTAGTTTGTGAGTGAGCCAGTGAAAGGCAGAACATGGGGAGGGGGACGGCGCCCGAACACAGCCTCAGGTTCACCGTCACGGAACAGGAGAGGCAGTCCCCACGCAGGGCTGACTGACAGCTTCTGACCAAGCACTTCTGACAGTAAGAACAAATGCTCTGCATACCTCCTGTGTGCCCAGCACCTCCACGAGGACCTTACCTCTGCTAAGTCATGAAATCTTCACGTCCACGCCATGAAGAGGGTACCACCATTATGCCCACTTCACAGATGAACAAAACGAGGTGCAGAACACCGTCCTGTCCTGCCGGGGATAACCTTCTCTAGGATGACTTCTTGGATCTTTTTGTCTCTTTATTTTTCTTCCTGCTACGGCACTTAATTATATCAGCCTGGACTCCGCACAGCAATTCACCTCAACAAATACGTATCAGATTTTAAGGGTGTACAAGACAGGACAGCACAGGGTCAGAAAAGACCAAGGTGGGGACCCCACCCTCAAGGAGTCTATGGTCCAGCAATGAAGATGAACTTGGATATAGGCTCAAATCGAATTCACAGTAGAACTCCCCCTGTGCTGGGAAAAGGGAAATATAGTTTAATGTTAAGGATGGATTTGAAATGATGACCAGAGATGGTGCTTCTTTTTCCCTATTTTTAAACAAATAATAATGTTTTTTTTCCCATAATCATGATAGTAGGAACTCACTGGAAAATATAGGGAGAATAAAGAAGAAAATTACAATTATTCATAATCTCACCATCCAGAGAAAAACATTACATGTTGATGTATTTCATGCTAATCTCTCAAATCTACAAATTGTCTTTTTAGAAAAAAATAGCAATAGAATAATACTGTTTATGTAATTTTGTATCAACATTATATCATGAGCACTTTCCACTGTCACTAAAAATTGTTTGACACATAATTTTTATTTTTTTAATTTTATTTATTTTGGGGTGTGTTGGGTCTTCGTTGCTGTGGGTGGGCTTTCTCTAGTTGCGGCGAGCAGGGGCTACTCTTTGTTGCGGTGCACAGGTTTCTCATTGCGGTGGCTTCTCTTTTTGTGGAGCATGGGCAGTAGGCGTGCAGGCTTCAGTAGTTGTGGCACATGGGCTTCAGTAGTTGTGGTTCGCGGGCTCTAGAGCGCAGACTCAGTAGTTGTGGCGCACAGGCTTAGCTGCTCCGCGGCACGTGGGATCTTCCTGGACCAGGGCTCAAACCCATGTCCCCTGCATTGGCAGGCAGATTCTTAACCACTGCGCCATCAGGGAAGCCCAACACATTTTATTTATTTATTTATTTATTTTTTGCGGTACGCGGACCTCTCACTGTTGTGGCCTCTCCCGTTACGGAGCACAGGCTCTGGACGCGCAGGCTCAGCGGCCATGGCTCACGGGCCCAGCCGCTCCGCGGCATGTGGGATCCTCCCGGACCGGGGCAAGAACCCGCGTCCCCTGCATCGGCAGGCGGACTCTCAACCACTGCGCCACCAGGGAAGCCCCTGACACATAATTTTTAAAGGCTACATGGACATGCCATAATTCACCTGTTTCACTGTTGTTGGCTATTTACATTTTGCCAGGTTTTGCTATTGAAAACAATGCTGCAATATCTATTGTTACACGCTTTTCTTTTTTCCTCAGATCTTGCATGGAATCTGCCTTCTGTAAAAATGGTTAAACAGTTGTAAGAAATTACAAAATTTCTAATGAAACCTTATTCGTTCTTGTTATTTTGGCACTGCTGCTTTAGGAAAACCAAGTGTTCTAGTCTGTGGATGGGCAGCCCAGTCTCACAGCCACCACCTGCGCCCAGAAGAATCTGCCTTCTCACCCCACATGCCATCTTGTCGGGTCCATTGGCCACGAGGTAGATGCAGGGCCATCCTCCTAACACCATCTTGCCATATAGCAGCCAAGCGGCCACGAGTAGCTCCATTTATATCCCAAATATCAACAATCCAAGTGAAAAATGCATTTCCTTTTGCCAGTAGTCCCCCAAACCTCTTGAAATGAGTCGTGTTGGTACATTTTCAGTCATGTATCAAGTGTGTATTGTTTGACAATCATGAAGGTCAAGGAGATGAAAATTCTGACTGGCAAGCCCTGTGCCCTGATTTCTTTCTTGACTTCCTGGCCATGTCCTGTGCACCATTTACAGATAGGTAGGCCTGACCCAGGAGTTTCTAGCTATGCCACTTTTATGTTAAGGAACAGTAAAATGGGCCAGGCTGGAGCAGACCCAACCACCAGTCTTTTGGGATAACCCTACCAGCAGCTCAAGTTCAATCTTCCCCCAAACAAATCTGCCTTCCCCGCCGAAGCATGTGCTTTCTCCTGTGTCCCCTTGTTTCTGGAAGCCATTACCATGTGTGGGAGACCCTGTGCCTTAGCTCACCTGGATTCCATTTATCCCCTTCTCCTTTACTTGCCTCTACATTAGAATCTGAGAAAGCTAAAAACTTAATCTCCTAGCAACTCTCACTGCTTCGTGTGGTCATGCCAACACTACTGGCTAATAAGATATAAGCAAGTGGTGGCTGGAGCTGCGGTAGCCATCTTGTCATTATAAGGACCAGCGCCATACACTAAGGAAGGAAAAGCATAAAGGAAGAAGGACCCTGGGTCACAGATGATGTCTCAATATGCTGAACTAATCCAGGCTGCCCAACTTCTAGGCTTCCTCTCACATGAGACAAATAGGCCTCTACTTTTTAAAGTCACTATTACTTGCAGCCAAATGTAGTTCCTAAGAGACGCACCACCCTCTTCCTAGTCAACTAGAGAACCTGAGAGTTTCTTCATCACTTCCCAGAGTTACTCCTCATCACTGTTGACTTTACCTCTCAACAAACTAGAAGCCACAAGAAACCAGATTTTAGGTGGAATATAAACAGTGAAAAAACTAGAAGCCACAAGAAACCAGATTTTAGGTGGAATATAAACAGTGAAACTGTCCAGGTGTGTCAGCTTTGCATGGTCGTGCTCTATGATAGATCAAACACGGACTTATTGGGAGGTTCTAAAACAACTGACTCAAGTCGTAGAAGGGTAATTTGTTACATTAGTGTTGCTAGAAAATGTTAAGGTCCTTTCTATCTTTTTTTTTTTTTTTTTTTTGCGGTACACGGGCCTCTCACTGTTGTGGCCTCTCCCGTTGCGGAGCACAGGCTCCGGACGCGCAGGCTCAGCAGCCATGGCTCACGGGTCCAGCTGCTCCGCGGCATGTAGGATCTTCCCGGACTGGGCACGAACCCGCTTCCCCTGCATCGGCAGGCGGACTCTCAACCACTGTGCCACCAGGGAAGCCCACTCCTTTCCATCTTTGAAATGCTAAAATCATTCAATTAAAATCACCAGGCAGCATCTCTAGCCAGGTAAAACAAAACAAAATGTTGTTACTTATGACCCACACTGCCTTTTAAAGAGAATGGATGCTGTCAGGGGAAACTCTTTGTCTGCCCTGGATGTAGAAATGCATTGTGAAGCTCTTATAGGAGCAGAAGCTGCAGGCAGCTGAGTGACCTGCTTAACAGGGGGGAAGAGTGTGGAGAGAAGGGAGGACGGGGAGAGCATCCAGTGAAGCTGTAGGACGGGCAAGTCACGGAGGAGCCCCAGGCAGCTGAGCGTTTGGAAAGGACTTTGAAGAAAAGGAATGAAGACACGATTAGACTGTTTGTGGTGTGATCCATTAGGCAACGTCTCCCCAGCTCTTTAATAACATCCTCCAGTGTTTTGTGTGAAGGTGACTTTTAAACTGAGGCAGGGATTGAGTTTCTCCCCTGGACAAGCACGTGCAGGAAAATACCTGATGCAACAAAGCAGTGACCCCAGTCCAATGAGGCCACCAGAATCTGAGCGTACAGGGAACCCACAGACATCTTGGGGTGGTCTTGGGACATCAACGAGCCATGCGTTTGGGGTCCAAGGCAATTTTAAATATTTCAAGGTCCAGGAGGCCCCAGCTGACACGAAGTCTTTATGAGATAAAGAGATGACTGTTCTCTTGAATAACATGCACCCTGCAAAAGATATTCTATGTGAGCAGATAAGCCGTGCAGCAGCCCAGTGAGTGTTTTTATTTACTATCTTTCCTCTTTATCAAATTCTCTGTAGCCAAAACATATGGGTGAACTTGGATCGAGAGACCTGTAGGAAAAATGTAGGAGGAATTCTGATAGGAATTCCAGAAGGAAGGATCAGAGAAGATGGAAAGGAATAAATAATCCAAGAACTGTGAATAGAGTATTTATCTGCACTGAAAAAAAGCATGCATCTTGAGACTGAAGAAAATGCTAAGTAAGCATGGTAACTTTATAAGTATGATAACTTTAAAATCACATCTAGACCTATACTGGTAAATTTCTGGCCTATAAAGATGAAGAGGAAAATTCTAAAAGCTCCCAAGGCAAAAATAGCTATTAAATAACAAGAATAGAAGGGTCATAAAGATCTTAGGCCAGACACAATCTCTAATGCCATGAAGAAAATGATTGATATATTTGACTACATAAAGACTACAAATTCCTGCCTTTTGCTATTTATTGAAATCTAAAATAAAGCAAAACTATATATTTATTTGAGACACATACACGTAACTAAATAAAAAGTCTTGAGGAGGTTACTAAGCAGACTTAACTGGGTGTACCTCTGGAGGAAGGAGGAGGTGCATGTGAAAAGAATTTTCACTGTTTTTATTGTGTATTCGTCTGAATTGTTTTGAATTTCCATCAGAAAAAAACTGCTCTATTACTTGGAGTCTTTTTAAATATAAAAAAATCACAAAAATAGGCATTTCTTTGCAAAGTAACAGATAATGAACTGCTTACTTTATATTTTCCTCATTCATTCATTTATTCCACACATATTAACTGGGCACCTACTATGTGCCACGCATTATTTTAGGCACTAAGAATACAGCTGCGAGCAAAACAGACAAAGTCCCCCGCCCTCATGGTATTTTACATTCTAATGAGTAGAGACAGACAATACAAATTAATAATAAATAATAACTCACTATCAGGTGGGCAGTACTAGTATCTCCATTTTACAGATGAGGAAATCGGGGCACAGAAGGTTGAGCAATTTTCCCAAGGTCGCTGAGCTACCACATGATGAAATCAAGCCGTGCAACCCCCTGGTATGTCTCTGGGGTCCATGCTGTTAAGCCTTTTGCTCTGTGCTGGGGTTTGTCAGATGGCACAAAAACAGACACATAGATCAATGGAACAGAAAAGAGAGCCCAGAAATAAACTCACACACTTATGATCAATTCATCTACAGCAAAGGAGAAAGGAATATACAATGGAGAAAAGGTAATCTCTTCAATGAGTAGTGCTGGGGAAACTGGACAGCTACATGTAAAAGAATTAAGTTAGAATATTTTCTCATACTATATACAAAAGTAAACTTAAAATGGATTAATGACCTAAGTGTAAGCCTGGAAACCATCAAAATCCTAGAAGAAAACATAGGCAAGAACACTCTTTGACATAAGTTAAGTAATATTTTTTTCAGATCTGTCACCTCAGGCAAAGGAAACAAAAGCAAAAATAAACAAATGTGCCCTAATTATACTTAAAGCCTTTTGCACAGCAAAGGAAACCATTGCTAAAATGAAAAGACAACCTACTGAATGGGAGAAAATAATTTGGAAATATGACTGATAAGAGGTTAATATCCAAAATATATAAACAGCTCACACAACTCAATAAAATAACCGAATTAAAAAAAGGGCAGAAGACCTGAATAGACATTTTTCCAGAGAAGAAATACAGACGGCCAAAGGGCACATGAAAAGATGCTCAACATCACTAATCATCAGGGAAATGCAAATCAAAACCACAATGAGACACCACCTCACACCTGTCAGAATGTTTATCATCAAAAAGACACAAATAACAAATGTTGGTGAGGGTGTGGAGAAAAGGGAATCCTACTACACTGTTGATGGGAATGTAATTTGTTGCAGTCACTGTGGAAAACAGTATGGAAGTTCCTCGAAAAACTAAAATTAGAACTACCATATGACCCAGCAATTCCACTCCTGGGTATATACCTGAAGAAAACGAAAACACTAATTCAAAAAGATACATGCACCCCAATGTTCATAGAAGCATTGTTTACAATAGCAATCTGTGTCCATCAACATACGAATGGATAAAAACGATATGGTTACATACAAAATGGACTATTACTCAGCCATAAAAAGAGTGAAATTTTGCCATTTGCAGCAACATGGATGGACCTGGAGGGTATTATGCTTAGTGAAATTAAGTCAGGCAGAAAGAGACAAATACTGTATGTTGTCACTAATATGGGGAATCTAAAAAAATAAAACAAATGAATGTATATAGTAAAACAGAAACAGACTCACAGATATAGATAACAAACTAGTGGTTACCAGTGGGGAGAGGGAAGTGGGGAGGGGCAAAATACGGGTAAGGGATTAAGAGGTACAAACTACTATGTATAAAATAAATAAGCTACAAGGATATATTGTACAGCACATGGAATATAGCCAATATTTTATAATAACTTTAAATGGAGTATAATCTGTAAAAATATTGAATCATTGTTGTACACCTGAAACTAATGTAATATTGTAAATCAACTATATTTTAAAAAAGAAAACAGGGGGACTTCCCTGGTGGTGCAGTGGTTAAGAATCCGCCTGCCAATGCAGGGGACGTGGGTTTGAGCCCTGGTCCTGGAAGATCCCACATGCTGCGGAGCAACTAAGCCCGTGTGCCACAACTACTGAGCCTGTGCTCTAGAGCCTGCGAGCCACAAATACTGAGCCTACGTGCCTAGAGCCCGTGCTGTAACAAGAGAGGCCACTGCAATGAGAAGCCTGCCCACTGCAATGAAGAGTAGCCCCCGCTCGCCGCAACTAGAAAAAGCCTGCATGCAGCAATGAAGACCCAATGCCGCCAAAAAATAAATAAATAAATTTATAAAGGAAAAAAAAGAAAACAGAAGCCACCTGTTATGGACTGAATTTTGTCCCCCCAGAATTCATATACTGAAGCCCTAACCTCAGACTGTGACTGTATTTGAGATAAGGCCTTTAAAGAGGTGATTAAGTTAAAATGAGACCCTTAGAGTGAGCCCTCATCCAGCCTGACTGTGTCCTTATAAGAAGAGGAGATTAAACAGGAATAAAGACACAGACTTACTAGAGAATGGACTTGAGGCTATGGGGAGGGGGAAGGGTAAACGGTGACAAAGCGATAAAGAGGCATGGACATATATACACTACCAAACGTAAGGTAGATAGCTAGTGGGAAGCAGCCGCATAGCACAGGGAGATCAGCTCGGTGCTTTGTGACCGCCTGGAGGGGTGGGATAGGGAGGGTGGGAGGGAGGGAGACGCAAGCGGGAAGAGATATGGGAATATATGCATATATATAACTGATTCATTTTGTTGTGAAGCTGAAACTAACATACCATTGTAAAGCAATTATACTCCAATAAAGATGTTAAAAAAAAAAAAAAAAAAAAGAAGAGGAGATTAGAACACAGGAGAGTCCCCAGGGATGCGTGTCCTCAGAGAAAAAGCCATGTGAGGACACAGCTAAAAAGGCTGCCATCTGCCAGCCAGAAGAGAGGCCTCAGGAGAAACCAAACCTACCCACACCTTGCTCTTGGCCATCCAGCCTCCAGAAGTGTGAGAAAATAAATTTCTGTTGTCTACGCCTGCCTGTCTATAGCACTATGTTACGGCACAGCACTGAAACACCACGATGGAGGAAATCCTCTAAGAGGATAGTAAGAGCTGAGAGTCTGGGCTCTGAAATCAAACCGTACTGGATTAAGACTTTGGCTCTGTCTCCACTCAACCCCGGTTTCCTCGTCTGTAAAATGGGGGTAACCATGCCAACTTCATGGGGCTATTGTGAATAGTAAATCACTTACTGTGCCAATCAAAAAAAATATATAGATATGGCCCAGTGATTCCACTGTTAGTATGTACCCAACCAAAGACATGTACAAGGGTATCCACAGCAGCTTCATCAATAGGAGAATGGGTACACTGGGGCATCTTCATATAATGAAATGCTACACAGCAATAAAAACGGACCCACTATGAATACACACAGCCACATGGATGAATCTCACAGACATAGTGTTGAGGAAAAGACTCCAGACACAAAAGTATATGTGTGGGGATGGAGGTCAGAATGTTTACCTGTGGGGATGACCGACTGGGAGGGGGAACCAGGGATACTAGGGATCCAGGAGGGCCGTGAGTCTTGATCTGGGTTCTGGTTATGCGGGTGTGTACACCACGTGCTACGGAGTGAATCGCACCCCCTGAAATTCACACGCTGAAGCCCTGATCCCCACATGACTGGATGGGAGAAGGGGTCTTTATGGAGGTAATTAAGGTTACATGGAGTCACAAGAGTGGGGCTCTGACATAATAGGATTAGTGCTCCTGTAAGGAGAGACCCCTAAGGCTCATTCTTCCTCTCTGCTGTGTGGAGACACAGCAAGAAGGTGGCTGTCTGCAATCCAAGGAGGGCGCTCTCACCAGCCATGGACCTTGCTGGCATCGTGATCTTGGACCTCCAGTCCCCAGAACTGTCAGAAAGTATGTGTGCTGTTTAAGCCGCTTGGTCTCCGGTATTTTGTTATGGCAGCCTGAGCTGACTAGCACAGAATACCACATGCAGTGTTTTATAGACCGATACACTCCTAAATGCACTTTAGGCACATTAGGTATGTTATATCCCAACGGAAAATGTAAAGAATAAACTAAAAGAATCCTTCCAGGCATCACCAAGGAGAAATACCTGAGCCAGGTAAACAGCTGACGTTTCTGGTGCCTCTCCTGGATCTGAACATTGTGAGCCGCTGCCGTGAAACATGGCACCTGGCTGGCCTGGACCTCTTTCCAATCTCCCAGAAGGATGCTGGGCTAAGGAGGACGGCCGAGCGGGAGGGGGTCCCACTGCCCAGAGTCAGCCAGGCCTTCCTTTTCCCTCAGGCGATGGAGGATGGAGGAGGCGGCCCGGCTGCGAGGGGGGCAGAGCAGGGCAGGAGATGGCCTCTGCACTGCCCAGGCCAGTGGCCATGGCCATGCAGTGGTGACGTCGCTTCTGTCCCCACAGCCTGTGAAGAGGAGCACTGCCCAAACGAAGGGGCGGGTTTCTCCACAGCCGACAGGAAGGCCACCTCAGGGGCGGGCAGGTCTACGAGGGGCCACGTGACACTGAAGGCAGAGCTGCTGACGGGCAGTGAGACCCACCCAGACGCTTCTGAACTGGGCAAGCGCACAAGGGGACGCGAGATGTAGTGTGACGCAGAGCTAGCACAAAGCACAGAATAATCAAAGCGGACGTTACCGCACGGCCCGTCTCGGGAGAAACACACTCTTCTTTCCTGTTCTGCTCTCTTCAGGATCTTGGTATGTTTCATTTTCATGCCCCAACCTGACCACGTAACACCACTTTCCACTGGAACCTGCTTTCCAGGAGAACTTCTTTAGAAGAATCCTAGTAAACCTTTATATCCACACTGCCCACAGGTGCTCCCACTTCTTCTAAAAATAGGAAATGACTTCCAACCAAGAAATACATTTCCGACAGCTGACACAAACTTAGGTTTTGCTCAAATATTCCCCATGTTTGGGTGTATGCTGCACTAAGAAAATCCAAAGAAAAAATTGACTTATTCACTTAGAAAATATTTAGGAAATGTTTACAGTGTAGAAGGCTCTGTATCCAAATCTACAAAAGGTACCTATAGAGAGTGAACACTTATTTAAAGATTCACTGCTAGGTTTCTTTGTGCATTTAGGAGCTTATTATTAGCTAACTGAGTGAAACATTAGGAGGATAAAAGATGGAAAAAATAAATACCAGACTGGTATCAACTGAGATGAAAGCGTTACTGATAATGTAAGCCAATGAGGAAATGAGACGTTATTTTCAATAGGTTGATTTATACATTTTTTCAGAACACATTTTTGCGAAGTGGGGTATGTGCAATGTCAAAACCATCCTGTCCCATCCAGTGAGAAGTCCTTGATACTCTTATATTAAAAGGAAAATAGTTTCATTTTATTAGTATTTACTAAATTTAGCTACATTATTTCCTATGAATCATCATTAGGAGACAACAGTGTGAAACTATGAAAATCACTTAAAGTGCCCACCTGAAAGAATTATACTTTCTCTACTGTTCCCAACAACCCATGTAGACCTCCTGTTACAGTCCAGCTCCAATTGATGCTATGAAAGTCAGAGGTTGTGCGAATAAGGATAAACGCTCTATTTGGTCATTTCCCTATTTGTTCCTACTGGTGTTCGTGAACAAAAGAAGATGTGCCGAGGGGTGAGTAAGTCTGATTAAACCAAGTTAGAGGGCTGTTTTATTGCAGGACATCTCAAAGCCTGGATGCAGTGATGCTCACGCCGAGTCTCACGACAGGAACGCCTTGCGCGGTGTGGCCCCAGCTAACCCGGCCCACAGAGCATCCTTCACAGAGCACCTTGGGGACCCGCGGTCCATCAGAACACACCCTGAGGCCACCTCTTCTGTCTGAAAATGTCCGGAGAGACAGTTGCTGTAAAACGAACGCCCCTCACCTTGGGCTTGCTCTGCCGTGGGCGGTCACCATGCTTCCTGACAGGATAGGACAGAGTGAAAGCCTGTCTTTTCTGGGACAGCCTGGTTTCCAGTTCAGAGGCTATGAGGTATAAAGTGGGTGTGTCCACCTGTGCTCTCCGGGACATCACCTAACTCTGACCTCTGTCCTCTGAGTTTGGCGTCTGTGATCTGGGTGTCTCTGTCGGGGTTGCGGGGACTCCTGTGGTCAACAAGAGACACGGGCTAGGCACAGAGGTGAGGATGGAGGCCAGGGTGGATCAAAGGTCCCTCCTGCCCTCAGAGGTGGACTGGAGGTACTAGGGGGGCAGGGTTCCGGGCAGCAGCGAGACCTGGTGGAGGAGGGCTCAGCAGACAGGCGGAGGGCAGGGGACAGGAGATGCTCCCTATGTGTTAGTTTCAGCTACGGTTCTGCAGTGATAACAAACAAAGCTTAAGTCTCAGTGGTCACCGGGGAGGAGGGGAGGGGCGAGGAGATGACACAAACTGCCTGAGGTCACGAGCTGAAAGCAGTAGAACAAAGATTCACAGCCATGTGGCCCAACTGCACGGCCACATCCTCTTAGCCAGCCTGCATTTCCCCAGGATCCAGACATCGACCAGCACTTTAGGAAATGCTCAATAAAGTCTTGTTGACCGAACAGTTCATCATTGCCGGTTTTCAATTAAATGTATTCCCTTTGCTATTTTCCTCAAACATGGACGATGTAATTCCAAAATAATGCAGCAGGTCACTCAGAGCAGGCAATCCCAGGGAAAGTCCAGTCACACTAACTGTGTGGCCTGCCATGAATAAAACCTACTGGATTAACTCTTTCTCTGACCCTCTGGAGCGCGTACACACAGGCCTCAGAGCTCTACTTCCCCATCCCAAACACCAGTTGGTCCCCTGCATCCTGCCAGCTGGTCCCCAGTGGCGACATGGGTTCAGTCCACCACTGATGAGAATAACTTATAGCAACAAAAGAGGGAACACAGAGATTCAAGAGTTTCCTATTCATTACGCAGCCATGCTTAGAAGTTAATAAACGTAAAAAGTTGAGACAATTGAGAATGGAATAAAAGAATGTGACTATTTCTCAAAACCCATTAAGTGATGAACTATTCCAGCACAATTACCCAAGGACTGAGAAACTGGGAGAGTCTGAAACTCAGGCTCATACGCGGAGCAGATTTCCCCACCATCTCCATCAGCTAGGGGTAATCCAGTTGTATCATAATTATTCTAGACCAAGGTGGGTGGGGACGTGGGAATGGGGGAGAAGAAAAAAACTACCCACGGGACAAAGCCACTTTCTTGGGAGCCCTCTGGTGCCTTTTTATGCTGGTAAAAGATGTTCATTATTGTATAAGAAGACGTTTTTCAGTTTAAAAACCAGTGTTGCCCAGAGCACAGGCTCTGCAGTAATTTGACGGAGGTCTCTCTGTCAACAATTAGCATGACTGAGTGATTTTCCAACGTGCAGAATGCCTTGGGAAGAAGGAAAAAACAAAACCCACCCCCAAGCTCATTGCTCAGAAACAATCGCAAGGAGGGCTGTTCCCACCCCTGCCGCCTTCTTGGGCCTTAGGTGGTTTGCTAAACCTGGTCTCTGAGACTCCAGGCAACGCCTCGGGGGTGGTACAGGCTCTGCAAAAGGGCCTCCTCTCCTGCCCCCTAGTGGCTGAGAGACATCAGCGCCGACGCCCCTCTGGGTGTACCCCCAGGGGTTTCCCTTAGTTTGCAGGAACTCACTCAAGCCTCCTGGCAACAAATGTTCATTGCTGAATCCCCAGTGCCTGGCACCGTGCCTGGGGCAGAGTATGGGGTCAACAAATATTTGCTGAATTAAATTAAACGATCGCACATATGATGCCCCACACAGGGTAATCGGAGAAAGGTAACTAACAGTTCCTGCCTTCGAGGCACTTACAGACTAGCTGGAGACGTGAGGACAAACACAGGACGTCCACAATTTTCCCAAACCACGCCAGTCTGGCGGTCTTTCCAGGGCTGAGAACCTGGGCAATAAAACAGTCACAGGCAGAGCCTTCGCCAGCAAACCACTGAAACTAACCCACTTTTCCCCTTCTAGAGCAAAGATGGCTGAGCCTCGCCTCTGGGGACAAAGAGCTATCTCCCCTCTCCCCCACTCATCCTGCAGCCCCCAGCCTCACCCCCACTGTGCTGAGACCCGTTAATAAAACCATAACTGTCGATCCTGCAGTTTGGCAAGGTGCAGGGATGACGCACAGATGACGGGCGGGGTCCGATGTGTCCTTGGGCAGTGCGGGGACAAAGGAGCACAGGTGACATCCATTGGACTCTCACTGTGATTGACCTGCACTATCATATCCAACTTCCTAACAACACCCCCCGGCGGGGAGGGTCACTCTTGTTCCTAATTTTCAGAAGAGGAAGTTGAATCTCCCTGAGGGTTTGTAACTTGCCCAAAGTCATACCTTCCAGGACTTGGCAGATTCTGCCTTCGAACCCAGGATTTTCTAACTCCAGAGCCATGTTGCTCTTTGGCTCATTCTATAAAATTTGCCAAGAACTGCTGCAAATCAAGCTTCCCCAACATTTCTCTGTGAATCCCCCGGGGGTTTCCACGTCCACCTGGCCGGCAAGCCAGCTGCCCAGGTGTGATTCTCAAGAGACAAGAAGTCAAATCAAATAACTGCTCCCAGGATCCCTGCTTTGTGGTCACGGAGGAATGGGCCACCTCCATTCAGTAGCGCTTTAAACAGTGATGTTAAAATGCGAACACTGCTGGAAAGGTCACGGGGTACCTCGCGTGGCCCCGACGATGAGCCGGGCTCCACGTGACAGCGGGAGGGGAGGCGGCCACAAGAGCCTGAAGTGTGAAAACATCAGAGACCAGTGAGAAAGTCTCGGAGCAGGGGATTCCATGGTCCAGCTTGTGACTCTCTATCCTTCTCCAACAGGATCTCCCCCAAAGGTGGCGGGTATGGACAGCATGGATGACCTCCCCAGAACCCACTGGCTTCCGTGTGGCTTCAGCCAATACTAAATACTGCAGCAGTCAGCTACCTGGTGGAAAGTTGACTACGTTGGGCTTTCCGATCCTGGTGCGAACAGTGCTTTGTCCTCACAGGAGGGTTGCCATCCTGCCAACAGCACTTCTGCCAGACCCACTGTGCTTGAACTTTGGAAATGTCTGACCCATTGCCATGGTTTCACAGACAACATTGCTTCTGCTCAGAAGACGTGATTTACTACAGAGGAATTGTGGCAAAGGGCTCACACTCACGTGGAATTCACTGGTCGTTCCACGTGCCCATCACCCAGAAGCAGCTGGCGTGACAAGCACTGGAAAAGCTGTGCTGAGGGCTCAGACGCAGGACAGCTAGGAGACAACAGTGTATGAGATTGGGGTGCTGTTCTGTACGATATGCTTTAAACCAGCCCCCAGTACGCAATGCTCCCTCTCCCTGAGGCCCTGGAAACCACCGATATTTTTACTGTCCCCATAGTTTTGCCTTTTTTAGAATATCATATAATTGGAATCATACAGTATGTGGCCTTTTCAGACTGGCTTCTTTCACTTAATAATTTGCATTTCAGTTCTCTCCATGTCTTTTTGTGTCTTGAATAACAATCCATTGTATGAGTGTACCACAGTTTATCAATACACCTATTGAAGGACATCTGTGTTGCTTCCAATTTTTGGCAATTGTGAATAAAACTGCTATACAACTTTGTGTACAGGTTTTTGTGTGGACAGTTTTTTTTCTTTTTTTAACATCTTTATTGGAGTATAATTGCTTTACAATGGTGTGTCAGTTTCTGCTTTATAACAAAGTGAATCAGCTATACATATACATATATCCCCATATCTCCTCCCTCTTGCGTCTCCCTCCCACCCTCCCTATCCCACCCCTCTAGGTGGTCACAAAGCACCGAGCTGATCTCCCTGTGCTATGCAGCTGCTTCCCACTAGCTATCTATTTTACGTTTGGTAGTGTATATATGTGTGTGGACAGTTTTCAACTCCATTGGGTAAATACCTAGCAGCACAATTGTCAGATCATATGTTAAGACTAGGTTTAGCTTTGTAACAAACTGCTAAACTGTCTTCCAAGGTGGCTGTACCATTTTGCACTCCTACAAGCAATGAATGGGAGTTTCTGCTGTTCCACATCTTCACCAGCAGTGTGTGTTGCCAGTTTTTTGAATTTTAGCCATTCTAATAGGTGTATAATGGGACACCTTTGCTGTTTTAATTTGCAATTCTCTATGTATGAGGTGGAGCATCTTTTCATATACTTACTTACCGTCTATATATCTTCTTTGATGAGGTGTCTGTTCAGATATTTTTTGCTCATTTTAAAACCAGATTGTTTATTTTCTTATTGTTGAGTTTTAAGAGTTCTTTTTATATTTTGGATACAAATTATCAGCTATTTGTTGTGCAAATATTTTCTCCCAGTCCGTGACTTGTCTTTTCATGTTTCTAACAATGTCTTTTGCAGAGCAGAAGCTTCTGATTTCAATAAAGTCTAACTTACTGGGTTTCTTTTTCACGGATCACGCTTTTGATGTTTTATCAAAAAACTCAACACCAAACCCAATTTCACTTAGATTTTCTCTTACGTTTTCTTAGAGAATTTTTATAGTTTTGCATTTTACTTGTAGGTCTATGATCCATTTTGAGTTAATTTTTAAGAAAGGTTTAAGGTCTGTGTCTAGGCCTGAATTATTCTCCCAGCTGGTCCTTCTGTCCTTTATCTGTGCAGAAGCCTTTTCTCCAGGCTCCCTGAACTTTGACGCCAAGACTCAAGTTCCTGGACTAATCTCAAGCACATGGACTAATTTTCCAGCACCTTGTTCTAGTGCAAACCTCCGCGCCTAAAACAGGGATTACAAGTGTCTGGGGAGAAGTTGGACTTCAAGAACTCAAAGGGCACACAGAGAAGGAGCAATGACTTGCAAATGTTGAGGCAAGATGGAAAACCAACCTTCCTCCTGTGACAGAGGTAAGAGCCCTGTTTGGCGAAGGAGGTTCTCGACGTGGCCCTACCATTTTGGCCAGAGTGACCTTGAGCTGGTCATTTCACTCTCCAAGACCGTAAATGAAAAGCTTGGACAAGATCCTTGGTGTTCTGATCTCAGCTCCCCAGAGCCCCCAAACGGACCTGAACACTGGCCCCGGGGGCCACAGGGAGGAGCTGGGAGGGCTCTGGGAGACCCTGTTCCCGCCGCCCAACAACTCTGCCCTCATCTGTCTCAAGTGTTTGTGCTTCTAATTTACCCGGCATTTGAAGAAGGAAGATGGCAGGTAAAAAAAAGCAGTTGGAAAAACCACTGCACTAGATAGATCTCTGGTACCCACAATTTATGTCAAGAAAGACGGAATACAATTATTAAACACAAAAGGACACCCAAATGTCCGGGCCATTCTTCAAAGCTTCAAGGTCAACTGTCTGATGACTACTCCAGAAGAAGCACTGGCTGAAGGTTCCCTGGCTCACAGGAGCCTTAAGGAGAGCCTGGCTGATAGACGGATTACAAAATTGCGTTAGTGCACCTCGTCCACTTTAACACTTGAGTAGGAGCGTACGGTGCCACCGTCTAAAAGAGCTGGGTAACATGGGGATTTCAGACACCACAGGGATATGCAGAGACCTAAAGCGCTGAGGTTTTGCTTTGAGGCCCTCAACACGTACCAGGCGCTACCGATGCGTAAGGCCAGCCCTGTCAAGACCCAGACTGCAGGCCCGCAGTTACAGCAGCGGAGCCCAAGTGTTAGGGACCCCGGCAGGCGGGCAAGTGAAAGAGAGGTAGCTGTGGGCCTGTAGTGTGGGATTAGAGGGAAGGGGGAAGGTGAGTCTGGGCTTGAGGGCGGGGAGAAGAGGCGGGACCCCAGGCTAGAGGACCCTGCGAAGTACGTGGGCAGTGGGGGGCTCAGCAGCAACTCCTGTCTCTGCAGACGGCCAATTTGTGGGGCAAAAAAGCCCATGTAAGTAAGCTCTGTCTTCATGGTCTTCATGTTTTTATTTTTCATATTTTTTAATATTATTGAAGTAAGATATATAGACAGGAGAGCACACAAATGACTGTTGTATTCCTCAAAGAACTTATACAAAGTGAACACACAAGTGTAATCAGATCAAGAAATGGAACATCCCAGCAGCCACCGGCCCCCTCCTGCCCCGAAGCCTCCTTAGGCCCGTTCCAGTCTCAGACCATGGCCCATCCTGCCTTCTAACACCATCAGTGAACGTTTCTTCGTTTCAGACTTTATGTATTTGGAGTCGGGCCCAGGAATATGCACTCTTTCATGCCTGCCTTCTTAAGCTCAACATTATGTTTGTAGATCCATTCATGTTGTGACATATGGTTTCATTCTGTTAATTCTCATTGCTGTGGGACTGCACTGGCTACATACAGCACAAATTGGTCATTAATTCTACTGTTGATGAACAGTTGTGTTATTTCCAGTTTGGGGCTTGTATGAAAAACACTGCTGGTAATGTTCTAGTACAAGTCTTTTGAGGCACAAATGTATGCATTCCTGGTGGGTTTATTCCTAGGAGTGGAATTGCTGGGTCGCACTATATATATAAAAACTACATCTAATAAAGATGAAACTTCCACCAGCAGTGCCTGAGTCTATGGGCATTTTAGTTTGTAACTACGAAATCATTGAAGTAGAAGGAAGAGAAAGAGAAGAGGAGAGGGAGGGGGAGGAGGGGGGGAGAGGAGTGGAAGGGAAGGAGGGGGAGGGGGAGGGGGAAGAGGAACTAGCAGCAGTGACCCTGTAAAAAATGTAAAAGTGGCCTGTCTTCCCTCTTCAGGTCACTTAAGTAGGTCAGGGAAGATAACACAAGCTTTGCCCTTTCTCAAAAGCTGTGAGGAAAAAGCACAGCTTCTTGCCACAGGAGCCTGGCTTCTGGGGTGGTGATGGGGGGGGGGGGTAAATACTGAAGTATCTGATAATTATTGAATTGTCTGACCCTCCCAGGGACATTCGACTCCAGCAAGTGACACCACCCCTGGGCCCAGGCACTTCTGCCCTCAGGGTACCGACGACTCCTTCTGATGTGTGGTTTAGGGCTACCCCAGTGTAGTCAGCAAACTGGATTGAACCAGCAGCCCCGGCGAGTGATGGCTTGGTGGCTTGGCTGGGCTCACAGCCTACGGAGCAGGAAAGCCTTAGCAATTCTTCTCATTGACAGGACTCTGACAATGATGGAGATTCACAGCTAAGCCTCGGTAGCTGCTACCACGCATGGGGGCTGTGGACCCCAGAGCCAAGGTGAAACCTTTCGGTTTGCTGGTTGTGTACACATTCTATTTCCTTCTCAAGATTAAACACGCTCTCTACCCAAGCGCCTCTGCTGACAGCCTTCTGGGTGTAAATGGTATGAGATGTGTATATCTGATGTCTGTTTCAAGTTGAAAGGAGAGCAAAAATAAGATTATATTTTTAGAAGCTGGGAGAGACAGACTGGGTGGGGTTGAGAATGAAAGCAAATTCCAGAGACCAAGTGAACAGATGCTTTTCTTAAATGCAAATAGTCCGTCAAATCACGGGGAAGTTATGTGCTGTTGGAGGATGGACTGCAACAGAATGTTTGGTCCCGTCCGTTCCTTTTCTTCGTATTCCTGGGAAAATTCAGGAGAGATAGTGAAAATCTTAAATCAATTAATTTTTAGAAAGTTGGTCTTCCATCTGGTTGGAGTGGAGTCCAGCCTGGTGTCAAGAGAATGGCTTTGGTGAGTATGGCAAGAATTACTGTTTCAAAATACACAGACCCTAAATGACAGAGAAGAACAATGGTATTTATTGGTGAGTTTGATTATCCACCTTCTCATCTACATTTTTGGCTTCTTGTTTATAGATCTAAACAATTGAATTTTTAAAAAATACTTATTGAATTCCTTCTATATACAGATGCTATACTAAAGTATATGAAGTTTCCAATTAATGGAAGAATCGTAGGTGAATAACAGAGATGCCCCTCTCCAAGAAAACTGGAGTCCAGTAGAAGAGACAGGCGTATGACCCCTGACAACACCAGGTAGTAAGGAGGGATCTACATGGGCGGTTGTGAGATGTGATGGCAAGAGCGTGGGCTTTGGAGCACCCATCCTGTCTTCCTGTCTTTTTTTTTTTGTTTTATTTTGGCCACACTGAGCGGCATGCAGGATCTTAGTTCCCCAACCAGGGATCGAACCCGTGCCCCCTGCAGTGGAAGCCTGGAGTCTTAACTGCTGAACCACCAGGGAAGTCCCAGTGCCCACCCTGGCTTAGTCTCTAAGCATCTGAGGACGTGGGGGACTCCTGGTACTTGGTTTCACGGCCAAGTAATTCTGAGCAGAAGTGCTTGGAGAATGGTGGTATGCATCCAGGTGCTTCTGGGTTGACAAATCTTTGCAGAACTTAGGGTAGCAGAGCACAGGGGTTCTCGAGGCTATATTAATGCTGAGCACGCTCAGACCTCACGTTCAGAAGTTTATCTGCCATCATTTTGCTGTGATACTCCTTAAGGACCTGCAGCCCAGCTGTGTCTCTGCTGGATTCAACGGGGCTTAGTTCCAGGTTGCAGGTTGGGTTTGGTTCTGCCGCTTAACTTTCGTTCTGTAAACCAGGATCAAGGCACTGCAGCTCCTTTACAGGGGCGTCCTCTTCTGAATGAGTCAGGTGCTGTTGCAATGAGGCTGCATAACAAATAGAGCCATCTCCCACACTTTCCTGGGAATCCATGTCCACCTGGCTTTTTGCTGTTATATAAATCAACACTTCATAATCATCCCCCCTCCACAATTTCTCAATTCTCAATGAAAACTTGTATGGTGACTCAAAAAAGACAAAGAACCAGTGATTTCCAAGATGAGGTACCCACACCCCAGAAAATAGGGCAGACACTTCTCTGGGGTATAGAAAGAAAATATTTAACTAATTTAGTACTTAAACCTATACGTACATATTTTTTTCAAAGACATAGAAAAGATTTCCGCCTTCTAATGGTTACTCCATGGAATGACATAGCTTCTCCTCTAGATCCATACACCAGTCATGTCCCCGGAGATTCTGAAGGAAGGATGGGAATTTTATAATGCAAAGGGGCTAGTGGTGATTTTTACTTATCTCAAATAAGCCTATTTAAAATACACATTTATATCTACTATTACTAATAATAGATGTAACCCTAAATTATATTTTGTCTGAGGACTTTTTTGAGTCTTTCTCATCTGGAGTTGCAGAAAATTAAGTCCTAATGCCCTAAAACATCAACTATTAGCTAGTGCTACATCTTCCTTGGAGAAACTCAGAAAAATAAATCATTATCTGTGGGGCTTACTTAAATTGAGAGTGGCTGAATGAAGCCACCCTGTTGAGAAAGACATTTTTTAAAGCATGACAAATATTGATATTTGTAAGAAGATCAAATATCATAAGAAGACAAATATTGATATTTTTTCATTGATATTTAAAGTCTCTGTCCAGAGACTTTACAAAATTTCAAGAATCTTTTTATTCGTTAGTGATAGACAAAAAGTCACTTAGCTTTGGAATAATACTTGTCCTCCTACAATGATAAAAAATGACTAAAATAATGCACAGATGACAATATGGTCACAAACTAAAATTCATAACTTTGTCAGTAGACACTCAAAGAACACACCACTGAAGAAACAAGCATTGGAACAAGCGTGGCAGTGCGGGAGGTTGTAAACAGATCAAACACAGATGTTTCTAACAGGCTTTAGCGTCTGGGGTTTGACAGATTGGTTTCAGTAATGAAATCTACAAGAGGTACTTTTGGAGAGTAACTACAGTAAAGATGTGCAAGGAAAGATATACTCTTGACTACTGAGATTTTTATTAAATACAAGGTCTTACGAGGTTAAAAAAGGATTCTGGGGTAAGGCTGCCAGGATAATGCAACATGTAAGACACACCCATTCACTGCCTCATTCATAGGCAAACTCCTACAACAAGTTTGTTGCAGCCAGAAGTGTACCAGAGCCATAGGATGTCAGTAATACGGGCAGACTTATAAGATTAAGACCTTTAAGATGAAGTAGAATGTTTACCATACTTCACAAAATAGAAGGGGACTATAATGAACCGAATGTTTGTGATCCCCCAAAATTCGTATGTTGAAGTGCTAACCCCCAGTGTGATGATACTTGAAGGTAGGACTTGGGAGGTGATTAGGTTTAGATGAGGTCATGAAGGTGAAGCTCCCTTGATGAGATTCGTGCCCTTGTAAAAAAAGCAAGAGATGTGAGAGCTCGTGGTCCCCATGGGCACCCACCACAGAAAGTGCAGAAGCACACAGCCAGGTGGTGGCCTTCTGAAAGCCAGCAAGCAGGCTCTAAACAGACACTGAGTCTGCCCGTACCTTGATCTTGGACTTCCCAACCGTCAGCACAGTAAGAAATAAATTTCTGTTGCTTAAGCCACCCAGTCTGTGGTATTTTGTTCCAGCAGCCTGAGCAGACTAAGGCGCCCACTTTGAAACTTGTTTGTGTCATATGCAGCTTCTTGTATGTTATCTCACAGCAAAGTATTTAAAAGATGTGACAGACTTAAAGATGAGTTATATACTTTAATTTTACAGAAAGACAAGTGTTTCAGATTTGCTGACCTTTCCTGAGAGGACAAGTGGCTGTCGCTATTCTGCTATCTGACAAATACTTCTATTTAAAAGAAGCTCCACACGTGTCCAGTCAAAGTAAAGATGATATTTAAACAAAGAGTGAAAAGAAACTGCTTTTTTAAAGAGAGGTGTGCTATGAAGACAGCATTCTTATCAAAGGTGTTGGGATATGTTCCCAACATCATGTGACTTTTTTTCATCATGTGTGTTACATGTAAAAACTCTACACCCTCCACACTCTAAGAACTTGGAACAGCACTTTATAACCTTTTCAACAATCTTCCAAACAAAGACTGTCACTGGCTTAGAAACAATTTGTTCAAAATAGACAAGCACAACACCTTCTGATGAGTTTGCAAGAACAACTAAATGTCATCAAGGAGGAATCCAATTTGCTAGAAACATTTCAACAAAAGTCTTTGCAAAGTTGGTGGACAGACTGAAAGTTGTGATTTGGTAGGTTTGGCCCACACTGCATTTATTCTATTTAATTAAACTTAGCGTGAAACTGCTACTATTAAACCAGTTTGGACCAATAAAATTGGCGATTTCATATATATATTTGTGTGGCATCTAGTGGCCCAGAGTCCCGTGGCTGCCCTGAGACAGGGACTTGGACCCCACAACCCATCCATCTCCACTCAGGTAAGTTAGGAGTTGGAGACCATAACTGGGACTCTGAAGAACCAAGGACCTTGTGCCTCACTTGCTGATGGACCTGGGAACTGCAGGACTTGCTAAATGCCTCCAGCACCTAAGACAGAGAAGAGGCTGTGATGGTGTTTGGAGGTGGGGCCTTCGGGAGGTTACTACGTTTAGATGAGGTCATGTGAGTGGGACTCTATGATGGGATTAGTGCTGTCCTAAGAAGAGGAAGAGACACAATAGCTCTTGAGCATCTAAGCAGTGGGTCAGGATAACCTCAGAAACCCCGTACACAGTGATAGGAAGAGAGATCCATCCAGCAACTGGGTTGAAAGAGGACGCAGCGATGGAGCTGGAGGTCTGGGAGGCAATGACCTGCATGAGTCAATGACCAAGGGCCACGTGGGATGAAGTACATGGTGAGGGAATAAGAACAGAGAATGCAATATGTCTCTAAAAAGGAAAACCCAGCTTTCCACCTGTGGAGGGAAAAATCCCAGTTCTGCCTTATATTGTCTTTCTTTCTTGTGGGTCTATTTTACACACAAAGCACTTCACTTCTGATCACTAGATGTGTTGAGGCTTTTCCACACCCTGAGCAATTCTCTGTGACATCAGCTGGTGTCCTACAATTTTACTCAATTCTAACACTGTCTGCCTGGAGATAGCGTCAGATCCCACAGGTTAAAGGCTCAGTCCCACGAGACGGCTCCCAGCCCACCTCGGAGACCAATCACAAGCAGTAGGTCCCCAGGTGACCCACAACTTCCATCCAATTTGGTGACAAATCAGAGGGGCCAATGACCTCCTCCTCAGGTGCGATTTATTTGCTAGAGCAGCTCACAGAACTCAGGCAAACCCTTACGTTTACCAGTTTGTTAAAGGATATGATAAAAGATACAGATGAAGAGCCAGGGGAAGAGAAACACGGGGTGAGGTCTGGGAGGGTCCTGAGCACAGGAGCTCCTGTCCCCATGGAGTTGAGGTGTATCACCCTCCACCACATGGATTGTTCACCAACCCGGAAGCTCTCCAAACGCCATACTTTGGGGATTTTATGGAGGCTTCACCAAGTAGCTGTGGTGGGTCACTAACTCCATTTTCAGCCCTTCTCCCTTCTCCAGAGAATGGAGGGGATGCTGAAAATTCCAAGCTTCTAACTGTGGCTTGTTCTTCCCAGTGACCAGCCCCCACCCAGAAGCCACCCAGTCACCTCATTAAAACAAAAGACACTCCTATGACTCAGGAAATTACAAGGGTTTCAGGAGCCCTGTGTCAGGAACCAGGGGCAAAGACCAAACACTGGAACAAGAGATACTCCAAGTGTCCTTGTCCCTTAGGAATGAATAAGGGTTTTAGGAGCACTGTGTCGGGAACCAGGCCCCGAGACCGATATATGTATATTTGTAATTACAAATCACAAGATCACAGCCTCCCTTTACACCTAACGTCCGGACACTTTGGACCTCTGCAGCTTTCCAGAACTGAGATGCAATCCTGAAATAAAAGGAGGAGAAACCCTGAAACAACCAAGCACAAGTTCCCACCGCCCAACCAAATGCAAAGGAGAAATTAATTCAGTTAAAGACAAGTTAGGGGGCTTCCCTGGTGGCGCAGTGGTTGAGAGTCCGCCTGCCGATGCAGGGGATACGGGTTCACGCCCCGGTCCGGGAAGATCCCACATGCCGCGGAGCGGCTGCGCCCGTGAACCGTGGCCGCTGAGCCTGCGCGTCCGGAGCCTGTGCTCCGCAGCAAGAGAGGCCACAGCAGCGAGAGGCCCGCGTCCCGCAAAAAAAAAAAAAAAAAAAAAGAGAGAAGTTAGAGGAGGTCACACTTGTTCACCGGAAGTGTGCTTGAGATTGCAACACTTCCGCGGACTTCAGCCCTTGGGGGAGGTAGAGGCCCCTTCTCCCAATGGAAGTGTTCCCTCTTCCATCTTGAACAAGAATTCCTTGGGAGCAGAGGTTAAGAGGACAATAGGGCATCTCCCAACTTCACTAAGAGCTTTCACAAGATGCCTTTGGCTTGGAATCCGAAGGAAAAGAAATGTGATTCTGAAGCAGAGACAGGTGGGTGGGTCCGTATTTGTTCAGGTACCCCAGCTTTATAGCGAATGCTTCAAAGTTATCATGTCTCTTCTGTTAGCCTTACCCCGGCCTTCAAATTCTTCACAATAAATGCAGCGTTTGATTAGAGCAGACAGCTTTTGGGGAGATAAAAATCAGGGCTGTGGGGCTTCCATAGATCTTCCCATCTTTCCTGGCAATGTTTCCACCGGGGAGAGACGAGCACCAAGGGGGCCGTAATCAGAAGTACTGATTCTAGTGCTGAAAGCATTTTTCATCAGTCTCCGAAATTATATTTCTCAAGCAAGGAAAGCAAATAGGACACACTTTCTTGTTGATTACAGCTATAAAAATGAATGCGGTGTTACGCACCATGGATTTTCAGGCAACTCACTTTCGTCTTCTCAAAATACCTTCCTTGAGGTGCCCCTGCTCAGGTTGGAAAACTCAGGTGGATGCTCTGTGAGCTCCACAGCCAAAGCACATGTGCTCCAGTGCAAGGATTTTGCAAGTAATTTCTGGGACATTTCCTGATTTTTTTAGGGGCTTCCTGTGTTACTGAGTCCAAGCTTGCTCTGCTTGCCACACAACAGGCCAATAAATCGGAGATGAGGTGTTGAGGCAAAGAATATGACTTTATTCAGAAAGCCGGCAGACGGGATGGCAGACTAGTGTCTCAAAGTAACCGTCTTATCGGGGTCTGGATGCCAGTTTCTTTTATAGAATCAGAAAGGGAAGTAAAGTAAAAAGGCAGACTAGAGAGGGAGAGGCAGGGAGGAAGTAGAGTAAAAAGGGCCATCAGTCTTGCAAAACATCTCCTGGAATGGCCAGCCTCCAGGAGAGGATGTGTTAATTTCTTCTTTCTTGCAGCCATTCATAGATGGGTAGTGTTCCTGAGGCAGGCCATTATGTATGATTATAAAAACAAAAGCAACGAAAAGCAAAGGCTAAAGTCGAAGAAACAGATCCAACATGGAGTCAAAATTGGCTCTTCCCTGTTACACCTGGAATCACAAGTTCATGACAAATCGGTATATGTGCTGGGTGGCAGCTACCTTGCCCTTACCAAGTTGATAGGTGACTGAGTAACTGGAAGTGAGTGAGGTGATGGGGACACAATGGTAAATGAGATGAAATCCAAGCTTCTGTTGACTTAGAGTCTATCAGGGAATACAAACACAGAGACAAGTTCCTGCAACCCCACAGAAGGAGAGCTGGGAGAGCAGGAAGCACTGGGTGTTAGAGAAACACAAGGAGGAATCTTACAGACATGAAGATGATGTCTTCCTAGAGGAGGCTAAATGGGAGTTCCTTAGCAGGCAAGTAGAATGGACAAAGGTTGAGAGGCCTGTGGGGTTTGGGGGAAATCTGCAAAAAATCTCAGTACAATGGAGGAGGTACATGGGACTTTTTTCCAGGAAGGTTTATGGAGGTGTAATTTACATGCAATAAAATGTACCATTTTTGAATACTACTCAGCCATAAAAAAATGACATTTTCAGCAACATGGATGCAACTAGAGATTATCACACTAAGTGTAGTAAGTCAGAAAGAGAAAGACAAATACCATATCATTTATATGTGGAATCTAAAATATGACACAAATGAACTTATCTATGAAACAGAAACAGACTCACAGACAGAGAAAACAGACTTGTGGTTGCCAAGGGAGAGGGGGAAGGAGAGGGATGGACTGGGAATTTGGGGTTGGTAGATGAAAACTATTACATTTAGAATGGATAAACAAGGGCCTACCCTATAGCACGGGAAACTATATTCAATATCCTGTGATAAACCATAATGGAAAAAAATATAAAAAAGGATATCTATACGTGTATAACTGAGTCACTTTGCTGTGCAGCACAGATGGGCACAACATTGTAAATCAACTATACTTCAATTTAAAAAAATGTACCCTTTTGAGTGCACAGTTCTATGAGTTTTGACAGATGCATATGCTGATGTAACCACCACAGTCAAGACACAGAAGAGCTCAGTCACTTCTAATTCCCCTCCAGTGCCCCTCTGTAGCCAGCATCCTCCCCGACTCTCAGCCCCTGGCAACCACTGATCAGTTTTCTGTCCCAATGTTTTGTCTTTCCCAGAATGTCGTAGAAATGGAATCATACCATGTGTAGCCTTGTTACGTCTGTCTTCTTTCACTTAGCATAATGCACTTGAGATTCATCCATGTTGTTGTGTATATGTACATGGATTTTTTATGAACTCGGTTTAAGACTATAGACATTTGACATTTACACTGATCATCTGATCCTAAAAATCTAAATTGTGATAAACTTTTAATTACTAAGGAGAATCTCAGAGGCGATTCTGCAAAGATGGCTGCTTACATGCAGGATATTCACTTCCCTTCCCCATCTTCCAATCTGGAGTAACACAACTAGCAAAGTACAACCCAAGATCACTTTCAAAAAGAAGGTCTTTGCCTGCCCCCATTCACCCTGCTGCACGTGGTCCTTAGAAAGCCTGACTACTCCACAGACTAATGTGAACCTGAAGGGGTGATGCACATGGAAATGCAACGACACCATTCCCTGTGGATGGGGGGGGGGGGGGGACAGTGAGTTGTCCCCAAAGAGACCCAGAGACAGAGAGGTTTCTCCCATTTTCCAGCAGAGTGAACAGTTTTCCAGGTTTTTCACCACCACCTCACTAGAGCAAACATAGCCAGTTGAGACACCAAAGCTATAACCTCTACAAATTCTAAGGGAATACCCACCCACCAATAGATAAATGAGAACCATTTAAGAGAGAGGTGCTTACCCTCAGCTGACACACTGGAACCACCTGGGGAGCCTTAAAAGCTACTGATGCCTGAATTCCACCCCCCAAAATTCTTCATTAATTGGTTTTACTGTGTGCCGGGCTTGGGGATTTTTAAAACCTCCTGGAGTAATTCTCACATGTGGCCAAGGGTGAGAATCACCAAATTAAGGAAATTTAGCAACCTGAGAGAGAAAACTAATGAGAACAGTTTTTTCAAGGAGAACAGATGACTACTATCAAAACAGAGCTAATGGAAGAGACAGATGATCTTAAACAAAAAGCAAGTGAGAACTCCCAAGAACATTCAATTTAACACTGAACAAAAAATGTTTCTAGAACTTATTTCTGAAATTACAAGTTCAGTAGACCAACTGAGAAGAAGTAGCCTTTGTAGAGAACCAAATTACTCTTTTGGAAGGTCAAGTGGAAGAAGTATTTTATAAATGTGGAATTCATAAGGCATTAAGAAAAGAGACTTGGAGGACAGGCCAGGTTATGTGAATAGTAAAAGTTTACTAGAAGGGAAGAGGGGAACAAATGAGAAAGTAATAAATAAGGAAATCATAAAAGAAAATCTCTCCAAGAAGAAAAAAGTTTTGAGTCTTCAGGTTAAAGGAGTGACAGAGGAGCACCAAGTAAAATTAATCATAATATTTTAAAAAGCCCAAACCTCCCATATATATTTCCTGATGAAATTCCTGAATTCCAATTATGGAAAAGAAAATATTACATGCTTATAAAAAGAAATGACTGATTACTTCCAATGGAAAAAAATGGGCTGGCATGAGCCACCTTGCCTACAATACCGGAGGTAAGACTATGGGAAAATGTTTAAGGGTGACTGAATGAGGGCACTATTCCAAGAATCCAACACCCAGACACAAAACCAATATATGAAGAGACGCAGGATTTTTTTTCTATGGGAAAAAATGTGTAATTCCTCTATCAAACTATTCCAGACCATAGAAAAAGATGGAAAATACACTAGATCCATTCGATGAAGCTACCTTAGCCATACTGGCAAAAACCTATGTAGGATGTACAAAAACAGAAACAAAACAAAACGCTACTCTAGGTTAACTTTATTTATAAATATACAGGCAAAAAAATGACCAATGAAGCATTCAAAGTTGAATCCATTGGTATATTAAAAGCGTGATAAACCATGACTACAGAGGATTTATTCCAGGAATGTAAAGATGATTCAATTCCCAGATGAACACTTTTGTGTTTAGTGAATAAGTTAGTGTCACATGGAATTTGGGCAATATAAGTCGCAATCCCGACAGAATTTTTTGTAGCTATAAATGAGGTGATTCTAAAATATATAGAGAAAGGCAAAGGGACTAGAACGGCCAAGTCATTTTTAAAAAGAAGAATAAATGAGAGGAGTCACACTGCCTGACTTTAAGACCTACCTTTAATAAAGCTATAGTAATTAAGACAGTAGAACAAAACCAGAGGCCAAAAATAGACCCACTCAAAAAAGGCCAACTGATTTTTAAGAGACTAAGAATAGCAAAATTGAAATGCAAAAGCAATTAAATGGAGGAAGGATAGTCTTCTCCACACGCAAAAAAGAGGAATCCCCAACCTAAACCCACACCTTATACAAAAATTAACTCAAAATGGATCATAATTCTAAGTGTAAAAGTATCAAACTTTTAGAGGGACTATGGAAGAAAATCTTCACGACCTGGGGTTAATCGAAGAGTTCCTTGACATGGCCTCAAAAGATGAACCTTAAAAAAAAAAGTAATGAGAATCTCAAGGATATTCAATTTAACATAATAATTCTTGAACTGTATTCACTAAATGATGGTACCTAATATACTTAGAGTCATTTTAAATGACTTTTTTGATTTTATTATAGTGCCATACAAAATAAAATGCTTGTTAGTTGCTTTGGGGAAATACTTCTTCTTTCATCATTTTTATACCCTCCTATTCCAACTACGCTTAGGACTTTTAAAAGGACTGAACGTGGAATTTTAGACAATGCCTTTTTAGCATTTGCTAAATGTGATTTGCTATAATCATATTTTTTCTCCTTTACATTATTCATGTAATACATTATGTTAAAGATTCTAGAATAGGAAATGATATTCCTATATCACTATGGTTATTCAACATTGTTTTGGAGGTTTTTCCCTAATGCTTTAAGATAAAATACTCAGGACTAATATTAAAGAGATAAAAGTAATTTCAGTTGAAGATTATAAGCTTGCATACTTAGACACCCCCTCCCCCCCAAAAGAACTCTGCTAACAAAACTGCTAAAATTACTGAGGAATAAATAATGTAGTGATATAAACGTATCTGGTGGAGTTTGTTTTTTTTTTAACATGTTGGGTACAGACATGAAATGTTTTGATTTTCATTTAATTATGATACTAATTAATTATATTTATTTAATTATAGGCTTCAACAGTATTCTGTTGAAACTTCCTTTCCTCTGCCTTTCATTTGGGTAGCACCCACAGCTTTTTGGTCTCTTTCAGCAACAAAAATATTAATCTGGTCTAGTTAAGTGTTAAAATTATACAGCAATAGATAACTGATCCATTTACGTATGCTCCTACACAATACTCAAAATATTCATTTTACATGACTATGTTCCATATGATACTATTTATATACCATAATTTAATGAAATGTTCCCTAGTTGGGGTACATTGGGGCTATGTCCAATGCTTGGCTATCAGAGATCATCTTTTTAGTATATAACTTCATTTTTAGAGCCATTTCCTTGGATAAATTCCCAAGTGTGTATGTATGTATGAACAGTTAAACATTTCTTTTTTTTTTTTTTCAAACTCCTTTATAAGAAGGCTGTACCAATTTGTACTGCTATGAATTTAACAAATATTGGTTGAATCTTTCTCTCTTCCCACTCTGGGGAGATTATTACAACTGTATCTTATCATCCTCTTTCTCTTGTTCCTATTTGCTTTAAAAAGAAAAGGTAAATGCCCAGCGGTCAACAAGGATCATTTCCAATTATGTAATTCTTGCTCAGCAAATGTTTGGGTTAGGACCTGGCTAACAAACAGTCATAGGGGAAGGGGTCTGGATCTTTTGTTCCATCCTAGGTAGAGGGGCTTCTATGGCTGACAATACTTCTGGTTGAGCTTAACCACAGATTTTGTTGTTGGAGTGTTCCTTATGAGTAAAGGAGTAGTACAAGGGGAAGGGGTCACAAGGGTACTTTTCAGTAATGAGAGAAGTATCAGAGTGACCCCCAAAAGGCAAAAAAAGGACCCAGGGGAGGTTCCAGTTTGGGGTAGAATGGAGTAAGTACATTCCAGCTGGTTCTTAGCACTGGGTGCAGCTACAGTGTGTACCAGAAGGCACAGAGTGGCTGTCTGAGGACTCTGAAAAGGAAACAGTGGCGAGCAGATTAGGGAAGACTAGACTTCAAGTGTCACTGGACTGGCAGTGATTTACCATTTTCTTTTCTTCCAGGGTTCACTGGCCTGGATTCAATGCCACCTAAAACCTAGATGTGGGCATGGGCATAGGCAAGACAGCTCCAGAAGAAGCCTCAAGTCCTGGCTTGTAGAGTGGAAAAAGGAGTCTCCTAACACTCAGAGAGACCATGGAAACCATGGAAACCCTCCCCTCTTTGTTCTTTTTTCCATTCTCCCACAGTCCAGCTTCTAAAAGATCTGGTGCCAACAGAAAAATCACAGGGCCTATAGGAGCCCAGAGCTCTGAGGAAGAAAACTTTCCTCACCAATTGGAGAAGCTGTGATCCCAAGTGGGAGGGTGAACCCCCGTTGCTTCTTTTCTTTCTGTCCTCCTGCTGAGTGACCCCACAGAATGGTGCACTTGGGGGAAAGGTGTGGCAGAGCAGGATAAATAGCGAGCCAGGTTTCTGGCTGAAGGACCACAAAGGGGAAGCTCCAGGAAAGTACTAAGGAAGCCTCAGCCAGGGCAGAGGTCAGGAAAGCAACCACCTACATTGGTTACGATTCTTGAGCTTAGCCATAAAGCTGTACATGCATAGATCTGAAAATGAAAAGCATACCATAGACTTCAGGAACAGAACCATTGGATAGACCACACCCAGATACCAGATGGGACTGGGTAAGCATATGTGGGACAGATGCAGACAGCACTGAAGGGATTTGAAAGTGTGACTGACACTGAAAACATAACTAAAGAGGCTGGTGAGAACTTGTGGCTTGAAAAGGTTGATTGCCTGGTTAAATAAGAATATCAACATTCTATATATGATTTTTAAGGATCCATAGTTTCATAACATAAATATTCAAAATGTCCAGGATACAACCCCAAACTACTTGACATAGGAAGAACCAAGAAAATCACAAGTCTTAGTGGAAAAGACAGTCAACAGATGACAATGCCAAGATGACACAGAAGTTGGAATTATCTGATAGAGACTTTTAACAGCTATTATAAAAATGCTCCAACAGTAAGTGTGAACACTTTTGAAATAAATCAAAAGATAAGAAATCTCAGCAAAGAAACAGAAGCTATAAAGAAGAGCCAAATATAAAATTTATAACTGAAAAATACAACAACTAATTTTTTAAGAGTCACTGGATGGGCTCAATAGCAAAATGGAAGTGATAGAAGAAAGAATCAATGACCTTAAAGGTAGATCAATAGAAATTATAAAAACTGAACTACAAAGAGAAAAAGATTGGGGAAAAAAAAAAAAAGAAGAGATCCTCAGGGATCTGTGAGAGAATACTAAGAAGTCTAACACTCATGTCATTTAGGTCTCAAAAGGAGAGTGAAAAGAAGGCAACGCAGAAGAAGATGTTTGAAGAAATAATGGCTGGAAATTTCCCAAATTTGATGTAAGAGATAAACATTCAGGGCTTCCCTGGTGGCACAGTGGTTGAGGGTCCGCCTGCCGATGCAGGGGACGCGGGTTCATGCCCCGGTCCGGGAGGATCCCACGTGCCACGGAGCGGCTGGGCCCGTAAGCCATGGCCGCTGAGCCTGCGCGTCCAGAGCCTGTGCTCCACAACGGGAGAGGCCACAACGGTGAGAGGCCCGCATACCACAAAAACAACAACAACAAAATGAAGCTCTTTTTTAAAATTGCCGACGATATCAAATGCTGGCAGGGATGTGGAACATCATTACAAGGAGAAGCACAGAACGGCTCAGCCACTCTGGAAAACACTTCGGCAGTTCCTTACAAAGTGAAACATGTACCCAGTTAAACATGACCCATCTTTCGGTATTTACCTTAGAGAAATAAACATTTTATGTTCACATAAAAAGCTGTACACAAACGTTTACAGCAGTTCTATTCATAACCCCCCAAACTTGAAGCAATTCAATTCAGTGGGGGACTAGATAAACGGGCACATTTATACAATGGAACACTACTCATTAGTAAAAAGAAAAAAATAATGAACTATTGATACTTGCATTAACTTGGATAGACCTCAGGACCATTATGTTGAGTGAAAGAAGCCCATCTTAAAGGGTTATTTAACGTAAGATGCCATTTATTTGACGTTCTCAAAAATGCAAAACTAGTGATGCAGAATAAATCAGTGGTTGCCGGGGGTTAGGTGGAAAAGAAGAATGAGACTATAAAAGGGTAGCATGAGGGCGTTTTAACGGGTGATGGAGCCATTTTTTATCCTGATCGTGGCGGTAGTTACAAGAATCTACAGACATGTTGAAATTCATAGAATTGCGTGCCCCCAAAAGTTCATATTACTGTATGTTAATTTAAAAATTAAAACCAAAACAAATTTAAAAACCAATACATAAAAGCAAAATAAAATTACAAAAAAAAAAGGACCCAGGATTGAAAGGGAAGGGATGAGAATTCACCTAACAGCTTCAAGGCCAGCAATGCACTGGTAAAGCAAAGGAAGCTTCTAAGTAGGATGTACACAGACCACACAGGTGTGTCTAACAGGAGATGTGAAAGGTACTGCCCCGCAGCCACATGGCAGCCTATGTGATGGACGGGATGCAGGATAAAAGGCTGGACGTCATCCAGTAAGGTCACGTGACCAGAAGTTGGAAGGAAAGGTGGAGCCATGATTACAGCTGCATTCTCAGTAGCGTTTCACTACAGCTGACAGGTAGGAGGGGGTCTGGACCCTGTTCATGGTTCTCTCTCCAGCACCTGCAGCATGTCAGGGAGAGAACAGAAGGAACCCTCGTGTGTGTGACACACAGAGTGAAAAGGCAGCAGAAAGTGAACCAAAACAAGAGCTACTCAGCCTCTGTGACCCCAGACACCCCTCTCCTATAAGAAGCCCCTCCACCAGGGCCCTGCCAGCCCCGAGAACTGGCCCAAAGACTGAGTCTTGGGCTGGTTTGTTACTCAGCGACAGCTAACGGATACATGTGGGAAAGTGTCGGGGCCCCCGAGAGGAGAGGGCGTGGATTTGCCTTCCAGCGCATCGGCTCTCTTCTGAGAGGGAAGGGAGTAGGTACAAAAGGGACTCCGGCTCCTAACTCTAGCATCTTTCACTCGCCTTGCAGCCCCCTATGTTTTCCTGACGGTGTTTAGTCACGAATGGGTATATGGGACCAGCTTTCCCCACCCTGCTTCCCCAGCAGACATTTTCACACATTTAGTTTTACAGAGGAAACAGTCACAGAGCTGGAATTTGCTTAGGAGGGGCCAATGTGCTTATGAGGGATCAATACTGTAAAGGAAAGCAGAGGAAGTAGTATTGGGCAGAAGAGCAGTCACACCGTGAGGCAGGCCTATCTGGTGGGGAGTTCTGGGATGACTGGTGCCTTCCGAGCTGCCCCAGGTCTCGCTGAAATGGCCAGCCCTCCACTCCCCACCTCGTTCTGTCACTGGACACCAGACGTAGGTCATCCCTGCCAAGTCTAGAGGCTGATTCAGGCCTGGCTGCTTTCAGGCCTTGTTAATGGACACGCTGTTAACTCTGCTGCTGCACGAGACACGGCCCCTCAGCCCAAGCCCCCTCTTGGCCGGTGTGTGACTGCGATGGGCCCTCCATCAGGCCAAGGCCCAGCTCTCCCAGGAGCCTGAGAGTTGGCTGGCAGCTCTCTGCGCGAGCAGTCGGGCAGATGGGGAGGACAAAGCCCAGCCCCCAGGCTTTCATCCAGCCCAGGCCACTGGCCCTCTGCCCACCCCCGCGTCCGCCACCCCCAGGGGTGCACCTCCAGCTCAGGGCCAGTGTCCCAGGTGCCGCCGAGGACAGTGGCCACACAAGCAGACGAGCGCTCTTGGAGGGCCTGGAAGCGGGCCGCTGGCCCTGGGTGTCTGGACTGGTCCTGGGGGCACCAGAGCAGGGGCTGCTTTTGTCCCGGTTCTGGGGAGGGGGCCCGTGTGCCAGCCGCTGCTGGGAGCCCGACAAGGGGCAGCCTGGGCCTTGCCATGCAGCCCAGGGATGCCGACGGGCGCCCCGTCTCTCAGGAGGTGTTTTGCAAACTCCACTGCCCACATGTCAGGGAATAGGCCTGTTGCCCCGGCAGTTAATTCACTAACCGAAATCTGACATCCATCCCTGAAGGTGGTGGGCTCAAAGCCTGGGCAGGAGGAGTATGGAGGCGGGGCGGGGGGTGGCGAGAGGCTCCCCTAAAACACAGTGGGGCCGCGACAAAGAGCCCGCTGAGCCCAGAGATTTCTATCTGAAACCCGGGCCGTCCCGGACAAGCTGTGTGAATTCGGGCAAATGCAGCCACCCTTTCACATGAATGAGGCCTGTGAAGGTCACGTGTGCTCTGGGCAGCTTCCTGCAAGGACGGGCGACTTCTAGGTCATTCTCCTCCCTCCTCCCCTCCCTCCCCCTCAATTAGGCCTCAATTAGGAGGGAAAAACAGAGACAGATGATGTGTCTCAGGGATTCGGGTCCAGGCAAGTCAGAGATAAGCTGGAAGCAGGACCCTGGGAAGCTCCAAAGGACCCCTAAGTGAAGTCTGTGCCTCACGGCGGAAAATATTATTCAGCTGAGGCTTTAAATAGCTGTTGCACCTGGGGCTGGAAGGACCTGCGAAAGAGGGGCCGGGCCCCCAGGCGCGGGGCTGAGAAGGGTGCTGAGTCACCCACGGGCTCTCGGCATCACAGCGTCCTACGAGGCCCCTCAGAAGCCCCTGGTTTTGCTCAGGCCTTCCTGAGAATTCAGAGCCGTGTCCAGCCTGTCACGTGCCCTCAGCCGTGGGCAGGTTATAAGCAAGCTTTATGCCGCCTCAACATCCTAACAATTCAGTTCTGAAACTCGGGGTGCACCGGGATCGCCTGGAATGCTGTCAGACCACAGACTGCCAGGTGTCACCCCTGAATCCTGACTCAGAGGGCCTGGCTGGGGCCTAAGAACTCACATTTCTCACAAGCTCCTAATAGATCCCGCTGCTGCTGCTCGAAGCGGCCCCGTTGAATTCCAAAACGTTCCCGGGCAAAGCCCGACGGCACGGACTGCTAACGCAGATCACATCCGTGCCCCTTGTGCAGGGAGCTTTTCCGAAACGCAGACTCTCAGCCCTGCCCCACCCCCACAGCTATCAAATCCTAATCTGCACTTGACAATCCCCAGGGGATTCACGTGCATTTTGAAGTTTGAGAAGCACCGATCGCGAGTTTGTCCCCAGGGGCCACATCACCAGCTCCCCAAATCCAGAGAAACCTGGTAAGCAGGGGTGCTCCTGTGTTCTATATACATCACCCGGGAAGCTGTGTGTGTACCTTCAGAACTCCCAAGGAAAGCCCCAGTTTGCCCTCTCCCCATCCAGTGACCCGGCTGAACCCGCCAACCTGAGACCATCATGTCCCTCATGCCTGGATGGAGTTATAACCTCCTCCTAACCGGAGCCTCGTGCAGTGACCTGGAACATGGACTAGTACACACTAGAATCATCCAGGTAGCTTTACAATCTCTCTGCTGCCCAGGCCACACCCACGATTACATCAGAAGCTCTGGGGTGGGGCTCAGGTGTCGGGGCTTTAAATGTGCCACGTGATTCCCGTTGGAACCAGGAAGCCCCACGGTCGTCTATCCCCTCCCCCCATCCTGACCCTTCTTCATCTCTGCCATTAATTTCGACTCTGGACTCTCCCGATGGAAGGATACTGTGGGCTTCCTGCCAGAGGCAACGGTATTCTGCACACAAAGCAAATCTAGTTATCTTTGCTGAGTTTGCAAAACTGCAAGAGGGCTACAACCCTCACATTGTTTTAGCCTTGTCTAATTTTTCAGCAAAACACTCCTAAGTTCAAGCAGCTGCTGTCAGAGCATGGCTGTGATAGCAACAGAGGCGGCCAGGCCGGTGACATCCAGGGGACTGAGGCCAGAACAAATTTCTCTCATGCCAGCCCCTATTTCAGTGGTGGCATGCCTGCAAGCATCCTGGCTGTCAGTGCACAAACTCACTTTTATGTTGCCTCTTGCATTCTTCTAGAAGTCACTAAGGAGAAAGATTTGAAGGGAATTGTTCGGTTTCAACACAGATTTTACTGCAAATGTCCTTGGATCTTGCCAACAATTTTGTGCAGTGAGCAAAGCACATCTTATGATTCCCATCTGTTGTGAGCTGAATGGTGGCTTCAAAGATACGTCCGATTCCTAATCCCTGGGACCTGCAGATATGACCTTACATGGGAAATGGTGGGATTAAATGAAGTGGCTTTTTCTGGATTATCCTGAGCGTCCCCCAAGTTCTGCCAGCTCGGAGGCCACCTGCCCTCCCGGGCTGAACAAGGGGGTTTCGGGAGTGAGGGGTGGCCTTGCTTTAGGACCTGCCACCCTCTCTTCCCCTCGGAGGAAGAAGAGGCCAGGACAGGGGGTCAGGGCCCAGGGGGTGTTGGGGTCCTCAGCGTGGGAGCCAGCTGCTTCCCCGTGGCTGTTCCGCGCCATATCCTGACTTGAGTTACGGCAATTAGTCGGTGGTGAGAACAGGAAACCTGCCAACTCGCGGATGTTCTCCCCAGCCTCTCCTTCCCTCGCTCAGCAGGCCATGGGCCGGACAGAGCTCCAAGACCCAGAGCCACGTGGCAGTCACTGCCCCAGACCCGGAGGCCTAGGGGCAGGAGGGCCCACCTCCCAGCCCTTCCACCCGAATCCCCGGCACCATCAGGATGGGTGGTCCCACTCCTCAGTCCTCTGAGGACTGTGCCACGACACCACGTAACGACCGAGGGCCAGTGGGATGGTCTAGAAAGACGGTGACAGTGTCTCTTCATGTGAGAAACGCCCACAGCTGTCTCTGTGTTGTCTGCAGTGCAGTGACATCGCGGAGGTCAGATTTCACTGCCCAAATTGCCAAACACAGTGAATCACCTCTCAACCTTTTGTTTGTAAATTTAAAAGACCTGGCAGGTGCTACAAAAGGCCACAACCAGCAAGCTCAGGGTCTGGGAAGCCAACGGGGTGGTGAAATTAGTGAAGACAAGATTCTGAAGGGGAGTGATTCTCCACTCCTGGTGGAAGCGATGCCGGGTTGCGGGGGGAGAGACTTTTCACCCCAATTCTGGTCCTGAAATAAGTTTTTTCGTGCTTCCTCTGCTCCTCGGTTTGTCCAGCTATGTAATGGGTACAGTCATTGTGAGGAAATTTCTGGAGGTAGGGTCTGTCGGTGGCTGGTTTCTTCAGCCCCGTCTCAGCTCTCGGCAGAAGGTACAGAAGACATAGAATTCTGGGTCCCTGCCCTTGAGGCTTGGAATATGGTTCCAAGAAGTACCTGTTCAAAAGAAGTGTCTGTAATGATGTTCTTTGAAACTTATTTTATTGAAGTACAGTGGATTTACAACGTTGTGTTAATTTCTGCTGTACAGCAAAGTGATTCAGCTATACATACATATACATACTTTTTCATGTTCTTTTCCATTATGGTTGATCACAGGATATTGAATATAGTTCCCTGTGCTATAGAGTAGGACCTTGTTGTTTATCCATCCTATATATAATAGTTTGCGTCTGCTAATCCCAAACTCCCACTCCATCCTTCCCTCACTCCTCTCCCCTTTGGCAACCACAAGTCTGTTCTCTATGTCTGAGTCTGTTTCTGTTTTGTTAATAAGTTCATCTGTGTCATATTTTAGATTCCACATATAACTGATAACATATGATACTTGTCTTTCTCTGGCTTGCTTCACTTAGTATGATAATCTCTAGGTCCATCCATATTGCTGCAAACGGTATGATTTCATTCTTTTTTATGGCTGAGTAGTATTCTGTTGTATACACATACCACATCTTCTTTATCCATTCATCTTGTAATGATGTTTTTAAGTGAGCATCAGAGTCCCCTGGAGGGCTTGTGGAAGCAGGTTGCTGGGCCTATCCCAGGGTTCCTGATGCAGGGGGTCTGGGGAAGACGGAGTCTAGCACACGCCCACATGGTGCTGATGCCACCGGCCCGAAGACCACACTTTGAGAACCACTGGAGAGCAGAGCTCAGAGTGGAAAGAGCTGGACTTAGCCAGAACACTGGGGAACTTGACCGCCTTCCTCACTGCTTCACTGGCATAAACTCAGGGCCATGCGGCAGGTGGGGGATTCCCGGGAGTGATTCTCGTGGTGTTTCCACGCACAGCCCAGGGTTCCCCGCACGGTGTTGCTTCTCCTCCATGGTGATGGGCCACGTTATTTTATTTCCAGTCCATCATGAACTGACAGTTTTGTAAAATACAACATCACAAGCGTGGATGCTGCAGCAATGTTGAAATGCCGTCAAAATTTCTAACTGCTCGTCTTGTCACCAACTGGTACCAGTGAGTTCATGGCCTGACCCTGGCCTGTGGGCCACTTGGAGGGGCCACCTAACAACCTCGCCAACCCAAAGAGGTCTTCATGTGCCCGCCCCGGCACCAGCTGAGAGGACATTTCCTCTGGAAGGAGGAAGTACCCTCAGAAGGAGGTGTGGACCCACTGGAGAAGGACCAGGGGACACATCATTGTGTCCACTCACACCAAGGCCGGGAGTGGAAGGCAGGCAGACCCCACCTCTGCACCCCCCAGGCCCGCCCTTGCGGCTTCGTCCTCCGCAATTAAGATAGAGGGTTCTGGAGGCAGCTGAGGAGGAGCCTTAACGAGACCCCCCAGGAGGAGCTAAAGCCACTGTGGCTGCATCCTCTCTGTCCAGCTCCCGCCCTGCACCCTCAAGCTGGGCCTGTGTCCCAGAGAAGGGTCAGGCCTTACTGGCCAGGAGCTGCTGCCCCCAAGGGCCCCTGTGACCGCAAAGTCTGCCTGGGACCCCAGCACTCCTCTTCCTGGGCCACTGCGGACACTGACCAATCCCTCAGCCCAGGGAACTGAGGGCCCAATCCGGGCGTCCTTGGCAACATGTGAGCCATGGCCCCGGGAGACCCACAGGAGCCTGAGTCACCATGGAGACGCCACGGGAGGCCAGCTGTGACCCTGAGTACCTTTCGGGGAGCTCCCTGAAGCTGTGGGGCCCACACTGACCATCACTCCTAGCATCTGGGCCGTGTCTGGACGGTGGAGAGAGCGTGGAGAGGGAGGACGGCAGCCAGAACCGGCCGAGGAGTGGGAGGCAACACTCCTCCAGAGAGTAGGGCAGCCGTGCCCATTTTCCTCTGATTTTCCCTGAGCATGTGTCCAAACAGCCAGCCTCCACCTCCTGCCTTTCACTGGCCTGTACAACACTGTGCCCTTCACTTTGGCCTCCCCTGGCATCCAATGTTTCCCCAGTGTTCTCCGACTCCCTACTTAATTGCTAGGCACATAGGGTCCTAAGTGTGAAACAACACAGGTCCCACTCTGGGGGCACGTAGGGTCCTGGGGCTGTACCTGTCAGCTACTGCTGCATAAGGAATCACCCCAGGCTCAGAGGTTCACAGACCACAGCCATCTGGCTTAAAAACACCAGCTCATGATGCTGTGGGTGAGGAACTGAGGCAGGGTCCGTGGGGCAGCTCGTCTCTGCTCCGTGTGGTGTTGGCTGAGCCACTGGCCTGGGCTGAGGACGGAGATTGTCCTGCTGGTGTCCAAGCTCTCAGCTGCGACCTCCTCACAGGAGGCTGGCTCCGGAGGGAGAGCAAAAGCACAGCTTCAACAGTGACTGAGGCCTGGGGCCCATTTCAGAGGTTCCACTTTAACCGGCCAGGGGCACAGCCCAGGCGTCGGGAAGTTCAGCCTCTCCAGGAGATTCTCTGGTGAGTGGCCAAGGCTGAGAACCAGGCTCTGGCCCCTCGGACCCCCAGTGCGGTTCACAGGCCAGCGGCAAAAGTGCCCCTGGGGGTTGTTGGAAATGCAGAGCCTCAGGCCCCTCACAGCAAGGGGGGCACTTCGATGTAAGTGGAATCACAACTGTCATTAAACGATGGGGGGTCCAGCTGGGAGGAGCCACGTGGGAGCCGTGGCTGGAGCTCCGTGTGTGAGCCTCGGCCTCTTTAACCTTGGGCTCCGAACGGCAGTTCCCCAGGTGACCCCACGGAAAGGTGTTCCCAATACAGCAGAGAGCCGTCGGGAGAAACAGACAGAAATAGCGACGATCATCAGAAGCACAGGCAGAGGAGTGGGCAGGAGGCAGACCATCTGTGCTGGGGAGGGGACACAGGTGACCAGGTCATTTGAAGGGAATTCTAGCTGCCCGCTGCATGTCTGTCTCTGTTTGTAAAGCAGAGCTGGCGGGCCCCAAATTCCTGAGCGTCTAGTCCTGCTTCTGAGGATTTCTGCAGAAAAAGCACACTCCCCTGCGGATGGGAGCCTGCTGGAGTCTCCCCTGGCCCTCACCCCAAACCCAACTCACCCCAGAGTCCCACCCTCGTGTCTCTGCTGCACGCCCAGCCCCTGCCCGAGGGCAGCTCTCCCACACTGCTCTCCTGCCCACGGAGATTCCCTCCCGGTCTCCCTGTCTCCCCCACCCAATCCAGCTGACACACAGCGGCCTGAGTCGTCTCCCGAGAAGCCCTTGGTGATGTCACCGTGTCACAAGTCCACACTGGGGCAGAGTGACACTTGGCCTCCTTGGGGTGGCACGTGAGGCGGGCCACACCCTGCTCTCCCTGCCGCCCAGCCTGTCCCTGGCACTGCCACTCTCGGCAGATGCTGCAGTTCCAACAGGGGACAGTGGTGTGGCATTTGTGTCCCTAGGCCCAGCTTCGGTGGCACTTTGCCTAGAAGCATCTCTGACACAGGGGCATCTCGGGAGTGCCCCCCACCCTCCCGGCCAGCTTCCATTAAAGCCCTGTGTCCGCCTTAGAACGACCCTGTCCCATATGGATGCCACGGGCCATATGCGACTGAGGAACACTTGAAATCAACTAGTCCCGGCTGAGATGTGCTGCCAGGGGTAAAATGTACACCACGACTTGTGCAAAGAAAGAATGTAAAATAGCTTATCAAAAATCTTTATGTTGGTTACATGTGGAGATAATATTTTGGATCTATTGGGTTAAATAAAATATTTTATTGACATTAATCTCACCTGTTTCTTTTTACTGCTTTTAATGTGGACGGCTCCTGCGCTTCCCTTTATTTCCGCTGGAATGCACTGGTCTAATGGATTTTCCTCCCCCAACTCCTCTTTGCTAGTCGTGACCTAAGGCTAACCATTTAACTTCTCAGACACTCAAGTCCCTTCTCTATAAAATGTAGGCATTATTATTCCTGTCTTTTAAGGTCGCAGTGAGAAAGAGAAATCGTGCCTCCAGCGTATTATAAGATCTCTATCAGATTAACATTAGTTGTTATACAGAATTAACAGTTACAACGACCTTGGTGGTCTCGGGGTCATATTCACTTAAGGTACTAGAGTCTCACACAGGGCGTGACACACAGCAGGTGCTCCACGTGTGGAGTAAAACGGGAGAGGAGGGCATGAGTCGTGGACAAGAAGTTGACTCACTTGCAAAAGCCCCAGTTCTGGTAGGCGCCCCATCAGGGCAGGCCCGCCTCCCTCCCTCCTCCTTGGGGGTCTACGTCCGGATCCATCCCCCTCTGGCATCCATCTGTCTGAACAGCGCGCCTGCAGCCTCCAAATCTCCTTCCGTCGAGTTCCCAGCCTGTTTCAGCAACTCTGACCCTGGCCGATGCTTCCAGAGAAGCGCTCCCCCCACGGCTTCTGCAGGGAGCCGCCTCCCCAGGAGCCGTGACTCATTCTGCCAGTTTCTACTGTGGTCGAGGGCAAGTGACCAAACAGACTATCTTTTCCAGCTCTTTCTGGGCCCTTTTGAGAAACGTCCTGGTCTCCAAACCTGAATTTCTAAACCAGCAGCAAATCATTCTGGATAAATGTGAGTCAGTTTGATCCCTGAGGAAGAAAAGCCCAGAGTTCGTCTGTGGAAACTTAAACGCCATTGTTCTGACACTCTTGTGTGTGCAGCAGACGTGGGTACCGGCCCCTGTGCTGCTACAGCCGTGCCTTTGGAGAAATCCTGCCTTTGCGCTGCAGAAGCCCTTGGGATTGGCTTTGACTGAGTTTGCCACATGGCACTGATGCTCTATCGAGGTCTCCCCCTGCCCCCCAGCAAGGGTCGCAGGATTCCAGGTCAGGCTGATATTCAGGCACGGCCCAGGTCACACCCTACGGCCACACCTTCTGGACAACGTGAGTCCCGAAGCCCTCTTTCTGGGAGTCTGGACATCAGCGATGTTGGCAGAGAATGAGAGTCACAGGCTGGAAAGGTTGGTGGACACGGCAATCGGGAAGCAGGGTGCATCCCCTCGGGGCCAACTGCAGCCTCCACCAGGGACAAGGTGAGGACTCAGGACCACATCTCAGGGCCACTGGGGGCCGTAGGAGCCACTAGCCTGACCACCTACTCTACTTGTGAGAACACTGGAGGCCAGAGTCGGGGAGAGACCTGTCCAAAGGTAACCCCACAGGGCTGGTCTCTGGACTTCTGACCAGGCCCTACCAGGGCTCCTTGTAACAGGCATGTGTCAGGACCTAGATGAGAAGCATTCTCAGCGCCGGCTCCCGTCGACCAGCACATGGCTGAGGGTAAACGGGGCCACCATACAGCTCTCACACCACCTAAGATACGTCATCAGAGACGCGCGGATCTGACTAAACCTTATTGAGCCGGTCACCGCTGGCAGCACCCAGGCTCCTCCCCTGTGGGATGCTCTGAGGACCGTGAGGAACGCACCTCTGGATCGTCCATCTGAGATGTGGGCGAGGGGCACACCCCCCACCCTGTCCCCCAGCGGTCAAGGCTGGACCCAGGCGTGTTCGCACCAGGAGAGCTGAGCGTCTAAACCTGATACCACTGAGGGGAGGCATGGCCAGACCGCCCCCAGCAGGAGCTCACGGTGGGAGCGAAGGATGTGAGACACATACTGTGTGACACATACTGTGTGACTCTGCTTGAATGACACGCCCAGAAGAGGCAGGTCAGGAAGCAGATTAGTGGTTGCCGGGGACTGGGGGGAGAAAGTGAGAACAGTGGGTACAGGGGGCTTTGTGGGCTGAGGGAAATGTTCTGGAATTAGATGGTGGTGACTTTAAGGACAAAGTCCTGTAAGGGAGCAGACGTGCGGCACACAAGACAGTTAGTGGTGCTGTGTGTGCAGTGCCTGCCTAGAACCCTAGAGGAGCTGGTTCTAGCAGAGAATACAGAGGGGCTTCCTGGAAGAGGCATCAGAAGTACAGAAGAGTGGGCATTGCACTCTTTTCTCTACAGAGAATCAGGAACTGCACAGTTAAGAAGTTATTGGGGGGCTTCCCTGGTGGCGCAGTGGTTGGGAGTCCGCCTGCCGATGCAGGGGACACGGGTTTGTGCCCCGGTCCGGGAAGATCCCACATGCCGCGGAGCAGCTGGGCCCGTGAGCCATGGCCGCTGAGCCTGCGCGTCCGGAGCCTGTGCTCCGCAACGGGAGAGGCCGCGACGGTGAGAGGCCCGCATACCGCCAAAAAAAAAAAAAAAAAAAAGAAGTTATTGGGGTACAAGTTGCAGCAGTGGCTGCTGAACCCATAAAATCCTCCTGAGGTGCAACGGTGCCAGAGCTCCCACCCCAGCTGCTCTATAACATCTGCCTCCCCCACAAGACTTCGCTCAATTCCTGAAACGTGCAAACTCTCATCACCTTCTCAAACGCCCTTCCCTCTACCTGCAACGCTGTTCCCACCACTCTTCTTCCAGTTTAGCCATATTTTCCCCTGGGTCTCCTCAGAAAGCACCCCCCCCCCATATACAGCCCCTCCCATCCTCTGTCTCACACACACACCACACTTGTAAGTGTGTATCTATCAGCTTGTTCACCTGCAGCCTCCCCAGGTAGACTGCAAACTCCACGTGGGTGAGAACGGGACTGTTTGGTTGAGCCTTGCATTCGCAGCCCCTAGCACAGTGCTGGGTGCCAGCCCCCTACACAGGTTGCATCACAGCAGAGGGGACAGGGAAGGAGGGGTTTCTCAGAGCTGGGACAAAAGAGCAACGCTTCACAAGCCACAGAGAGTCTCCAAGTGCCAGAATCCTACCCTCCAGCCTGGAGGAAACCACACGCACCAAAATACTCACACTTAGGAAAGGGTTTCACCAGATTTGACAAGGTCATATAATGTCATCACACCAAAGCCGTCCCAGAGATCAAAGAGCATCCAGGGAGACTGGCTTCTCCCTGGAGACACCGGAAAGCTTGACATTTGGGAGGAGAAGGGGACAGGACAGGAAGGGAGGTGAGATTGTGGACATTGGGCTCCACCCGCTGGGGTGGCTTCAGCGACATTGTCCCCTAGGTTGTGTCGTCGTCTTAACAAACACAAAGACCATGTGTCACGTCTACAGACAGCCAAGAGGATATTACACGGAGTTATTCAACAGCCGGGCTTGACTTCATTATCAAACGAGGAACGTCTCTCATGTCCAAGGCCCCTATATTGACTGTCAGTGCCAGCGGCGCTGAGAGAGGCCGCAGCTCACCCCCACAGCCGTCTTCCTGTAGGTCTTTCTGGTAAAAAGAAGGCAGAGCTAATGCGTAAGTTGAGCCATTTCAAGGGAAAACTATGGAGCCCCAGCCAGTCACTTATTTGGCCTGAGAAGCAAGGAAAGGCCATGATTACTGTTCTTTGCTTGCCTCCTTACGTGCTGGAATTGAATTAGTTTCTGATCTACAAAAGTACACCAGAGAGACCTGAGTTCAAGCCCTGGCTCTGCCACTCACTAGCTGTGTGACTGTGAATGAGTGACTGCACCTCTCTGTGCCTCGATTTCTCATCTGTAAAATGAGGATAATAATAGTAGCTTTGTCAAGGCGTAGTGAGAAGAATAAATGAAGTATAATTCATTCCCCATTCAACAGGTATTAATTGAGCACCTACTATGTTTCGGACACCATTCTAGGTGCTCAGTGAAGAAAAACACCAGTGAAGAAAATAGACAAAGATCCTTGCCCTTGCAGAGCTTGTGTTCAGATGTGGCTAAATTAACGATAAGCAGTGAGCCTAATAGATAAGTACACTATATAGCATGGTGGATGGTGATGACTGCTACAGAAAAGAGACTGCAAGGCGGGCAAGGTGGAGGAGAGATGGCCACATCTCCCTTCCTACACTAACCCCAGCTCCTGTATCAGTACTTCCCTTAGCGACTTGCTTGACAAAGAGAATAGGGTAGAGTGTGATATTCTGGGAATTCAGGGGAAGATCGGAAGAGTTGCAGCTTCCACCTGGTCCCTAGAACAACCTTCCTGGGGTCCCCGAGTCGCAGGTTGGAGAGGTCACATGCAGGTGCTCCAGTCAACTGGCCAGCTGAGCCTTGCCTTCCAGCCACTCCTGCCAAGACATCAGCTTTGAGAAGAAGCCACCTGGACCCTCCAAACCAGCCCATCCCCCAGCTGACGACAGACCAGACGGATATCGGTGCAGAGCAGAGGAATACTATGGAGTCAGAAGTCAATTCATACTAAAGAGATGAACACGGCTACCAAGGCTGACCCGAGCAAAACCTCTTTCAGCCTGAAATGAATCAAATGCCAAGAGGAGCAGATTCCCAAAAGGAAACGTAAATAGCCGAATTCAGAAGATGAGAAGTCAGCTGTCCATTCACTTAGTCCACCGAGAGTTGCCATCCTGTGTTCACAAAGGCACCAGCAGTGACGGATGACTGGACCCTGGTTTTATTTCAGCCTTTTCCCTAAAACTCAGGGTGGTCCCACATACCTCTTTCCATTTTGCCTCCCACCACGGAGGTATTGTACGGGGCAGGCAAGGATCCAAGCACTTTCCACTAGGGTCCAGCTAATCAGCGGCACCCCTGGAGTTCCATCGATTGCACGCGTTGGAGGAGATGGCGGTTAACCACACCCACCTGGACACAGGAGAGCAGTGCCCCCTCTGCTCTGGAGCCTACGGAATCCGGGAGCAGCCATGAGTGCCTCTTGCCGTCCAGTCTTCCATCCGTTATGCTCCTTCCTGTCATGTCTTTTCCCACCCTGCTCCCCATTTCATTCTGTCTGTGTCCTTCTTTCTTCTCCTCCCCCCCCCCTGCTTCCCATCTCCTCACACCCTGGGGCCTCACCCCCACTTTGAGCAAAGCCTTCCTCAGTCTGTGTTTCTATCTTCTCTGGGATGAAATAGGACCAAGTGCAGACACGTCCTTGAACATCTCATCAGGGAGGAGGGATGATACACGGCTTTATAGAAGAAAGGAGCGCAGGTTGCCTTGATTACTCCCCTGAGGAACCTTAGAACTCGGGACATTTCAAATTGACACAACAGAGCTGCAGGCAAGGTCACCGGCAGCTATTTCCATCCAATCTGGGCTTTAACCAGCCCTTCTGTCCCCATCACGGGAAGCTCCTACCCGAGAACTCTGGCCTCTTCCCTAAATGGCAAGAATGAGGGCTGCTGGTCCCCCGAGCACAGGGGGATGAAGGAGGAACCACAGGTGGCTGCTCCTCCCGCAGCCTCCAAGATGCCAGCATTGGCCACAGTGGCCAATGTTTGGTGCACACACACACACACACACACACACACACACACACACACACACAGACATGCAGCCGGGACACACTCACACCCTTGAAGCTTGGACAGACGTTCCCCCCAGCGGTGGCTGAAATCAGACGTGGACCACTTCGTGTTCTTGGGTAATGCCATGAGGCTGTCTTTCAAGGATAAGATGTCTCCCCTTAAAATCACATATTTTGTTATCAAGAACCCTATGAGAAATGGGGTTGAGACCCTTTGGGCACTTTCTTCATGCAGAAGCACTTACCCCCTGGATGTGCCTTTGATGTCCTCGCAAGCTGCCCCGTGCCCACTGCAGCCACTCTGTGCGCCGATTCACACGTCAGCACCGAGGATCCCCTCCTCCAGTGCCTCCAGGACCCATCGCAGGCTGGAACAGGCAGGCTGACCCTGCCGCCTCTTGGGCACAAAGCGCCCCCTTCCTGGGCCATCGGCAGGACGCGTCGCAGGCCCTGCCTGTCCTCCGGGATGGAGCTCAGCTCATCGGCGGTGAAACGTGAGCACATCCTGGCCGTGGGACGCTGGGCTGCGTCCTGCCTTCACTTCTGAGCTCAGGTCCGTGTAAGCAAGCTGCGGCGAGCACGGCTTTTCCAGCTGAAACTCTCAGACTCACTTGCCATAAATTCTTCGACTCGGTTCAGAGAAAGGAGAACGCTTTTTCCCACTACCAATGCCCTCAGGCAAGATTTAACTTTTCAGAGCTGGTCTGCACAGGGGCTCGGAGAACACCATCCCTGGGTAATGGTGGAGTGCACCGGCAGGATGCAAAACTGTGTGTAGCATGACAGCAATTCCCCTAAACGTGGAGAGAGAGAGAGAGAGAGAGGGAATCACAAGATGTCAAATGATCGAGGGTCCATGCTTGACTTGGGCCCATGGTTCTCCAAGTGCGCTCCCTGGACCGGCAGCAGCTGCATCCCCTGGGGACTTAGTAGAAATGCAAATTCTCAGTTGCCTTCCTGCCCTACACTTACCGAGTCAGAAATTATGGGGCTGGAGCCCAGAGATCTAGGAGATTCTGATGCAGGCTCACATCTGAAGACCACTGGCTTAGGCCAGGGGGTCAACGGGTCAGCCATCACTCACTGTGCTGGGAGCCGGGAGGAGACAGAGCTGCTGCCCAGGGACTGGTGGGAGGGAGGGTAAGACAAGTGATTACAGCAACTAAGTACCAGGGAGGACGGCCACACTGGCAACTCAGACCAAAGTAAGGGCCCACAGGAAGGCGGGTGCTAGAAGCTTCACAGGAAAGAAAAATCGAAGGGAGGGAGAGACAGAAGAGAAAAAGAAGGGAGGCTGAAGGAGAGAAAAATCAAAACAGAATCGGAAAAAAGAAAAAAGGAAGAAAGGAGTCCAGACAGCTGGACGTCCAGCTCCGGAACGTCCTTAGTGATTCAGCAGCAGCCGCAGGCGCGGGGCAGTAATTCACACGGCTGATTTACAGGACAAGTGCAGCAGGGGTGGGAAGCCTTAGAGTCTCCAGGCAAATGGAAAATGGGAAACCCAAACATTTCCGTTCTACTCCTCCGTCGGTAACGAGCAGCAAACATCTCCCCTACGCCTCCACACCATTAGTAGAAAGGATGTGAAGCCTCGGATGCTAGAGTTTTGATTGCTGCCAGTAGCGAAGCTGTGAGTCAGATACGGGGATTTTCCTAAGTAGACATTCCATTAAGAACATTACGGACCTCTCCCGCGCCCCCTCCAAAGGCACATTTTATTTATGTTCATATATGGTGTTGTTTTTAATCCTCTACCAAGTTCCTCTCAGAGCTCCCCACTTTGCAGTGCATTAGTTACCACGGAAACGATGAGGCCCCAGTGGGGTGGGTGTAGCTTAATTAACGGATGGAGAAAGTCATTTTGTGCAGTGGTTGGATCATTTTATATATATGTATTCATATATTATATATTACATAAAAATAATTATAAATATACACATATACAATTATGAAATCCAGGACTTTAGGGAAATTCTGACAACTCAAGGAACTTTCCAAAGGAAAGAGTACACACAATGAAGGTAAAAGGCTAGGAATGTGGAAGAGCCCAGCACACTACCTGGGCCATATGTTGTAACTTGGCAATAAAAAGAGAATATCGGGTTACGGACCAAAAGGCCAGAATGGAAAGAACGCTGGCATGGCAGATGGGAGAGCTGGATTCTCACCCCGGACACATCCCTAAGTCTGCACATCACTGCCTGAGTGACCGAGACCAAACAACTTCATCTCTCTGAGACTATTTCCTCATCAACTGAGAGGACCAAACAAAGTGTACTAACCCCCTTTTCTGTGTGCACATCCAAAGATTCCAACCTTGCTTAGTCAACGGTCTTATCGTTGTCTGTAGAAGACTAGCATCTTGGGGCAAGGGTAAATCCATTCATCCATTCACTTATCCATCCAACAATCACTCCTTAAGTATTCATGTTCGGCCAGGCTCTAATGCTGGATGAATTCTGCAGAAAGTTGAACTGTTAAGACTTCTGTTGAATGGTATTTTGAGAATACAGAGGTCTCATAGCATGGAAGCATATTGGAACATAGTGCAAACATGGCCTTTTTCTCACTGGTCAACTCTCATATCTTAGCCAGAAACAAACACAGAATGGACCCCAAAGGACAGTTCCACAACTCCATCATCCAGGCATTAGGCCCCAGGTGCTCAATTCCTTGTGTCCACTTTAACAGACCTATTGAGGTGGTGGAATTTATCTTCCTAAACTATATACGTTTCCCTCTGGAACTCAAATATCCTTGCTTAAGAGACAATCAGTGGGTCCTGCATGGCTATCCAAAAGTTCAGCATTAAAGACACTAATCTGAAAAAAAAAAAAAAAAGAGACACTAATCTGGTCTAGAAATTTCCCTGGGTATGTGTTTGTTTGTTTGTTTCTGTCCCTACTTTATCCTCTCTCAAAGACCACAAATGAAAACTGAGGCTAAAATGATAGTCCAGATTCAAAGGTTATTTACTGGCAGTAAAATTCCTTCTGTTTTCCAAGAAGGACATCCCAGGGTTTTCTGTCTGGCAGGGTTTTCCCCAAGGACTTTAACCAAGAGTCCCTGTGAAAACCAGGGTGGTTCAAGCAAACGTCAGCCGCCCGACTGTTCCATTTGTTCTCGACAGAGATGCAGGCAGCAGTGGTCCCTAATTATTAAGGGTCTGTTATGGGTTGTTCGGTGGTGATCCATTCCAACCTGCTCCACCATCTTGCCAGACGGGAGTTGTTTCCTCCATATTTAGGTGATGCTCAAAGAGGAGTACACATGCCTTGTCACGTAGATAGTGTGGATGATGCAAGTCCATGACATTTCAGAGCAAAGGGCAGTGCGGACAACAGTGTATGAGTCTGCAACGATGCTCTGTAACAAAACACCCCCAAATGCAGTAGACTGAAGTAACAGTTGTGAATAATTATGTAAATATTTATTTATGTAAGCATTATTGCTCCTGGGTCTGTGGGTCATCTGGGTCTTTCTGCCAGTCTCAGTCGGGCCTGCTCACGCATCTGGTCAGCTGTGGGTTGGCTGGCTACTCTCAGCTGGACTCTCATGGTTGTCATCATGGCCTCAGCTGGGATGAGGGAGGATGGGACCATGTTGCAGGTGTAATACTCCACCAAGCAGCTCAGGTGTGTTCTTACGGTTATTGCAAGAGAGCAAGCCCAATGCATAAGCACTTTTCCAGCCTCTGCTGTGTCACCCATCACATGTGCTAACAACCCATTGGGCAAATCAAGTCACATGGCTGAGCCAGGCACGGGGGTGGAGGTGGGGGAGGAGTGAAGAAGTGCATCATCAATGCAGGTAACCCACCAGAGTGGATCTCACATCCTCCGCACCCTTTCCACCTCCATGGATGAAGGGAACATTGATGATGGGACTTTTTTATTCTGTCTCTTTTTTTTTCAGAGCAATATTTAACATTATGACTTTCATCTGTGAATAGCATTGAAAATAAGCCTATATTCTAAGGAAGATGAAAAATGAAAATTTCTTGGTTAAGGTATAGATGAAAGATCTGAACAGGATCTAGCTTTTAAAAAATTACACAATCTTGAAAACGAATAATGTATTTTTGTTTTCCTCTAAGGCAAATCCAGGATTTCCTTTGGACCTAGCTGGGTCTAAACAAGAAGCCAGTATCCAAATGTGAATCCTTATAACGTCAGATATTTATACAGTTTCTAGGAAGACCAACCAGCCACTACAAATGAACTAACTTCAAAGCAACCTTCTTTATAACCTTCTGGCGTAAGGATAAAATATAAAGTTTTCTAAGGAAGAGAAGAAATTAGGTAAACCACAAGGCCTGGGTTATTTCTCCTGGGTTACCTGATTAAAACCAACGATCCCAATGGCTGGGCCAGTTATGATTTTATGACACTCACATGCTCGCGTGGCACCTTGCCCTCCCAACACCAAACATCTGAATGTTCTGAGCATTTTATAGACCAAACATTTGGATGCTTGACCGCATTTTTCCATTTTCCATTTGGGAAAGAATGAACACAGTCTGATGTTTGTCTCTCAGACTTCCTAAGAAGATGACCTTGGATGCCTTAGGAAAGGCAGCAAGTCAAGCAGCACAGATTGCCAGGACTGTCCTTACAATTCGCCACCTAAAAGTCGTCCATGTCAGGTAGTCCAGAGAGTTGGAAAGGAAACTAACGCCAAAGAAATAAAGATGGAATTGAGAATTTAGCACATGCCCACTAAGTGCTGGGCACTTTTACCTCTATTGTCCTAACCTAGGACATCATCGGCTCCCACTTTCTATGTCAGGAAGACGACGGTGCATGACTCCCTCAGACTCGCACTGCAGCCTTGGCTGTCACACAGACGCCATCTTTCAAGTGTCTAATTAGACGCACACAAAAATCAGGTTGGAAGAGTTGTGAGCACGGTTATTCCAAGAGAGCAATCCCCAACGTATAAGCCTAAACCTCTGTCTGTTGTGTAGGTGTGGCCGCAGGCACCTGCACCCACAGCCCTGCTCGGCTCTGCACTGTCCCTGGAAGCACCCTCTGGACAAGTTACGGTGCCAGACACACTCTCCCCCGGAGCAACCATGTTCTGAGAGCTGACACAAGAAAACAGAAGGCTCTCCCTCCCCAGACACCACCCTTCACCCCTAAACGCCAGGGTTGCTACAGCTGCCGTTTAGACTCTGAGATCTGGTTCCCAACAAAGTTCCCAACAGCAAAAACTCACACATTCAGAGGGAAAAACCATTCCACTTGAGCTAATTCCCTTTTCCATTGCCACCAGCATCGCTGGGAGAACACGAAAGAGGATCAAAGTGATGGGGTTTGAGAGGACAGAACGATGGTCTGTGCTGCCCAGAACTCCCCGCCTGCCTTCAGCTCAGGAGTTGATTAAGAAGCACATAAATCTGGACCAAATAGAGTGCCAGATCTACACCTGGAATCACCCAACAGAAGAAACGCGGCCTCTCCAGTTTCGTTTCATTTTCAACAGGAGACTGTGATCATTTTACTTCCACCTGACGTGACAAACACTTGACTCCTGTCCTTTCCTCCCAGGAACCGCCCCTGATGTTGGGGAGAGTGTTTTTAGGAGACGACCTCATTCTCCTAGACAGTGTCTGGCCTGAGCCATCACAACTCATCCGACTGACTACACAGGAATTTCTTAAACGGAGTTGGCCTCTGCCTGCCTCGTTGTCAGAGAGGCTGTGATGAAAAGAGCCCCCATCTTCTGGAGGAACGTTACAAGCACCCAGGTGATCGGCCGTGCACCCGAGACCCAGCAGCCCTGCCCTCTGTCTGTGATGGGTCAAAGGGGCAGCTGTGGTCGGGGAGCCTGGCCAGTGACTGACACTGATGCTGCACACGTCTCTCCCCAAGTCAGACGGACCACGAATAATCGTGAGAAACCAGGAGTGTCACTTTGCCTCTCCAAAGTCCAGTTTCCTGAGCTGCAAAATGGAAAAAAATATACCTGAGTCCCAGCAGCATGGAGAGGGTTCAACTCCAAAACTAACAAAATGTTAATTATTTGCCTTTTTTTCTTGAGTAGACAAGACTGGGGGTGACACTGAAGAAGGATGGTGTTGGTTTGATCACAGTAACAGCCACCATTTGGGAGCCAACCCTGTGCCAGGCATTGTGCTGGATCGCTGGATCCCTCCATCCCTCCATCCCTCCCTCCCTCCATCTCCACAACACAGCATCTTAAAGGACTGTCCAAAGGGTGGTTTGATCTGTTATTGCAAGAAGATAATGATTTACTCATGTTGGGTCACCCAAGAGGAACTTCCTGACAGAGGTCATTGGGATGGATGATACAGTAAAGATTGGGACCCAATCCTCCCAGGAGTTTAACTCCTTCTTGGGGCCATAGACTCCTTCTGGATTCAGGGTCAAGTGAACAATCTGCTTTCTTAGAATGGATAGAATGTCTGACTCCCAATGGCAATATGTTTGGACAGAGACCAGCTTCCTCAGAGGATTCGGTGTTAGGCACCTACCCTGTGCTTGGCAGTGTACCAGACATTAGAGGGCTTTAGAGAAGTAGAAACCTGCTCTTGGGGAGTCCAGATCCATCCATCCATCCATCTATCCAACCAATCACTCATTCATCCCAACATACTTACTCAGTTCCCATTATGTGTTTAGATCTATGCTACGTAGAGTCAGAAAGGGCTGCTGCCTTCTTGGAGCTTACATTCTAGTTGAATTACCCTTAGGATGTACTTACAGAACAAGGGAAGATAGTTTAGGATCAATAGATTGGGAGTTATCCGCCTAAGAGGAGAATATTAGTCAACCTTTCTGTAAGGCAGTCCAGTAATGGGTATTAAAGGCTATAACATTTTATTTTCCCATTGATCCAGAAAAACTACTTCAAGAAATGCATCCTAAGGAAATCATCATATAGGGAAATCATCATATATATGCTTGAAGATTTACTAATAAATAAAAGTTATTCATTGCAATATTGCTTAGAATAATTTTTAAAATTGCAAATAACCCACCTTGCCAGTGAGAGATGAGCTAAATAAATGATGGTACATTCCCACACTGGAGTATTGTGTGATCATTAAAGATTATGTTCTATACATATTGTTAAGTGAAAGTGTAGAATAAGACCTTACTTTGATTTTTAAAAATAATATGGGATTATATAGATGGATATAAATATACCGAATAAAACTGGGTCATCTTTAGGCTTTAAAATGGCTGTCATTTTCAAGCCAGAATTGAAGAGTAACGCATATCCAAATATATAATTAATATTGGATATATCTGAGCATTAAGATTTAGGGTGATATTATTTTCTTTATTTACCTATTCATATTTTTCTTAGATTTTCCTAAGTAAACATGTTTTGCTAAACAAGGAGGAAAAAAGCTTTTCTTAAATGGTAAACTATATTAGACAATGTAGCAGTTAGAAGTCTGATCATTTTCCCTGAAGGAATTACCAAGTCCCCAGTGACTATTGTCAGAGACCCTTTGGATAGGCCCAGGACTGCTGTGATGTCCCCAGATGTCTCAAGAGCATCACATCTTCCTTAGTGAAACACAGAAACCCTACAGTCTCTTTTCAGCCAAAAATTCCCATCTCCTCTTCTCTGACTGAGATTCACCCACCAGCCACGGAAACGATGGGCTTCTTGGTGTGGCAGACACACCATGAAAGAGTGGTCTCCTGAGTGAAAGCGTGCTGCAGGAGGGCTGGGGTCCTCGGTAAAAATGTCAGTCTTACCCACTCGACTTCGGTCTTTCTCACACACACACACGCCCACACACGCAAGCACGCATGACTGCCATCACAGTTCACCACGTATGGCTACGATACGACTGTATCTTGAACATGCTACGACCCTCCCCAGATGCCCTGACCGTGAACATGACGAGGGCACCCTCACATCACTCCAGGCTGGCACCTGGCGGTGGAGGTGCTCCTGCATCTCCTCCATTCCCGTGGGATGTGCCCAGAGTGGTGTTTTCCTCATGTAAAGGAATGAACATCCCTGTCTTCTTCTGCTCCGGCCCCCTGTGGGTCCTTGCCCATCACTGTCGGTGCCCCACCTTCCACAGTTCTGCAGACCCCAGCTCCCAAGGTGCCAGAGCAGTCCAGGATGCCGTGCTCCCGTGGTTGGGCTACACCTCATGGCCTGGACTCTGCAACTCTACAGCGTGTGCTCGGAAGCTCACAAAAGTGCCCCCTGGGAACCGTCTTTTGCCTTTCGTCTCTGGCTTTCCCCCTGCGGATTCCGCACAGTCCCAGAGGCCGGGTGGGGACCAACTCCCTGCCACTGCCTCCCCTCGTCTCTCCTTCTCTCCTCCTGCCAAACACCCTCCTCTTCTTTCAACAACGACCCCACACAGAGTGCGCAGGGACTCGTGCAAACACTTAGGTTGGGATGTCCCCCAACCACCCTGGTGGAAGGGAGTGCTCGCCAGCTCTGCCCCGGCAAGAGCCCCCATCACACCATCGTTAGCCATTGGGTATCTTCACCGCAGACTGGAAGCTTGGGGCCACGAGGAGCATCACACCACAGACCTAAAAGCAAAGACCTGTGTGGCAAAGACGGCCAAATGGAGGTGGACCGTTATGACGCCCTCCAACAGGACAGGGCAGAAGGGACACTGTGTGATGTCCTGAGTCAAGACACAAAAAGTAACTCAGCTGCCAGCAAGGCGGAAGCTCTCTTTCCCTTGGGAAGTGCATCTTCGGAGCTACTAGCCTCATGGCAGAAGCCTGGTTCCTGAAGCCACCATGCTGAATCGCTCCGTGGAGGGGATGGCAAGCAGAGACAGACACCTGGGTGCCTCACGTCTTCCCATCACCTTCCGGACACGCGTCGTGAGGATTTCAGCCTTGGCCCCTGATGTCCTCAGGCTGACGCCGTGGGAGCAGAGACGGGCTGCCCGCCAAGCCCTACCCTCCGAGTTGCAGATCTGTGAGCAAAATAAGTATTGTCGTTGTCTTAAGCCACTGAGTTGCAGGCTGTTTGTTCCGCAGCCCAATCCGCAAAGCCTGGGCTCTGAAATTCCACGATCCCCGAGAACTGAGGAGCCCTTTCTCTTCCACCGGATGATGGAAAGTAAATCGTTAACCCTGGTACGACAGTATGTATTTTCCAGCCACAGGGTGAGTGGATCGGTTGCTGAGTAGAGTGTGCCTGGACGATGTTCAGCCCAAGCCCCTGGCCGAGGGGACTTGCCATTGCTGTCGAGACAGGAAGGCTGGGGGCTCAGGAGTGGCTGGCAGGTCAGGAACGGGTTTTGGGGGTATGGACACCAGATGCCTGTTAGACATCTGAGTGGAGAGGCCACGCTGGCAGCTGCATAGACAGACTTGGAGCTGAGGGCTGAGGTCTGGGCTGGACACATAAATTTGTGGGTAAAAGTGCATAATAACCCCCTTAACCTGGCAGGTGCCTCTACCTCCCTCGGTAAATCATCACTGGGCTCGGTTAGTTGACAGTGAATCCTATCGGCAGCCCCACAGGATGCCTTTCTCGGTCCTGGGACAACCCTGTAGAATTCCTGTAGCAGGAAACACTGCCACGTCTACTCAGCTCCCAAATTCTCGAGCATAGGGCTGAGCCTTCACCCTCACCACTGTTTCTCCTTTGTTTACCCCGATCGGTCGCTTGTCCCCAGCCTAGTCTCTTAGAAGCTCCCCCAGGACGGCTGACATCTGTGAGAGGCACCGGCAGAAGGCCGTTTCCTCCCCTCCATCCCCCTGCAGAATCAGCATCCCATTGGCCTCAGGCACCAGCCTTTCCATATGGAGGCCAAGGACCCTGGGGACGGCGGGAAGGTCGAGCAAGCACTGTCCTTGTGCAGCTGGGCTCAAACCAAAGATCGGGTTACTTTCTGGGATGCTCTGGGAGTGCTGGACCAGCCTCTCCGCCTACCAGGCCCCAGGCAGGGTGGGGGTGGGGAAGGGACTCAATGTTCCACAAATGAAGCAGAGAGCATCTCCTCTGAACAAGTGTCATTTGGATCGAGCCCCGGTCAGTGACAGCACCTGCCGCACCTGGACCAGATGATGGGAAACCCCTGCACACCACCCTGCCAGCACCGGAAGGAACATGCCTTTTCTCACGAGCCATCTGGACACGCTTTGGGGCATATCAGGAAAGGACCTGGATCTGCACCTTCTCTGGTCCTAGGAGCTGCTGAATTCTCATGTTTTATGGGAGATTTTCTCGTCCAAAAAGTCCCAGGTTTCTGAGCGGGAACATGGTGCGTCTGCCTCAAACCTTTGGCCTTTGGACACACGCCCCAAGTCCAGCCAGCAGACCTTGATCTAAAACAGCCTGGGCTGCTGCCCGTTACCTCCAGCGAGATGGAAAACAAGCAGCTGGACGATTCTGTCTGAGCGAGAACAGAGAGCCAGGGAAGTGCTGGGAACATCACTCCCAACTCCCCACGTGAGCTGTCCCGCAGCCTCCATTCTCCCCTGATGGAGAACACGGGTCCCCCCGTGGCATCCTCCCTGCTCCCCTGTGTCTATCTCGTTTCTCAAGAGTTCATGTCGGGGGTTCTGGTTCCCTCCTGAACAGTTTGAATCCCAGCTTCCCATGAGCTTTTGTTTATCTTTGTAAAAAGCTTTAATCCTTTCCTCTTTTTCTGAAAGTGTTTTAGGGCCCATGTGTATTGTTTACTTCAGGGCAGTCAAGTCAGAATTTGGCATGGTGAGGGAATTCAAACTTGCTCTGCCCTGTAGGATGAGAGGGGACAGGATGGTGTGGTGTAGGAACCCAGCAGGCTGAGAGGTGGGAGGAAGTCTCGAGCCGGCTCTAGGACCCCAGGCAGAGTTCCAACATTGCTGAAGCCCTGCTTCCTCTCCTGTAAGATCCAGGGGAGCAAATTGAAGTGCTCCCCCAGGTAAGTAAGGGCCCCTGTGATGTGCTGAGCTGAGTGCCCTGTGCCGGCTGTGCACACACCTCTCCCCCCTCCACCCAGCTCTCTCCTACCCGCAGTCCTTCTAGCCCCAAACGCTGGATGGCGCAGCACTGTTCACAGCAGCCAAGACCTGGGGACAGCCTAAATGTCCATCAGTGGATGAGCGGATGAAGAAGACGTGGTACATATACACAACAAAGTACTATTCACCCGTGAGAAAGAAGGAATGTCTGCCACTGGCAACAACAGGGCTGAAGCTTGAGAGCACTGTGCTGAGACAAGCCAGACAGAGAAAGACAGACACTGCATGGTACCACTTATATGTGGAATCTGAAATAAAAGAGTCAAGTTCATTGAAACAGAGAGTAAAAAAAGTGGTTGCCAGGGGCTGTGGGGTGGAGAAGGAGGAAGAGATTGGTAAAGGATGTAAACGTCCAGCTGTAAGATGCATAAGGGTGAGGCTCTCGTGTACACACGGTGAGAGTTGAAAACGCTGTGCTGTATAACTGAAATTTGCTAAGAGAGTAGAACTTAAATGTCCTCACACATTAATTACTAGTAATTCCTAGTAATCACTGCTGAGCAGAGGCACCCAAGCAAAAGTCTCCAAACACCTTCTTACTCCCAGGTCCTACATCCGCCCCCCATCACCCCATCTACCTCCGCATGAGGCCTGGCTTGGAGGGAACAAGGAGGTTTCATCCACCTCTGAGAGAAAATTCTTGCGATGCAAACGGACCTCAGCAAGAGGGACCTACATGGGCGGAGCCTATTCCGTCCACATGGCTTCAGTCCGCAGAGCAAACACAGCGAGATGATGCTCGAGGCCAGGCTGGCGCCATTCCTGAGGCCAAGAGAAATGGTCCAAATGAAAACCAATAGCAAGGGGGCTCCATTCACTGAAGAAAGAGCCATTAAGTGCCCACTGAGTGCCAGGCCCTGAGGGTCCAGAAGTAGACACAATAGGCTCAGGGTTCCAGGAGATTGTATTCTCGTGGGAGAGAGGCAGGCAGTAAAGCAGTAAACAGAAAACATGTGTCATGTGGTGCTAAATTGCTGGGGAAGAAAAAATAAAGAGAGGTCGGTCAGCGACAACTGAAGCAGGAACGTGAGCTTGAGTCCAAGCTGGGAAGGACGGGCGGGTCCTGAGGGCCAGCTGCCCAGGGTAAACACCGACGGCCGGGCGCTGGGACAAAAGTCATGGTCTCTGGGGGGTGATGCGGGGCCCCGCATCCCCAGGGCCACCTGTCCTTCTAACATTTGGGAAATCGTCATCATAAAACTGAGGGACACTGGCTCACAGCTGTGTGCCACTTGGACATGAGTGGTTTGGCCTGGTCAGTACCTTAAGAATTCCTTCCCTTCCAGGACCGTCCAGTCTGCCCAGACAGAACATTCCCTGTCACCCTACAGCTGCGACGTCACACATTATGTCACCTGCCTGCCTCTGCAGGCTTCTGAGCTCACAACTAACCCATCATTGCTTCCAGCTGATCCGGCTGACTTTCCCGGCAGCAGCCACATGGGAACCACCCAGGGGACTGGTTAAAACTAGGGATTCCTGGAGCCACCCTTAGAGTTTGGTGCTGTGGGTCTGGAGTGAGAATCTGTGGTGGATGTTTGCAGTAATGTCCCCCTGCCGTGGGCTCACAGCTCTCATATCCACGACCTGTGGAGGTCCCGCCCTACAAAGACCCTGGGCTTGTCCCTGTGACTTGGTTTACCAATAAGACATCAGCAAACATGACACTAGCAGAGACTTGAAAGGCACCTGTTCTTCGTGGCTCATCCTCTGGCTTCCCCTGGATCTGGGGCTCTGTGTGAACAAGCCCCAGCTGACCTGCTGGAGATATGTGGCCCAGCTGCATGGGTCGCCCAGCCAATAGACTGCCAACCGCCAGCCACGTGCAGGAGGCCTTCCTAGACAAACCAGGACTCAGTCCACCTGCAAGCTGACCATGATGCCTAAGTGAACCTACCAAGATCAGATGAGCAGGCACAGAGCAGAAGACGCCCCATGGAATCATGAGCTAAATACATGGCGGATGTTTTAAGCCATTAAGTTTTGAAGTAGGTTGTTACACAGCAAGAGCTAACCGATACAAGCTCCCAGAATCTGTAATTTTGCAAGCCCTCCAGGCGTGGCTGACTGTGTAGTGGTGTTTGCCTTCATCACCAGCACCTCCTGCCTGCATTTCCTCCAGATGTCATCACGTGGGCACAGCGGGGGCCCTGCTGAGGGAGCAGGCATGGTGAAGGGGCCTCCACTGGGGCCCCTGCACTGAGACCCCCTTGCTCTCAGTTCCCAGAGACAGTGGGGTCTGGGAATGTTGGTCTGGTCCCACCAATGACAGGAAGGCTTGGCATTTTTCAGGTTAATTCCAGACACAGATGATACAGGGGAACCATCAGGATAAACAGCCTCAGAATAGTTCCGTGTCAGATGTGGACACACAGAAGGTATAGAAGGGGACACTCAGGTCTTCTGTCTCTTGGAAACCTGAGCCTGAAGGAGACCGACTCTGCCAGGACAGAGATACAACATCCCTGCAAGAGATGGCTGGGCGCCAGGGGAGCACTGGGTTCTCCCCGGCGAACAGCAGAGACCAGTGTGTGGGAGGAGGACGAGCGGCCAGAGAGTGACCGTGACCTGCCCCTCCCCTGGGCCCCTCCTCTCTACAGGCCCAGCCGGGAAAATATCCCTCCCACGTTTCACAACTGGAAAACGAAATGCATTCAAAAATCTGAGGAAGAAAGATGGCTTTCTGGTAGCAAAGTTATTCTCCTGGTCAGTGCCCTAAATATTGGAATAAGAGTGTAGGACTTGTGAACCCAGGGAGTGCCATGTCTTCAGGCCAGCCCCCTCTTCTGTGTGGGACCTGCAGATGCCCAAGGGCAGGGCTGCCTCTGTCTCCCTCATGCTCTTGCCTGAGGTCCAGCCCTTGGTCCCATCGAGAAGCTCTTCCTAACAGCCACAGAATTCTTGTCAATAATTGGCTTTTTCTCCTAGACTAAACATTGCAATGACAATTCTATAAGACGTCCACTCACACACACACACACACACACACACACACACACATACACTATTCATCTGGGAACATACAACTGAGAAAATGGCTACATGAGCAAAATGATTTTAGAGAATGCCCTTCCATCACCAGGAGCGGCTGTGTGGCGGACGAGTGGATGGGCGCTCCTGCCTCAGCTATGGAACCTTGGAGCGGGCGCTCCCCCACCTCGCTGTAAAATGAGGGCTGGGCTGCAGGAAACCTGGAGTTGGGTCCCCCTCTGCTTCCCACTACGCAGGGGTCCTGCCGCGAGCTCAGCCTGGCACGACCAGCCCCGGGTTTGGGACGAGCTGCCCACTCACAGTAACAGGTAAGGTGCAGGTAAGGGTCCTCCGTGGCACTGACATCAAAGAACAGAGGCTCAAGAGAAATCGGATCATCAGACTCTCAAGTTTTCCTCCTCTGCACAAAGGGGCTGCCTCTAGCACCCGCCTCCGGGGGTAGTGGTGGCTCCCTGAGCTCAAGGCTATAAGGACGGGAGTTCAGGGTCTGGCGGACAGCCATCAGCTGCTGCTGCTGCTCACAGGGGTCAGGGCAGTCAGGCTCCCACCTGGTAACACTGGTCCCTGACAGTGGCCTCAGGGCCCTTGGATGAGCCGTGGGTCCCCTCTCCCCTCTGACCCTTCCAAGCGGGAGTTTAGTCCTGTTCAGTCAAAATCTCTCAAGGGTCTTCTACAAGGGACACAGAAGGGTCTCTGCACACAAGACAGGGTCTCTGCACAAGTGCCTCAGTCCAGCAGGAAGCCCCGACACCCAGTTCAACGGGGCAAGAGGCATGCCGACGGCCAGGCTGAAGTGCACCCATGGGCACACTGCACACAGATGCCCAAAAGGCGCCCTGGGGCCTGATGCTCCAGGGCTGAGTCTTCACGCTGAAGCTGCTGGTGCCCCCAGCCCTCGGGTCCCATAGGGACTCTGCGGGCACCCTGCCTGGCATTAAAATCACTGCACCACCCGAGAGGGAAAAGAAATCACTGTCCTGAGACAGCAGCTCTCAGCCAACACCGGGCAGGAAGCGGCGGACAGACACGTGTGCAGGGCGGCTCGGAGGTGAGGTGGAGCTCTGGGCGCCCACCAGGCACCACCTCCTTTCATCCACTGGTGATGCTGGGCTGCACCCCCGCCGGCCACTTCCTGCCACTGCCTCACTCCACCTTCCAAATAAGTCACTTTCTCTGGAACTCTTGGCTGGGGTCTGCTTCTGGGGGGATTCGGCCTAATCAAAGCCTAGCTGTTGTTTCTCTCCAGCACCATGCAGACCCTGGAGGCCACGAATCTGTCCTTCCCTTCCTCCTCCTGCAGGCCTGGCTCCTCCGCAGCACACCCCAGCCCTGCATCAACCTCCGTGGGATGTGAACCCGTCAGGTCACCAGCATCTCCTCGTCTGCCTCACCTGCCTGAACTGTGAGAGCGTTCACGTCAGAGCCACCCCTGGGTTTGCCCCTTCCTCTGGACCCACCCTGGAGGCTGGCGTCCCCCAGGCTGAGCCTATAGAATCAGCTCGGGACACTGCCCGCCCAGCGCTGAGCCTTCGCGCCGTCCCAGCACCTCGAAACCCCTGCCCGACCTCCTCATCGTCAGCTGGCAGCTGGGGAACAAGTCCAGGCCACCCGGCATGGTTCCGGGTCAGCATCTAGAACTCCAGCCCAGGGAACTCATCCCTAAGCCTGGTCCTCACGTCCTCAGCTCCTGACCTCCTGCCCCTCCCCACTGGCCATCGTGGCACCCGGCTTGACGGCTACTCTTGTTTTTCTAACCTGATGCCTGCGGGCATCTTCTCTTTGAGTCTGGTCCCAGGCACAGTGTCTGGCTGTGAGGACAGCAACAAAGATGCTATTTCTGATCCGGTGGAGGATTCAGGTAAGTGCATGAGCAATTACAACCCACTGTGACAAGTTCCGAGGCGGGGAGTCCAGTGCCACGGGAGCCCCGAAGGGCACCGAGGGTGACGTCAACGCCCTGACTGAGAGCTCACCAGGGCAAGAGGGGGTGAGAGAGGCGTGTGAATGGCCGGGAGCAGCATCTATAAAGACTAGACGGGAGAAAAGACTCTCTGATGAACTCCATGCTGCAGAGCTGGGACTTAGCAGCAGAGCCTGACAATATGTAATGATACATCCTCCCTCAGCTAAAACAAAAATTTAAATATTTAAACTTGTGGGTGGTCAGTTCACTAGCAAGCTTTGTTTTCTCACGGGACGCCTACCTCTGAGTTCCTCCTTCTGCATCACTCCGCCTCTGCGGGGATAAACACCACTGCCCACAGAACAATTTGGAAGACATCAACCAAGCTGCAAACAGTCTAATTCAGCCTCCGTGTGGGCTGCACCCACTCGGGGCTCTGGGCAGCTGGGCTCATGGCTGAGCTTTCTGCTCTGAGTAAAGGCAGGAGGCTCAGTGAAGACAGGGCAGCACCAGCGGGTGGAAACCTGCGCCTGACCAGCTCTGCCAGCTCCCCGCCCCAGGCAGTGATGGGAAGTTCCAGAAGAGAAGCCTCACTAGCTTCACCTAGTCCACCAGCTCGAAGGGCTCCAGCTCACCTCTTTGTGGGGTTGCCTTGTCCAGCCAGGACCCAAGTCTCGCCCCTCAGGGATGGGGCCGGGAAGAGACTCGGGGGATCTGCCCCTGTCTAGACACTGGGCCTTGAAGAACTTGCGTGAATTGCCCTTCTTTATCATCATGTCTTCTCTGAGTCCCGTCAACCCAGTGGGGCTGGGGTGGGAGTGGGGAGGGTGTTTGCTGAGGGGAATAAAAGGAGGGTCTCAGAATCTGGAGAGGTGGACAGGAAGGGACAGGAGGAGGGCGGGAGAGGAAGGCTGGCGTTGGAGTGATTCACGTTGGGAGGGATTGACAGAACCTGAGAGGCACGGAGGTCTGGGAGGGTGCTTTTGTGTGTGAGTTGACACTTGGAAAAAGGAAAGTGTCCCTATCCACCCCACCCTGACACACACATGCGTGCACACACAAGCACACATTCCCTCTTTGCCCCTCCCCACAACCTTCCCTCACAACATGGTTGCCCTCATACCGATGAGGAAACTTACACAGTCCCCCAAGCTAGTCACCTCCCCGAGGGCACCTTCTAAGTCACTGAAGAAGGAGATTATGGAGACGCCTTGCCCAGAAATGCGAAAGAGCAGATTGGATGGCAGTTGTCCGGGTGAATCTGGGTGCAGTCCCACTGGAAGGAGGGAATGGCCATGCCAAGTTCTGCCTAGGACCAGGGTTTTATTAAAAAACAAACAAACAAACAAAAAAACTTCTTTAACTTGAGTCTCTTTAATGGTCATTTGTTCCACTAATCCCTGGTCCTCTAGTTGTCTTGGGGAAAAATGTGGGACGGGTTGTTGCCCCCATATCCCATCCCCACCCCATCTTTAGAAAGATGGAGTCAAGCATTCAACGCTCCCTGACGTCTGTGTTTTCCAAATGCCGCCCATTTCCACGTTCTCCCTCCAAACACCCCAGAGCATCTCATCCTCAAGATCACAGGTGAGATCCCGCCCGAGGCACACGTCACATTCCTTGTGAGGGAGTCCTAGGGTGTGGGGAAGACAGAGCATCACTGCCGTGTCTGTGCCCGCGGAGGACGGGGGCCCAGGCCAGTGGGGGGTCAAGAGGCAACTGGGGAGGAAAGTGGAGCCACTCTCAGGACCACTGCTTTTACACACCAAGGGCATCGGCAACTCTGTAGAAAACGGGACACCATTTCAACCCCGGGGCTCCCCTCAACCAGCCGTGTGCGTGTGCCGACCACCTAACTTCTCACACTGTGCGTGTGTGTGTGTGCATGTGTGGATACATGTATTAATTTATCTGTTTATTAGTAAATTCACACTAGAACTAGAAGACTGTCTAGAACTGAAAGAGTCGAGAGCAGGGCACAGTGAACACCAGTACAGGAGGCAGATCCAGCCAGTTGTTGCCTTTTTATAGCCTACCAGCTAAGAAGGGTTTTACATACTTTAATGGTTACATTCTAAAGGGTTATATGAATACCTACATCGTAGTCTCGATTTTACCCATTGGCTGGCAAAGCCTGAAATATTTACTCTCGAAAACATTTGCCAACCCCTGTTCTAGAACAGTGACTCTCGGAGCCAAAGTAATAGGTAGGGAGAATGTGAACATCAGAATCTTTGGGTGGGGCTTTCCTGGCAGTGCAGTGGTTTAAGAATCCGCTTGCTAACGCAGGGGACACAGGTTTGAGCTCTGGTCTGGGAAGATCTCACATGCCACGGAGCAACTAAGCCTGTGCACCACAACTACTGAGCCTGTGCTCTAGAGCCCACGAGCCACGCAACTACTGAGCCCGTGAGCCACAACTACTGAAGCCCTCGCGCCTGGAGCCCGTGCCCCGCAACAAGAGAAGCCACCGCAATGAGAAGTCCGCGCACCGCAATGAAGAGTAGCCCCTGCTCCCAGCAACTACAGAGAGAGCCCGCACACGGCAAAGAAGATCCAATGCAGCCAGAAATAAATAAATAAATTTTAAAAACAAATAAATAAATACATACACCCCCACAAATAAAATCTTTGCGTGGGAGTTGGGATGCACTGCGTAGTCGGAAAAGCATATTCTAGCCCCGTGATCAAGGAATTCCAGCTGTAGACGTAACCTGGAGAAACACTCCGCATGTGAAAGGAAGATCGTAGCCACATTGCTCCTGACGTTAATGAAAAAAGGGAAATTGAAAACTAAATTATGGTATGTTAGTATAATGGAAATGTGCACAACAGCAAGAAAAATAACCCAGACCTAGATGCATGTCACTATGAGCAGACTTCAAAAATATAAGCGTAGTTGAAAAAAGCAATTACAGAATGATCTGTATATTTTGAAACCGATTGTATAAATTTACAAATAAAAGTTCACAATAATACTATGTATTGTTCTTACGTACATATGTGTATATACATATATATATAAAACGTACATATGTGTGTATACACACATATATATATACATATATATATTTGAAAAGATGAAAATATATATGAAAATATGAAAAGATGTCAAAAATGGACTGTAGGAATGTACACCTAACTTCCACACTTTTGCCTCCAGGAAAAAAGGAGGGAAAGCAGGGAGGGAGGTGAGAAGTGGGATGAAATCGTGGGTACCAAGGGAACGTCAACTGTACCAATAATATACATTCTTACACACACCACACTTACTCACACACAAAAAATGAAGTAAAAAGGATAAAATGCAAATACAAGTTCCGAGTAGTTGGAAGACAGGTACCTGTCTTAATATTCTTATCTCCAAATTCACAGAGTGTATGCTAAAATTACCATTGTTTTGATTTGCTCTTTCCCACTACAATTTATTTTGAAATTCTCAGTGACTAAAGAACGGCGTGAGGCTTTTAGTCTAATCGAAGGGAGTGGATATTTAAAAATTTGAGAAACACTAATCTGAAGCAGTGGCTTTCAATTTTTTTTTTTTTTTTTTTTTTTTTTTTTGCGGTACACGGGCCTCTCACTGCTGTGGCCTCTCCCGTTGCAGAGCACAGGCTCCAGACGGGCAGGCTTCAGTGGCCATGGCTCACGCACCCAGCCACTCGGCGGCATGTGGGATCTTCCCGGACCAGGGCACGAACCCGTGTCCCCTGCATCGGCAGGCGGACTCTCAACCACTGCGCCACCAGGGAAATCCGGCTTTCAATTTTTAAACCAACTTCATTGAAGTATAATTTACATACAACACATTTCACCCATTTTAACATACAGTTCCAAGAACAAAAACACTAATTCAAAAAGATTCACGCACCCCTATGTTCATAGCAGCACTATTTACAATAGCCAAGATATGGAAGCAACGTAAGCGTCCACCAACAGAGGAATGGATAAAAAAGAGGTGGTACATATATACAATGGAATACTACTCAGCCATAAAAAGAACAAAATTTTGCCGTCTGCAGCAACATGAATGGACTTGGAGGCCATTATGCTAAGTGAAATAAGTCAGACAGAGAAAGACAAATACTGTATGATATCACTTACATGTGGAATCTAAGGAATACAACAAACTAGTGAATATAGCAAAAAAGAAGTGGACTCACAGGTATAGAGAACAAACTAGTGGTTATAGGGATGGGAAGGGGCAGCCAGGCAGGTAATATAGGGGTGCAGGAGTGGGCGATACAAACTATTGGGTGTAAGACAGGCTAAAGGATGTATTGTACAACACAGGGGAAATAGCCAATGCTTTGTAATAACTGTAAATGGAAAGTAACCTTTCACAACTGTATAAGAATTTTAAACATGTAAAAAAACAACTTGTAAAGAGATGGTATAGATTAATAGCACTAATTGTGCAACCAAATATTATGTTAACCAAAATAAACCATTATGTAATTGCCTTGAAATATAAACTGAATAAACTCTTCATCTCAAAAAATATATATATATATATCTATATATACATTTCCTTGAGTTTTGCCAAATACACACAACACACCGTGAAACAACCACCACAATGAACAAACAGAACATTTCTATCCCCCAAACCTCTTACCTCCTTCTGCTGATCCCTTCCCCAACCCCCGGCAACCACGGATCTAATTTCTGAGTGGATTTCAATTTTTTTTTCATAAAACGCTTCCTTCAAGCAGCCATTTGTTGGGAAGCCCAGGAAGCGAACTCTGTGAGGTCTGAGCTATGCTGGATGGAATGGGGTGGGGGGTGGACAGGAGTGCCAACCCTGTCTGGAAACCACAGGAGCTCAGCCGTGGTTTCCTACTTCCTGAAAATGAGCACCACTTTCAACGCAGAGCATCTCTCGTACCGCACATGAGAGCAGCTGCCCTTTTATTACGTCTTGAATGAGAAAACACCTGTATGCAGATAGAGTCACTGGCCCATCACGGTCTGGATGGCATCTGTTCTAAGAGAATTTAGTCCAACCTCTGATCTTACGGGCGAGCAAACTGGGACTCAGCTTTGAGGAGGCATTTGCCTGAACTCACACAGCTGGAGGGTGTGAATCAGCCTGAGGGAAGGGACATCTGGTCAACCCCGTCACAGAGTCAGCAATTCTGACTACATGACTGATCCCCTCCGACTGCACCACTCTGCCCCCAGAAGTCAAAATAGATGTGCCTACTGTCCCCTCCCAGGCAAGTGGCACCCCAGAATGCTGGGTGCAGAACTGGGATGGGCTTCACTTTCCCAAAGACCATGGAGAAATCCAGGAGGTGACTTTTCCACAAATCAAAAAGGGGGCCGAAGAGTTGTCTGCCTTTCGGGTGTGCTGGTCAAACGGTACGAGCCACAGTGCAAAGTCAAGGAACAGGACCCAGTCCAGTGTCCTGTGTATGACAGACATTCATATAACAGCTGCCCCATTTCCGCAGAGCACGTGCAAAGTCTCAAGAGGACATTTCTTCCCACCCTAACAACAAGGGAAGGCCAGGAAACCTACAAAAGTGTAATTTTTTTGAGTCCATCAGAGAGTTGAATGTAGCCAAGTGAACGAAATTCCAAAGGATGGAGGAGAGATGGGACACAACCTGTCTCACCTTCGTCCCCGCCCAGCTGCCTGACAGAAGCAGGTGAGCAGAAACCAGCTAAAATTTAATGAATTCTGGAAGTCAAGTGTGGATCAGCATGTCAGTTTAGAATTACTGGGAGTCCCAGACACAGTGAGAGTTCACAGTCACTCACACATTCTTTGCCACAGGCCTTCACCAGGAGCCCATGGGAAAGATGGGTGCAACAAGCATCCCAGGGTGGTGCAAGGGTGCAGGTGGTGATCCGCTGCCCCTCCAGTCCAGGCCCTGCACCCAGCCCACTTCCCACGCCCTCTTTCGGGTGAAACAATGACTTTAAGCTGCTGGAGTAGGGAGGAAATGCTCCTGAGACCAGAACCTTTGCACCAATACAGAGCAGAGGTCTGCTGCTGCTGCTGCGGGAGGGGCAGGAACGTCTCTCCCAACCAAGATTCAACACAGATAAACACTGCAGAGTTTGATTTCCATGGGGGTTGGGGGGGGCGGGAGATGTGCTGATAGATCACTGTCTCTGAGACACACAGGCTCCACTGAAGCCTGAGGCTAGACCCTCCCCATCATGAGCACCAATCTGTTACTGGGGGGGGTGTCAGGATCGTGGAGAACTGACCACACGGGTGTCACTGAAAGCTGAGTGTGGAACAGGAACCCCGCCCCCCAAGCTCTCCCATCCCTACACTAAGCCCAAGATAACAGCAGCCCACTGGTGGAGGAGTCTGAAGCCTGTGGTGTCCTGGAGGAAGCAAACTCTAAACCTACATAGAATGACTCAACCACCCGGGCTGACTGCCTGACAGGAGAGGCAGGCCCTTTTCTGAGCATAAATATGATTTATTTCAGTCTTGACTATCTTTCTACAGACAGTGTCTGGCATGCAATCAAAAATTTTGGATACACAAAAAAAGCAAGAAAGAGCAACCCACTGTAGAGAGATAAAACAACCAATAGAATCAGACTCAGATGACTCAGACGTGGGAACTGTCAGACACAGACTTTAAAATAACTATGATGACTACATTGAAAAATCTAATGGGAAAATTGAACATGAATCTAATGAACCAAATGGGGACATGAACCAACAGGGAGTTGCAGCAGAGCGGCAAGAAGAGTCATCTGGAAGCGCTAGAAAAGTAAAATACAATTCCAGAGATTAATTCTTTTTCTGGCCGTATTGGCAGGCTGGATACGGCTGAGAAAGGAATCAATGAACTTGAAGATAGGTCAATAAAAATTATACATACTGAAACCCAGAAAGAAAACAAGAGGGAAAAAATAGAACAAACTGGCAGAAACTGTGAGACACTCTCAAGAGGACATACATGTAATTCAGGAAAAGAGAGAGAGAGAATCGAACAGAAGAAATAGTGTTTTTTGTCCTCCTTTATGTAATATTTCTTTTTCTCTGGCTGCCTTCCTGTTTTTATCTTTGGATTTATCAGCAGTTTGTCTACGGAGCGTGTGTGTGCTTTATATTTTTCCAGATCTGGTTACACCAAGCCTCTTGCTTGTGCTCTTTAGACAATTCTTGGCCATTGTCTCTTCAAGTATTTCAAGTACTGGGATTTGCTTAAAGAAATGAAGAGTGAAAAATGGTAACACTGAAGGTAAATTCGAAGCACATATTTTTATAGAACAGTTTTGGTCTCAGATGAGGAAACATATTAAGGTGGTAACAATAGAGCCAGGAGCAAACAATAGTGGTGGGTCTTCTAAGTATCAGTAGTAACAATTCGATTCTAGACATTGCAGAAATAGTCAAGCCCACCACCTAACCCACTGCTCCCGTTCCTTCTCATTAAGTCCCAACGACCCATCACTCAGTATGGTTCAAGAAATCATCAGAGGTTGTCCTGTTCAAAGTAGAGGATGCCCGACATCACATCTACTCAGCCCACCTCTGATTCTAACCTGTTTCACGGGCAGTTCCTTGAAAGCACAGACTCACCTCTCACTGACAGCTTCTCACCTCAAGCCCATTCCACCAGTGTATCCACTTTTCCACCCTAGAACCTTCTGCAACAGGGGTCCCCAACCCCCGAGCCATGGACTGGTTAGGTACCGGTCTGCAGCCTGTTAGGAACCGGGCCACACAGCAGGAGGCGAGCGGTGGGCGAGTGAGTGAAGCGTCATCTGCCGCTCCCCATTGCTCGCATTACTGCCTGAACCATTCCCCACTCTCCCTTCTGTGGAAAAATTATCTTCCACAAAGCCAGACCCTGGGGCCAAAAAAGTTGGGGACTGCTGTTCTACAACACTACAGGACCCTCCAAAGCCCAGCACCAGAGCAGCCAGGATGGCAGGGAAGTCAACACCCTGGGGGCTACCCACAACCATGAGGGCACGAGAGACTGGTGGTAAGTGCCCTGGCCTCTCATCCCTCAGGGGGACATGCTCTATGCTTCTCAGACGTCTTAGCACAACTGAGCTCTGCTTCTTACAGTAGCACACTCTCATCTTGATTCTTTCTCCTCCCCTGTCTCACCCTCCTGCCTCCTGGGATCACCTCCCAGAAAACTATCTGCACCAAAGCTGTGGTCTCAGGCTCTACTCTAACCAAGATAGATTCCGTTACTGATGACTCAGGACCTCAGCACTGTCTGGCTGCATCAGCCCAGAAAGAGCCCTTCTTGTTGCCGCCAGGCCCACCAGGGAACAGACACGTGTGCCAGAAAGAACCACTCAGCTTCATTATTCTGAAGAACAAGCCAACCGCTAATGCTAGGGAGAGGGAGGTGGCAGGGTGAGTGCCGCCCTCCCAGGGACCGGTTATTGCTCCGCATTCTTTCCACTGACGCGAACACCCAGAGGAGCCGAGAACATGTGGTTGAAGAGCCAACTGTCCTCGAGTTGTCTTCTTCCCAGGCCTCCATCAGACACACGCAAGTACACAGACACAGTGCAGTGTCCTAAAAGGGAATCTTTTGTCATGTCAAATCATGACAAATTTATGGCAGGTTTTGGACCTGGACTGTCCTCAACTCATCTTTCTACGCTTCTCAGAGTGGCGAGTCAGGGCCATGTGCCCCAGAACCCAAAGACCCTCATGACTAAAGGCAGGCAAGGCACATTACAAGCCCAGCCTAGGAGCAGTTCCCCAGGCAGCTCGGCCAGCCAAGACCTCCCCACTCCCTGTGCACCCTGACCCCTGTGGTGAGTCACCTAGCCCGGCCACCAATCCATCAATAGAGAAAAGACAGCCCTCTCCCTTTTAGGAGCAAAACAACTTCCTCAAAGCACTGGACTTGGGGCCATTCAGAGACTCGTGGAGGGCTTCCCAAGGAAACAGTAGGACAGTTTAGAGCTTCGCAATTCTTCCAACTCCAAGCTAAACCCCATGGAGAGCCGCTTGTGTGCAAATAAGGCACCAGGCGAGATACAGAGAGATTTCAGTCTAACGGGAAAAATGACAACTAACAGCACAGGAAGATGATGCCCATGGGCCTTTTCAAAAAGGGTTTTCAGGGACTTCCCTGGTGGCACAGTGGTTAAGAATCCGCCTGCCAATGCAGGGGACATGGGTTCAAACCCTGGTCCGGGAAGACCCCACATGCCGCGGAGCAACTAGGCCCGTGTGCCACAACTACTGAGCCTGAGCTCTAGAGCCTGCGAGCCACAACTACTGAGGCCTGCGCGCCTAGAGCCCGCGCTCCGCAACTAAGAGAAGCCACCGCAATGAGAAGCCTGTGCACCGCAATGAAGAGTAGCCCCCGCTTGCTGCAACTAGAGAAAGCCCGCGCACAGCAGCAAAGACCCAACACAGCCAAAAATTATTTAAAAAAAAAAAAAAAAGGATTCTCAGTTAGTAACTCCCTTTAAATTTCATGATACACCAGAGGATAAAAGTGTGACAGGTGCGACAGGGTGTAACTGTGGACCCAATTTTCAAGTGGAAAACTGAGTTAACAGTGTCCCAAATCCAGAAGTAGCAAAACTAAAATCACTAGGTTAAGAAATAGTACTTAGTAAGAGTTTCTTGTGCATATTAATAACAGTTTGCAAACTGGGAGCTTTCAAATTTAAAACTGATATGACGCTCAGGGGCGTGACGTTACAGGATGGTTTATGAAGCAACAATGGGGAGACTGTTTCATCTTTACAGTAATGGGTGATGACAGTGGGGGTGTCCAGGTGGCAGGGGGTTGATTTCAAGTGATTATCTGATACATTTTTAGGAAGGTGACCTAGGTTTCTTTTATGATTCTCAGAGACATTTATAAGCAACAGCCCAAGTATAAGCTAGATTTAGTTCTGCTTATGTGGCTTATGGGAATTCTCAGCTCTGGCCTCCATTTTGTATTTAATTTTGACAACAGACACTAAGAGACCTAAAGGCCAGTGAGAAGTTTAATGAAGGTCCAAAGCGTGTTTTTTCCTATGGGAAGAGAAGCGTTCTCTCTGAGCTCTGCCCATGCTCCTGGGAAGCCCCAATCTAAGAATGCACCTCCTTTTATAAGGTCGAGCCAAGACGGAGAATCTGTCTGCTGCAGGCACCTGCGCTGGCCTCGAGCCCCCAGGGAACAACTCACTCAGCAGACATTAGGGACCTACACAGAACCCCAGTCATGACATTACCTTTAAAAGCCATAGAACTGCTTTAAAAATATATATATCTGAAGCTGAACCTCAGAAAGGTGCCGTGATTAAAGATGGGAGGAGATCTAGACTCTCCCGACCCTCTCCGCTTTGAGGATCACTCCTCTAAGGCACCCTGAGATGTTCAGCTACATCACCTGGGCTTTTCCAGTCTCGAAAGATTTTCCAGCTCAAAGATCCGTATCTCAGCACATTCCCAGGCTGAACTGAAGATGATGCAAGTTCCTCAACCTTCCTCCATGGAGAGGTGGGGGGACTGCCTTAGTGACTGGCCTGTCCAAAAGAATGGGGCAAAAATGATTTTCTAAGACTTCGGAGCTGAGGTCATAAGAAGTCTTTCCAGAGAAAGGCAAATATCAGATATCTATTATACACAGAATGTAAAAAAAAAAAAAAATACAGATGAACTTATTTACAAAACAGAAACAGAGTTACAGACTTAGAGAGCGAACTTATGGTTACCAGGGGGCAAGGGTGGTGGGGAGGGATAGTTAGGGAGTTTGGGATTGACATGTACACACTGCTCTATTTAAAATGGATAACCAACAAGGACCTACTGTATAGCACAGGGAACTCTGCTCAATATTCTGTAACAACCTAAATGGGGAAAGAATTTGAAAAAGAATAGGTACATGTATATGTATAACTGAATCACTTTGCTGTACACCTGAAACTATCACAACACTGTTAATCAACTCTACTCCAATATAAAATAAAAAGTTAAAAAACAGAATAAGAAGCCCTGCAACTTCTGCCTGGGACTCTCATTCTTGGGTTGCTCCCACTTGGAGCCTGGCCACCATATTGTGAAAGTCCCAAGCCACGCGTAGAGGCCACACACTGGTGCTCTAGCGACAGCCTCAGCTGACAGCCAGCCTCAACTGACAGCCACGTGAATGAGGCATCTTGGATGTCCAACCCTGTCAAGCCCTCAAATAACTGCAGCCCAGCCCCACCTGACTGCAACTGCACAAGAACATGCCTGCCCAGATAATCCCAGCCAACCTGCAAAAGCATGAGAAATAGTCATAAATTATTGTTTTAAGCCACTAAGTTTTGGTGTCATTTTTAACCAGCAAACAGATAACAAGAGTCCGCGTACAGGGGATATTGGTAAGAACCAAGTTCCCTGCCCACAATAAGGGGCTGGTTCCCATAATCCAGCTGCCCCATCCTTCACAGCTCCGCGTGCCTCCTGGGGACCTGGGGAACTCTGGAGGGACTCCTTGCTTCCAAACTCCTATGGAATGCAGCAAGGGTACAGCAGAGTCGGGAGGGCCTGGGGAGACCCTCAAATCCAAGAGCCTCATTGTGCTAAGAACCTGAAGCTCAGAGAAACAACGGATAAACTGGTGACAAGGCAGGGCTGCAAGCTGGCGCTCCTGTCTGTCCTGTGCTCCTGCTGCTTCCTCATCTGTCCTGGAATGGAGCCGGCAGAGTCTTGAACACAGATTCTGCCATGCTCATCTCCTTCCCTGGCAGAGTTACTCTGAGAACCACAGGAATGCTGCTTGCCTGAGACCTCAGAATTCATCTGCTCTCCACAAGCTCATCTCACTGCCTAGAAGGGCAGTCTGCCAAACGATGCCCCTTCAAATTTGCTCATTACACCCACTTTGAGCATCTACCATGTGCCAGGAAAAGAGTTAGGCAGAGACATAAGGTACCCGAGCAAAAATAAAAGAGCCACTTCCCCAAAGCGATCAGCCTAGGACAGGTTACACACACAATCCGCTGCAACTCCATGGGAGGAGTCCTCCAAAAGCATTGTCTGTGACGTGCCATGGGGTCACCAGTGGGCCACTTCTGGGAGAGCAAAGCAAGGCTTCGCAGGGTGGAGCTCGCTTTGAAGAATAAGTAGGAATTGACAAAGCAGGCATGGGATGAGAGTCCAGACAGAAGGAAGGAGAAGACAAAAGTGTGAAGGAGTCAAACTCCCAAGTATGCCTCTGACCTTCAAATATTTTGTATGGCATATGAGTCAGGGTCATGGTGGAACAAGATGGAACTAAGAAGCTGAGACTGGGCAAGGCAGGGCTCAAAGGTCAGGAAAAGCATTTGGCATTTCATCCTGCAGGAAAAATCAGACACTGTACACCAAACAGTAACAAGCCAGGTCTGCATTTCACAACAGAGACTTTGGCAGTGAGGAGAATAGATGAGAATGCTATTAGTCAGCTCTTGCTGAGTAACAAATACCCCCAAATTGTAGTGGCGTACAACAATAAGTGTTTATTTCTCACTCTTGTATACACCTGCATTTTGGCTAAGAACGGCTGACCTTGCCTGGGATTGTCTGGGCTTGGCTCCAGACAATGCGTGGGGTTCAGTTCTGCTCCATGTACCTTTCACCCATCTTAACCAGAAGCTATCCTGAGCACTTTCTCCTCACAGAGATGGCAGAAGTGCAAAAGGCAAGCCCAACAGCACAAGCACATGTCAAGCCTGGACTCCGGACCCACAGAAACTGGGAGATAAGAAATTCGTGCTGTTCTAAGCTGTTAAGTTTGCGGTAACTTGTTATTCAGCAAAGAAAAACTATTACAGACCCCAGTCCAAGGGGCTGATAGTCTACAGTGAGTATAGCAGTTATGGTATAACATCATTGAGGACACGGGTTCTTTATCTCCTTCTGTTCCACCTTCCTTATCACATGACTTCCAGTTTCATCCATGGCTTATCCTCATGGTCCAAGATGGTGGCTTAATCTCCAGCCATCCTATTTAGATTCCAGGCACAAGAAAAAGGAAGGAGAGAAAGACCAAAGAGGCATTTCCTGGCCATTTTCCCTCTACTTTAAGAAACAATTCTAGAAGTCCCATTTTCCACTTATTTTTCAATAGCAGAACTTACTCTCTCCAGTTGGAAGGAGGTTGAGAAAAGTAGCTGAGCACAACTGCTGCTCTTATCATATAATCCAGAAATTATACCCCTTGATAATTTACCAAAAGGAATTAAAAACTTATCTCCACACAAAAACCTGCCAGGGATGTTTATAGCAGATTTATTCATAATTGCCAAAAGTTGGACGCAACAAAGATGCCCTTCAGTGGGTGAATAGGTAAATAAACTGTGGTAATATACATATGGTATATTATTCAGCACTGAAAAGAAATGAACTCTCAAACCATGAAAAGACATGGGGGAAACTTAAAATCATATTACTAAGTGAAAGAAGCCAATCTAAAAAAAAAATCTGCATACTATTTAATTCCATCTATGTGACATTCTGGAAAAAGTAAAACAAGGGACACAGTGAAAACAATCAGTGGTTGCCAGGGGTTGGTGGGTAGGGAAAGGGATGAACAGGCAGAACACAGAGGATTTTTAGGGCAGTGAAAATACTCTGTATGATACCACAATGATGGATACATGTCATTATACATTTGTCCAAACCCAGAAAATGTACAACACCAAGAGTGAAGCATAATGCAAACTATGGATGTTGGGTGATTATGAAGTGTCAGTGTAGGTTCATCAATTGTAACAGATGTATCATCTGGCACGATGTATGGAGGAGGCTATGCACTTGTGGATGCACGAAGTATGAGAGACATTTCCCTCAATCTCCCCTCAATGTGCTGTGAATATTAAACTGCTCTAAACAAATAAAGCCTTTAAAAAAGCAAAAACAAAAAAACTTGGTACCTCGACAAAGACAGGAAGCACGGATATTAGGTAGGTGTATATTGGGAGGTATATTAGTTTTCTATTGCTATAAAACAAATTACCACAGACATAATGGCTGGTGGTGTTTCTGCTGGTATCACATCCAAAAACCAGCAGGTTTTTGATGAACCCCTCGGATGTTGTTGGGATTCACCGCATGAGACAGGAGATTTCTCCCGCAGATCTTTCCCAGGTAATTCCATCCCTATTTTTGGCTTCTGTTGAGAGGACTGAGGGGGTGCATGAGTCAAAAACCTAACCTCTTTAGGGAGCCCCGTGTGTCACTGAAAACTGTGCTCTTTTCTTCCTCTGAAATACTAGCAAAAGCCTGCCCAGCTACACCTTGCCTTCTTTCCAGAGCACACTTTCCCAGCAGTGGACCTTCTAATTTTGGTGTCTTTTGCAATCTGGATAGGTTAAAAATTTCTCAAATTTCAAGTCCTTATTCTCTTTTATTTAACAATTCTTTTCTTCAACTGATCTCTTTCTTCTCAGCAAAAAGGAACTAGGTTGTGCTTTTAATACTTTACTCGGAAATCTCTTCAGCTAAGTATCTAAATTCATCCCTTACAAGTTCTGGTTTCCTTTCAAGTTCTACAACCGTAGGACAAAACTCAGCTAGGTTTTCTGCCAGTATGTAACAAAGGTCCCCTTTCCTCCTGTTTCCAATAACGTGCTCCTGTGTTTCCTTCTGAGCCCTCACCAGAAACACCTTTAATGTTCAGTTTTCCACCAGTGTTCTGTTTATGACAATAGAGGTATTTCACAAGACAACACGGGCTTTCTCTTTCATGCTTCTTGCTTTCTCCTGAGCCCTCACATCCATATTCCTACCAACAGTCTTTTCAAGGCAACCCTGACCTCTATCATGGTCCTTTCAGCTTTTACCCATCACCCAATTCCAAAGCCACTTCCACGTTTTTAGGTATTTGTTACAGCAGCACTCCACCTCCAGGTACCAAAATCTATATTAATTTCCCATTGCTGCTGCAATACATTACCATAACCTTAGTGGTTTAAAACAACAACAACAAATTTCCTCTCCTACAGTTCTGGTGGTGAGAAGTCTACAGTCAACAGGGCAGCATGGTGGTATTCCTTCTGGAGGCTTTAGGGTAGAATCCATTTCTTGCCTTTCTCAGCTTCTAGAGGCTGCCTGCATTCCTTGGACCATGGCCCCCTTCCTCCCATCATTCCAGCCTCTTGCTTCCATCATATCTCCAACCGTGAGCTCTGCCTCCCAAGCATAAGGACCCTTGTGATCCTGTGATTATATTGGGCTCATCCAGATAACCCGGAATAATCTCCCCACTCCAAGAGCCTCAAGTTGATCGTATGTGCAAAGTTCCTTTTACCATACAAAGGGTTAGAGTCACAGGTCCCATGGCTGAGGATGTGGACATCCTTGATGGGCCATTATTTAGCTGACCGACAGTGTAATGATGGCCATGTGACTCTGCATTTGCCAAAACCCATGAAACTTTACAGCGCAAAATTATGAGGGAAAAAAATCAGACAAATCCCAATAGAGCTGCGTCCTACAAAATCCCTTGTCAGTCCCCCTCCAGACTGTCAAGATCATCAAAGACAAGGAAAGTCTGAGAAACGACCACAGTCACGAGAAGCCTAAGGGGACATGATGAACGTATTGTGGTACTTGGATGGGATCCCGGAATAGAAAGAAGACATTAGGTTGAAACTAAGGAAATCTAAATAAAGTATGGGCTTTAGTTAATAATAATGTAAATGCGTTGGTTCATTATTGTGACAAATGCACCACATTAATGGTAAACAATAATAGTGGAAACTGGGTTTGGAGTACTTGGGAATTTTGTACTACCTCTGTAATTTCCCTGTAAATTGAAAACGTCTATAAAATTAAAAAGGTTGTTTTAGAAAAATAATAGGGAGCTATTCGAGTGTTTCGACTGAGGAAAGTACCATGATAATCCCGGGGCCTGAGAAAACGGTGCATTTGGATTGGAAGAGGAAATGACTGGAGTCCAAAGAATCATGTGGAAGCCACTGTGGTCGGTGATGATGGCCTTGACCAGGGTCCATGAGAGCTGTCAAGAGGTTATGAATCCCTGGATTTACCCCCAGCACCGCCAAGGATCATGATGAAGTAAGTCCATGGGACCACAACTCACTTTGGGTACCAGGCTCCTTGCTTAGATGGATTGAAATAGCTGTGTGTTTTGAGCTCAAAACACATATGAACAGGTGAACAGACGATCAAAAGACCAGCTGTAACTGTTCAGCAGTCCACGGTGTAATGAACCTAGAAACTTGGTCTCAACAGATGCTCACATAAGAAGCCCGTGAGTCTTCCTGAATAGCTGAACACTTGGGACAGATAACCCAAGGTTTCATCCAACCCTAAAACCCTCTTTACTGTGACTCTGGCTTGTACCATTGTTCTTGAATAATATCCTTCAGCTGTCTCATAAAACATGCCCCAGGCTTGTTTCTGAAAGAGACTGAAAACCCCAGCAAAGCAAGTTTTGGTTAAATCCGTTTGGCTTTAGTGTTCAGCTCCCCGCAGAAATCCAGGTCAGTCAATCAGGATGCAATTTGTTGCAAGCCTGCCTTTGGGACAGAAGCATCAGCCAACACAGGGAGAGAAAAGAAGGGCAGGTGTGATGGTGGTGACTTGCGTTTGCAAAACGGAGCAGTCGGCCACTTGGCTAACATGGGGTATTTTGAAGTAAACATATGAAACTGAGCAGTTTCCCGGTTTCCGTCAGCTGAAGATTAGAAGACAGAAGTCAAATGTAGGCATTTTTTTCCCTCCACAAATGACACGCAGTGTTCAGAAAGCTCTTTGTAAAACATCATCGGATGGCTGGGGATTACAGACAGTGTTCCCTGCACCTAGGAAACAGGGAGATCTTCCGGCCCTATTATTTGGGCATAAAGTACAGATAATCTCCAGCTCAGGAAATCCGTAAGCCCCTCCCCCACAACAAGCAAACAAGCACATATCCAAGTAAAAGAGACCAGGAATGAAATGAATGTGCTGACATTGCTGGGGGTAGGGAGGATGGGTGGTATGGTGGGGGGTATTTTGTTTGGTTGGTTGTTCTGTTGTTCTGTTTTTGTTTTGTCTTGTTTAATGTTTAGGCATTCCTCGTGTTTCTGTAACCAGCACAGGGTTTTACTCATCAAAAGCACTCCGTAAACCAAGGTCAGTAATGGCCCGGAAGACTCAATTCAACGGTTTACAGGACACGAAGACTTTGCCAACAGCGCCCCCTGCAGGACAGGTGGAGTGCCCGTCCCTCGGGTCTAGGGGAAAAACAAGGAATGAAAGAGAGTCTTTAGACCATGGATTTCTCTTCAAGCAAGAGCCAATAGCCCAGGGCAGCCCTGTTCCTTACCCTCCCCCCGCCCCCCATCGGGGAAAGCGCCTTTGCCCGAGCCCAGATGGTCCCATCCTATTCAATCCTCACCTGCCTCATTGGTGGCTCACTCAGCCAACTATCACAGAAAACAGAGGAAGGGGCCAAAGCTGTGTGTCTTATGTGACCCAGACAGTGACAATCTTTGATCTTTTTCTTTAGAAAAGATTACCTGCATCTGTGTATAAATAGCTGCAAAGGAAGCATTTATGTCCCCAAAGGAGGGGAACAGACCGCAGGCAAAACAGGGACACTTTCCTGGTCCATCTCTCTTCTGTTTCAGTTCAGAAGGCCGCCTTCTGGTGTCTGGACTGTTGGAAGAATCTCGTCCCAGTGCTGCCTGTGATTTTACTGTTGGAGGCTTGACTGCTACTAAAGATAAGGACCCAGAGCACTGGGGAGAGTCTTCTGTTTGCCAAAACCCAGGGACTGGAAGAAAGACGCCATCTATGTTTTCAGGTCAGTGACTGCATCAAATTCTTCTCATCACAAACTCTGGAGCAAGGCAGCTTCTACACATCCTAGCAGGGTGATGGGCCCTCTAGAAGATTCCATGATGTCACCTCCCCGAGGAGCCAGGTTCTTTTTATGCACAAACCAGTTCTAAGAAAACTGAGATGCATTACAGCTGTGACTGACTGCCCGAAGCCCCCCATCAGCGCGTCCACGCGTGGCTGCCCATCTTGTGGCTGTGAGAGGGCAGCGTGGCCTGAGTAGCAGGGACTGGTGACACAGGGATCTCACTGATCTTATTTTACATCCTGGGGGGCTCCTGGTCTGCCCCAGTCAGATTTCTTCCTTCGGCTTCTGCTTGGATGACCCAGGAGGTGTTTTTCTTTATCATCCTGATGACTCATCTGTATTCCTGTTTCTATGAACCAGGACCAACACTAAAAAGGTTTTGTATTGATAAATAATACACGAATGTAGGTGGGTCACATATAGTGCATTCTACTCAGATGGATTTAAAAAAAAAACAACATACTCATCACTTCTGGAGACTCCTGCTTTCAGTAACAGCAGGCTAGCTAACTTAGGCAAAACCTCCCCGTAAAATCCAACTTCTTAAAAGCACCAATTTTCTAACAAGGAATAGCAAAGGGTGACCCCCTGTTTGCTGGTACTCGCAGCCTGGGTGCTAATCATGTAAAACACTGGACAGAGGATCCAATTCTACACAGAACAATTAAGTTCACTCAGAGGTCAGCTTTCTTGGGCATGGAGTCGCTGTGTCGCTGCATCACAGTGAGAAGCGGTAACTGACAGTCACAACGGTGATATGTGAGTCGGCAGGGGAGTTAAACCACATAGACACGCTGCTTAAGAGTCACCTGCTTTAGAAAGACTTCTCTCCAAAATGCTCAAAAATGGTCATGGCGTAAAAGTTGCCTGGACATTTAAAGGCATATATGAAAGACGGATTTACATGAAATGCCATATTCTCAGAGAACAGTGGATAAAGGAGGTGTTTCTGTTTGTTTATTTAATCAGTGACTACAAACCATACCTTGAAAAATTTACAGAATCTGCACCATCATAATGACCTCCGCAGCCGGCTGAGGACCCCTGGGAATCTTCCGGTGACAGCTCCTGTTCTATATACATCAAAGGACATTGTCAACCAACCACTGGGGAAGCAGCCTGCAGGCCAGTGTCCTTCAGGAACCAAGCCCACTCCTGGCCAAGTGCCCACCCCAACCTGGCCAGGTAACACGGGAAAGGTACAGGTCCCCAGATCCGCGCACGGGGCCCGCTCGCCCAATTCAAGCAGGGTGGGAAGGGAACAGACACACCCTGGTAATAGTTGTCCCCACCTGCACACAGGTGCGCAAGGGGCTGCTGGCGAGCTTGCTTCTTAACTCCTGCTTGGCCCTTATCAGCCTAAGCTCGGGGCTGGACGCGGAGGGTTAAACTGAGCCTTCAGGGAGGGTGTTCTGAGTGACGCTTCGTTAGCCGCCCACCCAAGCAAGAGGCCACCACCTTCCCAAGACACTGTAAACAGGATTCTGCGAAGAAGGCAGAAAGTGATAGATTGGCAGATGTGGGTAAGACATTAGCAGGCATAAATACAGAGAATTCTAGCTCATTTTGCTGAAAGATGGTGGGGTTAATGGTTCATCGTGTTCTTACAGAGAATTTGTCACGACTCCTCAGCCCGTCCAGTCCGCTGTTGACTGTGATGCCTCCTGAACCTGGCTGCTCCCTTTCCGAGCCGCACTGTCTGGTCCCTGGACTCTTCCAACAGCCTCCCGATGCATCCCCTGCTTCCTCTCTTGCTTTCTGCAGCCCATTCTCCACTCAGCAGCCAGTGATCTTGTTAAAGCACAAACAAGACCAATCACTCCCCTGCTTCAAGCCTTCCAAAGGCTTGCCATCACTTAGAATGAAATCCAGAACTTTCGCTGTGGCCTCAAAGACCTTACCTGCTCTGGCCCCTGTTGGTCTGCCCTTTGACACATCTCCTAACATCCTCACCTTAGTCACACTGTCCCGGGCGTCCTGGCCTCCTTGCCAGGCAGGCCGTGGACACATCAGGGCTGCTCCCACCTCAAGACCTTTACCACTATCGTCCCCTCTGCCTGGGCACTCTTTGCCCAGGTACTTCCCTGGCTGGATTCTTTTCACCACTCAGTTCTTCACTGAACCATCAACTCCTCAAAGAGGCCCTCCCTGACTACCCTGGCCAAAAAATTAGCCCCTTCCCATCCATCCCCTTCTATGACATTTTATCCTGGTTACTTGGTAGCCCATAATAGTTCCAGCAATTATCTTGCCTATCTGGCTTTTACTTGGGTTTTTTGGGGTTTTTTTTACTCTCTTCCTAAAATACAAACCCCCCTGGTCTGTCTTGTTCTGCATCTCTACTATCCAGACAGCACTTGGCACAGGGTAGGTGCTTAAGAAGTACTTATTGAATAAATCAACCAGTTTTTTTTAGACTCCGGAAGACATGTCATTTGAGCAGTTACATTGGCTGCAATTTTGTTTCAAGAGGATAAACTGGGCCACAAATTTGGTCTAGGGTTTATTTGGCTGTCTGTTAATCGTTTACCAATGTGGGCCAAATCTGGAAGAAAAATATCAAAGATTCACAGTTGAAACATTTTCTCATTCCTCTCTACCCCTTTAGACATAGTCCTCCCTTCCTCCCCAAATCTGAATTTGCTTAAACATTTAAGCACAGCATCAGGTTGGCCAGATCCAGGCAGGCAGCACCAGGTTCATTACAGGTAAATGCGTTTCTTGTCTTCGGCATCTGCTCAAGCAGTGGCTCTCCAAATTGAGTGTCATCAGAAGCACCTGGAGGGCTTGTTGAAACACACATTACTGGACCCAGTGGTGTCCTGGAGCAATTCAGAACAGCTCCTGAGAGCCAATTGTTATACTTGCAGGAACTTTGCAAGCCAGTTGTGAAACACAGTTATCATTAAAAAATAAATCCTAAAAATGTTTAATAAAGAAATTATGGTTTTTAACTATATTAAAAGCATTTCCTAATTATTTTACTTCATGTTTCTATTATACTGCTCTTGAGGGCATCTATCCATTGGATCATGTGGTGGAAACAGCAAAAAATGGTGCATTGCTGCACCCCTCTGCCTAATTTCTCATTCAGTGGTGTCATGAACTTGGCCATCAAAGAAGTATTTACACCACAGAAATGGGCAAAGGCCACAGGTCTGGACTTGGTGTGTTATTTTGTTGATTGTCTAGACTTAAGAAAATGTTGGAGAATTTTTAATAATACAGGTTAAACTTAAACATGTCAGCCTGTAGCTATTGCCTTGTGAAGAGCAAAAAAAACAAAAATAAATTCTAAAAATGGAGGAAACAGTCTTCCAGTATTTATATTTAAAAACCATTATTGATTTGGCAAAGACGTTACTCGTGTCATGGACAAAAAGTGAAATTCTAACGTGACATATATCTTCATTCCTTTCACTTTCATCTTACTCCTCAATCTAAACAAAAATACCAACCAACGTTCACATTGCAACTACACTTATTCATCAATTGCAACCATAGGTTGTCTCTGATACAAAAGTTTTGCAAAAATCAATGAAAGTATTCTGTGAAAATCAATTTGCTACGTGAAATTTATAATAGGGAATGTTGAATATTATATTATTATCATTTCTAGATTGTGTGCTAACTATCCTATATACCTGTAAAATTTATAATAAACTTATATACATAAATATTTGCATTTTTTTCAAAGAGCAAGTTGTTAAACTTTACCAGCACATCATCGGCTGGGCCCCAACACTGGAGCCCCAGATTCAGCAGGACTGAGGTGAGGCCCAAGAACTTGCCTTTCTAAAAAGTTCCTGAGTAATGTTAGTCCTGATGTTCTAGAGACCACTCTCGGAAAACAGAGAAGGTCTGGCTTAAAAGTAAAGGAGGCTTAAAGCCACAATGAGACATCACCTCACACCTATCAGAATGGCTATCATCAAAAAGACAACAGGGCTTCTCTGGTGGCGCAGTGGTTGGGAGTCTGCCTGCTGATACAGGGGACATGGGTTCGTGCCCCGGTCTGGGAAGATCCCACATGCCGCGGAGGGGCTGGGCCCGTGAGCCATGGCCGCTGAGCCTGCGCGTCCGGAGCCTGTGCTCCGCAACGGGAGAGGCCACAACAGCGAGAGGCCCGCGTACAGCCAAAAAAAAAAAAAAAGACAACAAATCACAAGTGTTGGCAGAGATGTGGAGAAAAGGGAGCCCTTGCACACAGTTGGTGGGATTGTAAATTGGTGCAGACATTATGGAAAACAGTATGGAGGGTCCTCAAAAAATTAAAAATAGAGCTACCATACAATCCAGCAGTCCCACTCCTGCATATATATACACACACACACACACACACACACACAGGAAAATGAAATCAGTATCTTGAACAGATATCTGCACCCCATGTTCATGTTCACTGAGGATGGATGTATTAACCATCTTGATCTTGGTCATCATTCTGCAGTGGGCTGTGTATATCAAATCAGCAGATTGTACACTTTAAATATATACAATTATATTTGTCAATTATCCTTCAATAAAGTAAAAAAAGCAAATTGTGATGTATTATAAGTACATATTGATATTACACATTGAATTTGAAAGAATAAGAAAAATAATGTAAAATATCTCGATAATTTTTATAGTGATTTCCTGTTGAAATGATATTTTGTACGTAATGAATGAAAATATATCATTAACATTAAGAAAAAAAGGAAAAGGAAAGCAGGCTTCCCTCATGGGTCCTCCTATTGATGGACAGACTATTCACTATTCAGTCCTCAGATATGTTATCAACAAATATTGACTTTTGTTGCAGGAGCTGTTACAAGTGAATTCAAGAAGTCAATATTTGCTCAATAGATGACAGATCTAGAGACAGAACAGGGAGAGGCACCAAGTCCATCCAGCCGGAGGCCAGCTCAGCCCCTCGACATGAAGGGAGATCAAAGGCTCAGGCAACAGATTGCCCCCCATTAGCCACGTCACAAAATTCCCGCTATTGGAATCAATCCAAAAAGACCTCGCTGATGTGCAATTATTTTGCCTGGGAGGGTAGAGACAGTAACTGACTGCAAGGCTATCCTCTACAAAACCACCTGCTTTGCTCCTGCAAAAAGCCAGCCATCTCTCCTCCTGCACACTTACACCTGCTCATCAAGAGACTGGTTCCTTCAGTTAACTTGTTCCCCTTTCTTTATGGACCTCAAATTCACAGAAGTGCATCAATCCTGATACTAGTCCTGAGAGAGCAGGAGTCTGGAGACGCACAACCTGGATTAGAACTCCAGCTCATCTTCATGATGTTGGGTTACTTACTTGAGCTCTCTGTGCCTCAGTTTCCTTGAGGAAATGGAAATAATAATAATGCCTCCCACACGGGTTTGTTTCGAGAATTCAATGAGTTGATGACATTAATAAAGTGCTTAGAACAGTATCTGGCATATGGTTTGGCATTAACCAGGTCAATAATTGGTCTGTACATCTTAATTTACATTATTAGAATGTATATTATTTTAGTAATAGAATATAATTCACAGGTGTGACTACAGCGTGAACACAAGACCCAAGATGTTGACAATAATTTACACCTACCCGTGTGCTTCTCCCCCTTCTACCCCCATCTTTCCATAATTGATGTAACCACCGATTTAACATCCGCTTTGTCTTACATATAGTTTTTTTTTTTTTAACATCTTTATTGGAGTATAATTGCTTTACAATGGTATGTTAGTTTCAGCTTCACAACAAAATGAATCAGTTATATATATACATATATTCCCATATCTCTTCCCGCTTGCATCTCCCTCCCTCCCACCCTCCCTATCCCACCCCTCCAGGCGGTCACAAAGCACCAAGCTGATCTCCCTGTGCTATGCGGCTGCTTCCCACTAGCTATCTACCTTACGTTTGGTAGTGTATATATGTCCATGCCTCTTTATCGCTTTGTCACCGTTTACCCTTCCCCCTCCCCATAGCCTCAAGTCCATTCTCTAGTAAGTCTGTGTCTTTATTCCTGTTTCACCCCTAGGTTTTTCATGACATTTTTTTTTTTTAAATTCCGTATATATGTGTTAGCATACGGTATTTGTCTCTCTCTTTCTGACTTACTTCACTCTGTATGACAGACTCTAGGTCTATCCACCTCATTACAAATAGCTCAATTTCGTCTCTTTTTATGGCTGAGTAATATTCCATTGTATATCTCTGAGCCTCCCACCAGGAGTCCCTCCAGAGGCAAACATTAGCAGCCTTGGATGGCAGAGGGCAGTCCCTAAATGGTCAGTGAAAGTGGGGAGGGGCGGGGGGGCAAAAGAGAAGGTCGGGTTGAACCCCAAGTAAAGGAAGGACAACAGAGCTTCCAGTGGGGGGCATCCCCTGCGACCCCACCCTGACCTCTGTGCTGACCACATCCATCGGATTCCAACCAAACCCAGGTGTGCAAGAAGGGAGGGGTTCGGGGCCCGAGGCCGCTCAGGGAAGCACAGGCGTCATTCTCCTCGGTGAAATGAGCAGGTTGAACCAGAAGGCTTGTGAGAGCTCTACCAACCCTTTCTACGGTTCTGCGTTTAAGGCCACATTCATCACACACGCGCGCACACACACACATCAGATTCTTTACTTCTAGTCAGTGTCAACATTCACCCAACTACCTGGGATCAAAAGTTCTGTGTTGTTCTCTCTGCTTCTCTATTACCCTCAGCATCTGTGGCATTGAAAGGATTCTAATAATAATGATTAGATGATGATACACAACGTTGCAAATCAACCATACTTCAATTAAAAAACAAAAAAGAAAATAAAGTAATGATGAGGACAGTAACAGCCTTTATAGTAATCGTATATGCAGTGTATCTATGATAGCAGCGCGTACAATTATATAGTATTCTATATATAATAGTAAAATACATATTATTAAATACATTAAACACAATTATACTATAGTAGGTTATATGTATAAGGGTAGTATTTATTATAATAATTAAATGTATAGCATATATAATAGTTCTATATAGTACATAAAATACATACATACTATATGTACTGTATAATATATACCTTATGTTCTTTATACTGCATATACATTCATATATACTCTACACATCATGTGTAATATAATAGCAGCTTTGGCATAGCACTTACTACATATTATGTCATAACGTAACACTTATTGACTCATCTTATCATCACTACAACCCTGGAAGTACATACTACTTTTCCTGCAATTCAACGGAAACAGGCACAGAGATGTTAAGTGATTTGCCCAAGGTCACACAGCCTGCAAGCCACAGAGCTGGGACTTGAACTCAGGCAGCACAACGCTAGCATCCTGGGCTCCAGCGGTCCCACTCGGGCCCCTCTTCTCCAGTCCCTGTGTTCAGACACTTGGCTCCCCTGCCCTGCCCCGCTCCCTCCCAGCCATCCTCCCAGCCATCCTCCCGCCGTGGCCAGACGTGCCCAGGCTCTGGCCCCGGGCACTGAAGCTTCTCCACAGGCAGAGCCAACGGCCCCTCTGGCCTTAAGCCCACCCCCTTCTCCCGGCCCTCCCCCCTCATTGGTCCCACAGTGGGTGCCGAGACTGCTGGGGTCCCCAGGGTCCTCTCCTGCCCCCAGCCCTCCCCGTCGCCCCACCCCCGTGCTCCTTGTTCCACTCTCACCAGTAGCCTGCAACCCCCGCGTACCCCCCACCCCGGCCTGACCCCCTGGACTGGGCTCCCAGTCCCCTGCTGACTCCGCACCTCCTTGGCCCACGTGGCCAACACCAAACCCACACTTGCCTACGAAGCTGGGCCTGACCCACCCGTCCCTGCTTCCACCGGCAGCCCTGTCCACCTGTTCCCCAACTGAAGCCTGAGAGTCGCCCTCGACCCTCCCCGCTCCTTCACCTTCCACGTGCGAGCCTAACAGCTTGTCTCCAAATACCCTCTCTTCCTGCCCCACGCGCTCCTCTCTCTCCTCCCCCCTTGCCCGGTGGGCCTCCACCCGCCGAGGCCCCAGATGGCTGTAGGAACTCAGCATGAGTCTCACTATGTCCCTTTACGCCGAAAACCCCCTGCAGGCTTAGCACGACTGACAAGACTTTCCCTGGCAGCTCGCTTCTCTGGGTCTCTCCCATCACTCCCTTCTTTGTATTTTATGCTCAAATAAAACTTTCCCCCAACGCCCCCATCTTCCTGCCTTTACTAAGACTACTCCCCAGTCTGGGAGAGCCTCTCAGCCCCTCAGTTCCCTAGTTAACACCATCCATCCATATCCCCTCCGGCACCATCGCAAACACGTTCTCTCTGACCCCCAACTTTTCCCCAGTAGGGAGCAAGAGACTGCGGCCAAGCCAGTGTATATTCCATTTGGCAAGTTGAGCCCACGCGACCCTCCGAGATGTAGGTAAGCTTAGCTCCAAACCCAAATTTCACAGCTTGGTGAATCCAGCCTCCTATCTGTGGTCCCCCCCAAATGTCTGACCTCACATCACCGTGGTTCCCTCCCCATCCCGCCTTCTCCAACTCTCGCCTCTCTTCCCACAGCCGCCAAGATGGCCCAGTGGTCTCCTGGTGTTTGCACCTTCGTGTGTCTCCCGCCCTGTGACCTCCGAGACTGGCCTGAAGCACTTTGGGTGCCCTCTCTCTCTCTGACCCCTCGCTGTGGCGGGAGCCTGTTGAAAGCAGTCTGATGGACAGGCCACGTGGTGAGGAACCGAGGCCTCCTGCCCCCGTCAAGCCTGGACAGCACCAGACTCTGAACCAGCACCTTCCAGCTAAGCCCCTCAAACTGTGCAAGATCAAGGCTGTGCGAGAGAAAAGCTACTACGTTTGGGAGCCGTTTGCCACGCGGCAATAGATAACTAACACAACTCCTCCACCCACAGTGACACAGCAGGAAACTCAGCCGCATGTGCCCTCCACAGGAAATCCAATGACACCAAGTGTGTTTTACTGAATATTTGTGGAACCACAGGGGCAGAGAATTAGAAACAAAGCACGTAGTAGCTTTCTTTCCTGTTGGCTGTCTGTTTCCTTCCCCTGAGAACTCCCACCTTCTCGAGATCCACATGTGGCCTCCGCGCCATGTGACATCCTCTAAGACATCTCCCCCTCCCCATCCCCACTGACTGGCATGTCACCTCTTCTTTACAATGAGGTTGCACTGGGCACACTGTAAGCTTCTTTCTCACTTACTATATCATACATACCCTCCTACACTGCTGGTGGGAATGTAAATGGGTGCAGCCCCTATGGAGAACAGTATGGAGGTTCCTTAAAGAACTAAAAGCAGAGCTACCATATGATCCAGCAATCCCACTCTTGGGCATATATCGGGAGAAAACCATGGTTCGAAAGGATACCTGCACCCCAATGTTCACTGCAGTGCTGTTTACAATAGCCAAGACACGGAAGCAACCTAAATGTCCATCGACAGATGAATGGATAAAGAAGATGTGACATATTTATACAATGGAACACTACTCAGCCATAAAAAAGTGAAATCTCGCCATTTGCAGCAACATGGATGGACCTAGCGATTCTCATACTAAGTGAAATAAGTCAGACAGAGAAAGACAAATATCATATGATATCACTTATATGTGTGATCTAAAATATGATACAAATGAACTTATTTACAAAACAGAAACAGACTCACAGACACAGTAAACAAATTTATGGTTACCAAAGGGGCAAGGTGGGAGGGGGGAGGGATAAATTAGGAGTTTGGGATTAACAGATACACACTGCTATATATAAAGTAGATAAACAACAAGGACCTACTGTAGAGCACGGGGAACTATATTCAATATCTTTTAATAAACTCTAATGGAAAAGAATATGAAAAAGAAAAAAAACATATATATCTTTCCAAACCAACAGATCCTCTTTTATAACATGTTTTCAATAATTGCAAACTATCCCATTGTGTATGGAAATACCAGAATGAATTTACCTGATCCATTTTGTGCCACATTTTAATTATTTCCTGCATTTATAAAAGGCATTTCAGTGAACATCCTTGGAACTAAGTCTTTGAACAGATCTTTAGTAACTTCCTTAGGCTGAATTTCTGGACAAATAAAGGTTAGGAAATAGTGTTTTGAAGCTGTTAAAGCTTCTGCCATTCATTGCATCACTGAGCTCCAAAAATGACTGCGCCATGTTCGTCTGAGCGCGGCTGCATTCCCACTGACATGGCAGATTATTCAAGTATGTTTCTGAAATGCCCGCCCTCTGTAAAATGTCGTTATTTTAAAGCCGGGTTCTACATATTATTTGTTACAGTTGTGAGTGAACTCATTTTTCATACTTTGTAACTTACTATTGCTGGTATACAGGAGAATTACAGATTTTTTTTCCCCCTATATTTGACTCCCAGCCATATTTCTGAAGTCTCTTACAATAGCTTTCTGGTTGATTATTTTAAGTTTTCCAGATAGAAAATAGCACAATTGGTAAATAATAATAATATCCTCTGTAAGACTTCCCCTCCCAATCTCAACCCTCATTATATGTCCTACTTCACTGGTTAACGCCACATAAAACAATATTGAATTTCAGAAGGGACTGTGGTAATCTTTGCTTATTTCTGACTTTAATGAGAATGTCTCCAGTGTTTCTCCATTTAATGTAATGTTTCCATTTAATTTAAGATCAATGTTTTAATCAGTTAGCAATTTTTCAGCTGTTTTCAGTAACAGAAAACTAAACTCAAACTGGCCTGTATAGTAAATTAGAAGCCCCCCCGGAAGTTCAGACAAGGCTTGATCTAATCCATCATCTTAGGTCCAAGGCCTCTTCCTCCCCTGGTCCCAGGACGGCTGCTTGAGGCCTCTCAGGGCTGCGTGTTTTCTTGTTCACGTATAACAGAAAGAGAACATCTCTCCAGGTAGCTGCTTTCCCAGGTGCCAGAAGCAATATCCTTATGTCACACTGGCCCAATGGACAGTCACTTACTCATTCCTAAACAGCGACTGTGGCCAAGTGGACAGGTTATGCTAACTGCTTGAGTCAATTAGAAAATAGTCATAGAGTGACCCCCAAACCATAAGTGTCCCCACTACTATCTTTATCCAATTAAGGATCCATCCGTCTCTTTCTATTTCAAAGAGTTTTATCAGAAACAGAGATTGACAGTCGTCAGATGCCTCTTCAGCATCTATTTTCTCTTTCCTTGCGTCTTTCTTAAGATAATGATAATTGTTTCTACAGTTCAAGATCCTCAAAGGTGATTCTTCCTAGAATTTCTTGCAATGCTTTGTAGAGCTTTTTTCGTAAGAGGTGTTCAATAAATATCTCAAAAGTTTCAAAAGACAGTCCAGCTGGGATATGGCCTCCCGGGAACCTCGTTAACTAACAGGGGCCTCCAATTGCCTAAGAGGTCTATATGAGTCTATGGGACAACACATTAGCTTTAAAAAGGTTCATGTTGAGGGAATATATATATATATATATATATATATATATATATATATTTTTAAAGGTTAATGTTGTCCCAGCCTGTAAAGCCAAAAACATTATGAACAGGTTTTGACTCCAATCTATCCTTTCAACCTGGTTTCTGCCCAAGCTGAGCTTAGTTTCCTGCACCACGTCCTATGGAAACTCTGCCTCAAAGCTCCTGCTACCCGTGCCACTACGTGTCCTGGTTATTTATGAATTCACCTCCCCTTTAAGCTTATTTAGGTTAGGTTTTCTGTACCTGACTTGCATTTGTGTCAAGCGTAGCATAATACTTGTGTTTGAAGATAACATTTACTGGAAATTATTTTACTCAGAAACATTTAGAAATATCACCTTTCTAGCCATGAATTTCTAGGTCACTGGCTGGGCCTAAGCAAAACATTCAATACGTGAGGGATAAAACGATTTGAGTTCTATTTTCACCTGGATATCACTGTATCCTCGGCTCTCCTGGGGCTCACTGGGAAATACTTATACGTGGTGCCTTCTGTTGGATCGAAGTTTTAATGGGGTCGCTGTTAAGTTTCATCTATCAAAAACATTTCTGAAACTCAAACCTGAGTTTGCTGGTAGACACTGTGGGTGGAGACACTCAACTTTTACCATATCACCACTGGGCCAAGGTTGCTTCAGGTTTAACCAGCAATAAATTATCAACTGAGAAGTGGGAGAAGCACGCACATCATTGGCAGGACTGCATGGACGTTGCTTAAACCACTGACCAAAGTCTGCAGGTGGAGGTCACTCTGCATGTCCATTATTCTCTATGTAGAGCTATTTAGAAAGATAATATTTCCCTGGCTTAGGACCTTGCACCGTGTCTCTGACGGAAGACATTGCATGAATCTGAATCCTCCTGGGAAATATAAGCCTAAAATGTATTCCATAGTCGTCCAATGTATAACTGCCATTTCAGATCACAGCCATGATAAAGAAGCATGTGCACTGGGGCAAATAGATGATGGTAGATGTGAAAATGTGACCCTAATTAGCAAATGTGTTTGTACCTCTTCTTGTTTCTGGAGACCAGCTCAAGTTTGCTTCCTTTGATGGAGCCAAAGACAGGTGGGGAATTATATAACCATTGGATACATTTTGGACTGTCCATTTGAACATCCCAAATGGTGAAATAAGATTATCACCGTCCCAATAATTTTTTAATCCAACCATTGCCTGAACCTGTCTTAGTTCAACCCCAACCCTTGCTCCTTTTGCCCAAGTTTAAGGCCATGTGTTCCCTCCCAGGCTTTTTCAGGATCACTCAAATTTGTACAGTCAATAGACCCACAGAAATCGGAGCTGCACTGGACCTCAGAGAGCCTCATTCTACAGACGAGTACTCAGGTGAGCATCCAGACAGACCAGGTAGCTTACCGAAGTTTACACACCTGGTTAGTGCCCGATGCAGCACCGTAAGTCTGGTCTCTCCATCCCAAGAGGAGCATTCTTTCCATGGGGCCTCAAAACTGTTATTTCAGTTTGCAAGGACCCCACCCGTCACTAACAACAACTGATCAAGTCAGAACACGTGATTTTGCCACTATTCTCCTACCACCCAATGTGGATTCTTTGGAAAAGTATCCGTGTGATTTTGTCTATTACACATGAAGCCACATCTGCTGACAGAGATGATAAGCCATTCACTGGGGGAATTAAACTAATGTATCATTTTATATTCACAGCTATCCCTGGGACTATACGAGGTATTGTTTCCACAGTATTAATTGTTCTAACCCTCTGATAACATAAAACAGGTTAAAGTTAAAGTTCTCCCCACTGGGTTCTATAAAAGCAAAATTTGCTAAACATTCTCAAAACCCAATTCACTGGAAGTCCAGGAAGAAAAGATATGAGGGTTTTAAGCAAAACTGTTTCCTGTTTTCACACCGTAAAACAAGGAACTTTGGTTTGTACGGGACCTTGTCAAGAGACAGGCAGAGGCTGGCTAACGTGATCCCAAATGTTGGGGTATACCTTTTCTAGGGCAATTATGTTTTGAATTGTCTACTGGTATGGCTTGGTCCCCCTTGAAAAAGATGGTTGTTCTTGGGGTCAATTGCCCAGGAAGGAAACTAGAGAGAGGACCCGTATGTCTCTTGCTTTTAATCTCTTGGCTTTGAGGAGTTGAGACATCCAGGTATGTAGGACTCAGTTACAGGGGCTAAGATGGTACCTACCATTTGGGGACACAAAGGCATCTCTGAGAACCTCATGAAAGCTGTGGACCCCATTCCCAGAAAAATGCACAGGCACACAAACGTTCCATTACAATTACAGGGCATCAATGGACCTTGCTGAAAGTCATCCGTGGATTTCCCAAGGTCCACCCAGGATCTGATATAGCAGCAATCTGGGGCCTAAGAGGAGTGCATCCTCTGCAGAGCAACCCAAGAATAAACTAAAACAAAACGAAACCAAAAAACCCACACCTTCTATAGCCAGATTATCTAGGTTCCTTTCAGTGTATATTTCCATTTTACAATCCGGAAGACTTTAGGAAATTTTGTTGAGTGCCAGACTTTTTCAGATATACAATTAAGGGGAAGGGCTGCATTCCTACTCAGGCCAGAATGTGAGTGAGACATCTCCAAGAAGAAGGTTACTTTGGGGAGGACAAGATCTGGGCTGTGTGGTCCAGCTACCCCGCACCCGGAGGACATGCTCCTTGGACAACCTGGGGTTTGTTTTTCTATTTAGGAAGATGCACGTGCTTCACAGTTGACTGTGAAATCTCATGGCGTCGGTGAGGATACTTGGACAGTACAACCCCAGTCATCAGAGGCTGCAAGATCCTCGCAGTTTGGTCTTGCTTTCCTGAATGACCTGCCTTTCGTGCAGGGAGATCTGTCTCTGCTTCTGCATCTTGTTTCGGTCTCGCTCACACAAAATGAATAGAAGCTAATGTTAAACCAGAGACAAATACTGGATGGTACCACATGTGGAATCTGAAAACAAGGAAAAGTTGAACTCATTGAAAGAGAGAGTGGAGCGGTGGTCGCCAGGAGTTGGTGGGTGGCGGAAATGGGGAGATGCTGGTGAGAGGGGACAAAACCTCAGTTATTGGATGAGTAAGTTCTGGGGATTCCGTGTACAGCACAGGGACTATAGTAATAATACTGTACTGTATACTTGAAATTTGCTAAGAAAGTGGATCTTAAGTGCTCTCACCACAAAAAAAGGTAACTATGTGAGGTGATGGAGGTGTTAATTAACTTGACCTTGGTAATCACTTCATAGTGTCTACATGAATCGAATCACCACCTTGTACACTTTAAATATATAACATTGTATTTGTCCATTATACCTCAATCAATTATACCTCAATAAAGCTGGGGGGATAAAAGAAGAAAAAGGGAAAAATCCTCCCCCCCCCCGCCCCGAAGTCCACTCTTGAACCTGCAGTAGCTCCTGGGCAGCAGCCAGCTGAGTTAGTCACCCTCACCTCCTGGGTCTGAGGGGCGGAAATGAGTTACCTAAAAAGCTTCTTTCTAAGGAGGAGATATCTCCCCGCAGCTGTCCTCAGAGTAGGTCAATAACACGTTGAATTTCAGGAAAGCATCTGAAAGCTGGGGACCCAAAGTGAAATAGCAGAGGTGACAACAGTCCTGGCGACCCTCCCATGGGGAGGGAAAGGGAAGGGGTGAGACTTAGGCAAGGTTGGCACCAGAAAGACCTAGACATGGGTTCCAAGGAGGGACTAACATCTGCCAGGGATCCTGCAAGGGCAGAGCTGCTTTCCAGGACTTGGAGGGTGCAGGGGTACAAGTCAGGTCACCACAGCAGGGACTCCAAGACAGGAGACGTGACAGCGCCTGCCACGAGTACTTATGTGCACAGAAAGAAAAGGCAGTGCCTTTAGCAGAACTGGTCAGAGAGACCACCAGGGAAATTTGAGAACACGCCCAGGAAGGTAAGGGGAGCTGGTGAGCCCCTCGTGGGGTCAGAGGAGGAGAGACCAAAGCTGGGAACCGGGAATCACATCATGAGTGACACAAGGAAATGAAAGTCTTCTCAGTGCAAGTCAAGTGTGGTTGAGTCTCAAAACTAGACTATCCCATGTATGACATCCTCCTTAACAAATACTCCTGGTCCCAGAAAGGTTTAAGGCCCGTGGTAGACTTCTCACCAGCCTTCCTTGATCTGCAGTCAGACACTAGTCAGAAAAGATGAGGAAGAAACAAAGCTCCCTTCTGAGTGTGGGTGTCTCGAGATTCCCAGGATTAGCAAACACCACTGCATTCACAGAGTCTACCGTCTGAGCAAAACCTCAATCTTATTTTGAGTTGTGAGGCAATTTCTAATAACAGAAATCTATGCTTGACTCATCTCCCCCACCAGGAAAGATGCAAGGTGAACATCTGTAGGGTCCCGGTTGTCAAGGCTCGGCAAGGCCTCGTAAAACATTGACCCTTAGAGCGAATACTATCCTTGCCTTTGCACCTGGCACAAATGGATAATTGCATGATATTTAGTACATGTCAGACTTTTTCCGCTTCTTCTCAGAAGCCATTCCACATGGAGCTTAGTCTTCTCAAGGGCTTTGTGGGGAGCCAGCAAGAACAGGTGAGGTAGACAGGAGGCTGCTGGGAACACTTTGTCCTGTTTGGGACGTTCTGTCCTCTTCTGATGCTGGGGTTTGCACATCCTTCCCGGAGGTTGTTGCATTGACTTTCATCCCTGCAGATTCCTCGAAGGGACCTTCAGTCTCCACTCACATGAAACTCCCCTGAACGTTCTCAGGGGCTGTCAGATTCTAAAGGAAGCCCGATCTGTTCTCATCCTCAGCAAACTGGTCCTCTAAGTTGAGCTGGTTCTTCATGGAGGTTCAGGCTGCTGCTAAAACTGGATCCATGATTTTAGTTCCTTTTCCTCTTAACCTTGTTTGCAAAAGATATGATGCATGTTATGTAAAGCATTTGATTGTGCTTTCTGACCTGTGCCTGAGGGTGGGAATTGAACATGAGAACCACTTAACTCTCAGTCCCTTTGAAGATTCCGCTCTGCAGGTGAAGACTTGGTGCGTGGGTGGCTCCAGTTTTTACGTATTTTTGGATTGAATTTCACCTAGTGCTTACGGCACCAACGGCAACATAGCATTTATAAGAAAAAGCAAATGAAATTGTAAAGTGCGACAAAATTGAAATAGGGAACGTCAGTGTGAGAGGGGATTCGCAGAGTTTTTTCTTATCTTGCTCCATGTAGAAACTTTTAAAAGTATTACAGAAAAGCAGGGGTAGGGGTTGCGGTGAAGTGGGGAAGGCACAAAATTGTCTCATATTTCCACCATCCAGACGCAGTACAGTTCCTCTTGGCCTGTTTCTTTGCTGGTATTTTTCTATGCATTTTGAGCACAGTTGAGATAAAACTATATATAGCATTCACCATCCTGTGAATATTTATGTAATGAACAATTTCCGATATCATTCAAAGTATAACATAAATATTATTCTTAGGAATCACATAATAGTCTACCGCCTGAATGTTCCATGATTTACTTAACCATTGCTTTAATGACAGGTATTTACGTTTTCAGCGTCTCACTTTGTATAAATAAACCTGCAGCGGCCATCTTTGAATCTTTGGCCATAAATCTGGGCTGTGCTTAGGATTATATATTCAGGAAATATTCTTAGAAAGAAATTTATAGGGTCAAAGGAAATGGACATTTTAAAGACTCTGGACTCATGCTGTGAAATTGCTGAGCTGCTTGCTTTGGAAACAGATGGACAGAGCAAGGGGCGCAACTGCCTTGACACTAACAGATCTGCTCAGCTGTCTGTTATGCAAGCAGAAGGGCAGGATCTACTCCCCATCCTGTGGGGGTGAATCCACTGAATACAGAAATTATTCAATAAACAGAAGCTATAATTAGACTTTCCTGTATTTTCCAAGTTTTCTACAGAAAATTTATAATCAGAAAAGCGGCTGTGACTTTTTAGAGCTGCACGACGAGGCCACTGCCCTTGCTTCTCAAGCAATAAACCAGAAGGAGAAGCACCATTACCCACCCAGACCTAGTACACCTGATGTGGTTTATAAAGCCCCCGCCAGAGCATTTCCCTAAGGGAGCCTCTCCACTACTGCTTAATCTAGGCAGCTCAGGTATCATCATCGTACAGACGAAAAGACTGGGCTCCCTCAAATGTAAGCATCTTACTGAGGAAGTGGATGAGAAAGCCTGGTGGCCAACCAGGATCTGAAAGAACTGACATTCTTTGTTTTCAGCTTCTTTAACTTAATCTTTTTCTTGTTTATATGAAGTCTACATGCTGCTATGGAAACAGAGTCTGGGTAGGCCCCAGCGTAGCACGAAGTTGAAGACAGAACAAGTGCATCTCTGCTTAATGCACCACTTGAACTTTGCCTGGTGAGGCGCTGGCTGCGTTCCTGACTCTCCTTTCTTTGAGCTTGAATAACATGAGGGTGGGCTGCTCTTTGTAACATGTTCTCCTCCCCACTGGGGAGACGTGATTATTGGTATTAGGGTCACAGTTGCCAGTGGTTAGGATATAGGATAGCCCCGGGGAGGGACAAGGGATTATCACTGCCCAGTGCCCACAGGGACCCCAGAATGATGATACAAAGCGTCCATTCACTCAGGTATCCTTCTCTGATGGGAAACACCGTAATACCTAAAATGTGTACGGCCCTGTCGACTCCTTCAGAGACGAGGCAACTTCTTACGTTTTGATCCTCACAGCTGCCTGGTGAGGCCAGTGTTGTTACTACCTTCATGCACAGAGAGGACACAGAGGCAGTGTGTGGCCGGAGCTGGCTAGATGCTGTCCCTGAGTACTCGAGAAGACCAGCTCTCCCAGACTCCTCCGCAGTTAGGGCTAGGGCCAGATGCTTGGGTCTTGGCTAGCAGACTGTGGGCAGAATGACAGAGCCATAAGATCTCCTAGGCCATCCTCCAGGCTCTCTAGTGACATGAAGAGGATACAGTACAGGATTCCAAGGAGGCTCTAGAAGACAGAAAAGCCGCCACATGGAAGGAAACTGGATCCCTGAGTCATGATGTGGAGGAGGGCCACCTGACATTCACTGGACTGTAACGGGAGTGAAAAATGAACATTGACGATGTCAAGCTGTACGATGTGAAGACTTGTTTTTTACCGCAGCATTGCCTGGCCTAGTGTGACGCATACAAACTGATTGGCTCAAGGTCACCTACGAGTGACGCTCAGTTTAATACCATCCTCCTGTAACCCCCGCTGTGGCGCCTTTAAGTAGGATTAGGAAATTTCGTCTCCAATATCTTGGCAGCCCATCTCCGCTTCATGCTGGAGTGTCTGGAGGCTGGGAGCTGGAATCATCTGACTCACACGCCCACACATTTCTGGAGATTGATGTTAGCTGTTGGCTGGGACTTAAGCTAGGACTGTTGGCCCAAAAAGCCTCAATACGGCTTCTCCGTGTGGCCCCTCTGCTTCCCCACCACATGGTGATGGAGTTCCATACCGGGCATCCCGAGAGGACCAGATGATATCACTTTGTATGTTCTAGCCTCAAAAATCACACGGTGTCACTCCCAACATAGTCACAAGCCCACCCAGATTCAAAGGAAAGGACCACAGGTCCCACACCTCAGTCTCAGGGCATCTCAGGGTGGCAGCCATCTTAGGAAATGCATCCTGCCATGCGCGGCTAACGAGACCCACGGAAACAAGAAGAAGCCCGGGACAAGAGATTTGGTCACATTTCCCTTTTTTCTTTTTAACAAGAAAAATAAAATGTGTGTGTGTCTAGAAATTTTCTATAAATGTTCACAAGAAACAGTTGACAATCATTTCCTCCAAGGAATGAGACTGGAAATCCAGGGTGGAAGAAAAACTAGATTTTCATTGTATACCTTTTTATGGTTTCTCATGCACTTGTGTTATTTTCATAACACTAAATAGAATTTTAAAGTGACAAATGGGGATATTCTGAGTTGCTTATACTCGTTTTCCTTTTTTCTCTGTTGAAATCATTAGATTCTTTGGGAGGCCAACCAAATGATGCAAAGGAGGAAAAAGAAAATTCTTTGATTTTCAATGGAGACATCAATTTTCATTTTGTACTCACTAGACGACAAGTTGGCAAAATCAGAATCACATTCACACACGCAAGAAATTCTTAATTTCTCTCCAGCAGCGGGTAACCACCTGGATGTGCATTCCAGTCACCTGGAGAGCTTCACGAAACAAGATTCCCAGGCCCTACTGCTGACCGGTAACATCACAGCCCAGAACCTGCACCTTAAAGCTCTCCCACGTGAGTCTGATACCGTCAGCCCAGCCCCGGGCTTTTGAACTTGGCTAGAAAGAACACAACTACAGGCCCTGGCTCTAGGCGGGGATCCACATGGACTCCAGCCCTGCTATTCCAGGCGTGGGCCACCTGAGGTTGTTAGGGAGGCAGTCTCAGGTCCCACACCAAAGTACCAAATTAGAATCTCCATTTTAGAGAGATCCTTGGTGATTCTCGGGCATGTTAAAGTGTGAGAAACACTGATGCAAAGTATATAATCCCAAGAATAGGGAACAAAACAGACAAAAAGTCCCATCTTCATGAAGCTTATTTCACGTGGGGGAGATAAACAGTAAATGATAATAGTGATAAGTATTATATATGATATATTTAATGATATAGATATAATTTATTTATATAAGTTATATATAAATTATATGATCAAATATATATTTATATATAAATTATATGATATAGTATATACGTATGTATATGATCACATATATGTGATATATGTGATATAAATGTAATTTATTTGTTTAAATGTTGTATGCAACACTGGTGATTTTGAAAATAACCAGTGGACATTTGCCTTACGTTTTTAAATGACATGTTAGATGCTGGTCAGTATTAAGAAAGAGGAAAGGGAATGTGAGGCATACATTTGCATCTTTAGAGCAGGAAAGAGCTCACTGGAAAGCTAGCACTTGAATAAAAGCCTGAAGGAGGTGAGGGAAGGGGTCCTGTGGAAATCTGGTGAAGAGGATTCCTGGCAGAGGGAACAGCCAGTGCAAAGGCCCGTGCAGTGAGCGTGAGTCGGGAGAGGGCATTGCAAAGACTCTGTCTTGCACTCGGAGTGAGATGGGGGCCTGGGTGGGCTTTGAGGAGCAGTGACATGATCTCACTTATGTTATCAAAGGATCCCTCTGGTTGCTGCTGGAAAATATACTGTGGGGCAGCTGTAGACACAGGCGCCCTGCACAAAGCTACTGCAATAATCCAGGAGGGAGTCAGTGTGGCCCAGAGCAAGGGGGCTGTGAGAACTGGTCGGACGCCCCCTCCTGCTCTACACGGGACGTTTGTGACAGCCCCTCTCCCCACCTCCAGGGGCGAAGGACAGAGCCGGCATTGTCTGTGACCCTTCCGAAGTGTCGCGTGGGCCACGGGGGGAAGCTATGCAAAGCACAGGGCATGAGTTTTAAGATAATTAAAGCTGTGTCTCATTTCCCATCAGCGCCTGCTGCTTACGAAGGCATCGTCTGGCTGTGTCATCTGCAAAGGTTAACGTGCCGTGTGGCTTTACTCTTCTATTTAAAGTGCCGTAATGGTTGACAACAGGGGAAATTAGAGCCCCTGCGAAGCACAGAAGTCATAAAAAACACAGCTTAGTTTCCAGCAAGGTTTAGAAGACCCTGGGTGACACACACAGCTTCTCTTTTCACTCATTCAGGAGCTGAACGACTACCATTAATCTGTATCGGCAAAGATAATGAAGTAGCGCAGTTCTGGGGGGGCAGCCAGCCTGAAGGAGCCGGCAGGGAGAACACAGGAAGCAGGAAGCACCTCCCTTACGCTGTACCTACCATCCCACGGACGGTCTCACTGCTCCCACACGCTCATTATAATGTTCTTTCCCTCAGGTTCACCCTGGTCCAAACCCATCTCTCAGCCACCAGGGAGCACCCGGATCATCACTCTCCTCTGTCTCACGCCCTGAGGTTGGCGCCGAGAGTCAACAGGAAGAACCCTTGCAGAGAGACCACAGGAACAGTTGCCAAAGAGCTGCCACCACGGTGAAGGAAGGGGTGCACACATTTGCCCAAGTGAAACGGGTGAGGCTGCCCGAGACAGGAGGAAGCAGAGACCCACAGGTGCTGACCACGGACCCGTGCTGTTCCCTCCTTTCGCCACTAGAAGGAAAGTGAAGCCTCGGAAAGCGGAGTGACCTGCTCAAGAAGACATGAGGGGCTGGTACCGGAACAGTGAATTAAACACCGAGCCCCTTCCTCAGGACACCGGGTTGATTGTGTGTTTTGCGGGACTAGCTTCCTCCAAGATCTGTCAAAATTAGCGCTTCCCTGGGGACCCTAAATGCTAACACCAATGTCTGACTTCACAACCTCACTTTCCATCAAGAGGTATTATGAGAAAATTCTATCCCCGTCCAGGTTCCCACGCCTCTCCGGTGACCCCCCGCCCCCTCACCTTAGGGCGAGCCAGGTTTGTCTGCTTCCTCCACCTTCCCAAGACCGAGGCTGACTCCGATTCCATTATCCTTGCTCTCGGTGTCTCTGCTTCTCAGTTCTGGGGGGAGGGTGGGACGAACGGGGTGGGGTGGTGTGCTGGTGCAGAGAGAGCGGAGAGGAGGGGCAATGGTCTTTCTTACTCTTCATCCTAAGACTGCCTCTTTACTAAACCCAGCATCAGAATACTCAGGTCTAACGTTTTCCTCGAGTCTTCGTTTCCTTATGAAGGTTCCCACATCACAGAAAACATATTTCAAGTAAATCTGTATGCCTCTGTCCTGTTCATCTTTGTTGCATTTTCAGACCCAGCCAGAGACTCTAAGAGGGTCAAGGAAAACTTTATCCTGCCCTACACTCCCTCCTACTGATTAGGTCTAAAATACTAGAGAAGGACTTCCCTGGTGGCACAGTGGTTAAGAATCCTCCTGCCAACGCAGGGGACACGGGTTTGATCCCTGGTCCAGGAAGAAGCCCGCATGCACCACAACTACTGAGCCTGCACTCTAGAGCCCGCGAGCCACAACTACTGAAGCCTGCGTGCCTAGAGCCTGTGCTCCGCAACAAGAGAAGCCACCGCCATGAGAAGCCCACGCACCACAAAGAAGGGTAGCCCACGCTTGCTGCAACTAGAGAAAGCCCACATGCAGCAATGAAGACCCAACACAGCCAAAAAATTTTTTAAAATTAAACCGTTAAAATACTAGAGAATTATCACATTCCTTATATTAATTGCTTCTTGTCTATCTACTCCCGTGAGAACACAAGTTCCATGAGGGCAGGGATCTTTGCCTGGTTTGTTCACTGATGTCTCAGAAGCATCTCTGAGCTTGGCATACAGTAGGCACTTTATGAATATTGGATACATGAATTAATGATGCCTTCATGATCCGTCGTTTGCATGTTTGTGAATATTTCTTTAGGAGATAGACCGATAAGTGAAATGGCTGGGCCAAAGATGGACGCATTTAAAATTTCAATGGACACAACCAAATTGTACTCAAGAAAATGTAACCGGGCTTCCCTGCTGGCGCAGTGGTTAAGAATCCGCCTGCCAATGCAGGGGACACGGGTCCGAGCCCTGGTCCAGGAAGATCCCACATGCAGTGGAGCAACTAAGACCGTGCGCCACAACTACTGAGCCTCCGCTCTAGAGCCCGTGAGCCACAACTACTGAGCCTGCATGCCGCAACTACCGAAGCCCACATGCCTAGAGCCTATGCTCCACAACAAGAGAAGCCACCGCAGTAAGAAGCCGGCACACTGCAATGAAGAGTAGCCCCCACTCACTGCAACTAGAGAAAGCCCGTGCACAGCAACAAAGAACCAACACAGTCATAAATAAATAAATTAAAATTTATTAAAAAAAAAAAAGAAAATGTAACCAATTTACACTTCCAACATCAAAGTATGGGTATCTGCTTCCTCACCCTGGATAGTGACTCATAAAAATTCTTACATTGTTTTAATATGGGTTTCCCATGCATACGCTGGTGAGATTGAACATTCACTCTTATATTTATTAGCCATTTATATTTCCTCTTTGAACTTATTATCTTTCAGTATTTGTAACAGGTTAAACATTTTTTTGAGAATATTATAATTTTTCAGGTAAAAACTGTCCAAAATTTGAGAATGAGCCAAAGAGATCCCTGGGTCTCCCTTCACTGGCTACCTGGGCATTGCCTTGGCGTGATCAAATTCTACAGAGGTGTATGCCTTTAACTGACTTGCCATTGATTAGGCTATGTTACATGCCTGCAGGGGTAGCAGTTAAATTAAAGACAGCTAGTAGCAATGTAAATGGTTCTTGTCTGCAGCGATGCAAATGGATTTTGTCCCACAGAGAATATAACTCTCTGTAACTCAAATTCTGATCTGAATCTGTTTTAACTGAGTGGCTCCTTCAATAATTAATGAGCTAAATAAAATCTCGGACATGTATTCATTTTGTATTTGTATGCCACGTTTCTAACTTCTTGAAAAATTATACCTTAGCCGACTTTCCCTAGTCAGCATGAGGAATTCAGCTACCCTTGGGGTTGGGGACCAGGGAGGGGTTTTAGAATTATCTACAGCGGTGATAGCAAGAATTAATGTTCAGATTCGGACATTTCCTCTGTCTTTCCTGATTCCACTTCAGAGTTTGGGGGTGGGAGTGGGGAAAGTGTGCTTTGGTTTGGTTTGGTTTAAATCATCATTCTTGCGCATCGCATTTTGATAAAACGTGCAGCGTTCCCTTTGGGCAACGTTCTAATCTTACAGCGGATTTTTCCTTTTTCTTTAGAGAAGAGCTGTTCTGTGAGGTTTGAGTTATGACGAGATAATGGCATCCAAAGCCAGGCTTTGTGCAGAGAAAAGGGGATTTTCTAAATTCCTTCATCTCCCTCCCTCAGGAGTCTGGAGGACCTAAGAGAGGACCTTGGAGATGGCAAAGACAAGGGAGGATAGTTCCAGCTGAGAAAGGAATGTGTTCAGTTTAACTGCTCTGAGTTGTAGGAGCTGAGACATGTGTATAAACTGGGGGAGAAAGCCAAAGGCAGCAGAACCTCAACCTCGCTTCCCTTGCAGACTGTGGAAGGAGCCAGGCCCCGCGCTCACCTGCGCCCCAGCAGGGGTGGCACACCCAAGTCAACCCAGTGTGCAAGGTGGCCGAGTGCCAGGCAGAGGAGGGGGGGATGGGGCGGGGCTTGAGTTAAACTGTCCCAAGCAGCCCTCAGCTCCCTGGGAGATCAACAATGAATAAGGTTTTCGTGTGACTGTAACAGGGAAGAGCCAGTTTCGACTCCATGTTGGATCTGTTTCCTTGACAGATCCTGTGCTTTTTGCTGCTTTTGTTATTATTTTTGTTGCTTTTGTTATTATACTCATACAGAAAGGCCTGCCTCAGGGAACCCTGCCCACCTGCCCATGGCTGCAAGGAAGAGGAAATTAACACATCCCCTCCAAGAGGCTGGCCATTCCAGGAGATGTTTTGCAAGACTGATGGTCCTTTTTACTTTACTTCCTCCCTGCCTCTCCCTCTCTATTCCGCCTTTTTACTTTACTTCCCTGATTCCATAAAGGAAACCAGCAACCAGACCCCGATAAGACGGTTATTTTGAGACACTAGTCGGCCATCCTCTCGGTCACATTCCCTGCCTCAACACCTCGTCTCCAATTCATTGGCCTGTCGTGCGGCGAGCAGAGCGAGCTTGGACTCCGGAACATAACTGTGCACTCTACAATTTTCGAGATGTGCAATATTTGGGACATACTTATACTAAAAAATTATTATTTGTTGTTTATCTGGAATTTGAATTTAACCGGGCATCTTGAATTTTATCTGGCAACCCCACATGTGGCAGGGCTGGAACCCAGAGTTTCCTGCAGCCTCTCCAGGTGGCTCGCTCACCTAACGCTAACCCTAACCCTAACCCTTCCTCGTAGGTAAGAGTGGCAGGACGGCCCACGTGGCTTGAGAACAGATCTAGACCTCGGGGGGAAAGGGGACATAGCAAGGGCAGCAGTGGGGCCTGGTGAGCCAGAAGGGGCCCCAGGTGTTGACCAGGCTGAGACAGACAGCGATGCAGACCTGAGCTGCAGAGGTCGATGGACACGTGGCACCTGGAAAGTCATCAATATAAGGACTGAGGCACCGTGAGGGAGGACCCAGAAGTCAACAGGTAAACCCTCTGCTTGTCATCATCATGAGGCCACACAAGCCACCCTTTCACTCACACACCCAGCTGCACCTTAGGGAGGAGGGAGGTAGGGATGGAAGATAGAAAGTCTAGGCATTTTACCCAAATGAGACTGGCAGCAACCTAAAGAAACCACGTAATGTACTCGTTCATATTAAGCTTCCTAGAGTGGGAAAAATCACAGGGCCCCAATTGGAGAGAGAAGACCAGGCATGGAGAAACAAAGTGGAATACATTGATAGTTTATCTCCACTTCTGAATATATGGTCATTTTGTGATTCACTCATTTTTACATAGCATTATCTTATCTTTTTTATGATCGCTTTTTGGAGTGCCTTCACAGTATTGATTTAACTGCCCGATGTTACAGATATTTTCTGGTCATTACATTGTTGTAATTCAATGGTTTTGTGCTACCACTTCTACTGCAGTTTTAATTTTCACGTCATCCGTCAAAAACTACCAATTATGCCTTATGCAATTTGTGTCTTGCTTAAGAAAATTTTCCTATCTCAAGATTATGAACAAATGTCCCTATATTTTCTTCTAATATGTTTATAATTATTTGTACTTTTGGCTTCTAACTTATTGTATATAATAGACATGATGCATATCATGATTTATCAATATTTTATAGCTGATAGTGCGAGAACCCTGTAATATCTTCATCATATGCTTTCTTAAAATCCTGTCTGTATTGTATGGGTTCATTTAGTGAGAACTGAAAAACAGTACAGAAATAGTATGGCTCTTCACTTACTCAAACTGGTGACATTTAATAAGAATTTATAATTTTTTCATGTAGAACTTGCATGTTGTTACATTTATTACTAGATATTTTTTAGTTTTATGGCTATGGAATCTTATTTAGTATTACATTTTCTAATCTATTATTGGAAACGTTGAAGAAATCTTTTGATTTTTTTATGTTGATCTTATGCCAGACCACTTTCTAGAAATCTATAGTACCCTGTCGCTCGATTTTCTTTGATTTTCTAGGTAATCGTATCATCTCCAAATGCCTCATTTTTACCTGTCCTATTGGATTGGCCTCCAGTACAACGTTTAATAGTAATGCTGATTGTGCTACTTCTGTCTTGTTCCCAACTTCGATGGGAATGCTACAGGTGTTTGGTAAATATCAAGATGTTATGTCAGATGTGTCAGTAGCTCGTCAACCCATAATATCAGCAGCTACCTGGTACACTACCCTCTCTCCTGAGTACCCATGCTCTCTGCTCCCACCTGCCTGCTACACTTGGCTGCTCTAGCAACACGCCGTCAATCACCTGGACGGATGACCCCAAGAACTCCTCTCTCTCTGCCTCCCCAGCCTCCAGCTCGGAGCTCTGCTGGAGCCCTCAGGCAGCACCCCTGGACTGCTCCCACCATTTAAAGAATCTCACCTGCACGTGGCTTGACTAGTGAACTTCACTTTCAATCTGATTTCATCTCCCTGCTGGCTTTCATGCATTCCTCATAACTTCAGGTCCATGAAGGGTAATACAGGTTATACTTGCAATTTTATAAAGGTGTAATAGATGTGGTTTATGTCTTTACTGTAATTTCTAGAGATCTAGTGCAAAAAGGGGCATGGTTCACAAGTGTACACATTCTAGTAACTTCATCCGATCTCCCTCCTCCCCTCTTCTCCTGAGACAGGCTGGGACCTGGGACCTGGGAACCTTTGCTGCAGAGCTTGCACCTGGACAAACATCTCTGCCAGCAACAAAATACAAAGAAACTATGAGGGACCAAAAATAACTGTGTGCATATGCAGTTAGGGCAAATTATGGACAACAAGATACAAAAAGACCAAAAACGCAGCTGCCACTTCTGAAGAGCTGGGAGCAAAAACAGGGTGTTGGGAGCAAAAGCAGGGAACTGTGCATGCCCCCTGCACACACCACCACCAAATGGGTGGGCAAACCACCTAAGCCACTCCTCTGGCCCGACACCTGGACCCGCCCCTACCCTCGCCCCATGTAAGGAACCCCCTCACCCCCTCAGAGAATGAGCAGGGGAACCTGTTACTTGTTTTCACTCCCTCGTGATGCAGCAGGGGCCCCAATAAAGCCTTGCCTGTATTTCTTGTCTGGACCCTTGTCAATTTCCCTTGATTAAAGAACGCCAAGGACCCTGGATGGTAACACTCCCACAAAAGTCACTTTCACCCCTTCATCAAAGGCTCCCACCACTTCTCAGCATGTTATGGAGAACTTCTGGTACTAGACACGTTTTCTGATGTCTCTGGAATGAAAAAGGCTGGGCTGGTTACGTATGGTGCTGCTCTAACTTTGTCCTCAAAGTTACCTTCTCAATCAGCATAGGTCCAAAGAGAATGTTAAAAGAAATGAGTAAGATTTCATGCTGATGGCTGAGATCATAAAAGTTCACTTTAGAAGCTCACACAAGCTGAGATGTGAGCTCAACTAGGACCTCACAGAGAAGTTTTAAACATCATTGGGATTAAAATTGCCCAAGAAAAATGCCCTCATAAGTCTTTTGGCAATCGACTGTGCTACCCAAAGGACAATAGTACTATTACTTCTGGTTATTTAGAACCACTTCTGATCTTAAAAAATCATAATTACATATTGCCTGACTTTTTTGATGCACATCTGCTGTTCTATAGGTCCCCTGGCTTGGTCTGATTTGTTTACTTGGAGATCATTTACCAGAAACAGTTCAGTCCCATTCACTTTTCTCTCTAAGGAGTCATGGAAGAGCCAGTCTCAGAAAGAGAAACTAAGAAAAGACAAGGGAGCTCACAAATTACTTTTACTCACATGCACCAAAAAGTGTTGGTCTCAGATGTGTAAACAAGTGGATCTGTAAGATTTAAGAGTCCTCCCTAATTTGCTCTGATTGGAATCATCCCACTGTTGGCTTTAAGTGTTCAAATCTGACAGTGGAAACAGCTCAGAAATGACATGGCTATGGAGACCGCTGGGCTCGAGGATGGGGATGCTAGCTTTTTGGAAGACTGAGTCATGACTAGAAAAAGACTTTCAAACCCCTGGAACAGTGAGCCTGAAATTCATCTCCAGCACATTAAGGAAAAGAGGATAAGTTCCAATAGACATGACCAGGACTTTGCTGCCACCTACCCTCCATACCTAGATCTGGCCTTGCCTGCAAATGCCACACAGTAACCATGCACCCTCTTCGATCCACAGAGCTACCAAACAGTGCAAAGTCCCGATTGACAGAAACCTGAAGACACTACAACACTCAGAGTGAAGGTAGAGGCCAGGAGAGAGCAGGCACGGAACTTGCGGGACATCCCACAGCAAAGCCACCGGTAACTTACCTGCATCCGGACAAGTAGACCCAGAGTGGACTCACGCTCCAAAGTGCAGTGATTCCAATTTGCCTGATGCTAAAGGAGAATGTCCAGATGCAGGATATCAGGGTATCTGGTTTTGATTGATTCATCTTGGGTTGGGATCCCCTAGAAACCGACCCTGAAATGAAAATTTGAGTGTAAGCAGTTTATTTGGAAGGTGGTCCCAGGAAGTACCGCTACAGGGAGGAGGAAGTCAAACCACCCAATAAAGGAGGTGGGATGGACTGGGACATCCTGTGGGCAGCTGAGGGTCAATCACGCCGAGCAGTCGGGGAGACGGTGTACGACAGGGCACAGAGCTGTCCCAACTTTGGGACGGGGGAGAGGACGTGGGGTGTGTACCCATCAAATACCAGCATCGTTAGGGCTATTCCCAGGGACGCTAACTTCCGCCTGCCCACCTTAACCAAGCGTGCCAGAGAGCGCCCTCCAGTGGAGAGCTGGAGGTACTTGCAGGAGGCTGCGCCCAGCACACCTGAACAGTGACAGGGAGGGCAGATGGGCAGGGCACTAACCACCCCCGCTGCGACACTGCGAGATTTGCGAGCTTGGACAGCTGGGTTTTCCAAGCCCTCTGAGTGATACATCTACCCTGGTCTCCTCCTGGGATACAGCCCAGCACCATTTCTTGGACACTGCAGTGGTCTTTCTCAGGCCAAGTTCACCTGCTATTCGGCAGCCTTCCTGGTCAAGCCCATAGTCACTGGGGTTTCTGTAAATGGGATTGGCATCTGTAAGGGAGGAAGAAGTTTTCCTTGACTCTCTTAGGGTCCTTGGCTGCCTCCAAAAATTAAACTGACAAAGCCAGATTAAGAAGAGAAGAGCATACACATTTTTTTGAATTTTCACATGTGCACGGGAGCCTTCACAAGAAAATGAAGACCTGATGAAGTGACCAGAGCAGGCAGCTTTCATACCTTGTCAATGAAGAATCAATACATTTGTGATGAATTGACCAGACAAAGGGGTTTGGGTGAGCACGTGGTGAAGACACAAGTGGGAAGGTGAGAGTGAGTTCAGCGAAGTTTGTTTGCAGATTTCTTGGCCCCAGTTCCCCATCTCTGATGCTAAAAATGTCTCCCTTCCTCCTGGCACAGGGCAGGCATCTCTCACACGGGAGTTTTCTGACCTATTTCAGGGAAGAAGGGAGGGCAGGTGGGGGTGGGCGTCAGAGTGGCCTTCCTGCTTCTGCCGCTTCTCTAACTCCTCCAGCTGGGGAGGTTCCATATGCCAAGGTGCCATCTTTTGGGTAGCGTGTCCTGAACCCCATCACATCAAATAATAAAGTCAGTCCCCAGAAGAAAACCCTGCCCTGCAGAACCAGGGGGAGAGGTGATTCCAGATGTTCAACCACAGCTTTCGTTGTTACATCATTTACAGATGGTCCTATCACTCATGAAATTACCAGCACTTCTCACCCAGCTGCGGCATCCGTCCCCTGACGCGGCTCTGGCCTCCAGCACTCCACCTGGGCTGTCAACTCCTGGTGGGATGAGATTTCTGGAGCCCAGTTTCATATGTGCCACTCTTGATTCCAAAACTTGTCATGGCTTCCCATTCCCTGAAGAGTAAGGTCCAGTCCCCTGAGCCTCCAGAGCCCACACCCAGCCTGGCTTCCCAGTACAGGAGCCGGTCAACCTAGCCACTGACACACAGACAGACTGTGTCACCTTCAACACCCTCCCCTTGGAAACCCTCCCTCCATCTCTCCGCCCAACAAAAATCTCTCATTTAAGGGACAAGTCAAAACTTGCCTCCTCCAGGAAGACTTCCGAGATCACTCCAGCCCACCGGGCCCTTCCTCTTGAGTCCCAGAGACAAGTCTCATCTGCACCACCCATGTGAACTTGGAACATGTTTTGTGCTAGAGCTTTTTGTCCTTTTATATAAGCTTTCGTAGTCCACAGGCATGATGAGGCCCTGGAGGGAATGAGCAGTGTCTCACACTTCCTCCGGCTTCTCCAGGCTCCTAGCAAAGAGCCGGCAAACACGTGCATTTTTATTGAAGCTGCTAATGGGAGATGAGACCCCAGCAGCCTTGTGTCTGACACACACCTGGGCTCCCTTGGCCTGGTTAGTGCCAGGACGGAGCAGGCACTCAATACCTGCTTGCTTGGGGGAATTAATTAGTTTACCAGTTAACCTCTGCCCTTGGCATTGATGGAATCTTAAATAAAAGCATTACTTAGGGGCTTCCCTGGTGACGCAGTGGTTGAGAGTCCGCCTGCCGATGCAGGGGACACGGGTTCATGCCCCGGTCCGGGAAGATCCCACATGTCACGGAGCAGCTGGGCCCGTGAGCCATGGCCACTGAGCCTGCGCGTCCGGAGCCTATGCTCCACAACGGGAGAGGTCACAACAGTGAGAGGCCGGTGTACTACAAAAAAAAAAAAAAAAGCATTACTTTGTCCTCATCCAATCGCCTCAGAGCTTTATTCAGATTTTGTGTTTTTATTTAGACCTCTCCACCTGCTCAAAAGGTCACTCTAGGCCCCCAAAAGTTCCTTGCAAAAAAGAATTCTGTGACTTTGTTTTTATTTTTCCCTCAATAGAAAATAACCTTTGAAGAGAGAAAGCAAATTAGGTGGCTTTTTAATTTTCTTCTTTGGAACTAAAAGCATGGAAATTTGGTACACTCAGGATCTGGCATTCATGGTTGCCATGGTACCTCATCCTTTGAGGGGGTGGAGGATCTTCCCACAATGCAATTCTCTACAGACTCACAGGGACTGGGCAGATGGAGCACATGCAGGACCCTGTGCTGCTCATCTCTGTCTGCCCTGAACTGAACAGGGGGCTCAGCAAAGGTGAGCAAGTTGGTCCCAGATCACAGCTCGTGACCCATTTTACATCTACAAGTCAAGGAGAGTGACTCTGGGAAAGCAGTTCTGTGCACAGCAATGTGGTGAAAATAACAGAAATGGGCTCAAGCTAGCATCAGTAACACAGGAGGCTCGGCGTCAGGTTCCAGGGAGTCCTGAGCAAGAATGGCCGGGCCGGGAAGGGCTGGAACGGAGCCCTGGATTTCTCTTCACCCCCAGCCTCCACTTGCCTCTGTGTGTGGCTGCATCCTTCTCTTTGAGCCACTGGACCTCCCCCTTCCCCACCACCCTCAGAGACAGACACAAGCACAGTGTGGGCTCAGTGTCCCATGCCCCCTACTCACACACACCCCAGTTTGATCCACTGGGCCCTGAGAGGTGGGGTCATATTGGGCAAATATGGCTGACACAGGTCCCCTATGTGGATGAGGGAGGTGGTTTAAAGAATTCACCGTGGGCTGCAAACATACCCCCAACATGCATCTGTCAATATAACAGACCTCCTGCAAAGGAGTATCTAAGGAGCAGCATCAGGGCAGGAAAACTAGGATAACGGGAAAACATGCCCCAAATCCCCAAGTGCTAACAGAAAAGCCTCATGACCCAAGCCCATTTATAAGAGACATACAGCCCATCTAAATGGTTTGCTCCTAGCAGGGATACTGGAGGAGGTGGGATTTCTTCTAATGGTGTCTCTGCCGAGTCGAATATTGTTTTTATGACAAATGCATTTTCCGTCGCCTTTGAGTTGCTGCCAGTGGGAAAAGCAGGCAGGGGTGAGTCATCTCCCGGCGAGCTCTCCCCATCCAGCTGTTGTAGGAGAGGCTTGTATTCTCTCTCTGTCACCCTATGCTTCCTGGGCTCTGACACATCCTGGGCCCAGGAAAGCAACTGAGAGCCTTGTCACGTGAGCCCAGGCCCAGAAAGATTCAGTGTGAATCTCCCAGTTATACAATGCTGCTCGGCAAAACAGTGACTTAAAACAACCGGGCAACTGTTTTGCTCACAAATCTGCAGTTTGGGCAGGCTGCGCTGGGACTGCTCATCTCTGCTCCACGTGGGGGCCGGACGGGGCCGCTATAATATGACTCACTCCCATTATTCCCAGGCGGGGCTCCTGTCCGCTGGGAGTTCGGCCAGGTGTGGCCAGGTGAGGCCAGCGGCCTTGCCTCCTCTCCCCCGGGCACCCCCAGGCTACTGGGCTTCCTCACAGCATGGCAGCTGGGTTCCCATAGCAACACCCCAAGAGGCCCACGAGAAGGAACGGCCTGGGTCTGAAAACTGGCACTGCCAGCACTGCATCTGTATTCTCCTGGTCAAGCAGTCATGGAACCAGATTCAAGGGAAGGGAACAGAGACCCTACCTCTCAGTGGGAGGAGTACCAAAGAATTGGGGGCCTTGTTTGAAAATGACCACGGCTACTACATATAGGAGATGTAAGTGTGGAAGATTAATCCTGGCAGGGTGAAAGCTTGTCTCTGCCCTTAGACACTACTCCCCAAGGTCACATCGGCCTCTTCCCACACTCTCACCCCCAGCCCATCCCCCTCCTCTACCCTGGGGATCGCAGCAGTCCCATCCCACCCTCATCCCCAGCCCAGCCACTTCCACACTCAGTGAGGGCTGAAGGCTGAGCACTAGCGGGACGGCCGTCGGGGGAGGGATCAGAAGGGTGAAAGTTCAAGGGGAAGAGCTTTCTCAGGCAGCCCCGAGTGTGCAGCCCAACGTGGGGTCCCCAGGAGTCCCAGGCAAAGGCCCCACGTGGGTCGCAGGAGCTGGGACAGACCAAAGAGCAGAGAAGCTACAGCTCCAGCCCAGCATAAACTCTGGACGTCTCATATCAGGGGTGAGCTGACGTCTTCTGGAAAGGGCCAGACGGTAAACAAAGTGAGGTTTGCAGGCTACCGATGGTCTCTGTCAGCTGCTCCTCTTTGTTCTTCTAAAACCCTTTAAAAGTATAAAGCCGGGGGCTTCCCTGGTGGCGCAGTGGTTGAGGGTCCGCCTGCCGATGCAGGGGACACGGGTTCGTGCCCCGGTCCGGGAAGATCCCACATGCCGCGGAGCGGCTGGGCCCGTGAGCCATGGCCGCTGAGCCTGCGCGTCCGCAGCCTGTGCTCCACAACGGGAGAGGCCACAACAGTGAGAGGCCCGCGTACCGCAAAAAAAAAAAAAAAAAAAAAAGTATAAAGCCCACTCCTAGCCTATGGCCCATGCGGAACATGACGCCAGCAGGATCCGGCGCACAAGCCCGGCTTAGCCCCTTGCTTCCCAGTGTGGTCCAGTGGCCCAGCAGCATCACCCGGCAGCTTCTTAAAATGCAGAATGGCAGGTCCACTCCAGACTGAGGTAAGTCCTTGTTTAGACCAGGCCCCCAGCTTCCCCCTCCTGTGCTCCCCACGTGTCAGCCTGGCTAAGGGGAAGCCCTCTGCTTCGGCCTGTGCCCGGCTTCCCTCCCACTACCAGGGGGACAAACCAGACCCCACAAACAACAGCAGGGAGATGATTCTTCCTCTAAACATGATGAAACCAGACTCTCCTCTGGCTTCTCCCAAGTTTCCACCAAAATGTCTATGAAGACACAGAGAATGTGGAAAATTCACGCCACCACCCTCACGGCTTGAGAACCATCTGCCAACTGTCAGCCCTCTTCCCGCAGAGGCGGCGGGATCTGCGTCCCCTGCCTGGGACCCTGGCTTCACCCCAGGGACTCGCTTGTTAACAGAGACAGCAGAGATGCTGAGTCACTTCCAGGCCAGGTGGGAAAAGTCCTGCAGCTCCTCGGGGTCCTCTTGGGATGCTCACCCTGGGGGAAGGGGGCAGGGGTGGAGAGTGAGGACAGCTGCCATCTAAAAAGTCAACCGCCCTGAGACCCCTGAGCTGAAGAGGCCGCCAACCCAGCTCAGCTCCCAGGCGGCGATGTGAGAAGGCATCTTGGACTTGGCCCAGATAAGCCCCCAGGTGTCTGCGGCCCCAGCTGACACCTGGTGGGGGTAGGGTGGCAATGGTGGAAAAGGAGGAGTTTCCTCTGGGCTACAGGCAGTCTGTGAGGAAATGGCTGCAGAGACGGAGGGACAGTCACACCCTGGAAGCCAAATGCCTTGACCTCCAGCTGAGTTGTAATCAAGAAGCCCCCAGAGACAAAATGAGCCTTCTGTTACGGAACCATACCTCGTAAAAGTCAGCTGAGTGACACCAGGGCTGTGGTAAAGGAAAATACAGCATTTATTGCAGGGCGCAGAGCAAGAAGTACCCAAGCCTAAGCTCAGCCATTAAAAAGAATGAAATCATGCCATTTGCAGCAACATAGATGGACATGGAGATTATCATACCAAGTAAAGTAAGTCACACAGAGAAAGACAAATATCATATGATATCATATTGCTTATATGCAGAATCTTAAAAAAAATGATACAAATGAACTTATTTACAAAACAGAAACAGAGTCACAGATGTAGAAAACAAACTTACAGTTACCAGGGGGAAGGTGGGGGGAACGGATATATTGGGAGTTTGGGATTGACATGTACACACTACTATGTATAAAATAGATAACTAATAAGGCCCTGCTGTACAGCACAGGGAACTCTACTCAATACTCTGTAATGACCTATATGGGAAAAGAATCTAAAAAAACAAAGAATGGGGGGCTTCCGGGAAGATGGTGGAAGACTAAGACGCGGAGATCACCTTCCTGCCCACAGATACATCAGAAATACATCTACACGTGGAACAACTCCTACAGAGCACCGACTGAACGCTGGCAGACGACCTCAGACCTCCCAAAAGGCAAGAAACCCCCCACGTACCTGGTGCGCGAGGAGAGGGGATTAAGAGCGCTGCTTAAAGGAGCTCCAGAGACGGGCGCGAGCCGCGGCTAAAAGCGCGGACCCCAGAGACGGGCAGGAGACGCTAAGGCTGCTGCTGCCGCCACCAAGAAGCCTGTGTGCGAGCACAGGTTCTCCACACCCCCTTCCGGGGAGCCTGTGCAGCCCGCCACTGCCAGGGTCCCGGAATCCAGGGACAACTCCCCCGGGAGAACGCACGACGCGCCTCACGCTGGTGCAACGTCACGACGGCCTCTGCCGCCGCAGGCTCGCCCCGCACGCCGTGCCCCTCCCTCCGCCCCGCCTGAGCGCGCCAGAGCCCCCAATCAGCGGCTCCTTTAACCCCGTCCTGTCTGAGCAAAAAACAGACGCCCTCCGGCGACCTACACGCAGAGGCGGGGCCAAATCCAAAGCTGAGCCCCGGGAGCTGTGAGAACAAAGAAGAGAAAGGGAAATCTCTCCCAGCAGCCTCAGCAGCAGCGGATTAAATTTCCACAATCAACTTTACGTCTGTGGAATACATGAATAGACAACGAATCATTCCAAATTAAGGAGGTGGACTTTTAGAGCAAGATTTATGATATTTTCCCCTTTTCCTTTTTTTGTGAGGGTGTATGCTTCTGTGTGAGATTTTGTGTGTATAGCTTTGCTTCCACCATTTGTCCTAGGGCTCTATCTGTCCGTTTTGTTTTTGTTTTTCTCTTAATAATTATTTTTTTATTTTAATAATTTTATTATATTTTATCTTACTTTATATTATTTTACTTTATCTTCTTTCTTCCTTTTTTTCCTTCCTTCCCTCCTTCCTTCCTCCCTCCCTCCCTCCTTCCTTTCTTTCTTTCTTTCTTTTTTTCTTCCTTTCTTCTACCAATTCTTTCCTTCTACTTTTTCTCCCTTTTATTCAGAGCCGAATGGATGAAAGGCTCTTGGTGCTGCAGCCAGGAGTCAGTGCTCTGCCTCTGAGGTGGGAGAGCCAACTTCAGGATACTGGTCCACAAGAGACCTCCCAGCTCCACATAATATCAAACGGCGAAAATCTCCCAGAGATCTCCATCTCAACACCAGCACCCAGCTTCACTCAACGACCAGCAAGCTACAGTGCTGAACATTCTATGCCAAACAACTAGCAAGACAGGAACACAACCCCATCCATTAGCAGAGAGGCTGCCTAAAATCATAATAAGTCCACAGACACCCCAAAACACACCACCAGACGTGGACCTGCCCACCAGAAAGACAAGATCCAGCCTCATCCACCAGAACACAGGCACTAGTCCCCTCCACCAGGAAGCCTACACAACCCACTGAACCAACCTTAGCCACTGGGGACAGACACCAAAAACAACGGGAACTACAAACCTGCAGCCTGCAAAAAGGAGATCCCAAACACAGTAAGATAAGCAAAATGAGAAGACAGAAAAACACACTGCAGATGAAGGAGCAAGATAAAAACCCACCAGACCTAACAAATGAAGAGGAAATAGGCAGTCTACCTGAAAAAGAATTCAGAATAATGATAGTAAAGATGATCCAAAATCTTGGAAATAGAACAGACAAAATGCAAGAAACATTTCACAAGGACCTAGAAGAACTAAAGATGAAACAAACAACGATGAACAACACAATAAATGAAATTTAAAATACTCTAGATGGGATCAATAGCAGAATAACTGAGGCAGAAGAACGGATAAGTGACCTGGAAGATAAAATAGTGGAAATAAGTACTGCAGAACAGAATAAAGAAAAAAGAATGAAAAGAACTGAGGACAGTCTCAGAGACCTCTGGGACAACGTCAACGCACCAACATTCGGATTATAGGGGTTCCAGAAGAAGAAGAGAAAAAGAAAGGGACTGAGAAAATATTTGAAGAGATTATAGTTGAAAACTTCCCTAATATGGGAAAGGAAATATTTAATCAAGTCCAGGAAGCACAGAGAGTCCCATACAGGATAAATCCAAGGAGAAATACGTCAAGACACATATTAATCAAACTGTCAAAAATTAAATACAAAGAAAACATATTAAAAGCAGCAAGGGAAAAACAACATATAACACACAAGGGAATCCCCATAAGGTTAACAGCTGATCTTTCAGCAGAAACTCTGCAAGCCAGAAGGGAGTGGCAGGACATATTTAGAGAGATGAAGGAGAAAAACCTACGACCAAGATTACGCTACCCAGCAAGGATCTCATTCAGATTTGATGGAGAAATTAAAACCTTTACAAACAAGCAAAAGCTGAGAGAGTTCAGCACCAACAAACCAGCTCTACAACAACTGCTAAAGGAACTTCTCTAGGCAAGAAACACAAGAGAAGGAAAAGACCTACAATAACGAACCCAAAACAATTAAGAAAATGGGAACAGGAACATACATATTGATAATTACCTTAAATGTAAATGGACTAAATGCTCCCACCAAAAGACACAAATTGGCTGAATGGATACAAAAACAAGACCCATATATATGCTGTCTACAAGAGACCCACTTCAGACCTAGAGACACATACAGACTGAAAGTGAGGGGATGGAAAAAGATATTTCATGCAAATGGAAACCAAAAGAAAGCTGGAGTAGCAATTCTCATATCAGACAAAATAGACTTTAAAATAAAGACTATTAGAAGAGGCAAAGAAGGACACTACATAATGATCAGGGGATCGATCCAAGAAGAAGATATAACAATTATAAATATTTATGCACCCAACATAGGAGCACCTCAATACATAAGGCAAATGCTAACAGCCATAAAAGGGGAAATCAACAGTAACACATTCATAGAAGGGGACTTTAACACCCCACTTTCACCAATGGACAGATCATCCAAAATGAAAATAAATAAGGAGACACAAGCTTTAAATGATACATTAAACAAGATGGACTTAATTGATATTTCTAGGACATTCCATCCAAAAACAACAGAATACACATTTTTATCTAGTGCTCATGGAACATTCTCCAGGATAGATCATATCTTGGGTCACAAATCAAGCCTTGGGAAATTTCAGAAAATTGACATTGTATCAAGTATCTTTTCTGACCACAACGCTATGAGACTACATATCAATTACAGGAAGAGATCTGTAAAGAATACAAACACATGGAGGCTAAACAATACACTACTTCATAACGAAGTGATCACTGAAGAAATCAAAGAGGAAATTAAAAAATACCTAGAAACAAATGACAATGAAGACAAGACGACCCAAAACCTATGGGATGCAGCAAAAGCAGTTCTAAGAGAGAAGTTTATAGCAATACAATCCTACCTTAAGAAACAGGAAACATCTCGAATAAACAACCTAACCTTGCACCTAAAGCAATTAGAGAAAGAAGAACCAAAAAACCCCAAAGTTAGCAGAAGGAAAGAAATCATAAAAATCAGATCAGAAATAATTGAAAAAGAAATGAAGGAAACAATAGCAAAGATCAATAAATCTAAAAGCTGGTTCTTTGAGAAGATAAACAAAATTGATAAACCATTAGCCAGACTCATCAAGAAAAAAAGGGAGAAGACTCAAATCAATAGAATTAGAAATGGAAAAGGAGAAGTAACAACTGACACTGCAGAAATACAAAAGATCATGAGAGATTACCACAAGCAACTCTATGCCAAAAAAATGGACAACCTGGAAGAAATGGACAAAGTCTTAGAAATGCACAACCTGCCAAGACTGAAGCAGGAAGAAATAGAAAATATGAACAGACCAATCACAAGCACTGAAATTGAAACTGTGATTAAAAATCTTCCAACAAACAAAAGCCCAGGACCAGATGGCTTCACAGGCGAATTCTATCAAACATTTAGAGAAGAGCTAACACCTGTCCTTCTCAAACTCTTCCAAAATATAGCAGAGGGAGGAACACTCCCAAACTCATTCTACGAGGCCACCATCACCCTGATACCAAAACCAGACAAGGATGTCACAAAGAAAGGAAACTACAGGCCAATATCACTGATGAACATAGACGCAAAAATCCTCAACAAAATACTAGCAAAGAGAATCCAACAGCACATTAAACGGACCATACACCATGATCAAGTGGGGTTTATTCCAGGAATGCAAGGATTCTTCAATATACGCGAATCAATCAACGTGATACACCATATTAACAAATTGAAGGAGAAAAACCATATGATCATCTCAATAGATGCAGAGAAAGCTTTCAACAAAATTCAACACCGATTTATGATAAAAACCCTGCAGAAAGTAGGCATAGAGGGAACTTTCCTCAACATAATAAAGGCCATATATGACAAACCCACAGCCAACATCGTCCTCAATGGTGAAAAACTGAAAGCATTTCTACTAAGATCAGGAAGAAGACAAGGTCGGCCACTCTCACCACTCTTATTCAACATAGTTTTGGAAGTTTTAGCCACAGCAACCAGAGAAGAAAAAGAAATAAAAGGAATCCAGATCAGAAAAGAAGAAGTAAAGCTGTCACTGTTTGCAGATGACATGATACTATACATAGAGAATCCTAAAGATGCTACCAGAAAACTACTAGAGCTAATCAATGAATTTGGTAAAGTAGCAGGATACAAAATTAATGCACAGAAATCTCTGGCATTCCTATACACTAATGATGAAAAATCTGAAAGAGAAATTAAGGAAACACTCCCATTTACCATTGCAACAAAAAGAATAAAATACCTAGGAATAAACCTACCTAAGGAGACAAAAGACCTGTATCCAGAAAATTATAAGACACTGATGAAAGAAATTAAAGATGATACAAATAGATGGAGAGATATACCATGTTCTTGGATTGGAAGAATCAACATTGTGAAAATGACTCTACTACCCAAAGCAATCTACAGATTCAATGCAATCCCTATCAAACTACCACTGGCATTTTTCACAGAACTAGAACAAAAACTCTCACAATTTGTATGGAAACACAAAAGACCCCGAAGAGCCAAAGCAATCTTGAGAACGAAAAACGGAGCTGGAGGAATCAGGCTCCCTGACTTCAGTTTATACTACAAAGCTATAGTAATCAAGACAGTATGGTACTGGCAGAAAAACAGAAAGATAGATCAAGGGAACAGGATAGAAAGCCCAGAGATAAACCCCCACACATATGGTCACCTTATCTTTGATAAAGGAGGCAGGAATGTACAGTGGAGAAAGGACAGCCTCTTCAATAAGTGGTGCTGGGAAAACTAGACAGGTACATGTAAAAGTATGAGATTAGATCACTCCCTAACACCATACACAAAAATAAGCTCAAAATGGATTAAAGACCTAAATGTAAGGCCAGAGACTATCAAACTCTTAGAGGAAAACATAGGCGGAACACTCTATGACATAAATCACAGCAAGATCCTTTTTGACCCACCTCCTAGAGAAATGGAACTAAAAACAAAAATAAACAAATGGGACCTAATGAAACTTCAAAGCTTTTGCACAGCAAAGGAAACCATAAACATGCTGAAAAGACAACCCTCAGAATGGGAGAAAATATTTACAAATGAATCAACTGACAAAGGATTAATCTCCAAAATTTATAAGCAGCTCATGCAGCTTAATAACAAAAAAACAACCCAATCCAAAAATGGGCAGAAGACCTAAATAGACATTTCTCCAAAGAAGATTTACAGACTGCCAACAAACACATGAAAGAATGCTCAACATCACTAATCATTAGAGAAATGCAAATCAAAACTACAATGAGATATCAGCTCACACCAGTCAGAATGGCCATCATCAAAAAATTCTAGAAATAATAAATGCTGGAGAGGGTGTGGAGAAAAGGGAACCCTCTTGCACTGCTGGTGGGAATGTAAATTGATACAGCCACTGTGGAGAATAGTATGGAGTTTCCTTAAAAAACTACAAATAGCACTACCATATGACCCAGCAATCCCACTACTGGGCATATACCCTGAGAAAACCATAATTCAAAAAGAGTCATGTACCAAAATGTTCATTGCAGCTCTATTTACAATAGTCCGGATATGGAAACAACCTAAATGTCCATCATCGGATGAATGGATAAAGAAGATGTGACACATATATACAATGGAATATTACTCAGCCATAAAAAGAAACGAAATTGAGCTATTTGTAGTGAGGTGGATAGACCTAGAGTCTGTCATACAGAGTGAAGTAAGTCAGAAAGAGAGAGACAAATACCGTATGCTAACACATATATATGGAATTTAAGGGAAAAAAATGTCATGAAGAACCTAGGGGTAAGACGGGAATAAAGACACAGACCTACTAGAGAATGGACTTGACGATATGGGGAGGGGGAAGGGTAAGCTGGGAGAAAGTGAGAGAGTGGCATGGACATATATACACTACCAAACGTAAAATAGATAGCTAGTGGGAAGCAGCCGCATAGCACAGGGAGATCAGCTCCGTGCTTTGTGATCGCCTGGAGGGGTGGGACAGGGAGGATGGGAGGAAGGGAGATGCAAGAAGGAAGAGATATGGGAACATATGTATATATATAACTGATTCATTTTGTTGTAAAGCAGAAACTAACACACCATAAAAAAAAAAACAAAGAATGGATATATGTATAACTGAATCACTTTGTTGTACACCTGAAACTAACACATCATTGTTAATCTACTATACTCCAATATAAAATAAAACTTTTTTTAAAAAATCAAGAAAAAAAGATGAGTGAAGACTGAGAGCCTGGTAGTGTGCAGCCGGGAGATGGGCGCAGCTCTTGGGAAGACTTGGGGATTCTGGTGACAGGACCCTTTCTAGACACCCACAATGTGAAAGTGGTCGCTAAAGAAGGCACAGCCAGGCTTCAACCTGAAGTCGGAGATGTCTGCCTGCATGGACGCTGTCAGACTCCACCCAGATGGCCTCAGAGCCCCCTCACCATTTGCTGTGGGCTGAACTGTATCCCCCAAAGTCCAGAGGTTGAAGCCGCAATGCCCAACGTGACTGTATTTGGAGATGGGAGGTGATTAAAGGAGGTGATTAAAATGAGGCCGTTAAGGTGGGGCTGTAGTCCAGTATGACAGGCATCGCTATCAGAAAGGAGACCCCAGGGGCATCAGGGCGCAGAGGAAAAGTCAAGTGACAACCCTGCCGGGAAGAGGGGTGTCTGCAGGCCATGGAGAGAGGCCTCACCAAAGCCAACCCCACTGGCATCCTCATCTTGGGCTTTCAGACTCCAGAACTGTAAGCAAAGAGATTTCTGTTGCGTAAGCCACCAGTCTGTGGCATTTCGTTGTGGCAGCCCTAGCAAACTAAGATGCCATTTCTGTGTGCCCACCCCCCCTTCGGGGCCTTACGCTTCACGGGTCACACCTGGTACTTATGTCATCCAGCGCCCTTACGCTTCGGGAACCACGACCCGCATGAGAGTTTAGATGCCCGCCCTGGTGCAGGGCATTCAAGCCCCGCTCCCTGGCCTTGAGGTGGGACAAACCCTTGGTGCGGTTCCCCCCCCCCCAGAGCCACCCAGGGGCTCAGCCTGAGACTGGGGCTCCACCTGAAATTGCACCCTTACCCCTCACCAATGTCTCCCCCAGAGTCCTGCCCGAATGAAACACTGGCTCACAGCTCGTCATCTCAGAGGCTGCTTCCCAGGAGCCCCACGCAAGACACTGGCTTACAGGACGTGTCCACCCAGCGTCCTAGATTCAAGCCACCTTGACACCCGCACTCCATGTCGTACTCACCCCCGATGGAAGACAAGAGTGCCGCCCGGCTGCCGGCTCAGACTCTGGGTTTCTGGCTGCTCACACACTTTCAGCTGTGTCTCTGTACTAGCTAATGTCTCAGACCTGTTCTTTGAAGCTTAGCAAGGGTATAATTGCTCAGGTTCCCCTCCTGGTCCCCTCTCAGATGTCAGTAAAAACAACCTGGCCTGCTCAAACCCCCCTTCAAGGGCTGTGCCCATTCTTGGGGACCCTGCTTTTTAAGGGACCCTGAAATGGGGTTGGGGAGGGAACCCAAGACTTCACAAGGAGCCTCAGTTTAGCTCCCCCCCAGAAGCACACCCTGAGATGAGGACTCCTGTGCAAGCACTTTATTTAGTAGGTGATCCCAGGAAACAATGTGGGGTGCATGATATAGGGAAGCTCGGAAGAGTAAATTGTGCAGCAGGTCACTGCTGTGGCTGCCCGCAGCTCCACCCAGCCAGGGACATCTGAGGAACAGGGGAGAACTCACCCCAAGCTTTCCACCCAGTGGGTGGAGTCGCTGAGGAATTTCTACAGCAACTCCCATCCCAGAGAGCAGTCCCTAGTGAGTTGAGGGCTGTTCCCAGGGGCTGTGCCGGTGGGCACAGGTGGCAGACAGGAGCCCATGGCCACGCAAAGCCCTCGAGTACGGGGATCTGGAAGAGGGGCTGCAGCACATGGGCTGAGGCGACACAGTTGGGGCGCCGGCGGCATCTGGTACCTGAGGGATGGGTTTAGGAACTGACATTGTGAAGCCAGGAGATGAGAAGACATAGGTGGGATCTACAGTCAGGAAATTGGAACTAGAGTTTTCCTTGCTAAACATCCTGAGCTGGACAAGTCACTTCCTGTCTCCAAGCATCAGTTTCTGCAGCTGAAAAGTGTGGGTTAAAAATAACCATCGCAGGGGGAAAGTCTGAGTGATAGCAGGATGTTTGCCTGGTCTCAAAACATCTCCCCACGAGACACGTATGCATTACAAGGGGAAAATGGCCACTTTACAAGGAGAAGCCTGGCAGACAGCCCTGTAACCGGGTGATCAAAGTTATCACTCCCTGTAATGAGACAGATCAGCGTCCCACGCTTCCTGGCATCACGCACTGAGAAGACTCACCAGCACGTCCGTACATTCCTGCCAAAAATGCACAACTTGAGTCTCATCATGGGGAGACATCAGAGGATCTCGGAATGACGAACATTCTACAACATAATTGGCCTACACTCTTCCAAAACGTCGAGGTGATGAAAGACAAAACGTCTGAAGTCTGCTCCCGACTGTGGGAGATTTAAGGGACCTGACAACTGATTACAGTGTTTGAGCTAGGATTTTTTTTTTTCTGCTACAAAGGATGGAAATCCAGTGATGCCTACCTACACAATAGTATTCTATAAATGTTCAATTTTCTGATTTTTATAATGGGGTAGTGGTTCTATAAGAGGATTTTTGTTTTGGAGAAATATACTCTGAAGAATAAAGGGGTGAACAATAAAGCAGCAGAGGTGTATTGTGTCTGTAACTTATTCTCACAGTCAGGAAAAATATTCTTACACCTTTTCTGTAGATGTGAGATTGCATCAAAAGTTTAAAGTTAAGGGCTTCCCTGGTGGCGCAGTGGTTGAGAGTCCGCCTGCCGATGCAGGAGACACGGGTTCGTGCCCCGGTCCGGGAAGATCCCACATGCCGCGGAGCGGCTGGGCCAGTGAGCCATGGCCGCTGAGCCTGCGCGTCCGGAGCCTGTGCTCTGCAACAGGAGAGGCCACAACAGTGAGAGGCCCGCGTACTGCCAAAAAAAAAAAAAAAAAGTTTAAAGTTAAAAGAAAAACAATAACCACCTCATGGCACTGCTGTTGTTTTTTTAAAAGGTGAAGCCATTGCAACTCCTCCCTCTACAGAGTGCACCCGCCCCCCGCCAGAGACTCCTGCATCCTTTCCCCCTGTCACTCCCCTCCCCCCAGCACTCCCAGGGCACACTCCACCCCCTCCTGCTGGCCGTTCTGCCTCTAGGTCCCTCCCACCCTCAATCCCCACCATGGCCAGAAAGACTCTTCTAAAAGGCAAATCTGACCTTATTTAAAACTTTTGCATGCCTCCTCCTTGCTTATAGGGCAAACTCCAGACAAATAAGACCCTCTGAGCTGGGCTGCAGCCCATCCCTCGACTACCTGCCCTTCCTTGAGCCCAGGCTTCCACAGCACGAGATGATCAGATGACCGGGTGGCCAGATGGCCAGATGAACAGATGAATCACTGTCCTCTAGACTCACCAGGCTGTTTCCCACCTCCAGTCCTTTGGACGTGCTATTCCTTCTTTCTGGAAGATTCTTTCTCTCTTGCCCACAAAGCTTTCACCAAGACCCCCTTCAGCATCACCACCCTAGTCTCCCTGACCCACCAGCCCACGCCCCAGACAAAGCCAATCGTCCCTTCTGCCGCACGAGCATTATGCCTCGGCTTCCTCCACAAACACACCTGGAGCAGGTGGGAGTCTCAACCCCCAACTCAGACAAGTGTTAGAGGATTTTTTTTAACATCCCAGCTCCCTTCCCCCTTGAGGACAAAAACTCTTCTGGCCTTTTCTACACCGGCTGACCGTTTCCTCAGTGGACTCAAGCCCCAGCTGCCCACAGTGGCGGCTGAGTTGATGACAGGCTCTCTGGTGGTTGCTTTCCCTCCCTTGCACGACCTCCTGTCTCCCCTCCTGGGGTGCCCTTCATTGCCCAAATGAAGTACTTGCATTTCAATCCTTATCTCAGGCTCATCTTCTGGAGGAAACAAAACTAAGGCCGACAGCATGTCTCAGTGATGTTAGTCCCCTCCTTCTGTCCACATAAACTGATGACCATACAACCTGGCAAGTTCCCCTCTAATGCTTTAATCTAATGGTATAATACCAGGGGACTCTTCATTTCCTTGTCTATTCTAGCTCTTTGGGGAACAAATGAGGTGTAAAGGAAAATACACGCTACTGTCCTCATATTCGTGGGTGTAAAAATCTTTCAGATTTTGTATTTCAAATTTGAAAATATCAAGAACAAGGTACCCACCTTCTACACTCCAAGGGCTGAGATTAAAAAAAAAAAAAACTATTAACATAGTGTGTGAGTTCATCTTGGGTGACTTTTTTTTTAATATACTTTATTTTTAGAGTTTAGGTTCACAGCAAAATTGAGTGGAAGGTACAGAGGGTTCCCAAATACCCCCTCCTCCCCCCGACATGTCCAGCCTCCCCCACTATCACCATCCTCCCCCCGAGTGGTCCATTTGTTACAGCTGACGAACCCAAATTAACACATCATAATTACTCAAAGTCCATAGTTTACATTGCTGTTCACTCCTGGGGTGGTACATTCTATGGGTTTGGACACATATGTAATGACATGTACCCACCATCATAGTATCATACAGAATAGTTACTTCCCTGAAAATCTTCTGTGCTCTGCCTCGCCATTCCTCCCTTTTCCCTAACCCCTAGCAACGACTGCTTTTTTTTAATTGTCTCCATAGTTTTGCTTTTGCAATAATGTCATATAATTGGAATCATACAGTATGTAGCCTTTTCCGATTGGCTTCTTTCACTTAGTAATATGCATTTAAGTTTCCTCCACGTCTTTTCATGGTTGGATAGCTCACATCTTTTATTGCTAAATAATATTCCTTTACCTGCATGTACCACAGTTTATTTATCCATTCACCTACTCAAGGAAAACTTGTTTGCTTACAAGTTTTGGCATTTATGAATAAATCTGCCATAAACATCCATGTGCAGGTTTTTGTGTGGACATGACTTTTCGACTCCTTTGGGTAAATACCAAGAATGAAATTGTTGGATTTTATGGTAAGAGTGTGGTTAATTTTGTAAGAAACCACCAAACTCTTCCCCAAAGTGGCCGCACCATTTTGCATTCCCACCAGAAACGAAAGCTGTTGCTCTGCCTCCCTGTCAGCATTTGGTGTTGCTGGTGTCCAGAATTTTGGCCATTCTAATAGGTGCATAGTGGTATCTCATTGTTGTTTTAATTTGCATTTCCCTGGTGACATAAGATGTGGAGCATCTTTTCACATGCTTATTTGCCATCGGTGCATCTTCTTTAATGCGGTATCTGTTCTGCTTTTTGTCCCATTTTTAGCCTAGTTGTTCATCTTCTCTTGGAGTTTTAAGAGTCCTTTCTATGTTCTGGGCAAGTCTTTTCTCAAATATGTCTTTTGCAAATATGTTCTCCCAGTCTGCGGATTATCTTCTCATTTTCTTAACTGTATCTTTCACAGACCAGAACTTTTTTTTATTTTAATGAATTCCAGCTTATCAATTATTTCTTCAACAGGTCTTGCCTTTGGTGTTATATCTAAAAAGTCATCACCATACCCTCAGCCACTTAGATATTCTTCTATGTTATCTTTAAGAAGTTTTATAGTTTTGCATTTTACATGAAGGTCTGTAATCCATTTTGAGTTAATTTTTGTGAAGGGTGTAAAGTCTGTGTCTAGATTCATTTCTTTGCATGTGGATGTCCAGTTGTTACAGCACCATTTGTTGAAGAGACTATCTTTGGTCCATTGTATGGCTTTTACTCCCTTGTCAAAGATCAGGAGACTATATTTATATGAGTCTATTTCTGGGATCTCTAGTCTGTTCCACTGATCTAACTGTCCATTATTTCACCAGTACCACACAGTTTGATAGCTGTTGCTTTATAGTAAGCCTTGAAGTCAGATAGTATCAGTCCTCCAACTTTGTTCTTCTCTTTAAGTATTGTGTTGGCTATTCTGAGTTCTCTACCTCTCTACTCTCCATATAAACTTTAGAATCAGTGTGTTAATATCTACAGAATAACTTGATTGATACTGTCTTAAATCTAGAGACCACGTTAGAGCTGACATCCTGACAGTATTGAGTCTTCCTACCCATCTAGTTGGATCTACCATGTTTGTTACTGTTTTCTATTCATTGCCCTTCTTCTTCATTCCTATTTTTGTCTTCCACTCTTTTTCTGCTGTTTGTGGTTTTAGCTGAGCATTTTGTATGACTCCATTTCCTCTCCTTTCTTAGCATACTAATTATACTTCCTTTTTACTATTTTTTAGTGGTTGCCATAGAGTTTGCAATATACATTTGCAACTAGTCCATGTCCGCTTCCAAATGACACTATGCTGCTTCACAGGTAATGCAAGTACCTTATAATAACAAAACATTCTTAATTCTGCCCTTTTATTCCTTGTTTCATTGCTGTTATTCATTTCACCTTATATAAACTCAATCATTGGCTACGAGCTTTACAAGCGCTCCTCAGTTTTTTCGCCCACCCTTTAGGGGATACAGGGTGGCTAGAGAGGGCTGGGGTTTGGTATTTCCCTTCCCCCAGTTCACTTAGGCTCTCATAAAACCCCAAAAGATTGGGTTCTGGTAAAAATAGTGTCATTTGAGTCCAAGCCTTGTTGAGAACAGTACGCTCCGGCATATCTCAAAACAGTTCCTCCTCCTGAAGGGATTTTTTCCTCCCTTCTTCACTGTGAGAACCTGGTAGAGCTCCTGAAGGTAAAACTCACAAAGGTGTGGGATTCCTCCTCCCCACCCCATGATTGCCCCCTCCTGGAGTTGTTTTTATTTCTCAGACTTGTCCACACTGAGCCTCTAGTAATTCATCAATTACAGTTCAGGATTTCCTACGCTGGAACTGGTTCCCATGGAGGTTTCTGCTCCAGTAAGTTGTGATTCTCTTGTCTATCTCTGCAATTTGGAAGGAAACAGTTTGCCCTGTGACCTCACTTGTCTGACAAATCTAAGAAGAGTTGCTGATTTTCCAGTTTGTTCAGCTTTTTACTCGTTGTTAAAATGGATGACTTCTACGCTCCTTACATACCAGACCAGAAACCAAAAGTTAAGGTTCATTTTTTTCAAAGTCAAACCTATGATTCTCATACAGTTATAAAATGAATAATATCAAAAATTTACTTAACTCATCAATTATGAGGGAACCAGTGAGATACTATAATTGGTTCAAAAGAGAATTCAAGAAAACACGCACAAACATAGACAATATAAATCCTGAAATGAATTTTCAAAGAGGTACAAAACTGGCCAATACCCCCTGGGCAATAATTAATTGCATCTCCATCAGAAACAATTTATTTATATTTCTGAGGACAAGAATCATTTGAATTACTATAGTTTTGCTTAACTTACAGAACTGTAAAGTAGCTCAAAGACAATAAAAGGTAAAGATGGTCTGGAAGGGTACCCTAGACAGGATACTCAGTGATCTTTCTCAGCAATTCCAAAGTCTTCCCAATTTTTCCTGGAACAATCGAGTAGATAACTGTTTCTATTTTTCTAGAACTTGCTTTAATTCCTATTTGAAGTCCCCATTCAGCCTAGATAGCAAAAACGTTACCTCAGTCCATTTGGGGTCACTTCCTCTTTCCCATGGATAGTATCTAAGTTTTGGGGGTTAGTGCCATTACTGGAGAAAGGGTTATCTGGTCTTCAGTGTCGTCTCTCCACCCTGAAGGGCACTAAGGTAAACATCGGACTGTGCACGTTGCCATGGAGACATCCCTTATTCCCATCAGTGGCTCCTTTAGGTCTAAAAGTTCTTGATGCTATTTCAAGTGCCCTTTTTAGGTACATATAAGTTCATCCTCTGGGACTGTGCCATGCTGAAGTGCAGGAAACTCCGTTTGGACATCCAAAGCCTGGTCTGCCCGAACGTTAGTGAGGCCATTTCTATCCTGGGGACTTTCTGAGCCCTTCCCTGGCAGCAAGGTCCAAGACCAGCCCGTTCTTATAGTCCACACAACCATCTGGAGGCTCTGTCACCTCCCTAGGACATGACCCAGGAGGCAGGACCAAGAACCCGCTCCCTCTGTGATCCATCCCTGTCCCTCTCTCCTGTTCTAGAAATCCTTTTCTAGTCTAAGGGAAAAGGAAAAATACTTGCTCCGCCCATGAAGTGTTTTCCTAAATTTTTTACCCACTCCCCAAAGTATCTAAGTCTCCAAAATTCATGAGCCAATAAGAGAGACTTTTCTTTTGTATTTTTTGCTGCCCCAGTGCTCCCCTGAGTGCAGAGGGCTGGCTCAGGAAGGAAGGATAAATGCACCGGGGAGAGATATTGGTTATTTCAAACATATTGTTCCACCACCTGTGTATGACCCCCTGTACAGGGACTGGAAGTCACCTCTGATTCCCACAGCACCTGGCACAGTGCCTGCACACAGTAGGGGCTCAATATGGGCCAATGCACGTGGTGGTTAGCAGGGTGGCATTTAATTAATGTCAGTTTCCCAAAAGGAAATCAATGGACGTTATGGTTTCGAGCAACAGCTCTGGGGATGTATAAATGGGGGTTCAAATCTTAATCCTTCTATTTTTTCGTTGCGAGATTGTAGGCAAGTTATATGCCCTTGCTAAATCTCAGCTTCTTTACCTTAAAATGAGGGAAACAGTCCTGAATTCACAATGTTGTTATGAAAATTCAATGAGATGTTATATATGTTATGCACTTAGCACAATGCCCGGCATACAGTAGGTGCCAGTAAATGCTGGTTATTGTCACTGTTATCACCATTACTCAGACTCTAATTATTCTGTGCAGGACCTAAGCTGCTCACATCCTCTGTAATCGTGGGTTCCTATAGTGAAGTGGTGGCTGCTACTGAGGAAAGAGTCCTGGGACGGCATCATCCTATTAACTGTCCCCTTGTCCAGGTAAGAGAAGCCTCTGATGGACTCCCGGAGGTGAGAAAGCCCAGCCTCTACTGTGCTGTGGCCACAGTGGAGACAAGTCTGTACCCCAGTCTCACCACGGGGCACAGACACAGGCAGCCTTGCCAGCTGTCTGGTCAGAGGTCCCATGCAGCAGCAAACTGCAAAGGGCGCAGTTGCCAAAAACCAGGCGTGTGCACCTTGAAGCATCCACCTGTATCTAGAGAGAAGGTCCATTTCTGAGACTAAAATCAGGGCGCTGCCCAACATGAAGCACAGGGAAATAGATACTGAGTCGGTCAGTTCCATTCTGAGAAAATTTGGGCTTACGTCTCAGACAGCTCTTGCTAGTAAAATCCAACCACTGAGATATGAGTAGAGTAGACGTAATCCTTTCCTAGGTCAACTAGATAAGACAGGAAGCTGAAACTAGAGCAACAGCTCTGAAGCTTCAGCGTGCATCAGAACCACCTGGAAGGCTCCTTGAAACACACTTTTCTGGGCCCCAACCCTGGAGTTTCAGATTCCATAGGTCTGGGGTGTATGGTTACCAGATTTGCTAATAAAAATAAATGACTTTAGATTTGCATTTTAGCTAAACAATAATTTTTTTTTTTTAGTTCTTAGTCCCAAATGTTGCACGAGACATACTTAGACTAAAAAAATCATTGTTGTGTATCTGAAGTTCTCATTTTACTGGGCATCCTGTATTTTGTCTGGCAACCTATGGGGTGGGTTGGGGGGGGTACATTTGCGTGTCTACAAGTTTCCAGGTGATACTGTTGCTGTGGTCTGGGAACCACACTTTGAGAACCACTGAACAACACAGACACCCCCTTCAGCAATTTCCAGTTCAGCTCTGAGCACTACTGGTTGGAGCTTCCCACCCTGGAGGCAAATACAGAGGTATCATAGATAACTTCAGGTATCTGGGTATTTGCCTCCAGGATGGGAAGCTGGTGCCAGAGGGCCAGCTAAAGTGCCTTTAGCAGCTCATGACTGTCCTGGTCACTGAGAGGTGGATCTCACCATTTAACCTAAAAGATTATAATAATTTCAACAACAGTTAATCCTCTAGGGACAGAGCAAATTTGATTTTTCTTGGCTAAATTTGTGCAGACTTCTTTGGAAACTGGCCCTGCTGGCTTTGAGGGAAGGAGATACTGATTTCCTGGTAACAAGGCGCTGCTCCTCTGTATTTGGAAATCAATCCTTACCTTGGTTTCCTGCAGCAGTGCTGTTCTATGCGCTACATCCTTCCCCCTGCCTTGGCTCAAGACCACAGGTACAGAGAGATGCAGGGGAGCCCCGTAAGTCCTTCTTTATTTCTGTTGGCCGAGCGGTTGTTTGCGCTTTATACTCATGCCCAGGACCGTGATCCAGTGAGAGCTGCAGCTTGCTATGGGGGTAGTTCTTGTCATTTACGTTCCAGATGAGCAACTGCTGTTTCCCATTGAGTATGTTTTTACATGTGGAGACCATACATAAAGACAAAGAGAGTAAAATAAAAAGAACACAAAAGAATACACTCAGGTGAAATCAACAACTAAGAATACATTCAGGTGAAATCAACAACCAAGAATACATTCAGGTGAAATCAACAACTATTTATTGTGATTACAAGAGCTTGTGATTGTCCTGTCTCCATTCCTGTGTTTTTCTCAGTGATGGTAGACAGTGGCTTTTTTTTTTCTTAACATTTTTATTGGAGTATAATTGCTTTACAATGGTGTGTTAGTTTCTGCTTTATAACAAAGTGAATCAGCTATACATATCTCTTCCCTCTTGCATCTCCCTCCCTCCCACCCTCCCTATCCCACCCTTCTAGCTGGTCACAAAGCACCGAGCTGATCCCATCTACCCTGGGTCCCTCTGCCAGAGGTGCTAATTTAGTTGGTCTGGGTGTAGCCTGACCAAGGGGAGTTTTCAAAGCTCCCCTGGTGGTACAATCACTTTAGCAAAATGTCGGGCAGGATTTACTGAAGTTGAAGTCCTGACGTCGTGACTGCTGCATCCCTGCTCCCGGGGGAAATACAGGCTTAGGTTCCCACGAGCCTCTGGTCACAACATTGCTGCCAGCTGATCAACACATAACCTTGTTTTATGTGTGTTTCTGTCTCAAGACACCTATTTTATACATGCAGTTGACTCCTTAGCATTGAACTCACAGCCCACGGCACGATCACTCACGCCCCAACCAAGCTCATTTAACACACGTGATTTCTCCACGAGGCACAGCACAGCCTCTTGAGCTTAGGAAGACAGACAGCACTTCAGCCTTAGGCTTGGGGCCATTTTAAACATTGAAATCACCAACAAAATGCACAAAATGTGGCACTAAATATACAGTGAAAAGACCAGTTGTTTACAGTCTGAGAGCTGAAACAATAAGGCAGGGCATTGCCTCATTTGCCCTCAGCTGGGAGGGCAACTCAAATTTTCCACTGCTCCACACATGCTGGCAAATGACTGCAAATGTGAGTGAGTATTGACTTCCAGGGCTACAAATCATTTTAGCAAATAGGCAAATTCTCAGTACAGAATCTACAGATAATTAGGGCAGACTGTACATCTGTCCTCAGTCCTGGCAATCCACTCCACTGCTAGACCAGAGAGCACAGGTCCCCCAAAAGGTAAGTGCAGAATGCTCACTGCAACTTCCTCAAAACAGTGCAAACACAAGGAGACACAAGGAGTTGAGGAACAAATTGTAGTCATAGGACCTTGATTTGGGCACGATGCCCGCTCGGCAATGAATGGTGTTGAGCTATTTACCATCCCGAGTCTGGTTTTCCACTTTCTAAGTCCCCGCCTCATAAGATCGTGGGAGGGGTTGGATGAAATGTGAAATTACCTTGTGCGGCAGAGCTGCACTCTTATAGACAGAAGATTCCAAAGTCGAGCCACTAGGTCAAAATCATGAAGGGTCATAACTGGCTAAAGGCTGAGAAGTGTTACTGTTTGCAAAGCCCTTAAAGGGCTTCCCTCACTTGTCTGCCATGCTGGCTGGTCCCTGGTTACCCAGATAGTCCGACCACAGCCAGATTGGAAGAGGTCCAAGGCCATGTGGACGGATTGCCTCTGAGTCCCCACAGCCTTAACATTCTGGCTTGGAGAAAAACGCACATTGGGGCAGTATGATCATCTCAATAGATGCAGAAAAAGCTTTTGACAAAATTCAACACCCATTTATGATAAAAACCCGGCAGAAAGTAGGCATAGAGGGAACTTACCTCAACATAATAAAGGCCATATATGACAAACCCACAGCCAACATCGTTCTTAATGGTGAAAAACTGAAAGCATTTCCACTAAGATCAGGAACAAGACAAGGTTGCCCACTCTCACCACTATTATTCAACATAGTTTTGGAAGTTTTAGCCACACAATTAGAGAAGAAAAAGAATAAAAGGAATCCAAATCAGAAAAGAAGAAGTAAAGCTGTCCCTGTTCGCAAATGACATGACACTATACATAGAGAATCCTAAAGATGATACCATGGGAGGGAGGGAGATGCAAGAGGGAAGAGATATGGGAACATATGTATATGTATAACTGATTCACTTTGTTATAAAGCAGAAACTAACACACCATTGTAAATCAATTATACCCCAATAAAGATGTTAAAAAAAAAAAAGATGATACCAGAAAACTGCTAGAGCTAATCAATGAGTTAGGTAAAGTAGCAGGGTACAAAATTAATGCACAGAAATCTCTTGCATTCCTATACACTAATGATGAAAAATCTGAAAGAGAAATTAAGGAAACACTCCCATTTACCATTGCAACAAAAAGAATAAAATATCTAGGTATAAACCTACCTAAGGAGATAAAAGACCTGTACGCAGAAAATTATAAGACACTGATGAAAGAAATTAAAGATGATACAAACAGATGGAGAGATATACCATGTTCTTGGATTGGAAGAATCAACATTGTGAAAATGACTCTACTACCCAAAGCAATCTACAGATTCAATGCAATCCCTATCAAACTACCACCGGCATTTTTCACAGAACTAGAACAAAAAATTTCCCAGTTTGTATGGAAACAAAAAAGACCCCAAATAGCCAAAGCAATCTTGAGAAAGAAAAATGGAGCTGGAGGAATCAGGCTCCCTGACTTCAGACTATACTACAAAGCTACACTAATCAAGACAGTATGGTACTGGCACAAAAACAAATATAGATCAATGGAACAAGATAGAAAGCCCAGAGATAAACCCATGCACCTATGGTCACCTTATCTTTGATAAAGGAGGCAAGAATATACAATGGAGAAAAGAAAGCCTCTTCAATAAGTGGTGCTGGGAAAACTGGACAGCTACATGTAAATGTACGAAATTAGAACATTCCCTAACACCACACATAAAAATAAACTCAAAATGGATTAAAGACCTAAATGTAAAGCCAGACACTATAAAACTCTTTAATCAAAGCAAGATCCTTTTTGACCCACCTCCTAGAGAAATGGAAATAAAAACAAAAATAAACAAATGGGACCTAATGAAACTTAAAAGCTTTTGCACAGCAAAGGAAACCATAAACATGCTGAAAAGACAACCCTCAGAATGGGAGAAAATATTTGCAAATGAAGCAACTGACAAAGGATTAATCTCCAAAATATATAAGCAGCTCATGCAGCTCAATATCAAAAAAACAAACAACCCAATCCAAAAATGGGCAGAAGACCTAAATAGACATTTCTCCAAAGAAGATATACAGACTGCCAACAAACACATGAAAGGATGCTCAACATCACTAATCATTAGAGAAATGCAAATCAAAACTACAATGAGGTATCTCCTCACACCGGTCAGAATGGCCATCATCAAAAAATCTACAAACAATAAATGCTGGAGAGGGTGTGGAGAAAAGGAACTCCCTTGCACTGTTGGTAATGCACAGAAATCAAGGAATGTAACTTGATACAGCCACTATGGAGAACAGTGTGGAGGTTCCTTAAAAAACTAAAAGTAGAACTACCATATGACCCAAGAATCCCACTACTGGGCATATACCCTGAGAAAACCATAATTCAAAAAGAGTCATGTACCACAATGTTCATTGCAGCTCTATTTGCAATAGCCAGGACATGGAAGCAACCTAAGTGTCCATCGACAGATGAATGGATAAAGAAGATGTGGCACATATATACCATGGAATATTTCTCAGCCATAAAAAGAAACAAAATTCTGGTATTTGTAGAGACGTGGATGGACCTAGAGACTGTCATACAGAGTGAAGTAAGTCAGAAAGAGAAAAACAAATACCATATGCTAACACATATATATGGAATCCAAAAAAAATAAGAAAAATAGGTTCTGAAGAACGTATGGGCAGGACACGAATAAAGACGCAGACGTAGAGAATGGACTTGAGGACATGGGGAGGGGGAAGGGTAAGCTGGGATGAAGTGAGAGAGTGGCATGGACATATATACACTACCAAACGTAAAATAGATAGCTAGTGGGAAGCAGCCGCATAGAACAGGGAGATCAGCTCAGTGCTTTGTGACCACCTAGAGTGGTGGGATAGGGAGGGTGGGATAGAGATGCAAGAGGGAGGAGATATGGGGATATATGTATATGTATAGCTGATTCACTTTGTTATAAAGCAGAAACTAACACACCATTGTAAAGCAATTATAGTCCAATAAAGATGTTAAAAACAAAAACAAACAAACAAAAAACTAAACACACAATTACCATATGATCCAGAAAGTGTACTCTCGGTATTTATCCCAGAGACATGAAAATTTTTGTTCATACAAAAATCTGTGCATGAATGTTCATAGCAGCTTTATTCATAATAGCTAAAAGCTAGAAATAGCGCAGGTGTCCTTCCACAGGTGCACAAACTGTGGTACATCCACACCAGGATCCTGCTTACAATAAAGAAGAATAAATTATTCGTAAACCAACTTGGATGAATCTCCAGGAAATTATACTGAGTGAAAAAAGTCAGTCCCAAAGGTTACATATTGTATAATTCCATTATAAAAATGGAAAACAGACTAATATTTGCCGGGAGTTAGCGATTGGGGGAGGGGGGCATCTGGGAGCAATGGGAGGGAAATGGGAGTTGCTATAAAAGGGCAACACAAGGGATCTTTGTGGTGCTTGAAATGCTCTGTATCATAAGTGGGCTGGTGGATTCACAAGCCTACGTGTGTGATAAAACTGCACAGAACTAAACACACATACAAATGAGGACAAGAAAACTGGGGGAATCTAAATCAGAAGGGTGGGTGTGTTCCACTGATGTCAGTATCCTGATTGTAACATTGGACCATAGTTTTACAAGGTGTTCTCATTGAGAGAAACCAAATAAAGGGCACACAGGATCTCTGTGTGTTCTTTCTTAAGACTGCACGTGAATCTACAATTACCTCACAATTAAAATTTTAATTTAAAAAATGATACGAAAAAGAACAGTTGCATATTAAAAAGACTGACAGAGTTAAGGGAGTAAGTGAACTTGAACCCTCAGTGACCAGGAAGATTACCTAGTTCAGGATGTGAAAACTCAGGCGTCTGCAGGAGTAGGAAACCTCAGAGTGAGTGAAATGGGATGACCAGGGACTACGGTGAACCGAGAGGACACATCCTTTCTAAAGAGGCATCCACTACTCACCTCCAAGATGTTTTTGCCAAGCAAGGAAGCAAACCCATGTCAGATTTTCCAAATTTGTTTAGAAAAAGTAAAATCTGAAGTTTAATAAGAAATCTTCCCATTTTTAAACGTTGGCAACTAATTGAAAAATTCCAAAATGTTATGCAGGTCAAATAAAATTAACTGACTTGTATTCAAACTTCAAGCAACCAGTGTTCGATCCTCTGTCTAGTCCAGCTCCCCTTCCCTCCATTCCATCTGTGTTCTACTCATCCTCCATGGCTTAGCAAAGCCTTCATCTCCTCCTTGACCCTTCTCTGATTCCCACACTGGGCTAAATGCCTTTCTCTGTATTTATATAGCCCACCCCACCTCCTCACCATTCCCTGTCTCCCAAGTATTCGTCCCACTGTGTTGAAATGTCTGCTTGCCTGAGAGCTCTGTGCAGCCAACTATGGCCACAATAATGCTGCGTAACAAATGGGTCAGCTAGGAAAGGCTGGTCTGGATTGGAGGCTCTGCTGATCTTGGCTTGGCTTGCTTCTGTGTCTGAGTTAAGTGGGGGTCAGCTGATCTGGGTGAGCTGCAGCCAGCTTGGTTCTGCTCCAGGGGTCTCCCATCCTCCTCCTGGAACCAGGGGGCATGCACTTTTCATGGCAATAACAGAGGGCAGGAAGGAAACCTGCCAAGGCTTGCTCAGAAGTGGTACCCTGTGATTTCCGCCACATTCTGTGATCCCAAGCAAGTCAAGCGCTGGGGAGATAGACTCTTTCCCCACCTCTTTAGCGAGAGGGGCTACCAGATCAAACGCCAGAAGGGAGGATTAGATACAGAGCAGGAGAAAGAACCAGGCCAATAGTGCCGTCTGCACAAGCTCCTGGGCTTCGCAGCCGTGACCTATGCATCTCGTATCTCCAGAGCCTATCCCTGGACCAGGTATCAATACATAGTGAGTGCTTAATAGGTTTTCTGAGTTCAGGATAGAACGAATGAATGAGTCACTAAATAGCCCTCTCTCTTACAGACGAGGAAACACTTCCAGTGAGATGCAAAAAGTCTTGCCCCAAATTACACAGTTTGTGGCAGATTCACGAATAGAACTCACGTCTTCTGTCTCTTTCCACCTTTGAGAGATGCTTGGAGACAAAACCACCTTGACCTGGTGCTCACGCCTCTGCACAGTGGGTCTGCAGAGGACTGCTGTCTGGGGTGGACACCTAAGGCCAGCTCAGAGCTCCTCCACAGCAGGGTCCTCTGGGTACAGCTGCCATGATGTGAATTTGCCCCTAGATTGGTTCTGGCTAGCTCCCTGCTCACCTCTTGCATAAAACAGGAAGAAGAGGCACTGCTATGCCTGCAGAAGCAGCACAGAGCCAGATGATCCCGCATCACTGCTATCTTCCCTCCTTACACGTTCCTGTCCCCATCAGGGGTTTGGAGGAGGCTGCTATGTCTGGGCAGTTTCCCACAGGTTGAAATTTGCGTTTCTAATCACTATTGCCACTTGCTGGCGTCCCCTTATTAACAGTTTCATCCATGTGAATATCCTGTGTTCCTGCATCCTGAGGCTGCTTAAAGGTGGGATTTTATTTGTGGGAAACTCAAGGTGGGATTTTATTTGTCTGGAAAACTCAAGCCCCTTTCTCCTTTCAGAGGAACTGGCGGCCACCGTCTCACCAGTGGGGAACAAGGTGGGAGCCTAAACCATTGTGAAATCCCCCTCTGTCATCCACAACGAAACTCTAAAAAGGAAAATAAGCCTCTAGACCCTTTTCTGGGCAAGCTCTGAAGCCAGGGAGATGAGCACTGAATTTCCAGGCTCCCAAGTCAATAAAAATAAACAGGAAAGTTCCCCTGGGGAATCGTCTGAGCCTTTTTCTGAATGAACCCTGTCCAAAACACAAACAGACTTTTTATAGGGGTCTCCAGGCGGTGCTCTAATGGAGCTGCAGTGAAGAACAGAGCACACATCCACCAGTGCTAAAGCAAATCCCCAGGCAAACCCGGACAGTCAAGCAGAAAATTAGGCCTTTGCTCCGTCTTCTGTCACAGGCTGGACGCCTGTCAGTACAGACCCGGGGCTCACCCCGCGTGAGGGGGCTAGGACTGGAAGCGGGAGGCCTCACAGACCACCACCCCCCCCACCCGGGGCTGCTCTGATGCTGACTAGGTGGTGAACACACCCACAGATCTCCCGGGTCTAAAGTCTGATAGGACTTTTTCATTCTGCTCCAGAAAGCTCACTGAGCTGTGTTCCTAGGTTTGCTTGGGTGGGGTGTGCGGAGTGGAGCCACGTCATCCGTTTACATGCAGTAGTATTTCCAGAAAGGTGAAGTGAAACCAAGCGTTCAGACACGGGTCACAATCCGTGACCAGGCAGTACCACTCTGGAAAGTAACGGTTCTGGCGGATGGCAAAGCCAACCTGCAAGCAGCTGAGGGGCTGTGGCATTGCCTCGCATCTAAGACACACTTGCTTTCCCATCTTAACAGCTCTGAGGGTGAGATGCAGCTTACTATCAAGGGTTTCTGACAGCCACTTCCTGACAACCAGCAGTCATAGAGTCGCTGTGGCCTGTACATGTTCGAATGTCAAAAGCACCAGCATCAAAACTTGCAAGGCAATACCCGGCTGGGGTGGGCACGAGAGGAAGGGGAAATTTGTGGTGGGCAGCCCTCCCAAAGCGGGCAGTGGAAGCAGGCCAGCTTTCCCTGATGGCAAAGCCAGCTGGAGAGCCCCAAACCAATGGCTTTCAGTTCTCGTGTGGAGGATACTAAGAATCGCTACGTCAACAAGGCTCTTGAGGGCACTGGGATGCTATTGTCAGGGGGGAGAGGGGACCGCAGGAATCAACAATTTGGAGTCAAAAGTGAATCAGAAAAATCAGACTCTGATGTTAAGAACTTGAGAATACATTAACCAATTTGTTTGGCTTGTATTTGTTTATGTTCACCCAAGAGTAATAGATGATAAAATCTTCATGTAATTGAGTCTGAAAATGTTCTTTCAATAAGTTAAAGATAAATTCTAAGGGAGTTCCCTGGCGGCCCAGTGGTTAGGACTCGGTGCTTTCACTGCTTGGCTCCGGGTTCGATCCCTGGTCGGTAACTAAGATCCCACAAGCCATGCGGTGCAGCCAAAAAAATAATAATAAAATAAAATAAATAAATAAATTCTAAATAACAAGAAGGCAGGATGCCACGGCTTTAACTGTGATGTTTTCCATTCCTTAGTGAGACATCGCGAAAAGGTGCCCTTTAGGATTAGGTTGGGTTGAAGAAAGCACTATTTCCTGGGCTTTAACAGCTCCAGACCCAAGCTCTCACCCCATCACAGTGCCCCAAACGGGGCCAAAGTCAGGCAGAACCTTGAACCGCAGAGAGTCTGTGGTCAAAGTCCCCACCCTCGCTTTTTGGCATTTCCCTCTCCCTTCCTCCTTAAATAGAAAACCACTTCCCTCAGATACCAAGTGTCCCTGGATCCCTGGTCCAGACAGGTTCTTAGGAAAAGTCTTCTGGCTTTCTTCTCTCTGGGCACAGACGACTTAGAAGGCTCAAGAGACATGCCTCCTGGGTACTTGTATGTTAACAGTGGGAACGGAAAGAGTCTCCCAGACTGGGCTTCAGTTGGAAGGGAAGGCTGGGGTAGGAGGGGCGGCGGGTTCTTACCCACCACCCCTTGCTATCTGGCGCAGTACAGGAGAGGATGGAGTAGCCAGTGAGGACACATGGGCAGTGTGGGCAGCTGGAGCGGGATGGATTTGAATTTACAAAAGAAACATCCTTATTGCCCTCAGTTCTAAGCATGTGCTCTAAGTGTTTCAGACAACTCGGAGAGATCTGCATGCTGGGGAGATCGGTAGAGGGGAAGCAAATCTGGAAACTACTCTCCAACAGTAGAACGGATACATAAATGTCGGAATATTTGTAAGCTGAATTACGGTGCAGCTAAGAGGAGGAAGGCGCCAAAATGTGTACAAGAAACTCCTTTTTAGGGGAAGATCGGAGGCACACACAGTGCACTCGGCAACCGCTGACAGCCGCACCTCACAGCCTCAGGGAACCCACGGTCATGCTGCAGCCACCACGTTTGCCCACGCCGTGGCCCCTGTGTCTCCCAGCCAGTCTTGGCCCCCTTCCTCCACACCCTAGGAGCCAGATTTAACAGCAAGGGGTTACTTATTCCATCAACATGGACGGAACACCTGCTATGACCCAGGTCTGTGCTACCTGTTTGATATAATGTGACAGCAACCTTCTGAGGCCAGGAACACGACCATTTTACAGATGGAGAAGCTGAGGCACAGAGGGGTCACAGGGCTTATCCAAGGTCACAGCTGGGCACAGTGATGGAGCTGCTGTTCACCAAGTTCCATTCCTTGTTAGCAAGTGCAACCTTGATTTCCTACTTATCTAATACTGCATAATCACCAGCACCCCCCACCCCGCCAAAAAATGGCTTAAAACAATCATTTGTTCTGCCCAGAGTCTGGGGGCTAACTGGGCTCTGCCGGGTAGTTCTTGCTCAGAGAGATGCAGTGTTTGCGTTCCTCTCCAAGGACTCCTCCCTGGGAATCCAGGGACCCCTGAGCATGGCTCCCTGGTCTCCCCATGTGGGGTCTCCCACAGGGTGGCAAGACTTCTCCCACAAGGCTGAGCAGGTACGAGGCCCTGGCAGAAGCCTAGGAAGCCACGCTGGTCACTTCTGCCACATTCTATTCATTGAGGCGGTCACAGGGGCCACCCGCATTCAAAGCAGGGGGACCTAGATTCCACCCCTCCGTGGGAGGAGCATCGAAGAATTTGTAGGCCTGTTTCAAAACCACCACAGCCTGTCCATCGTAATCATGGACAGTGACAATAATTATTGTCCCAACATGCCACTCTCTTCCCCCACCTCTGACTGCAGGAAACACACTTCCCTACTTCTGGCCTGGGTTTGGCCCTGAGACTCGCTGTGGCCAGTGGGATGTTACCCAGGGATGTGCACACAGGATCAGTCAGGTCTGCTCTCTGTGCCACTGCCACGGGGAAAGCACGCCCGGCTGGACCAGCCCGCTGGTCTGAGGAGAAGGAAGAGGAGAGGAAAGACAGAAGGAGCAGAACCAAGTTCACCTGGACTATCAGCCCCATGGCCAACCTGCGGGTCTGTGAGAATGAACCGCACCACGTCAAGCCACAGAGCGCTGAGGTCACGTGATGCAGTTTTTGTGGCTGTAAGTAAATGGTATGTTGCCACGCAAAAAAGACACTGGAGGGACTTCCCTGGCAGTCCAGTGGTTAGCACTCTGTGCTTCCACTGCAGGGGGCATGGATTTGATTCCTGGTCAGAGAACTAAGATCCTGTAAGCTGCACAGCACGGCCCAAAAATAATTGAAAAAAAAAAGACACTTTTTTTTTTCAAAATAATTGAAAAAAAAAAAGACACTTTCTGAAAGACCACCTTCAGAAAGAATATTTGGAGATGTGAGAAAGCCTTATGACTAATGGGATGCCTAGTCAGTTGCCTTGAGCTCTGATACTAGCTATTTCTTTTAAAAAAGAGAAAAGAAAGGAAAGAAAATTTAATTTGTTCTTTATGAAATAAACTTCCCTTAGAAAAAAGATTGCTTCTGCATTCCTGGTTCACTTACACCATCCCATCCCGCCGGGCCTGCCCCCTTCCAGCACCCCAATTCCCTCCCAAGACACATGGAAACTAGCTCAATGAGACGAGGGTGGAATCAGAGTTAGAGAACTTTCCATCTTGAAGGAATGCGAAAGGACACTTAATCCAACTCACCTGATGCCCTGGGAGAAGAGCGACTGGAGCCAGAGAGGGCAAGTGACCTCCTGGTGGTCACACAGTGAGACTGGAAGCCAGCCTGAAACAGAGCTCAGGTCCACCTTCAGGAGTTCCCCTGGAAAGCTGGCGAAGCCCAGCGAATCACGGCAGCCACGGCCCTGCGTCCTTCAGTTCTTCTCTGGATTTCCTTTCACTCAACTCTGAAAGGCAAACCCTGGATCTGCTGAATTCCAAAGTCCTGTTTAGCTCTTTACACCATTCTGTGGGAGGAGGTCAAGGACACACAGCCCTGTTTTCACATCCCAGCTCCACCACGACCTTGTGCCCTGGTGCGAGTCACCTGGTCTCTCACCCCACCCCCACCCCTATGACCCACTAGGCAGAGCGGGTCCCTCCCATGGCCACTTGCAGTTCAAAGGCACTCAATGCAGTAAGCTCTCCTGAAGACCTCCTGTAAATCCCAGCTCATGTAGGTCAAGACCAAGCTTTCCACAGGGTTCACAAAGGATGGTGGGTTTTCCTTTTACCAGCTGAGAGCAGCCCCCTGGCATGGACAGTAGCTTAAACACAGCTTACAAACCATTCTATCTTGAGGGCTTTGAAACGGTGCAATTCCTGCCCACCTTTAAGTTCTTGGTATTCATTTTCCATTTGGGTCCTAAAGTGAGACTTTGTTATTATTTTTATATTAAACTATTTCAGAATCACATCATTCAAATTCACATAGAAGTCACCAAAAGTATACATAATAATATTTCAAAGACGTCCAACTAGTCATCATGGAGACAGACCCAGAACTTGGTTGGTCTATTTGCACTTGACTTACAGTTGTGCACATTGTTTGCTTTTAGTCACGTGCGTTGGAAGTGGCGGGGCAGCACCATCACCTTTTTGAGGCCTGGACCTTGACGGGGCTTCACCCTCCCGAAGCAGCGGGAATCATTTCAGGACCTCTCCCAGCAGAGGTGACAAGGAACGAGGTGATACATGTTAGGCACGCAATGTAGTACCTGGCACATAGACCAATGTGCCCTAAATGCCACCTCTTACTGTTATCACTGAGCTGACCTCCCCTTTCCCAGTTACCTTCCAAATACCGAGTTTATTTTAGAATTATAAAGATCCAAGGGAAGTGGGGATTAGCTGGGGTCATGCCCGCCATTGTGGGGTTGAAGACAAAGAAGTCCATTGACGAGGAAAAGATGACGTCACAGAGCTGGTTGGCCGTACAACCAAGATGCCACCAGCATCCTCTGACCCTGCCGCCCACGTCCCACTGCCCCACGGGGCCAGCCTGCCCACTGCCCACCACCGCCTTGCTACATATTCATGACCTTGAGATTCCTGCAGACTCGGAAGACGGCACCACTGGGAACACAAGGGGGTGGCTTTCCTTCTTCCCTCGGCTGTTTCTCCTCTTGAGTCTACTAGGGACCCATTAGGCCGTGGCCTGGACAGACACCGAAACGAAGCCTTCTGTTTCCTGGAGCAGAGTCTTGGGTTTAGGTCCTTCGGTCACTGTCCCTCCAGTGAGGTCATAGAGCCACCTCCATCGTGAGAGTCACCATCAGAGCTTGGAGGAGTCTGGAGTCACAGATCTCAAGATAGGGGAAAAAATTAAATCTTTCTGGAAATCCCAGCTTTCCCGTCTTTGGACCCCGTTGGAAAGCGTCATCCCCCAACCCAATCTTCTCTTCCAGAAAAAGATAAGGCCAGCCAGCATGGCATCCAGATCTTAGCAGACATGTCCCAGCCTCAGACCATATGAGGATGACAGCAAAGTCCCGGCCCCAGCCTGAGGGCCATGCTCTGGCTGCCTCCTTCTGTCCAGGCTGCTTCTTTGCCATCCAGCTTCCTGCCACTGTCCATCACTGACTGCTGTGCTCCAGCCCCACTGGCCTGGTCTTCTGTTCCTGGAGCTTATCCTGCACTGCCAGCCACAGGACATTTGCATGTGCTGCTCCTTCTACCTGGAGTGGTCTCTTCTCTGCCCCACCTCAAGTTACCTCCCTTTCACTCCCCTGATCTCATTCCCTGTGAAGCTGCCCTCCCCACATCCAGCTTCTCCTTCGGAGCCCTCACCACAGTATGTAGCCAGGCACCACACCAGAAGTTCCCTGAGGACCAGAGATGTCCATTCTGCTCACCATTGCATCCTTCATACTGGGTGAAGGGCCAAGTGGTACAGTACGTAGTAGGTGCTCAGCAATCATTGCTGATGAATGAATACACGCTTACAATAGGCTGTCACTTTTCCTCATGTGAAAAGCAGGATTCCAAAGGAAGGGGTAGTCAGGGGAGAGGCGCTGTCCCTGGACTTCTTCCTAACTCCGGACTTGTCCTTCAAAGTCCCCTAGAATCGCACCCCAACCAGCTCGTGTTTCAGACTCACAGTCTTCAGAGGAGTTCTGAGATCGTGACCCTAATAGGCTCTGATCCTGCTTCGCAAGTCTCTGGGGACTCAAATAAACTTGCCCATCAAAAAAATTTCTTCAGCCGTGCTCTTTATTGGCGAAAAGAAAGAGAGAGCGCGCAGCTCCAGTCCTTACTGGCTAAAACCTTGATTAATATATGTAGTTCCCTGGAAACAAGCATGAACGGCTGCAGAAAAAAATCTACCATTAACTGCACTTAGTCTCCTCCGGCTACAAAACAGCCAAGAAAGCCACTTAGGGATGAGGCGCTTTCTGATCAGCTCTTTAAGGGAAAACCTCTCCTCAGCAGGAAACGTTCCAGGGGTTGCCAGATGGAAGCACCATACAACGGCCCAGGGGGCCGGCAGCCCTGCATCACAGTCTCTTGCCTGGTTCTTCCCCAGCCCGCATCGCTATAGCCCCTCCAGGCCCCAGCCCCACCGAAAGCCAGGGTCCCCTGCGCAGCCCGCTTCACGGGCACCTGCAGATACCATCGTGGGCTTGGGGAGCCTCCAGCTGTTCTTGAGAGTTAACTGAACACCCATTTAATTACACTGCGGGGCTATATAAACATTGTGCTCCACAAAATGGCACGAAGCAGATATTTTTAGGAGGTCACAGATGTTTCTTGTGATTATCCAAGTCGCAGGTCTGGAAGAAATTTTTTCCCCAAAGTAAAGGAAAAGAGCATCTCCAGCATCTGCCGTGGGGACTCTGTGTGGCAGATGAGCACTGGCTCGACTCCCTCCTGCCGACAGAGCTTCCTTCTGGGCTCCAGAAGGTGGGGTCCAGCAGGTGGGGTCCCAGCATATGGAGCAGATCAAACACCAAGCGAGCCAGACGCCTGACCCCAACACGGGCTGCTTCTCCACCCTGGACTTGCCCTGCCCCCCAACTCGGGCTCTGCCAACACTCATGAAGCGCCCGCTGGGTGCAAGACGCCATGTGGTGGCTGTCACTGAAAACTCGGATGAGACGCTAACACACGCTAATGTGTGTGATGGAGGGGGACCTCCGATCACACAGACGTACAAGGAGGTTCACAGCAGCCCTGGTGGAAATTGCCCCCAACAGGAAACAATCCAAATACAGTGGACACCGCTCAGCAGTAAAGTGAATGAACCATAACGTACCGCAAACGTGCCCGGAGCTCAGACACAGGAGGAAGAGGAAGATGTTGGGAGGAAGAAGCCATTTACTTAAAATACAAAAGCAGACACCACCATGACATCAGAAGTCAGAACAGTGGGCAACCTCGAGGAGGGAGGAGCAGTAGGGGCGTGAGGGGGGGTCCTGGGGTGCTGTCATGTCCTATTTCTCAAGCCAGGTGCTGATTGCAAGGGTTTGTTCCATTCGGGAAAGTTTGTGTGAGCTGCACACTTGGGGCTTGCAGACTTCTCCTGTAACAGGTATATTTTAAAATAAATAAATAACAGCAATGCATCCGAGGTCCCACGACTAGGAAGTGGCCAGAACGAGACCCAGCCCCAGGCACCCTGGCCCCGGAGTCCAGGCTCGCACCCACATGTCCTGCTGCCCGCATGAATCACAGCCCCCAGTGCTGGGGTGCCTGGGGGTCAGCACCCGCCGAGGTCCCTCTCTGGGTCCCGCTCTCACTGCCCCCTGTCTTCTCCAGCTGACCGCAGCCGCCTGAGGGCTTCCTCGGGCGCCTGGAGCCCGCTCTACCTGGGAGTCAACACCCCCGTCCCAGGAGCAGCCCCCCACCAGAGACTGAAGGGGCAGGTTGAGAAGCCCACACCGCCCTGTCCTGGGCGAGAGGCTTGAGCTGCGTCCCCAGCATCTCCCCGGATGCCCCGTGGGACTGAGCCCCGGCCATCCACAGTGGTGACCTGTTCAGATGCAAACCCTGCAGCTCCTGCCTGGTCTCACATCCCCAGACCCCGACTGGTGTTTCCAGGGACCACCGCCCACATGACTCTTTGTCCGGGGTCTGCTCCCTAAGCAGCAGACTCAGGCAGCCCTGCTCAGAGAGGCGCCCCGGGCCACCCCGTCCCCTCGGCACAGCCCCCGTGTGCTTCTCTTTTCATCATACTCACTTTCTGAGGTCTTGTCTGGTCACTTACTGTTTATTGTTTGTCTCCCCACCGCCCACATCCGAGAATAAAATCTCTGAGAGAGGAGGCCCCTGGGCTAGCTAGCCACTGTCCTCCAGCACCTGGAACCAGCGGCGACTCCCAGAAGGTTGGATGATGCGTGGGGTGAAGGAGAAACGCACTGGTCCTGACCACCCAGGACCAACCCCAGCCTTGTGAATAACGGTTCACACCCGCTTAATATCGTGAATGCCCAGCACATGACAGAGGAGCTCTAAGGTCATTAGATGAACGGATGAGTCAGTGAACAAATGCAACCTGGCAGCTCACTGCTGAAACCCCAAACCTGCCCCAACTCAGACTCTCCAGAATGGGAAGCTCGCCTCGTTGCTGGTGCTGTCCTGGATCTCGTGTGGATGGCTCCGCCCGTGGGAGCTGAGGCTGCCCGGTTCCCATTTGACGGGTGGAGAAATCAGCTGCGAGGCAGTGGGGCCCCCACTACTCCGGAATCTCCATCTGGTCTCCATCCCAGCCTGGGCACCCCAGAGAAACCTCCACAGACCACGAGCCATTTGCTCCATCCCCTCCTGGCCCCAGGCGTGGCCAAGCCTTCCCTGTGCTGAAGGAGGTGGCATCCCGGGGAAGCTCTTCTAGCCCAGGGCCTGCCCTAACTCCTTCCACCAGCCTGGCCTTGGCGTGCTTTTCGCCTCTCTGATCCCCTTCCAAGGTGGTGTCGTCTCCTTGAGTTGGAAGAGAGGGTTTCTTCCACTGCATCTCCAGGCTGAGTGCAGAGCCCACTCAGGGAAAATGCACCATAAATGTTGGTGACATGAACGAGCCATTCCACCCCTGAAATGGTAAGATTTCAATAAAAGGTTGTACTGAGTTCTGACAGCCTGCAGGCCTCTCTGTGCACCGCCCGCCCAATCAGAGAGAGGCAAGTCCCCGGAAAGCTAAGATCAGGCTGCGAACAGGTGACGAAGAGCCAGCTTCCGAGGACGCTCGGCATCAGAGCCGACACCCGCACCTCAGGGCTGCTCCTGGAGAGAGCCCCTCACTGCCATACCAGCTGTCCACGGTCATCACCTGGCGCTGAAAAATGGAAAAACTCACGAGTGTGGCTTTCCTCGCCATCCACATAAAATTGGGGTGGGGGCATTCTCCCAGGAGAAAGATTCCTTGCCTCTAACCAAAAAGTGATTTAAAATATACTTCATCAGGCGGGCTTCCCTGGCGGCGCAGTGGTTGAGAGTCCGCCTGCCGATGCGGGGGACATGGGTTCGTGCCCCAGTCCGGGAAGATCCCATATGCTGCGGAGCGGCTGGGCCCGTGAGCCATGGCCGCTGAGCCTGCGTGTCCGGAGCCTGTGCTCCGCAACGGGAGAGGCCACAGCAGTGAGAGGCCCGCGTACCGCAAAAAATAAAAAATACTTCATCAGAATAGATTTTCTGTCTCCTTTCGTGCTCAGGCAAATAAATGCAATACTCTTGGCTATGGGGAAAACTGGGATGCCTGTTAGTGAACCTGGGACCCACCAGAGTCCCTCACTCTCTCCTGCTCCCACGTTTGCCAGCTGCAGAAGTACCTGATTCTGTAGCTCTACCTGGTGATTCCTGCTTTAGAGCCAGGACTCCCTCTGAGAGCTGAGACAACCCGTGTGTGGTCCCAGAGGGACTGGTTACTGATGTCAACTGATCAGGACTGTGGACCCAGAGGGAGGGCCCAGTGCCTGGCAGGGTCTTCGCATCCTCCCCCTGGAGCCCATCACACCTGGCACTCCTGTGAGGCCTCGGGCAGACGGAGCCCAGAAGGACAGAAAGATCAGGAGAAGCCCCAGGTACAGGCATCCCCCAGCCTGGCCCACAGCTCCTGAGGGTTGCAGGACTGCTCACACAGCGAAGGGAAGTAAATCCCTCTCCAAGGTAGAGGAGTCCATCTCGCATCCTTCACTTGTAAAGCAGCCCATCGTGAAATTCTCCCTAAAGGACACAGGCGACTATGAAAAAAGTTTCAGTTGGGTAAGTCAGGTCTAAACTTTGATCCTTCAGGTGGTCATTCTTTGAAGAAGAGATCTATGTGTTACCTTTTGGAATAAGTTAAAATGCACGGTGGAAAGGAACATCTGAGACCAGCTGCCATTCCCGTAGAAACAAAAAGGTGAGAGGTGGAACATGCCCATTGGGGTATGTGCACATCTGGAAGAACACACAAGAAGCTGGTAACTGCAGGGGCCTTTGAGTACAAAAGTAGGAAAAGGGGGTCAGGAGAAGTATGAGAATTGAATTTTCTGTGTGCTCCTTTGTACCATTTGGAATTTTTTCCACATGTGTGGGTTTTTTTTTAATTTTTAGGGAGTTTGTTTATTCATTCAACAAGCAATTTTGGCACGTACAGTGGGTATCAGGCATTAAGAGAATGAGATAAAGTGAAAGAACACAAGGCCCTGACTGATCCCCGCCCCCAGGGGCATACCGGCACTGGGGAGTGTGCAGTCGAGCCCCGTAACCTGTCATCCAGGCTGAGACCCTCTGACCAAGGGGGTTCCACCAACCGAACATCAAGTAAAGACAGCGGTGTGAAATGAGACTACCCTGGGCCACCAAGATATCTGGTTGACCCAGACAGGATAATGCCCACCCACAGCCAGAACCCAGGGCTGGAATAAAGGGGCGACGTAAGCACGGTGGGACGATGACAGCTGGATCAGGGCAGCTTCCTGGAGGAGGATCTGAAGGGTGGGGAGAACTTAGATGGTAGGTTCAAGGGGGAGACAGGCAGAATTCGGCCCCCAGGAAGATGCTACACCCCAATCCCCCAGACTGCGGATATGATGAGACATCACACCCGTGAACACACTACTGCCTGTCTCACAGTGGCTGCTACAACAAAACCCTGTGGACAGGGTGTCCTAAACGACAGGCGTTTATCTCTCCAGTTCTGGAGGCTGGAAGTCTGAAGTCAGGTGCCACAGGGTCAAGTTCTGCTGAGGGCTCTCTTCCCGGTTTGCAGGTGGTACCTTCCTGCTGTGTCCTCACATGGTGGAGAAAGGGAGCGCTCGTGTGAATTTGGGCAGAAGGGGGGCGTAATCATTTGGTCCACATAGCATTACCTTACGTGGCAAAAGGAACTCTGCAGGTGTAATTAAGGTTACTGATCAGTTGACATTAAGAGAGAAGATTATCCTGGATTACCTGGGTGGCCCAGTGTTATCACCCACATCCTTTAACCCAGAGGCAGAAAAGTTCAGAGAGATTTGAAGCCTGAGATGGACTCCTCGTGCCACTGCTGGCTTTGCAGATGGAGGGGCCCTGTGACCAGGAACGTGGGTGGCTTTCAGGAGCTGAGAGAACATCCCTGGCTGACAACCACGAGGAATTGAATGAGGCCACAACCCAGAGGAGCTGGATCAGATCCTTCCCGCAGGCCCCAGATGAGCGCCTAGCCTCACCAACACCTTCACTTCAGGCCTGCGAGATGAGACGGAAGCAGAGAAGCCAGTGGCCCCCTGCAGACACTGCGAGAGCCTCAACAGTGCTGACTGCAGCTGCAGAGCTGGTGGTGGTTTGTAGGAGGGCACTAGGCACTAACACAGGGTCGCTCCGTCAGGGTGAGAGTGAGGCCCATACCGCGGGAGCTGAGGTCACGTAGGCAGGTACCCATGGCACCCCGGCAAAGCAGGCCCCGCTGGAGAAAACGACAGCATAGTCTCGATGGCAGGGGTCTGCCAACACAGCCTGGGAGGCAAGGAGGCAGAGCACAGGGCAGGGCCTGGCCCGGCTGGAGGGCCCATCCCGGCCCCCGGACACCAAACTTGGCAGGAATAGGGCCCAGTGTGACCAAATAACCCAACTCCTCAAGAGAATCCAGAAATCCGATTTTTGTATAAAATATTCTCATTCAAACTTTAAAAACACTGTGCTGGCAAACCTTGTGCAGAACAAGAAACACAGAGACGTGTGTCCCGAACCAGATGTGACCTTCCGTGTAAGAGAAAAGGCAGAAAGGCCCCGAGCGAGGGCCTTTTCAGGAGGCAGTAGGGACCCCCCTCCCCTCACCCAGAAGAGAAGGAGAATCCACACACGTGGAAGACCCACCTCTCCCAGTGACCGTGCGGGGGACCCACTCCCAGCCCCCCAACAACCTGACGTTTTCAGGGCTACGGGCCCATTTCCAGATGAGGCCACTGAGGCCAGAGCGGTTCATTAATCCCCTGTGATTACATGGATGTGAGGTGGTGACGGGCTTGAAACTACGCTTCTGATTCCAAAATCTGGGTCCGTCTGGCTGCTCCACGTGGCATCCTGGCAACACGTGATTTTTCTCTTCTGATTGCACAGGGGTTTGCTGTGCGTTTCCCGAGGCCTGGACTCTCCTCCCCTCACTAGGAAACCAGCCCCCTCCTCATTCAAGGCTTGGCCCTCCTGTCCAGCTCCTACCACGGCAGGCGCCCCTCCTACATCCCAGTCGTTCGGGTTCTGTCCCCACGGCCCGCTTGTAGCTCAGTCTCTCAGCTTCCCAGCTCCGAATTCCTGAGGAAGGAACCTAACTGGTTTGAGTCATGTTTCTGTCCCAAGTGATGATGGGTCACAGGTCCCTTCCAGCCTGTGGTCAGACGCCAGTCCAGGCACGACCCTCTGTAACCCCTCCCGTCCTGACTCCCCTCCCCACCCCCTCCCCAGCTCCAAGCAACCCGGTCTTAGGGCCAATCCCCAGAGGTACGAGCAGGACCGCTCAGGGAACAGGCTCGGGCGAGCCATGTCCCTAAAAGCAGCCCCCAAACGCCTGCGCAGCCGTGCCTGACACTTCTAATACAGCTTGAACAGCGGGGCCTGGACCAGGTAAGGTAAGCGTGGATATCAACGGTATCTGATATCATCTGAAGCCTCTCAGATGCCCACCATGGCCCTGGGTGGGGGCGCTAGCAGCAACATCATACTGCTCACCCCCCCACACCTGCCGAGTGACCCAGGTGAGCCAAGAAACTAGGGGGTGTTCCACGTCCCACACCCAAACCGTCAGCGACTCCTGACCACAGCGCTAAGCGTCAACTCAACAAATGGTCTCTTCGCATCCCTCTGAGAGGATGAGATTTTGTCAGCAGTGAGCGCTCGCTCTGCATGGACACCTTAGGGAGCCTGTGCGGGGGCATCAGGTCAGTGAAAGTGGAAGACAGACACACGATGAGGTCAGATGACTCATACCCAGAGAAGCATTAAGTCTTCAATTCTCTTATAACAACTTCATTTTGCATGAAGGCAGGAGGCTTTTAAAACAGTGCTACTGAGTTATACTGACACATAATAAGCTGCCTACGTGTATATAAAGTGCACAGCTTGATGTCTGACCTACATATGCACCTGTGAAAACACCGCCACAATCAGGACATGTATCCATCACCCCCAAGTTTCCTCATAGCCATTTATAATACACCCCCAGCCCTACCCACTCCCCATCCATCCCTGTCTCCTGGCAACCACTGATCTTCTTTCTGCCACTACAGCTGGCATTTTCTACTATGTTATGTAAATAGAATCATATGGTACATACTTGGTTTTCTCTGGCTTCGTTCACTCGGCACAGTTCTGACATCCATTGTGTACTTGTGCCCACGTCAAAAACTCATTCCGTTTCACTGCTGAGCACTATTCCAGGATATGACAGACCATGATTTGTCCATATCCATTGGTGGACATTTGGTTTACTTACAGCTTGGGACAATCACAAATACAGCTGCTGTGAACATTCACGTACAAATTTTTGTACTTGGGAAAGTGTCTAGGAATGGAACAGCTGGATCGTTTGGTAGGCATGTGTTTGATCACAGCCATTTTCATGGAGCTCCCATGCAGGTTTCAGAGGGTCCACACTGTGTGTATTTAACCTACAAGATAAGGTACACGCTGGTCACATGGGAACCAATGATCCACACACTCACAAGGAGGCCACATCAGGCTGCAGCCGCTCCATTCCAGTCCTCCCAGTGTACGGAGAGGGTTCCCAGCAGGGAAAGTCTCCCAGCATGACCTCTGATTTTGTAAAATGCTCTGAGCGGGGCTTCCCTGGTAGCGCAGTGGTTGAGAGTCCGCCTGCTGATGCAGGGGACACGGGTTCGTGCCCCGGTCCGGGAAGATCCCACATACCGCACAGCGGCTGAGCCCGTGAGCCATGGCTGCTGAGCCTGCACGTCCAGAGCCTGTGCTCCGCAACGGGAGAGGCCACAGTGGTGAGAGGCCCGCGTACCGCAAAAAAAAAAAAAAAAAAAAAAAATGCTCTGCACACAAGCTCCTGACACTCCAGAGGTGGCCCCCAAGTGGGCTGTGTGATCTGCCTGCAGCAGATCTTTACATGATGGCAGCATCTTGTGGGTCTAGAGTAGAATAGCTATGATCAATACCGAGAGCTATGCATGAACGGCAGGAGGGGTTCTGCAAGGGTGGTCCCACCAGCATCACCTGGGGATGCGCATCTCCCCAGTCCAGACCTACAGAGTTGAAACTCTGAGGGGGGGTCCAGCAATCTGGGCTTCCAGGCAACCTGATGCATGTTCTGGCTTAAACACAAATAGCCCAGAACATCATTCAAGCCCTTTGACTCTCCTGGAATTAAATCCGTCAGAAGTCACACTACGCCGAGAGTGCAACTTCTCGATGGCCTCACTCCATCCACACAGCTCTGGAACCCACCCTCTTAGAACGCTGCCACCCGCGTTAAGGTCTCCTCGAAGAACCAAGCTACCGACTGGAATGCAGACCTGCACAGTGGTGGTTACCACTTCTTTCCCAAAGCACCAGACTCAAAACAACACAACAGTCCCAGGAACTCAATCACTGGAGCATTTAAATCCAACCGTCAAAACCACCCATTTCTCTACCTGGGGCTTTCACCCTAGCATATTATGACATAAATGAACCTAAGAAAAGAAAAAGACAAAGATTTTAGGTGATACACTCCAACACTCTTTACTGCTTAGAACCCTCGCTCCAAATGTACACATCAGCAGAAAAATTCATTAAACTTGAATAGGAAGAATTGGAGAAAAAATATGGAATACTTTTTGTTTTAATCTTCAGCTGAAGCATGATTTCCGCTCAACATTATAATCGGAGGGAAGTGCTGGTCATTTCCTTGGTATTTTTGCAGGCTCAGTACTTAGCCCAGTCTTTGAAAACCCTCTCCAGCTTCTGGCCAAGCAGAACTTTGCCGCTCACTTTGAACTTGCCAGCAAGGAAAGCCTTCTGAGGGTTCATTTTGCCGAAAACCAGCTCCATAAAGACAGGCTCCGGGATTGTGAAGACAGTGTCCGCTGGGAGCCTGGCGGGTCCTGGATACATGTTCCCAGAGCCATTCTTCAGATCAATGGTCCACTTCAGAATGGTCTTCCCATCCTTGGTGATGTCCAGCTGAAAGATGGCATTGACTTTCTTTACCAGCTGGGCCCCCACTTCTTTGATGTGATGACTGATGTCCTCAAACACAGGGAAGCTCTGGAACTCTGACAGCACTACAGGGTGTGGCACAGTGAGTTCCTGAGCTGGACCCAGTTCCTTGAGCTGGCTTGCCGGAGGCCCATCCCCTGCTTTGATCTTGAGTTGACGGTCGATTCTCTTCCACATCTTACTGTGCTGGTCCTCTTGACCTTGCCAACTGGTTTGTGAGCAGCTGTAGCCAGATTAATATCCACAAGTTCATATTGTGACATAAAAGGAGCGGCCAAGTGGGGAATGAGACTGGTTTGTGTGCCGCAGTCTTATTGGCCAAACAGATGCTAAAATGTGACATGGGGTGAGGGCTCAGACAGGTCATTGTGAGGCAGATCCACACCACCACCCCCCAAACCACAAGGTCCCACAAGCCCAGCCCAGAGAGGTCTGGACCCCATGTTGGGAATAAGAGAAACTGGCCCTAGAAGGTGCTTTGGTGACATGAGCTCTGTCTTTTCAACACTTTTTTTTTATTTAATAAATTTTTTTTATTTATTTATTTATTATTTATTTATTTTTGGCTTCATTGGGTCTTCGTTGCTGCCCACGGGCTTCTACTCTTTGTTGCAGTGCGTGGGCTTCTCACTTCGGTGGCTTCTCTTGTTGCGGAGCATGGGCTCTAAGCGCACGGGCTTCAGTAGTTGTGGCAGGCGAGCTCAGCAGTTATGGCTCGCAGGCTCAGTAGTTGTGGTGCACGGGCTTAGTCGCTCTGTGGCATGTGGAATCTTCCTGGACCAGGGCTCAAACCCGTGTCCCCTGCATTGGCAGGCAGATTCATAACCACTGCACCACCAGGGAAGTCCTCACCTCTGTCTTTTCTCTCAACTGAGAGAGCAGTTATTCTGATTCCTTCAAAAGTAGATGATCCTTAAGGCACGCTTCGCCTACCCAGGGGTGGAGTGGGAAATGCTGTTAGAACAAAACAGCTGTTTGGAGGAGGAATCAGCACCAGGGCCTGCATCAGGAAGCTTCCAGAAGCACAGTGAAAAGGAAAAATAAGAAACAAATATCCCTAATATCAGCAGAAGAAGCTGCTGGTCTCACATGATGACCGCACACACTAACAGCCCTCACTGAGCTGGCACTGTTCTAAGCACTGTACGTGTATTAACACACTTAATCCTCCTTATAATCCTCTGAGGTGGGTACTAAGTTTAATCCTCCTTTTACAGATGAGGAAACGGAGGCAAGGAGAAATGAAGTGACTTTCCAAAGTCACACAACCAGTCAGTAGGGCACCCAGGTTTAAACAGAAGTAGAATGACTCCAGAACCCACTTTTTGTCTGCCTGATGTTTTCTAACGATTAGGTTGGGGGGCGTGGGCAGGAACACCACAGAAGTGACCTTGTGCCTTCTCAGTGCATCGCATCAGGGGGCACATGGTGCCAATGTGTCCCACCTCTGGTGATGCTGATGACGCTGACCTTGATCCCTTGGTTAAGGTGGTGTCCACTGGGTCTCTCTCTGCAGAGTTACTGCTTCTCCCTTTGTAATGAATAAGTATTTTGCAGGAAGATACTTTGAGACTTTGCACATATCCTGTTTCATATCATACTCCAGCCTACTTCTGCTTGCATCCATCTGTGGCCCATCAGTGTGATGTGTGCTAAGTGGTCATTTTCTATGCCCATCACTCCCTTTATTTTTTTTTAATGTATATTTTTGGCTGCATTGGGTCTTCGTGGCTGCACGCGGGCTTTCTCTAGTTGCAGCGAGCAGGGGCTACTCTTTGTTGAGGTGCGCGGGCTTCTCACTGCGGTGGCTTCTCTCGCTGTGGAGCACGGGCTCTAGGCGCGTGGGCTTCAGTAGTTCTGGCAAGTGGGCTCAGTAGTTGTGGTTCGCGGGTTCTAGAGCGTCAGGCTCGGTAGTTTTGGTGCACGGGCTTAGTTGCTCCGCGGCATGAGGGATCTTCCCGGCCCAGGGATCGAACCCGTGTCCCCTGCATTGGCAGGCGGATTCTTAACCACTGCACCACCAGGGAAGTGCTGTTAGGGTTTTTAAAACTCAAACTGGTTCTCTCCGCTGCCCTCTCTCCCTTGCAAGCCTCACTCTGCCTGGCAGAAGGGGTGCTCCCTCTGTCAGTATACATAAACAAAGACTCCACTTTAATGCTTAGCTTTGTGATCTGTAACAAAGAGAATATTTAACGTTGCAGGTGTCAAAACAGACTAGCTTGAGTTGATAACCTAGACAATAATAACTCATTTTTCCCAGAGGGTACAGAGTGAGAGGCTGTCAGAATCAAATAGTCAGTAGAAACTAGAAGTTTAGACCAAAGAGATTCTGTAAATAAGAAAGTTGAACACAAGCATTGAGACCAGCACCGCCCCAAAGAATTTTCTGAGATAATGAAAATGTTCACGGTCTGGGTTGTTCAAAGCGGTAGCTGTCGAGACTCACATATGGCTAGTACGACTGAGGAGCTGAGTTAAGTTTACTTAGCTCTAATTAATTTAAATTTAGGTAGTCACATGCAATTACCCATCAGCATCCTGGGAAGCAACCCCAGCATCATCCTAACCGTTGTAAAGAAGTTACATGGTCACCTAGGGGATGCTGCTCCATCTTTAACCACTGAATTACACCAAACTCATACGAAAATCCCTTCCCAAACCCCCAATAACTCACTTGAGACTGTTACCTATATGGAACAGAGACCAGCTCCCATTGGTGGGATCTGGTTCAGGTGGGCGCCCCATTTTTGGACAAGGCTAAAGGCCTAAAGACGCACATACGTACTTAAAATGGTCCAGTAACATTTATCTTTAAATAGGCCACAAGCATGTCTAAGTGGGTGATTATTGGGTAACTTCTGAGTGAAAGTGTATAAGGTACGACTGCCTGTAAAGCCAACATATGTAACTCCTTCCAACATCCCATTCAGCTGTCCCTGATGGATAAAAGGTGTCTTCGTTATCAATTGCTGTGATAACGCTGCAGAACCACCCCCAAACTCAATGGCTTAAAACGATAAGCATTTATTGAGCTCATGATTTAATGGACCAGCAATTTAGGATGGGTTCAGAGCTGTAGAGAAAGCATCAACTTTCTCTGAGACTACCTAAATAATCGTGAACAGAGTGTTGGTGGAAATATGGGCGGTAAAGGCCATTCTAATGAGGTCTCAGACAGAAATGAGGAACACATTATTGGAAACCAGAGGAAGGACCATCCTTGTTATAAAATGGCAAAGAACTTGGCTGAACTGTGGCCATGTTCTAGTGTTCTATGGAAGGTAGAACTTGCCAGTAGTGAAATTGGATATTTAGCTGACGTGATCTCTAAGCACAGTGTGGAAGGTGAGGCTTGGCTCCTGCTGACTGACTGTAGCAAAATGTGAGAAGGCAGGAACGACTTCAAGACAGAATTGATAAGCAAAAAGGAAGCAGAGCTCAAAGATTTGGCTAAGAAAAGCAAGGGAAGGGTGATCCTAAAGGCAATTCAGAGACCAAGGCTGCCTCCTTGGTTTCAAAAAGGGGGTGAATGCCTTGTTTTCAACAGGCCAGATGGCATCTGCCCAAAGTAGTGGGGGTGGGATCGTCTAGCACAGCCCTGGGGGTGAGATCCCTGCCTCTGAGAGCTATGGAGACAGCACCTCTGCCCCAGCGGATCTGGGACTATTACCCAGTCAACCTGAAGGGCAGAGCATGGAGCCCTAAGATCCCATAGTTTGCCATGCCACGTTTTGGATTTGCTTGGGACCCATACCCCCTTCCTTCTTCCCCCTATTTCTCACTTTTGCAATGAAAGTGTCTATCCTATGCCGGTTCCATTGTTGTTTTGGAAACACATAACTTGTTTGGCTTGACAGGTTCACAGCTGGTGAGGGATTCTGCCTCAGAATGAACCATATCTTGAGAATCACTCATATCTGATTTAGATGATATTTAGATATAATTTCGACTTTAGACTTTAGAGTTGATGCTGGAACAAGTTAAGATTTGGAGGGGTCGGGGAATGGAATGAATGCATTTTACATGCAAAAAGAACATGAATTTTGGGGGATCAGGGGCAGAATGTTATGGGTTAAATGTTTGTACAACCCCCAAATTCACATGCTAAAACCCTAACCTCACGATGTGATGGTCCTAGGAAGTGGGAGGTAATTAGGATTGGATGAGGTCATGAGGGTGGGGCCCTCATGAGTGTGATTAGTGCCCTGAGTCACAGGAGACCTTGCTTCCCCTCTCTGCTCTCTAACATGAGGATACAATGAGACGTCCACAGCCTGCAACATGTAATGGGGCTCTCCCAAGAGGCTGGCACCCTGATCTGGGACTTCCAGCCTCCAGAACTGTGAGAAGTAAATTTCTGTTGTTTATAAGCTATCCAGTCCATGGTATTTTTATTATAGCAGCCCAAGCTAAGACAGGTGTAGACAGAGGAAAGGGCAAAGATCAATAATGATATTAATAAACTACACCCACAGGAAGACAGTGCCAAGCCCTGGAAGCCTTTCTTTCTGGAAAAAAAGTCACTGAACTACACCAAACTCATGCACAAATATATTTTTAAAGTCCCAGTAACTTAGACTTTTAAATATATAGAACAGAGATCACCCCTTTCTTACACTCCCAAAAGGCATCACTGGCCAATGTAAGGGCTTCTTATTTTAAGACACAGCTAAAGGCCCAAAGACAGGCAAATACTTAAAATAAAACAGTTATACTTATCTTTCCATATGCCATATGTATGTCCAAGTGGTAACTTTTTTTTAATTAGATAAAATGTGTAAGTTATGCCTGCCCATAAATTAATAAAACTGATTTGAACAAACAAAAACACAAAGTTTCTACGAAAAGCAGTGCACTTTTCCAATGATGTTGACATTATTCAGAACATTTTTCAGAATACCTCTTTTATAAACACTGTCAGAAACAAAAGGCGTGTTCTTTTACTGTCCTACACCATCTAGAATGCTTTCAGCTACAAGCACCAAAACCAGCCACAACTCAACGGGCTTCAACAGTAAAGGGAATTATCTCCCATTAAAGAAGTCCTAAGGCAGGGCTAGAGGGATGGACCACCAGGCAGGCTCAGGACCGGGGTTTCCCAGGACACAGGACCCTCAGTGCTAAATCCGGCAAGTCCCAGGCAAGCGGGAGGCGTTGGCTATTCCAGGGTTGGTTCCTTGAGCAGCTCAATGAGTCTTCAAGGACCCAGGGTCCTTCCTTCCATCATCCTGCTGCACGTTCTTCTAAGGCCAGTGACCCTTGTGGTGGCAACACTTTGGGGCTACATTCAGTAGAACAACAAAGAGAGCCATTTTCTCCTACACTTCTCTCTTTACCAGAAGGGCATATTCTCCCCACGTCCTTTGGCAACTTTGCCCCCATCTCACTGGCTAGGACGGTGTTCCTTACACTTACCAGGATCAGCTTAGGTCTGTGGCTAGAAAATGTCACCTGCCAGATCAGTAAACCAAGGATGTCGTGGCCATCAAGCCCTCAGCCACTACAGCCAACTCTGACGGTGCACCCTGAAGGGATTCAGGATGGAGAAAAGCAGGATAACCACCCTAGAGAGCTGAGGTGCATATCAAAGGAATGATCTCAGGATCTGCCCATACAAAGGAAAGCAACTAAATTCCTTAACTTGAGGTGTCAGGTTTTCTTTAATGAACAGTAACCTTTTGATGTTCCACTACCTAGTTTTATTGGGGTTTTTTGTTGTTGTTGCAAAACTCCTATATATGCTGGCTGCTCCCTCACCTCTTCAGAACAGTCCCCAGAGCCATCTGAGAGGCTATCTTCCAGGCTTAAGTCCTCAGTTTTGTCCACCAGATAAAACATAATCCTCGCTTTTAGGTTGTGCATGTTTTTTCAGTGGACAGGTTCACCAAGTCACCTTTGAGGCAGGACTCAATCAGCTTTCCCTAACCTCCTGGCTGCGTGGAGGAGCGTGGAACCCAATCGGCGCGTTGGGAAGGAAAAGGGAGAACCAAGAGTGAACACTGCGCATCCTCTGAGGAGGGTGTCTCCACTCAGGAGACCACCGAGGGGCAGGGGTAAGAATGGCACAGATCACGGACCTGTTACAGGGATGTGACCTTCCCCACGTTGGGTAGGGAGCTGGCTACACTGGGGCCGAGTCTGAGGGCTGCGCGGCGGCAGCCCGTCCCAGACACTGGGGAAGTGGTCAGCGGCAGAGGAAGCCCTTGCCCACCAGGCAAGCCAGCCGGACTCGGGATGCTCCCTCGAGCTCAACGGCACCCGACCCGCGCCCACCTTTTTCCAGTAGAAAGACACACATGTTGCATCACTTTTGTCTCCCAAGGCTCCCACGAGGTCAGTGCCCACGCTAACCCCGGAAGTCTGCAGGGAGGGGAATTCTGGGAAATGTAGTTCCAGCTGCGCTAATTTGTCCAAGAGCAAAGCCGGAACCGTGCAGTGTGCTTTGATTTTTAGAAACAGCCTAGTTAAAATCTCAAGCTAAGCCTAAGGGATAAAGTGGTCCAATAAGCTGAGCACTGGCATTTAGTTATTGTGGAGGAAATGCCGCTTTATTCTTATTTTCTTTCCTTTTTCCCCACTCACTGTTACGGATTGTGGTCACCCCACCAGAGCAGAGGAAAGAAAAAAGATAACTCCCACTAATGCACAGCTTGGACTGGATGTGAGACCTGTGAAGGGTAAACTGCTGACGACCCCCTGGAAAAAAGTCAGATGCAATTAATCGTAAGAGCTGGGTCAGCCCCTAAGTTTTCCTGAACTCAGTAAGTCAAAAACACTGTGCCTATGGGACAAATCTTCGTAAATTCTCTCGGCAGTTTTGAAAGATTTATCAATGCTAAACTGGGAGGGGGCGGTGAAAACCAAAGAACAAGATCTCTGACAGACAAGCATGAGTGATGCCTGTTTTGGAAGGATGTTTTGTACAAGTCTTTAACAGTGGTTACCACAACTGTATACACGTAACAGAAGCCCAAATGTAAAGAGAGTCTGCAAAGATCTTGTAATTATTCATTTAAAAATGAGGACCTGATTGGGACATCCCTGGTGGTCCAATGGTTAGGAATCCGCCTTCCAATGCAAGAGACATGGGTTTGATCCCTTGTCAGGGAAATAAGATCCCACATGCCATGGGGCAACTAAGCCTGCACGCTGCAACTACTGAGCACATACACTCTGGAGTCCACACCACAACTAGAGAGAAGCCTGTGCAACGCAACGAAGATCCCACATGCCACAACTAAGACATGACACAGCCAAAAACTAAAATAAATAAATATTTTTAAAAAACAAATGAGGACCTGGGACTTCCCTGGTGGTCCAGTGGGTAAGACTCCACACTTCCAATGCAGGGGTCCAGATTCGATCCCTGGTCAGGGAACTAGATCCCACATGCATGCTGCAACTAAGAGTTCACGTGCTGCAACTAAGAGTCCACATGCTGCAACTAAGAAGTCCACATGCAGCAGCTAAAAAGTCCATATGCTGCAACTAACAGTCCTCAGGCCACAACTAAAGATCCCACACATGGCAAGGAAGATCTCACGTGCTCAACTAAGACCCGGAGCAGCCTAAATAAATAAACATTTTTTTAAAAAAAATGAGGACCTTTACTGATAGACACAACAGGAATGAATACAAAAGATGTTATGCCAGTACCTCCCATCAGGAAGCTTGCACAAACCCCTTAGATAGCCTCATCCACCAGAGGGCAGACAGCAGAAGCAAGAAGAACTACAATCCTGCAGCCTGTGGAACAAAAACCACATTCACAGAAAGATAGACAAAATGAAAAGGCAGAGGACTATGTACCAGATGAAGGAACAAGATAAACCCCCAGAAAAATAACTAAATGGAGATAGGCAACCTTCCAGAAAAAGAATTCAGAATACTGATAGTGAGGATGATCTAGGACCTCGGGAAAAAGAATTGAGGCAAAGATTGAGAAGATGCAAGAAATGTCTAACAAAGACCTAGAAGAATTAAAGAACAAACACCTAGGAGAATTAAAGAACCAACAAACATAGATGAACAATATAATAACTGAAATGAAAAATACACTACAAGGAATCAATAGCAGAATAACTGAGGCAGAAGAACGGATAAGTGACCTGGAAGACAGAATGGTGGAATTCACTGCCGTGGAACAGAATAAAGAAAAAAGAATGAAAAGAAATGAAGACAGCCTAAGAGACCTCTGGGACAACATTAAACGCACCAACATTTGTATTACAGGGGTCCCAGAAGGAGAAGAGAGAGAGAAAGGACCCGAGAAAATGTTTGAAGAGATTATAGTCGAAAATTTCCCTAACGTGGGAAAGGAACTAGCCACCCAAGTCCAGGAAGTGCAGGGAGTCTCAGGCAGGATAGACCCAAAAAGAAACACGCCAAGACACATAGTAATCAAATTGACAAAAATTAAAGACAAAGAAAAATTATTAAAAGCAACAAGGGAAAAATGAAAAATAACATACAAGGGAACTCCAATAAGGCTAACAACTGATTTCTCAGCAGAAACTCTACAAGCCAGAAGGGAGTGGCCCAATATACCTAAAATGATAAAAGGGAGGAACCTACAACCAAGTTTCCTCTACCTGGCAAGGATCTCATTCAAATTCAATGGAGAAATCAAAAGCTTTACAGACAAGCAAAAGCTAAGAGAATTCAGCACCACCAAACCAGCTCTACAACAAATGCTAAAGGAACTTCTCTAAGTGGGAAACACAAGAGAAGAAAAGGACCTACAAAAACAAACCCAAAACAATTAAGAAAATGGTCATAGGAACATACATATCGATAATTACCTTAAATGTGAATGGATCATATGCTCCAACCAAAAGACACAGGCTCACTGAATGGATACAAAAACAAGACCCATATATATGCTGTCTATAAGAGACCCACTTCAGACCTAGGGACACATACAGACTGAAAGTGAGGGGATGGAAAAAGATATTCCATGCAAATGGAAATCAAAAGAAAGCTGGAATAGCAATACTCATATAGATAAAATAGACTTTAAAATAAAGAATGTTACAAGAGACAAGGAAGGACTCTATATAATGATCAAGGGATCAATCCAAGAAGATATAACAATTATAAATGTAGACGGGGCTTCCCTGGTGGTGCAGTGGTTAAGAATCTGCCTGCCAATGCAGGGGACATGGGTTCGAGCCCTGGTCCGGGAACATCCCACATGCCGCAGAGCAACTAAGCCCATGTGCCACAACTACTGAAGCCTGTGAGCCACAACTTCTGAACCCGCGAGCCACAACTACTGAAGCCCACGTGCCTATAGCCCGTGCTCTGCAACAAGAGAAGCCGCCATAATGAGAAGCCTGTGCACCGCAAAAAAGAGTAGCCCCTGCTCGCCGCAACTAGAGAAAGCCTGCACACAGCAACAAAGATGCAACACAGCCCAAAATTAATTAATTGATTGATTAATTGATTAATTAAAATATGTATATATATATATATATATATATGCACCCAACACAGGGGCACCTCAATACATAAGGCAAATGCTAACAGCTATAAAATAGGAAATCGACAGTAACACAATAATAGTGGGGGACTTTAACACCTCACTTACACTAATGGACAGATCATCCAGACAGAAAATTAATAAGGAAACACAAGCTTTAAATGACACAATAGACCAGATAGATTTAATTGATGTTTATAGGACATTCCATCCGAAAACAGCAGATTACACTTTCTTCTCAAGTGCACATGGAACATTCTCTAGGATAGATCACATCTTGGGTCACAAATCAAGCCTCAGTAAATTTAAGAAAACTGAAATCATATCAAGCTTCTTTTCTGACCACATGCTATGAGATTAGAAATAAATTATATGGAAAAAAACACACAAAACACAAACACATGGAGGCTAAACAATATGTTACTAAATAACCAAGAGATCACTGAAGAAATCAAAGAGGAAATCAAAAAATGCCTAGAAACAAATGACAATGAAAATACGACGATCCAAAATCTATGGGTTGCAGCAAAAGCAGTTCTAAGAGGGAAGTTTATAGTAATACAATCCTACCTCAAGAAACAAGAAAAATTTCAAATAAACAATCTAACCTTACACCTAAAGGAACTAGAGAAAGAAGAACAAACAAAACCCAAAGTTAGCAGAAGGAAAGAAATCATAAAGATCAGAGCAGAAATAAATGAAATAGAAACAAAGAAAACAATAGCAAAGATCAATAAAACTAAAAGCTGGTTCTTTAAGAAGATAAACAAAATTGATAAACCTTTAGCCAAACTCATCAAGAAAAAGAGAGAGAGGACTCAAATCAATAAAATTAGAAATGAAAAAGGAGAAGTTACAATGGACACCGTAGAAATACAAAGCATCCTAAGAGACTACTACAAGCAACTCTATGCCAATAAAATGGAAAACCTGGAAGAAATGGACAAATTCTTAGAAAGGTATAAGCTTCCAAGACTGAACCAGGAAGAAACAGAAAATATAAACCAACCAATCACAAGTAATGAAATTGAAACTGTGATTAAAAATCTTCCAACAAACAAAAGTCCAGGACCAGATGGCTTCACAGGTGAATTCTATCAAACACTCAGAAAAAAGCTAACACCCATCCTTCTCAAACTCTTCCCAAAAATTGCAGAGGAAGGAACACTCCCAAACTCATTCTACAAGGTCACCATCACCCTGATACCAAAACCAGACACAGATACTACAAAAAAAGAAAATTACGGGCCAATATCATTGATGAATATAGATGCAAAAATCCTCAAAAAAAAAGTTATGCCAAAAGGCTACATAGTATATATAATTCCATTTATATGAAGTTCTAAAACTGGCAAAACTAATCTATAATGGAAAAAAAATCAAAATAGTCTTTCCGCTGAGGCGTGAGGATGAGATTAACTAGAAAGGGGCATGAAGAGCCTTTCAGGGATGACAGGTATATACATCTGTCAAAATTCTCTATGGCGTAAAGTGTACTGATACCTGCAACTTGTTTTGAAATGCATTAAAAAATAAGATGGACTGATGGATGGATAGATAGACATGTAACAAAACAAATACAGCAAAATGTTAATTGTAGAATCTAGGTGGTGGGTATATGAGTGTTCATGATTCAGCCCAGTATTGAACTGTAGATAGATGCTAACATACTGACCAGTGAAGAAATGGGAAAAAAACTGTTAGAAAAGAATTCATAAAAGTTACGGTCAATTAAAAAGAAGATATCCACAGGCAGGCCAGACGTTCAGAACACACAGTGTGGTTCATGCTATTCCTTTTTAAATATATGAAATACAATCACCCTGTTGAATTCAGTTCCTCTCACAGTTAGTAGGTGCTCGTTATGTGATGAGTCCAAGCTGAACACTGGCAAATTTTATCCACAGCACACGAAGAATCTCTCTCTACCTATTCTCCATTCATCAGCCCCGTATCAGTCAGCTCTAACATAATGTGCTGCATAACAAACACCACAGAGCTCAGAGGCTCACAGCAATAAGCAATTATTTCTTGCTTACATGGTTGCAGAGAGGCTAGGGATTGGCTAATGTAGGTGGGGTGCTCCACTGGGCTAGGCTGCAGGCCCTGAGTGTCTCTCACTCTTCTTGACCAGCAGGCTCCTGGGGGCAGGTTCTTCTCATGAGGAAGACCACAACACAAGAAGGCAAGACCTCCTGCACAAGTACACGCCAAGACTTTGCTCACATTTCTGCTAAAATCCCATTAGCCAAAGCAAGTAACACAACCAATCCAAATAATCACAGGCCCCCCCCATTCACCCAGATCTGGAAATGGAGGATTCACCTCCAGCTCTTTATTTATCACTGCAAGGGATTCTGGGGCTGCTTCGGTGCCAGTGTCTCTGTCTGCTTCAGTGGCCTCTCCACGTCTTCCACTGTGAAGGAAAAACAAATCTCGAGTATGTAACTACACCAGTTCAACTGAACTGTTCTATTTTGCCTCCAGCTTCCCTCAAAGTAGAACCCCAAGGGGACAATTACAAACATTGGGCCAAGAGAAGGAATACAGGGCACTTGTTTTTCTGCTGTAGGAGAAGTCAATTAGAGTTTCCAATTTCCACTGTTAAATGTCACCCTTTTACAACATCCTGGAGGAGAGCTGGCAGTCCTGTCGTTAGGGAGAAAGAACTCTTTCAAGGAAAGGCTTATTGTCTAAAGAGACACAGAAGGGTCCAGAGATTAAAGGACCCTCTCAGGCTGTCTGAATTTCCCAGGGCTCTCGGTTTCTATTTTGAGCTGAACATTTGGCTACCCTGTAGCCTCCAGTGAGCCTTTTTAGCCTCCCTGCACCACTTTTGTACTGTTTGCAAAAAGAGATCATAAACCTTGCTGCCAGGTAATGCATATAAAGTGCCCCGAGGAGCTCGGAGGGGAGGTAGGCTTCTCGAAGGGAAAGCTGTCAGCATGTTCTCTCCTGATGTCCGGATATTTTCAGTGTCTGGTACCCCTCATTAGAGCATCTGGTCCTTCCTCTGAGAAGTCAGACGAAAGCCAGAATAAATGGAGCAGAGAGGCTTCCTTCTCTCGCCTCTGCTGCAAAGGGGATGCATCAAATTGAGTGATGAACAATCACTCTTCTTCACTTGCTAACACTCTGTGCCCTGTTTTCAAATTAAGGAGCATGTTGTTGGCATGCCCGAAAGGTTAAACGCTCCCACTTCGTTGCTGCAGCCACTAATTGGTGCTTTATCACAGTTTCTGTGCGGGGAACTTCCTGTCCTCAAAACCCTTCCTCCAAAGAGCTGGGTGAGACTTTGAGAGCATCTCACATTTCTAACATTAGATTATAAATCACTCTTCTGCTTGCAGGGTGGTGTTGCCCCTAAAAAGACCCCATCTGTTAATTGTCTGCAACTTATTCTGAAAGGCACCAAAAAATAAGAAGGGTTGGTGCATTTTTAATTTTTAAAAAATTATTAAAAAAAATTTTTCCCCTTTTCAATTATAGGGGGATTCATTTTCTCCCTCTCTTGGTATTTAACCCTTATTTATAGAACAGGAACTTTGGACTTTTCCAAAGTATTAGGAGGCAAGGAGGTGGCAGCTGGAACTCTCATAATGCCACCAGCGGCAGCGCCAAACGGTTCCACTCTGGAAAAGAGGTTTCAGTATCTAAAATGGTTAGGTATTTTTGTTGGATATATCTGTACAAGTGGAATTGCTGGGCCCCAGACGATATTTCTAGGGATATAGCAACCAGAAATACCTGCATTTTGTTTTCAAAAAAGACACATATTACAATGTGTTGCCAAATCTGGCAACCACCCATACGCTCATCAACAGAAGAATGGATAAATTACAGGGTATCCACAAAGTAGGATACTAAACAGCAATGGGGATTAACAATCTACATCTATACACAACATAGTGAAACTCACAATCATAATTTTGAACAAAAGAAGCCAGACATCCCCCCTGCCAAAAAGGAGTTCATACAGCTTCCAGAGGGCTGGTAATTTTCTAATTCTTGATCTGGGCGTTTTACATGAGTGTCTTTCATTTGGGAAAATGTACTGAGCCATACATTTATGATGTGTGCTCTTCTCTACAGGTATATTATGCTTCAATGAGAGGTTTTAAATATTTATGCACACAGAAAAATTGCCCGAAAATCAGAACAGAAAGTATTGGAGGAAAGTGTCCACCTAATCTTCCACTCTCCCTCCCCACTCCTACCTGTGGGAAAAGCAGGGCCACGGCTGACTGGCGGTGAGGAGGGAGCAGGAACCAGAGCTACACAGATCCCGGGTGGCCCATTTTCCCCAGGATCCCAAGCGCCGCTCTGATCCCTCTGTCTTGACTGCCGTGACTTGAAACGTGAGAGGCAACAATTCTTTTGCCTGGCCAAACCAGTGGACCTGCTCTGCAGACCCAGGTACCACTGCTCATGGGCAACCCAAGTCCAGAAGGGAAGAAGCAGGAAGCCCTGTCTGGCTGTCGCCCAAACCACATTCTCTGGTCCAGGGCTGCCAGCAACAGAGGTGCTACTTTGACCTCCAATTCCCATTGCTTGCATCAATTTCTCAACTGATTCCAAAGATGGAAGGGGAAGACGCATGATTTATTATCACCCCCTAAACTCAACAACGTTTTTCTCAGTAGTTAAGAAATGAAGACAAGAATTAATGTATTGTTCTTCTTTTATGGAGCATTAAGACCAGAGGCTGTGAGTTCCTAATGGATCCGAGGAGATGATGCCTACCCCTTTGGAACAAAACCAACTGGGTAATTAGAAAAGAAGAATGAGATTATCTAATCTCCTTCCTGTAATATTTCCCTGTATTAACAAGAAACTGCTTCTCTGGGTGACTCCTGAAATGGAGATTTAGAGGTTTCGAATGTAGTGTCAGAGGTTATCCCACTGCTGAGTTAGATGTCCCAGGCACCAACTGCCATAGATGGAGGAAACGGGGTCACAGCAGTTTTCAGCTCCTCCCATCAAGAAGTGAAGTCCATCTCTCCATCCCTGCAGTCTGGGTCTGGCCAAGTGACTTGCTTTAGACAGTGGGATGTAGCGACTGTAAGACAAACAGGAGCTTGGAAAGTGCCGCACGATTGGGCGTGCCCTCTTGTTACTAGAACCATTCCACCACCATGTGAGGAAGCCTGGGCTAGCCTGCCCGAGGATAGGAGACTGCACGGATTGAGGCCCCAGCCATGGTGGCCAAGGCCCCAGAAATACACGTGAGATGCCTAGACCACCCAGCCCCAGCTGAGCAGCCCATGTGAGAAGAGCCGCCTAGACAACCCACAGAACCATGAGAAATGAACAATATGTGTTACCACTTCACACCTACTGGAAGAGCCAAAATCCATAACGCGGACAACACCAAGTGCTAGCAAGGATGTGGAGAAACAGGCAGGCACTCTCATTCATCGCTGGTGAGAACGGGAAATGATACAGCTACTTTGGAAGACAGTCTGGCTGTTTCTCACCAAACTAAACATACTCTTACCGTATGATCCAGCTATTGGTGGTATTTACTCAAATGAGCAGAAAACTACGTCCACACAAAAACCTGCACTTGGATATTTATAGCAGCCTTATTCATGATTGCCACAACTTGTAGCAACCAAGATGTCCTTCAGTAGGTTAAAACATAGACTGTGGTACATCCAGACAATGGAATATTACTCAGCACTAAAAAGAAATGATCTGTCAAGCCATGGAAAGACATGGAGGAATCTTAAATGCATATTAGTAAGTGAAAGAAGCCAATCTGAAAAGGCCACATACTTTATAGTTCCAGCTATATGACATTCTAGAAAAGGCAAAATAATGGAGACAGTGAAAAAGATCAGTAGTTGTCAGGGCTCGGGCGTAGTGGGGACTGAACAGCTGGAGCACAGAGGATTTTAGGGCAGTGAAACTGTTCTGTATGATACTATAATAGTGGATACATGTCATCAATTTGTCAGAACCCATTGGATGTACAACACCAAGAGTGAACCCTAATGTAAACTGTAGACTCTGGGTGACAATGATGTCTCAATGCAGGTTCACTGATTTTAACAAATGTACCATCTTGGTGGGGAGTATTGATGCTGGGGGAGACTATGCAGGTGTTGGAGCAGGAGTATATGGGAACTCTCTGCACTTTCTACTCAATTTTGCTACGAACCCAAAACTGCTCTAAAAAATAAAGTCAGTTAGGGCTTCCCTGGTGGCACAGTGGTTGAGAGTCCGCCTGCCCATGCAGGGGACACGGGTTCGTGCCCCGGTCCGGGAGGATCCCACACGCCGCGGAGCGGCTGGGCCCGTGAGCCATGGCCGCTGAGCCTGCGCGTCCGGAGCCTGTGCTCCGCAGCGGGAGAGGCCACAACAGTGAGAGGCCCGCGTACCGCAATAAATAAAAAAAAATAATAATAAAGTCAATTAAAAATAACATGTGCTATTCTAAGCCACTAAGCTTTGAGGCGGCTTGTTACACAGCAAAAGCTAACTGATGCTCTGGGTCAAACCCTGAGTCGGGGGAGAGCCAAGGGGAATCACATCTGCCACCTCAGAATCACAAACACAAATGATGCGAAAACACAGGAATAAACAGCCATCGTGGAATTCAGGAGTGAGTATAGCTGTGCCTGTAGTTGGGCAAGTTAGTTAAAACCAGATGACAGGCTGGGTCTGACATTTTACAAGAAGGACACACTTTACAGGCCCCGTTGTGTGCTGTTTTAGTCTTTTCCTTACTGTTAGGGGAACGGACTCCCTCCACTGAGGCCTGACAGTAAAATTCCTTTTTCTGGAAGCCTCAAAGGTGAAGCACAAGATAATGAATGCAATTCCTATGTCTACTTTTAAAGAGGCAGAGTATGGGCTGCTCGGACCTGAGCGGTTCAGCGCGTGCCTGTCCTCCAGTCACCGGATCCCAAAGGGTCTGGTTGTCAGCACCAAGGAGGGAAGAAAAGGTAACAGAAAATATTGACATGATGGACTACCCGGAAGTAATTTATTTGATCCTTTGGAATGAGTGACCTCACCACCCCTCTGCCTCCTTCGTCACCCACCTTGCCTTCTATTTCCCCCGTCCCTGCCACACACGCGCACACACACCAGCAAACACAACACTGCACTGGGTCCTAGTCCCTTTGTAAAAGACCCTGACACCAATAACCAAGGATTTCTCTGGGCATCAGGGATCATGTACTGAGAATGTTGCCTTGGATGGTGATACAAGAAAATTCCCTGTGGATGAAAAGCTGAAGCCGGGCAGCTGAGGTCAGACGCCAGCCCCAGCAGCTGGGAACCCTCATCCACTTCTGCAACAGACTCTGGGAGTCAGGGGGGACACTGGGGGGCAGTGTGGAGGGAAGGAGCACAGCTCATTAACAGACGGAGCTGGCAATGGTTTCAAATTAGCACCGTCTCCTGAACTGATAAGAATTCCACCAAGGCCGTTAATTAGCTGCTAACCATATGCCTCTCTTCTCTGAATGTGCTTCCTGACTCAACATGAAAATGACGACTGAATTCCAGACTGGTCGTGGGCTTGAACTTTCATACCTGAGCTGCTTTATTCATAGTCTCCTCCCACATTCATAGGACAATCCGGGATGGGAAGAAAACTGTCCTGGACAGTGATGAGACAGCCCTTCTTCTTCAAGGAGAAGACAGGAACAATTAGGGAAGCTATGTCCACAGATTTGGAGATGTTTTCTAGTTTAAATCAAATAATAGCTTGAAGACTTCACTAAATTCTTCATCTGCGACCATATAGGTCAAAAAATGAGAAGCTGGGGAGGGATGAATTGGGAGGTTGGGAGTGACATGTACACACTACTATATATAAAATAGATAACTAATAAGGACCTACTGTATAGCACAGGGAACTCTACTCAATACTCTGTAATGGCCTATATGGGAAAAGAATCTTAAAAAGAGTGGATGTATGTATATGTATAAATGATTCACTTTGCTGTACACCTGAAACTAACACAACAGTGTAAGTCAACTATACCCCAATAAAATTCTTTTTTAAAAAATGAGCTGGACACAAAAGACCTAAGAAACATGCTTTTTTAAAAAAAACTGCATTTCAAGCTTTATAAAAATGTGTGTGTGTGTGTGTGTGTGTGTGTGTGTGTTAATGTCTTGTCCCCATCCAAAGTCACATTATGATATTGGATCATTTTTTTAAATTATATTCCTTCTTTTACCAACGTCAATAGAGTGCTGACAAAACCAGATGTCGGCAAGAAGACAGAGCAGTTGGAATTCTCATACACTGCTGATGGGCACAAAATGATACAGGGCTTTTCGCTTTCTTTTGCTTTCAGTGGGGGACAAAGAGTCTGCTGTTCAACATTTACACTACAGCACTGGGGGAGCTAGTGAGAGTTTATATCGGGCAGGGTTCTTAGTTGCAGACAACAGAATCCACTCAGCCTGCCCTGTATGCATCTATTTGGGTGGGCCCCTCCAACCTCCAGATGAGAAAATGCTACGTTTAAGTTTCTGTCACTTTCTACCAGGCGCAGGAAACTGCTCCCCCATTTGCAAGTATGGCAGTTTTAAAACATGACCCTAAAATTATTTGATGCTCCCTTCGGGGAGAGAGTGGGGACTGTTTTCCCTTCCTATGCATCTGGGTGGGCTTATGACTGCTTGGAGCAATAGACAGTGTCAGAAATAATGCTGTGTGACTTCCAAGCCTGGATCAAAAAAGGCATGCGGCTTCACCCTGTGCACTGGACACCAGAACTTGGAGCCTGAGCTGGCCCCTAAGAAGGTCAACATGTGGAAGCCGCCATGTTATGAGGAAGCCCAACCACGTGGGGAAGCAGAGGGGGAGTGTCAGCTCTCTCAGTCTTCAAGTCTTCCTGCTTCAGGCACTAGACATGAGAGCGAAGGAGCCTTGGGATGATTCCAGCCCCCAAGTGTGGAGTCACCCCTGCCCCAGCACTGAAGTCTTCCCAGGGAAGGCCTTAGAAATCAAGGAGCAGAGACAAGTTATCCCTGGCATGCCCTGCCTAACTTCCTGACCCACTGAATCTGTTAAGCACAATAAGATGGTTGTCTTAAGCGGCTAAGTTCTCCGGTAATTTGTAAATAGCAATAGTAACCGGAACGGCAAGCAAGCCCATGTACAGCAGGGAGGTTACGCTGAAGCTGCTTGCACCGCAGGCAGAGTCCTCGGGAGCCGCTCGGGGGAAGGCATCGTGGCCCCTTTTTTGAAACATCTGAACCGTGGCAGGGGCTGGACCTGGGTCTCAGCAAAAGAAGGAATGTGGCAGTCCTGCTCTGGCACGTAAGACCAGTGGGGTGTATACCCAAAGTAACAGTCAGCACAGCCGTGTGTGCACATCACCAGGTGAGACCACCTGGAGTGCTGAGCTCTGAGCCAAAGACTCTTGTGGGCGGGGGGCCGTGGGAGAAGATCCTTTCTGGTTCTGTTTTTCAAGGGCTCTTTTGCTCTGACCCAATAAACGTAAAATTGGGAAATCTCTAGAGAAGAGACTCCTTTGTACTTTGGAGAGAGTTTGAACATTCTGGGCTTCCCTGGGGGTGAAAAATGCTACAAAAAGTCCGTTTCTCTTTTCATTATAGATAGTACTCATGGTTTCAAAGTCTGTTAAAAATGACAACTAAAACATGGTTTGGGCATTTGCGATTAGATGGAAAAAAGTCAGTTTATTCATGTGAAATCAAGTAAAGAGGCAGTAATGGTGCAGACAGATGAGGCCACAAGCCACTCTGCACAATTCCTCAGACGGTAGACTTGCAGCAAGAGAGATTCCAGAGGCTACCTCCTCTGGGTAGTTGCTCCAGCACCCAATTTTGCCCTGACACAGCTCGTTCAAACTGGATCTTCATTCTTAGGTAGCTTGAACCATAATTATTCATTGATCCTAATGCATCGGTGGGGTTCAGGGCACCAGCGGGCTCCAGCAGCACTTCCTCCCTTCTCCCCACAGGCCTGCAGAAGGCAAGGGCCTCTGGCTGCCTCAATGTCCTGTGTTTGCTCTCCTGCCCCTCCCTCACCTCTGTAAGAAGTCCTTTCATTAAAGTCTCTTGAAGCAGCTAAGATGGACTCTGTTTCCTCACTAATGCTGTAGATGAACATAATCTTCGGTCAGTGCAGAGTTTAGGAAGCCAGGTGGTCTTTCTGACAAGATTCTCCACGAGCTTCCCCATCACTGAGCAAATTCCCTGTGGATTGGACCACTCATCACTTAGGTATTGTGTTCAGCTGCAAGTAAGGGGGAGAAAGCAATGGCTTAATAAAAAAGAATGAAATAATGCCATTTGCAGCAACATGCATGGACCTAGAAATGATTATACTAAGCAAAGTAAGTCAGAAAGAGAAAGACAAATACCATATGATGTCACTTATATGTGGAATCTAAAAAAAAAAATGATACAGGTGCACTTATCTACACAACAGAAGCAGACTCACATAGAGAATGGACTTGTGGTTGCTGAAGGTGGGGGAGGGATGGATTGGGAGTTTGGGATTAGCAGATGCAAACTATTATATATGGATGGATAAACAACAAGGTCCTACTGTACAGCACAGGGAACTATATTCAATATCCTGTGATAAACCATAATGGAAAAGAGTATGAAAAAGTATGTATACATAAACTGAATCACTTTGCTGCACAGTAGAAATTAATACAACATTATAAATCAACTATACTTCAATAAAGTTTTTTCAAAAAAGCAATGGCTCAGATAAAGGCTTGGCAAACTTTCTCTCCAAGGGCCAGATAAGATAGTAAATATTTTAGGCTGCAGGCCACACAGTCTCCGTCACAAATACTCATCTCTGCCACTGTGGAGTGGAAGCAGCCACAGACAACACACAAACAAATGAATGTGGCTGCATTCCAATAAAACTTTATTTACAAAACACACGCAGCCAGGCCATGGGTTAGAGTTTAGATCAGTGGTTTGTTTCTCTCATGTGATAAGAAGGTCGGAGGTGTGCGGTTGTGGTGACAGTTCAGCAAGGTGTTCGCTGATTCTGCATCATCTGAAGGCTCCACTGGGCAGGAAGATCCGTTTCCAAGGTGGTTCATTCACGAGTGGCAGGTTGGTGCTATAGCTGGTTCCTTTCCTTGTGGGGACCAAGCATGGGCACTGCATGTTTGAGTGTCCTCATACCATGATGCTTGGCTTCCCCAAGAAAACAAGGTTGAAGTGCAATGCTTTTCTGACTTACCCCTGAAGTCCTACATCATTAGTTTTGCTTTGTTCTACTGATCACACAAGTCAGTGAAAGAAGGACTACACAAGGGCCTGAATACCAGGAGGTGACAGTCTTCAGGGTCCATCATAAAGGCTACGTACCACACCACCCGGGAAGGCTGTATGGCTACAGTACACATCTCACACCTGGACAGCAAGCAAAGGAGAGGCAGGAAGAGACCCAGCATCTCTGGGGAGGAGGACCTGCTGTGTGTCAGCTACCTTCGAGACACTTTTCTAACCACCACTGTCATCCCCACGGCATCTCTAATGAAAGCTGGGAAAGCCCAGAACTGAGGAAGGTTCCTCTGGCATATGGAGTTGACCAAGGTTAAGGGCTCTTTGAAGAACCAAGACTAAAGTGAAGTAACAGCTTTGGAAGGTGTCTTTGGACAGAGATTGGCTTCGGGTCCCTACTGTGAACCAGGCTGACCCTGGATGGCCCAGTTCCTCGCACTCTCCACTTTGATGTTCAGAACCGCCTTGACTTCACTTCTGGGGCAGCTGCCTGTGCGACCGGTAGTTCTCAATCCCACTGCGAGAGCTTCTAAGCATTCTCGGTCCCTCATCTCAACCCAGACTCACTGAGTCAGCATCTCTGGGGGCAGGACTCAGGTGTTTCAGTCCTTTCACTCTGATGCGGGGTCCAGCTTGAGAGCCGCTAGCACAAACACAAGATTCCTTTCAGTGAGGCGGAGACAGAACCAGATGTTCGGAAGCTACATCATACTTGCAACTCATCTGTCGCTTGTGGTTTGCTAAACCCCAAGTTCATTGCTGCAGAAACTCCTCTTCACCTAGATCCTGCCTGGCCTGTATTTTGCAAGTTTTATTTCACTCAAATAAACTTGTTTAACTGTATCGCATTGAAGGTGGGCTCTAGGTTCTGGCAACACTCAAGGTTCTCCTTTCAGGTACAAATTTGCCTTTTTTTTTGCGTTACGCGGGCCTCTCACTGTTGTGGCCTCTCGCGTTGCGGAGCACAGGCTCCGGACGCGCAGGCTCAGCGGCCATGTCTCAGGGGTGCAGCCGCTCCGCGGCATGTGGGATCTTCCCGGAGCGGGGCACGAACCCGTGTCCCCTCCATCGGCAGGCGGACTCTCAACCACTGCGCCACCAGGGAAGCCCCAAATTTGCCTTCTTGATGAACTTGACTTCATCTCCTTTGTTGGCAAATGTCCTGTCTGGAGCACAGCATGTAGCACTCCCCCAGCAAATTTCTGCTGAGAACTTACCTGCCACAAACCTCCTGGCAGCTCTCCTATCCTGTGTGATTTCTCAAACATTAGTAACAACTTCCCTAGGGTCGTAAGAGCAACTGCCTTTCTTGCACAGCCTGTGATGGCATCTTTGGCCCCACCTTCTACCCTTTACATCTTCCTAATCTACCTACGTTGTTCTAGAAGACCAGCCATTGTTCTTCTGGACACGACACGGAACAGGAACCTAGTGATTTTGCCTCTTCTGGGGCCAGATGGCCTCATTCAAATGCTAGTTCCTGTCCTGAGTAGCCGTGTGTCCTTGGACAAGTGACATAATGGCTCTGTGCCTCAGTGTCCTACCTGTAAAACGGGGGTTCTACTAGTATTTTCCCCAGAGGGTTACTGTAAGTTTTAAATGTGTGAGCACATGAGATCTGCTTAGAGCAGTGCTGGTACCTAAACAGCACTATGGAACTATCACCCATCATCACCATCATCATTACCACACCGTCGTTAATGTCATTGCTACGATTACTATCACAATGGTTTCTCCAAGCAGTAGAGCTACTTCTTTCTCACATCTTTTATTCAGGGTCGGGGGATGGACTGAATATATTTTTCATTTCTCTTATTCTACTTGCCTTAAATTTAAGTTACTCTTCCTTCTTTAGTTTCCTAAGAGGAAAGCTTAGGTTGTTGATTTTAGTTCCTTCTTCTGTTCTAATATATGCGCATTTACGCTATAAATTTCCCTCTAAGCACTGCTTTTGCTTCCTCCTACAAATTTTAATAAGCTGTATGTTCATTTTCATTTACTTCAAAATATTTTTAAATTTCTGTCAAGACTTCTTCCTTGACCCACGAATTATTTAGAAGTATGTTGTTTAATCTTCAAATATTTGGGGAGTTTCTACATTTTTTTTGTTGTTGTTATTGATTCCTAGTTTAATTCACTGTGGTCTGAGAACTTTGTACAATTGCTGGTCTTTTAGATTTAAGATGTGTTTCATGACCCAGAATGTGATCTGTCTTGATGAATGTCCTATGGGAGCGTGAGAAGAATGTGGATTCTGCTGGTGGTGGATGGAGTATTCTGTGAACGCCAATTAGATGAAGTTGATTGATAGTGCTGTTCAGGGCAACTCCATCCTCATTGATTTTCTGCTGGCCTGACCTGTCAGTTTCTGACAGGGGGATGCTGAAATCTCCATCTCTAATGGTGGTCTGTCTATTTCTGATTTTAGATCTATAAATTTCTGCCTCACATATTTTCACCATCTGGTGTCAGGCACATACATTGTAATGTCTTCTTGGGGAAATGACCCACTTACCACTAAGTAGCACCCTTCTTCACCCATAATAATTTTCCGCATTCTGAAGAAATTAACACAGCCACTCCAGCTTTCTTCTGGTTAGTGTTAGCATGGTATATCTTATTCCATCCCTTTACTTTTAACCTATCAGAGTCTTTATATTTAAAATGGGCTTCTTACAGAAAACATGTAGTAGTTTCTCTAGAGTTTAAAATATACATTTGAAACTAATCTAGGTCCACCTTCAATTAACACTACACCACTTCACATGTAGTGCAGGTACCTTATAACAGGATTCCCAAATCCCCCCTCCCATGCCTGGTGACATTGTCATTCATGTCACATTATATGCTATAATCACCAAATGCATTGTTACTATTATTACTTTAAACCATTAACCTTTGAGATCTCTTAGAGACTAGGACAGAGTCTTTAGATTTGCTTCCAATGCCAGCAGTCCAGTTTTAGAGAGGGAAGTGAGACGTAAGCTCCCTCAAATACAAGGCTACTCCCAACCCTCTAGAAAGCAGGACTTCAATTAAATATCTAAAGGCCATCAGGTATCACAGAACTCGGATGTCAGCTACTCAGGCCCCCGCATCTTACAGATGAGGAAACTACGGCCCACAGCAGGGAAGTGATCTGCTCCTGGGCTAGTCTGGAGGAAAAAGAAGCTACAGAAAGGCAGCCTGATCCTAGACTGAATCCCGAGTGAAAGTGTAGCAATAAAGGACATTACCGGGTGTCATACTGTGGTTTATAATAAGAAGTATATATTTGGTCTTCAGCACAGAGCTCCTAAAACCGCTGGAATTTCTTAAGTGATAAGAGCAACAAAGGTCTCTTTATTATGTTAGTGAGGTGACTTTTGGACCTCACTTAAGGATCTTGGGGAGGGGAGAGGGGCTGGAGGTTGAACCAATCACCAGTGGCCAGTGATTTAATCAACTGCGCCTCAGTAATGAAGCCTCCATAAACCCCAAAAGGACAGGGTCTGGAGAGCCTCAGGGAGGTTTGGGGAGAGTGGCGAGCTCGGAGAGAGCACGGAAGCTCTGAGCCTTTCCCCACCCCTTGCCCTGTGCATCCCTGTTCCTGAGTTACATCCTTTCATAATAAACTGGTAATGCAGTAAGTTAAATATTTCTCTGAGTTCTGTGAGCCACTCTAGCAAGTTAATTGAACCCAAGGGGTGGTGACTGGGACCTCTGCTCTACAGCCCGTCCATCAGAAGCACACGTGACACCTGCACTTGCACATATACAAAGGGGGCAGGGAGGAGTGATAATGCAAATGGGGCAAAATGTCAGCAATAGGCAAATCTGGATAAAGGATATAAGGGAATTTTTTTGCACTATTCTTACAACATTTCTGTAAGTTTAAAATTATTTCCATAAAAACGGTTTAAAATGTAATCCTTTAAACCGTTTATTATGATAGGTTATAATCCCAGGGAAACCCAGGGATCTTTCTCCATATTTCTAGTGTCTTCATATCACTGGTCCCAAAATGCCAAAACATAGTTTGTTTTTTGTTAATATAGACTGCTTTTCTGAGAGGTGGGTTTACTGAAAGGGGTTATCATCCATCTTGGGGAGGGGCGTCCGGAATATCGTGTGTGAGGAGAAACAGTCCCTCTCCGTTCAGAGCCAAAGCCTTCTGGGGTTGGGAGGATTGTAATTATGCCTGAGACCTTGCTCTCAACGGAAGCACAGCTTGGTCTGTCCTTCTCTGGGACTCACCCACCACCCCCGGGGCAGGGAGGGCCTCCTCTTTCCCTGCCCTTACTTAGAAGCGCCCCATCTGCAGGAAGTACTGAGAAACTCCAGGAGCACATTCTTTGCTGTCAGTTGTCCACGTCGTATTTATGTTTCTTCCAGCAGCAGTATTTGCGTCCACGTGCGCCAGAAGGAAATCCGGAACCTGAAGCCCCCAGCAGGCCTCTCGTGGCCCCCTCGGAGCCCAGTCCCCGACCCCACTCCCAGCCCCTCCTCCCCTCGCTGCAGACACAGCCCTGGCTGAGCAGCTGCCGTCCTGCTGCACGGGGTCCTGGGCATCATCGCCCTGAGCCTCACAGCAACGCCAGGCGGGAGGCACAGCCACCACACAGACAAGAAAGAGCCTCCGAGGTCCAACGGCCTGACCAAGGCACAACCGCTAAGAACGTCTATGACATGGGAAGCCAGACCTGGGGCTTCTGCCCAGACGCTTACAGCCCCTCTGCTCCACCTTCTACAAATGCTGAGCTCTGGGACACCATCGGCTTTTGTCACCTCCTGCCCAGAGCCCCCCAGGAGGGCATCCCCTCATTATGCCACAAAGAAGGCAAAGCCTCCTCTGTGGTTGGCCCAGATGACAGAGACAAGACCCTGATACCAAAGCCCATTTCCTCTGAATCCCACCAAAAATGGTCCAGAATCTGGACTGGTATTGCCCTCAAGATACTGCCCCGATTTTATTGAATAACCTGCTCATGGATCACAGGAAGACTCAGACGGGAAAGACTTGCAAGGTCTTGGATGACGCCTTCTGTCCAGAGAGTAAATCTCCCTGAGGTTCCCAGGGTGCTCCATGTTTCTCCAGGTTCGTGCTCCAGATGCACCTTTGTATAAGCTGTCCGCCGATGCCTGAGCAGCGCCTGCACATCCCCGACCACCAAGCAAGCTGCCCGGCAAATGCCCCTCAGAGGTCACTTCCTCCGAAAGCTCTGGAAAGCTTGCTCAGCCTCCTCCAGACCCTGGACTGAAGCACTCGCCACTCTGCTCTGCACACCTGTCTATCTGTCTGCCTGTCTTCTCAGCAGACAGGGCATCCTGGGATCAGGGCTCAGTTACATCATCTTTGTGTGCCTGGAAACTAGTACAGTAGCTGACATAGACGGCTGAACGAATGAATAAACAAAGCCTTGGGCTCAAGCCATGGACAGTCTCTATTTCTTTGATCTAGAGCAAGTCAGTTTCCTTCTTGATCCATCTCTGGCTGTAGCACAAGGTTATTCCAGCTCAGGGGTCATGTCTGCAAAAGCATTTTTAAACGTAAGGTACTATCCCCCGCGCATTATCTTTATAGTTTAAGGGAAGGAGGGTGTGGTTAAGGAGCTTTGTAAGCGGAAAGTGCACTGCAAGGTCAACCACCCCGCTGGTTCTCAGCCTCGCCGCTCACTGGAGTCGCCTGGGGAACGTCATGGGCTTGGGACACAGCTTGGGTACTGGGATTGTTAAAAACTCCCCAGGTGACTGTTCTAGAAAGCTAAGGCCAAGAGCCCCTGGTAGACCCAGAGATGCTTGTTACCCTGGTGCGTGCCTCTCGGGCCTCCTACCTGGACAGGTGAGGGCAGTGGTACTCAACGCTTAGCTGTATCAGCACCAGCTGGAGGCTGGTTACAACACAAGCTGCCAGGCCACACCCTCGGTGTCCAATTTGGCAGGTCAGGGGTGGAGCCCGAGAATCTGCACCTCCAGCAAGTTCCCAGGGGGTGCTGATTCTGCTAGTCTGGGGACCCCACTTTGAGAACCACTTGGTTAGAGAAGCAGTTCCCAAATCAGAAACACACCACGTGCCAGCTCAGGTGCTGAACTGCCCTCGCCGGAATCTGTTTTTATAACCAACTCAACAAGTGACCGTGACCAACAGGTGGATTTGAGAGCCTCTCCACTGCCTGATCCTAGTCTGTGCTGCTCCGGGGCTGCAGGGAACATTGCCCTGGTCCACAGAAAGCAGAGGCTGAGAAGACAGACTTGTCTGTTTAACTTTAAAAAGGGCAGCCCTGAAGCCTCATATGGAAAACCACTGAGTGTACGTTCACCCCGAGCGATGTACGGGTGACCCTTGAACAACCAGGGAATAGGGGTGTCAACCTCTGCGCAGTCGAATATCCGTGTGTAACTACAGTCAGCCCTCCGTATCCGTGGTTCTGCATTCATGGATTCTGCAACCACAGATCATATTTACTATTTTATATATATATAGTATTTACTATTGAAAGACATCCCTGCGAAAGTGGACCCGTGCAGTTCAAACCGGTGTTCTTCCAGAGCCACCTGCATCTGGGGTGCCGGCACCTGCCAGGAGTATGTCTGAGCCCACGGCAGGGAGTAAACACGGCACTCGACCCAGGCTCCTGGCATGCGACCTTGGAAACCAGTCACCTTCGTGCCCCCCACATGACAGAGCAAAGATCCGGTTGGATCCTTTTGTCACTAAAATATGCTATTATCCTCCTCCCCTCCTAGTAGGAAACTAAGAGTTAACTGGAAGGTCGATGGAGCAAATATTGATAGAAACATCTACACGAATCATCCGCAGATCTGGGGAAATCCTAACGGAATGAGGATCACGATAAGAAACTTTCATTTTTTAAAAAAATAGTTCTGTTTCTCTGTGAGAAGACTAAAAATGCTAGTTAAGATCGAAACTGACTTCCCGAACAGGTGACCATCTCCACATACATTTACTCATTTACTCCACAGAGTCATGGCCCTCGCCCCAGCAAGACAGATGGACCCGCCCTTGAGGAGCCTGCAGTTCAGTGGAAGAACCTGACAGCAACCAGGCCACACACCAGGGAGTGGACTGTCCAGCTTCACTAAGCGCCAGAAGGAAAAGAACAGAGTGCTCTTAGAGCACTGGTGGGAGGGACAGGGATCCTCCTGAACACTGGTGCTCACAGAGGCCTCTTGGAACTATTACAACTGAGCATGGGCCTGAAGCTTTAGAGAACCCAGCTGGAGACAGAGTAGAATTCCAGCAGGGAAAGTGCAAAGGCCCTGAGGTAGGAGGGAGCTTGGCTCAAACGTGGAAAACAAAGGTCAAAGACGTTAATAGCACAAAGAACAAAGGGGAGGAGTGGGAGGCGAGGTCTGAGAGCAGAGGGAGTTGATGTAGGGTGACCAACCATCCCTATTTCCTGGGATGTCAGACTTTCAGTGCTAAGACCAGGAAAAACCTGGACTAACTAGAACACACTGGTGATGCTGGAGGTGAGGTCAGAGAGGGTGAATGGAGGCGGGGTGGAGGGTCAGAAAGCCAGGTGGGCACAAGGCAATGGGAACTTTACAGACCTCGATAAGGAGGCTGGAGCTGAAGCCAAGGAAGGTTTTAAGTCGGGAAGTGGCTTGTTTCACATCATTCAGTGTATAGACAACAGACTGGAGGGAGTGGGCAGGGAAAGCAGGAAGCCTGTCAAAAGTGGTCATGGTCGTCCAGGTGGGAGCACCGTGGATCAGCGTGACAGTGAAGATGGACAGGGGGCAGCGAACAGGGCAGAGGCAAAACTGCAGGGCCACCTGGGCAACTGCTAAAGGCCCCAGGAAGCAGCGAGCCCACAGACAAGAAGAAACAGCCTTGTTGCTGATGTGGAGAAAGTTTTGTGGTCTGGATAGAAGATCAAACCAGCCACACCATTCCCTTAAGCCAAAGCCTCATCCGAGCAAAGCCCTGACTCTCTTCATTCCATGACGGCTGGGTGAGGTGAGGAAGCTGCAGAAGAAATGAAGAAACGAAGAAACGTTTGAGGCTGGCAGAGGCTGGTTCATGAGATTTAAGGAAAGACGCTGTCTCCATGGCATAAAACTGCAAGCTGAAGCGGCAAGTGCTCAGCTAGAAGCTGCAGCAAGTTCTCCAGAAGATCCAGCTGAGATCATTAATGATGGTGGTTACACTAAACAGACTTTCAATGAGATGAAACAGCCTTATATCAGAAGATGCCTTCCAGGACTTTAGTATCTAGAGAGGAGAAGTTTACTGGATATTTTAAGCTCACTGTTGAGATCCTCTGCTCAGAAAAAAAGATTCCTTTCAAAATATTACTGCTCATTGACAATGCACCTGGTTACCCAAGAGCTCTAATGGAGATGCACAATGAGATGAATGTTGTTTTCATGCCTGCTAACACTATACCCATCTGTAGCCCATGGATGAAGGAGTCATTTCTACTTTCAAGTGTTATTAAGAAATATATTCCAAAAAAAAAAAAAAAAACAGACAGACATTCCGTAAGGCTTTCGCTGGCGTAGATAGTGATTCCTCTGATGGATCTGGTCAAAGTAAATTGAAAACCTTCTGGAAAGGATTCACCCCTCAAGATCCATTAAGAAATTCATGATTCATGGGAAGAGGTCAAAATATCAACATTAACAGGAGTGTGGAAGAAGCTGATTCCAACCATCATGGATGACTGAGGGGTTCAAGACTTCAGTGGAGGAAGTAACTTCAGATGTTACAGAACATCTGAGAACAGGAGAACTAGAATTAAAAGTGGAGCCTGAAGATGGGACTGAATTTTCACAATCTCAGGATAAAACTTTCACAAATGAGGAGTTGCTTCTTATGGATGAGCAAAGAAAGTAGTTTCTTGAGATGAAGTCTACTCCTGGTGAAGATGCGGTGAAGATTGTTGAAATGGCAATGAAGGATTTAAAATATGACATGAACTTAGTTGATAAAGCAGCTGCAGGGTCTGAGAGGACTGACTCCAATTCTGAAAGAAGTTCTACCGTGGTTAAAATGCTATCAACTAGCATTGCATGCTACAGAGAAATTGTTCATGACAGGGTCAACTGATGCAGCAAACTTCACTGTTGTCTTATTTTAAGAAAATAACTACGGCACCCCGGCCTTCAGCAACCACCACCCTGGTCAGTCAGCAGCCATCAGCATGGAGGCAGGACCCTCCATGAGCAAAAAGATTACAACTTGCTGAAGACTCAGATGACGGTTAGCATTTTTTTAAGCAATAAACTATTTTTTAGCTAAGGAATGTACTTTTTTAGACATCATGATATTACACACTTAATACACTACAGTATAGTGTAAACATAACTTTCATATGCACTGGGAAACCAAAAATTCATGTGACTAGCTTTCTTGTGATGCTCACTTTCTTGCAGTCAATTTATTATCAGGAGGCTATAACAATTGTAAATATATATGCACCCAACACTGGAGGACCTAAATATATTAAGAAAATACTAATTGATCAAAGGGAGAAATAGACAACACAGTAAGAGTAGGGGTCTTCGATACTCCCACCTTCAACAATGACAGATCATCCAGACAGAAAATCAATATGGAAACACTGGACTTAAACTACACTTTAGATAGTAATGAACCTAATAGACATACACAGAACGTTCCATCCAACGGCAGCAGACTACACATTCTTCCCAAGCACACAAAAACATTCCCCAGGATAGATCACATGTTAGGTCATAAAACAAGTCTTAACAAATTTAAGAAGACTGAAATCATATCAGGGATATTTTCCAACCATAATGATATGAAACTAGTAATAAATAACAGGAAGAAAACTAGAAAATTCACAAATATGTGGAAATGAAACAACACATTTCTAAAAAGCTCATGGGTCAAAGAAGAAACCAAAAGGAAAATTTTTAAAATCTCGGAACAAATGAAAGTGAAACACAACATACCAAAACCTATGGGATTCAGCAAAAGCAGTTCTAAGAGGATAGTTCATAGCAATAAATACCTACTTAAGAAAAAAGAAGGACCTCAAATCAACAACACAACTTTATACCTCAAGGAAATAGGGGGAAAAATAAACCCAAAGTTAGCAGAAGGAAGGAAATAACAAAGATCAGAGCAGAAATAAATGAAATAAAGACAAGAAAATCAACAGAAAATATCAATAAAAGTCAGAGCTGTTTTTTTGAAAAGATAAAACTGACAAACCTTTAGCTAGACAAAAGAAAAAAGAAAGAAAACTCAAATAAAACCAGAAATGAAAGAGGAGACTTTAATACTTTTGTATACCACAGAAATGCAAAGGATCATAAGAGACTATGATCAACAATTACATACCAGCAAAACCCTAAAGACTCCACCAAAAAACTGTTAGAACTAATAAAGAAATTCAGTAAAGTTGCAGAATAAAAAGTCAATATACAAAAATCAGTTGTCTTTCTACACACAACAAACTATTGGAAAGAAAAATTAAGAAAACAATCCCATTTATAATGGCATCAAAACAATAAAATACTTAGGAATAAATTTAACCAAGGTAGGTAAAAGGACTATACATTGAAAACTATAAGAGACTGATGGAAGAAATTAAGAGAGACAAATAATTGTATAAATATCACATGTTAATGGATTGGAAGAATTAATATTCTTAAAATGTCCAACTACCCAAAGCCATCTATACATTCAATGCAAAATTCCATTGGCATTTCTCACAGAAATAGAAAAAAAAATCCTAAAATTCATATGGAACCACAAAAGACCCCAAACAGTCATAGCAATCTTGAGAAAGAACAAAGCTGGAAGCATCCTACTTCCTGATTTCAAATATATTATAAAGTAATCAGAATGGTATGATACTAGCATAAAAACAGACACATAGACCAATGGAAGAGAACTGAGAACCCAGAAATAAACCTAATTTATGTATATGCTTATAAAATATGTTCAATTAATATTTGACATGGGAGCCAAGAATACTCAGTGGGGAAAAGAGAGTCTCTTCAACAAATGGTGCTGGGAACACTGGATAACCACATGTAGAGAAAAGAAACTGGACCCCTATTTTACACCACTCACAAAAATTAACTCAAAATGGATTAAGGTAAGAAACCTTATAGGTTTCTTATAGGTAAGAAACTCCATGGTATTGTTCTTTGCAATGATTTCTTGGATATGACACCAAAAGCACAGGCAAAAAAACCCCAAATAAACAAGAGAGACTAAAACTAGGAAGTTTCTGCACAGCAAAGGAAACGATCAACAAAATGAAAAGGAAACCCATCTAATGAAAGGAAATATTTGCAAACCATGTATCTGATAAGGAATTAATAGTCAAAATACGTAAGGAACCTATATAACTCAACAGCAAACAATAAATAAGTAACCTGATTAAAAAGTGGGCAAAGGACCTGAACAGACATTTTTCCAAGGAAGATATACAAATGGTCAACAGGTACATGAAAAAGTGCCCAACATCACTAATCTTCAAGGAAATGCAAATCAGAACCACGAGATTTCACCTCATACCTGTTAGGATAACTCTTCTTAAAAAGAAAGAGATATCAAGTGTTTCTGAAGGTATGGAGAAATGGGAACCCTTGTACACTGTTGATGGGAATGTAAATTGGTACAGTCACTATGGAGAACAGTATGGTGGTTCCTCAAAAAATTAAAAATAGAACTACCACATGATCCAGCAATCCCACTTCTGGGTATATATCTGAAGGAAACAAAATCAGTATCTCAAAGAGATGCTAGCACTCCCACATTCATTGCAGCCTTATTCACAATAGCCAAGATACGGAAACAACATTAGCGTCTAGAGATGGCTGAATGGATAAAGAAGATGTGGTCAATATACACAATGAAATATTATTCAGCCAAGAGAAAGAAGGGAATCCTGTCATCTGCAACAACACGGAATGAACCTGAGGGCGTTATGCTGAGTGAAATAAGTCAGAGAAAGACAAACACTGTATGATCTTAGGTGTGGAATCAAAAAAAAAGTCAAACTCCTAGAAACACAAAGTAGAACGATGGTTACCAGGGGCTGGGGGGCATGGAAAATGGGAAGACTCTGGTCAAAGGTTACAAGCCTTCAACTCACACTGTTAGAATCGTTATCATTGAAAAGACAAGAAATAACAAATGTTGGAGAAGATGTAGAGAAACGGGAACTCTATAATTGGTAAGACCATAAACTGATGCAGCTACTATGGAAAACAGTATGGAGAGTCCTCCAAAAATTAAGAATAGAACTACCATAGGATCCAGCTATTTCATTTCTGAGTATTTACCCAAAGAACACAAAAACTCTAATTAGAAAAGATGCATGCACCCACTATGTTCACTGCAGTATTATATATAATAGCCAACATATGGAAACAACCAAAGTGTCCAGCAAAGGATGAATGAATAAAGAAGATGTGAGATATATATATATATATATAAAGAAATGAAATTGAGTTATTTGTAGTGAGGTAGATGGACCTAGAGTCTGTCATACAGAGTGAAGTAAGTCAGAAAGAGAAAAACAAGTACCATATGCTAACACATATATATGGAATCTAAAAATAAATGGTTCTCATGAACCTAGGGGCAGGACAGGAATAATAAAGACACAGACATACCATACAGAATGGACTTGAGGACACAGGGAGGGGGGAGGGTAAGCTGGGACGAAGTGAGAGAGTAGCATTGACATACACACTATCAAATGTAAAATAGCTAGCTAGTGGGAAGCAGCTGCATAGCACAGGGAGATCAGCTCGGTGCTCTGTGATGACCTAGAGGGGTGGGATAGGAAGGGTGGGAGGGAGATGCAAGAGGGAGGAGATATGGGGATATATGTATAGCTGGTTCACTTTGTTATAGAGCAGAAACTAACACAACATTGTAAAGCAATTACACTCTTATAAAGATGTTAAAATAAATAATAAAAGAAGATGTGATATATATACATAATGTGGTACACACACACACACACACAAGGGAACACTACTTGGCCATGAAAGAGAAGGAAATCCTGCCGTTTGCAACAACATGGATGGACCCTGAAGGTATTATGCTAAGTGAAGTAAGTCAGACAGAGAAAGCACATATTCTTGATACGTGATTTCACAATATATGGAATCTAAAAAAACAAAACAATCAAAATAAAACAAAAACTCATAGGTACAGAGATCAGATCAGTGGTTACTAGAGGGGAAGAAGGTTGGCAGTTGGGTGAAATGGGTGAAGGGGCAACTGGATGGTGATGGGCGGTCACTAGACTTGCAGTGGTGACCACTTTGCAGCGTATGCAGATGTCGAATTGTAATGCTGGACACCTGAAACATACAATTTTTAAAGAAGTGTACAAGCCTTCAGTTATGAGATGAAGAAGTTCTGGGGATCTAACGTACAGGGTGGTGACTATAGTTAATAATTTTGTATCACGTTTGTGGAATTTTCTAAGAGTAGAAGCATTCTTACCAAAAAAAAAAAAAAAAAAAAAAAAAAAAAAAAAAGATGGTACCTACATGAGATGGTGGAGGAGAAGGGAACCAGAGTTGCAAGCAACAGAAGTAAGAGAAAGAGAAGGTCCTGGCGCCACTGTGTGGCGCTCAACAGGCAGACGTCTCCTCCAGGCCTCGGTGAGCTCAAACCCGGGGCCCCAACAGCAATGCAAGCACAACGGTGCGCACATAGACACATAAAACGGAGGCAGCAGAGGGAACAATGGCTGTGATCGCCCCCAGGAGGACAGTCATCTGCTAAAGGAGCGGAGGTGACGATGTGGCTATGGAGGTGATGGGCTTGCTAAGTGCCTGCTGTCCTCCCAAGTCTGGCACTGCTGAGCTGGGGGAGCGAGCCCGCCGAGACACAGGCTGACCAAGCCTCCACTTGCCCTGCCTGCCCCTGAGGCCCAGGGTTCCTTCCTGTGAAGGAAGCCTGGAACGCATCTGTAGATCAGTGCTGTCCTTAGAACTTCCTGCAATGATGGAAATGTCCTCTAAGGGCCCTGCCGATACAGCTGCCACCAGGCCCACGTGGCTACTGAAATGTGGCTGCTGAACGGAGGGCCTGGATTTGTATTTGAATTAATTCGGTACATGTGGCCAGGTGGTCACTGTATAGGACAGTGCAGTTCTAAAGTTCTGACACTCTGGGTAGAAACCAAGAGACCTGGGGACACCAAGAGACTTGGCATTGCTATCTCTTCCTTTAGTTGAAGGTATTCTTTGGGAGAGGAAGGCGGCCCTGGGCTCCAGCCTGCAACATTAGGACTGCACGGCCTACGGGACCACGGGACCTCTACCCGGGACTTTAAGGTAAAGGGGGGCATGGGGCCAGAGAAAGCTGTGACACAACGGATGTGACACAGAAAGAACAATATAGGAGAAGAAGCCCCATAATTTTCCAAGGAAATTAACTGGGCGCAGGCCACGGTCCTCATGACTTCATGCCTCCCACTGCTGGTCACCATTAGGCTGTGGAGGTTAGGAGGAGTGGGCCAGGGGTGGGGGGAGAAGCACCCAGGGCCACAGTGAGGGGGACTCACCCCGGCCCTCGTCACCGGGTCCTCGGACCACCCACAGACACCTCCTTTGTCCAAACCCAACAGCAGTCAGCCTCCGTGAAGAGCAGGGTGGACAGAGCAGAGAGGGCAGGGAGGCAGTCTGTCTTGGAGGCGTCACCAGGCCCGGTGGGTCACCTGGGGATGGGGTTCGGGGGCCGGCAGAGGCTGACGCCAGCTGCCACTACTGCTCGCTTTTTACTGTAAATGGGGTGAGATCTATACCCTTCACAGCTCTGGCCAGCTACCTCGCCTCTTCAAGCCTCAGTCTGCTCATCTGTAAAATGGGAAAATAAAGGGCTCTGGTGATCACAAGGGGTGACACACGAAGGGCTTAGAATAGCTTTGGTCATGGCTAAGTGCCCACTTTAAGTTAGTTATTTGTTTCAAATTCAAAAAAGGCAAAATGAACATCGGAAAAGGGGATATGGGGCCCTGCGGTAGGTCGAGACACAGACTAGGTTCTCTGAATGAAATGAAGTTTCAAAACCCTGAAACAAGTTAAATATGCGATTAAGGAACAGACTTACCACGGATAACTTTGAAAAAGATTCTGAAAAGAAGAGAGGGGACAGAAAACCAAACATGTCCAAAATCCCAGTTTCAAAAAGATGGCTTCCAGACACATCAGGCCAGTTAGATGTATACTCCTGAAAATATTCTAGAACTGATGATGAAATAGATCGTCTGTGACCCAGTGGAAAAGAACACAGCGATCATCGGAAGACAGCATGAGTTCACAAGTGGGTTGTGCTGTACTATTATTTTTTGACAGGATCATTGGATTAATCACCAAAATACTGTGAAAATAGTGTAGCTTGATTTCGGCAAGAGCGGCGACATGGGGAGAAGGAGTGTGGGGTGAGTGAGAACATAACTGATGCATCTATTGATCTGTAAGAAGATCTCGAACAGGGTGCCAACTCCGTGCTATGCAGAGCATTTAGCCGAGACCTGGATAAGGACAGAAAACTCATCTGAAAATGACGCAAAGCTGGAGGAATAGCCGGGATGACACTGGGGCCCAAGAGGTCTGCACCGAACAGGAATACAATTAAGTTCTTCACTGGGGATCTTTCACTGGCCAGACAGTGATTACATGGGATACACGTGGGGTTTTAGTCGTCTGCAGGCCTGGTGTGAGCCAAAGAAGGGATGCAGCCACTGCAAGCAAGCAGCTTCCATCACGTGGGGCTGAGTCATCTCAGGGAGCTGATGGTGTGCCTGGGAGCGCCACCGGGAGGCCCTGTGCTGAGCGCCCGGCGTACTCTCTCCTTTAACCCTACAGCCATGCGCCAAGTGAACAGATGGGGGATGAAGCTCAGAGAACAGATCATGTGTAACTCCAAAACCAGAGAGGTGAGCTTTCTGATTTGTCAGATTTCTGCCCTTTTTCAGCCCCGCACTTTCGGAATTCTTAAAGTTGCAATTCATTGCTGATTTAGGTCTTTTAAAAAATAGAGTTAAAGCACCTCATCTCAGAAGACATGGACTAAATATCAAAGGTAGAGCCCCCCATTGATGGTATCAGAGATGAAGACGGAAAATCAGTTTTGAACGGAGTCGGTCTCCGGCCGCTGCCATTCGTGTTCTTGTTCTCTCCTGGGGTATAGAGGCTAGTGTGTTAAATTTTTAGAGGTTCTGGTAAACAGAACCTTAAATTCTCATTAGCAAAATATCTTCTAGTGATGGTATTTCAGATTTGTTAAACTCACTTTTGATAATATATTCCATACTTGTAGGGGGCCTTAAAATAACTTTTCTGTTTTTGACTCTTGTCCAAGGAGCGGTGGGTTAGAGGCTCCACCGTGGAGCTGGCATTGTACTGGGGTGTCTGTTGGAGGGGCTGCAGCTAACAGCTCCTCCGCAGCAGCGAGGTGGGCTTGGCCCACCTTCCAGAGGAGCTGAGACCCTCAGGATGAGGTGGGGCTGGCCAGGGGGAGGGGGAGAGCAGGGGAGGTCCAAACCACTGCCAGCAGGTGGGCAGCCTGGACTCGGGGAGGGGGCATGAGGGGCGGGGCACAGGCAGAAGAAGGCTGAGCGGAAACAGACCCCTCGGGGGCAGGTGAGCCGGCCACTACCACACGTTCAGGCCTCATCACTGTCCATCTTCTCCAGGACGATCTGTTCTAGTTCTTCAGCAGTTTCTCACACAATGTGGCCTTGAGAGTGACCTTGAGAGTGAGTGCAGCTCTGCCCACTGGGGAGACAAAGCCTCTGGGCAGCTGGTCTCAGCGGACCTGGGGTGGAGTCCCGGCTGCACTGCTGACCTCCGCGTGACCTCGGCATGGCTTCTCTGTTCTCTCTGCCAGTTGGCAACCACCTCCACTCGGGATGCCACCCGGCAGAGAAGATGCCTTCGCGAGGACCACCAAGGTGCGGTGATACTGTGGAGTGTCCGGCCCTGGAAGGCGCCTTCATTTGGTCTATGTTTTGTGTCGCCAGAAGAGCTTGGTCTCCTCTAAAATAAACCACGAAACGCAAGATTAAACAGCCCCTGCCAGCCAGTGTCGTCCGGCAGTGCTCTGTTTAAAGTCCCAGGCCTGAGGTCTGCCAAGACCTCTCAGGAAAGCCATACATGGTACGATTCTCTCCCATCCTCATTCAAGCGATGTTTTAATGGACAATAAACAGCGAGCTTTATAAATAAGCAGAAAGGAGGAGTTGGAGATGTTGGGAGGGACATGAAGACTGGGAGTTCTACACTCTGCAAGCAGAACTACACCCCAAATCTAATTTTAGCCATTTGTCCCACAGCAAGAGTTGGAAATGATCTTCAGAAGGAGAGTGAAGGGAGCTGGGGGAAGGGAGAAATTAAGGACCTCTTTGACGCAGCTGTGGATGTCATGGGGTTTCTTCCTGAGCTTTCATTTTTTCCTTCATAACCCTGCCTTGTGGTTAGATCTGACCCTCGCCAGCCGGTCTTTAGTGTGTACACGCTGCTTCTCTGTGGCTAGGAGTTGAAAGTGACCTTCAGGATGATGCAAAAGCCTCCTTCCATCCCATGCTACAAAAGTAGACATCTACCATCTTCCCTGCATACTGTGAGGGAGGGAAGATTTTTAGAATACAGTCAGCCCTCCATACCCACGGACGCGAACCTGCCGATACAGAGGGCCGAGTGTCCCACATCGTTTTACATAAAGGACTTGAGCACCTGCGAACTTCGGTGTGTGCAGGGGGTCGTGGAACTCCGATGAAAATAAATAAAAACTCCCGCCACACATAAGTAGGCTCAGAACTTCTGCTCCAATGCTCTCAACATCGTCACCCCCTGTTGAATTGTGTTGTTTCATTTATCAAGACAGCATCTGTGTTAATGACACTTACACCCATTGCTCCCAGCTTTGTTTCTAACCCAGCGTCTCCTCCACGTCCTTCAGACCTTCAGAGTTCTGGTTTTTTCCCCTTGTCTCCCTTTACCTTTTTCGGACGTTTCAGCAAGTTGACCACACGCTGCTACTCACACTCCGACATGTCTGAGTCTCTCTGAAGTGGGATTCGCGAGCCGGGGTGTGAGCGATGAGGGTCGTGTTTCACCACCGTCCACACGTCGAGCATGCGGGCTCTCCTCTCTGTGCGGTCCTCTCGCCCATCACCCCACGACAGGCTCCATCTGCTCACTGCGCATGAGCCGCTGGTGATCAAACACTGCGGCAGGAAAACGTCTGACAAATCTGTTCAGCAAGTCCACCACCCTACAGCTGAGTTTACAACACTGGAGATTCAAGTTAACTTTAGCGTGAATCTGAATTCACTCTGTAAAAGCCAACACAGACCACGGAAATGGGAGAGCTCCCCGGACCTGAGTGCCTGTGAGCTGGGGGAGCTGACCAGGCTCTGCATCCAGGACGGCATGATTTCACACCGAGAGGTTTATGCCATCGAGGATTCTACTGGACCATCTGCATCGGGTCAGAATAAGGCAATTTGGCAAACCCCTGTCCAGCTCTATGTTCCAAGTACTTGAATGTACACTGGAGATGTGATTAAAGCTTTTTTCCCCTCATATTTTCTAGCTATGTTCTTATCTGAAGCAGACAACTGGGTCAGAGTAGAGGGACTCAGACGTTATTACAATGTCACAGATCAAGTGTCAGCATTGCCACCCTGAACACGCCCCACCTCGTCTGGTCTCAGAAGCTAAGCAGGGTCGGGCCTGGTTAGTACTTACATGGGAGACTGCCTGGGAATAGCCGGTGCTGTAGGCTTTAAAAAAAGTTTCAGCATTACCAAAATGCCAAATAAGGACGTCTCTTCTATAGTTAGACAAGAAGTACTTCAAGAGAGGATAACTATATAAGCATTAGTATATTATAGATATGTTATATAAATGTATATTATGTATGGCAATAGATACATTATTATTGACATCCCATAAAGTCTAAAAATGATCACTATCGTTGTACCACTAGATCAAAACTAACTGAGAAACTCTTTGCTAGAACGTGGTTCTTTCTTCATGCTACTGTGGGGACTTGGATACACGGACAACCATGCAGCTCCTGGAAAAAGGGCAGCTGTGTGGTCCGACATGGCGAAGCCTCTCCCCCACGTCCCAAAGGCAGATAAATCAGATATTGAGCTGCACGCACGTGGTATCAGTCATCTGGCCTTTCTGAAACAGAATTCCCTTCCCACATACACTCCCCGTTCCTGCTGTCTTGTGTCCAAGGAAAAGGGCATCAGCTATACATCACCACAGACAGGCTCCCACCATAGAACCAGGGGCCTGTGTGCACCACTCAGGGAAGGCCTCTTGCATAAGAATTATTTGAAAAGAAGTACATACATACAGAGAAGGGTCAGACACATTGTATCTCTACAGACAAAATCCTTAAAAAGAAACATAGCAGGATTAGCAGGATTTGTTTAAGAATAAAGTAGTCTGTTGAGCTTTGGAGTTTATTTCTGTTTAGAAAAAACAGATAAAATTGACAAGATGCAAAGGTCTCACATAATACATTATCACTGATGACTATTCTCTTTACACCCTAACAGGAGCCCTGGCTTAGCCAGTGATGGGAAAAACACAGACAGCAGGAATGCATTTGGGACCCACCATGGACACGCGGAAATACACCACAGTGTGAAAGGGGGACTCGATGACAAGTGATGTTGGGCCAGCCTGTTCCGAGAGCAAGCTGAGACATCAGAGGGACCAACACAGCCATTCTGAGGGGGACGCTTGGGTGTATTCTTTGCCTGCCCTGTGCATGGGGCGCCTTCCCCACACTGGCAGCACCCCCTCCTCTACTAAATCACAGCAGCAACAGAAAATGGTAACACTACTTTGGTGGGTTCATTTTGTTTTGTTTTTGTTTTTGCAGGGCTATTCAGGTTCCCAGTTTCTTATTTCCATCTTCCTTTTTAGGATTCAGTTCCAAATCCTTAAAGTAGTAGGTGCCTAGCATCTTTCATGAATTTTTCAGGATCCAGTTCTGCCCAGTGATAATGCACTAAAAAGAACAAAGATAAGACACATTACTCAGAAGAGTCCCAAAATTTGCCTTCAATTCACATTAAAATACATGACCAAGCATAACAAAATAGCTGGAGATATCCTTTCAGTTCTTACAACGACAAGAGAATGACAGTGTTTCACTTTACTGTGAAAAATCTGCCGTGTTGTCACGTATAAATCCAAATACCTTCTCACCAAAGAGATGCCAATTTATTAGAACTTCACCCTTAGAGCTCAAAAAGCCACCAACCAAATATCTGGGAATTAAACAACACACTTCTAAATGGACTTTGCATCAAAAAGAAGTCACACGGCAAATTAGAAAATATTTTAAGGTGAGTGAAAATTGAAATACAACAATCAAAATTTGTGACATTCGCCTATAGCAGTGCTTAGAGGAAAATTCATAGCTTTAAGTGCGTACATTAGAAAATAAGAAAGCTTTTAAGTCAATAATCTGAGTTTCCACCTTAAGGAATTAAAAGAATAAAAGCAAAGTAAACCCAAAACAAGCAGGAGGAGGGGAATAACAAGAGCAGGAAGGAATGAAGTTTCAAACAGAAAAACAAAAGAGAAAATAAATGAAAAGGTCAATAAAATTGATACACTTCTTGTCAGACTTACCAAGAAAAAAGAGAAAAAACAAGTTAGGAATATCAGGAATCAAACAGACAACGTCAATACAGATTTTACACACATTAGAAGAATAAAAAGGGTATATCACAACTTTATGCCCACAAATTAGACATGGATAAGATGGACAAATCCCTTAAAAAAAATACAAAAGTCTCATTTCCACATCCTTTTAACAATGAGGGAGGCAGAGGGGTGGGGAGCCTAAAGAAAGCATAGGGACAGTGTACAAACTAAATGCTTGTTCTTGGAATATCTTTAATACTGCTCAAAGGAGGGCAGGTTCTTCGGTATAAAATGTCCAAACGTCCTGTGTTTCCTTTTGCAATTCTGAACCCACAACAAAAGCCAGCTGGTTGTGCCAAGATTTGTGTGGCAGGCGTTTGTCATCCAAGTTTAACTAAATCCCAAACTTCACACAGCAGTTTCTATTCCCTCAGACCTAAACTCTAACTGGATGAACTCCAGTAAACTCAAAAGATTATAGTCATTTGCACGCGGTGATGCCACATCTGTGAACATGCTTCCAGGTGTACTCAACACAGGTCACGTTCTCAAGAAAGGGTCACGTTATGAGCAGACGCCTCCATGGAATGACCAGCCTTCCATTCTTGAGCCCAGCTTGACACCAAGGCTCACAGGCCCACACAGGAAAGGCTGGTTGGAACTGCAGCTGGTCCATGTTCTTCAGGTCTATCTGGACCCACACAAGGGATCAAAATTTCCCCCAGGCCTACCCTCGTGCTCTGAACCCTGGCTGCCAAAGTACAACACTACTTCCTAGGAGATATCTAAAAAACCACAAGGGGAATACACAACCTAATTCCTGGAGACCTTAATACTCCCGTTTTAAAGTCAAGAAAAGCAACCCACTTGCTCCTATATTTTAATCAAGATGTTAACCCAAACTTAAGAACCTGGGGCCTTTTAATACCTCTTTCCTCACCTGCAATACTAGTAACCGCAATCCTGAAATGAGTTCCCACATTCCACCTTTGGGGAACTCTATCTTCTTGGCACAGATTAAAACCTTTGCTTTTGAACTTAAAATGAGCTTTGGGATCCTGCTTGAATACATTATTCTTTTACATTTGCACCAGTTAAATACTCTACACGTTTTAATGAACTGCGGTAGTAAACTTATGCTTCAAATGTTTGCCATGCAGATGGAGATGGTAAGGTTTACTACAAAAGAATGAACGATCGAGAAGATGTCCATGATAGTATGTTCTATGACAAAAGCAAGTACCTTTATGCAGACAGTATGTCTCTAACTTTGTAAAATTAGAGAGACATAGAATCACCTGCTTAGAGAAAATGTTATAAATGCATTAAGAAGTGTCTAATAGCCTGGCACCACCATTTCATGGCCTTATGAAAGAAGCTGCTGGGGTGGTTCTCTTTCACTGCATTCAACTGTTGGAGGCAGCAGGGAATAGACCAGGATCAGGAGCAAGGGATCCCTCAACAGCTTGTTTAAACACGGAGTCTCTCAAAGATGCTGACTCCCAGCTGATCTGTTTCTGGCTTCGGGCCATTCGAGCAACCAGAAGACGTGAGTGCTAGTCAGGATACGCACACACCACAGACTGGCTCTCCAAACCACAGTCAAAAGAACCCAACCCAAGTTTTATTTATTTATTTACTTCCAGTCATAGCTGGGAATCTAATATGAGCTCGTTTACACAAAAAAGGCAGGCTGTTCCATGGAAAAACATGAGTTGCTGGGAATTCGATGTTATCAATGAAGGACTCACACAGCCCTTGTAGCAAGTTAGGAACCCCAGTGAAGCCTCCACTGAACTGTCAGAGCAGACACTCCTCTGGTGCGTGAGTGCTGCATGCGGGTCCTAACTTGGCGGTGAGAACATGGGGACAGTGATGCCATTTTTAACTGCAAAAGGAAAGCTTGGTGTGAACTAATAAAGCAAGCAGGAAGAAACAAAAAACCAACTGACGTCGCCTGATTGTGGAAGGAACAAACTCTGACAGCAGTTAGTTTTTGTTTTTTGGATTAAATTCTACCCCATGTAGAATTTGTAACGTATATTTGTATATATTTAACCATGTCCGTCTTACCGAACTTACAGTGGTTCAGATGACAGTCTCAAACTTTACTTTGATCCCTCTAGGCTGGTGCCGCCCAAGCAAACTTTCTGCAGTGACTGACTGTCCTGTACCAGCTCTGTGCCACACAGCAGCCACCAGCCATATGTGGCTACTGGGCACTTGAAATGTGGCTACTGTGACTAAGGAAATTAAACTTTATTTGATTTTAATTAATTTACATTTAAATATCCACACACAGGTAGTGCCTACTTTATTAGCACACTCTAGGTTATCACCAAGCTTAGCTCCGCACTTGAGCAATAAACAGAATCAATTATTATGGCCAGATTCTTGCCAGTTTATTTCTCATAAATACGGCAACTGAGGAGCAAGCCTGGGCATGAAGTAAATCCAACCTCCCTGCCAGTAGAGTGACATAATATGCCTGCTCCGTACCAGCGAGCAGGCGAACAACATCCTGTGTAACAAAGGCCAGAACAACACTTTCGGTTTGGGAACAGTAATCTCCTCCCAGTAAGACGAGGGAAAACAGGGCAAAAAATAACGTTGGAAGAAATACTGCTTAAAATTCCCCAAATGTATTGAAAGACATACATTTATAGATTCCAGAAGCTCAGAAAACCCAAAGCAATCATCAGAATGAGACTTAGATGTTTAACACAGACGCTGGAATTATCAGACAAGGAAAAATAACTATGATTAATATGTTAAGGGCTCTACTGGGAAAAGTAGACAACGTGCGAGAACAGATGGGTTATGTAAGTGGAGACATGGAAGCTCCAGAAAGAATCAAAAGGAAATGCAGAGTGCTTTCGACAGGCTCATCAGCCAAGGGAGGAATCAGTGGGCCTGAAGACAGGTCCCTACAAACTTCCCAAACCGAACTGCAAAGAGAGGAAGGAACGGAAAAAAACAGACCATCCAAGAACTGTGGGGCAGTTGCAAAAGGGGTAACATACACACACCAGAAGGAGAAGGCAGAGAGAACAGAGGAGTAACAAAGGCCAAGAACGGCCCAAACTTAATGACAGGAGACACTGAATCACAGATCCATGAAGCAGAGAACACCAACCAGCAACCACACCTAGGCAAATCCTGTGCAAACTGCAAAAAAGCAAAGAGAAAATCTTGAAAGAAGCTGAAGGCGGAGTGGGAGGAGGGGGCACATGGCTGCGGATTACAGAGGACATCTCAGAAGAAACTATGCCAGCAAGGGGAGAGTGGAATAAAATATTTAAAGTGTTCAACCAAAGAAACCACCAAACCAGAATTCTATACCAGCAAAACTATACCTCAAAAGTGAAGGAGAAACAAAGACTCTCTTTGATCTGCAAGAAATGCTCAAAGTTCTTCAGGCAGAAGGAACACAATACAGCTCTGAAACTTGGACTGACATAACGAAAGGGACAGCATCAGAGATGAAATTAAGGTAAAATAAGATCTGTTCTTTTTCTTATTCTTAGTTCATCTAAAAAACTACTTATGAAATGATAACAGTAACAATGCATTGGGTTGTGGAACACATGAAAGTGGCGTGAGTGACACAGGTCATGAGGAACATAAGGGAGGGACTGGGAGATGCTGCCATGAGGCACCTGCACAGGTGAGGAGGCCAGGCTGTTTGCAGGTGGGCTCAGATTTGTTAAAAGTGTATACCACAAACTCTGTTATATCCTATAAATGACATAATTGTGAATAACTCATTAACCTCACAATGGAAGGTATCATTTCTCTTTGATTGATATTGTCACATAAGATAGATTATTGTTTTCCACTAATTGCATATGCTATCCAGGCATTATTGGGCATCCTAGAATTCTGTAAAATTTTCCCATTATCCTCACATTATTCTTCAAATATTCCAGATCTTAGTAAATATAAACATCATGGATTTTAAAAAGCTTAGGCCCGGGCTTCCCTGGTGGTGCAGTGGTTGAGAGTCCGCCTGCCGATGCAGGGGACACGGGTTCGTGCCCTGGTCCAGGAAGATCCCACATGCCGTGGAGCGGCTGGGCCTGTGAGCCATGGCCGCTGAGCCTGCGCATCCGGAGCCTGTGCTCCGCAACAGGAGAGGCCACAACAGTGAGAGGCCTGCGTACAGCAAAAAAAAAAAAAAAAAAAAAGCATAGGCCCATATAACAGTGAATTTGGATTAAATAATATTTTGTCAATGTGTTCTTTGAAAATCTTATTGTATGTTCCTTCAATATCATGAAGTAACACCGTAAGTGTTTTGGGGATTTTAGTATTAGCTTATGCCTATGAAAGAAGAAAACAAAATGTATGCTGCAAACTCTAGGGCAGCCGCTGAGAAAAGGTTGTTTAAAGTTAAAAAAAATAAAAACACTACCTCAGAGGCATAGTGTATTTTTATACCATGAAATGCACAGGGACTTGAAAAGTGGTATGAATGTTGACACAGGGAAGCAAAGTGAAGCTCTGGGAATAAAAGATCCCACCTTCTACAGGGAAAAAAACGGTGAAAAGTGATGGAATAGCCTTTTACAGAGCGTGCGTGCGCACACACACGCACACACACGCACACACACACACACACACACACACACACACACACACACACCTGCTCTAGCTCATCAGGAAGAAACGTGCTTGGCCAGGACAAGTCTTACTATACAGACAAAGGTCAAGTTGGAAAAGCAAACAGACGGCAGCTTCCAAAACTTTTTCCTTGCTTGGTTTCGAGGGCTGACATCTGAGGACAGAAACACGGGGTGCTGGCTCGAAGTGCGCCCCTCTCATGCACACACTCATGACGGCAGTTAAGTCAATACTCAAACGAGTGGATACTGCAGCCTGTGATCACAGGCAGAAACCACACTCTTTTCATGAGAAGTAGCCCTCGTTCCTTTAGCTGTGGGACACAAAGGGGGGAAAACTGAGCTGCAGCCTCACAGGAAACCATGAATCCTCCCAGCAAGAGGAGGAGCCCGAAGGAATGAGACAGAGGACAAAAGAGAAGTTAATTTTAGCAGTTTCACGTCCATTTGGTAAAATAAGAAATGTCTGCAATGTGACAGAGAGATGGCGGCACCCTGGGGAGGTCCTCCGAACCAAGTAGGTTTGAGCTCATTTTCAAAGGAACATACACCCAAGATCATGCAGGTTCTCATTCCATTTTCTCTCGCCTCTTTTTTCTCCCTCATGCCTCGGAAACTCAAAGCTGCTCCCCTTCGAGCCTGTGAGGCTCCCCAGGGCTCTTTCCGTTTTTAAAGAAAAGTAAATGAAACCTGCAGCAAATGAAAACTGCAGCTCCCCTCACTGGGGGCGGGGGGGCTGCTGTTTTTCAGTGGAACAGGGCCAATGCCAAGGTTACCTTCTGTCACCATGTAACTGAGCTCTTACAGACATTTGAATACTGGGTGGTGGTTTTGGGGGTCGACTGGGATGACAAAGTCCAGCAGAAGGGGCAACAAAAGTCCACGGGCAGCAAACCCCCCAATATATCCATGGAGTACCAGCTATCGCTTAGCCTAACCCCTTTAAGGTCTGCAAATCCGGGAGCGTGCCTAAAACCCGGGTGCTCTGCTGGGCATGGTGGCTCGTACCCGCCTGCATCTCCCCACTTCGCTGAAGGGATGAGCTTCACTCACTAAGTTCACAGAAGAAAAACCAAAGAAGCAGAAATTACATAACTTACTCGCTGTCACACAGAAATTGGTAGGATGCAAATAAGCACCTGACGAGGTTCTGAATCACTGCTGGACCCACTTTATTAATTAGCACAATTAGAAAACTAACCCAAAGAGCAGCCCTGTGCACTGTCTTTATGTGGCACGTTTCACCCCCAGATTTCGGATTTCTGGATGGACCATAAATCAGAAGCACTGCCGGTATTTCTGACAACAAAACTGACTATGTCAACGATGAGCAAATCCTCATCATCTTGGAGGGGAAGTTTTATGTAACATAAATGCCACATAAAAGGTTACCGTGTGGGGCTTCCCTGGTGGCGCAGTGGTTGGGAGTCTGCCTGCCGGTGCAGGGGACGTGGGTTCGTGCCCCCGTTTGGGGGGATCCCACATGCCGCAGAGCGGCTGGGCAGCGTGGGCCATGGCCGCTGAGCCTGCGCTCTGCGGCGGGGGAGGCTGTAGCGGTGGGAGGCCCGCGTACCGCAAAAAAAAAAAAAAAAAAAAGGTTACTGTGTGTTCATGAATATTTAACATTATTTATACACCAAATTCCACATTCAGAAGACTCTCCCTAACTTATAACAACTGTTTCAGTTCACAAATAAAAACCAACGGCTTGAGGCCGCAGCGTCAAGATCCAGAACAAGGTGGGGCTTGTGAACAAGGTGGGGCGACAAATGAGGCCGAGTGTGAAAGGCTCCCCTGTGACTCCGCTTCTTGCTCACCTGAGTGTGTGACACGCGTGAGCCCAGACCCGCGAGCACGGTTTTTACCTCCCCGGAGTTACACTTGGACAGAACATGGTGACTGGGGAAAGTCAACAGGGCCTTACAGGACTGACAATCCCACACGGCCCCCCATAAAACTACGATTCAGCAACCCCTCCTTTCCAAGATCTCCACCCCACCCGTCTGCTCTACTAACGTCTGCCGGCCGGTCCGCCGTGGGCTCGGCAAATCTTCCCAGCACCGGCAGCGGACATCCTGGGGACACTCCGCAGGAGACTCCTGGTCCCCGGTCGCTTCAGAAGGTACAAGCCGTCTCACAAGTGTTCCCTCTCGCCATGTGGCATCTCCAGGGCGAACCCAAGGCTGACTTGATTTGAACGACAGTCCACAACCCGAAGGCTCCAGACTGCACGCCCGGCCTGGCTCCTTTGGTTTCTGCAACTGGCCTGTCACTGGCCTGTCGCCTCCAGCCTGCTCCCCACGGCTGCTGGGGTCACCTTTCGAAACTCGGGATCTGACTGTGTCACTTGTGCACTTGACAGCTTTCAAAAGGTTCGCCATGATCCCAGGACAAAACCCACATTTCTCCAAAACCGGACCCTGTATGGCCCGGGCCCCTCCTCCACCCCTGCCTTCAGACAAGCTGCCCAAAAGAGCCCCATGTCCCTTCCCTGGAGCCACGGCCACGTCCCTGTCCACCTGGCCCGCGGTCCTGGCACCGGTGCACTGCCCGGTGCTCTGGCGGGACTGTCTCCTCGCTGCTCCCTGCTCCTGTGAACGCCGCCATGTGATGTGTTCACTCACGGGGAATGAACTTGAGCCGAGGGCCATCGGGCAGCTGGGACAAGCTCCAGAGGCCTGTGACCTCCAGGCAGGGAGGTGGACCCAAGCTACAGGGAACTGTGAGGCACTCCCTTCTCGGGAAAGTGAACAGGCAGCGCTGCGCGGGGGACGTGAAGGCCGCAGGCTGTGAGGGGAGGCCTCCCGCAGCTGCTGAGAGGAGAGCGCAGAGGCAGGAGCTCCCATCTGCCACACTCTAGAAGCGCCAGGAGCTGCAGTCGTTGCCTGACGCGGGCGCGTCTCAACTCTTCTCTCTGCCCTGGAGGCAGCAGATCTCAGGAAGCCACAAGGAACCGCCATAAAGCAAGCTCTGCCTCCAAAGCCACCCCATCCTCTACCCCGACTGGTGCCCCCGACGAGAGGCGCCGATGCAGCTCCGGGGGGAGCCCTACCTGCGCCCCGGCCCCTACGGCTCCCGCTCCGAGGACACGTCCCCCTCGGCCCCGCTGCTGGCGCTGCGGTCTTCCTTGCGAGGAGCGCTTCTTTCCTTGCTTGATTCAGAAGGCCCTTTGGCTCTGGTTTTTTCTTTCCTCTGCTGTTGCTTTTCAAGCTTCGACAGCTGGTTATGAAAAAGAAAGAGAATTATTTTACAAACGTAAACTCATGCCTGTATGTCCAAAGCACCAATTACTTCACAGGCAGCAACCACTAAAAACGCTTTCTGTCTGATAACATGGGGCATTGCAGTGGCTCCGACATGCCAGATCCCACACCAAGTGTCTGTCTGTCAGACACCAGCATCCTTAATACAGACACATCAGACGTATGACGTCCGTCAGATTTCCCCACCACTCTGCCTGTCTTGGGGTTGTGGGGAGGGGCCACTAACAGCCTTCTTTGACAGGCTGAGCAGAGACTGTAAATGAAAAGGCTTTTAGTCTGTTATTTTTTTCTTTGATGTCTCTATAGCTTTTTTCTCACCACTTTGTCTTCCCACTCACTGTTTTCTCCACCATTTGCTGAAGGTGAGAGAAGGCTGTGATAAAGTACATCAGACACATGAGACATCATCTGGGCCCTCGGTTTGTCCTGAGACTGAAGCCTGACTCGTCCACAGCCCAAACCCTGGGTGCTCCCAGCGGGCTGCTTGGTGGCTACACGGGGACACTGCCACAGGGCACATGTCCCACAGGCCACCCGGGGCCACTTCTGCCCTGGGTGTCTCCCCAGCTTGTTCAGAGACCACAGGCCGGACAGTGGAAAGACAGATCCGCTGACACTCTGCACAACGGTTCAGCCACCCCAGAAAGACCTGCCAAGAAACTCATCCAAGGAGACGGGCCAAGCCGTGGCCACGGGATTTGCTTGGACCATAAAAACCATCTGTGACAAAGCTTGAGACACGGCAACACCCAGGTTCATGGGCCTCCCAGGTCAAGTCTGCAAACATTTTCCCATTCACGTGGAAAGGGGGAAACAGGGAAGGGCCAGATGCTCCCCGCTGGTCTCTGCCCCGTGAAGACGCAAAGGAAAGTTACTGTAACCAACCTGCCAGATCATTGCTTTATTATTCTCAGACTCTGAATTAAACCTTTAGATAGATCAATAATCAGCAGCTCTCAATTTGGTCCAGAAAACCAAGTTTATTAATGGTGGACTTATGATATTATCTCCCCCACCTCCCAACCCCAGGTGCCTGAACAGCTGTAGTAAACAACCGGCTTGGTTAACAAGCTATTCCATTTTGTGAATGAAGGCTTCACTTCCCCTTTGACCCAGGACTCCCTTCCCAGAAAGCTCACCTGGATAAATTCCCTCTCGTGTTGCAGGAAAAGCTCCTGTGAATGTGCACCGTGGTATTGCTTGTATTTAGCAAGAGCCTAGAAACAACCTGAGTCCACTGTAGGAGGACAGGTAACTAGAACGTGGCACAGTCCCACAGAGCGATATCTAGAGCAGATGGACATGTATCAAAACAGATACATCTCTAGGGCTTCCCTGGTGGCGCAGTGGTTGAGACTCCGCCTGCCGATGCAGGGGACACGGGTTCGTGCCCCGGTCCAGGAGGATCCCACATGCCGCGGAGCGGCTGGGTCCGTGAGCCATGGCCGCTGAGCCTGTGCGTCCGGAGCCTGTGCTCCGCAAATGGGAGAGGCCACAACAGTGAGAGGCCCGCGTACCGCAAAAAAAAATAAAATAAAAAAAAATAAAAAATAAAAAACCAGATATGTCTCTAAACCCACGTTAGACAAACCAATGTAAGCTTCAGAGGCCAGAACAGTAGGATCCCATTTTCACAAAGCACTACGTGCCACTAATGGGCAGATGGAGGATGGACTGGGAGCATACAGGCAAGTCCAGTTAACTTTGGGGAGAAAGAGAAGAGAATGGGATCATAGTGGGATGAATATACATGGGCTCCAACTGTAACTGTCAGCTTTCACTTCTATAACAACAAAACCAGCTCTAGAACAGAGCTGCTGACCGCTGTCAGACGTGGACTGCTTGCTACTGGCCCTCGGACCACTGACGGTAAGACTCGTGCCAGGATGTAAACCAACACACAGCTTCCTTCGTCAACAAAGTCTTGCTGTGAAAAAGTATCACTGCTAAACTGTGCACTTAGTGGCAAAGCTGAGCTCCTCTGGCCATGGCCTGGTAAAAAACAGCTCAGGTACAGGCACGGTGAATAAGATGATCTTGAGCAAAGATGACAACAGGCTAGCACTTTTTTTTTTTTTTTTGCTCCGTGGCATGTGGGATCTCCCCAGACCGGGGCACGAACCCGTGTCCCCTGCATCGGCAGGCGGACTCTCAACCACTGCGCCACCAGGGAAGCCCCAGCACTTTTTAATTGAGATAAAATTGACAGACAACATTATATTAGTTTCAGGTGTACAATGTAATGATTCGACACTTGTATACACTGCTAAACCAAAAGGTTAGCGTTTTAAAAATCTGAGTAATGGCTACACAGAGCTCTTTGCTATATATTTCCCTCTGCACTATTATTTTTCCATGAACGATTATTCTTCTCTGTGCCATTCTACCGCAGATGTGGGAGGAATTTCCTTCATCAAGATGCCAGCCTTCCTTTCTTGTTTCCCTTTTGGTGTTAAATGCTCTTTCTTCTAAGAAATGATTAGGATGGTAAATGGGTGCCCTTCTGTCTTGCTCTTTTTCTTGCAAAATGATCTTGGATGCACAACATGAATGTACTTAACCGTACTGAGCTGTACAATTAAAAATGGGTGGGATGGTAAATTTTATGTTATGTGTATTTTACAACTAAAAGAATTTTTTTATAGTGATATAATTGACGTATAACATTATATTAGTTACAGGTGTACAACATAACGATTCCATAGCTGTACATACTGCGAAATGACCACCACCGTAAGTCTAGTTAGCGTCTATCACCAAAACAATTTCTTAATGACCTTAGAAAACATGAAGTTGGCAATTCGTGCTGGCCCCCTTCCTTTTTTATATTTCATGTCCCTAGTTCATGAAATCCAAACATCTGGGAATCAGTGTTCGGCAGTGAACTGTGATAATCGCCTTCTGCTGTCAGCCGTTTACATTCACATCAGTGTCTGTATGTGTGTTTACACGTGTGTGTTATATGTGTACATATCTGTAGGTGGATGGATACATCTACGAATGCACATATATAACCGTGAACATGTTCCAAGTTAGACACTGAGAAAGCATGATTTTTATTTCCAGAAGAGGCCCTCTCAGTTTTGTTTCCCCTCTTCAGAGGTAAATATAAAAAAATGTTGACTATCGCCAGTGACACAACCAAACCAAGGCTCCCGCACTGCTGAGATTCCATCTCATGCAAAGGCTTGTTTGTGATCCAACCTGTTACTCGCTTTCTACTCTTTAATGCTGCGGAGAAGCCAGATCCTGGCAGGATGATGGCGAATAATCCCCAATGGAAGCAGGCTTCCCAGAGGCTGCTCAGGGCCCCACGGCACCGTCTGACTCTGCACTGGCCCAGAGGCGCCATCAACGTTGAGCCGAACTGCAGAAACATCAGCGCGGCCTTACACCCCAGCTCCATCCCTACCGCCCTGGACCAAGCTTGTGAATCACTGAATCACGAGTGACAATTACCGAAGGGACAGGCACAGCCCGAGTTTCTGTAAACGATGTAATGCTGATTGTCGTTCATTATTTATCTTAAAACAACCCAACCACATATGGCTCCATGCCTCAAAGTAAAAGTTCTCTGAGGGAACATTGTGAACTAACCTAATAAATTTAAGCCTTTTCTCGGAAAACTTGGAATCCAATGCAGCCAAAATGTGGAATTTACATCTTAAGGCAAGAAAGCAATTGGATTTTTTTTTTTTTTTTGAGGAAACAAATGAGAAAGAAAGAAAAAGAAGAAAAGAAATTGGTGCTGCACACGGACTCCTGTAGCATGTCCACGGCTTTCAGGTTAACGAGCACACTTACGTCAAGGAGAATAAAAACCGCACAGGCCAGTGAACACAGGACCTAGACACCAAAATGGAGGACTTTTGTTTCTTTGTTTGTTTGCTTTTTAATCATCTGAGAGTGTCCATATTGCAAAGGAGACAGTGTCCAAACCATACAGGCTCCAGCGCCTTAAAGAGAAACCCAAACCTTCCAAAGGCAACTCCAGGCACGAGACACGGCCAGGGGCCAGGTAACTGTCCCAAGGCCAGCCCATGCCTCTCACGGTGGATCTCTGAAGAGCGGGGCCAGTGAGGGCGGGCTGGAATATCTAGACCCAAACCTCCCTGACTCACGCCTAAATCCACTGAGAAAATAAAGAACTTTCTTTTTAATTAAGATGACCATGCTCTGATTGCCTAATGTACAAATAAACTAGTTGAACAATGCTCTATCACAGGGCCTGCAAATGTAATAATGCCCTGAGGGACCAGGCAGAAGCAAAATGAGTGAAGTAACTATAAGACTTTAGGGCAGGATGGAGACTGCGGCCACACTGCAGAGGACAAGCCCCACCCACCCACCCACAAGCCCTACCAGGGCATTCACATTTTCTTTTTAAACAAGCATCTGCACAAAGGTATAAAGTAAATGGGGTAGATAGAGCCCCCCATAGGTACCCCGCTTTGCACCTCCGCCCACCTGATCTCGACTGCTCTGAACAACCCCGTAACAGTTGTATTCTCATCAGCGTCCCCTGGAGAAGCCACTGTCGGCAGCCTACGCTATAGTCATCCTCCAGCTCCCTCCTCTCTCCCTGCTGGCATGAGCAGCCTTCTGCTCAGAAGTAGCACTGTCTGAGCCTGCTGTCACATGGTCAGGGGACAGCATTCACAGCCACCAGGACCTGAGGGACCACCAGGGGGCTTCAGAGAAAGGTTTCTCTCCCAAATAAACAGAGGTGCATGGAGACCTGGGGACGGACAAAGACCTCTGGAGCGGTGGCAGCTCTTGGAACGAGATGGGGTGTCCAGGGGTACAGAGACACCTCCGGGGAGGGGTGGAGCCGAGCCGGAGGCATCAGCCACCCTCTTGGGGTCGGGGGGCGTCACTAAGCTCCTCCCTGTTTCAGCCACACTCGGCCAGGTTTGGAGCATGTGCAGCTGAAAGCAAAGCATCTCATCACACACTCATCGAAGTAAAGGAGCAACGGGCCTTCAAGAGGGTGGGGGGCTTGCTCAGGTGTCATGCACAGGGTGCAAAAGGCAGAGACGGGACCAGGCCTCTAGACGCCAAACTCCGTATTCTTTCCAGGGCATCACACGGCCCCTCTTCCTTAATCTATGAACTTCATTTCAGAGATATGTTTTGAGCACTGGGCTACACGTCATGCCCTGTCCTAGGTGCCAGGGACACAGAGGAGAACCAAGCAGAGCGCTGGCTTTCCTGGGGCCGACTGCCCATCACATAAATAACTGGCAGCTCCCACTGCCAGGCTCTGTTCTCAGCCCTCGGCATGCACGAGGGCACCATCACCATCCCCACTCTGAAGTGAAGCCGAGGGCGCCGGCGCCCCCAGCATCCTGCCTGAAGCACTTGTCCTCGCTGGTGGAGAACACGCAGGGACCTCAGCCTCCTCCCTTTGCCCTAACGCAGATCCTGCTCCGCGGTGGTCCAGCAGCAAGCCACCGTAGGACCTCAACGTGACTGCGTGTTTCCACCCTGTGGCTGAAGAATCAGAAGGCGCAAACCTAAGCTGAGTGAGCCGGAAACGAGGCTGGAGGAGGAAGCAGGATGGGGAAGCCCCCAAAGCCACGAGGGCCCAGAGGGAGCTCTCCAGGGGCCCTGATCCTGACCCAAGGAAAGGCCCTGCAGTGGGGCCCGTCAGTGGCAGCGGGAGAGGAGGACCAGGGTGACGGAGACCAGTCTGGCCCAGGCCGGCCACTGACACGGGGCAGCCCCGGAAAGCAGTGAGCATCAGAGCATCATAGCAGGGAACACAGGGCGGCCAGCATGTGGAGGGCTCGCGGAGGGTTGGGGGCAGGCCCCCAAGTTCTGGGAGGGCTGATGGAAGCAGGGCTGAGGGCGGGACAGGAGTCCCTGGAGGAGGGAGGAGAAGGCCTCCCAGGACCAGCATGGGACTCTGTGTTCACGCTTCACCACCAGCCACGCTGCAGGCCCCCTGGGCACAGGGTGATGACACAGAGGTGACTGAACTGGACATCAAGGGCTGCACGAGACAGGCTGAGGAGCGAGGGGCCGAGTGAGGTCAAGGCCACCAGGAGAAGCAGGGGAGGGGGTTAAGTCCTGCCCGGGGCGCAGCACCCACGGTAAGGGGGGCGTCCGGCCGGGAGCGCATGGGGTCAGCGCACTGTGGGGTCACTGTCACCCAGGACTGGGGCACAAACGGGACGCTGGCCGGCTGGGGGGATAGGTGTGGGAGAGCCCTGAGTCTCCACTGATGACCACGGCCGTGGTGATGGGCAGTCCGCAGTGCGCATGAGACACTGGACAAATGAGCACGGGGGCGGGGAGTGACCAGGTGATGGCCTCCGGGGGACGGGAAGCTCCGGCTCGAGCCCCTGTCGGCGGCGTAACTAATGCTCTTCAGCAGCACAAGAGAAGGAAACACGTGGGACCCACAGAGCAGGGCGCTGTGTGGGCGCTCCAGAGGAGGGACCCCTCCCAGGGCAGGGGGCGGACAGCAGACCACTGGAAGGGGAGAAGCGGAGACCCTCGGGCTGGCCGTTTGCCCTCTGTGCCTCTACTGCCAGGCCGCCTGCCCTGGGCACCGGAGGACGGGCTCTGAGACGTGTGAGCTACTCCTACCTGCCCGGGTCTTTCTCATAGAACAGCGCTGCTGAAGCATCTCCAAAGGCAGATCCCTTCACCCTGTGGGCTGATCCAGTGGACGATGACACAGAACATTAAATGAAGGAGCCCCTCCAGGCTGCCGTGGACACCACAAGCTCCCAGGACGCGCTCTGCGTACAGTCAGACTCTGGGCGCCCCCGAGATTCCACGTGTGCAGGGGAGGCCCAGCCAAGGGCTCTGCTCTGCAGCTGCGGACACCAATCCAGGCTGGGAGGGTTCAAAGGAGCTGCCAGAGAGGTCTGTGTCTGCAGTTGCCACCACCCGCCTGCCTCTTTCGGGAACGTCCAAACCACGCAGCTGACAGGCACTAGAAGCGGTTTTGGAGGGGTTCAAGAGAGATGGTTTCTTTGCAAGTCGTTTCCAAACAAAACAGGTGCCCAGCAACCCCTGATGGAAGGGTAATTCTCCGAGCGAGACGATGTCTCAGACTTGCTTCCAACACGATTTGGAAAAATGATGTGAAAAATTACAGCTTCTTGTAGATGCTTTTGTACGTTCACATAAGTCCCACAAAAACTATTTCAGGTCTTCCTCTTCTTCTTTTTTAGACTGCAGTTGACTAAAAGGGGCAACTCATTCCTCAAAGGGCCCATGAGTATAACCTGAGATTTTAATTTCATCCCTTTACAGTCTGTCTTCACACTAGGGAAATAAATGGCCCCTTAGATTGTGACAACCAATTTGTCACGTTGAGCATTCCGAGGAGTCAAGAGCAGGTATTATTACTCCCAGATTGCTTCTGAGCGCACGGGAAGTGGAGTCAGTTGAGAGAGAAAGTTCAAGGCCATGGCCAGGCAGTGGCCAGGCTGGGAGGAGCCTCAGGCCACCAGACTCCCAGCCGAGCCCCCAGTTGGCCTGGCTCCTTTGAGGCCGAAGCTCACCTGGACAGGGGCTTCTGAGGTTAGCCCAGGTCCGGGGCAGCCAACCCTGCTGTGATCTTGCTAGGGCGATGCCAGGTACAGCCCTGCCTTTGAGGTATTTTAATGCTGGTCATTTCCGGCCAGAATGTTCTGTCCCGTGAAGGAGCAAAATCTAATTAGAGAGTGAAGAAAGTAACAAAAGAAAAGCGCGAGCCCCATGAAGCCAGTTTCTAGGATTTTTATAGACCGTGATGCAGATGGAAAGGTTCTGTTCCAACCAACCCCTTGCATAGATTCCAAGAAAGTCATAAAGACCAAATGTCCCCTCTGCAATTACGTTGTAAAATACCACAAGGTATGATGGCTCCGCAGGCGCTGGCCCACACCTGTGGCCCCGCTGATGTCAGAAGGCACGAGCGGGCGACCACAGGAAGCTGCAGAAGGAGGACATGGCTGGCACGTCCCCTTAGAAGGACAGGAGCTAAAGGACAAAATGCCCCAAACCCACCAGCCCGTGAACCCTTTTCAACAGCGCTAGAACCTTCACTCCACGAGGTTCGCTGTCTTTCCTGTGTCCACCAACTCCTACCACCAGGAAAAGATGCCCTGACTGTGCCGAGTCATTGAAACCAGCGTGTTGGCCATTCTCTCACCCTGCAGAGCACGCGGACACCAGAGAATTGTTTTGCTGAATAACTAACACGTTCGAGGCAGTAAGCAAGACGCACTGTGGAGTGGAGCAATACTCCACCTCCACGGGCCTCCTGGGGTCAGGTGGAATCCCGGGGCTCCCCTCGACCACACACACCGGAGGCGGCCTGCCAGCACCGCCTAGAGATGCAGGAAAGCCCAAGAGGCCCCACACAGCGACCAGAACAGCCCACAGTCCCTCCACGTCAGGCGGGGACCCCTTCAGGGGTGGACCCTTCAGGGAATGACGGAGGACGGCGCTCAAGGCCGGGAAAGGGCGCCTCCACCCAAGCCCGATGCCCACGTGCCATGGGCGGGACATCTCCTGAGCTACTGGACACCCCTGGCTCCATGACCTTTTGCTTCTCCCTGTTTCTTTCCGCTGCCTACAGGCCAGAGGGCAGAGAGTGGGAAGGGGGAAGAAGAAAAGGCAAATTCCCATCAGCCTATGAGACTCGCAAAACTCCGAGAAGACAGAAGTGTGAATCTACTGTGGAATTTTAAACAATCTGTAGAAACCTACTTCCACAGATTAGCTCTAGTTGACTAAGCCATTTTTTAAAAAGCAATTGGAATTTATATTTGGGCAACTTTGTTTTATCGAATTGTAACTTGATATAATTTCATATTATGTGATAATTCTGAAAGCTTCTTTTTTAAAAATGTCCTTGTGTAATGGAAAATCTGACAGAACACTCAAAGAGGATGTTTCCATACACTCTGAAGCATCTGCCATTATGTCAACTGTCATGTTGTGTTATTTTTAAATCAACTGGCTGCTTAATAAAAACATTACAAAGCAATGTGCACACATGGTACCTAATTTTCATACATTATTAACTCTGCTTGAGGTTTTCGTGGGAATTAAAAAAGGAAAAAAGTCAGGCAAGGAGGCATCCGTTCCCATCTGAAATCGTGCAATCTAATTTTATTTTCTAATTCCCCATTGTTTACAAAAACCCTCTTAGGCATGCAAAGTGGCAGTGAGGGCGGGGTGCCCGGCTGTCTTTCGCATTATTCTTACTCTCTTCTCCTCCCGTCCACGTCCACGCTGGGGTGGCTCCAGCCTTCAGGACCCGGGGCGGCTTGTTTCAGGCCCTCATGGGATCGAGGTCAGCAAAGGCGTGGGTTTCTCTATCACCGCGGCAGAGGCTGTCAGGGCCTGCATGTCCCCCAGCCCAGAGGTCCCTGCAGTGTCAGCCCACGACTTCTGACCTCCTCCAGCCTGAGCACCTGCACCTTCAGCCTGAAGATGCCCCCGGGCCCAGGGGGGGCACCTGGCCTGAGTGTGGGCAGCAGACATGTCTGGAGGCAAGCACTCCTGGACGTGATCTCAGCCAGGGGGAAACGAGTGCTAGGGGTCCACCTCCAGCCCCCTCAGGCCGCACGGCACCCACGCTGAGATGTGTTCCATGCGGCCCCCCAGGGGGTGCCCTGCCCAGGGGTCACCAACGCACAGGTCCCCCTCTCCGTCTCGCTTCCACCCCTCACCGTGCTTCCTGTACTGGGAAGACCTGTATCGCAAGCTTTTCACTTCGGGGGGCACCCAAACCAGAAGCATTTTACATGCTTTGAAATGAGCCACATTTTAACGTGATCATTTGTTATGTGTTACAGGCCCCGTGTTAACCAGTGTTCTCCACTGGTGGGCACCCCAGACACAGGAGGGCCATGGGGGTGATGAGGATTCCACCCCCACTGAAGGCGCTGAGGGATGCAGTACAGTCCTGTGACATCTCACTATATACGTGAATTCTCTGAAAACTGGTCACCCATATACATGGCAAACGATATATTCTAGCAGCCAGGATTTTTATTATGTTGCCCTCCATTCCCTAACCCCACTGGGGACAAGGTATCAACTGCACTTCTAACACGACACAACCCACTCCTGTGGCCTGGCCTCTTCCTTCAATGGGGGCTAATTATAAAATTTCGAGAGTAATGGGCAAGAAGTTAACTATTTCCCCGCCGCTGAGGAAGCAGCAGTGGCTGTGGCACTCGGAGGCCAGAGGCCGGCTTCTCGCGCCCCACGGCTGAGCTAACAGCTCCCCCTCCTCTCTAGGCCGCTGCTCTTTGCGGGCAGAAATAATAGGCACCTACTTCATCAACATCTGCGTTAACATTATTAACGCATATATGTGGACCCTAGAAAAAGGGTACAGATGAACCGGTTTGCAGGGCAGAAATAGAGACACAGATGTAGAGAACACACGTATGGACACCAAGGGGGGAAAGTGGTGGAGGAGGAGGGTGGTGGGATGAAGTGGGAGATTGGGATTGACATATACACACTAATATGTATAAAACAGATAACTAATAAGAACCTGCTGTATAAAAAAATAAATAAAATTCTAAAATTCAAAAAAAAAAACAAACCAAAAAACCATCTGCCTCAGGCTGGAGTCTCTCTTGGCACGTGTCTGGTTAATAATCACGGGCTGTAGCGAAGTTTCAGGAGACACTAAAACAATTTCATCTTTGGTATTCCAATGCATAATTGGTACCAGAAAACTGTTCACGAGCATTTTAAACTAGTAGTGTTGCTTAAATGATTCAAAATGTTTCTTCAATTTGCAAGAGTCTTAAAAAAGAGGGGAGACCTTTTCTCTGCCCCACTGGGTCTTACGTGTACAAATGCCAACAGAACAGATTTGGAACGATGAAGAATTATTGTGCAAAATAATGAAGACGTGGGACCCAGAAAAACAGTGCCCACAACCTGAAGAAAAGTCAAGGTCAGGGTGCTCGGCAGCCGGGCCGGGGTGAGGGGCAGGGGGTGGCCACCTGTCCACAGGGCAGGCGAGTGGGGCAAGCGCTCCGGAGGACGGGGCTCCCGCAGGAAGGGCCTGGGCTCAGAGGTCTGGGAGCAGGAGCAGAAAATACAGTGCTCCAAACAAGATTTCAAGAGAAGAAAGACAAGTACATACTCCCAGAAAAGCAAAGGGCTGAACAAGGAAAAAAACGATAGGGTACGACTTGGGCCCTGTGGTGACCCACAGTCACAGGGTCATGGCAACATAAACACCATTTTTGGATTCCATTAAAATGATATCAAAATGCTGGAAAGATGGGAGGGTGTGCGGCATGAGCAGTGCTGGCTCCCCCTCTACAGTAGCATGAAATAAATGATGTCAGAACTTAATACATCAAGAAACAGTACGAGTTTGGGCTTCCCTGGTGGTGCAGTGGTTAAGAATCTGCCTGTCAATGCAGGGGACATGGGTTCGAACCCTGGCCCGGGAAGATCCCACATGCCGCGGAGCAACTAAGCCTGTGTGCCATAACTACCGAGCCTGCGCTCTAGAGCCCGCGAGCCACAACTACTGAGCCCACATGCCACATCTACTGAAGCCCGTGCGCCTAGAGCCCCTGCTCCGCAACAATAGAAGCCACCGCAATGGGAAGCCCACGCACTGCAATGAAGAGCAGCCCCTGCTCGCCGCAACTAGAGAAAGCTGCACGCAGCAACGAAGAACCAAAGCAGCCAAAAATAAATAAATAAAATAAATAAATTTAGTTAAAAAAAAAGAAACAGTAAAAGTTTATAATTTAGGGACAGAGGGGGAAGCACCCAAAGAAATAGCTTAAAATATGTTAAAGGCACTTGCTTGCGGGGAAGAGGACAAGGACGAGGGAAAACAGGCAGAAAAGGTTATTTTTCATTACAAGCCTTTATGTACTAAATGATTTTCAGTTATGCACATAATTGCTTTAATAAGCAATTTAAAATTTGTTTAAGAAAGAAAACTCATACAGTAGATATAGTTAACAACAGATCCAAGACTATGGAGAAAAATTAATGACTCAGAAAAATCAATGCATGCAATCCTTCCAATACTCAGAGGAAAAGACAATAGAAACTTATAAGTCATATATGTAGGATGGGAGAAAAGGAGAGATCAGAGCAGATACCAAAAAAGCAATAAGCAAAGACATTACAGAAGAACATCCCACGGGCTCCAGTATATCCTGGAGGCACCAACAGTCAGGGAAATTTAGGTAGAGAAATCCACACGGAGGGCACACCACTAAATGCCAGCAGGGAGCCAGACACAGTGAAACACTGGTGACACGTGTGTTGGATGAACAAAGGGATGACTGCATGATGACAGACAGATGCGTAGACAGACGGAAGGAAGGAGGCCAACCAACCATCGGGGCGACACCTGTAGAACCTGAAGGTAAAAGCTGGCGACCCAAGCATTCCCGGATCAACCAGGACGTTCCCAAACCTGCAAGTATCCAGAATGTTTTATGGCCATTCCCACCCTTAAAAAATAAATGCATAAATAAATTACAGAAGAACTCCAGCCTCTTGAGAGAGTAATAAAGAAACTGTGTTAAGTAATATAACCAATAAAATTGAGTGACAAGTCCCAAAACTAACCGGTGAAGAAGAAAATATAAAATGAGAAATTAAACTTATCGGGATCTAAAATTCAGATTCACAAGCAACCTCTTAAATGGGATGAAACGCAAATGCCTAATAAGCTTATGAGAAAGAGTGCCACTTCACTAGTAATTGATGCAAATAAAAACAATGAGATTATTTATGAGTCATCAAGTTGACAAGGATTAAACAATGATAATCAATGATAATGATATACTATTAATTATAATAATAATTAAACAATGATAATCCGATTAAACAATGATAATTAAGCAAGGATAAACCAGCCTTCGCAAGGGTTTAAGGAAAGGAACACTGAATGCTGGTGATGGAGAGTACATGTGGACCTTAGGGGCGCAATTTGGCAACACACATCTCAAACACTAAGTGTCTGCACATTTTGACCCAATAATTTCACCTCCTGGAATTTATCTCGTGGAAAATAAGTGGCTTCGTGCACAAAGATACATCCAAAAGGGTGTTCACTGAATTGCCTTTTACAACAGTAAAAACTGTGGAGCAATCTAAATGCCCACAGAAAGAGGATTTAAATAAATTACGAGACATTCTGTACAGACTGATTTACCATTTGAGGTGTTGCTACGGAAAATTTACAGCTGCAGCCATCAAACCCTAGAATTCCCCTCTCTTCACCAACTAAAAAAAGCAGCTCTTTGAGAACAGTACAAATGCAGCTCCGAGGGCCTGTCTGGTGGCGGAGGGTGTTGAAACACGAGGGTCCCCCCACTAGGCCGAGCCCGACAGAAAAGAACGACGTGCAGCAGACAAGCCCCAACAAGAAAGCCAGGGACACACGCGTGGGCTGAAGCCGCTCGGGACAAAGGGGTGGGGGGACCAGCACAAAACACAGCACCGGGGTGTCTCAGGGGGAGGCAAGGGGTTGTGAGGGGAGGGCCTGGGACAGCCCTGGGTGGCAGCGGCTGGGGCTCCCGTCTGAAAGTGGGGGGCAGTCACCCTAACGGTAGGCTTTGTACACATGCACGTTACATATGTCCTTTTTCAGTGACCACAGATTATGCAATAAATGTTTCTAGAACACACACGAGCGACAGCACCTCATCTTCAGCCACTGCTCTGCCCAAGCGGCTCCAACAGCCTGACTGGCCTCCAAACAGAACAGGCAAGGTAAACACTACTGAGCACAAACTTCCCGAGTGCGCAGCCTGTCAGAGAAAAACGGCGCTTCTGGGAATTCAGCTGAAACCCTGGCTCCAGGCGCCCGGAGCAGGGCTGGAGCAATACTCTTTTCTTTATGAATGCCATTTGTGTGGGAGAAAACACATGTACAAAAGCGCCCACTATAGTTTTGTACAAACGCTGCTCCACCCCGCCCAGAGATACCTTTGTCATCAGCCACAAGTCCCTTTACAGGAAGCCACCAGGAAGTCTCGCCTTCTGCGAGGCAGTTTGCTAACAGTGAAATCAGAGAACAGAAGTAATGCTCAGAGCCACCTTACTTTCGAGATTCTCCTTCCTCAAAATACACATATTTCTAGACAGACCCAGGAACAGTGCAGGTGCTTTTCCTAACACATCAGCACTGCCCTGCACCATGAGAAAGACCCGTTTCACCCCAAATGGGCACTGCCGTCAAGGTTCTTATGTGAAGAAGGTCCATCCTTCACCCTGCCCTGACTGCCCTTTGAAAGGGCTACGCTCTCCGTGATCAGTGTTTCTTGATCTCGGCAGTAGTGACATTTGAAGCCAGATGAATGCTTTGCTGTGAGGGCCGTTCTGTGGACTTCAGGGGGTTCAGCAGCATCCCTGGCCTCTACTCACTAGAAGCCAGTGGCACTTCCCCTCCCCCAGCTGTGACAACCAAATATGTCTCCAGACACTGCCAAATGTCCTTGGGGTGCAAAATGGTTGAGAAATAAAAATAACTTTTAAAAACAAACACAAACAAATAAGAACAAAAACGCCATTCTTAGAATTGCTGTAAGTCTCTCATAGTTGCCGTTGGTTAAGTGCCCTTTTTTCCACTTCTTGCACAGACCCTTTCAAAACCTGAGTCAAGCAGGGCTCCTGCACTGTTTTCCTGAGGTTCCTGCCCACATATGCAGGTAGGCTGAGTGCCCCGGTAGGAAGAGACACACTGGAGACCAAAATGACCAACCTATAAAACTACCTACCTACCAACTACCTAACCTACTCCGGTCAGCATTCTTAGGTGCGGACAGACAGCCAAAAACATCCAGATACTTGAGGGAGCATCCGCAGCTCAAAAGAGAAGGATCACGTAGAGTAAACAGACAACTGACTCTGAGCAGAGATAATTCGGCAAATAGAAATGAACATTTAAAAATCCAATCAGAATCTTCAGAAAGCGTTAAGAAGATACGATACCCCCCAGAGGACCTAAAGAGCCATTTTTCTAAAGAAGACATACAGATGGCCAACAGGCACGTGAAAAGATGCTCAACATCACTAATCCTCAGGGACATGCAAATCAAAACCACAATGAGCTTTCAATGAGATGAAACAATTCTGAAGCGAGTACTGAGATTTGCTTCAAAATAAAACCAAAGGTGGGAGGGTTAATGACATCAGAGGTGCCATAACTGGGTGATGATGACCTGGACGCTGGGTCCATTGGGTTCTATATGCTATATTTGTCTAAACTGTTGAGATGTTTCCACAATAAAAAGTTAAGGTCATTTCTCATTAACAATACAGAACTGAGCTATGTAGCTATTGTTAAAAACAAATACATCGGGGGCTTCCCTGGTGGCGCAGTGGTTGAGAGTCCGCCTGCCGATGCAGGGGACACGGGTTCATGCCCCAGTCTGGGAAGATCCCACATGCTGCGGAGCGGCTGGGCCCGTGAGCCATGGCCGCTGAGCCTGTGCGTCCGGAGCCTGTGCTCCGCAACGGGAGAGGCCACAACAGTGAGAGGCCCACGTACTGCAAAAAAAAAAAAAAAAAGAAAGAAAGAAAGAAAAACAAATACATCGGCAGATTCTAGAAAAGCCTAACAGAACAGTAAAATTCAATGTGTGCTCTGATAAAGTTTTACTGACTTGCTTATATATATGAGCCATAAATGTGTTCATACCCATTTCTTAGAATTTCTCTTACATCAAAAAAAAAATTATCAGAATAAAGATGTTCACTTTGGCATTACTTACAATTGTGAAAAAATTAAAAATAATCTAGGTGTCCAACCATAAAGGAAAGTTAGTAAGTTACAGTAGACTGACTTAATAACTAATATACAAACACAAAAATGCTAAATATAAAAATCAGTCATCCTCACTGAAGACATCTAAGAAAAGATTTAACTGGAAGAAGTCCGTGGTGATTACACCAAAACAAAGATTATGTGAATATTTGGAAAAGACTATAAAGAAGAAATTAAAATTGTTGCATTAACAAGAGTACATTGGTTCAATGGCTTTTTTGTAATGTTGTTTAATCATTTTTAAAAGATGTGCTCTGTCTTGAGTACAAGATTTTCCTCTAGTTTCTCAGTTTTTTTTTTTATGAAAAACAAGAAAAAACTACAGTCACCTACGAGCACAGTAACTCTTTTCTAGACTGCTGGAACATGCCATTCAGTCCCGAGAATTTCCTCACTAACGTGCATTTCAGTCACCCACACAGGACCCTCAAATCTAGGGCAGGCACCTGGGGTCAGAATGACCTGAAGGGTTGGGGAGACCAGACAAGATCTGGGAGAAAGATGTGGAAACTGCAGGTGTCACCTGGCCATCCAGTCTAATCTTGGCAAGAGGCTGTTGTCCCCTGCCCCGACGAGGGGGTTGTCCCAGCAGTCCCAGCTGACCCACTCAAACACTTGCAGTCCTGAGCCTGGGGAAACGCACCAGGGCTGGGAGCGAAGCCCACATTCTGCTCCCCTGGAGAATTCTAAGAGAGGCTCACGAGTGAAGATGTGCTCTTTACACAGAGGCCGACGGAGCCTGGGTATAAACAACAAAACATCTATAAAAACACGGACGGAACAGGAGTCCGCAACGCACCCCCTTTACGCCAGGGATTCACTGGGAGCATCCTCGCAGCCGAGCGGCATCCCTCGCGGATGCTGGGATGAAGCGAGGCAGCTGCACCTGACCCTGCAGGTCCTGTTCCCGGAAAAGGCCACTCCTCCCCCTGCCTCCAGCTGAAGCTGCTTTTCAAGCTTCTAAACCATTTCTGTGATGGAAAAGATTAGAGTAATAAGAGTCTCTATCTAATGCTGAGTGCTGAGCACTGGGTTTTACAAATACCTCTTCTCTGCACCTCTACCGCTGCCCCACAGGACAGGTACTGAAAACCCCACTCTCCAGATGGAAGAAGATGGCGCTCAGAACACTGACGAAACTGATGCCGAGGATGCTGGGCTGTTTCTCTGCAGCACTAGCCACTCTCCCCTTTGGTAAAACATGCTGTCCCTGTACGAGAGGGACAGTCCCCAGGAGCACCTGGGGCCCCAGGCAGCAGTGGGCACAGATGTCCTGATGTTTATTATGCGGGGGTCTCCGTGAGTGCCAGGCCTTCCCTGTTTCTCACGGTGGCCCTGCGGTCAGAACGGGGCCTGACAAGGAGACGCTCAGCAGTACCTGCTGGCTGGATAAATAAAGCTCATCCCCAAAATGCCTTCCACAGCCCTTCCGCTAGTACTTGCTCTGTGACAGAAATGTCCTGGTCTCCGCTAATACGGCAGCCACTAGACACATGTAGCCACTGAGCACTTGAAATGTGGCCTGTGGGGCTAAGGAGAAAACATTTGTTGTACTACCATCCTCATTTAATTTTATTTTTAAATTGAAGTAACAATGGTTTATAACATTATATAAGTTTCACGTAAACAACATTATATTTCCACTTCTATACACCCTACAGCATACTCACCACCACTATGGAAACCAGTAAGGAGATTCCTCAAAAAATTAAGAACAGAACTACCATATGATACAGCCATCCCACTTCTGAGTATTTACCCAAAGAATACAAAAAGACTAACTGCACCCCCCGTTCACTGCAGCATCATTTACAATAGCCAAGATATGGAAACAACCTGAGTGCCCATCATCAGATGACTGGATAAGGAAGATGTGGTGTGTGTATACACACACACACACACACACACACACACATATACAATGGAATACTACTCAGCCATAAAGAAGGGAAGTGTTTTTATTTTATTTACTTTTGGTGAATTTAAACTTCCACAGCCAGGTGTGGCTGGTGCCTGTCCCCTGGTCGGCCGGGTCTAACCTATCCTGTTCTAACGCAGCGCCGTGCCTTCCCAATGACGCTGCAGGCCTCTGCTCTCACATCACCCTGCACAAGTCCACTCCCATGTGGACACCACACTGGCACTGAACACACAGTGGGTGTGAAGGCTGGTACCTTCAAGGTGTTTATTTAAGGAGCTAGAAGAGAAGCTAAAGGACATAAGCATGACTCATGCTGAAGATGCAGTTTTTGGACAAAAGCTGGTAGAAAACAACATTATTTACTGACCACTTTCTCTTCGTTGATATAAGTGGGTCTTGAGAACAAATAGCCCCTCCCCTCCCACCCACCCCCAACTACAATAAGGAAGAGGCACAGAAGGTCAGGAAGAAAAGCAGAGAATAATTCTGTTACCAAATTTACCAGTTATCAAAAATTTGAGACATGGTTACTCAGGTGCCAATTAAAAGCAGAAAAGATGAATCTATATCCATGTCATGTTTCCAGAAAATGTGCAAATGTACAAGCAGCATATATCAAATTAGAAGAGTTCAAGGTATGAGGTATTTTAAGAAGGAGGGCTGATTAATTCATCTGCAGCTCTATCCTGTTGGCAGAAAGACGATCAGGCAGATTTTATAAAAGTAAGTGGAACTCCTAGGCTGGTGGTGTCAGCTGCTACAACCCCAGTTTGGAGCCACAGTTCTCTCTTCCAGCCTGATGAGCCTGCCTCCAGGACGTCCCTTTAGGCCACTGGCCTCACAGACAACCAGGTCAATGGTTGGCAGAGCACCTGTCCTCTTCCCTCAACGACCCTATCTACCAGTCGGGCTAGTCCTTGCTCTGGCGAAATCAGTCAACTTTGTGACAAAGGCAGAGGAGATGACCTCTTCTTCCTCCACGAGCCCCAGACACCCCAAGTGCCCTAGATGCGTGGCATTCCCACTGGAAAACAGCCAGAGGAAGCAAAGATACAGAGATCATGTAGCTGATATTAATACCAACACACCACATGCCAGAGACTTACCCCTACGAAGTCAGAAACCATTTCATCACCTCCATCTCTGACAAAGAGCCTCCAATCTGCAAACATCGTGTTACTATCTAACCACACACGGAAGAGGGGAACCTCCATTCAGTCCTTGCACTGGCCATGGGCACGCCGAGTAAGGAATAACTACAGAGAAGGGCACGGTTCCGATATGGTGCACACATCTTTGGAAGACAGTAGGCCCTCAATAAGAGTATGCTCTTTTATACACTCAGCACTGCACCTGAAGTTGCAAGCGAGGTGGTCATGTTTGTCACGGGCACACTTTGTCTTCTGCCTCTATGCGTGGCACCGACACCAAAAGGTGAGGGGCAGCCTGAGAGCTGGCTTGATGGTCACCAGGCATGAGGTCCTCCAAGCAGTACGGCCAAGGGTGCAGGCAACAGGCGGGCACTGCCTCGCCCTGCACTCGTCCACGACGGTCACCACCAGCCACACAGGGCTATTTAAATCAAAACTTAGTGAAATTAAATGTCGAGCTCCTCACTCACACCAGCCACATCTGAAGTGCTCACTAGTAACAAGTTGCTGGCGGCTAACGTGCTGGACAGCGCAGACGCGATACACTCCCAACATCACAGAAAACTCTACTGGACAGTGCTAGTCTAGATGGCTTTAAACAATCATAAAACTGACTAGGGCTTCCCTGGTGGTGCAGTGGTTGAGAGTCCGCCTGCCGATGCAGGGGACACGGGTTCGTGCCCCGGTCTGGGAAGATCCCACATGCCGCGGAGCTGCTGGGCCCGTGAGCCAAGGCCGCTGAGCCTGCGCGTCCGGAGCCTGTGCTCCGCAACAGGAGAGGCCACAACAGTGAGAGGCCCGTGTACCGCAAAAAAAACCCACAAAAAAAACCCTGACTAAAAGTCACCCTGGTCTTTACTGTCAACAGGCACTGGCAGCTGTAAACACTATTAGTGATGAAAGACTCTTCCCTGTCCCCCGACGCCCCTGCACACGCCGCTGTCCAAATAAATCTCCCTGGGGATAGGGGGGTCACTCATCCACAAGCAAATGGAAATCTCAGCACATCACTGCTCACATGAATGCTAAAAAGGGGGGGGACAGCTAATGTGTATTCTACCCCCTTTTTCTGTCCCTAACAGAACTACCCTAAAGAAAGTCTACAACTGATTCTACAAAAATCTGGAGAGAAAACTGGTAAAAAAATTGTGTATAAGCCCTGAAATTGTGTATAACCCCTGAATTGTGAATTGTGTATAACCCCTGAAAACAGCACATAGCATATATACAAGGGGTGGGGTGGATAACACAGAGCAAACTACTTTTCTTCTATCAGATGGACCTATTCATAGGGGAGAGAAAAGGCAACTCAGATCTCAAGGGTCTCGCTACACGGTGGGATCCAGGTCCCAAAGACAGGCCTAAAATAGAACCTGACTTCTTTCCTCTGGACCAGGCTGGAACCCACGGGGCCAGGGAGCGCTGCTCAGCTTTCTATTATGATCCAGGCATTAAACATTGATGGGCTACAGGCCTTTTCCTAGCAGAATATTAAAAATGCACACACTGCTTCTAATTTCAACCCATGATGGTCTGTAATGCTTTCAGAGGGTTCTGCATTTTTGATTTCTCCTTCAGTCCTCCCCTGCTGGCCACTGGGGCTCCATCTCCCTCCCCCACCCCCATCGTGGGTGAGCAGGGGGCCAGGACTTCCGAGCTCCCCAGCACAGGGCTCTGCATGATCCAGCACTGCTTCCCCAAGAAGGAAGTCTTTGCTCAGGGAATTTCTGTGAATGCATCGTAGCTAGAAGTCCAAACACTAGGAAATAAAATGAGAGCAGACAACAAAAATAGCATTCAGCTACCTATTCTAGGAAAGTAAACTGTTCCGGAAAAGGGTCCTTCCAGATGCTCAAAGGGTGACTGTTTACACCCTGAGTGTATTTAAATGCATCTAAAAACTGTGATGGGGCTTCCCCGGTGGCGCAGTGGTTGAGAGTCCGCCTGCCGATGCAGGGGACACGGGTTCGTGCCCCGGTCCAGGAGGATCCCACATGCCGCAAAGCGGCTGGGCCCGTGAGCCATGGCTGCTGAGCCTGCGCGTCTGAGGCCTGTGCTCTGCAACGGGAGAGGCCACAACACTGAGAGGCCCGCATACCGCAAAAAAAAAAAAAAAAAAAAAAACCTGTGATGCATTTCCCTGCCATTTCAGAAGAACACCCCAGAGTCACCTGCTCTCTTTCTTGGGGCCTTTGCACACGTGGCTCCTGCCCCCCGGGATGCTCTTCCCATCCCACTTCACCTCATTCAATGCTCCTCATTCTTTAGCTCAACTCTACTTCCTCAGGGAAGCTTTCCTGACACCCTGTTGAGTCCAGGACCCCAGATCCACACTCACATGACCCCCTGTATTTACACCTCATGGCATTTACCGCAGTTGACAATTACATACTTATTTGTAGGACTATTTGGAGAACGCCTCCCTCACCCCCACAAGTCTGAACCACCAGTGAGGAATGGCTCTGTTTTGTCCCAGTACCATGCATGGGACAGCAGGTAATCAATCAATAAATATTTGAAAGACGAACAAATCAACTACTGAATGAACAAATATCTTTTGAGAGTCAAGGAAATGTGTTCTTGTCCTGAGATGCAACTTCAGCTTCAAACACAGATGGCGGGGGTATGGGTCTTACTAACTCAGAGAGATAACCAGCCCCTGGCACAAGACTGCTCTTTTGGGAAATGGCCCCCTGCCTAAAAGTAGAAACGACTAACTGAACGACCTCAGAAGTAGGAGAAGAGGAGGTCAGGAAGACTTGCATAAAGATTAAGGAGGAGTTAAGATTAAACAGCCTTCTGCAAACAAGTTTTCTCAAATTCTAGAAAACTGCCTTCTTCGTTGCTGTCAAAAGACTGTGAACCCATCACTCAAAACACTATATTTATTTACTATAAACATAATGAACCTCCTTTTTCTTCTCTATTTCACTGAGTCCGGCCTGGGTTGCCAGCATTGGGAAGTGCTTGCTTCCTCATCAGAAGCTCCTTCTGCAATAATCCACAGTCCTAAATTCTAAAGCAGTTCAGATTTGAGGCCTCACGTCCCCGGCCTGGCACCCCTCACCTCCTTCCCACCAGCACCACCACCCTCACATCCCACGTGCCCTGCTAGACACACTTTTTTTTGGCTGTTTCTCAAACCCACCCAGCACTGCCCCTCTCTGGGACCCACACTGGCTGTTCCCTCCACCTGGAACGCCTTTCCCAAGACACTGCTCCTCCTTCCTCAGGCCTTGATGCAAACGGTTCCCTCAAAACACGGCCCACCAGACCCCCACCCCCACCCCGTCCTTCCCGGCCTTACTCTTCTCCATCACGTTCGTCACCACCTGACACACCTGTCTATGTGTGTACAGTTTCCCAGAGCTCCACACACACACCCCAACACACCATGCATGATACACACTCTGTGCATATCCTGTTTTGCTCACTGTCATATCGCAGTGTCTAGAGGCACCTGGCACAAAGCAGGTGCTGGATAAATATCTGTAGAAAAACTGAGAGAGTCAGCTTCTCATGAAATCTCTTTCACAAGAACCTCTGCTGCAACCTGGTCTATGAGTAGTCCAAGCCACCGCCCCCTTCAAGGAAGGACAGGCTGGAGAAAAGGCAAGACAAAATCACTAGGAAAAAGAACACCTTGATTTTAAAAAAAGAAGAAGTAAGAAACAGGCAATTCACACACACACACACACAATACAGATAGCTAGTAAATGTATTTTTTTTAATATTTGTTTATCCATTTATTTATTTGGCTGCATCGGGTCTTAGTTGAGGCATGCGGGCTCTTCGTTGCAGCACGCAGGCTCTTCTCTAGATGTGGCACGCAGGCTTAGCTGCCCCACGGCATGTGAGATCTTAGTTCCCCCACCGGGGATTGAACCCGCGTCCCCTGCACTGGAAGGTGGATTCTTAACCACTGGACCACCAGGGAAATCCCTGGTAAATATTTTAAAAGAGTCAATCTCACGTATAAAAAAGATATGTTAAGTTACACCTAGATCACTTATCACCTACAAAATTGACAAAGATTTTAAAAGCATACACAAATATTGGCAAGAACACCTTGCTGTTAGGAATGTAAATTATAAGCCTTCTGAGGGCCAACTGGTAACATCTAACAAAAATATATAAGGAAATATAATAGAAATTCCACTTCTAGAACTTTACCCTACAGAAAGTACCAGAGGTGTATGCAGAAATATACGTACAGACACACACTACAGCATTGCACCCACCCCCGTCCCCCAAAAAAGGAAACAACTTAATACCCAACAATAGATTTTTGTTTTAAGTTGTTATAGTCACATCATGGACTACTTTGTGGCCATTTACAATCATGATAAAGAGGAATAGTTAAAATGGGGAAATGTTTATATAATAACTGAGCGTGCACGGAACACAAACTATGGCTACTCTGTTACCTTGATACAGATAAATAACATGTAATTTATACATGTAACTACGTGTCTCAGACTTGGTCCCCGCGCCCTGCACGATGCTGACCCTGTGCTCGGGAGGTACATGCCCAGGTGGCAGAAGTGCAGCCCCAGAGAGAGGAGGTGAGACCCTGAAGAGCCCAGCAGGCTCCTGGTTACCAGGAGCCCCCAGAGGCAGCGGGGCTTTGCTGGGAGGATGGGGCCCAGGGCGACCTGAGCAGGGGAAGCGGCGGCTCCTCTGCCGGGCTCTGCTGCATCGCCTGCCCCCAGTGTCAGTGTCCCTGCCCCACACTCCCGGCGGCATCACCCGGCGCCCCCATCAGTCAGTGACGCGGCATCAAAGCACAAGCTCTTATGTAGCTTTGAGAAAAACCAAAGCAAAGCACTAGGTATGAACTACCCTGTTTCTCCTCTAAATTTGCTAAAGTGAACGGGGGTGAGTGCGGCCACCACAGGCGCCACGCGCCCTCGAGCCATGGTCACCCAGGCCGGAGGAGGCAGCCGCCTGTCCCCGACGGCCCCTCTGCCCCTGCACCGTCCCCTGTCACCCGAGGCCACGGACCCACAGCAGGAACCGCTGTCTCTCTCCCACGCTCCTCCCGCGGACCCCGACCGCCCCCAGCGCCCCCAGCTTCCAGCGCCTTCGCCCCGCCCCCCTTCCGCTCCTTCCGTGCCCCGAGGCGGGGACTGGCTCTGGCCCTCAGCTGCCCTCCATCTAGACCCCCTCCCTCCTTCCAGAAGCCTCTGTGGGGACCCGTCCTCAGGACCCATCACTTAGGGGTTTGAGAGACTCCGGCTTCAGCTCCGACACGTGCAGGCCCTGGGAATCACTCCCATCAAAAGAGAGAAAGCACTGAAAACCAACCACTCTGGTTGAACCAAGGTCGCAGAGTGAATCACCACCCGCGACATGAGAGACAGGCGCCCGGAGAGAGACACAACGAGGCCTGCCTGCGGAAGCAGGAGACGCAGGACCGGGGGCGCCGACGGGCTGCTGGGCACGGAGCGTGGAGCCCGGCGCGCGGAGCCTGGCGCGCGCTGGGGTCCTCACACTTCCATGTGACCGACCACCAGGCGCTGAGCCGGCCTCCACGGGGAAGACCCCGCCCACAGCAAAGCCTCCTCCTCCCGGGGGAGCCGGCCCTGCAGAGCCTGACCGCAGCTCTGGAAAGGGAACTGCTCCCACTCCAGCCTCTCCAGGCTCCCCGTCTAAGTGAGGCCGAAAAACAATGCCGCAGGGGTCAGGGCTTCAGGGAAACAGACCAGGAAGGAGGCGGCGGGGAAGGGAGCCGGGGTGGGGGGGTGGTGGAGGGGGAAGCGGTGCCACAGCCCAAGACACTGGCTCGCTGAGGGGATGACACTCACGGGAGACGGCAGGACGCTCCCTTGCACTCACCTCTCACCACCCGGCAGGGGCTCCAGCAACCACGACGGCTCACAGAGCCAAGGGCTGGAGACAGACCTTCTCCAAGGAGGAGAAGGGAGACAAAGATGAAGACACCTCGGGACCGGAGCCTCTGGCGCCTCCAGCTAAAGCAACTGTTTCGCAGAGACTACTTCCGGCTCATGAACATTAATCCTCACGTCCAGGGTCTCTCGACCTCAGCATCTATGCCTTCATCAACATGCCTGGTCTTCAACAAAAAATTACAAGGTGTGCAGGCCTGGGCTGCTCAAACCCGGCACACATCTGAGAAAGGCCCATTTTCATGACCGGCCTGGGGAGGCTCCGGGGAACTGAGCCCTTGGAACCTTCTGAACCATGAAGAGTTCTGCCAGCTTGAGGCCCTGTGTCACTCTGTCCAGACAGTTTACTTAACAAGGTGATTGTGGGGAACAGCTGCAGCTTCAGTAACTGAGGTCAGCCATGCAGGTACCTGTGCCCACGTGACCCACCTGCAGGACAAAGCCGGGCCACTCAGGACGGAGCAGAGTTCCCCGGTTGGCAGCATTTTACACGTATGGTCACACATCGTCCCTGGGGAACGAAGCACGTGGGGGACACCTGGAGGCTTGCACCTGGTTTCCTGATTTTACTCTGTATCATTTCACTGTAATAAACCGTAACCACAAGTATAACAACTTCTGAGCCCTCAGGGTCCACCTAGCAAATCACTGAGCCTGAGGGTGGTCCTGGAGACCCCAAAACAGAAGTGAGACGTGTCAGAAGTGGGATTCCCTAGAACGACTGACTCACTGAACCTTTGATGTCTGGTGGCTAATGAGTCATCACGGTACAGACGGCAGCTGTGCTGTGATCACTGCTGGGGGTGAGTTACCACTGGAATTTAGAAATGATGGATCTAACTCCCAAGGAAGTGGCTCACTGGACGCATAAACAATGTAAGATAATGAGAAACAGCCTACATGAACAATCCTTTGATTACTGTTAGCTGGGATAACGAAAATGAAAGTAACGGACAGTGCTGGCTCAGATCCCAGCCCTGCATCAAGCTTGGATTTCGGGCAGTCTGAGCTATGGCCACTAGCCTCATGGTCACTACCAAATGGAAAAATTGTGCCGGAATAACAGATAGCACCTCTGTGACTTGCGGTCAGTCACCAAGAAGGTAGTCCAAGTGGCCAGGGGTCAGGGCAAAACCAAGAAAACTACTGCAACTGAAACCAATGGGTGTACAGTAAAGGAGCTACCTCATCTTACAGCTCAATATTGCCAGATTCCTGAAGAATTTAGCTAAAATCAGTTGCCCCTTGGTTCTGAATACTGCAGAGCAGAGGTGCACGTCTGGGTCACTGCTGGGCCCACAGCTCACGACTGAACAATCAGTGGTGCTCTGACATGACGTAAACACACAGCGGCCTGCTCCCAAGGGGACAGCCAGCCTGACAGACTGGACTAGGGCCACTGTAAAGTTTGCTGACAAGAAGAAGGAGAATTACCCTGCCCCTCCTTTAAACGCAAAATAGAACACCCCAGGTGAAGTGGCTGATATACTGCATGTGAAGCCGTTCTGGACTGGCTGTATGATAACTGGGATGTACATCCACATGTGTGCCCTTTCCTGAGGTTGTGAAAACTGCTGTGATGAAAAGGCCCCTTAACCTGGGGCCCATGTAACCTCACTGCTACAAAGTCGAGAACAGTTTGAGACACTGTATCAGATTTGCTGCCTCAGCTTCCTCTTAAGGGTGGTTAAGATGCTAAAAAGTATTAGAGCGATTCACAAGACAGGGAAAGACTAAGGGGATGGCCAAGAGACCCCTCCCAACAGCATAGAGTCTCTAAATGGTTATTAAGAAATAGGTGAGTAAGCTGGACATTGACGGCATCGATGCAAAGGTCTCAATGTGACGTTACCGATGGCAACTCAACAGACGGATGCCCCCCCTGGGCCTCCGACACTGACAGGACCCAAACAAATCTGCTCTGCTTCCTACAGCCTGGAGGAATTGTAAAAGCCAGAAGGCAAGGATGGCGATGAGAAGGCTGACCCCCGATCACTGGGTGATATTATGACCGATTAGTCAGGAGGAGAGTTGATGAAGGAGCCAGTCTCTCAGCCTGACCCCGGCTGAGGACCCAAGGCCACACGCACGTGGGTGGGTAAAGGGCCCGTGAGTGAAGAAGCTTTTCTGAGGCCCCCTGATATGGAGCCCAGTGCCCTGTGACTCCAGGACCCACTGGTGAGGCCCTGACCGGGAGGATATGGGGATGCAGTCTGGGTGAGAAGTAGAATGTCTGGACAGACTTCATGTGAACTGGCCGCACCCCCCTTACCTGAACGTACTGTGGAGGTGGATACTATCTGACCGGGGACACGTTGCCTACCTTGTACCATTAATGTGAAACAACACAGAATACCTGGTGGACAAAAAGAAATCACCGCCTTAATTAGCGACACGTTAGAAGTACCAGCATGTTCTCTGTGTGACAGCCCTGTGTGGCCTGAGAAAGACGCGGGTGGCTCATGGAGATGAACTGCAGGGGATCAAGGCTTGAATAAAGTAGTAACGCTTACAGCATCAGCAGTCTGACAGGATTCTGACAAAGAAAAAGTGCAAACTACAGGAGACATTCAGTCATTGATCTTGTAAATTGCATTTTTCTCAATACCTACCCCAAAAGAGTCAACTGTGCTTTGCCTTCACATGGAAAGAATCCCAATTCACATTTATTGTGTTGCCACAGTTATTTGAATTCACCAGCTACTGCTGTAATCTGGTTAGGAAGGGTCTGTACCGAATGCAGGTCCTGAGTGTGATAACACTCCACGTTGATGATATATTATCAGAAATTGAAGCGCAAGCTAGGCCTGAATAAGGCAGTGGTGACACACATGACTCACAGAGTCTGGCTGATAAACCCAGCAAGTGCTCAAGGGCCCAAAGGAACAGTCAAGTTCTTAGGAGGAACTTGGGCAGGAGCCGCCCGTGCTATTCCTCAGGCAGCTAAAGTAAACGGCCGCCCTTGCCAACCCTGGGAACCAAGCGGGAGGCACAGCACCTGGTCAGGTTGCTCAGGTTTGGGGGACATATATCCCACATCTGGGGACACTGCTAGCTCCAAACCGTAAAACTACCCCAAAGATGGTCACGCTACAGCATGTAGTGTCCAACAATGGGCAAAGACACATCACATCTAACAGACACACATATCACACACCACCCTCAGAGGAGGAGTCTGATCAAGGATTGAAATGGGCAACTGAAACATCTTATCTAACATAAGAGGAGATAAACACGTCTCTACGAACGTGTGCTCAATCTCTCAGCGGGCCAACTACACTTCTTTTTAAAACTTTTTGTGACCACCCTAGAGCTTACAATATGCATTTTGTAGTTAATCTAAGTCCACCTTCAAATGAAACTGCAGTGTTAATGCCTGGAGTGCAGGTCCCATGTAAGGCCATGCCAATTCCTCCTTCCCATCCCTGGTGACATGGCTTCCCTGCAGCTCACCCACCCACATGCTAGCATCACACAGGGCATCATTACTATTACAGATTTAAATACACAGCTAACTTTTGGATCAATTAAGAATAAAAAAATTGATCTCGCCTTACTGTATTCCTTCTCTGATACTCTTCTTTATGGAGATCCAAGTTTCTGACCTGTATCATTTTCCTTCTGCCCTCAACAACTTCTTTCAACGTTTTCTGCAACACAGGTCTGCTGGTGATGAACAGTCTCACTTTTTGTTTGTCTGAGAAAGTTCTTATTTTGCCTTTACTTTTTTTTTTTTGCGGTACGCGGGTCTCTCACTGTTGTGGCCTCTCCCGTTGCGGAGCACAGGCTCCAGACGCACAGGCCCAGTGGCCATAGCTCCCGGGCCCAGCCGCTCCGCGCAGCATGTGGGACCTTCCCGGACCGGGGCACGAACCCGTGTCCCCTGCATCGACAGGCGGACTCCCAACCACTGTGCCACCAGGGAAGCCCTGCCTTTACTTTTGAAGGGTAACTTCACTGAATGTAGAATTCTAGATTGGTGGGATTCTCTTTCACCACTTGAAATATTTTTCTCTACTCTCTTCTTGCGTGCATGGTTTCTGACAAGAAGCCCCTCTAATTCCTATTCTTATTCCTCTCTAGGTAGTGATGTTTTGTTTCCATATTGAAAACCTTCCAGTAAAACACCTTCCTCCAAAAACAGACACCCTCTGATGGAGCCCATAAAATTCCCAGTGAGGTAAACCTTGAACAGTATGTGCAATCCAGGCAAATTAATGGGGCTCAAGTAGATGACCTCCATCATAAAAGCATCTGTGAAAGGCCTCACCTGACTGTTGCATTGTAATGCTTAAAAGAACTCCACGCCTTGCAAGCAAACCGGGTTGTAAATGAATCTGATTGCTGATAAGATGCCCCAAACTGACACATAGCTCAGTATGTCCAGCTGGTACCTGACCCAGAGATAACGAACTCCCATCCCCCTCAGGAGGCTCCTGTGGGATGGTGTGTGGCTCGGGACTCAGGATCACTTAACCACCAAGCACTTGCCAGACCGAAAAAAAAAAATCACTGGGATAAAGAGCAGAGAATGCTTACTTCTTGCAGCAGGCTATTTGTCAACTTCACGGAAACAATGGTTAAAAACTATATGAGGGGCTTCCCTGGTGGCGCAGTGGTTGAGGGTCCGCCTGCCGATGCAGGGGACACGGGTTCGTGCCCCGGTCTGGGAAGATCCCACATGCCACGGAGCGGCTGGGCCCGTGAGCCATGGCCACTGAGCCTGCGCGTCCGGAGCCTGTGCTCCGCAACGGGAGAGGCCACAACAGTAAGAGGCCCGCGTACCGCAAAAAACAAACAAACAAACAAAAAAACTATATGAGCCCAATAAATTATTGATACACATTCAAAACAGAAGCCTATCCATGGTGGTTTTAGGGATAAGGAACCAACTGGGAGAATTTTATAGTGTAGAAAACTGTCCTTGTGATCAACTCACTAATTCAGGGAACCATTTTAAGATGATGTTGCCAGGAATTCCCTGGCCGTCCAGTGGTTAGGACTCCACGCTTTTGTACCACACAGCCAAAAAAAAAAAAAAAAAAGATGATGTTGCCAAAGTTTAACCCATCATCCACTCTGAACGGGATTCACTCTATACTTTGAGCCCCTGCAGGACGGGCTCCCACTTGCTCCAGGCTGCCTTGTGAAAGGCCACTGTCTCCTCTGCAGAAAGTAGCTGCGTGGTTGCTCTGCTGTCTCCCCAAGCCTGAGGCCTGGGCCACATGGCCTGTCAGGAACCGACACAGCAGGAGGGGCGGCCTGTGTTCTAATCAGGACCCAGTTCCAGAGGCAGCAGTGCCAGGGGCTTTGTTATCCACCCATTGGCAACGGGCCGTGCTCCAACAAATGAATGTCAGAAGTAGGTACTCAGGGGACTTAACCACTCCCTGGTGGTGCAGTGGTTAAGAATCCGCCTGCCAATGCAGGGGGCACGGGTTCAAGCCCTGGTCTGGGAAGATCCCACATGCCGCTGAGCAACGAAGCCTGTGCATCACAACTGCTGAGCCTGAGCTCTAGAGCCTGCGAGCCACAACTACTGAGCCCGTGAGTCACAACTACTGAAGCCTGCCCGCCTAGAGCCCGTGCTCCACAACGAGAGAAGCCACCGCAAATGAGAAGCCCGCGCACTGCAACGAAGAGTAGCCCCCGCTCACCACAACTAGAGAAAGCCCGTGCACAGCAACGAAGACCCAACACAGCCAAAAATAAAATATAAATTAAAAAAATTTTAAAAAGTGGGTGCTCAGTAGCAAATTAGTGATTTGTTGGTCTGCATAACAGGTTCTCACCAGTGACATAAATGGTGTTCATGAAATGTGGAGTGGCTACAATATTTGAGGCAAACTCCCCGACCCTGCATAAATAGAGTGTAAGAATCCGCCTAGGTGTGTAGTTCTCCATGCCTGGGAAAGGTGCCCCAGGTTCCTTCGCCCGTGAGCAATGCTACGTACTCTAGTCCTGCACCAGGATCCTAATGCAGACCCAGGGACCCAGCGCAGACCCTACAGGTAACACTCCCTGCCTCTAAGTCTAGAAGACGCAGCACCTACTTGAGCTGCAAGTGGGGTGCATGGGGGCTTCAGCAAGCTGACAGGACGGGGGAGAAGCTGCTTCGTACCTGCTTAACACATGTCTCTAATCAATCCTGTGGAGAATTTGGTTTGATGACTGTTTCCATCTCATCTTGCAGAGAGGTTATGGGGGAAATAACTAACCCTCACCCACCTCAAACATTCTGGTAATGATTATTACCCACCGAAAAGAATATGAGCATTGCCATGGCCAGGTTGATTAGGTCAGTTCCCAGCAGCAGTTTATCCATCTTCCCTCCTGTCCATCACAGAGGTCAGTGTCACATATAAATCAGAGGGTAATTATTTTAAAATCTCATCTTTAATATCTGTTCTTCAAAAAACAGACCTCAAGTTTCAGACTCCCTAGAAGATTACAGACAGCAGAGGCCAATGGCAATCACTACCACAGATGGGATGTGCGTCACACGGCTCCCAGAGTATCATCAGAGAGCAGAGCAAGGCGGGGATGAGTCACTGTCAGGCACTGTGTAACAGGACGTCGTTCCACACCGTGAACAAAGAGGCACCTGCCCGACAGCACTAACCACAAGTATCATCGCCATAGCAACTGTTGTCAGGCCAACAGGCCTTTTCAGTTGCAATCAAAGAAAATGTAAATCAGGAAAGCTTTCAAAACTCAAAAGTGTGGCCTCAGGAAAACCAGGCTCACTCTTGGATTGACTTCAGGAGGACGTGGCTCATTATGAGTTTAACTCTAACAGCAAATTTGACATTTAATATTCAAATGACTTAAAGCCTGGGGTCTCGCCAGCATTTCCTTCCATTCCTCATGAGCCATCCTACGGATGGTAAAGCCAAACATGGAGAAAAGCACTCTCCTAGAAAGTCAAGGGACAGGATAGCAAGAAGACCTGTGTCTGGAAGAGTTTACTGATTCTAAGTCCAAAGTACACTGAAAAGAAATGAAATCAATTCTCTATGGGGACCCGGGGTGAGCAGGGGAGGGGCGGGATGACGCAAGTGGGGAGGCTGGGGAGGTGACAAGGGGCAGGACAGAGGGAGGTCGAGACAGAAAATGAGCATGACACCAAAAAGGTAAAATGTTGTCTTCCTGGATGGTAAATGGTTCATCTCAACATCAAGCACTTAGACAATACTCATTTTAAATCCTGAAAGTTTCACACACGTTTCAGATCTCTTCTTTCACAACAGATCACAGTTACAATATGGCTTCACCTGTAATCAAGTTTCAAAATACAAATTCCTTGAAGTGTATTACCATGATTGTGCAGAAAATGGCCAGCAAGTTATCAGAACTGCAGAGACACCACATCTCCAGAGAGAGTTGGTGAGAGGCAGGCAGCGGGTTAAACTAGGAAGACTCAGTTCCAAAGAAAGAACAATTTCCAGGCAGTAAAGCTGAATTACCAGTGGGAGTGTTAACAGTCCACCCCGCACCTGGGAACCTCTTACAATCAGCTCTAGTTCCTCCCATCAGGTGACTGGGCTTGGGGCACCTGCAGATGATGGCCGAGGTGGGGCTCCCGGCCCTCCCATGACCCCCTCCGACCCGAGGCCGTCAGCGCCAGATTCCTCCCGTGCACAAGCAATCTCTCTCTACTGCCTCCTCTGCTGCCCTATCTCGGCGCCACGGACATTTGGGTCTTGACGGCCTCTTGGTTTCAAATTCTTTTCTATGCCTTTCTTTTATATTTCCACCCATAAGGCTCTCCTATCATCTCGAAAACCTCGGGAAAACCTGCATTTAGCACTTACTACCCAAGAGACCAGAGCATCAAGGATACAGGGTTGCAGAATCAAGCCCCTCTCTGCCCTCTCACCACCCATGTTTTAGGAAGATCACACTTGTGTGTCCAGTACGGAGAGTAGAGGCTTCATTTTTAAAAAGAAGCAACTCTATTTCTCAGATCACTGCTTAAGACTTTGGTAGAGCAGATGCTCCTGAATTGTGCCTTGGTTTGTGGATGTATTTGGATAAGAGTTTAGCAAAAGTCAAGGAAAGGGAGGAAAATAGGGCATCTGGGGTCTAGTTCTCACCAGACTCAGCCCCACAGTTCTCTGCCCTCCCCGCAGGAAAGCTGAAGCAGGTCTCCTTTGAGCTGTGGGGATGTGTTTCTGCGGAAGGTTCTGACATTTGGGGAAGTAAGACGTCTTCATTAAGCGGTGCTGGCTGAACACCTGGAGCACAGGGCGGACACTGGGGGCCACGGAGCCAGTCTCAGCCTCCCGCCCCAACCCCCTGTGTCCAGTATCCTGGATGATAGAAAACAGCTCCTCAGAGAAAAACAAAACAAAACAGTGAAATAAACCAGGAGTGACTCTTCACTGAAATGTTCCCTGAGTCATCAGTGCTGCAGAGACAACACGGGTTCTTCAGCATCAGGTTCAAAAGTCAGGGCTCCGGGTCACAAAAAATGCAGCCCCTTCTCACCTCCTCGGTGGAAAGAGCTGTGTGTGTTTTCTTTAGGGTGACAGAAACAGCACACTGAAGCTGCAAACATTTAAACGCACACAGGCTGGAAAGGGTTGTAAAGTTCTTGAAGCCACGCAGAGAAAACAAAAGTCCCGAAGAAGAAAATATTTCCTCCCCCATAAAGTTCACGTGCAAGAGAAATTTTTAAGTTGTACATTATTTATGACTGGGATTAACTACTTGGTCGCTTGAATAAAAGAATGTATACGAAATGCCTGTTTCTGCTCCTTTCTTGGAGAGGGGAGGGGCAGTTAGTAGGAATAAGAACAAGACAAATACGCTGGGAAAGAGGAGCTGGAGTTGAATAAATGGCAGTTCCCGGCGCCTTCCGAGTCCTGCTCTTTCGGGGCCTGGGCCGGAATTCTTCAAAGGACCAGCAGGTCTCTGTCCAGGACACACGAGCATTCGGCACCAGGCTGGGATCCAAAGGTCTGCCCATCCCTGAGCCCTAAGTCACACAGCACAGAAGTCGAGAGCAGGTGTGACCAAAATGCCCTCCGAGGAGCCAGCAAAGGGGTACAGGATGTCGCTGCCCCCCATGCTCTGAAGCTACACCCATCACCCTGGGGATGGGCACCCCCTGTGCTGTGCTCTCTGCTCTTCAGCTGGACAGAACCTGCAGGTTGGGGTGGGCAGAGAGAAATGAGGGATGAAACGTAACAGTCAGTTTTCCAATTTCTTGGCTCCATCGTTGGTGGAGGAGTTGGCTTCTCACAGGGGAGGCTGCGTGGGTTTCTGCTTGAATGGTGTGGCTGTTCCTTCCACGCGGCCAGGCTCCTCCCCTCCCTCTGCTGCCTCAGCACAACTTCTTTGGGCAATTAGGAATTAACTGACATTTTTTTAAGTGAGGCATACTCTGAATAAACAAAATTTCTGTCTTTTTCCACTTTTTAACCTATCAAATTGGCAAAAATTCACATTGATGTGAAGAGCCCAATGCTCAGGAAGGGGCACCTGCTAAAGACATGATGGAGGAGGCTCTTGATAGAAGCATCACACCCTGAGTGTGTGGCCAGTGGTTGCAGGTCTGGGAACTATGCCAAGAATCAACCCGGGGTTCGGGGCAAGACTCAGGACATGATGCACCTCACCGCAGCACCACCCCTAAGAGGAGAGGCTAGTACATAACTTAAATGTCCAACAAGTGTGAGTTAGTTAAAGAGACTAGGATTCATCTCATGGCAGGATAGTAGGCACCCATTAAAACTGAGGTTAAAAAGATTATTTGAAGATGTGCAAAAATGTCCACAATATCATCAGTGGAAAAATTAGGTTATATAACAGTACAGGGGTGGCGCAGTGGTTGAGAGTCTGCCTGCCGATGCAAGGGACACGGGTTCGTGCCCCGGTCCGGGAAGATCCCACATGCCGCAGAGCGGCTGGGCCCGTGAGCCATGGCCGCTGAGCCTGCGTGTCCGGAGCCTGTGCTCCGCAACGGGAGAGGCCACAACAGTGAGAGGCCTGCGTACCGCAAAAAAACAAACAAACAAAAAAAAAACAGTACAGAGTGATCCCATTTTGCAAATTTGGGATTAAAATAGAGGGCGTGTGGGAAAGCACTACACAGAAAACAGACTAAAAGTATATTTTGGTGCTGCGGAGGGTAGAATTAAAAGGTGATTTTATTTTCTTCTTTGTAAAGACAAGAATAACTATTATCACTGATTTTAAAAGAACAATGTTTGAATAAAATGCTTCTGCCACGCACTCAGCAAGGGTGAAGCTTGCCTCTCTTATGTCTGGGCAGCCACCCTGCAAGCTTCCAGGTTATGATTCATTATATGGTACCTGCACTCAGTAAGCATTCTGTTCATCTTTAAGTTCATGATGGGGAGACAGGATGGATTTTACTGACTGGAAGGTACATTTGGGATGGTGTGGCAGCCAGTCTTCAAGATTCTTCAGGACCTTGTGACCCTCTGTAGCCACACTGCACAGGGCTGGCCAGTGTACCCATAGGACACTGCACAGATAACAGCGTGTGATTCAGAGGGAGGGCTCTAGGGAAAACCAGCTGTCATGTTGGGAGGACACCAGAGCAGCCCTGTGGCAAAGTCCCCGTGGCAAGAAACTGAGGCCTCCTGCCAACAGCCAGCACCAGCTCGCCAGCCCCGAGGGCCACGCAGGAAACAGGCCCTGCCAACATGCTGACTGTAACTTAACAGGAGATCACTCCCTGCTAGAACCACCCAGCTACACGGTCCAAATGCCTGACCCACAGAAACTGTGTGAAAAACGTTTACTATTGTGTTGAGCCGCTCAGTTTGGGTTAGTTGCCTACGCAGCGCTAGCTAACTAACACAGATGGTCTGACTTAAAGCACGACCCACATGCCCCAGGCAGGCTTCACTTCTCAGGGGCAGGGGGTCCTCACCCACGTGGCTGCAGGGAGGTCTCTGCACAGGCGGCGGCTCTGCAGGGAGCTCCCCAGGGAACAGGGGCGGGGATGCGTTTCTGTCACTGCGGTCCAGGGCTCCTCCGGTGACAGCTGGGAGGCCAGCTAGCTTCCAGCAGTGCTTGGTGAACACTCTCAATGGGACAGCAGCGGAGGGGCACCAACCCCCCCAGAGGAGACAGCACCTGAGCTTATCAACAGACAGCGCTCTGAATCAACCTGGGGTCATAAGATCACACGTGTGGCCCCAAACTGCAGGCCAGCCCACAGCACGGATGACCTTCTACAAAGAAACACTCGAAATGGTGCCCGCCGCCCAAAAGTGTCTCTGATGAACCTTTAACTCATCTGGACTTTTTGATTTCTGCTCCTAGTTCTTCTACAATCAAAATTATTTTTAACTCTCAATGTTATGACCATATTTTAAGTGACAGGGGTTAACTGCCCTCCCTATGTAACTGCTACAAGCAGTTTGTAATTTAAACAGCATTTTTTCCATTCCCCACCCTACCCCTTCCTTTTTTTTTTTTCTTTTTTTTTGTCACAAATTTTTGGTAAGGTTCTCAGGGTTGTCAGTTACTTTAAACACTGCAATGCAAACAAACACTGGAAATCAAGACAACTCAGGTTTCCAAGTCAATAAAATTATTATTGCTCAGAATAGTTCAATTGCAACAGTTTCCATGTATATTTATATCATCAAATCAGTAAATTGGAAAAAAAAAAAAAGAAAGTAGGAGAGAAGTACCTCTGATATAAATCTATGTGGAAAAATAAATTGAGCAATGCAAAATACAGGGGGAAATGTAAACTTGAGAAATTTAATTTGGTAACTTAAGAAAAGAGGCATCTTCCCCCCTTTATTACCAATATTTTTGAAAAAGTGATTCTGAAATGGTTGGTATCAGAATAGAATGTAACAAAATGTTTTAACTGTGAATTCTAAACAGAAAACTATCTCAATGTAGGGTTTTATTTCGTTTTGGATACTTTGTTTTTTTTGGAGAATAAGGATCAGATAAATGTTGCCAGGACAGGCTAGCAGGACACTTGGCTGAAAAATACTCAAGCCCACTCAGCCATCAAAGACTCCTGTGCTTGCTTCCCCAGGCATAAGCTAGAAATGCCACTTCTCCTACCCCGTAAAAGTGAGGCTTTTAGTGTCAATTTAGACGTGACCCAGGTTTTAAAGAGTTGAAGTTCTTCTGAGGACGATGAGTGACGGTATTTCAAAGAAACTGCACTCCCACCTTCCTCATCAACTGGCACGGACATTATTCTGTAAAGGGCAAGAATCATAAACTTGACAAGAATAATTTTCATCACTCTAGACCTTTCCCTTTTTATTACATAAGAGTAGGAACATGCAAAGAGTTAAGTCCCTCCCACTCCCTTCCCCAATAAATGAATAACAACCCCAAAATAAAATATGACTCATAGACATGTTCTACCATGTTCGCTTTGATTTGTAGCACTTTTCACACCAGAAAAGGTTTGACGTTTTATTAACCATAAGGTGCTTAGGTGAGTTCAAAAAAAAAAAAGTTGATCAATTGATCTCAAATGGTTTGAAACATCACATAAAAACAAAAATCACACTAACATCCAAGAAAACCTCAGAATTTCAATTTAAGACTTTAATATACTGGGCAAATTAATCAGCGTGGTTATCAATTAACACTCACAGATAATGACAACACCATGGAGACCAGGTGGCACTCCACCAACAAGCTACTCCCTAGGGACAAATGACATCTGGTCACTTGTACACTCTGTGGCAATTCATTCATCAGACAAGCAGTTACTGAGTGAGTAAGACAGGACCAAGCTGGATGACAGCAGATGCTCACCCCGTGGCTCAGAAGCAGGAGACGTCCGTCTACACCGAGGAAGCCTGATGATGGGTTGAACAGCATCTGCCTGTCTTCCCATAAGAGACATTTTCTGTACAATCGTAACCACACAGCCCCAAATCAGCCAATGTATCGATTAGCCAGATGGAAAGTGCCAGACCACAGGACTCACCATGACTACTTCCACTGGTGACGCGATGCTGACTTACTAGGTTTAAGCAACAAGTTCCCCCAGCTACCCAAAAAATTTTAAAGGCAGGGAAGACGATTCAAATAATATAAAAGAATAAAGAACCTTGAAAAGAATTCTTTTATCCTTAGAGGCTTTTTCTGAATGTAAAATTCTTTAAAATACAGAGTTACAATATTATTTTACAAACATTGCTATGAAATACTAATTTAGGAAGTATATTTTGGCACAAACACGGAAGCAAATCTTTTTTTCGCAAGTTAGTATTGATAAGCTTTTCTGTGAGCACCCAGATTCAAAGAACCAAAAATAATCACTGGATTATTTAGCTGTGGCATGTAAACCAAACTCAGGTCCAAGTCTGAAGTCAGCTTGGTACTTTACAAAGGGATCAAAGTTGCAAAAGCCTTAACTGGCTAATAAGGTCTCTCTAAACAGAATGACGATTTTCTTTTTAAGTTTGCTGATGTTAAAACAGTGGTAACTTGGCTTCTGCATTCTTAAAAGCCATCCTGCAAGGTGGTTTGGCACTGGGATAGCTCTGGAAAGTCCTACTAACTGTAAATGGAGAGGTTTCTGCCTGCTGGCCGAGCTCTTCAAGTTTACGTTTTCTCCCCGCAAACCTCCTCCCCAGCAACCTCATTATTCTCCAGGACCAGTTCTGGAAAGGGCCAACGGGTTGCTCTGCTCCCATGGCCCACAGCTCTTTTTTTTTTTTAATGTAGAAATAAATGTCCTGCAAATCATCAGAAATTAAATAAGCAAATACAGTCATGCCAAAATCTTCCTTTTAAAACATCTGTTCTAACAACAACCAATTAAAGTGATGACAGAGTCTATAAAAAATAGAACAGATGACCACACTGATGCCATTTTTAATGCCTGGTGCAGTGCACAGCACTGGAGTGAGGGGTCCAGCTACTCTGATGCAGCCTCTCGGTTATGAAGTCAAGGCTTTGAAAGGAGTATAACCCACAGTGCAACGGGCCAAAAACACGACGCTGCTCCGCGCTGATCGCGATGGGATGAAGGCCTTGGGAAATAATGGAAGGGAGGCCATTTACAGGATACTCTTTCATTCATCATAAGGATCAATTAAAAGCTCTGTGGGACCCCAGATCCTTTACAACTGCTATGTTTTAAACGTTTTTTCATCAGATGTTCTCAATTAAATAAGCCACGAAAGTAAGAGACAAAATTTACACTGTAATCAGACCAAAGTCTCAGAATGACATAAATACTGCAGGAGAGAGGAGCCCCCGTAACCAACCCCGCCCGCCGGCCTGAGGATAGCCGTGCAGGGCGGCCCCTCCCTCCCGCCAACGACACAGGCCCTCCACGCTCCGCAGGTTCAAGCCCATCTACACCTTGGAGACGTTCTGAAGAAGGCTGACCAAGGAGGGACAAAGCAACTCTCGTCCCCACTTCCGAGAGGTTGTCACCGTGGGCAGCCGAGCCTCGCGGAGCCAGGCCGAGTCCTGAGCTCCAGGAGCACGTGGATGCCCCCCCAGGGCACCACACCCACAGCGGTCTGTGAACGGACAACACTGAGATGAGGTCCCAACGCACAGAAACCTGAGCGAGTTTCACCCCACCGTCTTTGTTCTACTCGGCGTGAAGCTCCCGTGGACGGATGGAGAACGAGGCGGGGGCCCAGGAACCCCGCATCCGCATGCAAGGACACAGGGCAGTGACTGTCTTCAGATCTAACAGACCGTGAGTGCTTGTCGACTGCCCGCTCTGTGACTGGTGATGGGCGCTCTGGTTCTCTTGTGAAAGAGAGTTTGTAATTTAATGCAGAACAGGGCACGAGCTCTAGAGAAGTCAGATGGAAATAACGTACATCTCAGGGCAACGAGAGCGGACACACGGCCGTGTGGGGGGAAGGGGCTCGAGCCCCATCCTGGGGGTGAGGAAACCAGTGAGCTTCCGCTGACGCTGTTGGCCCTGACAGGGAGGCCGTGGGAGACGGGCCCCGGTGACCCAGGCGGGGACGGGCCGAGGTCCCATCTTCCCCGAGGGCAGGGGAGCCAGCAGACATGTGGCGGGATGGCTGTGATCAAAGATCTGAGAAAGACCAAGCAAGCCGGGGATGCGAGGCGTGGCACAGAAACCCTTCGTGCAGACCCTCGGGGGGCAATTACAATCACTCCAGCCTGCGGTGAGCAGCCCGCACGTTCAGCAAGGACATGGGAAGGACGGGTCACCCCGGTGAGGGTGAGGACACAGCGAGGGCCCCATCACCACCACTAGTGCCGTTACAGTTACACCTGAGATGCTGACGAACAGGCCCTGGTTATCCATGAGAAGCAGGACGCCGAGGAAGATGGGCAGGTCCCAAGGACCCGGCCGACAACAGAGGCTGAATGTGACCTGGAAAAGGAACACAGCCAAGGAAACACTGGGGCTGACGTGCTTCTGAGCAGGACCGTCTGGCCCAAAGGTCAGAGGGAGCCGCTGGCCCGCGGGAGGTAGCAGCACCAAGGACAGACCCCGAGGAGTGCGGCGTCCCTGCCCACGGACGCCCGAGTCCAGAGGGGAGGCTTCTGTGCCAGGTGGCCTGGGAGGCTCCTGGGAGGTGGCCTCAGGGACAGCGCTCCCCACCGCCTCCTGCAGGTGCAGCGCTAAGCCCCCGCGGGCTCGCTCTCGCCCGGTCCCCACAGTCTTGAGGATGCAATCATATGTATACAAAGGGGTTCCCGCTAAGGCAGTCTGCAAACAAGTGGTCCATGGTGTCCCCTTCCCTAACCGCTAAAGAGGATGGAGCCCAGACACCGGGGGGCTGCGCCCCACAGAGAACCCTCTTCTAGGGAGACTCTCCCCATGTCCGAGACGCTCGTTAGCCAGAACCAAGGGAAACAAATATCTGAAAACAAGGCACAACAGCTGCAAAAGTGTTCAATTCAGTAACATTAAAGCTGAAGAGAAAACCTTCTGGTGACCTCATATTCCAGCTATAAAAAGAAGCAGAAAAATCTGGAAAAGGGCAAGTAAAGCTATTTAAGTTTCCTCATAAAAGGACAGTGAGCGGTTCAGAAGAGGTCGTGGTCTGTGTGAAAATGAGAGCTGTATCGCTCACTTCACTCGTCAATTCCACCATGGTACCAGACCCAGAAGGACACCAACCCGGAGTCACACCTCATAACAATCATGAGAGGCCTCGTTTCTGTGACAGTGACCACGTTCATACCACGCGCTCCCTGCCGGGCCACACTCAGGACGGGTCCCTGCGACAGGTGTGGGTCAAGCTGGCTTGACCCGACAAAGGGGCCGCTGTCCCAGGGCCCAGCCCCCGGCATCCTCACCTCCAAATAATGCAGAATGTGGCTGTCACTCTCCAGGGCTTACACATTCACTCCAGAGTCCTCACCGAAAACATAGCTGCCTGCTCTTTCTTAGAGCTGGTTAGGAACTGACCTCACTGTTTTACAATTTGTGTATTTAACACACTGGCATCCCATAAACAGAAATCCAAGAAAATTCAGAACTCAAAACAGCTTGCCAAAACAAATCGTACAGTCAGGTAGCATGGAGCACTCCTTTCCACAGCAATATCCCAAAATGTGTTTTTTAGTTTCAAAACATAATTCAAAAATAGATAATAAAAACTTGTACTACAGACAGCTGGTATCTGAAAAAACGTAAACACATTGACAAACATATGTTGTTCTGTTCAACAGAATTACAAGAGCCAAACACAGACATGTGTAACACCTTCGGGAAGCTATATGAAAAACGATGCTCCTTGTTTCCTTACGAAAAAAGCATTGGCAGCCTCAGACTAAATTTATTACCTGTACGCACGTGCAGGTATTTTAATAAGTTGCCCTGTGCATCTTTGCACCTGTAAGCGTTTCTCATTCGGGCCATGCAAGCAATCCCAGCCTGATGAGGGCGGGTCAAGGACTGGGCCGGTGCCAGAGACGAGGCAGCAAAGGGACCCTCCAGAAGCAGAGGTACAGGCAGCCACATCCTCGCAAGGAAAAGGGGAGGGTGCTCAGATTGAAGGGCACCAGAGCCCCGGGACCGCTGAAGGCTTTCTGTGCAGACCTGGCAGGAGTCAGCCCCCATAGTTCAAGAAAACTGATGTTAAGCAAAGACAAGTGACCGGCATTGTTAACACAGAAAAGGGAGTCGGTTTAGGTAGGGCAGGTAGATCCTTGTCACAATTACTGAGGATGACCCTAAAACATGGCCGGGCAAAGAATGATGCCCTCATTCCATGGACAACATTTACTAAAGCTCCTCCTATGTGCCAGGCAGCTCTCACCTCCAAGGGACATTCAACCAGTCCAGTGCATCCTTTCCAATGAACTAGGAAGGCAACTGTCGGCAGGGAGAAGCCACGTCCCGTTCACCGAGCCCTGAACCCCCTCCCCCTCTGCCTGCCCCTCGGTGACTTCAGCTCTGCGGAGGCCCCCCTGGGGCCCTGGGACCGCAGCAGCCTCCTGTCCAGGGGGAGCTGGGGCACCTTTGAACAGGCAGTCCCTGCTGCATCCTGGAACACCTGCTACTGAGGAGAAGACAGCCCTGATCTGATGGGTACCAGCTGCGGGGAACAGAACACCAAGGCCACGGCGCTGCAGAACTGCAGCTTCAGTGCAACGCAGCACCAGCTGAGGGGTGAAATGACTGCCAGGAAACAGGAAGTCCCCGCCCACCCAGCCCTCAGCACTTGCACATCCTCTCAGTGAGCACTCTCCCACACCTGCCCGAGGTCAGGGAGCTGAGGCAACCACACCTGCCACGCACGGTCAAGTCCAGTGGAATCCACATGCTCGCTGCTGCTTAAGGAGCATGGACGTCCTGCTCCCCTGCCCCGCCCACGATCCACACTTGCAAATTCAGCACAAATCTTGTTTCCTTCAATTCTGGGTTTCATTTATAGGGACTGGAAACTAATGTGCTTTTTGGCTCATGTAATGAGAAAGATCCTTTGATTAAACACACACACTCACTCACGCTAATTCATCTTGTGAGGCAAACAAAACAAAGCTATTTTCCATGTTGTTTTAAAGGAAAATTAAGTAGACAAAGTGTAATCACTAAAATACATCAAACTCTGCTAAAGAATGACAGAAAGTGGGAAGAAAACTATAATAGGAAGATGGTGCAATGAAACTAAAAATCAAATGTAGGGAGGAAGAGACCAATTTTTCTTACAGAAGAATTCCAAATAATTAGGGTTGCCAGATTTAACAAAATACAAGACGCTCAGTTAAATCTGAAGTTCAGATATCACAAGGGACATATTAACACCAAAAAATTATTCACTGTTTATCTAACAATCAAAGTCATCTGGGTGTCCTGCAACCCTACAAATAATACACAGAGATATTTCCGCCCCCAGGAGGTGGAGCTCACTCTTCCCTGAACCCCTTCAAGGTGGGCTGTGCTTAGGGATTCACTTCCAAAAACAGAGTAGGGAAATGGAAAAACAGCAACCCTGCAGCCGAGAGACCGGCCAAGACAACACCAGCCAGGTGACCAAGGCTCATGTCACGTGGATGTCACACACCCCTGATACGATGAGACACAAAAGGGCACTTCATGTCAGTGGTGCTCCTTCTAAAAGCCCATAACCCCAGTCTAATCACAAGACACGTGGGACAAACCCAGACGTGGGGGCATTCTGCAGGGTACCCGGCCAGAATGCCTCAAGACTTCAGGGTCATGAAAAATGCTGCTTTTTCCCTCTGTTAACTGAGAAAGATGGAGAAACTGTCCCAGACAAGGAAAGGTAATGGGGTGCCCTGGACTGGGCCCTAGAACGGAGAGAGGGTGTGAATGGAAGATGGCTGAGATCCAAGCAAAGCCTGGAGTTTGATCAGCAGTCACGCACTAACGTCAGTTTCTAATTTTTACAGACGTGCCGTGGAAATGCAAGAGGGTGACAATGATATACATGGGTGGGAAGTATCTGGGAACTCTGTGCTCCTGGCAACACTTCTGTAAATCTAAAATTACTCCAAAATAAAATTTTACTTTAAAAAAATCAGATGTAATGGAATGAAAGGGTATCAGGGAACTGCTTCAAAATTCTCCAGCAAAACATAGGGAGGAAGTTGATAAAACAAGACTAATTAAGTGCTGATAATCTTAATTTTTTAAAAAAAGTTTTTTAAATAAGAATTTCTTTAAAAAGGGACATGAGGGGCTTCCCTGGTGGTGCAGTGGTTGAGAATCCGCCTGCCGATGCAGGGGATGCGGGTTCGTGCCCCGGTCCGGGAAGATCCCACATGCCGCGGAGCGGCTGGGCCCGTGAGCCACGGCCGCTGAGCCTGCGCGTCCGGAGCCTGTGCTCTGCAACGGGAGAGGCCACAGCAGTGAGAGGCCCGCGTACCGCAAAAAAAAAAAAAAAAAAAAAAGGGACATGAGCCAATGGCAGAAGATGATGACTAGAAACTTCACACAGGAGATCTCTCAGGTCTCACCATCCCTATCACTTTCTGCCCCAAGTAGGTCCTTTGCAGTTTGCAGGGACCGTCCCAGAGTCAACGCTGCAAGTCCTGTGTCCCAGAGAAGCCCTAGGTGCTGGGCAAACCCGGGCCTCTTGATCTCTGACTCTCTGCATGTATGTGACTATGTGTCTGTCTCGTAAGCACAGGCACACACAGACACACAGGTGCACACATGTACACACACGCACACACATGCATACACGCACACACGCATACATGTACCCACACAATCGTACACGCACACAGCGTGCACGGATACATGTGCGCACACGCGCACATGCAATGCACACACGTGTGCGCGCATGTACTTGCACGCACATGCACACGTGTGCACATGCACACACACACACACACACGGACTCTTGAACTGAATACACAAAAAGCTGGGCACACCTCCAGAGTCCAGGTAACTCACTTTTACAGAAAACTCTAGAATAAAACAGCCCTCCCTCCACTCTGCCATCCACCTACCACCACAACAGATTTGGGCCCAATATCACGCCCGGTCTGTAAACACAGAGCCACCTTTGTATACATCCTTCCACAGCCCCGGGGAAGTTTCCAGAGCACCCCAAAGTCCTGGGAAAGGCCACCCTATAAGCAGTCTGCTACCCAGAGGAAGTGTGGTTTACTGAGCACAAACCTGAACGGTGAGATCTGGGCTTTTTCGGGCTTGGCCTGCATTGGCCTGAGCACGGATGTCTGTAACAGAGAAGCGGGCTGGCCCCGCCATGGCCTCTGCCCTCCTGACTGGAAACAGACGCTCCTGGCACACAGTCTGGGGCGCTTGCCCACCTCACACCTGCACGTGGAAACCTGAACTGGAGAAAACTGAAAGCATTTGCCCACAGGGGCCAGGTAAGGAGACTGACGACCAGCTTCTCCATGAGGGAGTGAGGAATGCGGCACAGCAGCGACCACGCCTCGTTTACATGCCAACCATGGCTGCCGTTTACTGAGCCGTCATTACATGCCAGCACGTACCGCTGGGACCCAGCAGAAAACGCCAGGTCGTAGCTGGGGGCACAGGGGCTTCGAGAAGAAAACAAAATTAGGGTCAAAGGATTTCTACCAACTCAGATTTACACATTTTCAAAAATATAACATGAAGATATAAATATAAACATGACTGGGGCAGTGTCCAGATTGGAGGAAACCAAAGAGACATGACAAATGCAACATGGGTCCTGGAACAGAAAAGTGGGGAACTGGAGAAATTCACGTAAGGGTTGAGGATTAGCAATCGTATTGTACCAATGTTAATTCCTTACTTTGACAACCGTGTTGTGCTCATGTAAGATGTCAACACAGAAGGAGCCTGACGAAGAAACTTATTACTATTTTGGCAGCTTTTCTCTAAGTCTAAGATCATTTCAAAATAAAAAGTTTGAAAAGATACATTATGCAAGGAACATGCAAGAGATTATAAAAATAAGCCCTGCAGATCAGATGCATTCTTTTGTAAAGATATTCCAAGGGTACTGCAAAGACTATGAAAATTGACTTTCATTTCGTTTTTAGACTTCAGACTACAAAGTAACCCTTGCAAACAAAGGCAGCAAAGGATGTTTGAGCCTTAGTGTTTGTAGTTCGTCAAATGCTAAGGACATTTCACTTTGTTATCAAAGCCACTTGTCACATTCTGAACTCAGGGGCACCATCCAGATGGACCGTGGATATCCAGGCTGGGTGAGCCAGGATCTTCCTGGAACTCAGTGTGTTAGGGGAACCCTGGGCCTTAATGAGGGGACAGTGGTAGCCCCCTGGGGTCCTGGCTTTGGACACCGTCAGGACGGAGTCTGCGGTCTGTGCTGGCCCATGTGTGTGACAGGGTGTGGGGACACCACGTGCCGGGCCCTGCATGAGGCCCTTCCACTGGAGCGCCCTGCACAGGAGGCCTGCCTTGTTTTACAAACCAGGAGAGGTCCCCAGAAAATCTGAATGACCTGCCCCAGGCAGAACTACCACCACTTCCAGGGCCTGATGGGAATGCAGGTCTGACTCTGCAGCCAGCGTCCAGCTCACAACAGAGGATGCCTGAGGATGGCTTCCCAACCGTGACCCGGGTCACCAGGGGCAGTCACTGGTGGCATGTGGGCAGGTCAGCCGCCACCAGAGGGCTGAGTGGACACCTTGCCAGCACAGGCCTTCTGAGGACAGTGCTGCAGACAACGCCAGTGCCCTAGTAGAGCAACCAGTCATGGGAAGGGACTCTGGGCACAACTGCCAACACCCCTACCCCAGCCCCCCAAGGACCGGCACCCCCCAGCAATGGTCTCCACCCTTGGGAAGCATCCACCCCACTGGTAAAAGGCATGGGGCGTGTGCCCCCAGTGATGCACATTCACTTACGTATAACGTACATACATCTTCTGTGGAACTCGCACACTAAGAACGTTATAAATGCCCTAAAAATAGAATGTTCTAAAAATCAGATGCATATAAATAGGAGTGGTGATATTTACTTCCCATTCTCCAAATGGCTTTTCTTCCCCACAGCCCACTCTGGAGACCATTGGGGTATTAAGTCTGTAGTCCCTGCAGCCTGTGTGTCCGAGTCTCCCTCCTGGAGGAGGGGGAAGGAGGAGGTGGGATGTGAGGCTGGTGCGGGCTCTAGCCCAGCTCCAGATGCCCTGTCGGGCGGAGGCCCACAGGCCTCCAAACAGACCAGCTGCTGGCCTTGGATCACACACCTGCCTCCCACCCCAAGGCACTCTGCACTACTACCAGAGGTAGAATGAGAAAGCAGCTGAGGGCTTCCCTGGTGGCGCAGTGGTTGAGAGTCCGCCTGCCGATGCAGGGGACGCTGGTTCGTGCCCCGATCCGAGAAGATCCCACGTGCCGCGGAGCGGCTGGGCCCGTGAGCCATGGCCGCTGAGCCTGCGCGTCTGGAGCCTGTGCTCCTCAACAGGAGAGGCCACAACAGTGAGAGGCCTGCATACCGCAAAAAAAAAAAAAAAAAAAAAAAAGAGAAAGCAGCTGAGCATGTCACTTCCCTGCTTAAAATCCTTCCAGGACCCCCCAAGACTTTGAAGATAAAATACAAAATGCTTAAAATGGTGTCCAGAGCTTGACCCAAGATCCTCAATCCAATCAACTCCCCCAGTCACAGCCACCCCCAGGTACAGACCAGCTTGGAGGGTGGCTCCACCTTGAAGCCACTGCAGGGCCAGAAGAAGATGTAGAATGATGGGTAGGACTGGTCAAAGGTGGTCTAAGCTGCCCTTATTGCTCTAAGCAGGACTTCAACAGCCTGGCCATGCCCTGGACAGAGCCCTACGACAGGAAATGCTCAAAGAACACTGAAGCAATGAAGGACTGCCAAGAAGGATGGATGGGTGGATGCATGGATGCATGGATGGATGGGTGGGTGGATGGATGGGTGGATGGATGGATGAACAGATGAAGGAGTGGAGGGATGGAGGGATGGACAGATGGACAGATGGGGAGGTGGTGAAGCAGGAGGGGGAAAGGGACCAGATTTGGACTCCTGCACTGCCTCACCGGCTCACCCAAGAGTGCCAGTATTGCAATAGCCTTGGCAAGAGCAGGGGAACAGCTTCCTATAAAGCCTGTATTAAATACTAAAATTCATCTACAGAGAAATCACAAGAAGCCATTTCCTGAGTCTGCTCCCCCAGTGTTGCATTGCTGCAGAATCTGAGCTGTGCTGGAGGATTTCCCATCACAGGGGACAGTACAAGAAGCAGCAAGGAGCTGGGCCCCAGATACCAATATTCAATCAGAAGGCGTTAGCACAAGGGGCATTAAAATGGCCAGCCCCCCCCACCCCGTTCACTGGAATGTCTTCAAGAATCTACAAGTAAGGACTTCCCTGGTGGTCCAGTGGTTAAGACTCCATGCTTCCACTGCAGGGGGCGCGGGTTCAATCCCTGGCCAGGGAACTAAGATCCCACATGCCACGAGGTGCGGCCAAAAAAAAAAAAGTCTACAAGTAAGAAGAACACTTTGTTATGTGGGGTAGTGGATATACCAGTGTCTACTGTCTTACTCCTTTTTATTTGTCTTAAATAATTCACAGTAAAGTATTTTTACTTGGAAAACAACGTACAGAAACTGAGCTCGGCTCAGAGAAGCAATTCTGTTCTGAAATTTCTTTGAAAAAAATAAATATTTTGATTTACTAAATTAAATGCACAATCCATTTTGAAAGGAGCATAAATCAAGGTACTTAAGTCAACTATTGTCAAATACTTTTCATGAAACTCTTCTCCCAAACTGGATCATGAAAACAAGAGTTCTTCAGGATACCAGCCCTATTAAGACCCTGTCAAAGGAAAAGCCATTTCTCAGAGGGGTTAGCAATGCCCTTCTGACCCAAGTAGGATGACAAGGGGCCAGGGAACTGGGAGGGCCAGACCACTGGGCAAAGCCAGAGACACATCGTTCCTGCCGAGGCCCGAGCTCTCCCCCCAGCCCTGGACCTTTATTCCCCATTCCTGGTACATAATGAAGGCAATAAAATGATTTCGAAATAAGAGCCATAAAAAGAAAGTTAATTTATCAGTAATTTAGCCTCCCTGAGCCACAATGGAATTATCTGAAGCAGCTGTATCTGTTCAACAATGTGACAAGAAAGTCAGTAGTGACCAGATGGCTGTTTTATATCTGTTTAAAGGAAAGCAGAACCAAAAAAGGGGGAGGGGTATAACTTGACCTCTATTCTTATCTAATTTGAGATGTCAGTGCATACAGGTGGGCCTCAGTCTTTTAACTAGTGCGCAGTATCCTACACTATGAATGAGGTAATTTGTCCAGCCTTTCCTCTATTGACTAGCATTTTGGTTGTTCCCGTAACACTGTATGGGGCATCCTTGTACCCATATCTTCGTGCACAGGTGCACAGACTTCTGAAGGAGATGCTCAAAGCAGTGGAACTGCTCAGTCAAGTTCTATCTGCTACTCGTTTTGATTAACATTGCTAAGTTCTTCTAAAATGCTTCACCCGCTTGCTGCCACCAGCAGTGTATCACAGCCCCACTTCCTTGTACTCTCATCAAATGATGCCATCAACTTTTACTTTTAACCAGACAAAACAAAGGGATCTTCTAATCTGCACTTCCTGCATCATGGGTGAGATTAAGCCTCTATTCAAACCTTGGTTACCATTTGTCTTTTTTCTGGGAACTGCCTAATAATAGCCTTTTCCCAGTTTCCTATGTGTTTTGGCCTCTTGTTTGTTATTAATTTGTAGGTGCTCTTTATAGATTCTAAGAATTAGTTCTTTATTTTTAAAAAAGAAAATGTTTCCTAAATGGAGAGACATACCATGTTTATGGATTAGATGCCACAACACAGTAAAAAAGAGAAGTCTCTGCAAACTGATTCAGAGCGTTAATGCAATTCCTATCCAAATGCCAGCATGGTTTTCATAGACATAATAAGTTTATTCTAAAATTAATGTGGAACAGCTCAGGGTCTAGAAGAGCTAAAACAAGTCTGACAAAGGAGAATAAAGCAGGAGTCGCTGTGCTCAACATCAAGGCTTACTATATAAACACCAGAGCAAAGAAGACAGTGTGGTGATGGGGGAGCGGCAGACACATGGAGACCCCAGAAACAGACCCACACAAATAAGTGTAACCGATTTTTGACGAAAGCATAAAAATGGGGGAAGGACAGTCTTTTCAACAGATGCTGGATCTACTAGACAGCCATAGGCAAAAAAAGAACTACCTAAAGATGGATGGATTACATCAGTCCCAATGTCCTGATTGTACCATACTTTGCAAGGCTCTGCCATTAGGGGAAACTGGGTGAAGGTTCACAGTATCTCACTATTATTTCTTACAACTGCTTGTGAACCTATAATTACCTCAATAAAAATCTCAATCAAAAATGTTGAGAAGGGCTTCCCTGGTGGCGCAGTGGTTCAGAGTCCGCCTGCCGATGCAGGGGACACGGGTTCATGCCCCAGTCCGGGAAGATCCCACATGCCGCGGAGCGGCTGGACCCGTGAGCCATGGCCGCTGAGCCTGCGTGTCTGGAGCCTGTGCTCCCTGGCTTCCACTGCAGGGGGTATGGGTTTGATCCCTGGTTGGGGAACTAAGATGCCACAAGCCATGCAGTACGGCCAAAAAATAGAATAAAATTGAAATTTAAAAAAAAAGGAGTACCTGTGAGCAAAGAGAGACCACCCGTCGGTGATGGGGATGTACAAACAGGAACCTGAGAGCAACTCTGGCTTTATTTGTCAAAGTATCTCCTTTGACAAAATACAAATAAGATCTGTGGATTGGAATTTATCCAGGGGAAGCTGGGTGAAGGTATACAGGTCCCCTGGGTACTATTTTTGCAACTGTTCAAGATGATAAAGTTTAAAAAATAAAATACATTTAAGGCAGCAAAAAAAAGAATATTGCCATTAGAATGTAAATGACACTAAATCCATTCCTCGGGCTCAGATGCCAGTTTTCCAGAACACACTTGGAAAGGCTATTCTAACACAGCCATAGTTAAGGAGGGGACTGAGACACAAGGAGTCTAAGCTTGATTTCAAACCTCCTTTCCCTTGGGGGGCAAAGACTTTTAAGTGTTTGGACAGGCAAACATGGGGCTGGAGGTCAAGGGCGGTCAAGTATACAACATCCCCTTCCTTGCCAGCTGAGGACGGGCACAGCCACAGTGCTTACCCAACATCCAAGCACACCCCCAAGCCCTCCATTAAGTGAGTGACGCTGACAGAAACGTGAACAGAGATGACGCGTCAGAGCTGGTAAGGTACCTCCACCCCTCTCTCCTTCCGCTGGGGAGGCCAGTATTACGAGCTGGAGGGAGCCTGGATCCCTGAGTCAGGAGCAGACTCCTACCAACCCAGGCGATACTTTGATGATACCAACTTTTGTTGTGTTAAGCCATGGAGATTTCTGAGTGTCTGCTGTGGCAGCTAGCATTTCTTAAGACAGTCCCAATAAAGATAATTCCATGCAGAGAATAATTAACCTAGAACTTCTAAGAAAAGAACCAAAGTGCTAAAATTTAGCAGGTTACAGTATCTTCATAGGGAAGAATGAAAATATCCAAGCCTCCTTCATATGTAGATGTTTCCTCCATTATCCTACAGAAATACTCACATGAGTACGAAAACAATTTCATACAAGCATGTTTACTGCCACACTGCCCATTTGTGTTAGCAAAAAAAAAAAAAAAAATTAAACTAAATGCCCATCAAACAGGGAAAGAATACAGCCATTCAACAACCTATTCTCTGTGGTCCCCACACACCCCCCTGATGTGTGCTCTGCTAAACCCAATCAGCAGTGCCCAGCTGGGCCCCGCACAGGGATACCCATAAGATGTGAATTTTCTGGGATGGATGATAGTCACTGATACAGGATGCTGAGTACATGGGGATTTGTTACACTATCCATCCTATTTATGTGAGTTCAAAGTTTTCTATAATACAAAGTTTTAAAAATGTAAATTTTAGAAAAACTGCCATAGTTAAAGCTGACTAACCCTTGCAGTAATCAGAAATGATTATGTTCACTAAAAGAGGCAAGAAAACTAACCCAGGCAGATAAAGCAATTGCTCTAGTACCTCAGTGGTTAGAATGGGCTGCCGATTAACTCATTAGTCTACGAAAATCACTCACATAAATTCAGTGGTAATCGAAGCTATTTAGATCTAGATTAACTTAAGAGAGTTCATGACCTTGTTTGAAAAACAAATATATTGAATAGGAAGCATTCCCAATGGACCCACATTTTCTAGACTATATTGTAGACCCTAAGATTCAGTTCTTGTTTTGTTGTTACTGAAATTAAATTTAAATGGAATATCAAAACATAGTGAAACAAATTAATAACCAAAAACACTCTTTGAAATAACTTTATATTTTACAGATAAAATACAGAAGCATGATCCATAAATATTTATTCATTTTCCAACTCATGATTACCTTTTAAAATAATAATGTGCCAAAATTAGTTATTTGTTGTCTTCTTGATGACAGCCATTCTGACAGGTGTGAGGTGATGTCTCATTGGGGTTTTGATTTGCATTTCCCTGATGATTAGTGTGTTGAGCATCTTTTCATGTGTCTATTGGCCGTTTATATGTCTTCTTTGGAGAAATGTCAATTCAGGGTCTCTGCCTGTTTTTTAATCGGATTGTTTGTTTTGTTGATACTGAGCTGTATGGTTTCTGTATATAATCTGGATATTAACTCATTATCAGATGTATCCTTTGCAAATATCTTCTCCCATTCAGTAGGTGGTCTTTTCATTTTGCTGATAGTTTCCTTCACTACGCAAAAGATTTTTTTTTTTCTCACTGTTGTGGCCTCTCCCGTTGTAGAGCACAGGCTCCGGACGCACAGGTTCAATGGCTACGGCTCACAGCCCCAGCCACTCCGCGGCATGTGGGATCTTCCCGGACCGGGGCATGAACCCGTGTCCCCTGCATCGGCAGGCGGAGTCTCAACCACTGAGCCACCAGGGAAGCCCTGCAAAAGCTTTTTAGTTTGATGTAGTCCAATTTGTTTATTTTTGCTTTTGTTCCCTTGCCTGAGGAGACATATCCAAAAATATACTGCTAAGATCAATGTCAAAGCATGTTCTGCCTATTTTCTTCTAGTTTTATGGTTTATGATTAAGTCTTTAATCCATTTTGAGCTTGTTTTTGTATATAGCGTAAGAAAATGGTCTAGTTTCATTCTTTTACATGTAGCTGTCCAGTTTCCCTAATACCATTTATTGAAGAGGCTGTCTTTTCCCCATTGTATATTCTTGCCTCCTTTGTCACAGATGAACTGACCTTACAAGTGTGGCCAGGGTGTGAAGAAAAGGGAACCCTCCTGCACTGTTGGTGGGAATGTAAACTGATGCAGCCACTATGGAAAACAGTATGGAGAGTCCTCAAAAAATTAAAACTAGAATTATCATAAGATGCAGCAATTCCACTTCGGGGTGTTTACCCAAAGAAAACAAAAACACTAATTGAAAGAGATATATGCACCCCTATGCTCATTGCAGCACTATTTATAATAGCCAACATATGGAAGCAACCCAAGTGCCCATCAATATATGAATGGATAAAGAAGATATAGTATGTATACATACATATATATATATATATATATACATACACACACACACACAATGGAATATTAAACCACCATAAAAAAGAATGAAATCTTGCCATTTGCAACAACATGGATGGATCCAGATGGTATCATGCTAAGTGAAGTAAGTCAGGCAGAGAAAGACAAATACCATATGATTTAACTTACATGTGGAAAACAAACAAACAAAGCAAAACAGAAACAGACTCACAGATACAGAGAACAAACTGGTAGTTGAGGAGGGAGGGAGCTGGGAAAAGATGAATAAGACTGAGGTACAAACTTCCATTTACAAAATAAATAAGTTACACGAACATAATACACAGCATAAGGAATACAGCCAATAATACCACAGTAATTTTGTATGGTGACAGATGGTTACTAGACCTATCACGATGATCATTTAGTAATGTATTTAAACGTCGAATCACTATGTTGTATACCTGAAACTAACATAGTATTACATGTTAACTATCCCCCGTAAAACAGATAGATAAAGGTGATCTTACCAAAAAGAACACTGTTAATACCGATTAATGCTCAAAAAAGGAGGTTCTTTTAACTTTGTAAGGCACTTTTATTTGCATATGATTCCCTTATTAACCTAAACTTTTACTCAACAAAATTGTTTCCAGCCTATCAAACACAGACAATACTTCTAACTGTGAGATACAGAGGCTCTGGAGATGGGCCAGTGATTCCCAGAACCTGGAGAAATACAACAGAATAAGTAAGCCCTGAAAGACGGCTTTGCAAGCAGCTACTGAGGATTCTGGTCAATACCATCCAACTTTGGGGGAGAAAAGGAACACACAGACCTGTAAACCTCAGTGCAACTACAAGTGAACTGAAGGTCACTGGCAAGGACATGAATCCACTTCTAGAACAGCTGACTTCTGAAGGACCAAACGTCACCCACTGGTCTTTGTTTGAACAGACCATGTTATAAATCAGAAAGATGGTAGTTAAGGAAGTTCAGTCAGAAGAAGCCTGAGGCAGGATGACCTAAAAGACTGTCTTCTGTTGGAACGCAGCTCACTCACTTAGTGGCCGCGTCCCAAGACCTTGAACAAGTTAATCAAGGAGAGAATTGCGCTTCTCCCCTCTCACGGTGGTTGTGAGGATCACACGCATGGATGCAAAGCTTAGAAACTGTTAGTTCTCAACTTTGTTTTTATTAACAATGACAGTCTGCTATTTATTATAATCCTTCTTCATGTATAACAACTGCATTTTTCAAAAGCAAGGTTTACTTTTAGAGTTATACATTTCTCCACCCCTCCCCCCAAAAAACATTCTCAACACTTTTTAAAAAAAATTTTATTGGAGTAGAGTTGATTTACAATGTTGTGTTAGTTTCATGTGTACAGCAAAGTGAATCATTTATACATATATCCACTCTTTTTTTTTTTACATTCTTTTCCCATTGGGCTATTACAGAGAATTGAGTAGAGTTCCCTGTGCTATACAGCAGGTTCTTATTAGTTATCTATTTTAGATATAGTTCAACACTTCTTTTTTTTTAAGCATTTTATTTTTTAAATTTTATTTATTTTTTTAACATTTTTATTGGAGTATAATTGCTTTACAATGGTGTGGTAGTTTCTGCTTTATAACAAAGTGAATCAGCTATACATATACATATATCCCCATATCTCTTCCTTCTTGCGTCTCCCTCCCTCCTACCCTCCCTATCCCACCCCTCTAGGTGGTCACAAAGCACCAAGCTGATCTCCCTGTGCTATGCGGCTGCTTCCCACTGGCTATCAGTTTTACATTTGGTCAACACTTCTTTTTTAAAAAAAGAAACTTCTGGAAAGAACAGCAGAGCTACTATGCAAAGAGAGAAGAGAGTTTAGAAGTTGATGAATCTGTGTCTGGCTAACTTGTAAACAAGCAGACTGGCTGTCTGTTGAGCTGATTTACCTCTCATATTATTATACGGCCCTGGTAAGTAAAATTACTTGTATTTCATAAGCTGCTTTCATTTTTTAGCATATTTTTATTCCATACTCAAAGCACCAAACTCAACTACTACTTTCAAATATTTGTAGACATTAGATCAGTATTTAAGTTCAAGCAAAGATAATTCATGAATCTGGTCACTATTCTTCAATTAATATTAGGTGACATGGTACTCAGGCACAATGTATTTGTTAAATGCCACATCCGCAAAAATTACATTTCTGCTCAATATTCTGTAACAACCTAAATGCGAAAAGGATTTGAAAAAGAATAGATACATGTATATGTATAACTGATTCACTTTGCTGTACACCTGAAACTAACACACCATTGTTAATCAACTATACTCCAATATAAAATAAAAAGTTAAAAAAAATTACATTTCTAAAGCAAGTCAGCCAACACCTGCTCCGAGCACCTGTCCTCCAACCCCGGTGCCACTGTCCTTCCCGTCTGGGGGTGCCCACAGCTGAAGGGGCCAGTGCATTCCCCAAAGAGACCCAGGTGCCCGAGGGGGCTGGGAAGGCTGACCCTGTGAGGGACCCTGTACGTGGCATCCCTGACCCCATGTCCTTCAAGACTACACCTAAGATGAGGTACCCACACAGCGACACAAAGCTGGGCCCAGGAAGTCACTGCATGCATCCCCAGAAGGGTCCCCTCACCCGTCACCACCTGCCGAGGCCTCCAGGCTGCACCTGGCTTGGTCCAAAGGCTGGATGGGCCCCTCCAGGCTCAGCCCATTGGTTCCCAAACAGGAGCCAAGCAGGAACGAAAGAAAAAGCGTTGCCTAAGGATCTGATTGACTTATTCTTCCTAGGAGCTCCTCTACCAGACTGAAAACAGAAACAGAAATGAGACTTTTCCCTCACCGCTTTAAAGAATATTTCACTCTTACAACTATAATTTTCCAGGTAACATTTAATGAGAATCCCCCAAAATGCCTGGAAGTGCACTTAATGTTAAGGATGGGGTGCGTAAGGATATGCAACGACTTAAACACAGAATCACTCTATCTGAGTGCCTGCACGCCGTCCCCTTGGCCACAGCTGCTGATGGTACCATGCAAGTTCCAGCTCAGCTAACAGCCAGGACTCCCTCTCTCAAGCAAGCACTGAGGGTCTTTTTGCCCCAGGGCCTTCTCAGAAGTCACGGGAGCCTGCTGGCCTGCCTGGAAAGCCAACAGGGGTGGGAACCAGCAGCTAAAGGCCCCATCTCCATCCTCTGGACAGACAACCCCGGAGGGCATTCTGCACCCTTTAGTAAGTGGGCTGGTCAGAAGTACCGCAGATGCACCTCTGTCTCTGTATAACTGTAAGAATCTGCTGAGCCCCATGCCCTAACCCTTTGGAGCGGCTCTTGGCCTCGATCTTGTTATGCCTCAAAAGGAGGAATTCTTACCAGATCCAACAAGAACAGTGGTTTTCAGCATTAGCTGCATGTTGGCATCTCCTGGGGAGCTTTGAGAAGCTCTGATGCTCAGATCACCCCCCAGAAACATCACACTGACCTGTCTCAGGTGGGGCAGGCTGCCTAGGGCTCACCCTATACCAGGACCCAGGAGTTCCAACCTAACCAGGAATACAGTCAGCGGAGCCCCGCAGGGAGGGCCAGAAGATGCAGAGACTCTCAAGGGGACCAGTCTTGAGAGGTTTAAGATAAATCCTCTCTTAACAGACTAGCGGCTGCCAGAAACGTGGGGTGGGGGATGGGCAGAGTGGGTAAAAGGGGTCAAAAGGTACACATTTTCGGGGCTTCCCTGGTGGCACAGTGGTTGGGAGTCCGCCTGCTGATGCAGGGGACGCGGGTTCGTGCCCCGGTCCGGGAGGATCCCACATGCCGCGGAGCGGCTGGGCCCGTGAGCCATGGTCGCTGAGCCTGTGCATCCGGAGCTTGTGCTCCGCAATGGGAGAGGCCACAACAGTGAGAGGCCCGCGTACCGCCAAAAAGAAAAAAAAAAAGGTACACATTTTCGGTAATAAAATAAATAAGTCCTGGGATGTAACGTACAGCATGGTGACTATAGTTAATAATACTGTACTGCATATTTGAAAGTTGCTAAGAGCACACATCTTAAGAGTTCTTATCACAAGAAAAAAGAAATTTGTAACTGTATATGGAATGGATGTTAACTGGACTTGTGATCGTTTCACAATATATACAAATACTGAATCATTATGTTGTACATCTGAAACTAATATAATGTTATGTGACGATTATATCTCAATTTTTTTAAAAAGATAAATCCTCTCTTTACCAGAATGTATGAGAGATGGCAGGTCCCTGAGAGTGGGAGGCAGATAAATGAACTACATACCAACAGATAGTCTTTGCTTTTATATAACTGGAATCACACTACATGTATTCTTTGGAGATGTGCTAGCTTCATACAATAACAGAGCCGCTGTTTTTCACACAAGTTCATAGATCGCTACTGCGTTCAATTTTTAAAACGAACCAGCCAGTTGTCGTAACACCTCTGATGAAAACCCACCTCTTGCCCTGATCTGAAACGCTATCTTTATCACAAACCAAACTTCTCATAGACAATCGGTCTCCCTTTCAGGCCTCTCATCTCCTTGGTGACAGGTTTCTTGCTCAGCCAGCACCATCTGTTTTTATTAACTATAACGCTGTAATACATTTTATACCTAGGAAGGCCAGTATACTCAGTGAGATTTTTTAAAATTACATTTATCTCTTTAATTCCACTGGAATTTTTTTAAGGTATAGTAAAAAGTAAGGCCGTAAAATGATTAATTTTTCCATAATTGCCAACCAGTTGCCCAATTACTGCTTATTGTGAAATCCTTCCTCTGCCATTAATGTGTAATGCCTACTTTATAACATGTCATATTCTTGCACAGTAAATATCAAATATTCAATTCTGAACTGCCTTCCCTTATTTGGTGGAAGATCCCTGCCCTTTGGGAACTTATATTCTAGCAGGGGAAATAAACGATAATTTTTTTAGGTAACCAAAAGTTACAGTTATAATATTTTAGAAGGTGATAAATCTTTAAAAAAAGAGCAAGAAGTGGGGCAGGGCTTCCCTGGTGGCGCAGTGGTTGAGAGTCCGCCTGCCGATACAGGGGACACGGGTTCGTGCCCCGGTCCGGGAAGATCCCACATGCCGCGGAGCAGCTGGGCCCATGAGCCATGGCCGCTGAGCCTGCGCGTCCAGAGCCTGTGCTCCGCAATGGGAGAGGCCACAACAGTGAGAGGCCCGCGTACCAGGAAAAAAAAAAAAAAGAAGAAGTGGGGCAGGTAGGAGGCCCTGGAAGTACAGAGCAGGCTGGGGTCAGGGGCAGGCTGCAGTACGATGCTGGGTGAGCAGGGTCGGGGCCAGGAGTGTGGGCGCTGCGGGGAGGAAGAAGAAGAGCAGACTGCAATATGACAGAGGGTGTGGGGCTGACTTCACCGGCGTGTGATCACAGCAGGCACATGGGGCCTCGTGCTCAGAGGACCTGCACTTGGTCCACTGCTCTGCCACTGCCATCGTGAAATTCTTAATAATTTTATCTTCGACTCTTGTGTTTTGCAGCACAGTCCAGTGGGACAAGGGAGCATGCACGTGAGCAGGGCAGATGTGCACACGACGTGTGTCTGCCGCCCCATCCACAGACAGCATCCTGGAGCACACGGTGTCAGGTGAGCATGTCAGGTCCAGGACTGAGGAAGCGGGGTGCTAACAGCCCGGAGAGGCCACGATTCCTACTGAACCAGAACTTGCTTTGAATGCAGAAAGCAGGTGATGGTGTTTAGGGTGAAGGTCTGACATGGCCACTCTGCTCTCACCCTTGTCCAGAGAGGGCTCACTTCCGCCCTGGTCTCTTTCAGGGCCTTGGGGACACATGTGAGTAGGTACCCATTACACTGGCACTTCTCGGCCTACAGACCCGCAGCAGCAGCCTGAGGTCCCAGACGGCATCACTTCAAAGGCCAAACACTCTGCATCCCTAGAAAGGATGCAGGAAAAACCCTCGGAATTACTATCCACACCAGAATCCTCATGTGATGACTGAAACAAGTGATGTCCACTCTGCTGTGGACAGCATTTTAGCAAATGCTGACACAGAACTTCAAACAGCACAGAAAATGAATCCCCGAGAGTCCCAAATGAGCTTCCTGGCTGTGGTTACCGTTGCTGCCACTGTCTTTCAGATGTGAGCCTTTTTCTCCTTTTTCTACCCACAATCCAGGTATCAGAACTTAAAAAGTGAAAGCCACATTCCCACCAAACACAACTTCAGCCAGGAACAGGAGTCCAAAGCAGTTTAAATGTTAGGAAACCTCCGTGGTTCCCTTTACTCCACTATTAATAGGCCAGGAGGAATGTTATTTAGCATTAAAAGCAAAACCCAGGAAACACGCACCGACAGAACACAGAGACGTCACTTCTAAGGAACTGAGACCATGTCTCTCTCCTAAACTTGTAGGAGCTGGTGTTTGAGTGGATCGCGCTTTTCCACTCCTGGTGGGAAGACACAGCCAACCACACACTTGCTTCCGGCCGAGGCTGTAAGCAGTCGAGGGCTCTGCAGTCCAGGGTGGCCCGCAGAGCTCTCCCTGGAGGTGTGGGTGGGGATCAGGAGACAGCGCGTTTCCATCTCCACAGGTGAAAAAGGAGACGCTTCAACAAAACTCAAGAGGCTGCCTGTCACTGCCGCGTCCCTCTAAGCCCTGAAGTTATGGGCTTATTTATCTTCGGAGAATTCGGTTTCCCGTGGCTTGTGAAGCCAGCTGGGCTCTGACCTGATTCCCTCCCTCTCCTTCCCTTGATCTGCCAAACGTCACGCGTGAGCACAGAGCTGATTTATCACAGGTCTATGCTGGGGCCTGAAGCAGGCTCGAAATGAACTCCTGAAGGCACTTTTCACATCACCTGACGCCACAGCCAAGGAACGGGCCCAGCAGAGAGGTGAGTCTCCCCAGGGGCCAAGCACGTCTTTCAGGTCCATTATCCTTAACCTCTGGTGATTCCTCCTCCTGTCTTGTTTCAATAAATTCTACTAAGAGACACATGAAGAAAGACTAAATGGAAAGTTGGCTGCACCTGTGTGGTAGTTTATTCCCAGTTCACTTCTGGGTGGTAGGCCCACATTTTCTGCTTTTTAAGTCTGACTGGTTTTCCCAAAATACCTCTCTCTTAATAAAGCCACACTTCTTTTTTTTTTCGGCCGCACTGCACGGCATGTGGGACCTTAGTTCCCCAACCAGGGATGGAACCCGCACCCCCTGCATTGGAAGCTCGGAGTCTTAACCACTGGACCGCCAGGGAAGTCCCTAAAGCTACACACTTTTGAGACAATTGCATCATTAACAATAATTCTCACTCAGTGAGACAGTAACGTTGAGCAAGTGTCAGTAAAACTCCCATTTACTGACTGGGATGACAACTTTACCAACTTAAAGATTCTAGACCCAACATTCACAATGGCTAAAGTTGAGTGCTGTTATATTACTCTCCATACGTTCAGCATGTTTGAAATATTTCAAATTTAAAAAATAATAATAAAAGTCTGTTGCCTCGAAAATCTACATCCACAAAAGAGATGCAAACAAGGATGATTTCTGCATCATTGTTAGTAACAGCAAAAAACTGCCAACAACCCCTAAGTCCATCAAAAGGAGAACAGCTAATCAAAGGCAGTGTATTCACATGGCAGAATCCTGTCTCGCAGTTAAAATGAATGAACTAGCTGTAGATGTAACAACACAAACAACATTGCTGGTGGGAAAAGCAGCCTGTTTCAGGACAGTAAATGTAGAACAATACCAACAATACCATGGAGGTCAAGGGCATGTGCACACACATGCGTGCACACACACATGTGCATGTATGTACACACATCCATCCAGAATGTAATCCTAAGGAAACCCAAATTGAGAGCCATTTTCAAAATAACTGACCTGTACTCATCCAAAGAGTCAAGGTTATGAAAGTCAAGGAGAGACCAAGGAACTAACGTAGAATGAAGGAAACTAAAGACATATGACTATTGAATGCAACATGATTCTGAACAACTGCAAAAGACCAGCTATTGGGATAACCGCTAAAACATGAATGGGGTCTGAGGACTGGATGGTGTTAAAATGCCAATGATAGTTTTTCTGATTTTTTTTTTTCGGCCACACCATGCAGCTCGTGGGGTCTCAGTTCCCCAACCAGGGATCAAACCTGTGCCCCCTGCAATGGAAGTGTGGAGTCTTAACCACTGGACCGCCAGGAAATTCCCTAGTTTTTCTGATTTTAATGGATGTTTGGGGGTTCTATAAGAGAATGTCTTTGCTTGCAAGAAATATAGACTAACATGTTCAGGGGTGATGGGGTATCAGGTCAGCAACTTACTCTCATGTGGCTCAGGGAAAGTCACTGGTACTGTTTTTCCAACTTGCCTGCAAATAAAACCTTATGACATTCACTTTACACCATATATAAAAATTAAGTGAAAATAAACATGAAAGGCTAAATTATAAATCTCTTAAAAGAAAATATAGGAGGAAACCTTCATGACACTAGATTTGGCAACAATTCCTTGGATATGACACCAACAGCACTGTCCACAAAAGAAAAAATAGATAAATTGGACTTCATCAAAATGTAAAACTTTTGTGCATCAAAGGATACTATTAAGAGTGAAAAGGCAACTCACGGAATGGGAGAAAATATTTTCAAATCATATATCTGATAAAGGGTTAATATCTAGAATAGATTAAAAAAAAAACCTCCTACAACTCAACAAAAAAACAGCCCAATTCAAAACAGGCAAAGCACTTGAGTAGATATTTCCCCAAACAACACACACAAATAGTTATTAAGCACATGAAAAGATGCTCAACATCCGTGGGTACTAGGAAAATGCAAATCAAAACCACAATGAGATATCACCTCATACCCATTAGGGTGACTATTATTTAAAAAAAAAACAGGAAATAACAAGTGTTAGGGAGGATGTGGAGGAACTGGAACCCTTGGGCACTGTTGGTGGGAATATTAAATGGTGCAGCCACTGTGGAAAATGATAGGGCAAATCCTCAAAATATTAAACAAATAATTATGAGTATGATTCAGCAATCCCATTTCTAAGTATATACCAAAAAAAAATTGAAAGCAGGGTCTCAAACAGGTATTTGTACACCCATGTTCATAGCAGCACTATTCACAATAGCCAAGAGTGGAAATAACCCAAATGTCCATCAACAGACAAATGAATAAACAAAATGTGGTCTATACATACAATGCAGTATTATTCAGCCTTAAAAAGGAATGAAATTATGATACGTGCAACAACATAGATGAACTCTGAATACATTATATGCTAAGTGAAATAAGCCAGGCACAAAGACAAATATTGTACAATTCTACTTATGTTGGGTCTCTAGTAGTCAAATTCAGAGACAGAAAGTTGAATACTGGTTACCAGGGGCCGGGGGCAGGGGAGAATGGGGAGTTAGCGTTTAATCGGTAGAGGATAGTTCAGGAAGATGAAAAAGTCCTGGAGATGGATGGTGGTGATGACTGCAAAACAATGTTAACGTTCTTAATGGCAATGAACTGTACAACCAAAAATGGTAAAATGATTAAAATGGTAAGTTTTATGTATATTTTACTACAGTTTTTTAAAAAACCATATGACATACACACACCAACAGATACCATGTATTTTCTATGACTGTGTAAAATGTGCATAAACATATTTTTATTAAGTCTAGAAGAAAACATATGGAGCTTATTAATGGTGTTACCTCTGGGAATGAAAGATTATAGTCAAAAGCAACGTTAATGTATCTTAAACTTCTGGTTAAACTTCTAATTTTTTAAAAAATATTGATTTTATATATTATATATAACAAAAAATGAATAAAGATGTTATTCTATGGGCTCATGAGAAAAACAGAAGACAGGAAAAGAACTGTTTCCAAAAAAAATCTTTCTACCCAGGAATACTATAAAAACTTACTAATAAAAAAAATAACATTTCTGGGCTTCCCTGGTGGCTCAGTGGTTAAGAATCTGCCTGCTAACGCAGGGGACACGGGTTCGAGCCCTGGTCTGGGAAGATCCCACATGCCACGAAGCAACTAAGCCCATGCGCCACAACTTCTGAGCCTGCACTCAAGAGCCCGCGAGCCATAACTACTGAAGCCCGCATGCCACAGCTACTAAACAAGAGAAGCCACTGAAATGAGAAGCCCGCGCACCACAATGAAGAGTAGCCCCCGCTCGCCACAACTAGAGAAAGCCTGCGCACAGCAACGAAGACCCAATGCAGCCAAAAATAAATAAAAATTTTTAAAAATAATAATGATAACATTTCTAACCTGGTACTTTCCAGTCAATACACTGCTGGCATGAAATTTTTAAAATGACAATAAGAGACTCTTCCCTGTAGAAAAATGAAGGGGGCAAAGGGACAACATGAAATGAAAAAAAAAAAAAGGAATCCACAGGGCATAAGGCCAGATGAAGTCTGGACTTTGAAATGAAATCTTATAGAAACTGTCCTTATCCCCCAAGGTCTCATGAGCCAGCAACGAAACCGACAGTTAACAGCAGCCTCTGCCCTCCAAGCCGTCAAAGCGCCTTGGCTCCCTGACAGACTCTGGCTCGGCCCGCCATGGGCACCGCGACCCCATGGGGCAGGAAGAGTGGAAATGCAAACAAGGCCACAAATTAGCTCTTCCTGTCCCACAGAAACGGAAGCTGCAGACTGCACTTTCACAGTTAAAAATGGAAAAAGAAACTGACTTCACATTCTATGGAAAGTCATCAAAGGAATACATTTTGTGTGAAGAATCTTCATGGAAGAGCTATTCTTCTGTGTTTCATACTGACAAAAGTAATGAAGGCTGGGGAACGAGGCAGGCAAAAGCAGCCGCTGTGAGATTATGGATCTGCCGCCAGCCTCCTCCAGCCCTAGAGCTGCTGCGCCCTCCTGACAATTACTCCCCGTAATTCCTAAGAGCGGTGAACACCAGGGGACACACTCTTCCAAAAATAAACCCTTTCTTTTCCCTGACAAGCTCTGAACGCTTAGAAACTGCCCTGACAATATAAGCTAAAATGGTACATATAAATCAAATTCAATATAAATGTTGATTCTTGGGATTTTCACAATTTCTTCTTATAATTAAAGTTTTTTGCATTAAGGGGAGAACTGGGCCATAGAGAAGCATCACGCTGACCTGAAGACAGGGAACTGAATCCCTAAAATCTGCTCTTTTTGAACCGCATCAAAAAGAGGTTCTGGTTTAGCATCCAGCCTGTGCCCAGGGTCACTCAGGACCAGGGCAAGTGTCACACCCCTTGATGTCGAAATGTCTGATCTTAACCTAGAAACTCAAAGAAGCTCGGAATCCCCTCACCGTCCTGCACAGAAGGCAGGAATAGGGTCCTTCCTGTAGTGACCAGTGGGGGCTGGACTTTGCAGAGTGTCCTGACGCTCACACCACGGGATAAAAGATTTCCAACACGAGTCTTTTCTAGGGAAGCTCCGCTGGGGGTAGCAGAGCACCAGGGCAGCCGAGACCCTCCAGGGGCGTCCAGATCCTGTCCACAGCTCTTGGCCACCTGCTGTAGGACCTCCTAAGTGCCCCCCGCCACCTTTGCCCCGGCCAGCTCTACAATCCAGTGTCAGCCAGCTCTGTGAACACACACACACACACACACACACACACACACACACACACATGTAACCCTCTAGTAACCCTCCAGCTCGCTGCCACTAAAACCCACACTACTCACCCTGGCCATGAGGCTGGGGTCATGGCTCTGCCTTCGTGTCCACTCTCTCCCTGCATCCCCGACCTCCCCCTACCACTCCCCGGGGCTCTGCACCCGCCAGCCCCTCCGTCCAGCACACTCCTCCCCATCTCCACGTAGCGGCCCCCCAGCTCAGCATCCCCACTCCCAGCTCCTGTGCCTGAAGTGGCCCCTCCCAGCAGCCCTCTCTACACTTCTCCCAGCTTTGATTTCTTTATAATATTACAGTTTTAAATGATACTTGCTTGTGTATGTTTCGCACTAGAATTAGAATGCAAGCACCATGAGGGCACAACTTTGCCCAGCGCTGTTCGCGATGCAAGGCCAGCAGCAGCGCGCACCCTGTGAATACCTGCTGGGTGGACAGATGAGTGGGTGGTAGGTAGGGGACTGGACAGATGGATGGACACAAGGGTGGAAGGATAGATGGAGAAATGAACAAACAAACTAACAAAGGAGAAACATGGCGGGTATTCAGTCCGTGGACCACACCACGCAGTGAGGGCTCAAAGGCAGGAAGGCCTTGCCTGGATGGCACTGAGGTGAGCACCTTGGATGAAGCACTGTCTGAAACAGACCTTAAAGATGGGGAAGACAGCAACAGGTAAAGAGAGAGGGAATTCATTTCAGGGGGATGAACAGAAACACAATATTCAAGAAACAGTGAATAACCTGCAGGAAACGAGTCCTACAGCTCAATGCGAAAAGCCTTTACGATAAACCCAACAAGAAATGCACCATAAAAGATGAACGTTTAACAATGTCCCACGTGTGTTTAAACAAAAGTGATTAGTCAACTGCCCATGAAGCCTCGACATCATGCATTTCACTAAACTGCAATTCTCCAAGCAAAGACTGAGGTGCTGGTCATCCCCGGTTTTTATTCTAGTCCAATCAATAAGCCGACCAGTGAGTAAGGCATTCCATGTCTGGGACCCAAAAAACCAAGAGAACTATAAATTGCTTTTCAACTAAAAACTCTAAGAGGCTACAGCACTACAATCTCGCCCACACTTCGGGTTCATCTCTCTTAAGAAACAAGTTATTCCGCTAGCTCAGGCCTCAGTGCCGCTCAGCAGAGGGCCTGTCATACGTCACTAACGTGCTGAGCTGCTGTCGCTCTATCGACTTTTCCTGACACATCTGTAATTGCGTCGAGAAGGCCCCGTGCCCTGGGAATATTTCCATCACCGCTGGGCGGGTGGGGGATGGGTACTGAGGGGCGGTGATGAATGCCAACGGCCTCATATGTGACCTCAATAATCAAGCCCAGCCAGCCTGCTTCCTGGCAGCTGCAGTAACACAGGTTGTAAAGTATTTTTAGACATTTCAGCTGGGGATGAAGCGTGGTCCAGAAGAGACCAACGCCTGGAGCAGATTAAAACGGCAATGTCCGACTGTCCAGTTGCCTCCGGCCCAGCAGTTCTTCTACATCAGTGTCCTTGGAGGGCACAGGAAGAACTGGTTAAACACACAAACCTGCTACTCTTCTGCCTTCCACGTCCAGACACGCCAGGAACTCGGATTCAGAAAACCTGGGGGCGGAGGGTGGGGTGGGGTGGTGTCCAAGACTCCTCCCTTTAATACAAACCCTCGGCGCTTACAGTGGGTGGTCCTGAGTGACTCTGGTGGACAGAGAACAGTAATCCCTGAACCCAACTGCTCCCAGCACCCCCCAAGCATCTTCACTTCCTTGGGGCCTTCGGAGGGTCTGATGAAAGCCCTGGAACCTCCCAGCAAAAGCACTGGCGTGCACAGGCATTAAGAAAACCTGGCTGAGCCCAGGGTGGTTCATGAACCCCTAAAAGCCCACGTGACCCAATTCACACCCCACCCTCCCATCCTGACCTTATCTTAAAGAGAAATCAGGTTAAAAAAAAGATAAACCCTTGGTCAGTCAGGCTGACAGATGTTGGCAAAACACCTCTGGGTAGTTAAGGGTTTTATTTATTGAGCAGTCCTTTTTAAAAAATTATAGGAAGAGCTTCACTTTTTATTTCCTTCATTTCCAGATCATTCTTCTCTCTCTGTTAGAAACGCAGATGTTTGAACAAGGCTTTCTACAAAATACCGCTGACTGGCCGAACATTTTTCTACAGTTACCCGAGACTATGAAGCTCCTAATAACTTAGCTAAAAAGCTAAGAATTCCCAATGATAATTCTGAGTCTGGATGATTACATTACTGCTGTGCTCAATGTATAATCCCTGGCAGGATAAACTTTACCTCCCTCCCTTGGGAATAAAGAAAGATGCTAGTTAATCTTCAGTAGGCCAACTCAGTAACGTAAGGAGTTTTGTCTTTCTAGCACATCCCCAAATGAGATTAGAAGATTAAAATAACTAAGAATCTGCCCAAAACACATACACAGGAACAAACAAAACCCGTAAGCCTTAAATGTACTAACCCATTAGTGCCCTGAGAGAGTTATTTAAGGCAAAACAGATGTTTTTCTCTAGTTGGAGATTAAGAAATGTTGCATGTATCAAAGGTGGAAGAGGAGAAGATTGCAGTTTTTAATTTACCAGCCATATTCCAATAGCAGGAAACAAACTCTTCTCAGTTTTCACAATTTCGCTGACCCATTATGGACTGAAGAAGCAAAGATGAAGTTCTGTCGACTGATCAATTCATCAATGGGTCTCCAGGCAGAGCCAGTCACGTATCTCTTGGAAAGGCTTCTTTTTAACTCTATGGTATATACTGAGTTAGGACAACCATCTATATAAAAACAAATTAAAATGCTAAAACAAACGCAAGCCCTTGCAGCTCCCCAACTCAGAAGAAGCCAGCCTGGGTGGAAACTTCTATGAGGCTCCCAACCCTTCCGACCAGCCAGACACACATGCCCCGGGCATGGGCGCCCGTGCACTGATGGCACTCAGCAGGGGCCCTGGCTGCTCGAGCAGAGAAGCCCCCCAGCTTCCAAACCCGACCCTTGGCCAGATGGTTATGCAGGAAAGTGGATGTTCGCGCTGAAAGGATGAGAAAACCAGCAGTGATGCCCGTAGCCCCAGCGGTCTGGCAGGTGCCAGCACTGCCCCATCGGGAAGGCTTCCGTACAAGGTGAGGTCCCGGGACCCAAGGTCACCAGCACACCCACGGTGAAACGGAGACAAAGATGAACATGAGCAGCAACAAAAACTCTGTGATGAAGCTCTTGCTAAGTTCCCGCTTTTGTCTTAGTAACACTTCAGTATAAACAAGGCAGGACCCTCAGTCAACATTTGTCCAATAAATCAATGTGACACAATGAACCAGCGACTGGAGTGAAGGACAGGATCCAGTGCCACTGTGGCAACCAGACCCAGAAGCTTGCTCTGTGGCCTGGCTCAGGCCACGCAAAACCTCACACTGACACCAACAGAGACCGGGGAGTTCGCACCAGAGTTCAAGCCTAAAACAGGACGAAAAAGGGAATACGTACATTTAAATAAACGTTCTTCCATGAAGAAATGCAAACGTATGGGCATCAGTATAACTCTTTCTTATATTCAGAACACTTCTCGTTAGACCGTCGCTCATACTGAACTGTGCGGTAACTCAGACCCACCTTTGTGCACCTGCAGGGGGGCTGCCACCTGTGTCCTGGCCTGTCCTCTGCTTCACCTTCTGGATTCTGCAGCACGTGTTACTGAAAAGTACGGGTAAATGAGGCTGACCGGCGCTCCCTCCGCACCCCCTCTCTAGCCCACACATTTCCTCCTGACCCTACAGAAGCCACCAGTGTCTCAATCTCCACGTCCCAAGGTTTCAGGGCAAAGGGATGGGTGCTTGCTGATAAGACGAGTGCAGAGAAAGTTACAGGCGAAGTGAGGGTGATAATCAGAGAAGCATGAAATGAAACGCTCTGGCACCATTCTTCACTGGTCAACTTATCCCAGAGATCTGTCAATAAACTCATGAGCCAATTCAAGGATGTGTATTTGAAAGTTCATTTTTTTCAGCTCATTCCAGCCTTTCATTTAGTGAGGTTTACAAGCCCACTAAATCCGTGAAAATATAAATACTTAATGGCAACACTGTGAACTAGGTGAGCCCTGGGCCCCAGGAAAGAGCCCTCCAATTAGTGAAATGCCCTCCTGGGTGGGGGAGGGGGGGAGCCCCCACCTGCTCTCACCACGTGCAATCCCGACCATGTGAGACTCAGGAAAACACCCCCCACCAAGGGAAAGCAATTAAGATGAAAACAAGAGCAACAGTAAGTTTCTCCCCACAGGCCAGGCTGGCAAGGGTGTTGAAATTTCCCTGTATCTAGCCACCCACAGAAGAACTCACGCACTAGCGATCTTCTCTAGGTTATAATCAGGATGTTCCTACCAGAACCATGTTCTTCCACAAAAGTGCAATGGGGAAGACAGCCTCTGTCTTCTGTCTGGTGGCTCTGCTACTGCTTCCACCCCCTGTTCTTTGAGGGATGTCCCTCAGAGCGAGCACTACCCATCTTCTTCCACTTTCTCTCCGTCGGGAACATCAGGGGACCCACACTGCAGCCCCTACTGCGCTGGGTGTGGTGCCCATGCAGCCATGGGAAATGTGCAGGGGCTGCCACTTCCAGACCCGAGCAGAGACCTGGTTAAGGCAGGCACACAACGAGCTGCCTTTACAAGCCCAGTCTTCACCAGCAGTAGCTGCATGACCCATAAATAGAGCTCTGGGACTCTTAAAAACAGGAATTTAGCCCTATTTCAAGTGCAAGTTTGGAAACAACAACTGAGAATGCCTCCTCCCCCCACCTCACATCCTTAAAGGTCAGCAAAACCACCAGTCCCCTGGGAGTTCAGGCCAGCTCTGTGCCAACGGCAGTGCCAGAAGGACATTCACAGACACACAGCTCACGGGCCCAGGACACACGACTCCAGAACAAAGTGCACCCCAGGCTCAGCCCCAGGCAGTGAAAAAGACTCAGAGCAACGGGAGGAGTGGCTGACGGGGGCTCACTGGGGTTGAGGGGTCAGAGGATACCCTCCGAGGAGGAGACAAACGCTGAGACCAGAGTCCAGAGGCAGGGGAAGTGGGGGTCTTGAAGGGGCTAGTGCAGAGCAGGCCACGAGCCACAGCAGCCAGGCACGTGGTTCAGGTTGGAACCCAGATGTCTCTGGAAGGCACTGAGGGGTTTAAGGCAGAGCATGAAGTGGTGCCCTTGTGATGTGTCCCAAGTTGTTGGACACTGTCCTTTACCCTCATCACTGTCAAGAACCTTCCCGGTTTATGCTGCCCTGAATCTGTCCCCGGAGCAGGGACCGGGTCACGGCACTTCCTCCCCACCCAACACACTGTCACACACTAAAAAGACACCTGATGCCTAAATACACACACACACACACACACACACACACACACACACACAAAAGGACCTACTGTAGAGCAGGGAGCTATATTCAATATCCTATAATGAACCATAATGGAAAAGAACATGACAAAGAATAGATATATGTATATGTATAACTGAATCACTCTTCTGTATGGCAGAAACTAACACAACATTGCAAATCAACTATACTTCAATTAGGAAAAAAAAAGCTCACACACGCATTGTTCATTTGTTCAGGTTTAAAGAACCTGTATTTTTAAAACACAACACAAAAGTGAACAACTCAGCTATAAGCCCGAAGAGGAAGCCTGTTCTTACTGAAAGGGGGAAGGCAGACAGGTCACCCCAGAGCCCCCTGTGCCTGCCTACCAGTACCTCCTGACAGCTCGGGGACAGAGATCCGGGCAGTTTATAGGGTCTGAGGCTTCTGGAGTCCATTAACTAGAGCAAGTAATTGAAATTGACTCAGAACAACTCCTGCATTTGAAGAGAAAGCTCCTAAAAGATGCAGAACTAACGAAACTGACTTTCTTACTGTAACAAGTTAGCATGGCCTGTTAATAAATTTAAAAAATGTTGTCTCTAGGGGCTTCCCTGGTGGCGCAGTGGTTGAGAGTCCTCCTACCGATGCAGGGGACACGGGTTCGTGCCCCGGTCCGGGAGGATCCCACATGCCGCGGAGCGGCTGGGCCCGTGAGCCATGGCCGCTGCCTGCGCGTCCGGAGCCTGTGCTCCGCAACGGGAGGGGCCACAACAGTGAGAGGCCCACGTACCGCAAAAAAAAAAAAAAAAAAAATGTTGTCTTTTTCTTTATGGTAAAGAAGAGGGGGTGCTTGCTCAAGAAGGTTGAAGAGCCTAAAGATTTCATGTATTATTCTATCACTTCTAGAAAAATATTTAGAATGAAAAAAACTTGACTAAATTTTCTCTCCAAATACAGCTGAAGCACAATAATAAATCAAAACAACGAAACAGTGATCAAATAAAAGCAGAGGGAGAACAGCCAGGGGCAAGAGGAAACCGGGAGAGGCCGGTATCCTGCGAAACAAGGTAAAGATGAACCTGTCAAATGCACAACCTCAGTGTAACCACAGGGAAGGAAACCGAGGAACATTCTACAGAAGCAGCAGACCAAAGCCACGAGGACCGGGAAAGGCCGTAAACACCACATGGGATCCCAGATTATCCTGAAACAGATGAAGGACGCTAGAGAAAACTAGTGAAACTTAAGTAAGGTTGTAGCGTCGCCAACAGTATTGTATCAATATTAATGTCAACATTTTGATGAGCAGACTGATTACATAAAACGGGAAATTTAGGGGATACCGGGTAAAGGGCGTATGGAAACTCTGACTCTTTTCAACTTGCCTGTAAGTCTCAAGTTACATCAAAATAAAAAGTTTAATTTTTCATGTGGACTTTTCACTTGTGATTTTCTTTCATGTTATCAGTAATTCCAGGAACCTCAATTATCACCTTTCAAGCCCAGCACTACTGCGCCAGCTGTGTTCCTGCTTCTCTATCAATCCAGAGAATCAGTAACATAAAAGAAAAGATCTGTTCCCCTTGGAAATGATGACTTTGAACAGGTCACAGAGCTTTACGTTTATATAATACTCCCCACCACCCCTGCATCCTTCCACTTCGGTGTCCCAGAAGGCGAGGGCAGGGGGAGAACAGGGCTGCCCGCCCCCAGCTCTCACTCCTCCTGCCCTCCTGCCTCTCAAAGGCCACAGAGCAGCTGCATTAATTAAAGCCTTCAGAAGTGCTAAGCACCTATGAGAAGCACACAGCTCACAAGGACTAGCACAGATTTCCTTTCTCTAGTTTAATTAAATTTTTTCTGAAAGCTTACAGAGTTGGCAGCAAATCCAGGTCAGACGTTGCTTTAGAAAAATAAAGATTTACAAAGACCCTCTGGTGGCACATCTACCCACACCTGGGATAAACCCACTCCTCGCAACCATTCCACACTCGGGAACCGGGTCCGGCCAAGGGGAGCCGTGCCGCTCCTCTGCTGCCACCCAGCGGCCTGTGGACGCCCAGGCACCTCGCCCAGGACCAGCCTGGAGGAAGACTGGGCTCTGGAATGCAGTCAGGTGGAGGCAAGGCCGCAGCACGGAGACGCGGGGCGACAGGTGCGTTCTCGGGAAGGGATGTAGCGAATAAACTCTAGGTTACTACGATGAGGCGGTTTCTCCACCTCAGACTCAGAAGTGCTCCAGGAAATAAATCAAGGTCAAAAGATGTTACCGGCTCCCAGGAGACAGACCCGACCCTTGACTCTGGGCTTACCTGCTTTGGGTCGGAAGTAGCAGCACCAGGAGCCGGAGATTCCAGTTCAATGGTCACAGGCCCATCGTTCTGAATGTGAACTTGCATGTAGGCACCGAACTTGCCGTCTGTAAGAGCAATTCCAACGGTCACAAGAGTTGGAGACCTCAGATTAAAGCTAACCTCGATCAGTGTAATCAGAAACCCGGGAGCAGGACCGCCCAACTCCCCCCTCTGCGCCCCCGAGTAAGGAAAACACAAAACCACACGGCAGAGGGCCTCCGCAGGCTCTGCAGACCTGGCAAGAGGGCAGGGTCAGGGACCACGTGGGTTAACAGGCCTGTGAGACACTGAGAAGGTAAAGTGTACAACCACTGTGGAGGTCAAGTTCAAGCTGAACAAACCCTACAAGCCTGGAATTCCACTTTGGGGCGTCTGCTCTAGAATCTCTTATCCAAAAGGAGACAGCCAAGGGTGTTCACTCTGGCAGTGTTTATAAGAGAGAAAGTGGACCCAATGTGACTGTCCTGGAGGGGAACCAATGCAGAATCTCTGCCTGAATTCTCCCACAGAATACCATTCGGCGGCCACACCTGTCAACGCAGCAAATCTCAAACCCACAATGTGATCTTTAAACAGTGGCGAGGACACATCAGTGCAACACCATTTAGGTGGTATGTTCAAACACCAAAACAAATTCTATCACTTGTGGAGAGAGATGCATGAAGAAACACGGCAGGAAGACGAACAGCAAAGGCAGGGCGGTAGCGACCTCCACACGGGCGGGGGGGCAGGGCAGTTGAGAGACACGTGAAGCACGAGACTGCCTGGCCAGTGAGCCCCCGGTGTCTGTTCTCTGCATGTTTCCTAACGAACGTTTTTAAACAAATCAAACACAGTAGGCAAAGAGCTTAGGAGGCTCCCCCAGAACAACCTCCTACACGGCCCTGTGAGCGGCCGGCGGGCCCCTCTGTGTAAGACGCGGAGGGGGGTCCCTCACTGTGAGGCCAAAAGGCAGGTCAACCTACAGAAGGTCCCACAGGCCAGAGAACAGAGGGACACCCCAGCGAGGCTGCAGAGCCATCCTGCTTCCCGGGGTGCATCCTCAAAGTGGCCACGGACCGCCCCAGAAATGAGCGCCTCTCCATGTCCTATTCCGAACCTTCTAACCCAAACCCACGCCAACTGTGTCCAATCAATCAAACAGTATCTAATCAACCCCCGAATGCTGAATGACGTTCTTCACAAACGACGTTTGTAAAGAAAGCCCAGCACACGCCCTGAGAGCTGGTGCCGCGCAATCATCCGAACGCTGCCTCCATCCACCCGAGAACTTCTGATGTGCACTGGGTCCAAACGCAGCCGATGACACATGCGGACACCTGCTCGAGTGACTGCACACCGTTCCTGATCAACCCAACAGGGAGAAGGTGCCGGGTCCACAGCGTAAAGACAGTGTGAGCCCTTCTGCTACCTCCCACCATGAAGGAGTAGAGAGAGGGCGAGATCCATGCCCCGCTGACGATTAACTCACAGCAATGAAGTGCCAGGCTCACTGCTGGAGACCAGAAGACCCTGCTCAGCTCAGGGGCGCGGACAGCCCGGCACTCATGCCCAGGGTCTCACAGGCGACAGGTGGGTGCAGGGTGGTGATGATGCGGCACCATTCAACCCTGAGGAATCCCGACCCTGGAGGTCAGAGTCCCCCCCCTTAGGGGATGAGGAGGGAATCAGAGGGGCTCCCTGGAGGAGGCTCCACCGGCTTCAGGATGTGAAGGGCAACAAGACTTGGAGCCAGCCCCCAACCAGCTCCGAGGCCTCAGCATCCCACCTGCACCACAGGGAGGCCAATGAGAAGCCCTGGGTCATGGTGAAAGTTCAAGGAGGCCGAGCACAGAAGCGCTCAGGGCCGCGGCCGGCACGTGCCTGCGCAGGATCAGGGTCTGCTCTCAGCATCACACTCGGGGACCACGCCTGCATGCCGGCCCTGGGGGTCACCATGCACCGCAGCAAGGATGGGCTCTCAGGACCTGGAGGAGGGAAACCTGTTTCATTCCCTGGGCAGGGAGCCCTCGCTTCATGGGGTGGACGACCTCTGGGGGACAGGCTCACCTCCGGGGAGAGAGCCGACCTCTGGGGAGACAGGCCAACCCCTGGGGGACAGGCCAACCCCTGGGGAGACAGGCCGACCCCTGGGAGACAGGCTGACCCCTGGGGAGACAGGCTGGCCTCCGGGGAGATGGCTGACCCCTGGGCAGACAGGCCGACCTCCAAGGAGACAGGCCGACCTCCGGAGGACAGGCCAATCTCTGGGGGACAGGCCGAGGAGAAGAGCAGCCCAGGACGGGCCTGAACCAGGAGCCCCTCCAGCTCCCTCCTCAGAGCAGCTCGGCTCCGGGGCTCTGGATACCAGACCCGCTGCAGCAGCAAGGGACTCCCACCAGCTCGACTCCGCCCCACCAGCTGGCACTCGCTCCGATGACCCTTGACCTCACAGAGGGTCTCAGCAGAACAGGCACAGACAGTAGCCCTGGACACCGAGGGAAGACGAGCTGTGTGCCCTTTTTAGAGGCAAGATGAATCTAGTTCCCACTGGGCAGCCAGTCTTGCTCAGATAACGGTGACTTCCTGTGACCTCCCATCAGATTAAAGTGGCCGCTCAAATCTACAGAGCTTTCGTGTTATGCATGTCAGAAGAGCTAAAAAGACATCAGCTGGGATGAAATCATGTGTTTAATTGCAGGCTACAATTAGGAGCAAATTTCAGCTCCTGCACTCCTCAGGGAAGCTGAAGGCGGACTCAGGAGGAAAGGAATTATTTCCGACCTTGAATTTCTGTTGTCAGGATATACGGCATATGCTTCACCGTGTTTATCATTCCAAGTAGCAAGAAATTTATTTTCTTTTCCTGTTTTTCTTCAGTTAAGAACAGAACTATTATCTGAATTTCCATTTGTACGGACAACAAATCCAAAGACATGTTTTGAGAGATCTTAAAATGGTAACATTCTTTTCCAGTCCACATCAAAGAGGAAAGCCCCCAAGAAAAATTACATTGGCCAGGGAAAATAAAAACATTGTTTTAAATAATCTTAAAAGACAGAAACATATCTACAAAACTACATCTAGGCTCCAGTGATGACATAACCAAGTCACTCTTAAATATAAGTCCCACATGTTTCCAGCAGGAAGACTCCCCACTGGGGCCAACCCTGCAGGGTCCAAAGGCTCTACCAGCCCCAAACCAGAGCGCCCCATTTACCTGCAAAGGCTGACTGCCTGCCACCACCCAACGAGAAGCCCTGCCCTGCCTCTCTGTGCCCCAGTCTGTTGCAGGATGACAGCAGGCCGGTCACCACAAGGAGGGTGCACATGAGTTAGTACAGGCAGGGCACCAGGCCCAGAGCCCAGCAGTCAGCATGCAGGAAACCTGGTCCCTATCACTGCTATCACTCCTACCACTGTCCATGTAGTATATGGGCCAAGGGGCGGTGGGGGGAAGTATATGAACAAAAGGTGGGGGGAGGGGGGGAATAGCAGAAAACGAAACTGAAGAAGATGCTTTTGAAGAAAACTGGGGAGAGCAGAAGACCCTGCACATAAGTGTTCTCTGTTCTCCAGGGCTGGCCCTGTGCAGCTGGGACCCAGCTGGGGCTCGGCCCACCTCCGCAGACGGTCCTGGACACCCACACCAGACACTGAGCCTCAGGCCCGCCCATCTAAGCTCTCTACCAAAGGCGGCTCCCTCGGCCATCAGGATGCATCCTCACCGCCCAGGCTTCCTCTCTGTTCTCCTTTCAACCTGTTCTGAGCCTGGGCACGCAGGGGAGAGGGGTTACTGATGGGGACCCCAACATCGAGTGACAGGCTGGGGACCAAGAAATCAAGCAAATGGGTGGAATCGGGGGCTCAAAATAAGCAGGTGGTGAGGCTAGGGCCATGGGGCTGTAGGAGTTTGGTCCCCGTGGGAGTGTGGCCCTGGGGGACGCATGGCGCTAGGGCAGCTCTGTCCGTTCTACAGAGTCCGATTGCTTCCTGGCCCCCGGCTCCCCAGAGAGCTCAGCCCAGCCCAGGGGGGAACCACCACTGGGGTAAGGATCTAGCTCGAGGGGGCCTGGAGAGCAGAGACCAGGGCTCAAGGAACGGCATCTCCTAAGTACCTTGGCTGGGGAAATACTCAGTTGTCAGAAACAAGGTGCATTCCAGGCCCTTTGGATTTCTCAGAGCATGAGGGCCAGGCCCAGGTGGGCACATCAGAACCACCACCTGACTCCATGCCACATTCAGGGTCACAGAGGCCGCAGAACAGCAACCCTGACCGGAATCTTGAGGCTTCTCCCTGGGCCCAAGTCCCTCCCAACTGCCGGTCTCTGCTTGGCTCTACGGTGGTTCAGGCCTTGGAGGGAGACACCCGCTCTAGGCAGCAGGCATCCGGGGACCAGGACTCCATAGTAAGAGACACTGGGCGACAGGCCCTGTGGCCCAGGATGGAAAGTGCCCCCTCAAAGGAAAGTGAGGGCACCTGTCCCCAAAGGGGCGTCCCCAATTCCAAACCGCAGACCTAAGAACAGGGGCAGCTTCTGTGCAAACGGACATTAAGATGGTAAATGCCTAGGACCAAAATTAACCCCTTGCTGGGAGGTTAAATTCTCGTCCTAGCTGAAGCTCTGAAGTCGCCCATCCTGCATGACAGGGAGGCTCAAGGCAAGGTCATCCCTGACCACCAGCTTTGCTCAGACTTCCCCGGGCTCTGCCGGTGTCCTCGGTGTCCTGCTGCCTGGGATACCTGTGTCCAAGGCTGCCCGGTCTCCTCACTGAGGCGCGAGAGAACGATGCAGTGTCTGAGGCCCTGAGGGGCCCAAGTGGACCTGTGTGTGACAGAGCCAGGCCTGGGCTCTGAAAGAACCTATTCCACCAGGCAGACTCCCCTCCACCGAGAGCAGCTGAGTGAGAAACCAGGGAGGGCAGCTTCTGAGCTCGTCTGGCCACGGGGTCTGATTTCAGACTTTAACTCCTTTAGACTTGAATATGACACAGAACTTAAACTTGATCTGTAACTTTTCCCTGGGACTGTGATAATGGGCGAGGGTTTATAGTTAAGCTCAGGTCCTCTCCATGTCTTTGGCTTTTTATTATGAGTTTCTCATGTATTTATTATTGGAATATATTAACACCGTCACTTCACCTCACTGCAGAACCTCTCGAGTGCTGGGCCGGGCCAAGGCTGGACATGGTTTAGGACACAGACTAGGGAAGAAGTCTTTCACCTTGGGAGCAGAGTGGCCCTGGAGGGGCTTCACAGCAAGGTTCTGACCCAATTCAGGGGCTCTGGGGACAAAAGACACACAGCAGGAGCAGCCTCAGTGTTTAAAGATGGATTCAAAGGACTGAGCCTGTAAACTCTGACCCTCGTCCAGAGGGAACCTCTGCTCCGGACCACCTGCCATCAGCTCCCGCCACCTCCTGGGCTAGAGCCCCAGGGCTCAAGTGGCCGGCAAGCCCCCCACCCCCATGAACACCTATATATGTAATGGTTCTTGTATCTGTTGTTGAGAAGACAGAGGAAATCCCAAAACATTTCCCAAGCCTGAAAGCTTGTTCTAACCTGAGGATCAGCATCCGTGGGGAAGTGACTCACTCGGGCTGCTGTGGAGGCGGAAGACCCACTAGGGAGCTGTCACGACAATTTGGGTGGGAGGAGAGGCGGCCGCCGGGCCGGGGGCCGCAGACGCCGTGTGTAGCTGCTGGATTCTGTGTGCATGTCAAAGGTCAGGCCCGCGGGAGCTGCTGATGGGGGAAAGAGGAGCCAAGCAAAAGTGAAGTTTGGGGCCTTAAATGCGCCTGTTAGGAAAGAAGACTGAAAGTACGTGAAATACGGAACCAGGAAAAGAAGCCAAATAAACAACACACACAAAAGGTACGCAGAATTTCGAAAGTGAAGATTAAGGGAAAATAATAAAATATCAAACAAAAAAATATAACCAGATTTGATAAATTAAGAGCTAGTTTTCTGAAAAAATATTAAAAACTCTGATAGAGAGCAAAGGGGGAAAATACGTCTAACAAAGCACAATGAGAAAAGGGTATGATTCTAGATGCAGAGATCATTCTAAATCACCCCGCAAAAAAATCTGTACGCTGCCTCCTGATGCATTTGAAACTCCAGACGGATAGGAGACACAGGCAAACTGCCTACAGGGGCTCAAGGGTCCTGGGAATCCTGACCAGAGCCGTGACCAAGGAAGGCCACCCAAAGGGCTGGTCCGACAAGATCTATTAAAACAGATACTTCCGGGGCTTCCCTGGTGGCGCAGTGGTTGAGAGTCCGCCTGCCGATGCGGGGGACACGGGTTCGTGCCCTGGTCCGGGAAGATCCCACATGCCGCGGAGCGGCTGGGCCCATAAGCCATGGCCTCTGAGCCTGTGAGTCCGGAACCTGTGCTCCGCAACGGGAGACGCCACAACAGTGAGAGGCCTGCGTACCGCAAAAAAACAAACAAAAAAAAAAAACACAGATACTTCCTGTTGATTAAATTGGTCCAGACCAACGGAAAACGATGAAAAGCCTTCCAATTTATCCTGCAAGGCTAGTATTACCCTAATATAAAAACTGGATATACAAAAAAAAAAAAAGCATAGCCCACTTCCGCCTTTGAATACAGAGGCAAAAAACTGTACAGGGACGTGTGGTCAGTTTCTCACAGGCACACACACCAGAGGAACACGGTGCAGTGACCAGTGAAGGGTGAGTCGGCACAGCTCCTGATTAGGAAGGGCATTCACCAGGTTAAAACTTAGACAAAAAGACACTGGAAAAAAATCAACTCCCCTTCCTTTAAAAATGAAACACTTGGCTAGCAAGGGAAGCTCGCTCCTTTGAACTGGAGAAAGACTATGTGGTGACCTGCTTTTTTCACAGTCGGGTAACGAAGGCACCCTGATGACCTTCCCCGCCTCCCAGGCAGCACAGCTGACACTTAAAAAGATGGACCGACTGGGCAAACACCTCAGTGATAACTGCTGCAGCAAAGACCAGGGATGAAGATAAAATCAGTGGGCGGGGTGTGTTGGATATCAGGATATTGGCACAGTCTCACAGTATCTCCACACAGGATATTTACACAAAGAGGAAAAGAATAACTTGACCAGAGAGAAATCTGCCAAATAAGCAGACTGATCGACAGCAGGTACCCAGGATCTAATGTACAAGATCACCTCCGTGGTGTTCCTGCCAAAACGCACAACCTGAACCTAACGTCGAGAAGACTTCAGGCAAACACATGCTGCGGGACACGGACAGACAAACTGACCAAACAAGTCACCCTTCAGAAGTGGCCACAAAAGACAAGGAAGGACCCAGGAACCGTCACCCCCTGGAAGAGACTAAGGAAGAGACGCAACAACCAAGTGCAACGTGGGTTCTGGACTGGATCCTGGGACCAGGAAAACGACGCCAGTGGGAACACTGGCAGAATTCAAACAAGGTCTGTAGTTCATTCGACAGTGCTTCAGCAAAGTTAATTTCCTGGTCTTATTAAGTGCACTGTGGCTGTGTCAAATATTATCAACAGAAGCTGGAGGAAATACACTATTGTTTTAAATTGGAGTATAATTGCTTTACAATGTTGTGTTAGTTTCTGCTGTACAATGAAGTGAATCAGCTATATGTATACATATATCCCCTCCCTCTTGGACCTCCCTCCCACCCCCCCACCCCCAATCCCACCCATCTAGGTCATCACAGAGCACCGAGCTGAGTTCCCTGTGCTATGTAGCAGGCTCCCACTAGCTATTTTACACATGGTAGTGTGTTTACATCAAACCTAATCTCCCAATTCGTCCCACCCTCCCCTTCCCCCTCTGTGTCCACATCTCCATTCTCTATGTCTGCGTCTCTATTCCTGCCCTACAAATAGGTTCATCTGTACCATTTTTCTAGATTCCATATATATGTGTTAATATATTTGTTTTTCTTTTTCTGACTAACTTCACTCTGTATGAGTCTCTAGGTCTATCCACATCTCTACAAATGACCCAATTTCGTTCCTTTTTATGGCTAATACTCCATTGAACTGGGTTGGCCAAAAAGTTCATTCAGGCTTGATAACATCTTACAGAAAAACCTGAATGAACTTTTTGGCCAACTCAATTACATGTACCATCACATCTCCTTTATCCATTCCTCTGTTGATGGACATTTAGGTTGCTTCCATGTCCTGGCTATTGTAAATAGTGCTGCAAAGAACACTGGGGTACATGTGTCTTTTTGAATTATGGTTTTCTCAGGGTATATGCCCAGTAGTGGGACTGCTGGGTCATATGGTAGTTCTATTTTTAGTTTTGTAATGAACCTCCATACTGTTCTCCATAGCAGCTGTATCAATTTACATTCCCACCAAAAGTGTAGGAGGGTTCCCTTTTCTCCACACCCTCTCCAGAAATTATTGTTTGTAGATTTTCTGATGACACCCATTCTGACTGGTGTGAGGTGATACCTCATTACAGTTTTGATCTGCATTTCTCTAATAATTAGTGATGATGAGCATCTTTTCATGTGCCTCTTGGCCATTGGTATGTCTTCTTTGAAGAAATGTCTATTTAGGTCTTCCGCCCATTTTTCAATTTGGTTGTTTTTTTGATATTGAGCTGCCCAAGCTGTTTGTATATTTTGAAGATGAATCCTTTGTCAGTTGCTTCATTTGCAAATATTTTCTCCCATTCTGAGGGTAGTCTTTTCGTCGTTTATGGTTTCCTTTGCTGTGCAAAAGCTTTTAAGTTTCATTAGGTCCCATTTATTTATTTTTGTTTTTATTTCCATTACTCTAGGAGGTGGATCAAAAAAGATCTTGCTGTGATTTATGTCAAAGAGTGTTCTTCCTATGTTTTCCTCTAGGAGTTTTATAGTGTCCGGTCTTAACATTTAGGTCTCGAATCCATTTTGAGTTTATTTTTGTGTATGGTGTTACAGAGTGTTCTAATTTCATTCTTTTACATGTAGCTGTCCAGTTTTCCCAGCACCACTTATTGAAGAGACTGTCTTTTCTCCATTCTATATCCTTGCCTCCTTTGTCATAGATTAGTTGACCATAGGTGCATGGGTTTATCTCTGGGCTTTCTATCTTGTTCCATTGATCTATGTTTCTGTTTTTGTGCCAGTACCATTTTGTCTTGATTACTGTAGCTTTGTAGTATAATCTGAAGTCAGGGAGTCTAATTCCTCCAGCTCCGTTTTTTCCCCTCAAGACAGCTTTGGCTATTCAGGATCTTTTCTGTCTCCATACAAATTTTAAGATTTTTTGTTCTAGTTCCGTAAAAACTGCCACTGGTAATTTGATAGGGATTGCATTGAATTTGTTAGATTGCTTTGGGTAGTATAGTCATTTTCACAATATTGATTCTTCCAATCCAAGAACATGGTATATCTCTCCATCTGTTGGTATCATCTTTAATTTCTTTCATCAGTGTCTTATAATTTTCTGCATACAGGTCTTTTGTCTCCCTAGGTAGGTTTATCCTAGGTATTTTATTCTTTTTGTTGCAATGGTAAATGGGAGTGTTTCCTTAATTTCTCTTTCAGATTTTTCATCATTAGTTTATAGGAATGCAAGAGATTTCTGTGCATTAATTTTGTACCCTGAAACTTTACCAAATTCACTGATTAGGTCTAGTAGTTTTCTGGTGGCATTTTTTCTCTATGTATACTATCATGTCATCTGCAAACAGTAACGGTTTTATTTCTTCTTTTCCAATTTGTATTCCTTTTATTTCTTTTTCTTCTCTGATTGCCGTGGCTAGGACCTCCAAAACTATGTTGAATAACAGTGGTAGGAGTGGACATCCTTGTCCTGTTCCTGATCTTAGAGGAAATGCTTTCAGTTTTTCACCATTGAGAATGATGTCTGCTGTGGGTTTGTCATATATGGCCTTTATTATGTTGAGGTAGGTTCCCTCTATGCCCACTTTCTGGAGAGTTTTTATCATAAATGGGTGTTGAATTTTGTCAACAGCTTTTTCTGCATCTATTGAGATGATATTCTTCAGTTTGTTGGTATGGTGTATCACATTGATTGATTTGCGTATATTGAAGAATCCTTGCATCCCTGGGTTAAATCCCACTTCATCATGGTGTATGATCCTTTCAATGTGTTGTTGGATTCTGTTTGCTAGTATTCTGTTGTGGATTTTTGCGTCTATATTCATCAGTGATATTGGTCTGTAGCTTTCTTTTTTTGTAGTATCTTTGTCTGGTTTTGGTATCAGGGTGATGGTGGCCTCATAGAATGAGTTTGGGGGAGTTCCTTCCTCTGCAATTTCTTGGAAGAGTTTGAGAAGGATGGGTGTTACCTCTTTTCTAAATGTTTGATAGAATTCATCTGTGAAGCCATCTGGTCCTGGACTTTTGTTTGTTGGAAGATTTTTAATCAGTTTCAATTTCATTACTTGTGGTCTGTTCATATTTTCTATTTATTCCTGGTTCAGTCTTGGAAGGTTATACCTTTCCAAGAATTTGTCCATTTCTTCCAGGTTGTCCATTTTAGTGGCATACAGTTGCTTGTAGTAGTCTCTTAGGATGCTTTGTATTTCTACGGTGTCTGTTTTAACTTCTCCTTTTTCATTTCTAATTTTATTGATTTGAGTCCTCTCTCTCTTTTTCTTGATGAGTCTGGCTAATGGTTTATCAATTTTGTTTATCTTCTCAAAGAACCAGCTTTTAGTTTTATTGATCTTTGCTTTTGTTTTCTTTGTTTCTATTTCATCTATTTCTTCTCTGATCTTTATGATTTTTCCTTCTGCTAACCTTGGGTTTTGTTTGTTCTTCTTTGTCTAGTTCCTTTAGGAGTAAGGTTAGATTGTTTGAGATTTTTCTTGTTTCTTGAGGTAGGCTTGTATATCTATAAACTTCCCTCTTAGAACTGCTTTTGTTACATCCCATAGGTTTTGGATCATTGTGTTTTCATTGTCATTTGTCTCTAGGTATTTTTTGATTTCCTCTTTGATTCCTTCAGTGATCTCTTGGTTATTCAGTAACGTATTGTTTAGCCTCCATGTGTTTGTGTTTTTTACGGTTTTTTCCCTGTAATTCATTTCTAATCTCATAGCATTGTGGTCAGAAAAGATGCTTGATATGATTTCAATTTTCTTAAATTTACTGAGGCTTGATTTGTGACCCAGGATGTGACCTATCCTGGAGAATGTTCCGTGAGCACTTGACAAGAAAGTGTAATCTGCTGTTTTTGGATGGAATGTCCTATAAATATCAATTAAATCCACCTGGTCTATTGTGTCATTTAAAGCTTCTGTTTCCTTATTTGTTTTCATTTTGGATGATCTGTCCATTGGTGTAAGTGAGGTGTTAAAGTTCCCCACTATTATTGTGTTACTGTCGATTTCCTCTTTTATAGCTGTTAGCACTTGCCTTATGTATTGAGGTGCTCCTGTGTTGGGTGCATATATATTTATAATTGTTATATCTTCCTCTTGGATTGATCCCTTGATCATTATGTAGTGTCCCTCCTTGTCTCTTGTAACATTCTTTATTTTAAAGTCTATTTTGTCTGATATAAGTATGCTACTCCAGCTTTCTTTTGATTTCCATTTGCATGGAATATCTTTTTCCATCCCCTCACTTTCAGTCTGTATGTGTCCCTAGGTCTGAAGTGGGTCTCTTGTAGACGGCATATATATGGGTCTTGTTTTTGTATCCACTCAGCAAGCCTGTGTCTTTTGGTTGGAGCATTTAATCTATTCATGTTTAAGTTAATTATCGATATGTATGTTCCTATGACCATTTTCTTAATTGTTTTGGGTTTGTTTTTGTAGGTCCTTTTCTTCTCTTGTGTTTCCCACTTAGAGAAGTTCCTTTAGCATTTGTTGTAGAGCTGGTTTGGTGGTGCTGAATTCTCTTATCTTTTGCTTGTCTGTAAAGCTTTTGATTTCTCCATCGAATCTGAATGAGATCCTTGCCAGGTAGAGTAATCTTGGTTGTAGGTTCTTCCCTTTCATCACTTTCAGTGTATCATGCCACTCCCTTCGGGCTTGTAGAGTTTCTGCTGAGAAATCAGCTGTTAACCTTATGGGAGTTCCCTTGTATGTTATTTGTCGTTTTTCCCTTGCTGCTTTCAATAAGTTTTCTTTGTCTTTAATTTTTGCCAGTTTGATTACTATGTGTCTCGGCATGTTTCTCCTTGGCTTTATCCTGTATGGGACTCGCTGCGCTTCCTGGACTTGGGTGGCTATTTCCTTTCCCATGTTAGGGAAGTTTTCGACTATAATCTCTTCAAATATTTTCTTGCGTCCTTTCTCTCTCTCTTCTCCTTCTGGGACCCCTATAATGCGAATGTTGTTGCATTTAATGTTGTCCCAGAGGTCTCTTAGGCTGTCTTCATTCCTTTTCATTCTTTTTTCTTTATTCTGTTCCGCAGCAGTGAATTCCACCATTCTGTCTTCCAGGTCACTTATCCGTTCTTCTGCCTCAGTTATTCTGCTATGGATTCCTTCTAGTGTAGTTTTCATTTCAGTTATTGTATTGTTCATCTGTTTGTTCTTTAATTCTTCTAGGTCTTTGTTAAACATTTCTTGCATCATCTCGATCTTTGCCTCCATTCTTTTCCCAAGGTCCTGGATCATCTTCACTCTCATTATTCTGAATTCTTTTTCTGGAAGGTTGCCTATCTCCACTTCATTTAGTTGTTTTTCTGGGGTTTTATCTTGTTCCTTCATCTGCTACACAGTCCTCTGCCTTTTCGTTTTGTCTATCTTTTTGTGAATGTGGTTTTTTTTCCACAGGCTGCAGGATTGTAGTTCTTCTTGCTTCTGCTGTCTGCCCTCTGGTGGATGAGGCTATCTAAGAGGCTTGTCTCCTTTGTTGCTTTTAATATTTTTTCTTTGAATTTAATTTTTGTTAGTTTGATTAATATGTGTCTCGGCATGTTTCTCCTTGGGGTTAACCAATATGGGCCTCTCTGAGCTTCCTGGACTTGTGGGTGACTATTTCCTGTCCCATGTTAGGTTTCTGAATGTAATCTCTTCAAATATTTTCTCAGATCCTTTCTCTCTCTCTTCTCCTTCTGGGACCCCTATAATCTGAATGTTGGTGCGTTTAGTGTTGTCCCGGAGTCTCTGAGACGGTCCTCATTTCTTTTCATTCTTCTTCTTTATTCTGCTCCTCAGTAGTTATTTCCACCATTCTATCTTCCAGCTCACTTATTCGTCCTTCTGCCTCAGTTATTCTGCTATTGATTCCTTCTAGTGTATTTTTCATTTCAGTTATTGTGTTGTTCATCACTATTTGTTTGTTCTTTAGTTCTTCTAGGTCCCTGTTAAACATTTCTTGTATTTTCTCGCTCCATGCCCCCATTCTATTTCCGAGATTTTGGATCTTGTTTACTATCCTTACTCTGATTTTTCAGGTAGATTGCCTATTTCCTCTTCATTTATTTGATCTTGTAGGTTTTTACCTTGCTCCTTCATCTGTAACATATTTTTTGTCATCTCATTTTTTTTGATGGGTGGGGCTGTGTTCCTGTGTTGTTGGTTGTTTGGCCTGAGGCACCCAGCAGTGGTGTTTGCAGTCAGTTGGGCAGAGCCAGGTCTTGGTGCCGAGATGAGGACCTCTGAGAGAGCTCACACTGATTAAGATTCTCTGGGGTCTGAGGTTCTCTGTTAGTCCAGAGGTTTGGACTCAGTGCTCCCAGTATAGGAGCTCAGGCCCAATCCCCAGCCTAGGAACCAAGACCCCCTCAAGCCGTGCAGCGTGGCAAAACGAAAAGCAACAAAAAGGCTGGGGAGGTCCAGGCTGGAAGAGAAATTCAGGAGTCACCAGCACATGGATGGCTTTTAAGAATTTAATTTATTTTATTATTTTATTTTATTTTTTTATTTTATTTTATTTTTTATGCGGCTTGAAGGATCCTAGTTCCCTGACCAGAGATCGAACCTGTGCCCCCTGCAATGGAAGTGTGGAGTCCTGGAACACCAGAGAATTCCCTAGATGGCTTTTAAAAGCCATTGGACAAGATGCCCAAGGGCCCAGTGTAAATGAGAAAAGTTCAAAGGCCAGAGCCCTCTAATGTCACAAAGCCGAGGAAGTAGGAAGAAGTAACCAAGAACTGAGAAGGGGCAATCGGTGAAGCAGGAGGAAAAGCAGGAGAGTGCGGAGCCCTAAACGCCCAGTGAAGGACTACTGTCCCACAGAGGAGGGAGGAAGCAACAGGACTAAACCTGCTGATGGGCCGCTGAGCTGAGGATGAGAACTAACCTGGCCAAGTGGAGGGCATGGTGCCTTGCCAAGAGCAGCTACAGCAGTGAGAGGGGCAAAGGCGGACTGGAGTGGGATGGGGGCAGACAGCCCTCCACAGACCACGCAGTCAAGTGAAGCAGAGAACTGGGGCAGGAGCTGGAGGTGGGGCTGACAGGCTGTCTCCATGATGGGAGGACCAACAGCAGATCTGCAAGCTGGTGGGGATGGTCTGGGCATGGGGGAGCAAAACTGACTCAGAGACAGAAGAGGGGGCAGAAGAACGTCCCTGCTCAGTCCCTGCACAGGTGAGAGCATGGGGTCAGCCACCTCGAAGGAAGGCAGGCTGGTTCCTGGTGCAGATGCCAGCAGGTGGAGCAGACGGAATTCTGGAAGTTCTCTTCTGAGTGCTTCCGTTTTCTCAGGAAAATGGGAAGTAAGGTCAATAGCTAAGGTGAGGATGGAGCTTTCAGGAGAGAGAACAGTCAAGTGAATGAACAGGCCGATGTATCACAATTGCTGAGCCACCTTGCAGGTCAAGGTTATGACCGTGAGGCCAGTTGATGTGGACGTTGTCTCCAGCCACATTCAGCTGCACGGGCCCAGGGCAGGCTGAGGGCTGGCGTCCTGCCAGGGCTGCAGTTTGTCCCAAAAAACAGTTAAGGGAGGTAAGGAAATATGCTAAGAGTAATTATTATCATGAAACAAAGGAATTATGAACTTATAAATTTAATGCAAATCAAATAAAAATAACAGATTATTTTCTGGAACTAGACAAGCTGATTTTAAAATGCATATAGAAAAATAACAATTAAGAATAGCTAGGCGTGGGCTTCCCTGGTGGCACAGTGGTTGAGAGTCCGCCTGCCGATGCAGGGGACGCGGGTTTGTGCCCTGGTCCGGGAAGATCCCACATACCGTGGAGCGGCTGGGCCCGTGAGCCATGGCCACTGAGCCTGCGCGTCCGGAGCCTGTGCTCCGCAACGGGAGAGGCCACAACAGTGAGAGGCCCACGTACCACAAAAATAATAATAATAATAAAGAAGATACAGGTATAGGCAGAAAGAAAATCCTTTCACTGTTGTCACTGTCCAAAGACTTGAAATAACTCAGGATAAAAAGAAAAGTCTGAATCTTTCAGCAGGGGAAATAGGAAGAGTTTACACCCTCCATCCAGCCCTTAACAACAAGTAAGAGAAGCAAATTAAATACACATTTGAAATAAAGTTTCAGTCATTAAAGAGGAAGGGAGTGAAAATTAATGTCTAATTAAACTAACAGCCAAGACATGGAAGCAACCTAAATGTCCACTGGTGATGAAGGAATAAAGAAGATGTGGTCTAGCCACACAGTGGGATACCAGTCAGCCACAAAAGGAGGAGATCCTGCCATTCGTGATGACATGGATGGACCGTGAGGGCTTTACACTGAGTGAAAAAAGTTAGACAAAGAAAGACACTGTCTGATCTTACTTATATTACAAAACCTAAAAAAAACAAACCCATAAATACAGAGAAGAGACTCGTGGTTGCCAAAGTTGGAGGGTGCAGGTACAAAAGGTACAAACTTCCAGTTAGAAGATAACTAAGTTCTGGGGATGTGAGGTACAGCATCCTTACCTTAACTGTCAACCCATGTGAGGTGATGGCTGTTAATTTATCGTGGTGATCCTTTCACAATATATGTGTATATCAAATCACCATGTTGTACAACTAAAACTAATGGAGTGTTAGAGGTCAATTATACCTCAATAAAACTGGAAAGTTTTTAAAATTTTTTAGGGTTAGGGTTAAATGTTTTAATTTTCGAATTAAACTCCTTTAAGTCTTAAAGTCACTAAAGAGGTCCTGAAAATCCTAAAAGAAAGAAAACGTATTTAGCAGTTTGTGTTCCATCTTCCCTCCAGGTCACAGAGGCCTTTCCGTACCGGAGCTGGAAGCCAGAATCTCAAAATTTACCAAAAGACAGCAAGCACGTAAAACACGCTCCCTGCACTTGGTTCCACTAGAGACCATAAAGGAGATAAAAGGCGAAGAGTGAGTGAGGCCCTGGGAAAACACTGCAGTGCCTCTGAAAGCCCAAAGGAGCAGAAAATAAACTCTGATGAAAACCCGTGGCATAATTCATGTTGATTTTTCATCAAAATGACCAGAGGTATCATATCCCATGAGCTTAAATTCTGATCCATTATAAAATTATACTGTTTGCAGTACATTGCTTCAGGCACTTCATATAATTACCTGGATGGAATACAGATTTTTTTCAAAACGTAAAAGGTGTTTTTAGGAACACAAAACACTGAATAATAAAACGCTCCTCTTTAAGGCTTTAGACGAAAGTGGTTTTGTTTTCACTCAAGCATTCCTTCACGACCATCACTGTTCTCCCATGGAAAGGGCCCTCACCTGTGCTTTCATGATATTCCTTTTTTTATACATAAATTGATTTATTTTTGGCTGTGTTGGGTCTTTGTTGCTGCGCGCAGGCTTTCTCTAGTTGCGGCGAGCGGGGGCTACTCTCCGTTGCGGTGTGCGGGCTTCTCATTGCGGTGGCTTCTCTTGTTGCAGAGCACGGGCTCTAGGCATGCAGGCTTCAGTAGTTGCGGCACGTGGGCTCTAGAGCACAGGCTCAGTAGTTGTGGCACATGGGCTTAGTTGCTCTGCGGCATGTGGGATCTTCCCGGACCTGGGCTCGAATCCGTGTGCCCTGCACTGGCAGGTGGATTCTTAACCACTGCACCACCAGGGAAGCCTTTCATGATATTCCTTCTGCTCATCCTTCAAAGGACTTCAGTGCATCCCCAAATATGTCTGAGATTACTCAGAAATGGGATGATTCTATAAACATCAAGCAGAGAAGGCAATGCTGGCAGCATTAATCCTTGTCTCAACCAAGAAAAATTATTATTCAAAGCACTTGACTTAATGGCTAATTCTGGGAAGAACCTTGTTTGCAGCAAAGCCACAACGGACAGAGGACCCCAGTGGACATCCACGATCGGACGTGTCAATGGAGTTCTAAACTTCGATGCTCCCAGAAGAAGCGAATATATTCTGCTCTACCAGGACCCAAGTAAAGAGCAGGATTTGACTTAAGGCGGGAGGGTCCTGATCACATAGAATCCATTTGTCCTGTTGGCAAATGGACACCTGACACAAGTAAGAGGAGAATTAAAACGAAAGGAAATACCAGTGGGGGTGGAACATCACTCCTCAGAACACAGAGCCACCTGAGGAGCTGACGACCCTCCGAGATGTGGGGCTCTGCTACAGAGCTCCAAAGTCATGTCGTGACTTTTATTACTTACGGTTGAAAGCAGGCCCGATAACAAAGGGACCTGGGTTTGTCAAACCCACTGAGAGAAAGTTAAAGTGTAGGAAACACTACAGAGTCAACTACTAACAACTACTCAACAGCTAAGAGAGTCCGACAGCAGCAGGAGCAGCTGCAGTCAGACTCGGAAGCAGACACCCTGCTGAGCAAGTTCACACCCTGAGGTGCGTCACCAAAGGAGGCTCAATACGCTTCCCAATAACTGAAGGAAAAGCACACTAGGAACATGAAAAGAGACTAGAAACACCCCCTCTTGAGAAGATTCATAAGTTCCGATTCATAATCCTCCCACAAACCAGGTCCACGCTTCTCAGGCGTTTTCTAGGCTTAATCTTGATCGGTCAGGCTAGGCTGACAGTCCCCACGACAAGCCGTTAAGCCTACACTGTCCAAATGACAGCCGAGGGCCACACACGGCCACCAGGCGCTGGACATGTGGCTGGTCTGAATCGAGATGCACTGTGAGAATGAAAGACCTCAGTAAGAAGAAGGAACGGGAGTTACCTCATTAATAACTCTTTACATTGACGACAGGGTGAAATCAGAATATTGTGGATATCCTGGGCTAAATGAATTACAGTTTTAAAATTAATTTCACTTGTTTCTTTTTCTTTTTTTTTAATATGGCTCCTAGAAATTTAAAATGACACATGGCTCCCACTGGTGTCTGGCAGGTGTATTTCTCTGTTGGGCAGGATAAGCAACCGAAATGAACCACCACTATATCAAGCGCACTGCTGGGTTGCTAAACATTCCAAATGTGGACAGAAGAATAAAGAAGGGTAAACGGTACTGGGGCATTCAGAGGAAACGCATAAGAGCGGCGGCGGCAGCGGCCCTTATGCTGTTTTAAGAAAGTAATAAGCGTAAACAGTGAACTTTCTGGAAAAGGAAATGTTGCATCTGCAGATTGCCTTTCCCCTGCCAGGAAGTGTCCAGGGGACGCCCTCCTGGGCGCTGGGCTCCCGCCTACCTTTGACAAGCTCCGGCCGGTATGCCTTGCGTAGCTGCTCCAGGAAGCCGTTGTAGAAGCCCTCCGCCTGCTCTGAGGGCATCGCCAGGTGGAAATCGGGCTTGTTCCCCTTGAGGACGCACTGCAGGGTGAACTGGCTGATGCACAGCACCTCGTACTGTTTGTCCATCACACTCTTCGACCAGTGTTTCCCACCTTCATCCTCAAACACACGCAGGTTTAAGATCTTCCGGACCCTGGGGGAAAACAGGGGTGAGCGCTACCTGAAGAATCATAAGCCCCCCAGACACACCCACACCCCCAAATGTCACAAGCACCCTGCTGACTAGGGACACTGTGCTGGCTCCATCACTTACAGCAGGGGTGACCACAGGCAAGTTACTTTCTACTCTGTGCCTCAGTTTCTGCATCTGTAATAGGGGTAATAATAGTCCTACCTCTTAGCGTTGATTGGCGATTTGCTTTTTTTTTTTTTGTCAGCCCCTCCAATTCACAGCAGCTTCCGGTGGGAACCGGATGTGTCAAAACATGGGCTCAATTCTGATTTTTTACAGAATTCCATCTTTACACTGGAATAAATGATGCCCCGCTTTTATACCCTTTCTTGGAACTTCTCAAAATGAACAATTCAGCAAATACCCTGGAGAAAACTCATGGTCATTGCAGATATGCAAAACGATCTGGGGAAAGACACCTTGACAACTATGTCACATGCTCCTTATGCCCCAGCGGGGCTTTCCCTATACACGTGGATGACAAAGGACAGCCACCCTGGCAAGGAGGAGGACCAGGTAGCATTTATAAGATCAGACTTGAGACGAATGACAAAGAACTACCTCCGTGAAAGGTGCAATTCCACCATTTGAAGCCACCTTTCTGGATAATGTTGAAGACATGTTCAAAGCCTGAACAAATACTCATTCGCCGACACCTTACATGGGAACCCTCTGCGGTGGGCGCTATTCATCACCCCTTCTCCACAGCGGGGTCTGCCTTATGTTGAGTCATTGCTCTTAACCAAGTTAGGTACTAGCTCTCCATTTTGTCAGAGCCACGGAGAGATTCAGACCAGTCCCCCGGCTTTTAACCACTACACCACTTCGCTCCCTCTTTGCGAATCCAGGGGACAGCCTTTAAAATACCAACATCCGTGAGTGTTATTGAACTAGTCATCAACACCTCAGCGGGAGCTTGGTTCCAAGTCTGGTTTTCAACCTAATACAAAAGGGACAACTGGGCAACCGTCACATGTAGGCTCTGGGCACCAGGGGCAGAGAAAATGGATCCAAGCATCTGAAGTACATGTGCAAAGCGGTGCGGGGGAGAGTGAACATGAGGAGGGGAGGCTGCCTGTACTAAGGGCCAAGAGCAATGACAAACCTCCCACCTTAGTAAAAAGAGCACTGGCTTCCAGGCCAGGTGGCCTAGGTTCTAACCTGGAGTCAGGCTTTTTGCTAAGGACGTGTGCATGACCTTCGGCAGGTAATGTAACCTCTCTGAGCTCCAGATCCTATTGTGAACAGTGAACAACTGGGCATTCTTAACATGTATAAACAGTGCCCAGATCATACTGCTCAAACTGAAAACATAAAACATTCCTATGAAAAGAGGCTTGGTTTTCACACCAAGGGAATGGTTCAAGGCTGAAGCAGCAAATAGGGACAGAGGCTAAGTTGTGGTCCTGCCCTGTTGCTGACTTACTGGGTGACGGCTCTTCCTCGCTCTCCCCATCTGTGACACAGAAATAACCACACTGCATCAAAAGGGACATGGGTAAAACTGACAGAGTCTCACTTTATAGGAGCAAAATACTATGGAAGTTCCATATATATATATATACACACATATATATATATATATATGTATGTATAATTTATTTAAATAGCTAGCCAGCCAGCCAGATGACCAGCACATGTCCCACTAGAAAGGCAGTGACGTGGAAATCCGCCTCTTACATGTGCTCCAGTTCCTTCTGCGTATCTTCCAGGGAAATACCCAGCAACACACAGATGCCCCGTCCAATGGCACTTATCTGTTCTCCACCAACTGGAAAGGAAACAAAAGGGAAAAGAGACAAAAAGGGAAATGAAACAAAAGGGAAAAGCAAACAGGTGCCGTGAAGCACATCTGAGCATCCACAGGAAAGTCTGAACATCACACATACTTCTCGTAACTTCTTTGCCAAAGTCAGTAGGTACTGAAACGTGAAAGGGGTTACGTCGATGCAGTATGATAATCATACTTTGTCCATTCTGACTTTACATTTGGAATGAATGAGTTGTGAAGTGAACAACCATTACGCGGTATTTTCAGGCCACGTTTTCATCTGTGCTACCTTGGTTGAGACCCCTGAAACTTTCTATGAGTTTGCCCGTCTGTAACAACAAAAGTTTTTCTCCCCAGAGAATCCAGCTCAGCTATGGTAATTCTCAAAAAGGAGAAGCCTGCTCTTCTTGGAAATCAGCAAACCTGATAACATAATACACAATGCACAATGGAAAACATTTATGTCATAAAAATAAAGAAATGATTTCTCTACTTACTGCAGAAAAGATAAATATATCATACATAAAAAACACAGTTTAAAAGTTAAGCTTCCAGGGGCTTCCCTGGTGGCACAGTGGTTAAGAATCCGCCTGCCAACGCAGGGTACACGGGTTTGAGCCCTAGGCTGGGAAGATCCCACGTGCCACGGAGCAACTAAGCCTGTGCGCCACGACTACTGAACCTGTGCTCTAGAGCCCGTGAGCCACAGCTACTGAGCCTGCACGCCTAGAGCCCGTGCTCGGCAACAAGAGAAGCCACCGCAATGAGAAGCCTGCGCACCACAACGAAGAGTAGCTCCCGCTTGCTGCAACTAGAGAAAGCCCGCACACAGCAACGAAGACCCAGCACAGCCAAAAATAAAATATTAATTAATTAAAAATAAATGAATAAACTTTTAAAGAAATAAAAGTTAAACTTCAAGTCAGTAAACTTCTATTATTTCCCAGTTTATTACTAAGGTTGTATTCTAAGCCAATGACCTCCAAATCTTTTTTTTTTTTTTTTGGTTTTTTTTTTTTTGCGGTACGCGGGCCTCTCACTGTCGTGGCCTCTCCCGTTGCGGAGCACAGGCTCCGGACGCGCAGGCTCAGCGGCCATGGCTCACGGGCCCAGCCGCTCCGCGGCATGTGGGATCTTCCCGGACCGGGGCACGAACCCATGTCCCCTGCGTCGGCAGGCGGACTCTCAACCACTGCACCACCAGGGAAGCGCTCCAAATCATTTTGAGTGATGCACCCCATGCATAAAAAAAATTCTTTGAACATAGATTCCTATTCCAAACATTTGCATAGGTATTTAGCGTCAAATGTACACTCTACTACCACTAGACAGTATCTCAGTGCTGGCACTGAGTACTTAGGTCAAGACACATCATTATGGTGGTGAAACTAAATCCATATTTCAAATGTTGATCTTCATAATTTTCAATTTTTTTGGCCAACTTTTTGCCAAAGCTCATTGATTATTGATGTTTGGTTATTTTATCGTATACTGACCTAATGTTCCAATCAGGAGAAAGGTCCACTCTGCCATTTTCTTGTTATTTGCTTCTGCTAGATAATAATATTTACAAATATACCCAACAAGGCATCACAGACTGTTCCATGTTGCCACATCCTGCAAGCTAAGGGAAGAGTGAGAAACCCTCTCCCTGCAGGTGTCTGACAAGGGACCATCTGACAGACACGAGGCGAGCACGAGCATCAGTTTGTTCCTGAAATAACTCTTTTTTAAAGAACATTTACTGATTTATTTATTTTGGCTGAGCCGGTCTTAGCTGCGGCACGCAGGATCTTAGTTGCGCCATGCGGGATCTAGTTCCCTGACCATGGATCGAACCCAAGCCCCCTGCTTGGGTTCCACTGCTTGGGACCACGGAGTCTTATCGCTAGACCACCAGGGAAGTCCCTGAAATAATTTTTATTAAAGCTTAACTTCTCTTAGTTTTATGATTAAGAAAACACAAATATTTTAATATTTTCTTCTGTGCTGCTTTTTTTATAATGGACTATGAGTGATTTACTATCCTTTGAGCCACTGACTCAAAATCTGAAACAGAAATCAGCTATCCTGACATAAGCAGTAAACAACTGGGGTTGCTTGCCTGTTTGCAGTGCTTTAGAAAACTGTGGCTTTATTTGTTCTTTAAGTAAGTCAATATTATTTTCTTACAATATCAAGATATTTTTAAAATTTTCCCCAGGGCATATTTTAGAAACTTAAAAAAGATGATGGTTGAACTATGTCCACCATTAAAAGTAATGCACATGCAGTATAGAAAAACTTTAAAAAATAAAAGAAACAGGAAAGCAAAAAGAACAACTGAAGACAAGCACTTCAGTATGTTACTGATTCCCTTCTGATATTTCCTCTATTCACAGATTTTACTTCATATTTGTTCTCAACTACCATAGTAATATTGTGTATAAATTTTTGTGTCTCATCTTTTTTAACATCTCACAAGGATTTTTCCACATTATGAGCTTTTCCTAAGCATCTTTTAATAGTTGCAGCCCATCCAGTGGAACATTTGCATTCCATCCATGGATGGACTAACCATCCTGTTTGGCTGGATAAATGGCTTGTTTTAAAATTTTTCACTTCAATAAGTAACACTGTGGTGAAAATCTTTATACACTAAAGTTTTGGGGTTTTTTAAATATACTTTCATGTATAGAGTAGTTTTAGGTTCACAGCAAAACTGAACAGAGGGCACAGAGATTTCCCATATACCCTCAGCCCCACATGCAGTCTCCCCACTATCAACGTCCCCCTCCAGATGGTACATTTGTTCCAAATGATGAACCTACACTGACACCTCATTATCACTCCAAGTCCACAGTTTACATGAGGGCTCACTCTTGGTGTTGGACATTCTATCGGTTTGGACAAATGTAATGACACGTATCCACCATGACAGTATCGTACAGTGTAGTTTCACTGCCCTAAGGATCCTCTGTGCTCCACCTGTTCACCCCTCTAAAGCTTCTATAATTAGGATTATCTTCTTAGAATAGATTCTCAAAAATAGAATCACTATTTGAAGTGATTCAAATCACTATTTGAACAGTTTCAATATTTTTATAATGTGGTATTATCCTAATAAGAAATGAATTATGCACCAAGCCTTGAGATGACACAATTCGCTCTCTTATTTTGGAGAAGTTTTGTCCCTCCTTCAGGCAGAAGAATTAGGAGGTTAAAGGGATGTTTTATTATAGACAAATGGATTTCCAAGGGGAAAAACTTGAGAATCACCACTTTAGACAAAAGGTCACAGGGCTAGAAGAGACCTGAGCTATTTGGTCAATGTTTATTTGACGCCACGTACAGTGGCATCACCCAAGACTTCCTCTTTGAGAAGAATTCACCAGCTCACAAATTAACGCATTCAAACCCAACCAATCTCTTCCCAACATTCTATGATTCTATTCAGATTTCGGCTTATAAAGCTGAGTGATGGACATGGGGGTTATTGTACTATTCCACGTGTGTAACCACATGAATATGTTTGAAGTGTTCTGTCATAAAGCTTTTAAAATTAGATTATCACAATAACCACGCTAAGGCATCAAATGTGCCTGACCAAGCTCATCAAGTGAGCCTGCCACGTAGTATGTGACTCTTAATACTGTCCCACCTATAAAACTGGAAGTGACATTTTAGAACCTTTGAAATAAAATGCCATTCGAGAAAGGCCACATGGAAGTGAAGCCTGTCAGTCACATTCTAAAGGAATCAGAAAACCTCTCCCCATTACAATGCAAGTAGAAGGCAAGGCTAACTCAAAGTTTCCTCCAGCACCGTGAGAGAATTCCATCTTATTAACAGCTTCAGACAGTTAATTTGTTGTTTTTAACTAAAAGCATACAACTTAAATAGTAAAGTAAGATCATTCAAACTATTCAGCTAATCTCACAGAAATGTGTTTTTGATATTCCAGATCAGCACAATGGAGAGTTCTCCATTCTGATCAAAACTTACATTCTCCAAAGTCTGTTCACTGGCCATCATGACCACATAGGGCAGGCTGCAAGATTCTTCTCAAAAAAAGCAAGAAAATCTTTTCATCTATGAATTTTCCCAGTTTTAGTGAAGTTACATATTAACTAAAATACTAAAAAAAAAAAAGCCCACTTTGTTTTAAAATTTCATAAATCCCAGAGCTATACTATTCCCTATTACTCCAGGACGATATCCAAAATCACTTATCAGAACAGCTTAGAAATCATTAGCCAGGACTGAAAAGTAGAATCTCGGATCTAAATATATGGTTTTACTGAGTTTGAATGTTTCTTTAGGGGATTTTGTTGTTTCGTTCTTAGATTTATACTCTCCTGGACATAGAAACACACATTTGGTATAGGCTTGAAGGAAAGGATATCTAGAACTACTTGAACTGAAACAATATTAGAATTCTGCCAATAAAAATAGGAAAGACTAGAAGACAATGTAAAGTTAATCATTCAAAAAAATTTTAACATCTATACTATCTTCACTCGAGGTTTTTTTTTAAATTGGAGTATAGTTGCTTTACAATGTTGTGTTAGTTTCTGCTGTACAGCAAAGTGAATCAGCTATATGTGTATATATATCCCCTCTTTTTTAGATTTCCTTCCCATTTAGGTCACCACAGAGCACTGAGTAGAGTTCCCTGTGCTGTACAGTAGGCTCTCATTAGTTATCTATTTTATACATAGTATCAATAGTGTAGGTGTATATATGTCAATCCCCATCTCCCAATCCATCCCACCCACCCCTTCCCCCTTGGTGTCCATTCGTTTGTTCTCTACCTCTGTGTCTCTATTTCTGCTTATCTTGGCTTGAGCTTTTAAAAGGACTTCCTTCTACCTATTAATCATCTGGACCCCTGATGTTCAAACTAGACCGCAGTGTTCAAGCCATGACTGATGGTTGCGTGGCTCGGTTCACATGAAACTGGTGGAAAAGAGAAACAGCTCATCCTGAATCCCCTGGGTTCCCACCCGGGTCACGTGGGCAGACACGGTCAGAACCCACCCCTACGAGCACCTGTCACGAGCGGGCACCTTAGGGGAGTCAAGCTCCAGGTGAACCGGGACACGGAGAAAACCAGCAAGAAAGGGAGACGCGGGGCAGAAGGCTGGGGAAGGGGTGTGTGCCCCGGAAACGCTCCCACGCGTCGTCTGTTTAACACCGCGTGGAAGGGCGGGCCGGGGGATGCTCGGGGGACGCTCGGGGGATGCGGGAGGCCACCTGCGCTCCGGACTAAAGGAAACGCTGCAGAAGACGACGAGGCGCGGTCACCGCGACACTAAGCGTAGACCCTGCAGCCCGTGGACGGCGCCCCGGGACGGCGGGGACTCGGGGCGGCGGGGGCCGGGCTCGCGCGTGGCCGGCGGCGGCCCGGGGGCGACCAGCCCGGCCCGGCCCCGCCCGACTGACCTGTGACGCTGGCCCGGGTGACGCGCTGCACCACGGCCTTCATGGCGACGGCTGGGGCGAGCGGGGCGGCGCCGCGCGGCTTCCGGCCTCGGGACTCCGCGGGCTGCGCAGCTGCCCGCGCCCTCTGCCGGGGACACCTGGAAGCGCGCTCCGACCCCCTGAACCCGCGAGTCGACGGCCCGCCCACGTAGGCCACGCCCACCACAGGTTGGTCCCGCCCATCTGAGCTCTCCGTGTGGCCCCGCCCCCGCGAGAGGCCCCGCCCGCTCTAGGTCGGGCCCCGCCCACTCTTGGTCCTGTCCCCCGTACAGCTAGATGAGCCCCGCCCGGACGCTGGAGTCCCGCAACCCCCTTCCCCGTCCCCACACCCCAGCCCGACTCACTGGTGCCCAGACAGTAGTTTCTGCCCCAGTTTCTTTTCACAAACCCCGGCCTGAGAGACAGTCATCCCTGAATCCCAGCTTTGTCCTGAATACTAATCCTAATCGTGTACCTCCTTCCATGTTTCCACCATTCTGCCCCCAGATTCTCCCAAATTCTTTTTCCCTTGTTTTCCTGCCTCTGTAACTCCTCAGAAACCAGACAGGAGAGTATCTGCTGCCTAAAATAGCCATTTAACTGTTTAGGTATTCATTTGACCTAGCCGCGTCCTGGCAGTGCGCAGATACGTGATTCTGTAATTGTAATTCCTCCTCTAATACTGATACTTGGCCCCTCTCCCAGACTTGTTAGAAGATTTGAATAATATATACTGTGCAAAAGTGTTAGAAATCTGCAAAGGACTGTACAAGTATTACCCTAACAAATTATTATCACTGATAAAAACAAGCCCTTCTCAGTGTGTCTTCTTCTTACAGCCTAATAGCGCTGGTGGGTGTAGAGGGAGGGAGTTGAGGATGTTCCCGAACCAAACTTGGGTCTGCTCTACCCTGCTTTTCCTCCTGGCACCTCAGAAGTGGCAGTTGGTTTGTGGCCTTTTTGTGTCTTATTGTTCATAACTGCCCCTGTGACTGTGCATGGGTGCAGTTATCTGCAGTCTCTCATAGTTTCTTTGTATCGGTTGCTGTAGGAAATGTTTGTCCAGGTGCAAGCGTTCAGGTAGAGGGTCCCAGGTCCCCACCCTTCTGTCCTGAAACAGGTCATAAATGTGAGAGGTGCCCTATCTGTACTGGGAGGGAGGGAGCAGCCTTATCTCCAAAGACAAAAGCATACCAAGAAGAATCTGAACCAACAGGCCTTGCTAAATTCCCCCAGTTTACTCTGCCTACCTCCTATTCCTTAACCTATCGTGTTCCTCCATGACTACTCATGCTTCGTCAAACCTAACAACAAAAATTACACAGGTCTGTTTCTTTGGGTCTTCATCTCCTTATGAAGGCTCCCACGTCATGTAAAACTTAAATAAATTTGTATGCTTTTCTCTTGTTCATCTGTCTTTGTCACTTTAATTTTCAGACCCAGACCCACACTCTCAAGAGAGTGAGAAAACCTTTTTCCTCTCCTACAAGAAAAAGCTTCAAATGGAGAACAAGGAAGAGTCATTTGGCCAGAAAAGACTATACTAATATACTTGAGTGTTAAATACTGCACACTAAATTGCCAAAGATAGCATCACCAGTAATGAGATAAACAAACATCATATACTTCTGATACTGCACCGAGAAAGACACCATGTCACTTTTGTGGTATTTCTGCCAAAAATGTAGAATCTGAATCCAATCATGAAGAAACATCAGACAAGCCTAAATTAAGGAACACTCTACAAAATAACTAGAAGGATCCTTCAAAAATGTCAAGAAAAAGAAAGTCTGAAGAACTGTTCCAAATTAAAGGGGACTTTTAAAGAGACAGGAAAACTAAATGTGATGCATGAACTGAGTTTTATCCTAGCCAGAAAAAAATAAAAAGAAAGAAGTGCATATTGGGACAATTGGTAAATATTTTTGTTTAATTTTGCATCAAATCAACATATCTCAAAACATTTTGATCTCAAGACCCCTTTACATTCTTAAAAATTATTGAACACCCCAAATAGCTTATATCTTAAGATTTTTACTTGTACTAGAAATTACAACCTAGAAAAATTGTTAAATATTGACTTATGATAATTTTTTAAATGACAATAATAAATCCATTATATACTGACATTAGAGCAATGAGATCATGACTTACCATGAAGCCTCTGAAAACCCCATTGTACACTCTTGAAAGAATAGGAATGAAAAAGTCAAATATTGTCTATATATTATTATAAAAATAGGTGGAAAGCTCAGCTCCTCTAAGGAGGATCTCAGAGAACGCTTTGAGAACTGCTGGATTTGATAATGGCATTGAACCAATATTAATTTCCTGATTTTTATGTAAGAGAACATCCTTGTTTTTAGGAAATACACACATGTACTTAGGGGTAAAGGGACAACATATCTGCAACTTTCAGATCTGGTGAAGAATGATATATACAGAGAAAATAGAGTGATAAAGCAAAGTAAAATGTTGACCACTTGGGCTATAAGTGAAGGTAACTTATTTCAAAAATAAAACGTTTTTAAAATATACCAAAACACCAGGATTCTTTTTACATATTTGTTGAGCTCGAAAAGGTCAGCATCAGGAGGCAGAAGCATCCAGCAGCCCCTCTTGCGGTGCCTCCTTCCCTCTGCACGCTCTCCTTTGCCCTCTAAATCGCCACTCTCCTCATGTTTTTGAATTCCACCTTGTGCTATTGACTCGCACATTTTCATTTCCATTCCCAACACATCCTCTGTGCTTGTGCTTCCAAATGCCTTCTTGACCTCTCCACTTCCATGAACCAAATTAACAGACTGAAAATGGGATTCAGGCTTTCCACCCCTGCCGTATGAAAAAGAGTTTGGTCTTTGTTCTGGGTTTCTGGCATGGAGCTTCTAAGATCCTTGGAATTTCCCAAGGGATAGGAGTTCCTAATGAAACATTTCAGGGTGGGAGCCGGTCACCAGAAAGACCAATCATGTGGTTAGAGGGTGGGACTTTGAGGAGGGGCGGTGGGATGCAGCTGGAGATTGAGTTCAGTCACACAGCAGATGAGTCCATCAGTTGTGCATGTGAGATGGAACCCCAATAAAAGCTGTGGACACTGAACCTTAGCAGAGCGTCCTGGCTGTTGAACACATGGATGAGGAACCTGCACCCTGGTTCCACCGAGAGAGCAGTGAAGCTCTCTGTTGGGGACCTTCACAGACCTTGCCTGATGTGTTCCTTCGTTTGGCTAGTCCTGATTTGTATCCTTTATAATAAAACTGTAAGTATAAGGCTTTCTTGAGTTCAGTGAGTCATTGCAGTAAGTTATCTAACCTGTAGGAGTCATAAAAAAACTCCCAAATTTGTAGCCAGTTGGTCGTAAGTAAAGGTGGCTTGGCAACCCCCAAGGTGCGCCTGGCAACTGAACTGAGAGCTGCCCTTTTGGGGACGTGCCCTTAGACTTGCAGGGTCTGTGCTAAGTCTGGGTGGTTAGTGCCAGGACTGAACTGCAATCCCCCCAAGCCCCCCACACTCCACCAGCTGGGCCACCCTGGTTCAAATCAATGGCTCCACTGTTTCCTCCAGCCATAAGTGACTCATGATTGCTCTTTCCCTCTCCCTGAGTAACTAGTCCATCAACAAACCTCCTGACTCCCCCAAACGAACCCCACGCGCCCTCTTCTCTCCAGCCCCAGTGCCATCCTGCTCCATGGCCCGTCATCTCTCACCTGCATCTACTACAGCCGTTCAGTGGTCTCCTTACTGCCACTTCTGTCTTCACCCAATCCATTCTCCATAAGACGTAAAAGTGGTTTCTAGAATATAAAGTCTTCACGTTCCAGACTCTGATCTTCTTTAAATTGCTCAGGTAATCCACTTGTTGCTACCTCGGGACCTCAGCATCTGCTGGTCCTCCACCTCGAATGCTCCTCCCCCATTCTTTGTCCATCTCGCTCCCCTCCTTCCTTTCATTTTCAGCTTAAACGCCTCCTCATCGGAGAGAACTTCTCTGACCACACAAAGTTAAGAGTCCTGGTTCCCCATTATTCTCCATCGCTATCCTATGGTTTTTCCCTCATAATCTTCTGGCGACTTTTTTTTTTTTCCTGGCAACTTCCAATCACTCCAGTGCCCGATAATTTGCTCTATTAGTGTCTCGTGCTTACCATTCTATCCTAAGCACCTAGCACACTGCCTGAAGCTCAGATAACATTGCTGAATGAATACAGGTGTGAACTTGATTTTTTGACTAACAGGGGGTCATAGATTTACAGTATGGCTGTGGCTGTACTGGGCATCCTATCCAGACACAGTGTTCAGAAGTACAGGAGACTATCTCCTCCTAGTGCTTCCTCTGAGGCTGGGACACCCTGCCCAGAAGCCCCTCGAGTTTCACTAGCCAGAGTGAGATCACATGACCATGCTTAACCCAGCCACTAGCAAGGGAGATGGGACCTACTCCTCCTGACTGGTTCAGATAAGAGGTTCTCACCTGGGGCATAGAGACCCCCAGGGGTTACTGGAAATGTGTGTGGGGAGGGGTGTCTGAAGCTGTCACAAGCTGTGAAGATTGTTACAGGCATTTAGTGCCCAAGGAACTTGAAATGCTAAAGCACTTGCAACACCTGGGGCAGCCCACAAAATGGACTGTCACACCCATGGAGGCTGCAGCGCCCCCTGGAGAAACACTGACTTGGACCAATCAGGACCTGGGCCAGTCCCCCTGAAGCACCTGACGGGGGTGAGCTCAGGGTCTGTTATAAAAGCGGAGTGGGATCAGTGGGTGCTGGGAAGGCAATCGGCACAGTCGACCTAGAGGTTGTTTCAGCTCGAGGCCATGCTGAACGAGTGATGTTGAAGAGGCATCTTCCTAAATCTTTTCAGGAATCTCCCAAATTCTTGAAAGTGAGATTGCCGGACCAAAGGATGTGCCATTTTCCATGTTGATACACGCTGCTAACCTGCTGTGTTGAAGAAGCAAGTTACTACCCATGGAAGCCCTGTTTTCAGACAGGCCAGTTGTGACGAGGTAACTCCCTGGGGAGCCACAAGGAAGAAAGCAAAGCGGCTGGAGGACGACAGAAGCAGACTGCATTTATCACCAGAAAGAAGGCCCTTCACGCCTCATTTCCAGGAGTAGCTAAGACATTCTATTCCTAAGAATAATCATGCGTGCACAAACACTTTCTCATTTGACAGTCACAACCCTATTAGTAGACAGGCTAGATATTATACCTCTTCTTCAAAAGAAACCAAAGCTCAGAAAACACAGGAGATTTTTCTATCATGAAAAGTTAGGTACCATTTCTAAAAAGAAATGAATAGGGAGATGTGATTTGCTTAGAGTTACATCAACTGTAGCAGAGACCCAAAGTCACAATGGCTTAAACTACGTAGAAGTTGATTCTTTCTCTCTAAAGCCCTGGGCTGTGTGGTACTCCACAGGGCCGGAAAACCCAATTCCTCTTCTCTTGTTGCTCCACTATCTCTCAGGAGTCCTTTTCATCTGAATGGTCCCCGATGGCTCCTCCAGCTGGACGGATGTCAGGAAGGGGGCGCACGCCCCGGAGATACATACATCTTAAAAAAAAGAAAAAGAAAACCCACTCCCTCTAAATACTACCAGACCTCAGAATTTTGGGAAACTTATTTCTAATCCTACAAACTCTCCTTCAATGGGTGATTCCCAACTTCTGAACAGACCGTGTTCCAACTGCACCTGAAAGATAGACGTTTGGAATTCTGAAAACCTTCTCCCAGAAGAACACTTTAAATTATATTTTGGTTGTTAGATTAGTCCACAAAGGTCTATTTAAGCCAAGATTCAGCAGAACTACGGGAATTGTTGAAGCTCCAGGCTGTTTGGAGCCACATACACACACACACACACACACACTCAGCTCCCAGAATTCCTACAGCCAGGCATCCACCCCCGGGTAGAGAAACCTTCTCTGGGGAAAGTGACCTACAGAGGCAGGTATCTTAGTGCCTCCCGATGAAAGTCTGGCTTGCTGCCTGGAGTGGACATTTGTCCTGGTATCTACTTGCCCAGCATGCTGTGATCATCCTTCCTATATCTAGGAGATGCCCCACTTTGAGGGTCAACACATCCCTGATGCGGAAGCCAGAAACGCACTTTCCCAGTCTCCCTGGCAGCCGGGGGCCAGGCATGAAACTGAGATTCCAAGGAGAGTGAGGAGAAGCAGGCTGCTCTGGGAAGCCATTCAGAAATTCCCTTCCACCATCGTATGCTGCTTCTTGCACGTCTGATGCCCATCACAGGTGTCCACCAGGGTGCCCACCCCACTGGCACTGAGCCATTCTTGACCTCTGATGTCCAGTGAGGAGCCTCTGCTGCTGACATCTGAAGCTGCTACTTGCCATCTTGGAGCCTCTGTCACTTAGGTTGACTGCCCCCAAAGCACTGCTCAGGCCACCCACAAGGTAGAACTGACACCAAGGAGAAATCAAGGCAAAGGTTTGAAGGTGACAGTACTATAGCAGGAACCCAGAAGTATCCCATTCCTGTCCTACCAGGAATCCCTAGTCCTCACAGGGTCCCAAATAGCTGCGCACAAGAAACACTACCCAAATGGGCAACGAATGCTAGTTTCTTACTAACTGAGGCAGGACTCAGTGATCCACAGGAAAGGATCCGATACACAGGGAAGTGACTCTCACAGGAGTGGAAGACAAACTCTGGCTTGGGAAGAAGCTGATCAGACTTTGACGCTGTAGCTGCAAAGTGATGTTACTACAGAAATAACGGGGACAAAACGTGTGCAGTGAGAAAGGCAACAAGGCAGACAGTCCCCAGGCAGGCTCAGTGAGTGGCTACATTCCGGTTCCTACTGCCAGGCCCTCCGAAGACCTCAGCATACTCTGTTTGAATTCTGAGCTGTCTATACTGGTTTTTTGTGTTTTTTTGGCCACGCTGCATAGCTTGTGGGATCTTAGTTCCCCGACCTGGGATTGCACCCACACCCACAGCAGCAAAAGCACCGAGTCCTAACCATTGGACCACCAGGTAATTCCCTGTCCACACACATTTTTAATAAACATCTCTTTCTGATTTAATCGCACTTATGTGGGTTTGTTACTTGCAACCAAACGAGCCCAGCGGAGAGAACACTGCAGCACTCAAGGGCAGGAACCCTGCTGTCCTCACTTTGTATCCCCTATCTCTAGAATACTGGCAGCCACCATTGGGGTTTAATCCACTCCTGCTGAAAGAATGAGGGTATCTGTACAGCTCCTAAAGAACAGATCGAGTCTATTTAATCCAGGAGTTATAATATAATTCACAACATACTTACCAAGCACCCACTAGTGCCCAAAGGGCTGCTCTAAGTCCCAAACTGAACACGGAGATTTGCTTAAAGGGACCACAAAAGCTATGTCTGACAGCAACATGAAAGGAATATAAAGTTACATGAACTAATTTCAGAAAACCAAGCTTATGGAAGCTCAATATGACATTTCACTTCAATCTTTTACTCCTGTGAGTATAGAAGGACACCTCCTGAATATGCAAATTTACTTTTCTTCAAGGAAATATTTATTGCATATTATTAGTGATTCTATTTTACAACAAAATTAAATGTATACACTTTTCACAAAGAGAAAGTGGAAATCACAGTATCTCTCAAATTTATATGCTGAACCAAAGTCCTGTTTTCAGAATTCAGCCGTCCATCATGATTTTGGTCCAGGGCCACCAGTCCATGATTTCAAATAGTTGACGATCCTGGCAGTAATTGGAACAAAATTGTCTCTATATGTGACAACCGTTTCTACATAAAACCCTTTCGGGGGTTCAGACAGTTCATTTGTTGAGACATCCTTTTGTTCTACTTCACCACCTTAAAAAAAAAAAAAAGTAACAGCTGCATCACTAACTTTCATTTTATCTTACTTTATTTTTTAATTGAAGTATAGTTGATCACTAACTTTTAACTTAGGCAGCAGTCATTAGAATTATTAGTAAAGTCTTTGAAATAAAATAAACTAAGGTAAGAATTACCCCCACCCCCATCAGGTTCCTGACACTGTTTTCTTTCTGTAAAAAAGAAAATGTAAATAATTTTTTTAAATGACCACTACAGAGATAAATGTTTTAAAATGCTTAATACTGACATGTGCACTTTCAGGCCATTGGTGATCTTCATCACCAAATGTAATCTTCAGCACAGTTTTTACATAAAAAGCTTTACTGAGATAATACTTATTATACAATTAACTCATTTAAAATGTAAATTCAGTTTTTAGTATCTTCAGATCTGTGCAACCAGCACCAAAATAAAGTGTAGAATATTTTCATCCACAAAAGGAAACCCCTTATTTTGTAGCAGTCGCTCCCCCACCAGCTCCTCCCCTTCAGCCCCAGGCAGTCCCTACTCTAGACGAAGCCACAGATTTCCAGAACATTTTTGAAAGCTGCGGGATTTCCTTTTCCTCCCAGCAACTGGGAAGATTTCAGTACTCCTTCGCTGGTGTAAGTCAGCAAAATCGTTTGGTCGCCAAAGGCGACCATGCGACCAAAGCAGGGCTGAAATTACAGAAGCATCGCCTCTTTAAACCACCATCCAGGGTCTTTGAAATTCCACCTGAAATCTCACGGATTCTTCAAATTCTGAGGATACGGGCGGCCTCGCTCAATAAACCAGCAAGGTTCGGGGAAGAGGCTCTAAAAGGTCGTTGCTGGCAGATTCCACGATAACGCGCGGCTCTAAGCACCGCTCCCGGTCTCTTCGCGCGGCACAGCGAAGCCACTTCTGCGACCCCCCCGGACACGCCCCACGCAAGGCCGCGCGTCCCCCGGAGGTCCCGCCCGAGAGCCGTACCTGGAGGCTTGCTCTTTCTCTGATTATACAAAAACAAGGAGCCCAGCAGGGTCCAGGCGCCCAGTCCGTACAGCATAGACATGCGCCGGTACCAAGACAAGGCCTTTTCCGGACGCATGACGCCGCCGGGAATACCTCACTCCTCGGAGTCCCAGGGCGGAGGCGGGCCTTCCGGTGGGCGCGTCACAGCCGCCGCCGCCTCCAATGGGGAGCCGCTCTGGGTTGGCCGCTTCCTGCGCCGGCCCCGATGCATCCTGGAGCGTGTAGTCCGGACGTCGCGCTGGGCAACGCACTCGGGTCTGGCGCCTGGGGTCCGGAGACGATCTTGCCTCCCACGTGACGGGCCCCAATGACACTTTCTCTCAGGCAAACCTCCCACTTGCAAAGTCCTGCCTTACATAGGCTTTAGGTGGCCCTTGTAAAACTTAATTCCTTCCCTCCTCCAGCTCTCAGGTTTGCGAGGACACCCCGTCTACGACCCGCAACTCATCTTCCCCATCTTCCTGCCTGGAGCCCTGTCTGGTGCGCGTGGGTCCCTCCACGTCTGAATTAGCCCCTCCGCTAGGCTGTGGGTCCCATTCTTCTCTGCCTTTCAGGGCCCTGGCCCAGCAACTACACTCTGTCCACCTGCATCTCACGCCCTTTTCATTCTGTTGTTCTTTACTCCATCATACAAACGAGCCCGCGCCTCAAAAACAGAAAGTCTCCACTCGATCCACCATCAGCTTTTCTCTTATCCGTACATTTCCTCGAGGCATAATCTACCCCCACTCAAGAAACCAAACAACTTGAGAGCAAAAGGGATGTGTTGGGCACAGAGTGGATACTCAGTAAACTTCCATAGCCAGTAACTACTTTGCAGCCATAATCAGACGATTTCCAGCGCATATGACTCCACCTGCTCCTTTCATAGCTTCGAAAACATAATTTTCTTCAGAATCTATTTATCCTTCAGGGCTCTTCCCATTTCTCCCACCCTCTAAAAATTGGTGTTTTGCCACACACAAAAATTGACGCTAAATGGATCATAGGCTTAAATATAAAAGCTAAAACTACAAACCGAGAAGAAAAGATCTAACACAACGATTGGAAATCAACTACATCCAATATAAAATAAAAATTTTTAAAAAAGGCGATCTTTGCCATCTTGGGATAGGCAAAGATTTCTTAGAATACAAAAAGCATAAACCACAAACAAATACTGGTAAATTGGACTTTTTCAAAATTAAATCTTTTGCTCTTCGAAAGGCAGTTAAGAAAATGAAACAAGCCACAAGATAAAATATTCAAAGTAGGTAGATCTGACAAAGGACTTGTATCAGAATTTATAAGGATATCTTACAATTCAATTATAAAAAGACAACCGAACTGAAAAACAGGCAACAATCACTTAACTAAAGAAGATATACAAATGGCCAATAAGTACAGGGGCATTGTCAGTCATCACAGCAATGCAAATTAAAACCACGAGACACCCTTACACACCTATTAGAATGACTAAAAATTATGTTGAGAATACCAAGGGTTGTACGGACTTGGAGCAATCAGACCTCTTACTGGTGGGAACATAAAATATCACAACCTCTTTGCGATACTGGCAGTTTCTTAAAAATTGAAGTACCCCTACTGTATGAATCAGACATTCGGTTCCTATTCACCCAAAGGAAATGAAAACATTATGTCCACACAAACGTATGTATGTGGGTGTTCACAGAGCTTTATTCATAAGAGCCCCCAAATGGAAACAACCCAAATGTCTATCAACTAGTGGATGAATAAAGGAAATGTGAGTCTATCACTCCATAATAAAAGGAACTACTGTACTGATCCATGCAATTGCATGGATAAATCTCAGATGGGTAATGCTAAGTGAAAGAAACCAGGCACAAAAGAAACCAGACATAAAATTCTGGAAGCAAATTCATCTATAGTGGGAGAAAGCCGACAAGTAGTTGCCTCCGACCAGGGTGTGCAGAAACGGAAGGACTAAAAGGGGCCTGAAGAAACTTTGGGGGCTGTGGAAATGTTGTGTCTTGATGGTGATGTGATGGTGGTGCTTTCGTGGGTGTGCACATCTACTGAAACTCATTGAACCGTACACTTTAAATGGGTGCAGTTTATCGTATATAAATTATACCCCAATAAGGTCGTTAAAAACAAAACAGGAAAATCAGTATTCTGTTCCAAGCTTGCTTCTCTTCTCATACTGAGCAACTTTACTCATGTTATTTACTTTATACGTTTATGATTCTCAAATATACGCCACATTCTCCTGAAAGATAAATACATACTAATTACTGCCAACCTACAGGGCATTTTCAGTTCTACCCCACAAGCTCCTGAAACTCAAAGAGTGGCCAGGATTGAATTTATCCCTAACCCTACTGCGCCCCAAGCCCCCAAAAGGAAAGAAACCTTTCCTGACTCACCCTCTCACCTAACACCTCATCTGTCACCTGTGTCTAAAAGCTGCCTCTGTTGAGGCCTCGGCTGGATTCCAGCCTCCTTCCATCCGGGCTGCCACTCTCCTAATTGATCATTTCAGGAGTTTCCTTGCTTTCAAGATGGAGTTTATAGTTACTAGGCACACTGGCTCAGTGTCTCCCTCTTGAGATGGCTGCTCTCCAAAGAACACTAACACCCACCTCCACGTTCTTTGGAAACAGCCACCAGCACCCACAGGTGGGACCTGCATGGCTCAGGGTGCCCCTCGGCACCTTCACTCACTGTCACTGGAGAGACACCAGAGCCAGCTGGGTCTATCACATTCCTCCTGTCAATTGGAAACAGGCCCAAGGAGGAACAGTTTCAACCCTAAACTGGATACACAGGCTTATGTACTCTTCTATATGATCTACCTCAATTCAAAATTATATCCCAAATATAAGAAAAATATTCTATGGAAAAGGTACAGTAAATAAAAGCCTTAGGCATTTAAAATGTAATTGTTAAACATTTTAAGATAGGAAACCCACCCAGAATTTTGAGCAGAGGTTAAGATGGCAGTAAGTACAAATTCAAAAGATAGAGCATTGGAATCAATCCAGATGGTCCGACAGCCAATTAATAGGAGTTCCCAGTTTTACTTTTCTACATAGCACTCATTAGCTTCTTAAAAAATTATATAATTTACTTCTAATTTTTTAATGTTGGTCTTCCCTACCCAGAATATAAGCTCTGTGAGAATAGGAATTGTTTTATTGGTTACATTCCCAGGCCCTAGAAGACTACTCCAAACATAGCAAATACTGAATAATTATTTGCTGAATGATTGAAAAAATGCCTCCAAAGTTTTGAGATAAAATTATTTTGGGCCTAGATTTTATACTCAGTAAAGCTGTCAGGTATGAAGGCAGAACAGGTTCTGTGAATTATCTCTTGTATGCTCTTTTTAGGAACAGTCACTTAAGGCAGCAAAATGACTTATGAGATAAAAGGAAAACTGCAACTAACCTAGGAGTCCAAACAAAAGAAATTCCTGGATGACAGCTGTCCTAGCAATTGGCCCATGTTAAAAGGGGATATAACCTCTAAACAAGGATGAACTCCACTGAGTAAAATAAGCTGTAATTTTTTTAAAATTGAGGTAACATTGGTTTATAACATTATATGTTTCATGTGTACATTATAATTCAACTTCTGTATGCACTACAGTGTGCTCACCACCATCCAGCACCATCCAGTTGACCCCCTTCACCCATTTCACCCTCCCCCACCCCTTCCCCTCTGGTGACCAGCAATCTGTTCTCTGTATCTCAGGTGAGGTAGGAACAGTGCCACTCCAGACCACTCTGCCTCAATAAAGTTTCACATATTTCTTACTTTTCCTTGTCTGTTAATGTTAACAATATCCTTGACAGTAAATGAAGATTAAGTTCAGGAATTACCTCTTGGGGAATTTACTTAAAACACACAGAGACCTCAGAAATCAAATTTGTATTAGCATTATTTTAACCAGTGCTTCTTCATCCAGATTTATTTCCTTTCTGATCATTATGATTTTCATGTAAGCAAGCTGCCAAAATACATTAGTTCTGATTTTATACAGACTCTAAAAGTTAGAATACAAAAAGCATATAAACATCTACCGGTACCAAAACGTTTATGACCTTATAATTTTATGGTGTAAAGAAAAGGGCACAGATAAGGAATACAAGCAAATTAAAATCTGAAGAGTTACATAACACTTCTTTTGATTATTTATTAAAATGCAGCAGAAAAGTAAAAGGAACGTTAAGCCTTTACAAACAACTGTGAGCACAGTGTGACCGTGTTTTCCTCCATTTCCTTCTCATGTCCTCAGCTCAGCAGGCACTGGAGACAGCCAGTTTCTTCAAATGGTCCATGAACACCTGCAGGCTAACATCATCAGTCAGGATGGGCGCTCCTGTTTCCTGAAGTTTAATGAAAAAGGTTTACTGGCAGGTTTCTTAGAAGCTGGTTGGAATTCATGCATTATTAAGGACCCTTCCCCTCACAAAATTAGCAAGTGCTGTCTGTCTGCCAAGAGCACTCCTGCCACCCAGCCCCGTCCTCTGCCTAGCTAATCTTTTCAACTAAAGCATAATTTCCTCACAAAACCCTTCCCTGATCCACTCATATCAGGTCATTCCTGCCACTACAGACAGTTTTGAGCATATGCCCTTCTACTTTACCCCACTGTGTAGTTCTGATGACTCATCCAGGGTCTGGCTCCCAGCAGGCATGAACTCCTGGGGGCCCACACGTCCCATCTCTCATCTTCCCCACCACCCTGCTGCAACCAGCTTGATGCTCTTAAATGATCTGCTTACAACAGAAGCTTGGTAACAGCGTATTCACAATGTGTGAATCGGTATCCACTAAACAGATGGATCTCTGCACTATCAAGAAATGCTTATGATTCAATTGACGTTAAGGGAAAAAGTATTGAATAGAAACCTTGATTTCTAACAAGATTCCAATTTGTTAAAAAAATATATACGTATGCACACACACAGATATACATGATATATACCTTTTATATTAACTGGAAAGAAGCCAGAAGTACTTAACTCTAGCTAGTAGCATTCTATGTAATTTAAACTTTCTTTCTAAAATTTTTTTTTACATATACTAGTCTTCTAAAAATGAAACGGTACTACTGTTATAATCAAAAAAGTATAAGCATGATTAAAGTTTTATAAAAGGATTTCTCTGGGAAGAAAGAGTAGATGTACTTTTCCTCATTCCTTCAACTAAGTACAACTAAAACCCCTGGATGTTTTATATAAAACAAACATAAGAAGACTTTGAAAGGTGGTGAAAAGACAGCATATTAACTAGAGACCCTGGGATGCAGGGAACCACACAGTGGCCAGTTCCCAGGGCTTCCTTTTTGCCTCACGCATGCGCGCCAGACTTGGAGCTGAAAAAGCTGGCAACAGTTACTGAGCACGGACAAAAACTACAACAAAAAGAGCCCACTTTCTCTAGCAAAAGACCAGGGCAGCCTAGCAAGACAGAAAAGGCTGCGCGGATCGTGTAGACTTGCACCCCTCACATGGCAGTACTGAGGGACCCAACAATCCCACCACGGTGGTATCAGAAAAGGCCAAGTATGGAGCCAGGGATTTCATCCCTGCTGGCCAGTAAGAAGTCTCCCTGCACCCATGGTGTCCGCAGAGACCACACAGGGAGCCTGGACTTCCACCCCACACCTGGTAGTAATAAGATGTCCACGCCCCAACCTCTGGGGTGGTATCAGAGAAGGCTTAGTGCAGAGAAAGCACTTTCACCATCACCCACCAGTGACAAGGCCACCTCCACAGGAGAATCAATGGGAACCAGGTGGGGAACTGGAACTCCCGTCCCCACACACAGTAACAAGAAGTCGCCCTCCACCTCACGTGTCAACAGAGGCCAATGGAAAACCTGAACCCCTGTCTCACCTGGCAGAAATGAAACAATGTACCACCCCCTTCCCTGCCAGAGCAGTGTGACAAAAAGACAGCCAAAACAGGTTGAAATCAATCCAGAGTCTCATAACAAATATGAAAATGTCCACGTCTCAATCAAAAATCACTTGTTATGGGGCTTCCCTGGTGACTCAGTGGTTAAGAATCCGCCTGCCAATGCAGGGGACATAGGTTCGATCCCTGGTCCAGGAAGAGCCCACATGCCGCGGAGCAGCTAAGCCCATGCACCACAACTACTGAGCCTGTGCTCTAGAGCCCATGAGCCACAACTACTGAGCCTGCGCTCTAGAGCCTGCGAGCCACAACTACTGAGCCCGCGTGCCACAACTACTGAAGCCCGTGCACCTAGAGCCCGTGCTCCGCAACAAGAGAAGCCTCCGCGAGGAGAAGCCAACGCACCGCAACGAAGAGTAGCGCCCGCTCGCCGCAACTAGAGAAAGCCCGCGTACAGCAACGAAGACCCAACGCAGCCAAAAATAAATAAATAAAATACATTTATATTTTAAAAAAATCACTTGTTATACCAAGAGTCAAGATCTCAAAATGAATGAGAAAAAAGACAGTCAACAGGTGTTAACACTATGAGTTGACGACGGTGTTAGAATTATCTGACAAAGACTAAAGCAGCCATGACAAAAATGCTTCAAGAAGCAATTAGGAACACACTTGAAACAAATGAAAACATAAAGCATCAGAAAAGAAATATAAGACAAAGAAAATCCAAATGAACATTTTATAACTAAAAAATACAGTAAGATATAAAAAGTTTGAATGCAACAGCAGAAAGGGAACAGAGAAAAGAGTCAATAAACTGGAAGATAAAAATAATAGAAAGTACCCAACTGAGCTGTGGAACTACAAATGAACTAACATTTGCGTCACTGAGGTCCCAAAGAGAAAGGCAGGCAAGGCAGGCTGAAAAAGTATTGTAGAAAGTAATGACTGAAAACTATCCAAGTTTGGCAAAAGGCATAAATATACAGAATCAAGAAGTTGGGCAAATTCCAAATAGGATAAATTCAGAGAAATTCACACAAAAACGTATGGTATTTCAACATTTGAAACTAACAAAGAAAACATTTTGAAAGGGTCCAGAGAAAGATTACATTTTATCAATATTTTTCAACTGCCGAAGAAAAAGGACTGTCAACAGAATCTTATATCCAGAGAAAATATTGTTCAGGATTGAAGAGGAAATCAAGAGATTCTCAAATGAAGGAAAACTAAGAGTCTATCACCAGAAGACTTACCCTGAAAAGAACTGCTAAAGGAAGATTTCTAAACAGAAAGGAAAAGATAAAAGAAGAAACTCTGGAGTATTAAGAAGCAATAAAGGACACAGTAAGCAAAACTACAGATAAAAATAAGAGGTTTTCCATCTTCTCTTACATTTATAGATTATGGCTGAAGAAAAACTGTAACACTGTCTGGTGCACACAGAGGAAACATTTAACACAATTATATCATAAATGGGAGAGGGTAAAGGGACATGAAGTGAGACTGGGGTAGGTTTTCTATACTGCATTTGAACTGGTAAAAAAGATAACACCAGTAGACCATGATAAGCTAGGTACACATAATGTAATGTAATGCTCTAATATCTAGAGCAACCAAGAATAACCACTAAAAAATGCTACAAAAAGAGATATACTAAAAAAACCACTGTGAACAAGTTAAAATGGAATTATAAGGAATGTTCAAGTAACCCACAGGAAGGAAGGAAAAAGAAAACACAGAAATGAAAAGCACAGAAAACAAAAAAATAAAATGGCAGACTTAATAAGCCCTAACGTATCAGTAACTACATTAAATATAAATGGTCCAAATAAGCAAATTTATTATGAGTTTAGCAGAGTAGATTAAAAAAATATATAATGATAGAAGCAGGTTGAAAGTTAAAGGATGGAAAGAGGTATATCATGCAAACATTAATTTTTTTGCATAAATAAAAAGAATAAAAGAAAGATAAGTGTGGGCTTTATAAAGGCCAGATAAAGTAGATAGTAGTGCAAACAAAATTACCAGAGATAGTGGGGACATCATATAATGATAAAAGGGTCAATCCACCAAAAAGAAAGGGCAATCCTAAGTGTGTATGCAACAAACAACAGAGCTGAAAAATATGTGAACAAAAACCTGACAGAACGCAAAAGAGAAACAAACTCACCATTAAGAGTTGGAAACTTCAACATCCTCTCTCAAAAACGGATAGAACTATACAGATAATCAGCAGGGATATGTAAGAACTCAACACCACCATCGACTAACAGGACTTAATTGACATTTATAGGACAATTTATCCAACAATAGCAGAACGCCTATTCAAGTGACCATGGAACATATGCCAAGACAGACCATATCCTGGGCCATAAAACAAACTTCAACAAATTTTTAAAAATTGAAGTAATACAAAGTATATCCTCTAACCACAATGTAATCAAAACAGAAATCAATTAACTGAAGACAACAAGAAAATCTGTGGAAACTAAGCAATATTTCTAAATAATCCAAGAGTCAAAGAAGAACCCTCAAGAGAAATTTTAAAAGAATATATCAAATTGAATGAAAATGAAAATACAACATAATCAAAACCTGTGGGACACAGCAAAAGCAGTACTGCAGAGGGAATTAAGAGCACTAAATGCATACACTGAAGAGAAGTCTCACGTCAATAATCTAAACTCCTATCTCAAGAACCTAGAAAATGAAGGAAATAAACCTAAAGCAAGCAGAAGGAAGAAAATAAGGATTAGAGCAGATATAAATGACACTGAAAATAGACAACAGAACAACAAAAGGAAACAAGTATTCAGATTGGAAAGGAAGAAATGAACTGTCCCTACTTGCAGAAGACATGACTGTCTATTTTTTTGTAAAAAATCCCAAGAAATCTACCAAAAAACTCCCAAAAGTAATAAGTGACTCAGGAAGGTCACAGGATATTAGACAAGTATACAAAAATAACTTTATTTCTATATATAGATGGTTGCTGACTTATGACTTTTTGACTTTATGATGGTATAAAAGCAGTACTCATTCAGTAGAAACCATACACATTTTGAATTGTGGTCTTTTCCTAGGCTACCAACATGCAGTATGATCCTCCCCCGTGATACTGGGTGGCTCCCAGCCACACTGATCATATGGGTCAACAACCAAGACACTCACAACCATTCTGTTTTTCACTTTCAGTACAGCATTCAATAAGTTACATGAGATATTCAACACTTCGTTATAAAATACGGTTAGGTGTATTAAATGCATTTTCAAGTTATGATGGATTTATTGGGATGCAATCGCCTCACAAGCTGAAGAAGATCTGTACTAGCAATGACCAACTGGACAGTGAAATTAAAAGTACAGTACCATTCACAATCACTCAAAAAAAAAAAGAAACTGAAAATACACAACACCGATGAAAGAAATAAAAATAGATTTAATAAATGTTCAGGGAATTCCCTGGTGGTCCAGTGGTTAGGACTTGGCGCTCTCACTGCCGAGGGCCCAGGTTCAATCCCTTGTCGGGGAACTAAGATCCCACAAGCTGTGCGGCATGGCCAAAAAAAAAAAAAAGTTTATAAGAAACCTGTACAAGGGCTTCCCTGGTAGCACAGTGGTTCAGAATCCGCCTGCCAATGCAGGGGATACGGGTTCAAGCCCTGGTCCGGGAAGAGCCCACATGCTGCAGAGCAACTAAGCCCATGCGCCACAACTACTGAGCCTGTGCTCTAGAGCCTGTGAGCCACAACTACTGGGTCCGCGCGTCTAGAGCCCATGCTCCGCAACAAGAGAAGCCACCACAATGAGAATCCCGCGCACCGCAACGAAAAGTAGCCCCCGCTCGCCACAACTAGAGAAAGCCCGCACACAGCAACAAAGACCCAACACAGCCAAAAAAAAAAAAAAAGAAACTGTAAACAACCCAGCTGTCCTTCAATGGGTGAATGATTAAATAAAATGCAGTATGTCTATACCACAGAATACTACTCGGCAAATAAAAAGGAACAAATTACCTATATATTTGACACTTAAATGAATCTCTAGATAAGTATGCTGAGGGAAAAAAGCCAATCCCAAAAGTTTACGTACCATGTGGTTTCATATATGTAACCGTTTTTTTTTTAAGTAAATTTATTTATTTATTTTTGGCTGTGTTGGGTCTTCGTTTCTGTGCGAGGGCTTTCTCCAGTTGCGGTGAGCAGGGGCCGCTCTTCATTGCGGTGCGCAGGCCTCTCACTGTCGTGGCCTCTCCCATTGCGGAGCACAGGCTCCAGACGCGCAGGCTCAGTAGTTGTGGCTCACGGGCTTAGTTGCTCCGCGGCATGTGGGAATCTCCCCAGACCAGGGCTCAAACCCGCGTCCCCTGCATTGGCAGGCAGATTCCCAACCACTGTGCCACCAGGGAAGCCCTATGTAACCGTTTTTTAAAAATTGAAGTATAGCTGATTTACAATGTTGTGTTAACTTCTGGTGTACAGCAAAGTGATTCAGCAATACATACATACATATATTCTTTTTCATATTCTTTTCCATTATGGATTATTACAAGATATTGAATACAGTTCCCTGTGTATATAACACATGTTAACTTTTTAATGACAAAATTATAGAAATAGAAAATAGGAGATCAGGAGAGAAGTGAGCATAACTATAAAAGGGCAACATGAGAGATCCTTGTGCTGGTGGAAATGCATATCTTAATGTCCTGGTTATGATACTGTATTACAGTTTTGCAAGATGTTACCACGGGGGGGCGGGGGGACTGGGCAAAGAGCAAAGGGGATCTCTCTGTATTGTTTCATACAACTGCATATAAATTTACAATTACCTCCCAAAAAATGTTATAAGAAAACAGAATGAAAGAAAAGACTCATC